>NC_138890.1:118715820-120198320 GCF_965194825.1 Balaenoptera physalus | reverse complement strand
TGTATGTTTGTTTATCTTTTCACCAATTGAAAGATATTTTCCACCTAGGTTTCGGTGATCATGAGTAAAGCCACTCTAAAAATTAATGTACAGGGGCTTCCCTGGTGGCACAGTGGTTGAGAATCTGCCTGCCAATGCAGGGGACATGGGTTCGAGCCCTGGTCTGGGAAGATCCCACGTGCCACGGAGCAACTAGGCCCATGAGCCACAATTACTGAGCCTGCGTGTCTGGAGCCTGTGCTCCGCAACAAGAGAGGCCACGATAGTGAGAGGCCCGTGCACCGCGATGAAGAGTGGCCCCTGCTTGCCGCAACTAGAGAAAGCCCTCGCACAGAAACAAAGACCCAACACAGCCATAAATAAATAAATAAATAATAAAATAAAAAAAATAAATAATGTACAGGTTTTAGGGACTTCCCTGGTGGTCCAGTGGCTAAGACTGTGCACTCCCAATGCAGAGGGCCCGGGTTTGATCTCTGGTCAGGGAACTAGATCCTGCATGCCGCAACTAAAGATCCCACATTCTGCAACTAAAGATCCCACATGCTGCAACTAAAAAGATCCCGCATGCCACAACGAAGATCCCGCATGCAGCAGCGAAGATCCCGTGTGCCACAACTAAGATCCAGTGCAGCCAAATAAATAAATTTTTTTTTTCAATTAATGTACAGGTTTTGGCCTGGACATAAATTTTCATTTCACTTTGGTAAGTACCTGTGACTGAGGCCGCTGCATCATATGGTAAGTGTATGTTGAACTTTACTCAAAACCGCCAAACTGTTTTCCAAAGTGGCTATGCCATTTTGCATTCGCACCAGCAATGGATGAGAGTTTCTGTTACTCTACATCCTTGCCAGCACTTGGCATTGTCAGTTACAGTTTCTTTTGAAACACATAACAATCTTGTTCTTTAGAAAATGAAGCTGAGGGGCTTCCCTGGTGGCACAGTGGTTAAGAATCCGCCTACCAATCCAGGGGACACAGGTTCAAGCCCTGGTCCGGGAAGATCCCACATGCTGCAGAGCAACTAAGCCCCGTGCGCCACAACTACTGAGCCTGCAAACCACAGCTACTGAGCCTGCACCCCACAACTACTGAAGCCCGCGTGCCTAGAGTCCGTGCTCCACAACAAGAGAAGCCACCACAATGAGAAGCCCGCGCACCACAACGAAGAGTAGCCCCTGCTCACCGCAACTAGAGAAAGCCCATGCGCAGTAACGAAGACCCAATGCAGCCATAAATAAATAAATAAATAAATAAATTTATTTTAAAAAAAAAAAGAAAATGAAGCTGAGCCAGTAAGGATGTGTGAATTTTTCTGTTGACTAAATAGTTGGGCCAGAATTTGAACTCAGAACCCCAGACAGTCCTAGACTAGGTTTAGCTCAGTGTTTTAACTTGCTCAAATCCCACCTCCTTCTACACAGCTCTGTGGTAATCAAATAGCACAATAAGAAAAAAAATAACCCAATTGAAAATGGATGTAGGATTTGAATAAGCATTTCTTCAAAGAAGGTATATGAATGACCAATAAGCACATGGAAAGATGTTCAACATTGTTAGTCATCAGAGAAATGCAAATCAAAACTATAACGAGATATTACTTCACATCTACCAGGATGGCTATAATCAAAAAACAGAAAATAACAAGTGTTGGTGAGGATGCAAAGAAATTGCAACCCTCATACACTGCTGGTGGGAATGTAAAATGGTACAGTCACTTTGGAAACAGTACGGAAGTTCTTCAAAATATTAAACATAGAGTTATCATATGCCTCAAAAATTCTCACTTCTAGGTACCCAAGAGAATTGAAAACATATCTTCATATGAAAACTTGTACACAAATGTTCATGGCAGCACTATTTATATTAGCCAAAAAGTGGAAACAGTGCAAATATCCATCAATTAATGAATGGTAAACAAAATGTGTTATACCCACATGATGGAATATTGTTCCACCATGAAAAGGAATGAAGTTCTGATACATGCTACTACATAGATGAACCTTGAGAAAATTATGCAAAGTGAAATAAGCCAGACACAAAAGGCCATATACTGCATGATTCCACTTATATGAAACATTCAGAATAGGCAAATCCACAGAGACAGAAAGTAGATTAGTGGTTGCAAGGGGCTGGGGGAAGACGGAATGGAGAGTGACTGCTAATGGCTATGAGGTTTCCTTTGGGGGTATTAAAAATGTTCTGGAATTATACAGAGATGACGATTATTCAACTTTATGAATACACTAAAAACCACTGAACTGCATCTTTCAAAGAGTGAACTTTGTGATATGTAAATTTACCTCAATAAAGCAGTTATGAAAGGAAAAAAGTAGGTGTATATGTGTAAATGTTCTGACTTGGGGAAAAGTGTGGGGAGAGGAAGGTATGATGGGGCAAGAACCAAACCTGGGGATGAAGACACAACTTCACCCTTACTGCTCTATGACTTTGTAAAAATCCACTTACTCTTTTGATTCTTGGTTTATTCATTTGAAAAATAGGGAAAATACCCCCCACAAAGTGATTTTATATGGGTCAGAGACGATCTTATAACCTATAAATTGCTGTTTAAATGTTAGCTCTAACCCTAAAGTCTTGAATTTTTCTCTGAAATGGTAATTCTCTTTCCATAAAATTTGAGCTCAAGAGTGTCCTTTGCAGATTCTGGTCCTTCCCCTGGCCCTCAGTACTATACAGAGTGTTCAGCATAGTGACTTAGACTTACTTAACAATTGAGCAGCAGTGTGGGCCTAGGACTATAAACATAAATAAGATTTACTTGTGTCTTCAGGAAGGTCAGTCAAGTGGGGTGGGAGTAGGAGACAGATATCCAAATTTCTAAGTATAATGCATGTGCATGTAATTACAGTGAGATGAGCAGGTGATCATGTGTACACATCCACCCTTTTCAACAAGTGTCTCCTGGAGAAGAAAGATGAAGATTTGTTGGTTGGGAATTTGTGTCTCCCACCATTGGATCCTGCATGCTTCCAATAGGAGGACAGGGTTGAACATGGTTCAAAAAGATTTCTAAAGATTTATGATGTTGGCTATTTAAGGAAATGAAAATATCACTAACAGAACAGTATGGAGGTTCCTTAAAAAACTAAAAATAGAATTACCATATGACCCAGCAATCCCACTACTGGGCATATACCCAGAGAAAACCATAATTCAAAAAGAGTCATGTACCACAATGTTCATTGCAGCACCATTTACAATAGCCAGGTCATGGAAGCAACCTAAGTGTCCATCAACAGAGGAATGGATAAAGAAGATGTGGTACATATATACAATGGAATATTACTCAGCCATGAAAAGGAATGAAACTGGGTCATTTACACAGACGTGGATGGACCTAGAGACTGTCATACAGAGTGAAGTAAGTCAGAAAGAGAAAAACAAATATCGTATATTAACGCATATATGTGGAATCTAGAAAAATGGTACAGATGAACCGGTTTGCAGGGCAGGTGTGGAGACACGGATGTAGAGCACAAGCGTATGGACACCAAGGGGGGACAGCAGGGTGGGGGGGGATGAATTGGGAGATAGGGATTAACATAATACACTGATATGTATAGAATAGATAACTGATAAGAACCTACTGTATAAATAAATAAATAAAATTCAAAAAAAAATTATTTTCCAATGGAAATTCTATTCCTGAAACACTCACCAAAATAATAATAGAAAGGATCTTCACCAACCTGATTAAGGCATCCACGAATAACCTACAGATAACATAACTGTTATTGTTGAAACTCTTCCATTTTGATGGATTTGCAGTTTCCCTTTGTAGTATTTATCCTTGTTTGATAAACTCAGCTTTATTGAGGTGAAATTTACATACAATAAAATTCACCCATTTTATGCATACATTTCAAAGTATTTTTTAAAATATGGTCACATAGCCATCACTACAATCATGATATAGACATCCCCTCTGCCTCTATGCAGAAAATCCTGTCTTCACATCCACCACCTGCTCCAGTCTCTGGAAAGCACTAATATTCAGTCACTATGGATTTTCCTTTTCTAGAATTTCATATAAATGGAATTCTACCACACACATTATTTTGTGCCTGGCTTATTTTACTTATTATAATGCTTTTCACATTCACCCAAAATTTTGTGTGCATCTGTGGGTAGCTATTTTTTAATGCTAAGCTGTATTCCACTTTATGGGTGAATCACATTTGTTTATCCATTCACCAGTTGAGGTTTGGGTAGTTTCCAGTTTGGAGCTATTATGAATAAAGCTGTAATTATTATTTGTGTAAGTCTCGGTATGGACATATATTTTATTTCTTTGAGAGAAATACCTAGAAAGGGGTATTGCTAAGTCACATAGTTGAAGTGTGTGTTTAACTTAAAAAGAAAAAAAAGTCAAATTTCCAAAAGGCCTGTTGCATTTTTATTCCTACAAGAAGTGTATGAGTCCCAGTTGTTATACCTCCTAGCCAACCCTTGCATTTTATTATCTGCTGAGGTTTTAATCTGCATTTTCTAAATAACTAATGATGAGCATCTTTTGTGCCTAGTTGTCATCTGTATATCTTCTTTAGTTAAGTGTTTGTTAGAATATTTTGACTATTAGGTTATTTGTTCTCTTATTGAGTGATTTAAAATCTTTTTATAATGTGAACACAGGTCTTTTACTAGATACGTGTTTTGTAAATCTATTCTCCTAGTGTGTGGCTTATCTTTTCATTTATTTGAGAGTGCTTTTAAAGAGCTTTTTTTTTTCCTTTTTAAATTTTGAAGAAGTCTACAAAAATTATCAATGTTTTCTTCTATGGTTTGTGGTTTTTGTGTAAGAAATATTTGTCTAACCAAAGGCTTCAAAAAAATTAGATAACTGCTTTGTTTACAAATTAGATATCATATTAAAATAACGATTGTGTAAAAACAATATATCACTAACATATGATTGCTAATAGAATGGGAACTTGAAAAATATCATATTTCTGCAATGAGGGGCCATTCTTAGCTCACCCTCTTTCCTGGTAAACTTTTGATTATTTTGTCTTTAAAATCCTAATAAAAACATTGTGTAATTCCCTCCAACACCATGTTCAAAGCAAAGCAACAGTGAGAGGATCAGCCCATGAATTTTCTAAGTTATTTATAGGGTTAAAGCCCCACAAGGGATGCATTAGATGCACCCACTTCTATTAGATCATATGTTGTTCATAATGGGTTCCTGGAAATCCAGTTGTCTTTTCCTAGGACCCCAGGATGTTATGACCAAAAATATATATTTCAAAACCTCTCCACCTCCAAAGCCCTGCTCAAAAGAAGTTTTGCTGCAGCTTTTAGTTGTTAATATTGAAATATTTCCATTGATGATTATTTGGCGTAGCAAGTTTCAAAACCTTGGTATTTGGAATAGCTTGCTAATGTTTTCTTAAATTACATCCTCTTGTGGGTCCATAAAATCCCAAAGTTATTACAAATAAATAAATGGAGTTTCTCTTCATGATGTAAACCAGCTTTCAATGAAGTCATTGAGGGGAAGTTTGGTTTGGATGGAAGAAGCACCTACCCGGGGCAAGTGCTGCTTTCCACTCACTGGGGGCTGGAGACGCGGTCAGCAGCTGCTCTCAGGCAACTGAATGGAGCAAACCCCCGCTGCTTCATTTCTTGTTTTAACTTCCAGTGGGAAACTCAATATTTTAAAATGCTCCTTTTTCCTCAAGTCCTCTGCATGTGGTGAGCAGGGCCTCGGAGGCAGGTGAAGAGAGAAGCTGTGTTGGTGCTCATTGACCACATCCTTACCCCGTCTCAGACTGAACTAGAGGTCCCGGGGCAATCCTACAGCACGCTGGCACCCCCAGTGCTGGAGAGCCTTGCCCTAAGTCCCAAGGTTGCAGCCTTCCCCAGGCACAATGGGAAATACTTAATTCAGGGTGAAAGAAAGGGGGGCTGCAGAGGCTGGATCCTTGGAGAGCAGCAGGCCCTGCAGGCCTTGTCGTGCATGTACTTCTGGGGCACATCCTGGGAGGGAGCAGTTCTCGTGGACCCACCTCATGAGAGCAGCCTCCTGGATAACTGCAGCCATCCCACCCTTCACTGTGGCATGGCTCCAGGGTACATACAAGGCAGAGTGTGACCCACAATTGGTGTGGAAGTAATTACTACTCACGTACACAGTTTGGGTCTCCCAGCCCTCCTTGGATGGACAACTTCCTTTTCTGCTTCTGCTTTCCCCTGTGTTCAGAGTCATAGAGAAATATACTTTTAAAATAATAATACAAGAGGGTTCCAGTTTAAGATGGTGACATAGGAAGATCCTGAACTCACCTCCTCCCACAGACACACTGAATCTACAGATACATATGGAACAATTTCCTCTGAAAAAAACTTAAAAACTGGTGGAGCCACCCTTTCACATTGGGCAAATGAGAGGGAAACCACATCAAAGTGGGTAGAAAAGGCTAAGACACAGTCTCTCCTAAACCTCACACCTGGTGTGGCATCCCAAAATCTGGAGGGAACTTAAAACCCAGAGCTTCTCCCTGAGGAGCAAAGGGTTTGTACCCCACATTGGGCACCCCAGGTTTTAAGACCAGCACCTGAGATACGAGCTCCCAGAACATCTGGCTTTGAAAACCAACGGGGCTCATGGCCTTGGGACTCACGGGGCTGTGGCGAACTGAAGAACATCTCTTAAGCGGCTCATGTGCAGACTTACCTGGCTCAGGGCCTATTGCAGAAGCAGCCCTACGAAAAGCACCCAGACTTTATGTGAGACACTCATTTCCTAATTTTAAAGTGTTGGTCTGAGGGGCAGGGATCTGTTGGAATACTCTCCTGGGATGGAGGCTGGGTGCCATCTTTCTGCTCTCCCTCTGATTTGCTAAAGCCAGCAGGCGCCATCTTTTTTTTTTTTTTTTCCTCTTTCTTCCTTTCTCTCCTTATTTTTCCCTTTATTTTTCTTCTCTTTCTTTTCTTTTTTCCCCACTTTTTTCAGGTAGTGCCATCTTTGTACTCCCCCTCTGCCTTGTTCCAACCAGTGGGCACCATCTTTGCACTTTCTCTGCCACACTCGAGTGCCAGCATCTCCTAGAGGGGAGCTTCCACACACATCGGGGGCCCCCGTTTCTACATCTGGTGATCTGGTTTTGTGGCTGCCACCCAGAGGATGCCTCTTAATCACCTGGCTCTGGAGGCCAGAGGGGCTTGAGTTCCTCGGTCCCATGGGCTTCTAACAATTGGAGAGACATCTCTCGTAGGCTACCGCTCCTAGGGCACTGCATAGACAGCGCACTGAAGCACAGCCCCGTCTTTCTGAGAAAGAGGTCTATTTGCTTGTCCAGGAGCTTTGACCTGAGGGACAGGCTTCAGGTCTGGCACACTCCTAGGGGCCCACAGAAGGGCTCTCCGGGAACAGAGACTGGTGAATGCAACCTTTGCAATCTCCCTCCACCTCACTCCAGCTTGCTGGTATCTTACAGAAAGGAACTTACACTTTTTCTGGTTGCCGTGATCTTTGCAGCTGCTGCTAGGCTCTGCTGGACAGCGAGGCTTATGCTCCCAGGTCCTACAGAACTGTAACCAGAAAGAGAGTTCTTAAACGGCTACCATCCCAGGACACAGAAGGAGGCAACAGACCCAGGAGCGCAACCTTTCTCAAAAGAGGCCAATTAGCTCATCATCATGGCCGCACCCCGAGAGGCAGGCTTCTAATTAAACATACATCTACGGGCTGACTGTAATCCTTTCCTGAGACCTCAGAGAGCAGGCACTATCTTCACGCTCTCCCTCTGCCATGCTCCAGAGTGCCAGCATCTCTCAGAGGGGAGCTCTTACATGTGTTTGGTTTCTATGTCTGGTGCCCTGGTTTTTGCAGTTGCCGCCCAGGGGTCACCCCTTGATTGCCTGACTCTGGAGGCCAGGGCGCTTACTAGGTCCTGTAACAATCAGAGAGACAGTCCTTGGCAGGCGACTACCTCCAGGGCAATGCACAGACAGCACACTGAAATACACCCACAGCTTTTCCATGAAAGAGGTCTACCTGTTGCTCCTGGAGCATCAGGCTGAGGGGCAGGCTTCAGGTGTGGCACACATCCAGAGGATGTGGAGGTGTTCTCAGGGAACGTAAGTTGGGCAATGCCATCTTTGCTCTCTCCTCCTGCCTCACTACAACTCACACTCTTCTGGAGCCCTAATTTTTGTGACTGCTGCCCAAGGGACACCTCTAGATCACCCGGCTCTGGGGGCCAACAGGGCTTAAGTTTGTAGTCCCACAGGACTGTATATATTTGCATTCTTTAAAAGCCGTTGCCTGAGGGTCTGGCTTCCAATCAGCCTGAATCTAGGTGCTAAATGAGATACTCCCTTTTGGGACAGTGACTGGTCTTGGCAAACCCTCAACAACTGGGAGCTATTAAAAATAAAATAGGCTGTTTGGATGATCACAAAGGTTTGAGAGACAACCAAAAGCCAGGGCAAAGTTGAACAGTAAGTTTTATCTCTTACAGAAGGCCAGTCCTTCAAGATTGGGAGAAGTGGCTGTTTCATCTAATACAAAGAAACAAACACAAAGAGTCAAGCAAAATGAAGAAACAGAGAAATATGTTCCAAACAAAAAAGATAAAGCCTCAGGGGAAAAAAAAAACCCTTAATGAAACAAAGATAAGTAATTTTCCTGATAAAGAGTTCAAAGTAATGGTCATAAAGATGCTCACCTCACTTGGGAGAAGAATGGATGAACACAGTGAGAACTTCAACAAAGAGACAGAAAATACAAGAAAGTTCCAAACAGAAGTCATGACATTGAAGAATACAATAACTAAACTGAAAAATACACTACAGGGGTTCAATAGTAGATGATGAAGCAGAGGAAAAGATCACTGAACTCAAAGATAGGGCAGGGGAACTCACCCAATCAGACCAGCAAAAAGAAAAATAGAATTTTAGAAAAGGAAGACAGTTTTAGGGACTTATAGGGCAACATCAAGCAGACTAACATTTGCATTATAGGAGTCCCAGAAGGAGAAGAGAAAAAAAAAAAAAAAAAGGCAGAAAACTTATTTGAAGAAATAATGGCTGAAAACTTCCCTAACCTGGGGAAAGAAACAAACATCCAGATCCAGGAATCCCAGAGAGTTATGAATAAGGTGAACCCAAAGAGACCCACACCAAGATACATTATAACTAAAATGTTAAAAGTTAAAGACAAGGAGAGAATATTAAAAGTACCAAAAGAAAAACCATTTGTGACATACAAAGGAATCCTCATAAGATGATCAGCAGAAAGTTTTCAGAGCAGAAGGGAATGGCACAGTATATTGAAAGTGCTGAAAGAAAAAACTTTTCCAACCAAGAATTCTCTACCCAGCAAAGTTATCATTCAGAATTGAAGGAGGAATAAAAAATTTTCCAAACAAACAAAAGCTAAAGGAGTTCATTACTTTAAATGTAAATAGATTAAATTCTTCAATCAAAAAAACATAGAGTAGCTGACTGGATGAAAAAACAAGATCCATCTATATGCTACCTATAAGAGACTCATTTCAGATGTAAGGACATACACAGACTGAAAGTGAAAGGACAGAAAAAGATATTCCTTGCAAACTGAAAGCAAAAGAAAGCTGGGGTAACTATATTTGTAATGGACAAAATGGACTTTAAAGCAAAGACTATAAAGAAGGACATTACAAACTGATAAAGAAGTCAATTCAATAGGAACATACAACATTTGTAAATATTTATGCACACAATGTAGGAGCACCTAAACATACAAAGCAAATACTAACAGATCTAATGAAAGAAATAGACAGCAGTACAATAACAGTAGGGGAATTTAATACCCCACTTACATCAATGGATAGATCATCCAGACAGAAAATCAATGAAGAAACATTAGTTTTCAATGATACATTAGACCAAATGGACTTAACAAATATATACAAAACATTTCATCCAAAAGCAATAGAATACACATGCTTCTCAAGTGCACATGGGACATTCTCTAGGATTGATCATATGTTAGACCACAAAACAAGTCTTAACAAAGTTAAGACTGAAATCAAATCAAAATCTTTTCTGACCACAATAAAACTAGAAATCAACTAAAAGAAAAAAACTGGAAAATCCACAAATGCATGGAGACTACAAGACATGCTACTGAACAACCAATGGGTCAAAGAAGAAATCTAAAGTGAAATAAAAAAATATCTTGAGAGAGGAACCAAGATGGTGGAGTAGAAGGACGTGCTCTCATTCCCTCTTGTGAAAACACCAGAATCACAACTAGCTGCTGGACAATCGTTGATAGGAAGACACTGGAACTCACCGAAAAAGATACCCCACATCGAAAGACAAAGGAGAAGCCACAACAAGACGGTAGAAGGGGCGCAATCAGAGTAAAATCAAATCCCATAACTGGTGGGTGGGTGACTCACAGACTGGCGAACACTTATACCACAGAAGTCCACCCACTGGAGTGAAGGTTCTGAGCCCCACGTCAGGCATCCCAACCTGGGGGTCCGGCAACGGGAGGAGGAATTCATAGAGAATCAGACTTTGCAGCCCAGTGGGAATTGATTGCAGGACTTTGACAGGACCGGGGGAAACAGAGACCCCACTCTTGAAGGGCGCACACAAAATAGTGTGCGCATCAGGACCCAGGGGAAGGAACAGTGACCCCGGGGGAGACTGAAACAGACCTACCTGCTAGTGTTGGAAGGCATCCTGCAGAGGCAGGGGGGTGGCTCTGTTTCACCGTGGGGACAAGGACATTGGCAGCAGAAGTTCTGGGAAGTACTCCTTGGCGTGAGCCCTCCCAGAGTCTGTCATTAGCCCCACCAAAGAGCCCAGGTAGGCTCCAGTTTTGGTTTGCCTCAAGCAAAACAACTAACAGGGAGGGAACCCAGCCCCACCCATCAACAGTCAAGTGGATTAAAGTTTTACTGAGCTCTGACCACCACGGCAACAGTCAGCTCTACCCACCACCAGAGCCTCCCATCAAGCCTCTTAGATAGCCTCAACCACCAGAGGGCAGACAGCAGGAGCAAGAAAAACTATAATCCTGCAGCCTGTGGAACAAAAACCACATTCACAGAAAGATAGACAAGATGAAAAGGCAGAGAGCTACATACCAGATGAAGGAACAAGATAAAACCCCAGAAAAACAACTAAATGAAGTGGAGATAGGCAACCTTCCAGAAAAAGAATTCAGAATAATGATAGTGAAGATGATCCAGGACCTCGGAAAAAGAATGGAGGCAAAGATTGAGAAGATGCAAGAAATGTTTAACAAAGACCTAGAAGAATTAAAAAACAAACGAACAGAGATGAACAATACAATAACTGAAATGAAAACTACACTAGAAGGAATCGATAGCAGAATAACTGAGGCAGAAGAACGGATAAGTGACCTGGAAGACAGAATGGTGGAATTCACTGCTGCGGAACAGAATAAAGAAAAAAGAATGAAAAGAAATGAAGACAGCCTCAGAGACCTCTGGGACAACATTAAATGCAACAACATTCGCATTATAGGGGTCGCAGAAGGAGAAGAGAGAGAGAAAGGACTCAAGAAAATATTTGAAGAGATTATAATCGAAAACTTCCCTAACATAGGAAAGGAAATAGCCACCCAAGTCCAGGAAGCGCAGCGAGTCCCATACAGGATAAACCCAAGGAGAAACACGCCGAGACACATAGTAATCAAACTGGCAAAAATTAAAGACAAAGAAAAATTATTGAAAGCAGCAAGGGAAAAACGACAAATAACATACAAGGGAACTCCCATAAGGTTAACAGCTGGTTTCTCAGCAGAAACTCTGCAAGCCAGAAGGGAGTGGCATGATATACTTAAAGTGATGAAAGGGAAGAACCTACAACCAAGATTAATCTACCCGGCAAGGATATCATTCAGATTTGATCGAGAAATCAAAAGCTTTACAGACAAGCAAAAGCTAAGAGAATTCAGCACCACCAAACCAGCTCTACAACAAATGCTAAAGGAACTTCTCTAAGCGGGAAACACAAGAGAAGAAAAGGACCTACAAAAACAAACCCAAAACAATTAAGAAAATGGTCATAGGAACATACATATCGCTAATTACCTTAAACGTGAATGGATTAAATGCTCCAACCAAAAAACACAGGCTTGCTAAATGGATATAAAGACAAGACCCATATATACGCTGTCTACAAGAGACCCACTTCAGACCTAGGGACACATACAGACTGAAAGTGAGGGGATGGAAAAAGATATTCCATGCAAATGGAAATCAAAAGAAAGCTGGAGTAGCTATACTCATATCAGATAAAATAGACTTTAAAATAAAGAATGTTACAAGAGACAAGGAAGGACACTACATAATGATCAAGGGATCAATCCAAGAAGAAGATATAACAATTATAAATATATATGCACCCAACATAGGAGCACCTCAATGCATAAGGCAACTGCTAACAGCTATAAAAGAGGAAATCGACAGTAACACAATAATAGTGGGGGACTTTAACACTTCACTTACACCAATGGACAGATCATCCAAAATGAAAATAAATAAGGAAACAGAAGCTTTAAATGACACAATAGACCAGATAGATTTAATTGACATTTATAGGACATTCCATCCAAAAACAGCAGATTACACTTTCTTCTCAAGTGCACATGGAACATTCTCCAAGATAGATCACATCTTGGGTCCCAAATCAAGCCTCAGTAAATTTAAGAAAATTGAAATCATATCAAGCATCTTTTCTGACCACAACGCTATGAGATTAGAAATGAATTACAGGGAAAAAAACGTAAAAAACACAAACACATGGAGGCTAAACAACACACTACTTAATAACCAAGAGATCACTGAAGAAATCAAAGAGGAAATTAAAAAATACCTAGAGACAAATGACAATGAAAACACGACGATCCAAAACCTATGGGATGCAGCAAAAGCAGTTCTAAGAGGGAAGTTTATAGCTATACAAGCCTACCTCAAGAAACAAGAAAAGTCTCAAATAAACAATCTAACCTACACCTAAAGGAACTACAGAAAGAAGAACAAACAAAACCCAAAGTTAGCAGAAGGAAAGAAATCATAAAGATCAGAGCGGAAATAAATGAAATAGAAACAAAGAAAACAACAGCAAAGATCAATAAAATTAAAAGCTGGTTCTTTGAGAAGATAAGTAAAACTGATAAGCCATTAGCCAGACTCATCAAGAAAAAGAGGGAGAGGACTCAAATCAATAAAATTAGAAATGAAAAAGGAGAAGTAAAAACAGACACCACAGAAATACAAAACATCCTAAGAGACTACTACAAGCAACTCTATGCCAATAAAATGGACAACCTGGAAGAAATGGACAAATTCTTAGAAAGGTATAACCTTCCAAGACTGAACCAGGAAGAAACAGAAAATATGAACAGACCAATCACAAGTAATGAAATTGAAACTGTGATTAAAAATCTTCCAACAAACAGAAGTCCA
This sequence comes from Balaenoptera physalus, assembly GCF_965194825.1. Taxonomy (NCBI): domain Eukaryota; kingdom Metazoa; phylum Chordata; class Mammalia; order Artiodactyla; family Balaenopteridae; genus Balaenoptera; species Balaenoptera physalus. The sequence goes on along the minus strand of NC_138890.1, from coordinate 120,184,857 downwards.
GGACTAGATTGCTTCACAGGTGAATTCTATCAAACATTTAGAGAAGAGCTAACACCCATCCTTCTCAAATTCTTCCAAAAAATTGCAGAGGAAGAAACACTCCCAAACTCATTCTATGAGGTCACCATCACCCTGATACCAAAACCAGACAAAGATACTACAAAAAAAGAAAATTACAGACCAATATCACTGATGAATATAGATGCAAAAATCCTCAACAAAATACTGGCAAACAGAATCCAACAACACATTAAAAAGATCATACACCACGATCAAGTGGGATTTATCCCAGGGATGCAAGGATTCTTCAATATATGCAAATCAATCAATGTGATACACCATATTAACAAATTGAAGAATAAAAACCATATGATCATCTCAATAGATGCAGAAAAAGCTTTTGACAAAATTCAACACCCATTTATGATAAAAACTCTCCAGAATGTGGGCATAGAGGGAACCTACCTCAACATAATAAAGGCCATATACGACAAACCCACAGCAAACATCATTCTCAATGGTGAAAAACTGAAAGCATTTCCTCTAAGATCAGGAACAAGACAAGAATGTCCACTCTCGCCACTATTATTCAACATAGTTTTGGAAGTCCTAGCCACGGCAATCAGAGAAGAAAAAGAAATAAAAGGAATACAAATTGGAAAAGAAGAAGTAAAACTGTCACTGTTTGCAGATGACATGATACTATACATAGAGAATCCTAAAAATGCCACCAGAAAAGTACTAGAGCTAATCAATGAATTTGGTAAAGTTGCAGGATACAAAATTAATGCACAGAAATCTCTTGCATTCCTATACACCAGTGATGAAAAATCTGAAAGAGAAATTATGGAAACACTCCCATTTACCATTGTAACAAAAAGAATAAAATATCTAGGAATAAACCTACCTAGGGAGACAAAAGACCTGTATGCAGAAAACTATAAGACACTGATGAAAGAAATTAAAGATGATACCAACAGGTGGAGAGATATACCATGTTCTTGGATTGGAAGAATCAATATTGTGAAAATGACTATACTACCCAAAGCAATCTACAGATTCAATGCAATCCCTATCAAATTATCAATGGCATTTTTTACAGAACTAGAACAAATCATCTTAAAATTTGTATGGAGACACAAAAGACTCCAAATAGCCAAAGCAGTCTTGAGGGAAAAAAACGGAGCTGGAGGAATCAGACTCCCTGACTTCAGACTATACTACAAAGTAATCAAGACAATATGGTACTGGCACAAAAACAGAAACATAGATCAATGGAACAAGATAGAAAGCCCAGAGATAAACCCACGCACATATGGTCAACTAATCTATGACAAAGGAGGCAAAGATATACAATGGAGAAAAGACAGTCTCTTCAATAAGTGGTGCTGGGAAAACTGGACAACTACATGTAAAAGAATGAAATTAGAACACTCCCTAACACCATACACAAAAATAAACTCAAAATGGATTCGAGACCTGAATGTAAGACCGGACACTATAAAACTCTTAGAGGGAAACATAGGAAGAACACTCTTTGACATAAATCACAGCAAGATCTTTTTTGATCTACCTCCTAGAGTAATGGAAATAAAAACAAAAATAAACAAATGGAACCTAATGAAACTTCAAAGCTTTTGCACAGTAAAGGAAACCATGAACAAGACGAAAAGACAACCCTCAGAATGGGAGAAAATATCTGCAAACGAATCAACGGACAAAGGATTAATCTCCAAAATATATAAACAGCTCATTCAGCTCAATATTAAAGAAACAAACAACCCAATCCAAAAATGGGCAGAAGACCTAAATAGACATTTCTCCAAAGAAGACATAGAGATGGCCAGGAAGCACATGAAAAGCTGCTCAACATCACTAATTATTAGAGAAATGCAAATCAAAACTACAATGAGGTATCACCTCACACCAGTTAGAATGGGCATCATCAGAAAATCTACAAACAACCAATGCTGGAGAGGGTGTGGAGAAAAGGGAACCCTCTTGCATTGTTGGTGGGAATGTAAATTGATACAGCCACTATGGAGAACAGTATGGAGGTTCCTTAAAAAACTAAAAATAGATTTACCATATGATCCAGCAATCCCACTACTGGGCGTATACCCAGAGAAAACCATAATTCAAAAAGACACATGCACTCCAATGTTCATTGCAGCACTATTTACAATAGCCAGGACATGGAAGCAACCTAAATGCCCATCGACAGACGAATGGATAAAGAAGATGTGGTACATATATACAATGGAATATTACTCAGCCATAAAAAGGAACAAAATTGAGTCATTTGTTGAGACGTGGATGGATCTAGAGACTGTCATACAGAGTGAAGTAAGTCAAAAAGAGAAAAACAAATATCATATATTAACCCATGTATGTGGAAACTAGAAAAATGGTACAGATGAACTGGTTTGCAGGGCAGAAGTTGAGACACAGATGTAGAGAACAGACATATGGACACCAAGGGGGGAAAACTGCGGTGGGGTGGGGATGGTGGTGTGCTGAATTGGGCGATTGGGATTGACATGTATACACTGATGTGTATAAAATTGATGACTAATAAGAACCTGCAGTATAAAAAAACAAACAAACAAAACAACTAATACTAAACTTTCTTTGGGTTATTTGTATGGTAATATGTTAATATAAATGTTTCAGACATGTGAAATTTCTAAAAATCTTATATGTTCTGGTATAATGTTATAACTCATAATTCTAGTTATTACTTTAAAATGTATATCTCAGAAATAACTAAATTTCCTTGTCAATTGCACTATTATGAACTTTCAAAAAAAAATATCTTGAGACAAGTGAAAATGGGAATACAACATACCAAAATTTATGGAATGCAGCAAAAGCAGTTCTAAGAGGGAAGTACATAGTGATAAATGCTTACCTCAAGAAATAAGAAAAACCTCAAATAAACAACTTAACTTTACACCACAAGGATCTAGAAAAGAAAAAATGAACCCCAAAGCTAAAAGAAGGAAGGAAATAACAAAGATCAGAGAAGAAATAAATGAAAAAGAGACTAACAAGACAATAGAAGAGATCAATGAAACCAAGAGCTTGTTTTAAAAAATCAATAAAACAGACAATATTTTGGCTAGACTAACCAAGAAAAAAAGAGAAGGTATTCAAATAAATAAAATCATAAATGAAAGAGAAGACCTTACAACTGATATCACAGAAATACAATGGATCATAAGGGACTACTACAAATGATTATACACCAACAAACTGGACAGCCTAGAAGAAATGGGTAAATTCCTAGAAACACACGACCTTCCAAGACTGAATCATGAAGAAATAGAAAATCTGAACAGACTGACTGCTAGTAAGGACACAGAATCAGTAATTTTAAAACACCCCATAAACAAAAGTCTAGGACCAGATGGCTTCACTAGTGAATTCTACCAAACATTTAAAGAAGAAGTAATACCAATTCTTCTTAAACTCTTCCAAAAAGTAGAAGAAAAGGAAACACTTCCAAACTCATTTTACAAGGCCAGCATTACCCAGATACCAAAACCAGACAATGATACCACAAAAAAGAAAATTACAGGCTGATGAACAAAGATGCAAAAATCCTCAACAAAATATAAGCAAACCTAATTCAATGATACATTAAAAGGATCATACACCGTAATCAAGTGGGATTTATTCCAGGGATGTAAGGATGCTTCAACATCCACAAATCAATCAATGTGATACACCACATTAACAAAATGAAGGATAAAAGTCATTGATCATCTCAATAGATGCAGAAAAAGCATCTGACAAAATTCAGCATCCATTCATGATAAAAACTCTCAATAAAGTGTGTATGGAAGGAACATACCCTAACATAATAAAGGCTATCTATGACAAACCCACAGCCAACATCATACTGAATGGTGAAAAACTAAAATCTATCTCTCTAAGATCAGGAATAAGAAAAGGATGCCCACTCTTGACACTTTTATTCAACATAGTACTGAAAGTCTAGCCAGAGCAAATATAGAAGAGAAATAAAAGGCACCCAAATTGGAAAGGAAGAAGTAAAACTGTCACTATTTGTGGAAGACATGATTTTATATAAACAAAACCCTAAAGTCTCCACTAAAAAAACTATTAGAAATAATAAATACAGGGTCAGGATACAAAATCAATATACAGAAATCTGTTGCATTTCTATACACTAATAATTAACTAGGCTAAAGAGAAATTAGGAAAACTATCTCATTTTCAATTGCATCAAAAAGAATAAGATATTTAGGAATAAATTTAACCAGGAGGTAAAAGACCTATATGCTGAAAACTATAAGGCCATGACAAAAGAAACTGAAGAAGATACAAGTAAATGAAAAATACTCATGGATCGGAAGAATTAAAATTGTTAAAATGCCCATACTACCCAAAGCAATCTACAGATTCAATGCAATACCTATCAAAATTTCAATGGCATTTTTCACAGAAATAGAACAAGCAATTCTAAAATTTGTATGGAACCACAAAAGACCCCAAATAGCTAAAGCAATCTTGAGAAAAAAGAACATAGCTGGAGGAGTCATGCTCCCTGATTTCAAACTATATTACAAACCTATAGTAATCAAAACAGTATGGTACTGTCATAAAAAACAAACACATAGATCAATGGAACAGAATAGAGAGCCCAGAAATAAACCCATACACATATGGTCAATGAATTTATGACAAAGGAACCAAGAATATACAATGGGGAAGGCAGTCTCTTCAATAGATGGTGCTGGGAAAACAGGACAGTCACATGCAAAAGAACAAAACTGGATCACTATCTTACACCATACACAAAAATTAACTCAAAATGGACTAAAGATTTGAATGCAAGATCTGAAATCATAAAACTTGCAGTAAAAAACATAAGTGGTAAGCTCCTTGACATCATTCTTGGCACTGATTTTTGGATTTGACACCAAACGCAAAGGCAACAAAAGCAAAATTAAATAAGTGGGACTACATCCAACTACAAAGCTTCTATACAGCAAAGGAAGCTATCAACAAAATGAAAAGGCAACCTACCAAATGGGAGAAAATATTTGCAAATCATATATCTGATAAGGTGTTAATATCCAAAATATATAAAAAACTCATACAACTTAACAGGAAAAAAAACAATCCATTCGAAAAACGGGCAGAGGATCTGAATAGAAATTTACCAAAGAAGACATACAGATGGCCAACAGACACATGAAAAAGTGTTCAACATCACTAATCATCAAAGAAATGCAAATCAAAACCACAATGAGACATCACCTCACACCTGTCAGGATGGCTATCCTCAAAAAGTCTAGAAATAACAAGTGTTGGCAAAGATGTGGAGGAAAGCAAACCCTCCTACACTGTTGGTGGGGATGTAAGTTGGTGCAGCCACTATGGAAAATAGTATGGAGGTTCCTCAAAAAAATTAAAAATAGAACTACCATATGATCTAGTAATTCCACTTCTGGGTATTTATCTGAAGAAAACAAAAACACTAACTCAAAAAGATATATGAACCCCCATATTCATTGCAGCATTATTTATAATAGCCAAGATATGGAAACAACCTAAGTGTCCATTGATGGATGAATGGATAAAGAAAATGTGGTGTGTGTATATGTATATATATATATACAGTGGAATATTATTCAGCCACAAAAAAAGAAGGAAATCATGCCATTTGTAACAAACATAGATGGACCTTGAAGGCATTATGTTAAGTGAAATAAGTCAGAGAAACACAAACAGCATATAATCTTACTTATATGTGGAACCTAAAAAAATAATAATAAAGTAAAAGCCAAGCTCACAGATACAGAGAGCAGACTGGTGGTTGTCAGAGGTGGTCAGGGACATTGGGGGTGAGGGGGGTGGGCAAAATCGGTGAAGGGAGTCAAAAGGTAAAAAATTCCACTTATAAAATGAATAAGTCATGAGGATGTAATATACAGCATGGTGACTATAGTTAATAATACTACACTGCATATTTAAAAGTTATCAAAGATAGTAAATCTTAAAAGTTCTCACCACAAGAAAAAAAAGTCTATAACTATGCATGGTGATGAATGTTAACTAGACTTATTGTGGTGATCCTTAACAATAAACAGAAATATCAAATTGTTATGTTGTACACTTGAAACTAATATTTTGTCAATTATATCTCAATTAAAAAATAAGGACAATAATTCAGGAGTGTTGTCTAGGATTCAGAGCATGACTTGGAACCATTTTGAGGGCACTGCTACTGATTTTTAGGTAACGTGGGTAGATTGTTGAGCTGCGTCATTCTTTTCCTAATTCATATGATAGGAACTGGCATTTTATCAAACTGTGAAATAGCTCCCAGACTCAGGGTCTTGCTTTTAGATTGCTTTTTTTTTTTTTTTTTGTGGACAACATCCATGTATTTATTGTATAACTTTTTATTTTTGTATTGTTTTATTGGAGTATAATTGCTTTACAATGTTGTATTAGCTTCTGCTGTACAATGAAGTGAATCAGCTATATGTATACCTATATCCCCTCCCTCTTGGACCTCCCTCCCACCCCCACCCCATCCCACCCATCTAGGTCATCACAGAGCACCCAGCTGGGCTCCCTGTGCTATACAGCAGGTTCCCACTAGCTATCTATTTTACACATGGTAGTGTATTTGTGTCAAACCTAATCTCCCAGTTCGTCCCACCCCCCACCCCATGTCCACATGTCCGTTCTCTATGTCTACGTCTCTATTCCTGCCCTGCATATAGGTTCATCTGTACCAGTTTTCTAGATCCCACATATATGCGTTAATACTTAGATTTGCATCTGTAGCTAAATAGAAATTAACCTGAGAGCTAGAGAGCTTAAGGCTATCAACTGACTTCAGAGTCAAAGCCTGGTTGCAAGAGAGGTATCTGCTATTGAGTTAGTTCATGCCCAAGATAGAGGGAGAGAACTGAGGATTCCGAATTCACCAGTGCCCCTATTTTCCCAACAGAAATGCACCTACTTGTGCTCAGTAGAGACTGAGAAGCAACTCAGTGTACTGGTTAGAAATATTGGCCCTGAAGTCAGAGAGACCTGCACTCAAATTCCTGCTCTGCCAATTTAGCACCATTATCTTGGGGACCTCACCATTTTGAGCCCCAGTTTGCATATCTCTCAGATAGGGATCAATACTACTTACTGCATATTGGTAGGTGAAATTAGATGGCATGTTTAAAACAACTGGCACATGATAGGCCCTCAGTAACCAATCACTAAGACTTCTTCACTTTGGAGTTCAGTTTTTGCCACCCCCCTGGGAACTGTGGCCTCATGTAATAACATGCATTTCTTTCCCTCCTCTAGAAGGTCAGACCCATGAGGATGAGGCAGAGGTTTTTATTTCTTTTATTTACAACCATTTCCTCATTGCCTAGAACAATGCTTGCAATCTATGTGTTCAATAAATAAATAAATAACCTCATTCATTCATTTGATATTCATGTAACAAATATTGATTAAATTTCTACTTTATGCCAGGCAACCTCAAAATAATACGTTCCTTGGGAGACCATGAGAAACCATCTGTTCAGAGATGCGAGGCTCAGGCAAAACAGCTAAAGGTTGTTTTCAGGGGTTGCCCAAATGGAAGAAAACTCCATTTCACATGACAAATTTTCTGCCCCTGGAAAGTCTGCAGAATGACCAAAGGAGAGATTAAACTGATCTTGAACTTCATGGGCTTGTGACCCACTGGTAAATTTATTGGCATTTTTGGTTTTTAGAACATTTCTGTCTTGGCCTTATCAGGTCTGGGAGTTGAAAGACTTCTCTCTCTAATTTTCCTTAGTACATGACTCTTGCTTTTTTCCTCAGTTTTTTGTTTTTTTTTTTAACTTTCCTCCTCTTTCTGACAAGAACATCATTGGGTCCCAAACTCCACAGGTTGAGCCACAGGGAGAGTTGGGACTTAGTGGGGTGGGGACACACCTGCAGAGTTCCCTGTGTTTCCTGATGACCCACCCCTCTGCAGGCCTCCCCTCTCCCCATAACTCTCAGTCTCACCCCTACATCTGCCTGATGTGGCTAATCCCATGATGCCCACATCCATGCTGACTTTCTGGGTATTTACCCATCACCACCAGAATCCCAAGATCCCAAACCATCCCTCTCACTAGGACTCACCCCCACAGAGTTTGGTATATCCCCCAATCTGACCAACTCCCTACCTTCCCAACCCCAGACACCTACACTGGCTGCCCTCTGGAATGTACAGCCAATCATCTCAGAATCCCTACTGACCGTGGACAACCTCAGCACCATCATCACTAAGACCAAGCCCTCCACCTGGGCCCCATCGGCCCCATCTCCTCTCCCTACTCAAGGACAGCATACCTGCATTTGCCCTGCCTTGCCTGCCTCATCTGTGTTTCCATATCAGCATCCAAACGTACTGTTAACTTCCCCCATCTTAAAGAAAACAAAACAAAAACAAAACTCAGAGACCAATCCAGGCACAGCCCATTTCTTTACTCTACTTTACAGCAAAACTCCTCAAAAGAGTTGTGTATTCCTGCTGCCTCTAATTCCTTTTCTCCCATTCACTTTCTTTAAATTTTTTAAACTTTTTATTATGAAAAATTTCAATCATATTTAAACATTCAGAATATTACAATGAACCCCATAATCATATCACCCAGATTTAATAATTATAGGTGAGGGCCTTCCCTGGTGGTCCAGTGGTTAAGACTCTGAGCTTCCAATGCAGGGGGTGCAGGTTCAATTCCTGGTCGGGAACTAACATCCCACATGCTGCGTGGCACGGCCAAAAAAAAAAAATTATAGGTGAGATACTTATTTGCTTTGTCCTTGCTGAAGTATTTTAAAGCAAGTCCCAAATAACATGACATTTCTCTCTTAAATACTTCAGAATGCATCTGTAAAAACTAAAAATTTTTCTTACATAACTTTAATATTATGTAAGAATAATGATGTAACAATATTGTAATATGTATTATGTAACAATAATTCCACCTTTTCTCTCTTAAAACCACCTCACTCCACTCAGCTTTGTACACTTGTCCCCACTATTCCACACAAACTTTTCTTGCCTAAATCACTCCTGACCAATATATATTGCTAAGGAATTGGCTATTTCTCATTGGTTGGGTGACCAACCATCCCAGTCGGCTTCGGACTCTGCCAAAGCTGGGAGAGTTCTGAACAGAATAGGGCAGTCGGTCACCCTATTTCTCAGTTCTTATTTTTCTCAACTTTTCAGGAGCAATTGACAGGGGTGATTACTCTTTTCTTCTTGAACAATATTCTCTTGTCTTCTGGGACACCACTCTCACTTGGTTCTCCACCTCCTTCTCTAGCCACTTCACAGTTACTTTCGCTGATTCTACTCATCTGCCTGACCTCTGAATCTTGGCATGTTCCAGGGTTCTCCATCCTCAGTCCTCATCTTTCCTCACACTCAAGTCTTTAAATACCATGTACACATTGATGACATGCAGGTTTCTATCTCCAGCCCATAACCTCTCACCTGAATACCAGACTGCTATTCCAGCTAACTCCTTGGCATCTTCCCTTGGAAGTCTTAAAGTCATCTCAAACTTACTAGTCCAAAACCAAACTCTTAATCTCTCCCCTAAAACCTGCTCTTCTCATAGCTCTCCTTATAACAGTAAATGGCAACTTCATTGCTCTATCTGCTCAGAGCAAAAACCTTGCGGTCATGTTTGAGTCCTCCTTCGTCACTCACATACAATCCACCAGCAAATCCTGGTGAATCTTCTTTCAAAATTATTAATAATCCAACTACTTCTTACTAGCTCCACTGGCATTCTTTGCTCAAATTATTGCAATACCCTCTTAACTGGTGTCCACCCCAATCCACCATGCTAAAATGCTGTGATTTCTACACCCTCATATTAAAGCTTGAGAAATGGTAAGAATCATGTATTAACAGAGACTTGAAAGTATTTTTCCTGTGATGAATCTACACCAGATGAATATATGAAGTCACAGGCATAACACTGATTCTATTTTAATGTTTGATTTTTACAAAGAATCCATCCTAGGCTGGATCTAGAGACTTATAATTAAAAAATCAAGTTGTCTAGGATTGTGAAATACTCCTTCTACTTTTATCCATTTCTTAAGCTATACTATACATGAAACAAATAATTTAGTCACTGCTACTTCAATCCTGTTCATACTGACACAGACTTTTAAGTATTTTCAGAATGTTTTATACACTTATATTAAAATGCATGATTCCTAAATTAAGAAGCCCAAGAATATGAGAGAAACCTGCATATTTGGACTCTGTTCAGTGTGCCCATTCCTTGAAGCCAAATTTTCTCGAGGTGGGGCTGTATCACCATAACAACTAATCTTATGTTTTAGTTCTTCATTACTAATAGTGCTTCTCAAAAACTTATTTTTAAGTTGCCCAAGCAAAACATTAATCTTTAGCATTGCATCATGGTCTTTATTTTAGAAGCCATTCTTAAAAAAGAAGCAATCCTAATTCTTTTAGAAGAATTCCTTAAAAACTAATAAGACAACTGTTTCACTGCCATGACAAAAATATGTTTCTAATTATCTTTTCCCAGAAGCTTTCCAGCAAACACAACCATTATTATTCATAATTCTCAATGATCAATAAAATATTGGCCAAGCACTTTATTACTACGATTACATGCAAAGAGGCATGGAGAATGTTATCTGTGGTTTATCCACCAAGAATCCTAATGGAATACCTACTGTAACCGCAAAACCATGCTGAATACTACAGAGGCAAACAGACTTCCCTCTCTGAAAGCCTTGCTGACTTGCTCTGCAAGAATAAAGAGCTGAGTCAATTCTCTGAGAAACCAGTGGGGAAAGAGCTGCTCCTTGAGGAAGGCATCCTCCCTGGAGTGAGGCGGAGGCGTTTCTGGGAGAGGGAGCACCGCCTGGTCTCTTCTTCCCGGCACTGAGAAGACTGTGCCTTGGCGAGCACACTTCCATTCTCTCCAATTCGCTGAAGTCACAACGTGTCTCTGGACGCAGTTCTTCCAGCTCCCATTCATATAATTGTTGCTAAATCTCCCAAGGCTGTTGTGATATTTCAGATCTCTTCCACAATGTCAAAAGACTTCCACCAATTCCTAATTGCCTGCTGAACTTTACCCCGTGTTTGCTCAACCATATCCTTAAGGGGGCATGAGTTGCTGTAAAACTTACAATGTGATCCAGCATGATCCTCGCCTTTGTTTCTCTGGAGCAGGTCCAGCACCATCATAGTAGACCTTTTTCAGCCATCAACATTTAACACTTCTTTGCCAGAACGAAATGTAGATGGCAGGAGAGGCCACAGCAAAGTAAACAGCCCACTTAACAATACTGCCTAACACACTCTACCCAGGATCACCCAGCAGGACCCTCACGGGCTGACTGTATGTGCGAGACGGTGGGCTGCTGCTCCTCGGGTGCCACACTGTTGTCACTGGCTAACAGCATATGTGAATGGGAAATATATAAATATTTTATATTTTATATATATATATATATATATAAACTGTGAACGCTAATGGAGTACGTAGAGGTCCTATGTGCATTGTAAGTGCCATACCTCTCAGTACCTGAAGTGCTAATCACCTATTAAATGTTTTGATAGGAAAAAATGGCTGAAGACCCTCACAAAGGAGGTTTATTCAGCTCACTTTTACTTAATTTGATTCAGATTCACCGGATAAACGTTCCATTTGTCTATGTATAAATACTAGCTGACTTTGTCTCCACTGATGTAGTCAAGGCTGCACAACCAGTTGAGCAGGAGAGCTAGTAACAGTTTTGGATACTCCTTTAGCTCATACTCATATATCACCTTTGCCAGAATGCCCATAAAATTAAGGTCTCATTGTAAACACTTCCCTACAGATGCCTGGACACCCTCATTCACAGAGAGGCTACCTTCATTTGTTTCAAGTGATTTTCTGTACTTCAAATGAAAGAAACAATGGTTGGTTTTGGTCCAATTAGCATCTGCTCCCATTTCCTAATTAGCACTCTGATATCTTTTGGGGGGAATTACCTCTTCCCCCATGTGTAGTTTTTTTTTTTTTTTTTTTTTTTTTTTTTTAATGATCTTAACTTTTTTTTTTTTTTTTTTTTTTTTTTTAATTATTATTTATTTATTTATTTTTGGCCGTGTTGGGTCTTCGTTTCTGTGCGAGGGCTTTCTCTAGTGTGGCAAGTGGGGGCCACTCTTCATCGCGGTGCGCGGACCTCTCACTATCGCGGCCTCTCCCGTTGCGGAGCACAGGCTCCAGACGCACAGGCTCAGTAGTTGTGGCTCACGGGCCCAGTTGCTCCGCGGCATGTGGGATCCTCCCAGACCAGGGCTCGAACCCGTGTCCCCTGCATTAGCAGGCAGATTCTCAACCACTGCGCCACCAGGGAAGCCCCCCCATGTGTAGTTTTGATGAGATGACACTCACTTCCCATACAGAAGCTGAGGGACTAGATCCTTTTCCCTCTCATCACGGTAGTAAAGCCACCGGCATACTTGCAATAAGGCCTCAGCCAATTGGATGCTTCCTCTCAAGACTTTGAATATTGAGTGACCCAAGGGTGGCAGCTTTGCCTTATCCAGACTGTTCCAGCTATGGTATCATTCCCATACTACAGGCTTCCTCACTCTGGAGCTTGGTTACTGCCCTCCCCAAGCCTGCTTCTCCAGGCTCCCGGTCAAGCTGTGAACACCACATAGCACCAATAAATTCCTTTTTACTTGAGTCATCCAGAATCTCTGTCTGTTGCTTACACCACAGCATTCTGACTACCCACCAACACGACTGTGGAAGACATACTGCTAACTCCACAAACGTCTTCTCTTTGGCCTGCAGGAGATGGCTCAGTATGCTACTAATGCTTAGGGCTATGTGTTTTCATTAAATATGCAGATAAATGACCAGGCTTGTTCCACTGGCGCTCCTTGTGGACTAAACAACGGCCAGTGTTCTGTTGTGAATCACTTGAATATTTTTCAATCCACTTGACTATTCTGGGCTTTATTTCTCAGTTAAAAAAATAAATCCAAAGCCTTCACTTTTATTAGCCAGCTTAAACTATTTTGGTCCAGGTGAGGCAGTACTATTTCATTTGCATCACATCTCAGCATGCCTGCTTAAAAACCTATAGTGGCATGTGATTTCCCTTTTCTTCCCAGAACTAGTATGATAAGAAGCTTCCCATCTTGTCTGTCCTTCAAATCATCTATGGGAATAAAAATGTTCCTGGATGTGCTTATCAGAAAAGAGTGAAAGATAATCAAGGACCAGGAATGCCTAGATTGAGGCACCTGTGACCGGGAGGAAAGAAAATCATCTACCCAGAGAGCAAAGCAGGAAGTCACGTGTGAGAGGTGGGCAGGGAGAGCGGGAGGCTTGCAGCCAGGGGCCCTCAGAGTGGGCACAGTGAGTGCCCCAGCGGCCACTTTTATGAGGTTTGTACTCTGAAAAACTCTCACACTTTTAGCTAAATAGATGTGTGTATTCCACATAAGCGGCCTGAGGGAGGGGCTTGTGCTGACACCTGCTGAGAAGGGAACACGTAGAAGAGCAAACCGAGGGGTCCTCTGGAACCCCATGATAGAGGCGTCTCTTTACCCCAAGGCTTTGTCTCATGACAGCAGCAAAAAACAAAAACCAAAAACCAGACTGCCCGAGTTGGCATTTTGCCAAGCCTTGTTTATCAGTCAGTCTCTTAAACCAGCTTCCCTGCTGCTTTCCAACATTTGAGAAATCCGGCTTCCACAGGGAGCAGCTCAGAGGCACAGTGTTCCCAGAGACAGAGCGATGATTTGGGATTTCTATCTAGATCAACCCAGCCCCAAAGACCCAAGGCATACTGCAGGCACAAAAAGAAAAACTCAGAACTGAACACCCATTTGAGTCTCAAAGGATGATCACTTCGAGTGCAGAGAAGTGGTTGGAAGGTTGAAGACAAGAGAAGGAGCCAACAGACGAGCCGAAAATACGGGTCTAGGGTGTGCAAGTGTGTGAGCAAATTTCCCAGTTGGCTGAGGGAGGGAAGAAAGAAGGAAAGGGGGCTGCTGCTTCCCAGTGACTTGACTTAATTACTTCTTTTTTTCCAATTGCATTTGTTATTGAGATAAAATTCACTATTTTAAAGTGTATAATTCAGGACTTCCCTGGTGGCGCAGTGGTTAAGAATCCGCCTGCCAATGCAGGGGACACGGGTTCAAGCCCTGGTCCAGGAAGATCCCACACGTCTCAGAGCAACTAAGCCCATGTGCCACAACTACTGAGCCTGCGCTCTAGAGACCGTGAGTCACAACTACTGAGCCCACGTGCCACAACTACTGAGCCCATGTGCCACAACTACTGAAGCCCACGTGCCACAACTACTGAGCCCATGCACCACAACTACTGAGCCTGCATTCCAGAGCTCACAAGCCACAACTACTGAGCCCATGTGCCACAACTAAGTGAAGCCCACACGCCTAGAGCCCATGCTCCACAACAAGACAAGCCATCGCAATGAGAAGCCCACGCACCACAACAAGAGTGGTCTCCGCTCGCCACAACTAGAGAAAGCCTGCGTGCAGCAACAAAGACCCAACACAGCCAAAAATAAATAAATAAATAAATAAAAATTTATAAAAAATAAAAAAATAAAGTGTATAATTCAGTGTATTTTAGTATATTCACAGTGTTGAGTAACCATCACCACTATCTAACTCCAGAACATTTCGATCACCCAGAAAAGAAATCCCATACCCATTAGCAGTCACTCCCCATTCTTCCAACCCCCCAACCCACTGCAATCACAAATCTATTTTCAGTCTCTATGGATTTGCCTATTCTGGATATTTCATCTGAATGGAATCACATAATATATGGCCTTTTGTTTCCGGCTTCTTCCACTCAGCCTAATGTTTCCAAGGTTCATCCATGTTATACCATGTATCAGTACTTATTCCCTTTTGTGCTGAATAATATTCCAGTGTATGGACATACCACATTTGTTGATCCATTCATCAGTTGATGAACATTTGGATTGTTTCCATTTTTGGCTGTTATGAATAGTACTGCTGTCAACATTTGTATGTTTTCAGTTCTCTTGGGTGTACACCTCGGAGTAGAACTGCCGGGCCACAGACTTCATTACTTCTTGAGATTCTTGTTGACAGTGCAGGACTATGGGACAAAATGACCACAATGTTGTCCTTGCTGCCATGCTCCTGGATATGAAGCTCTAAGCACAGAGGGTACCACGTGATGGTTTGATGTGAGCCCATGTTGCCTGCAGGCATGTGGTTGAGACCACAGTCTCCCTGGGAAGAGGAAGTAGAAGGTGATGTGGCAAAGGAAGCCAGGCCAGAGTCAGAGGGCCCTTGCAGGGAGTCCCCACTGCCTCCTGTTGTGAGCTCAGCTCCTCCCCTGAACCGGTGGTCCCATCCACATCCCATCCACCACTGCTCTTCCCAGAAACACCAAAACATGGGGCAGGTAGTCAAGTGCATAGCTGCAAAGACTTGTTAAGATTTTTTAAAGTACTACTCTGATGTCTTAGTTCAGGCTGCTGTAACAAACTACCATAGCCTGAGTGGCTTATAAACAACATAAGTTTATTTCTCACAGTTCTAGAGGCTGGAAGTCCAAGGTCAGGGTGCCAGCATGGTTCGGCTCTGGTGAGAGATCTCTTGCTGATTATGGACTGCCATTTTCTCTTTGTGTCCTCACATGGCATGAGGGGTGAGGGAGCTCTCTGGGGCCTGCCTATTTTTTTTTTTAATTAATTAATTTATTAATTTATTTATTTATTCATTCATTCATTTATTTATGGCTGTGTTGGGTCTTCGTTTCTGTGTGAGGGCTTTCTCCAGTTGCGGCAAGTGGGGGCCATTCTTCATCGCGGTGCGCAGGCCTCTCACTATCGCGGCCTCTCTTGTTGCGGAGCACAGGCTCCAGACGCGCAGGCTCAGTAGTTGTGGCTCACGGGCCCAGTTGCTCCGCGGCATGTGGGATCTTCCCAGACCAGGGTGCGAACCCGTGTCCCCTGCATTGGCAGGCAGATTCTCAACCACTGCGCCACCAGGGAAGCCCTGGGGCCTCTTTTATTAGGGCATCAATCCTATTTATGAGGGCTCCATTCTTATGATCTAATCACCTTCCAAAGGCCCACCTCCAAATACCATCACATTGAGGATTAGGTTTCAGCAAATGAATCTTGGAGGGACACAAACAGTCCATACCATCTAGAAACTTTACTGATTTATTTTTTAAAGTCTTTTGTCCCTTTATCATTGTGTTCTATGGTGAGAGTCAGAGAACAACTAGGCTGGACACCCTAACTCTCTTTCTTGTCCCATCTCATGCCCAGATTTTCCTTCTGAGACAAGAGGGATTTAATGATGCTAAATCTGCTGAATCTACACCTTCTGGAAGAACGCACACTCTGACATTTCTGAACTATTATGATGCTCTGTGCCTTTCTCTTTATTCCCTCTCTCAACTACTCAACTACTCTGGCCAAACAGCCAGAAGAGAAGGCACACCTTTCTCCCAACCTAAGTTTGTCTTTCTCTGACCTCTCAGGCTATTTTATGTTCCTCTCATCCAATAAACCCTGTAGGTACTGTTGCAATAGTTCAGATGGAGTCTCACCCTAAAAGTGTAGAGTCTCAGGAAAGCCACAGGATGATGACGAGGGCTGTTTTTCTGTTGTGGTGGTGGTGGTGATGGTAGAAGAGGTTGAAATGTTGTTTCTAGAGTTAATTAAAATGAGAAAAGGAGAGTCATCCAAATCCTGGGTATTAGAGAGCTTTCTGGAAGGAAATGTCTGAACACCTTGAACCTGTGCAGACCTAGCCTAGGTGGCTCATGATGCTGGCAGGTGAGAAGGCCCGACATCTACCTGTGGGAGGACCATTTCAACCACTGGTTTTCAGTGCCTGACTTTATGTGGTGGGTGCTCTGCTAAGAGAAGGGGATACGAAAATGAGTAAGACGCAGTTCTTGTCCTCACGGAATTTATAATATTAATAGAAATATGTGAGGGAATGTGATGTGTTGGGCAAGAGAAAAGTTGCAGGTTATGAGGGAAAAGGAGGGGTGGCAACCAGCAAGGGCAAAGAGCACTTTGCTTCCATGAGTGCCCTGAGGCTTGAAGGTCAGCAAACCATTGTGTGGCTATTCCTCCTGCCTAGACCATTGCAGTGGGAGGCGGGGAGAGGAGAGGAGTTCTTTGGATCTAATGAGTCCACTTGGGCCTTTCTTTGTGGCCTTAAACTCAGCAGAGTCACCTTTCTAGACACTACTGAGACCACAAACCCTAGATAATCCTGGTGGTAGAATTATTTGCTTAGAAAGCGAAAAGATGTTAGTGGCTTTTTTCAGAAATGTGTGTATTTTGTAATTAATTAAACCAAGTTAATCACTACAGTCTATGGTAGGTACAGAACCCTCAAATTCTAAGGGCACTGACAACCCAAATATTTATACTAATACATTTAAGCAAAAGGGTGCTGGAGTTGGGGGCAGCAGACCCAGCTATAAAAGGCTGCTCCCTCAAAGCCCTGTAGCAGGATGAGCACAGGGTAGGGCTGGAAGGGGCCACCACAATATACTGCAGCCTGCAGGGCTTTCTCCCACTGGGTTTTGGGATCTCAGCAAATTTTTCAGATCCTTGTCAAGTGCTCTGAAGAATTTCAATCACAAAGCTGTGACTGGAGCCAGCTTTGGTGAGGTCAGCTGTTGGTCTGGGAGATACTGTGATAATGATTGGCTATTGGGAATTGGCACTTTCTGAAGGACACGTCACTTCATCAGTCATTGTGTCTTTGAATAACGTTTTGTGTCCTTCAGGGCCTTTCATCTGAAACTACCTTGTAAACATGGACCGTCTTGCCCCTGCTGTGAGGTAAGCATCCTTCTTTGAGGAAAGTGAAGGAATTCTCCCAGAGTCTGAGGGCGAGCTTCACAAGCAGGACTGGAATTCATCTCCTGTCACGGACTCGTGAAACAATGCTCACTGGCTTCACCCCATCGTCTTCCCCTTGGAAGGCAGGGAAGGCAAAGCAGCACAACAGGAGGCTGTCAATGCTTAAACTGTTAACTAGCGTTTTTCCAAAATGTGTTTCTGGTTAGTTTAAAGAAGGATAAACAAGATTTAATAGCTGGCAATGAATCACATTTTTTTCTCCCTAAATGCTATTTGGATCCACTCAAACGCCTGTCATTCTACTTCTGTACAAATAAATAAATCTCCTTTTCTTTTGTGCATTTTTCTCTGTCCTGAATTTCCTAAAATACAATTTGTTTGACGGATGAGTTAAGCAGTTCTGAGATTTGTTTTTGGCTCTGTAGGCAACTGGGTTGTTTTCTCATCATAATTCAGTGGGACAAGGTTATCACCCCACAAACACTAACACCTCATTTAGAACCAGAAGCACTCCCCCACCAGAAGAAAGCAACTGCTAATGTTCTGATACAAGTTTCAGTTGTTACATGTGAAGTTTCCTTGTATTAACATCTCTGCCCTGCCCCTTCCCTTTCCTCTTGTTTTAGTTATGCTGGATGTACTTTGTGTATAGTCATTCTGAAGTGGAATTACAGACAGAAAGTCAACTTGAGAGGAAGCACAGAGGTGGGCCCCTCATCTGCTTAGGCTTGAGACTCTAGAACCAAGAACCTGACAAACAGGGACAAACCTCACTGTAATCTGAAAGCAAAATGAACACAGAGAGTATTTTTTTCTCCTGCCACATAAGCATGGTTTTTTTTTAAGACAAAGACCTGTGAAACAGTTGAACTGAAATTAAACCCATGCATTTTCTAAAGTAAGTGTACTGAAATGTTTTCCAAATAGACTCTGAATCAAGCTGACATTTCATTTGGTTTCAAGTCCTTGGTTAAACAGAGAGGTGCCTTTTAAATAATTGCCCATTATAATAAAAGATAAGCCAAGTCAATAAAAATATGTTGTAGGTCTTATTTTCAAGTTCTCCTTACTAACACAGAGCCTCTGTGAGCCTGTTTCAAATGCTCTATCAGTGCTTCTCATAATCAGAAATGCTGTTGCCCAGGAAAGGCAGGAAGTTCCAAGAAGAGGGCAAACCCAGAACCCAGAAGTGGGCTTGTGTCTCCACCGGTTCTCAGCTGGGTGGTTGGGAATGAAGAGGGAGTAGTTCTGCCATCCCATCTCTCCTCATTCCAACCATACAAGTTCAAGCACAAAGCCTTGAAGCAATACAGCCAAGTCTGAAGATTATTTCCCCCAAGGTTTTCAGAAGATTTATTTCTACAGCAGTACTGTTTAAATGTGCCTTTCGGGACTTAGCATATTGAATTGCAATAATCTGTTTACAAACCTATATTATCTCAAGAGTAAAGAGTGTACCATCTTTATCTCCCAGTATCTAGCACAGAGCATATTAGATAACCTTTAAAGGATTAAATGAGTGATGCATGAATGAAAGAATACCAAATGGCATTGATTAATAATCAATTTCCTTTCCCAACATTCATTTATCAGCCATGTGTAATAAAATATATAGTTTTTTTAAAAAGTAACATTAAGAGTATGATTTTCATTAAGTTTCATGCAATTTTGAAAACAGCTTATGGGGTTTCATCATTATGTCCACTGGGTCCTGGCATCCAAGAAAACTGAGCTGGGAACTACTGGCACAGGCCAGTGGTTCTCAGCCTTGAGTGTGCATTAGAATCACCTCAAGGGCTTCTGTTAACACATTGCTGGGCCCGCTCCCAGAGATTCTACCCAGTAGGTTTGGGATAACGCTGACGCTACTGGTCCATGGACCACACTTTGAGAAACACTGGTTTAAGAGAATGAGCAGGGTGGTGGATGATTTCCTGTGCTGACTAAACTGCATGACCGTCAATAGACCATCCACCCATCTCATAGTGGCCCACGGAGATGGAGAGAGACAATGACACCTTATATCCACAGAGTATTTCAAAACACAAACCCTGTACCACTTACATAAGCACACCTTTCTCAACCTTACTCACAGGGATGTAAGCTACAAGTGAGAAAGGAAGTAAATACAATGAAAAAAATACAATACAATGAAATAAATACAATGAAAAAAATCGGAAGTACTACAGAAATGTATTGTTTTATCATCACAAAGATCCAAACTTTATCTTGGGCTTTTCCCACTAGGGCCTTCCTAGGTTGGACCTCTTCGTATAGAAATACTGATGTTAATTTAAGGAAACAAACCCACTAGGTTAGGAAACATGGAAAATAGCTGAAAAGTTTTATGTGTTGGGGTTTGCACGCTGGAGGAATCCATGATTTTCTGGGCGTCCTACTGAGCTGATACAGAAAGACTGGCGTCTGTTCAGTATCTGTGCGTATGTCTCTACCCACCGATGCCACAAGCACCAGGGTTGTTTCCTGGGGATCTGTGCACTCACGTGGCCTAGCTGCTGGCAGCCCTGACTCTGACATTAATCAACTTGACATCTGGAACCAACCTGAGGCAACCCATCTGATTGCCACAGATGCCTTTACTTTTCAGCTGTCAGCAAGGAGATTATTCAGTTTAGGGTGCCAGGTCTACACCACACAGTCTGCATGGAGGGTTGAGTGGTGTGTTAGAAAGTAAGCTGAATAATCTGGGAGTGTGGGTGAGACAAAAATTTCCCTCAGTAATCTGTCAACTCGACCCTACCCCAGGAAGGCATTTTGCCTGCAGCAGCAAAATTACTGTGGTTGGGTAGAGCTGACTAGATTATGTTCTACATATCCTTGGAGTGCATATTTTGCCCATTTTTGCAAATTACAACATCCTTGAGCTAACTATATAGCAGCAGCAGCAGCTACTTTCAAAATCCTTTAGCACCCATTGGTCAGCTACAGCTAGGACTGCATCCTTTAGTGGCACTGGGGAAGATGTCAAAACCTCTCCTTAGGTGAGTTCCAAAGAAGCCTAGGCACTGCTCGGTGACTAGTAACCTACTCATTGTCATCATTACGACAGTAGTATGGGACTGCGCTGGTGGGCACAATGTCAATTACACCCCTTTTCTGTTTTAGCATTTCATGCACTCTAATATGGGAAATGAGGCCCAGGACATTGTCCAGAAGAGCAGCTTGTTGGAAATTGCACTGTGATATGTTAGGATGATGCAGGCAATAAGAAATCAAACTTTACCTCATGGAGGAAAAAGAAATCTGTAGATAACATTGTAAATCAGTCGGAGGTCAAACATCTACCTGGATTGTCACCCACCATTTCATGGCATTGATTTCTCAAAGCCTAAAACCATAAAGAACCTAAACCAGAGCGGAAGGGCATCCTGGCCTCCCATGTTCACTGATTTAATTTTCCCCTCAGAACACACGCAGCCCCATAATTAGAACATTTACCAACCATAAATACAATTTAAACTCTGTACATGTGTGCCTACATGTGTGGAGAGACTTAGGCTGAGATACGGTTTCAATAAAAACAGTCCTTCTGCGCTGATTAGAATGTGTAAAGAGGAAATCTGTTTATACCACAATCTACTCAAAACTTGTGTTGGCAGCAACACTCTCGGCTAATAAATGTCAATAGCAAAAGCTACATGGAGGGTATGAATTAAACTACTCACAATCTGGAGATTCAGAGCTCAGTCTAAAATGGCATGTCCAACTCTTTCTGCCATGTCCGCCGTGAAGGAATGCCATAAGCCCAGGGCCCATGAAGCTCAGACTGCTAACAAAGGGGATGTGCTCCATGATGTTCCTCCGTCTGTCGAGTTCAAGTCCACCCGCAAACAGAAAGGAGGTTTTAGAGGAAACTGCAGAGTCCTGAAATGTTTTGGTAAGGTGTCAGTATTTATTCTCCGTCTTTTCAAATAATGGCGGTATCATTCTGGATCTATAGTAGCATGAAGAATGAGATAATTGGATTAACTAGAAATCAACAGGGCATTTAATTTTTTTTATGCTCCATTTTTCATTTCTTGTTGATTTCATAAAAACCAGAAACCAAGCACTGTCCATTGAGTCCATCCGCCCATGTAGTCATCCTGACCAATAGCAGCCCTGGTCTGATTAATGCAAGATCCCCTGAGGGTCTATGGAACTCAGAAGAACCCTTGGTCACATGCAAGAACTAGTAGGAAGAGGAAAAACACAAGTAGAAGAGCTGAAGGTGGTGAAAAATCACAAGTGAAAAATAGAGAGTCTATCCAAAGGTAGAGTGAGGGTGTGGTATGGGGTAGCCTGCTGGGAGGGGTGGCTGTGTCTCTTCCTAGAGGATTATTAAAGAGCCATCTTAGGATGACACTGGTATGTCCAGGGGTATTGGTGAGAGCCATAGAGAAAATCTCCAGGTGATACAGAGTCTTCTCCTTCAGGTTGGCTGTAGGATAATCTACATTTATTGAGTTGGAGGGAAAGGTGAGGGGGCAGCATGCCTATTTTTACTGTTTTTACTATTAAAAACAATAGTAAAAAACAACAACAATAATAATATCAGCAAATACGTGCTACCTGCCAGACACTGCTTTAAATACTTGACATTTATTAACTCATTTAATCATAACCACCACCACCCTAGGAAGTAGGTATTATTATCACCCCCATTTTACAGATGAAGAAACTGAGGCACAGAGGTGCAGAAACTTCCCAAAGTCATCTAGTCAGTAAGGGGTGAAGGCAGACTCAGGCAGCTCCCTCAGAGTCCGGTGCATTAGCTTGAGTCTCTATTGCCTCTCGAAAGAACCAGGACCCAGCATACTGAGCACTGTTCTAAGCCCTTTGCTGGCACTCACCCACTGAGTCCTCCCTACAATGCTGTAGGCAGGTACTATTATTCTCCCTATTCTGCAGATGTGGGCCTCGGGCACTGAAAGCTAAGTATGCATCACTGGTAAGAAGAGCTCCAGAGCCCTTGCTTGTAACCGTTGCTCCATGCTGCTTCCCCACAGGCTGGCAAAAGTCAACTGAACATACTCGAGTCCCCTCTATCTTTTCTTCTGCTCCATTGCACTTTCTCTCACTCCAGGCTCTGCCAGAACTCCTGAGTGACTGAGTTTTTATTTGCCTGCCCAGTGCTGTCAGAGGCGGTACGACATGGGGCCACCTCCTTGGACCAGCTACTTCTCTGGGTTCTTCAGGCATTCACTCAGATCCGATTCACAATGGCGAAGGCTGTGTGCACCCAACTAAAGACAAAGAGAGAGTCCAGATGATTTAGACTCAAGGAAAACTCCAGGTAGCAGGCAGTACAGTCATGTATAATATAAAGCACTTTCAATATATTACATCAGTGCTTTCACACAGGTTTTTTCATTTAATTCTCTTACCAACTCTGAGAAGCAGCCATTGTTGTCTCTAATATTAAGAGAAATACTTAAATTCAAGAAAAGCTTTGCGACTTACCCAAGATCACACATCTAGTAAAAATCACAGCTGGGACTCAGAATCCATCTCTATATTATGATGCTGCATCACAAAAGAACAATCTTTCCTTCTGCCCTTTATTAGCCTTAAATAATAACAACAACAGAAAAAAAAAAAAAAAAAGGGCTCTGCCCTCAGCTCTCGGGACAAGAGTGGTCATCAGCTCTAATGGATCACGTGTCTATTCATCCATGCAGCCCCAGACGTCCACAGGAGGTGGGACAGGCTCTCTGTTGCTTCATTTCTATGACCTCTCTTTTCATGAGATCAGTCTCCACACCCCACCCTGCAGTGCATTTCTGGGGAGCTGGAAGCAGAGGGTCTTCCATAAAGGGCCCTCCTCTGTAAAATACCATTCCTCTGTTCTCCTGAGAGCCCTGGTTAGCTGACCTTTCAGGCACGATGAAAGATAGCTCTTTTTGGTTTATTTTCCCCAGATAGTTGGAGGAATGTTGTTCTGGGCTCGTGTTCAGTGGGTTTGTGTTTTTTGTTGCTGTAATGGTGTTTTGCTATAGTGGTATTACCATATTTTGGAAGTTTTCTAAACCATTGCCTATGCACCCAGGGGTGACTATTAAAATGATGAGGCCATTTTTATAAATCACAAAAATAAATAAATGTATAAAAGTGCAGTTAATAAAATGGGCAAAGCTAACTTGGCTAAAGAAACAACTGAAAGTGTTTTTGAGAATGTGAAGTGAGTTTCATGACCCAAAAGAAGTCTATAGAATTAAAATTCTGTACATTTTAAGGAAAACAAATAAGTATATATGAATAGTATATATGAATGATACGATAAATGGTAAATGCTGACTTTGATTTTATATTTTATCTGGGTATCTATTAGATGGAAGAAATATAAATGGAAAAAAATAAGCATACATGCATTAGGAATAACTATGTTATGTCTTATTTACGTATAATCATTGTTTTAATAGAATCAAAACATGCATGATAGTTTTTCTCTTTTTGAGTTGCTTTTTTTTTTAAAGTGGCTTTTTGTTCTTTCTCATCCAATATCTATAATCTTTACCACATCTGAAGGGTTACCCACATAAGATATCATAGTCAGAACCTGCCAAGAAACATCAGAAATTAGACTTTGTGGATCACATACCAACCTTCCTCCCTCTCCCCATGCACTGCCTCTACCTGCCTCATCCACTGCTCTGCCAGGAGCATGGCCTCCACTAGTTGGGGCTTCACTGACTGTACAGAAACTTATTCCTAGTCTCCCTGGTCATCCCTGAAAACTCGCATAGGTGGTTTCCCAAAGGAGAAGAAACTGATTGCCAAATGCTCTGTGCGCTGGGCAAGATTTCCATGAACATATGAATACATTCATGGAGGAAATAAAAATTAAGTACTTGATAATTTCATCAACGGGAAAAAATTCAACTGTTTACAGGTTGACAAAAGTTTTTAAATGTGTGTTTTGTTTCAGATATTTTAGGGGCAGGCAGGGCTTTTGGCCTTCAGATGGAGGGGGGGAAAACAAGGTGAGTATAGAGGTTCCAGGCAGTATCTCACCTGCAGGGCTCCTCCAGGCTCTTTCAGGCTGCCCATCAGTGGTGCTGACCATGGCCTGGGCCTCAGTCTTCTGGCAGAGGTGCTGGGTAGATCTGACAGCATAGGCTCATTATGGATGATTACAGATATAAACTTTGGGCAAGCTCTGAAGAAAGCAGGTTTCAGACCAATTGGACTTGAACTAGCTATGTTTTAAATGACAGAGGTGATGGGCCATGAGGGTCATCCTACCACATCCCACATTATTAAGGGAGGGGGGCACCTCTTTCCACAGAGCAATACCATGAAGAGGCAAGAGGTCAAAGATCAAGTCTTCTGCCAACTACAGAGCTGATAAGACTCTGATCACTTATAAAACATTCGGTCCTCTGTGTGTGTGGTCTGAAAAATCAAACCAGACAAAGTGAAGGTTTTGGTGGAGGGTGGCAGGGAAGGGAGAGGGTGAGTAGAATCAAAACAGCAACTGTATCTGGATTTGTTTTTAACTCTCCCAAATAAATGCATGTGGAGGAACAGAATCAAACATTTTTCTCAAACAGAAAGAATTATTTTGCCTTCAAACACAAACCAGGTAGATATGGTCTCAAAAATGACTAGAAATGCAGCGGTGTTCCACTGTGGTTGTTCTTTCTAATCACATAACAAATTCCAAGTACTTTTTGTAAATTACTCACAGGCAATTAAGTCCTTTAGATTCATCCTGTGATGGTGGCAGTTTTGTTGGGCCATGTTTGTCATAGAGCAGCTGCTGAGATCCTAGCAGGAAAAAAAGCCACATGATTCTTCAGCTCATAATCCAGTTAGTTTATTTTCCTGATGTTACATTTGGGCATCATGGCCATGCAAATAGCAAGGCAAGTAGCTCTGGGTCAACAGCCAGAAAATGGAGCTCCCTAACCTCCCCACAGGTAGAGAATGATCAGATAATGTATTTGGCCTTTTCCTCCCCACCTCACCCCTACACACGCAGACACACGCCATGAATTCCAGATTTGCCCTTCAGTTGTTTCCCGTGCACACTGCAAGAGCAGAAGAGGCAGGGGAGAAAAGCACAAAGCTGAGCCAGGCCCCATCTGGTTGCTGGCTTCCCAACCTCCTCATCTAGTTTTCTCTCCAACATGACCTGAAGACCACTTGGGTGACCCAGAAAAGATTCCTGTGACCTGTGCCATTCCTCACGCTCTAACTGTGCTGCCATTCTCACTCCGTTCCCTCAGCAATACTGTGTAGGCCCTTCCTACCTCTTTAATGGACATGAATACCCTAAGTTTTCTAAGTCTTTTCTCCCCAAGCAAATGAGAAGCTCCAAAAGGGCAGGGAACCCATCTGATCCTTTCCTACCCTTCATCATTGCTAGTACAGTGCTAAGCAAATAGCAGTCTCTCAAAAACAAATTGCGTGAGGAGTCTCTTTGGTGTAAGTTTTTGTCAGCTGTAGTAGATGGGTAAGGAGGACAAAAGAAAGCAAACATCAAGGAGGACAATTAGTAAGGCAGAGGCGGCCTCTACTAAGAAACCCTGTTAAACTAAAACTCTGTTTTTACAATGGCCCTGATATGTGAACACTATACTCTGAGATAATTCTGTTGTCTTTCTTTCTACACTTTGCAGCTACGCAGACCAAGAATACAAAGTATAACCTTAACCTTAAAATCACTGCTTTTCAGAACAAACCTTCCAATTCGTTTTCATCGATTGACTAAAACTAGCTTCTATAGCTGGGATGCTTTCACGTTCTCTGTGGATTTGTTTTTGGTAGAAAGTACTGGAAAGTCCACAAAATAAAATGCTCAAGGATCTGAAAAGAGAGATTGCCCCTTATAATTTAGACCTATATTCAAGTTGTTATATAAATTTAAATTCTCATTGCTTTTGAGGGGCAGGGAGACGTGTGGTCATGAGTTAATGGATTATTTACCTTTTGAAATTTAAGGGATGAGGTAGGTGGGAATTTTCACTCCTTTTCCCCCAGAATATTTTGCTTTATAAAATTACTCATTTCCAGTATAATAATAAGTCACATGAGACAATGAATTGAAGGTAGTAGAGGGAACTGAGGGCTGGTCATCATGAGGCATTGTGCGGGAGCTTTTTCCTTCCAACTTTGGAAAAGATGGACTCTTTCTGGGACGTGGGTTCTGGCCTTAGATCTTTGCTTTCCTGCATTTGCCCAGGAGCAGGCCTCCACCTTAATGGAGTTACCAAAGGTCACTTTAACTGCTAGGACTAAAATTTGGGTCTTCCTTTGTAGAGGAGCCCCTTATTGATCTTATGGCTTTCCACAGATAATTTTGACTGTTTCTGGTACTGAGGTTTAAATGATCAACTGAATATTCCTCTCCTTGTACCTTCCTCAAGTTAGCCTTGGTCATATTTTGTACTGTGTGTAAATCATTATGGTTTTTTCCTCTGCCAACTACTCCTCCCCTTGAAAGAGTAAGTTAGCATGGGATACAGAGGAAATGGCTAATTTCTACCAGGACACTGGGACAACAGCCTGAATTAAGGCGGCAGACGTCTGTCAACAGCTTCACTTTCGCATTCTTTTTTCACTCCTCAATCCTTGGGCCAAAGAAGCCCCAGCATCAGACTCACACCCTCACCGGTCACCCCACCCCACCCTGGACGCAGAGTCTGCTCCCCAGAGCAGACCGAGAAGAAGCCTGGTGGTGGGAGGTGAGCCTGCCACCAACCCGAGGCTTTTCACCGCCGGCGTGGATTAAGTAACACCCGCAAAATCAGCATTTGCACACATGCCAGGGGTTGATTACGGGCCTCTCAGTCAGGGCAGCCGACGCTACTTCAGAGCAATTTCTCCAATTTCTCGGCCCCAGGACAGTCGGGGCGCGGCTCCAACGCACACTCCCGGTCTCCGGAGCCGGTTACGCAGCCGTCTAGCGGCTGCCCACGGACCAAAAAAACGAGACCGCCCCCCACCCAAACGGCTGCGGGCCGGCGCTTCACGCTGCATTGACGGGCTCCCTTTCCTCGACACAGCCTGAGAAGGAGACTTGTGCCTCCTGGGAGCACCGAACCGTCTCTTTGAGGCTCGCGAAAGGGCTAGATGGCCCTGAGCCGTCTACACCTCCATCCATCCTCAATCTGCGAAACACGCAGGGTAAGAGACCCATCCGTTCCGGGCTTGCACCACTTCCCTAAGGTTTCACGATGTGTCACTAGGGAAGCTGGACCCGAAGCTCCGGATCGCGGTTCGGAGAAAAGAGACGCAAACGAGTCTGCGGGGCGGAAGGAGGGAGCTGCTGGGGTCGTTCAGTAGCAGCCAACCTAGCCCACCCCACAGCAGACAGAAGGCGTCAGGGCTTTGCCCCCTGCGACCCGATTGCTCCCAGGCTGCCCGGCCACGTCCTCTGGCCCATGCGTCTGCGTCTCTGGCCAAAGACCAACTGGTTTTCAAATAGTTAGATAAACCCAGGATCTGACTTTCCTTTACAAGACCGACCAAGAGGCTGTGTAAATGTCTCCTGACAGTCGTAATGGAGGGTTATTAGCAATACAAAGCCTGTACGATTCATAGCGTTGGTTCAAGAGAATATTTCGGTGTCGCACTGAAATTGCTGCGCATGTAAACCAATTTCCCCGACAGAAGGGTAAACAGTATCGTTTGAATTGCGAGATGAAAACCGATGGGATATCGCAAACAGTTCCCCAAAATACAACAGACTTCTGGGCTAATTACACGTGGTTAGCTCTGAATGGCAGAGGAAATAGGTTTCTTTGCTGCTAAATGTCACAAAAGTCACCTAAAGGAACAGAAGGAAGCCGCTCTGTTTCTTGCTAAAATTAATCTGTGCTGGAGCACTTGGAAAAAGCATAACAACCCTTCTCCCCCCACCCCTAGGCCACCCTGTCCCCGCCGCCGGATTTCAGGCGTTTGTGAAAGAACCTTTTCGCTTGGGGATCCGGGCTCTAGGGCTTCGAAGTCTAAACCCGCCCGTCGAGAAAACTGGAGAAGAGAAAGAAAATTCGTCAAGCGCTCATCAGCATGGAGGGTCCAAGGAGCACGCGGGGGAAACAGACCCCGAGCGCCGAGGGTGCCTGCGGCCTCCTCTCTCTGCCGGGAGGCGCGCGTGCCTCCTCCCGCACGCACGCCTCGACCCGCCGGAGCGAGAAGACAGAGGACAGCGAGGCTGCCTTCGATGCCGGCCGACTGTCAGGGCTGCACCATGTGCAAAAGAACACGGAGCCCGGCCTCACGGGCGCCCAGGAAAACTCCCGAGCGGCCACAGGACCCGGCCGCGGGGCTCCCAGGCGGAAGCCTGACTCGGGGCGGGCTCGGGCCGGAAGGAAGCGGCGAGCCCTGCGCTCCAGGCCGGTCAGGCGCCCCTGGGCTGGTGCGGGGCGCGGAGACTCAGGGGAGGCGGTGGGCAGGTGCGGGCCTGCGCCCGGGGGACTTAATCTCGGAGGCGGGAGGCCTTGGAGACGGCCGGCCCAGCCCGCCTGAGACCCTCCCGGAGAGAGACCGGGTGGGACGTGCCGGCTCCGAGCTCCGCCGGGCGCTACGCAGGGCCCGGGTCACCGCGCTCCCGGGCTCCGGAAGCCGCGCTGGCGGGGCGGCCGGGCGGGAGGAAGCAGCTTGGGCCGCGCAGCCCCGCGCCCGGGAGCCGCGTGCAGGGTTCAGCCGTGTTTCGGTTGCCCTCTGACCTGACCCTGGGCGTACAAAGGCCTCCCGGGTGCGCCGCCCTGGCCCAGCCTTCCAGTCGCTGCCAAATTAATGAGCCCACGTCAGGTTGGGTTTACAGCTCGGCCGGGAAGCAGCCGAGTGGAAAATGAGCCCGGGCCCGCTCGGAGGTACCCGCACGGGTGCAGAGGCCGCCTGGCGTCCTTGCGGCCGGGGACGTCGAGGCCCGCGCAGGGCCGTCCTCAGCTCTCCACACGCCCTCTCCCGCTGGCCCTGAGGGAGCGGACCGCCCAGGAAAACCTGCCGGCCTGGGAGAAGAGGCTCTCCTGCTTTCTTCCAACAACACAAACTCCACAGTTAACATCCCAGCATCACAGGCTAGGCGTGCTCGACACAGGTCGTTGGGTTGCGGCTTGGCGACCCTTCCATGTCTTTGCTGCGCCCCGGACTGCTGGGCTTTGGCGGCCACGAAGCCGTTCCCCCTGCGCACGAAGGACCCGGGACTCTGGGCATGCGCCGAGGGGGGCATAGGACCCACCCCTTCCAGCAGCACGGGTCTGGGAGGCGTTTTTAGTCTGGTGCTGGGTGTTCGGTTTTGAAAGCCAGAGATAAAAGTCAAAAAGGGATTTGTTTGTTTTGAATAAAGGTCGATCTGCTAGTTCATCCCGAAGTCTTCAAGACTGGCTGATGGCTCTGCTCTCTTATTGCCCTTTAAAAGCTGTGATGAATTCGGTTCAAGAAACATGATTAAATCTGAAGCTGATAAAGCTTGAGGTATGGATTTATCTTATTCCTAACAGATTTTTCAAATACATTAAAAGAAAGCACTTTCATCCAAAAAACACTCAAAGTGTCAGAAAAGCCATGTTCTGAAGAAGCCCTCTTTCCCTGCAGCTTTGTTTGTTGTTGAGAACCACACAAACAACAGCGTTGGGAGCAACTGGTGTGACAGTTACTTAGAATCATGTATCACTCCTGCATCTTCCTCATCCTTGCTTCAAAGAGCACTGCCTTTCAGAAGTGGAGGGCCCTGCCACAGACCCCTTTTCTTCTGGTGACCTAAGTAAGGGTAGCACTAGGTCACCTCTCATGACGCCCCACACTTACTCATCAGTGTCCCTTGTCTAGATTCCACACACACCCCTCTTGGCATCCTCTGGGCACTAACCCTTGCAGACGTCGCTGCCTTGAGTCCATGCCTGCCTCTGAAATCTCAGTGTACTTGGAAAATCAAGTTGCCTTGATGTCAAGCAGTCACTACCTTTAAAGGTGTTCAGTATCTCACAGAGTGCACACAAGTACTTGATGTACTATGATTATCTTTTTAGGTAAACTATCTCCTCAACTAAAATTTTAACGTATTAGGAACAATGACCAAGACCAATTGTCTCTGTTGTCCTACAGTGTGGTGCCAGATCAAGAAATGTTACCTATGTTGACTCTACAACTAATTAGAATTAATACAGTCCCCTCTAAAATGTTGATCACTGGAGTGGTGGTGGTGTGTGTTCATTCTAAGTTATGTCAATAGATTTGTTTTTCTTCTGAACCCAAATTGAGGTAGTACCATTGAAGAAATTGAAATTTTGATTGGAGGAGGAGAAAGGGAGTGGGGAAAAAGGAGAAGAAATATGGGAGGGCAGAGGATTTTGAAAATTAATAGGGATGGATATCAATACAAACAGAGGATACCTAAGGAAACCAGGAGGGCACCAAGGAATTAGGGAGCAAGAACACCTGAAGATGGGCCAGTGAGAGAGAGAGAGAGAGAGAGAGAGAGGCGGTGGGCCATGCCAAGGACAAGTTTCACCTACTAAGAGGCAGTATGGTATTATGGTTTAGAGCTCATGTTCACCACTCTCTGGCTGTATGAGCTTTGGTTTCCTCATGTGCAAAATGAGGATAGTAATAATACATATATCACACAGTTATGAGGATTAAATAAAATAACATGCACTTAATAAACGTTAGCAATGACTGCTGTCAGTTTCACCTGGAGCACTACATCATAATGTCATTATGCCTTTGGCATTCCTGTCTCCTCTATTACAGTGTAACTTATGGGTAGATAGTGAAGTGGGATAAAGTGCTTTTTTCTCTTATGTGTGAGAAAGTGAAGAAGAATCACCAGATATTTTAAGGAAAATATTTAACAAAAGACAAAAACCAAATTGGAAATGTAAGTGGCTGGGAGGAATTACAGAACTTTTTAAAGAAACACACAAACATGCACACACACACACACAAATCTTCCAAGTAAAATCCTTGGAGAGATGAGGAAAGGTATTGCATCCATAAAACATAAAAAGAATGGTCTAAAAAAGAAACATTAAGAGAACAAGAGAGAAATTTTTAAAATTAAAAATATGGTAGCAGAAATAAATTCAGTAAAAAAAAGTCAAGAAGAAGTTGAAGAAATATTTCAGAAACGAACAAAAAGACATTTGGAAAATAGAGGGGGAAGATAAGAAAACTAGAAGACCAATACAGGAAATCCTACATTCAAATTAAATTCCAGGAAGAAAGTACAGAGATAATAAAGGGGGAATTTCTTTTTCAAAGAAACAGTACAAGAAAATTTCCTGGAACTTACTAAGATAATTTTTCAGACTAGAAGGGCCAACTGAATGCCGAGCACAAAGACTAACAAACGACTTATACCAAAAGGCATACTCACAGAATTTCAGAAACTCGTGAATAAAGAGAAACCCCAAAACCCTTCCAGAAAGAAGAACAGGTCCCATACCAAAAATCAGAATGGCATTGAACTTCTCAAAAATAACAGTAGAAGTAAAAAGATAATAGAGCAATGCCTTCACGATTCTAAGGAAAAATCATTTCCAGTCCAGAATTCTACATCCAGATGAACTACTCACGGGTGCAGACAAAATAAAGACATTTTCAGCCATGCAAAATTCTAAAAATTTTATTTCCCTGTACCCTGAAACAGACACTGATGACTCACCCAACAGCCATCTCCATCTTTCTTTCATGTTCTTTTTTAAGGCATCACATAGCCATGTGCTTCTGGGAAGCCGAGCCTTTCCCCAGCCCCACGGAGTAGTCTTGATTCATCTAAGCCAGCAAGTTGTAATTCCCTACCCCTCCAAATGACTGGCTTAGAAATAGGCATGTAACACAACTGAGATCAATTAAATATCAGGAAAAGTCTATAGGGGTATGGGAAGATTTTCTTCACCTCAAAAAGAAGAAAGGGACTTACTCTTTTAGCCAGCCTTTGTATGTAGTTGTGTGAGGACGTGATGATCCAAGTTGCAGCAGTTACTCTATGCAGTTATCTTATCAAGGAGGAAATCCAAATATCAAGGATGGCAGAGAAGAAAGATTAAAAAGAACCTGGGTACTTGATGATGTCACTGAGCCACTGCATTCATCAAACCTGAACCTAGGCAATATCCAGACTTCTCGTTATATGAGTGTCAGAATGCAAACTCTGGGCACTTGAGCTCATCTCTCAAACTGAATTGTATAGTGAAAGCAATAATAATTAATAAAAATGCCTACCATCGATTGAGTACTTAGGGACTGCTCTTTTGATTAATGGCTACAAAAAGCCTGTGAAATAAGTATAGAATTATGTCCATTTTGCAAATGAGGACATATAGGCTCAAACAAGCACATGAATTAGCCAGATTTGTAACCATCTAAGGTTTGAATATTTAACTCTGATTCTATGCTCAGGACATGTGAATGGAGCATGGGAAAATGTTTGGAATATGCTGAGTTCAAACATGTACTTAATAACCAGTTTTTTTTTTTTGGCCACAAGTGTGGCATGTGGGATCTTAGTTCCCCGACCAGGGATCGAACCCATGCCCCCTGAAGTGGAAGTGCAGAGTCTTAACCACTGGACCACCAGGGAACTCCCATAACCACTTTTAATTCATTAGTTACTTGTCAATACAGTTCTGATTTGTGGTAAACCAGCCCCCAAGACAGCCATCCTCACTTGCTGGTATTCACATTTTTGTGTGGTCCACTCCCATAATGAATAGGGCTGACCTGTGTAACCAGTAGGATATCCTGACAATGTGTCACTTCCCAGGCTAGGTCATAAGAAATATCATGGCTTCTGCCTTGCTTTCTCTTGGATCACTCACTCTGGGGAAAGCCAGTTGCCATGTCACACACACTGAAGAAGCCCAATGGAGCAGTCCATGTGCCAAGAAACCAAAACCTCCTGCCAATATCCATGTGTGTGAGCCATCTTGGAAGTGGCTCCTCCAGCCCCAGTCAAATGTCAGATGATCACAACCGTGGCCAACACTTGACTACAACCTCATGAAAGACCTTGAGCCGGAACCATCAGCTAAGCCACTCCTGAATTCTTGACCCACAGAAACTGTGAGATAAATGTTTATTGTTTTACAACTTAAATGTCCATCAACAGATTGAAACAGAGCAGGATGTGGTCCTTCCCCCCCGTCCTCCGCCTGCCTTTTGTCTGTGAAAAACCTTTAGCCAAAGAATAAGTTTAATCAGAAAAGTGAGAAAATGCAGAAACAAAGGAAAACAGTCCAACAAGACTAAATAATAACAGTTTAGTCATTAAGCATAGTCAAGGACCTATAGTCCCTCTTCATGGGCTATAGATAATATTCTGAGCCATACCCTGTGAGCTGTCTTATAGATACTGAAACCCCCATCAGGTGGAAGAAGTTAACTATGCGATGGATGACTATAGCCATGACATAAGCTGCCACAATTCCAAGAATTGGCCTCAAAGAAATGGGAACAAACCAACCCTAGAACTGAAGACTAACTGTACCTAAAACAATCAAGATGACGCTGGTCAGACCAACACATGACCAATTTCAAGATGACTGTCAGAGTTGACTGTGCTGTTTCTACATGTAGCCCCCTCCCTCCATCTATAAAAGCTCTTGCCCACAGATTGTCGGGTGGGGGCGGGCAGGGGAGTGGGGGGAGGAGTCAGCCTTTGGACAAGAGCCTGTCCTCCCCCCACCCCCCAGTTGGCAGTATCCAAAATAAAGCAAACTTTCCTTTCCACCAACCTTGCCTCTGTAATGGCTTTTGAAAGGCGAGCAGCCAGACCCCACTTTTGGTTACAAGATGAATGAATAAAGAAGATGTGTTACATATAAACAGTGGAATACTACTCAGCCATAAAAAAGAATGAAATAATGCCATCTGCAGCAACATGGATGGACCTAGAGATTATCATACTAAGTGAAATAAGTCAGAAAGAGAAAGACAAATGTCATATGATATCACTTATATGTGGAATCTAAAATATGACACAAATGAACTTTTATACAAAGCAGAAACAGACTCACAGACCTAGAGAACAGATTTGTGTTTGCCAAGGGGGAAAGGGGGGGGGAGAGGGATGGATTGGGAGTTTGGGATTAAATGCAAACTATTTTATATAGAATGGATAAACAACAAGGTCCTACCATATAGCACAGGGAATGATATTCAGTATTCTGTGATAAACCATAATGGAAAAGAATATAAAAAAGAATGTATGTGTGTATATATATATATGTATGTATATATAAAACTGAGTCATTTTGCTGTACAGTAGAAATTAACACAGCATTGTAAATCAGCTATACTTCAATAAAATAAATTTTTTTAAAGTGTTTATTGCTTTAAGCTGCTCAGTTTTGGGGTAATTTGATATATAGCAATAGATAAATTAATACACTGGGTAACTGAATAAACTTCTTAACTTTAAAGGCAAAAAAGGACATTAGATTTGTTTATCAACTTATATTTTTCAAGGAGACATATGTGGTCCTCACCACAACACTGTAAAAGGAATAGAGAAAGTGCCATTTCACAAAACTGATCATCAGACAGACTTGCTCAAGGTACTCAAGTTAGCCAGGGACAAAATTAATAGAAGAACATTCTGGGTCTTTTTCACCAAGCCTTTCCAGTATCCCTGTTTGGAAGTTGGCTCAGGCAGAAAGACCCAGAATTAATGCAAAATAAAACAAAAATGAAAGAAATCCCCAAAGAGTCCCTAATTTTAAAATATCTCCTAAGAGGCAGTCAGCCACATATAACATTCCTGCTGCTCCCAGCCTCACTGCCCTTCTGGTTCTCATTGCACGCAAGAGTTTACGGTCTTGGATCTTGCCCAAAATTGTAGATAGTCATCAATTTTGAGAACATTCATATATTCTGAATGGTGAAACTGTTAATGGTTATGGTGTTTATAGCTTGGGTTTAAATAGGAAACTAATAAAGATAAAATCTCTGTTTGATAAGGTGTTCAAATCCCAGTCAATGGAAGTTTCCTGTTGCACAGTGAGTTATTTGAGTCCATCATTGAGCCCTGGGTCCAGTCTCAGAAAACGCAATTAGGAGGGAGTTAAAACTCACAGAGCTAATGTGCTTTTCGTAGA
Source organism: Balaenoptera physalus (assembly GCF_965194825.1). Lineage (NCBI taxonomy): Eukaryota > Metazoa > Chordata > Mammalia > Artiodactyla > Balaenopteridae > Balaenoptera > Balaenoptera physalus. Next base: position 120,148,864 of record NC_138890.1, on the reverse strand, counting down.
ACTAATATTGAGGTGGTAAGTGCTACTTCTGGACAATAATGAGCAAGTGAGTGACTGGCTGGGTCTGCTTTTTGTTAGGCATGAGCCCTATAGAGTTTGTTTGGGTTTCCTGTGTACTTTGAAAGAGCAAGCAGAATCTCCGGGGCCAAAACTGCTCTGACAGAAACCTTGGTTGATGACCTTGGCTTGAGTTGGGCAAACCCTTGCAAATGAGGTCTCTTCTTTGCTCCAGAGGTAGTAAAGTTGTAAGGTATGTGGCCTTTCAGGAGTAATCATCTACAGCAGGGAACTTGGCAGAAAGGCAGCCTGAGTTTGTTTCTTAGAAGTAATTTGCATTAAAGTCTAAAATGGACTGCAAAGCACATACCCATCTGCAGTAGATGTTGCTACAGGTGTAGGATGTTGTGGTTTCTAATATCTTACATATGTTCTCTAAACAATACCTCGAGTGTCTTTTTGTTTCTGGCCTGTGTGGTTTCCTGCATTTCCGGCAGATGATCCTATGTAGAAAGACAGCTGCCTGCAAAGTTTACTGAAAATTATGTATGAAGACACATATGCAGAAAATGATATTGGCTCTGAAAGAAGCTTGGAGTAAGAGCAGGATGGAGCCTGCAGCACTTGTCCAAGTAGCCGAAATAAGCAGAGTTACCAACGTCCAAGCCTGAGCAGCTTCCCAGCACCTCCAGGAATTCCTCCAGTTCCCAAGCCCTTAAGCCCTGCAGCAGACCAAGTAATAGAAATCTGAATTCGAAATACGGCAGCACGCTAGAGGGTAAAGGAAAAGGAAGTCCCCGTTAGATGAGAGCTCTTTCCAAAACTCCATACCCAAGCAGGAAGTCAAGACGTTTTTGTGTGAATCATCCAAATCATAAATCAAGCAAGATTTGGCTCTGGAGCCGTAATCTTGGGAGCCAGAGATATTGCTGGGACACAGCTGGTTGACAAATGCCCAGGGTGTGGAGTGTAAGATACTAGACAGCCAGGTGGTACTTTAAAAACCAAACACATAGGCAATCCTGAGGCCTGTCTACATAGAGTCAGTGCATTGACTTTCATCCCATGCTGGCCAAGCCCAGGGTCCTCCCTTCCCCCATCCCACAAATACCCTCTTGAGACTACGGAATTCCCATTTTGAGAATTCTCTCCCATTACAGGTTTGTCTGATATTCATTTAGGTCTCACTCACCCTATATAAAAGCATTGAGGGGAGTGTGTGTGTGTGTGTGTGTGTGTGTGTGTGTGTATGTGTATATGTATATGTATATGTAAGTAAGTAGATAGTTGGAAGCCCCACATGTAAACTCTCCTACAAAGAACTGACCCTGTTGAGAGCTCTTACCTTTAAAAACTTTTACATCTTCTTTTTCTTTTTCCCCTTCCAAAGAAGTAATGCAAATGGGGGGCAGATTAAACTGTCTCCTTGCAGGGATGTATTTATCCGCTTGGCCTCTGAGAATAGTGACCTGGCAGAATTCTAGTTTCTGACCCCATGGACTGGGCAGTCCTTAGTGGACTAATGAAGTATGTGCTTCTCTCTTCTGTCCTGGAGTTGTGAAGGTGACCAGGGAAAAAGACAGGTCAATAAGGGCAGTGGAGGGGCAAAACCATGGCTATGTCACAAGGGAGGGGAAGGGGTGCATTCCTTAGAGTTTCAGATCCTCCTTTTCCATCCCTAATTAGGGTCTCTCCTCCTATTTGTAGCTTCCTTATTATTACCCAGCAATCGGCCACAGGTGGGTAGAGCAGAGTGCTAAAAGGAGAGGCTGAAATCCTTCCTGAGACTCTTGTGTTGTTAGTATAGGCCCAATGGCACAGGACTTCCATAGGGCCCCTGGCCAACATGGCAGTGATGTGAATCAAGGATTCAACCTACAGATCAGATATTAGAGAGAACAGGCAAAGGTATTATTCTTCATTTCATTTAGCAACTTACAGGAAGCCCTAGATCTATGCATGTCAGGCACACGAGGGAAGCTTTCTCTGTAGAACATGACTTCTATTTTTTTCTTTAATAAATATATCAGATTACTTAATGGACTTCCAGTTGAAGATAGTTGGCTAGATACCATCTGCCTCCACTTCCTCCAGAAACTCCACTAAAGTAACAACTAAGGAATCAAACAAAGAAAACACAAAAGGTAAACAAAGAGAACAGGAGAAACAATAACATTTTAGCAGCTGAAAAGCACTTGGAGGAGTGGTAATGACTTAGCAGACCCAAGAAAGTAGGAAAAGCTGAGAGGCATGAAATCCCCCATAGGTCTAAGAACTGGCAGTACCAGTTACCTCTGGAAGTGGGGATAATGATGGGGCTAATACCCAGAGGATTGGTTGAGTTTGTTTAAGAAGCAGTGAGGGGACTTCCCTGGTGGCGCAGTGGTTAAGAATCCACCTGCTGGGGAGGGGGAAGGGTAAGTTGGGATAAAGTGAGAGAGTGGCATGGATATATATACACTACCAAATGTAAAATAGATAGCTACTGGGAAGCAGCCGCATAGCACAGGGAGATCAGCTAGGTGCTTTGTGACCACCTAGAGGGGTGGGATAGGGAGGTTGGGAGGGAGGGAGACACAAGAGGGAAGAGATATGGGGACATATCTATAACTGATTCAGTTTGTTATAAAGCAGAAACTAACATACCATTGTAAAGCAATTATACTCCAATAAAGATGTTAAAAAAAAAAAAAAAGAATCCACCTGCCAACGCAGGGGACACGGGTTTGATCCCTGGTCCGGGAAGATCCCACATGCCGTGGAGCAACTAAGCCCATGTGCCACAACTATGGAGCCTGTGCTCTAGAGCCCATGAGCCACAACTACTGAGCCCACGTGCCACAATTGCTGAAGCCCGCACGCCTAGAGCCATTCTCCACGACAAGAGGAGCCACCGCAATGAGAAGCCTGTGCACCACAATGAAGAGCAGCCCCTGCTCGCCCAACTAGAGAAAGCCAGCATGCAGCAACAAAAACGCAACACAGCCAAAAATAAATAAATAAATAAATTTATTTTAAAAAAAGAAGCAGTGAGAACCCTCACGCCCCCATATCTCCTCCACTACGCTGACAGAAGACAGAAATGTATTCCCTGAAGAGGATAAGACAAAGGATCTGCTGGGCTGGGGAATACCAAGAAGTTAAGGTGGAAAATATGTCCTAAAAACAGGGTGAATAAGTGAAAGCTGACACACTGAATGTTGAAATTAACCCCACAGTATTTTGCCCTCCTAATTAGAATAGACCTCTTTGGTCAATCTGGACAGCTTAAGAGAAAGACCTAGAAACTAACATCAGGGATTCACCTATGAAATGGCCTACCCAGATCACCCCAGGGTGATGTGAGGCTCAGAGTTTGACAAGCCCTGCTTTGCATACAGAACTTCCTATCAGCTTTGCAGCACCGTACTCTTACATACCAACAGACAACCAAGATTACCAACATTTGAGGAAGACTTCTAATAGGAAAAAAATGAGGCCAAATCAACAAACAAATATACAACAACTTGGAAGAAAATAATGCAGGGAGATGAAAACTTTAACAAATGACTACCACATACACGAGACAAGAACAAGATATTATATAAAAAACAAAAATCTTCAGGGAATTAAAAGTGGGAAGTAAAAATGAAATTCTCAGTAAAAGGTTTGAAAATGAAGTTGAAAAAATATCCCTGAGGGTAAAATGAAGAGATAGAAAATAGGAGAAGAATAGTAAGAAATTTAGAGGACCAGCCCAGGACATCCATCATCTGATGAGTAGGAGTTCCGGAAAATGACAAAGAGAACAGTTGCAGGGGAGCATGGATCATCCAATAACTTATTAAAATCTACAGAGTTAATGACCTACCGCATGCTGGCCAAAGTGGATACAAATAGATCCACACACCAGGCTCATCATTGTGAAATTTTAACACTTTGTGACAAAGAGAAGATCCTAAAAATTAGGTACAAAGTATCAGGAATTGGAATGGTGTCTGACTTCTCAACAGCAATGCTAGAAATATGAAGGCCAAGAAGCAATGTCTTCCATTCCTGAGGGAAAATTATTCCCAACCTAGAGTTTTATACCCAGCCCCAACACTAATCAAAGTGGATTGGTAGAATAAGGATATTCTCAGAAATGCAATTCTCAAAACACTTACCACCATTTACCCTTTCTCAGAAAGCTCCTGGAGGATGTGTTCCGTCAAAACAACTGAATAAGTCAAGAAAAAGGAAGACACAAAGTCCAAGAAACAGAGAATTCAACACAAGACAGAGGCCAAGGTAACTCCCAAGATGGTGGTGAAGGGAAAACCCACGACAGCAGATATGTAACCAGCTTAGGGACAACAATCAAGATTGGAGGGGTTTAGAAGGCTTTTGGATTGACATCTGATGGAATATCTAATGTATTTGAGCTTATTGAGAGATTTCCATAACTGGAAGGGAGTTGGGGGCTTATTTGGTGATAAATATATAGAAAACCAAGCAAAGGAAACAGTAAGGCAGTTATTGATGCCAGGGAAAACGGTAAGTTGTGGAGAAAAGGAAGAGCAATGATAGTGTACTACACAGCTCAGCTGACAATAGCATTTTAAATGGTCATAAAATGGCAACCTATATATTGATCTAACTAAAAGCATGTAGAAATATTTGGGAGTACAGAGTTGGAGGGTGATGGATCATGTGAATATGGGCGTTAGAAGGGGGTGAGAAAGAGTGTTAAATCCTTATAGTCTATTGTAGGAAGTCCATAGATAATATTTAAAAGTGAAAATTCAAGAAGTAGCAATAAAATCATGTGATTTGGAGATAAATCACATGATGTGAATACCAAATAACTGTTTGGAAAAATCGAGTGGGTTTGCCTTCAGAAAGTGAGAATGAGGAGAGGCAGAGGGTGGAGGCTTCCTTTTTTCATGCAAGCCTTGTAACAACTCCTTGCCTCTTTACATGCGTGCACATGTACCTTTGATAAGAGTAAAACTAAATAAGAAACAACATCATCGCAGGGCTTCTGCGTGGCACTTTCTTGAAGACTACTTGACACCGAACACAGATCGATAGGTGCTGCTTTCTAAAAGCCTTGGTGGTCTCGTGCACTCATTTGTTTTCATTCTAGTTGAAACTTCTGTGATTTTTCATGGTTTCCTAATCCAGCATGATGCTCCCCAAAACCCTCTGCAAGGTGAGGTTGATTAGTTAGAGGTAGAACTGTTAGTTACAGCACTCACCCTCTTTTCAGAGCAATGAGGAGGGAGATTCTTCAGCAAAAAACAAGGCAGCGGCAAGGGTAGCTGATAATAGTAGCAAAACCAGAATGTTTAGGAACTCTTTTACTTTCCATGTTTCGTTATGAAAACTCTAACATTTAGTAATCTTACCCCCAAAACCAGATTAAGAATTTGGGCTATTTATGACTTTTTCAAGCATTTTCAACTAATTTCAGCTGTTCAACACAGTTCACTCAAAAGCACAGTCCCTGTGAAGTTTTCCAGTTTGAGATACCCAGACAATACAAGTCAGACATAAAACAGTCCAGACGACAACGTGGTGAGGGCTCCAAGGATGGACGTTCCAGACTTGTTTCTGCTTCTCCTGTGAGGAGGCAGCTACTGAAAAGCTTCCCCAAGGAAATAAGCCTTTCCAGGAAGTGGGAGGAGCAGAGTGAACCATGGGAGGATCCCGGTTTGAGAGGAAGGACTTGGGGTAAATTGAGGGAGGACTTTTTTTCCTTCTTTTAAAGAGGAAAGTTTAGCGAGAATACATTAAAAGAGAGCCAGAATAAAAACTTACATTTTCTTTAAGACGTTTTGAAGGTAAACTTCAGAGGTAAACTTTATGCCATTTTCCAAACAAATTTGGCAATCCTGTCTTCTTCACAGAAGCTTCCTGACACCAGTTTTGTGCAAGGCATTGTGCTGATTGCTATGGGAAATATAAAATGAATTTAAAAAGGGACTCGCCTTAAGAATTTTACCAGATTTGACAGTCTTATGACTACCTATCTCTGAAAATGGATTTTCTCTCCATGTAGATTTTAGGTAATTAATCTGTGTGTATTTTGCATAGGCATCTGTGTCACTGCTATCTTCTTTGGGCTGTAAATTCGGTCTGATACTAGGAACACTTAAAATACAATAATTAGGTTTGAATGACATTTGTTGGTTTTGGAGATGGTGAAGATGATTATGATAATGAAGAACAATTTTTTTTTTTACAATGTACTAAAGAAAAAGATAAAGTTACTATTCTTTGACTACCCATGTTATAGTTTAGATCTGTATAAACTAGTAAAGAGTTTTGCAGGATCATTTCTATAAACCAACCTCTAATTTCTCCCATTGTCCTTCTCAAGGCTACCATGTGATGCTATATGGTTGGAATGATTTCAGTTGATCACTTTTGTTCTAAATTTCAAATCTACTGAACTATTCTCCCTCTCTGTTAAAATGAATTTTCACATCCTTATTTTTTTTAATTAGGTGGTTAGATACGGATCATAACATACACAGTATAAGCCAGAGCTGCATGAATAAACCTCAAAGTTGCTGTTCCTTTGTGAGGACATGACACAGCACTGTGCTATCTTGGGGTCTAATTTGCAAAGGCGGAGCCTTTGAATCTGTGGGCCAGATTCTTCTGCATGTGTATCTTCCCAAGACATCTCTAACTTTGTGCCCTGATGGGCAGGCAGTGCAGAGTGAAAGCATCTAGGCTGATTCATCTACAAATGACAAGTGAAATCAAAAAACTCTGGCTGGGATATTTCCAGTGAAAACCTACAGCGTAGGGGAAAAGGGGGTTTCCTCTGTGTTTGCAGAGAAATGTTCTGCTGGTGGCCTCCACCACCTACTCTCAGAGAGGATTGCTCATCCCCAGCTCTGTCAGCCCAGAGTAGGTGCCACCTTTGTGTCCAAGTTAGAAATGAAATGTTACCCCACCAAGGGTGTCTGGAGCACAGACTGAGACCTTCAGTTTCCAGGCCATGGTCAATGTTGCCGTCTTCAATTATGAGACCAGAAGAATTTTTTTTGCTCTGTCCTCTCTCTGTGGGGTTTGAACACAGGTTTTTTTTCTTCATGAATCCAAACAAGTACTAGTCTGGATTTGTCAGACAACATTTGTCAAGTTATTTACATTTTTAACTCACAAATTGAAGATGTGTACTACAAATTATCAGAGCAAGGAAAATGTAAGAAAATAGCATACATGCTTAGGAGTAATTCAGGATTCATTTCTAATTTTAAACGGTTTCTTTAAATCTCAAGCCTCTAACTTCTTTTGTCTGTGAGATATTTTAATCTTCTAACTGCCAGGGCTGTTTCTGAAGGACTGGAAGTTGTTATACTAGAGTTTCTCCCCAGGTGCTGTGAGAGTGAGCCAGGTTTTTACTCTCCCCAAAGCTGATGAATTAGGGGACTCACTTCTGCTTAGCAAGGAAGACCTGTGTGGAATATTCTGCTGATGTGTATTATAATCTGATGTTAAAGTTTAACATACCGGAAAAAAAAAGTCTTATTGAGTGTTAACAGCCGTGCTGTGCGGTTGTAGTCTCATAAAGGAATTTTTCGAAACACACAGTAGGAAGCTCACAGGAAGTTCTTCAGCTGGACCCAGCAGTAAGACAGCATTGACCTGGTCAGGATACAGGCAAGAAGCTCAGGCCGAGGCATCCAGAACAGGGCTCCTGTCAGTGCCCACAGCAACAAAGATGCACAAAGTGGCCAATTTTCTTAGGAAAGCTCCCAAACAGGGCCAGTTAATATTTAAACCAACTTGTATTATTTGACGTTGGATGCTTTTTGCAGAAATGTTATTTCTCTTAGTCGTACTCAACCTGAGACCTCCCAGACAAGCTTAGGAGCTACAGAAGACCAGAGACCCTCCTACTCCATCAAAGCAAAACAAACTTATCCAAATTGGAGGGAGACATCTCCTGATATGGTCCCCCAGCTCCTTTTCTACCTGGGTCTGCTTCATTCTCACACATGCATTCACTCATTCATCAAACGCTTGTTAAAACATCTATCAGGCTCCAGACACCCTTCTAGGGTTGGGCATTCAGTGGTGAACAAAACAGGCTCAAAGTCCTGCCCTTAGGGCACTTAGACTCCAGTGGCAAGAACTCAGAGATTGTCAGAGCAGGGGTCTATTGTGTTCAAAATTTACAAACTCAGATGGCTCCAGGGGCCAGACTGGGAGTAAAAATGCACAGAGGGGATAAGAATGGGTGGCAACTGCAGCAAACCAGAGAATGTGTGTCCCCAAAGGCATCCACATACAGTTTTTGGAGCACTGTGCAGTGTTTGTTGTTGCTGTTAAGCAAAACACTTTCGGAAACTCTCAAATGTCCTCGGACCAAAAACAAGGCCCAGAAAGGATATGTGCCTTGTTCAAGGTCACACAGCCAGGCAGTAGCAAAGGTAAAGCTGGAACTCAGCTGTCCTGACCCTGGCCCAGTGCTTTTTTTTTTTTTTTTTTTCACTACACTATACTCCCTCTGGGCCCAGAGTTCAGCTCCTTGGGCATCTCAGAAAGTTTCTGACATGATCTTGGTGAACAACTCATTCATTCTCTCAACGATTATTTATACAGCTCTATCATGTGCCAGACACCAAAGAAAGTTTGAGAGTGTTGAACAAGACCAACGTCAGAAATGGGCCTTAACCTCCCAGAGCTGAAGAGTGCATCACTTCAGGGATCTAGATAGATAATAAGTAGGACACAATAAATTCCTTTTTTCCCCTTTGAGCACTTCTGAGGCAGTAGTTATGACTCCAGGCCCAGATATACAAATGTGCTTAACCTGAACGAAAAATAAATGTAATTTTATGTAATTGATGTCATGTGCCCGTAAAATTAACCTAGCTCAACAATTGGTATAAAAAGATTACTGTGGAATAGTAACTGGGTACATAGTAGCTGATCAATACAGACTTGTTGGCTATAAGTGGTCATGCGCTATGCAATCTCAGCTGCTGGGCAGATGCATGAACTTGTTCTGCATTTGGCTACTTTCTAACAACCTCAGCAGTAGCATGGTCAAGGCTATCCAACCATTGCACAAATATTGATGGAGCGCCTGCCTACCACGTGTAAGACTCTGTGTTAGAGTGCATATGTAAGCGCTGTGGTATTCAAGGATCAGTGTTTGTGAGCCAAGGTAAGTTGGAAACCATTTTTTGCTAAGAGTTTCCCAGGAGTGTGGTAGAATCCTTTGGAAGAAGCCAAAGTTAGCTCTCTTAGGTTAGCAACTCAGTGTGTACCACCTGCTATAGCTGGAAGGAGAGATGGACAGAGGTATGACCACAGTGATTCATGGGCTACGACTAATGGTGTGACTGAATGGTCAGGGAATTGGAAGGAACATGATTGAAAATCGGTGACAAGGAAATATGAAGAAACGATGTGTGGATAGAATTTTCTGAATGGGCACGGAGTGTGAGATATTTGTGTCTCTTGTGAATGCTTACAGAAAGGTGACCTCAGGTGGAGAGGAAGGCCCTTCTGTGGACATCAGTCAGTATCTTCTCTATCTACTCTTGGCTTTGCACAATGGGCTCATGAACAAAGTGGCCATGGTAGGGAGGAAGGGATAAAGGTTATGCGTAGACTCAGCAACATGGACTTCCAGTCACCAAGGCTGATGTGGCTACAACGACTGCTGAGTGCCCAAACTCCCCATAGCTTTTGCATTCCTAATATGGCACATTCCCCAGGGAGATTAGCCAGATATTTGGTGACAAGTTGATTATATTGGATTATTTCCATAATGAAAGGGGCAGCACTTTGTCCTTACTGGAATGGATACTTTCACTTCTTGCCTTCCTTGTCTGCCATGTTTCTACCTAAACTATTATCCGTGGACTTACAGAATGCCTTATGCACTATCATGGTATTCTAAACAGCATTGTTTCTGACCGAAGAATTCATTTCATGGTAAATGAAGTTGCAATAATGGGCCCACGCCCGTGAAATTCACTAGTCTTATCATGCTCCCCATCATCTTAAAGCAGCTGACTTGATGTAATAGTGGAATAGCCTTTTGAAGACTCATTTGGGTGCCAGCTAGGTGACACCTGCCCTGCAGGGCTGGGGCAATGTCCTCCAGATTACAGTATATGCTTCAAACTGATGTCCAATATATGGTGATTTTTCTCCTATAGCCTGGACTCATGAGTGTGGGAATCAAGGGGAGGAAATGGGGTTGACTCTTATCACTATTACCCCTAGTGATTCACTAGCAACATTTTTTACTCCCATCCCTGCAACTGGGCTCTGCTGGTTTAAGAATTTTAGCTTCAAAAGGAGCTAAAGGTGGAAAATGCTTCCACCAAGGGACACAGCAATGATTCCACCGAACTGGAAGCTGAGACTGCCACCTGCACACTATGTGCTCTTCATGACAGTGAATCAATGAGCAGAGAAGAGGGTCGGGTACTGGCTCTGGGGATTGACCCTGATAATCATGGGGTAATTGGGATTACTACACAACAGGGCTAAGGAACAATATATTTGGAGTACAGGAGATCTTCTGGGCCACCTCTTACTATTCCCGTTTCCTAGGATTAAAATCAATGGAAAACTACAACAACCCAGTTCAGGCAGGATCACAAATGACCCAGACCCTTCAGGAACGAATGTCTGAGTCCTCCCACCAGGCAAGGAACCATAAGCAGCTGAAGTGCTTGCTTAGGGTAAAGGGAATGGGTGGTAGAAGAAAGTAATGCTGTATACCAGCAATGATCATGTGACCATTGCATAAATGAGAGTTTGAGTGTTGCTTCATCATTTTGATATTTATGTTTATATATATATTAACCAACAATTTTTGTTTTCTTCCCCCCCCATCCCCGTATCACCTAACCTAAAATGTTTTATATAGTAATTAGCTTTATATATCAATATTCAAAGAACAGGGATTGTGAATCATCTAGAAGAAAAATTAACAACATCCAAAATCAAAAAACAGACCTTGTATCCTCTTTTGGGGAAAGGGATACTGTGTTTTTGGTTGTATGTGTGATGGTTGCATCCCATCTGGCTGAAGCGTGACTTTATTATGGTTTTAGAGATAAAATATGGCTTAAGCAACCATGTATAGTGTAAGCTGACAAGGGTTGACTGTGGTGGCTTTGTAATGTGTCAACATAGCTAGGCTGAATTCTATTTCCCAGAATTTTACTCCCTGTATGTTTCCAGTTAGAAAGTGTCACAAGAGAGATTCTCATGTGAGATTTGGAGGGCGGAAGAGAAGCAGCAGCTGCTGTTGTTGATCTCCTGGGTCACCCTGATGGTGTGATGTGGGAGCCAGGCCTGCAGCTACTCCACCTTCTCCTGGATCTGCCTTCAGCTTCTCCAGCTCCTGGGCCAGGTGTGTGTTAGGTCCATGATGAAGGACATCAGCTTCTCCTGCAGATGCTCATACCATCGAGGTCAGAAGCAGCCAAAATGCCAGCGGGTGCTTACTGGTTCCACTTTATCCTTGCTCTACCCTGCTTTGCACTCACCTTCCTTCCCCACTATCTGCCCTGCAGACTTTTTGATTTCTAGCATCAGTCACAAAGCCAGCTCAATAGAAACTGCTTCTCCAGCTCCCACAATTGCTTAAGATAAAATCTCTGTGACAGATTCCTTATCATATTGTATTTCCTTGTGCTTTTGCTTCTCCGAATAAACCCTGACTGATGCAATGGCTTAAAGAATAGGGGACTTTATTTCTGTCACATGCAACAGTTCAAAGGTGAGCAATCCAGGTGGGCAGCACAGCTCTGCTCCATACGAACATTCAAGGACCCGAGTTCCTTTCACTGTATTGTACCACCATCCTAGGGCATTGTCTTTATCCAGCTGGTCAAAGCTGAGTGTCCACATCCAAATTCCAACCAGCAGGAAGAGCCAAGAGGGTACGAAGGAGGTATATTCCACATGGAAGGCTTGTCCCTGGAAGTGGCATGCAGCACTTCTGTGCACATTCTGCAGATGAGAATTTCATCACATGGCCTTCCCCAACTCCAAGAAAGTCTGGGAAATCTGTTCTAGTGAGCAGCCATGTGCCCAGAGGGAAAAGGCATTTTGGTGAACAACTAGCTGCCTCTACCACACATATACAGACTAGTTTTAATAGTGTGAATATTATAATGTATAATAGATAATATTAATAGATAACATTATATATTAATATATAATATATAATGTTATATATATGCTACATAATAAATATTATAGAATATATATCATGTTAGATATAGCTGTAGTGTAATATCTAATATATAATATTATACACTATGGTGCTGACCCCAAAGTCTTAAAAATAGCAAACAGAACCACTAAAAATGAGCTGAGTTACCCTGCAAACCAAAGCCAGAAGCAGCCCGTGCAATGAAAAATTGAATTGAATGCTTCCAGATTTAAGAAAATTTTTGTGCCAATAAATAAATAAACTACTACTGTAATGACAAACCCCAGGAACTTCCCCAACTAAAAAATCATAATTGATTACAAGCTGTCGCCTGCCGTATTGAGTTACATTTTGCCTTACCAACTAAATGCCTCAGTAGTTAAAATGATTTTGTTTGAGATTCACATGGATTAAATAGCCTAGAACACATCCACCCTAGACTTAATCTAAGAGAGAGGAGATTTGGTTCAAATGTTGCTTCTCAGCATGTCAGGAAATGTTTTCTTCAATTAAGTAATCTTATTTTAGAGTTAAATCTGTGCCAAGAAAATAAACAATATATCTTTCATGAACACATCCACTCTGTTGTATAAAAACTTTTATTTTCTGGGAGGCTGCTCTTGGAATTTGTACATATAATGAGATCAGAGCTGGAAAAATCCTGTTTTCTTTAGCATTTAATGGCTTTGGAAACTATAAGGGAGCCATGTGACACAGTATAATGACAGAGCTCTGTGAACAAGTGAATAGCAAAGATCAACAGATAATCTTTTTTCCCCACCCCAAACCCTGCATTTTTAACAGAAACCCTGCATTAAGTACAGTGGGATGTTTCCACCCAATCTTGAGCTGCATAAAAATTAGTTGCAAGAGAGTCTGTTGCTGATCACAGACCAAATGCTGTTATGCTTTCAACACATTTTAAGGGATTAGGCATTATGGCTATGTACTTCCAAGATCAAGTTGCAATAATGGGAAGTCAGGCAAAATCCTGAAGATCCCAGTGCCTGGCTGTCTAAAGGACGGCATCGTAGAAGGTAGAACGCTAGAGGACGCTTTTACGGAGGTCTTTGCACCTCCACCCCCAGAGGATGGCTCCGGATGGCAGCCTGGAGCAGAAGCTGTGTTCCCAACACCCCATGTTATGCTCCAGCAATACCAAATGACTCCCACTTCCCCAGACGTGCAATGTTGTTGCTCTCCTCCATGCTTTTGCATGTGCTTTTTCCCAACCCTTATTGTCCTACAAGACCCAGCTCCAGCATCACCTCTTCTATGAAGCCCAGGCAGTTAATCACTCTCTCCCACTAAATTTTTTTCTACTTTCCCTGCTGGTGACCTTCTTGAAAACGAGAAACCTTATTGATATTGTTTATCTTACCTTCCTGTTGCCTAACAAACCCAGACTCACAGTGAGTACATGCTATATGTTTATGAAATAAACAAGTAAATGTTTAATCTAAAAAGGGTGGGATAAGGGAACTTCCCGATTAGCCAACTTTGGCTCGTTTTCTGACACAGTAAAGGACCAGTTCCAGAGTTCACTGGGAAAGAAGGGAAGAGAAGCTCCTCTGATCTTTTGCATTCTCCCCTCAATCTGTACCTGGGTCAACGAAGACCAATGGTTAACTTCCAGTTGCCGAAAGAGTTGTGTCCTTCGTGTATCCTCGATTGCCCACGGAAGGCACGAATGAACATTTGCTAGTAGGCACGTGTGGCAGACCCTCCACCCTTAGAGCCTCGGTGGCATACTCGCTTTCTGCATGGATACCGCGGCAAACACTAAGTGAGGTAGCAGCACAGAAGAAAACTTCCTCAGACCTGCATGGCAGAGCTTTCCTTTCTTCAGAAAAAAGAGTTGACTTTGCTCTGCGCAGCTTTTGTGAGCAGAATTTTGATGAGCACTTGGGACAGAGGAAGTGAGGGTGGCGGCAGCCTTAACAGATTCATCAGACTCACGTCCGCTATTCCATCACCCCCAACAGTTGCTCCACGGGCCTTTCCAAGGGGCCCAAGATGGGAATCAGGAGAGCGGTGTCTAAGGCCTGCCTCCATCACTGTTGGTGCAACCTTCAGCAATCCTCTTAACTGCTTGGGCCTCGGTTTTCTCACCTTTTAATGTTATTGGGGGCTATAATATCCACCCAATCATTTTTCCACAAAGTGCTAAGTTTTGAAAAAGTTAGTTTCCGCAAAATCTTTTAACAACTTAAAATTGTTATATCAACGCATACCTTATCTCCCTCTGCTCCCTTGTGAGTATTCGACCTGTCAGCCCACCTGGACTAATCAGGAATTCACAAACACACCTTGCTCACACATACCCTTTCCACCTGTGGGTCAAGTTCCCTCACTAAAATTCTCCTTCTTGGCTGTGATGTCATGTGGCTATCAGGTACCCCCTGACATGACGTGGTAACAAGGGCACTTCTCTGTGGTCTCCTCCCAAACCCTTAAGTCTAGTCTAACCATGAGAAAAACATCACATAAACCCAGATTGGGGGACATGCTACAGGATATGTGGCCAGTACTCCTCAAGACTATCAAGGTCATGAAGACAAGCAAAGACAGAAAAACTGTCATAGACCAGAGAAAGCTGAGGAGCCATGACAACCAAATACAACGTGGTTCCCTGAAACAGATCCTGAAACAGAAAGAGGACATTAATAGGAAAACTGGTAACATCCTCCAATGTGTGGGGTATAGTTAGTAGTAATTCATCGATGTTGGTCTTAGTTTTAACAAGTGTTCTGTGGAAATGTAAGATGTTAAGGAGGGGGGAAACTGAATGAGAAACGTGTGGGAACACTCTAATATTTTTGAAACTTTCTGTATATCTAAATTTATTCCAAAATTTAAAAATGTGTTAAACAGAATTCTGCTTCCCCTTCAAGCTTCATCCAAAGATCACCTCTTTCGTAAGGCCTTACTGAATCCTCCAGTTAGCTGTGAACTTTCCTTCTTCTAAACCCTCCTAGCACTTTGCTTCCTCCTTAAGTGGCGTTCGACATGTAATTGTTTGTGTACTATTCAACCCCCTCAAACACACACATATGCACATACTGGTATGTGAGCAATTTGAAGGTGATTTTTTTAAATCTGCAGGGCCTAGCAGAGCTCCTGACACATGATAAATATCTAATGAGTGTCTCTGAATGAATGGATGGATGGATGGATTGCAGCAGCCTATGCTGTCACAGTGTAGGGTTACTGCAGCATGTTCACCCTCTCCAGGCTTAGCTGGACAAGACATTTTCCCCAAACAGAATTTATTCTGTGGGCTGAGGCAATGTCTGTTACTAAAGGACATATGTTTGCAAAAGACCTTGCATATCGAGACTTTTAAAGCGATTTAGAAACCGTGACTTCTTAATCTTCACACCCCCCTCACATGAAACGCTTTTGGCATTATTTAGTAATCCAAACTGTACATACCACGGGAGATTTGAAAAGTGCCTAATTAAAGACACAGTGCTGTGCTCACCTTATCCTGGGCTAAATCCACTGAAATTAGTGAGCATTTGGATTCAGAGGAAGAAGAACTGAGGCACCTTTTATAGCTATGGATTTGAAGGGATTTCGGGCATCAGTACACTAGGCTTGAATGAGAAAAACAGGCTAAAAATCAGGAATAAATAAGGTGGTGGTAAGCCAAACAGGTTGTCAGAATTAAGACAAATTGGAAAAGACTGAAACTGAACTGCTAAATGAAGGGTATGAGACAGAGGCCAGCGGGGAGACTTTTCTAGGTTACTTAGCACTATTTTTAAAAGTATGCCACGTGCTGCAGAGCAACTAAGCCCGTGGGCCACAACTACTGAGCCTGTGCTCTAGAGCCCGAGAGCCACAACTACAGAAGCCCGAGCACCTAGAGCCCCTGCTTGCCCCAGCTAGAGAAAGCACACACGCAGCAATGAAGACCCAACGCAGCCTTAATTAATTAATTAATTAAAGAAACAAAAAAGCAACGAAGAGTAGCCCCCGCTCACCTCAACTAGAGAAAGCCCGCACACAGCAACAAAGACCCAACACAGCCAAAAATAAATACAAATAAAATAAATTTTATAAAAATAAAAAATAAAAATAACACTTCTAAAAAAAAAAGGTTATGTATCTATAGACCAACCAGGTCCAGAGGCTGTAGTACTTTTATAACTAACATCATTATCTTTATTTCTAAACCAGCTAAATGAAAGCACGACCCTTGGTAAAACAGCAATTACTACGACTACTGTGTTATTGGGAGGGGATTCATTTGTCCCCCCAGATTCTCGTATGTGACAGTGCCCTCCTCTGTGACAGCCACCTCCTAGAAGCTGATTCCACATACATATGACTGTAATTGTTGCTTGATTATGTACTGCTTCAGCCTCTCCCTCTGAGCTGTTCATCCAAACGCGGTCAGATTAAGAGGCTCGAGTTTTCTGAGGTCAGAAAAGACCTCCAACTGTCAGAAGCAGAACTCTACGGAGGTAGTGGGTCTGGACCTCAATTATTATAACACCACTGCTATTGTTTCTGTGGTATGGCAACCCAGACTTTCAAAGTGGCCCAGGGCCATCGGCTCTCTTTCTTTCTTTCCCCTTTGCTGTCTACCATTGTGGTCTTGGTGTGGAGTGATTTGAGAAAGGTGTTGTATGAGTTCTCCGTAGCAGCTGCTGCACTCAAAATCCCAAGCAGCTCAGAAGTGCAGCCCCAAGATACGCGCTTCTGGCCACCAAGGCAACAGGAGTTAACATCGCTATGCCTCAGAGTTTAACACAGACCAAACTCCTCTCCCCAGAACCTCCCCAAACTTAGAGCTTACCCAGGCTGCACGCCTTGTGAAGAAGACTGCCCTTGGACCGCAGGTAATTAATTCACAATCTCCCCAGACCTCAGTTTTCTCATCTATAAAATGTGAGTGGAAGAATAGAAGGTCTTTCAGCTCTAAGATGTTATGATGTAAAAATCCTGCCAAGGCAAATCTTTTCTTGTATTTCCACACCTCCCTCCTCTATATTTGACCTGCACATGGAAAATATCTGCTGACTCACCCTTCCACACCCTCACCAGACACTTGAGAAAGTTGGGAATGTTTCTTTTATAAAAGAGCTTGAACCATATTTTCTATACATTTGGCTCCCCTTTGCCAGTAAAATCCTTGACACCTCTTCAAAACATAGGAAGTAAGCATTGCATCAGAAAGAGAGCTCATTCTCATCTGGTTCCTTCAGCCTGGTATCAAATTTGGCTTTTTCACACGTCTTTTTCTCTGTGGATCAGGTGATGGATGCCAGTCTATATATTCATCTCTGACTTACGCCAAGAGAATTTGAAGTAGGATGTTTCTCATGCGGGGAAAATGTGTTTTGAGAATTCCTTTGGCTATTCTGGTCCGACAGAATTCCAGTTGACAACCTCTGGGCAGAGTTACAAACCTACGTTTTTATTTCCATAAATGTCATTTATCAACAGAACGTTATAGGGAGTTGATTGGGGGATGGTGCTTAAAAGCAACTCTTTTGTTCCAATCTTAAAAGAAAGTTAAAAACCAACTCTTTAATATATAGCTCGCTTCATCAGAATCCACTGAAATTATGAATTCTGATAGCTATGTCAGCTAAAGATACAGAGCATCACAATTACAGGACATTTCCCATTTGAGTGAGGATACTGCCCAGGCTGGTTTCCTCTGGAAAAGCCCTTTTGGAAGCCTTAGGCAGTGGCCCACCACTGCATGTGTTCAATTCTGATTTGCAGTGCGGTTTGTTACTTGGTTGATGTTAGACGATCTTAATTAGCTTCCTGACCATGCAATAAGAAAAGTGCCTCATTATTAAAACTAATCATCAGTTTTCGCTGGGACAGCAGCAGCGATGAGGTGCATAGAGCAGGCCCGTCAGCTTCCACAGCAGAAGAGTAGGGATTTGGCTGCTTAGATGTACTGACAACCTGGCTCTCCGGGTTAGAAGACGTCGAGTGTGTGCCAGGATACCCTGACTTCAGAGGATCTGAAAGTTTGATGCTGAAGTGAGGGAAATGAATATGGCAGCCAGTGTTTTTTTCAAAGTGAGTTGGGAAAAATCAATGTGAGGTCTTCCTTATTTGCGTCCCAATAGGGTCCAGAGCTTTCTTTCTTTTGGATTCTTTCAGTGTTTTTCTTGGCTCATTTATGGTGCATGAAGAAGCTTCTTTTCAATATGAGGGTGAAAACATTTCTCTTTGTTTAGACACTTAGAATGTGAATTCGTTTTGCAGTTCTGACCCAGAGAAACTGGTTCTATTCCTGGCTCCACCAGGCAAGTCATTTATCCTTTCTGAGCCTTATTTTCTCATCTAAAAAAAAAAAAAAAAAAAAAAAAATGAGAGGTTTAGAATAGACCATCTATTGCAGAACTAGCTACATAATTTGCAGGTCCCAATGTAAAATTAAAATATAGGGGGTAAAGTTCTAAAATTATTTCGAATTTCAAGAGGATAACAGTAGAGCATTAAGGCAAGGGCAGGGCCCGTCTACACACAGGGCCCTGTGGGGCTGAACAGGTCACACACACTGGGTGAAAGCTGGCCTTCAACTCCTCTGTGCCTTGTCCAGCACCAAAATGCTCTGTTGTCAAAGTTTTTTGGTCAACTCCACAGGCACAATTCTCATGCAAAAATCAAACAACAACAAAAAAGCAAAAACAAAAAATGTGAGTTGTATTTTTTACCTGAAGTCTATCTCACTTTTTTCAAGTTCCTTTGACCATAAGTCCTTCCTGACTTCATTTTATTCTCCAAGATGGATTTTTCTTCTTTCCTGTCTAAAACATTCAAATGACCTCTGCTTTGGACTTTTTCTAAATCACCATATGTTAGATAATTGTGCCCAAAGGAATTACTTCCAGAGTGGCCTAAACACAAAAGAAAAACACACAGCCAACTTTTTCTCTAGAACAGTGCAAACATTTCCTTAAACCTAAGTGTCTCAAGAGGAAAATTGACAGAATAAACCTTTCACCCAGCGAGTCCACTCTGCATAGTGCTTGTACTGAAGCCTTCTTTTTGCATTTTTACATCTCTGATTTATCTACTGCTTTGCCAATAAAAGCAGTCATGTTCTTTGATTTAAGTTTTTTTACAATGGAAAAGTGGCCAGAGAAAATGACTCAGTTGAGTGTTTTATTAATGGAAAGAACTGATATGCCAGCAACAATCCAAGTTCTTTGCCCCTTCTCTATCATGTTACACCATAATACAGCACCTCCCTGAGAAGTCGGAGATTGCAAGTTAAATGCTAGCAAATCAATGGTTTGTCAGATGTTAGGTTCACTAAAGTGCCAACCACAAAACACAAGGAACTGTCAGCGTTGAGAAGTAAAATCTACTCAAATAATTTTACAATTACAAAGCAACTACCAAAAAAGGGGAAGATTCTCTTAACATGTCTTAAAGGGAAATAAGTTTGATTTCTTGCATGAGTTTTTCTGCTAGGTTGAAGTTGCTGAAGTCTCATTCAGGTAGACAAACTCACTGTACAAAATTTTACCATCACTTCAAATAGATGGAAAATCAGATTTATTCTTGAAATTAACTTCCAGAATTTTAAGAAGAGAAAGTGATTACTTCACATCTACTCATGACTGACAACCCAACCTCAAAATGAATTTATTTTCTATTATGAAAGTTTGGGGTGTTCTGCTTATTATCAAAAACAAGTACATTTACTCTTTTTCTTTAATCTTATTTAAAAACATCAAAAACCCATTTGTCTCAAATATTCAAGATCATATATATTCTGTTTTAGGGGACAATTTAAGGCAAAGATGTTATAAACACTGATAAACCACTGTCTAGTTCATGACAATTCCAAATATTTGAATACCAATATCCTTCAAAATATGAGCAAACAAGTAGAAAACAATAAATGCCTACACATTTTTTTAAATAAATTTGTTTATTTAATTAATTTATTTTTTGGCTGCGTTGGGTCTTTGATACTGCACATGGGCTCTCTCTAGTTGCGGTGAGCAGCGGCTACTCTTCATTGTGGTGCGCGGGCTTCTCATTGAGGTGGCTTCTCTTGTTGCAGAGCATGGGCTCTAGGCGCGAGGCCTTCAGTAATGGCAGAGCATGGGCTTCCGCAGTTGTAGCACATGGGCTCAGTAGTTGTGGCTCGTGGGCTCTAGAGCTCAGGCTCAGTAGTTGTGGCACACAGGCTTAGTTGCTCCGCGGCATGTGGGATCTTCCCGGACTAGGGCTCGAACCCGTGTTCCCTGCATTGGTAGGCGGATTCTTAACCACTGCACCACCAGGGAAGTCCCCTAAATGCCTATATTGAGAGCTCATCTACTTCTCTGTCTAACGGAAGGATTATATCTAAACCACAGTATTAGTCTCCTAGGGCTGCCGTAACAAAGCGTGACTTCAAACAATGGGAATTTATTTTCTCACAGCTTTGGAGGCTAGGAGTCCAAAATCAAGGTGTCAGTGGGCCATTCTCTGTGGAGGCTCCTCCCTTTCCTCTTGCTTCTGGTGGTTGCTGGCAATCCTTGGCATTCCTTGGCTTGTGGCTGCATCACTCCAATCTCTGCCTCCATTGTCACATGGCCTTCTCCCTGTGTCTCTCCTCCTATCCTTACAAGGACCAGTTTTATTAATCTGCCTGGCCTGCTATAACAAAATAGGATAAACTGCGTGGCTTAAACAACAGACATTTTTTTTCTCACAGTTCTGGCTATAAAGGCTAGAAGGTGCCGGCTGATTTGGAAGGTCGTGAATTTGAGGGGAACGCTATTTCAACCTGGTACATTCCCCTAAATAAATATATAATAATCTCTTCTGTGTTTAAATGAAATAAAACAAAATATCTTTGTGTACCAGGAAAAGAAAGCTCAATGAATCCCCTAGGAATCCATTCCATTCAGTCATCCATCCCATCAGTTCTCAAAGTGTGATCTGAGGACCATCTGCCCCAGTTCAGCTTCGGGAGGGGCTGATTAAAAATGCAGATTATTAAACATAGTGTAAACTGAGAGATTTTCTGGAAGGAGATTTCTCCAGGCGAAAGAAATGACTGTCCAAGTGAATCTTATTTTCCATTGCTATTATCAAACCTGAGATATTTCCAGAGTTGCATTGTCTCCTGGAAGTATCACACTTTGATTCCAACTGCCTTTGCCATGACTGGCTCCCCGGAATACCCAGTTTCTCCCTTAAATTCAGCGTGGGCACAAGTAAATTCCCTTTCTTGACAGGCTGGCATTCAAAAATGACTTAGCTGGGAAGCAGCCGCATAGCACAGGGAGATCAGCTCGGTGCTTTGGGACCACCTAGAGGGGTGGGATAAGGAGGGTGGGAGGGAGACGCAAGAGGGAGGAGATATGGGGATATATGTATACGTATAGCTGATTCATTTTGTTATACAGCAGAAACTAACACACCATTGTAAGGCAATTATACTCCAATAAAGATGTTAAAAAAAAAATGACTTAGCTGAATATGATGGGAAACCAAAAGAAAATATAGGCAACATTATAATAGTCACTAGGTTTTCAGGGTATAGAGAGAATTCAGAGTCAACGTCGACAACAGTGGAAGGACTAGGGCAATGTCAGAAACACCCTCCTTCCCTGCTCCCTGCCGATCTTTGCCAGGTGTCCTCAGGCCACAGCTTGCTTTCTAACCTCCAGGAGCCTGGCTCTTCCCTACCAAACTGGAGTTTCTAAAGACTAATCAGAAGTCACTAGTCTCCTCAATCAGGCGCTTGTGGGGGGTTGGTGGGGGGTGGGGTCCCTGAGCACCCACTAAGAGCAGAGGGTAGAGTCTGTTCTTCCTGTTGCCTCCTTGCCCAGCATAGTACCCGGCACATGCTGGGGCTCAACGTAATGTCTCTTGGGTGAAAATTTAAAACTTTGCCTCATACAAATGATCAGAGGAACCCAAAGTCTTCCCACTTAATCCCTATTTGAGATCTGAGGGCCATACTTCCCTCAAGTTGCTGGGATTGTGATAACGAGCTTCGTGACTCCGATTATCTGCGCCACCCACTTCGGGGGCACTTTAGGGCCTTTCTCTCAGGAAAAGTTCCTTCTTCACAACTGGACAAGTCTACTCATTAGAGCTCTCCAACCACGTGTCCATGAAGCAGGAGTCCTCACACTCTGAAACAGGAGCTGACTCAGACACTGACCTGAGGTCAGCAGACCAGCCTTTTCATTTTGAAAGAAGGGAGCTCACGCCCAGAGAATGTTCAGGAACTTTCCCAGGCTCTCAACGGCCATTCCATGGCAGAGATGCACATGGAACCCAAATCACTGAACACTCAGGTCTGGGCTTGTTTCCCTCACCACTCCTCATTGCTCTGCCTCTCTGCTTGTTTTCTCTAGGACAGTGACCTCAGAGAAGCTGTGGGAGGCTGCTCTCACCTGGGGCCCCATATCCCTCCGCTGCCCTCAGAGTCTGGCGAACCTCTTGTTGTTCCCAGACGCTGTCCCATGGCTCTGTGTTCACCCAGAAACTTTGCAGTTTAAGATGTAAAAACAGATGCTGCCCCAGCCTGGGCTCACCTGCAGAGGCCCCTGGACACTGAAAGAAGATGGAGTTGTTTTCTATCAGGTCCAGAATGGGTCATAAATACCAGAAAGCACCTGTTGAAAGTAACTCTGTCTTATTCATGTGGGTGTGTGTTTTACTTTTTTCTCGTTTTATTTGCTTTTTGCCTCCATTGGCCCACCTCCACCTCCCTGAATAAATGCAGGCAGACCCTCTGAATGCCTGATCCCTAGGTTTTGAACAGATAAGCCAGAGAAGCCAGTAACTGCATGCCTTTACTGAGTATGCTGAACTGAAATTAGTGCTTACCTCAAGAGGATCAACATTGTTTAAGAATAACCTTGTTAAATACTAATTTTATCCGACTCTAAAAATAACATACGCTTCTTGGGCCAAAACTGGGGGAATGTGACAGGAGAAAAAGCAGAGAAATATAAAGAAATTTTTAAAAACTGTAATCCCACCACCACTGTTCATGTTTTAGGGTATTTCTTTTCCATCTTAAAAAACACACATGCACACAGAACTATCATATAGTTTCAGGCAAAGTAATGGTTAAAAAAGAAAGTCTCCAGTCACAAGAACAGGCATAAGAAGAGGCCTGCACATCCCAGGAACTGTTGACACATGTATAAAGATGGGAGAAGAGAAAGCTTTATTTTTCAACTTGGAAAAAGAGAAGTACGTGCGGTATTCATGTTATCATTGTAACTGATTCTTTTCAATTAAAAAATGATACTAATGAATTTGTTGGTAAGGATGAGAATAAGTATTTGCTATGGCTCTTGACTACAGTCAGTTTCTGTTCTGTTGCTGATGTGGCATGTACCCATCTTATGAATCCATGTGCTTTTCAGACAGGGCTTGTGGCAGAGGCAATGGCGGCGACAGCCTGAACACAGGAAATCACCTTCGAAGGGGAAGCTCTGGGCTGGCAGAAGTGTGTTAACCTTTCGTCCATGTCATTGGGTTTAATATGTTAACTTTGTAGTAAAAGGTTCTTCTTTGAGCTCAGGGTTCATAAAAAACGTTACTGGTCCTTGATGTTCCCAGTTGAGGATAGTAAGGAAAACAGAATGCTGAAAGCTCACATTGATTGAAGCAAAGACAGAGCTGGGGGGTCAGCCCAGTGCCCCAGCGCCTCCCCAGCCTGACAGAACTGAACGGCTATTCATAGCAGTTGGAGCACATCCAAGCTACGAGTGTAAATTTACTTGTATCATCTTTGGAGAGGAACTGTGTAGTCCCCAGTGCCTCCCGGTTGATTCGGATCGACTGTTTATTTGTTTAGTCCTGTAATGATATTATCCACAGGGCTAGAGCCACACAGGGAGGATGAGGAATTCCTGGAGGAGGGAGGCTGCATGTGTTTATTGCCCTGTCAGCCCTTCACGACAAAAGACAAAAGTTGCTGTAATTTGTGTGTTCCCACACACGTGATCCATATGGACAATATCGAGTATAGGTGCTGATGAAGAAAAAAGAAAAGGTTTACCAGAAATCAAGATGCCAGCTGCTTTGTGAAAAATGCAGAGAAATGCTCTCTAATTAAACCCACAGTTCCAGAGCTGGAAGGAATTCTGAGACGTTATCCATAACCAGAAGAAAAAAGAACCACCAGCTCTTAACTGACTTATGCCTTGTGTTGCCTTGGACCTTGAGCCTAATTTCTTCTCTTTTCAAGCTCAGCGGTTAGCAGGTTTCTCATGGCCATGCCTATTGGGGTGGGGGACCATGATTTCCCCTTATCCTCAGCACATTTATTTATAGCTCAGTTTCAGTGGAGTTCCTCACTGTGGGCATATTATCGGAGCCAATTCTAGTTCATCTCCTCAGCGTCAGACTGAAACCCCTGAAATATGCTGCCAGTTGGTTCCTGATTGTTCTTCTGGAAGCTTGCAGCTCTGAAAGCTTTTTACCTCAGGAACGTGCTGTCCATCCAAGAAACACACGACTTGAAAGGACAAAATGAATCAACGGAGTCAGCATGTCACTCAGTGGGCTGGCAAACAGTGATCTGCTGAGGGGCAGCTGTGCCCAATCTTCTGACTATTGGGCCATTATGGCCCTGCCACATGGATGCAACCATTGCACGGTTTGATCTGCGCCACCTAAGAGTCTCACACAGTTTATTGATGCCAAGACAGTGAAGGGCACTGCAGTGAGGGCTGACTGGAAAACGAATGCAAGTGGGATGGATGGCTCCCACAGGCCTTGAGAAACAACACTCAAGGACATGCCCAAACCACCCCAGCAAAGTCATGGAACGTTGCTAGATGCCAGTGAGGAATGATGGCACAGCGGGTAACCTCAAATGGCCTGGGCTCGTTCTGATTAATGGAACAAGGCAACCATAGCTGCATCACGAGTAGCAACGGTCCCAGAAAATAGCCACTCGTGGTTCCCAGACAATGGAGACATTTCGTGACCAACAAGAGGGAAAGGAATATGAAGAGCCACCTCCATCTTCCTGGCAGGAGTATTCACTATAGAGCCCCTTCCAAATGACACAGACATCTCCAGTCTATACCTAGCGAAAGCCAAACTGTGCATACGTAATTATAAAATAGTAGGATAAAAGAGGGTAATACTTAACAAGTGAACCAGGGGTCCATTAGTAATCCTCAGTGCCCTCGAATTGATGGAAGAGGCAGCAGTTTCGAGACAGACGCTGCTACGCTTTGATTTAACTTCAGGCTGGTTGGTACCCACGGGCCTCTGAGTCTGACTTTTCAGTTCCTCTAAGTAGGAAAGAAAGCCTAGAAGAATCGCCTCACTTCGCTCACTGGGTGTGAATGGGAGGCGAAGATGGGAGGTGAGGGAATAAACTTGCCCTAGAACAAAGCAAACAACCGTATAAAGCAGAGGGACTGTTATAAAAGCAAAATATAGACAGTGCATGTATTTTTAATGACCAGGACTAGGGTGCCCTGTGCAAACATAAACAGCTCCCTGCCTGCGGAGCGCTAGAAACCCTCCAGTCATGGAGTTCGGGTTCCCTGCCACCCCCTCCTAAGGGTGCCTGGCCCTGCCAAAAATCATTTACAAATAAAGAGCTCTCAGAAATGTGCCCGACCTTCGGCCAAAGAGGAGAACCTCTTTTCCAATAAATATTTGGCCGGGAAGGGGGGAGGGGAGCCAAGAGTAACAAAGGGAGCCCGCGGCCCGGGTTTGTTTGGATTGCCCGGGCGGCGCGGGAGCGGCCGGGCGCAGCTGACCACGGGTACAGATAGGTTAATTTCCACATGGAGCTGCAGAAACCCAATCCGCGGGTTGCGAAGCGTGGGTCAGCCAAGGCATGTTAATCTGTTTAGCATGTGCGCCGCGCGGAGGAGCCAGACCACCGGGGCGCAGGAGGCGCGGCCGCAGCCGCGCTGCTCCGGGGGAGTTAATAAAGAGCTTAAGGCAAGTAAGTGTAGCGAGGTGGCGGCGGCTCGGAGCCGGCCGCGCCCCGCGGGCCCTGGGGAGGCCGAGGCCGCCTGCTGCCCGCCGCCCTCGCCCCGCGGGCCCTCGGCTCCGCGCGCCCCGGAGGCCGTGCGAGCGCCGGGACGACCGAGGCTGGGCGCACGGCGGCGCGGGCGGGACGCGGGAACCCGCGGGCCCCGGGAGCGCGGGCCTCCCGTCCCGGAGGGCGGGGGAGGAGGGGGAAGCCTCTTCTCTGCTCTCGCGCCGTGGGGGGGAGCAGGGGAGCGGGGCGTTCGCCATTTCGAACATTTTTAACTAATCAAAATATTTGCTGATGAGTATTTATTTTTACAAGAACTCGGTTTGGCTGGAGACTTCCCGAGCAACAGTATGGGCTGCCGTATTAGGTTTGTGACGGAGCCAAGTGCGGTTGGGCTTATTGAATCTGCGCGCCGGAGATCACTCGCTCCGGAGATGTTTCTCTGTTCTGGGGAAGAAGCTTTCCCAGGACCATCTTTCCGCAGATGGCGCTTAGAACACAACCACATGTGTTTCCCCCCACGCCACCCCACCCCCCAAGCAGGAGAGGCTTCGTGTATTATGTTTGGGCTGAAAGAAAAGCGGAACGCATGCCCTTTCCTAGCCAAGCAACAAAAGGGAAAATAGCGGGAAATGCCCCAGTCTTGAGAAAGGAAAGTAAACACTAACAACAAAACTGGATTAACACTACAGGTCTACCTCAGTACATCCCTCCAACATGCTAAGCTTTCCTTCCTCCCTGTCATTCTTCCTCCCTGTCATTCTTCCTCCCTACTCGAGAAAAGACTCACTTTTAACTTCACTGAAGTACAGTTATTGAGTCGAGTCGAAAGTAATTAAACAACTACATACTTCATTCGAGTCATTGCAAAGCCACTGATCACTATCTAGGAAAACCCATGAAAGATCAAGTTGAATCGAGTTTGAAAACGGACAAATGAGGGTGCATAGTAAACAACCTTGGATTGTAAAGATATCTGCAAAAATACTGGATGATAATTTTTTAAATGCTGTTGACTGAAAACCGGATTTAAATCTCCAAATTCATAGCAGTAGTAGTCATTAAGAAAAAGGACTGCTGTGGCATGAATTCCTAATCGTTAACCTCAAACGATTTTACAATGGGTTGAAGAGTGTTTCCTAAAGAGGACTTCTCCTGTGGCTCTGCCTTGAGAAAAGGAGAAGTTGGGCAGGGGTTCTCCTGCAAGGGGGCATGCAGAGCGTCACTGCCAAGAAGTACCTGTAGAAAGTGTAATGAGCAGATATTTAAAATATGAAATTGGATCAGAGAAGCAGAAACTAAATTTACTCCTCATGAAAAAGAAGATTTGCCAAGTGCAACGTGAGACAGGACTGTTTCAAATACATTTAGAAATAAAATACCTAAAGAGTTCTAGAGAGCCTAAGCTAAATATCACTTGGCAATGCAATCTGGTAGCTTTCAAAAACAAACATAATACTAGGATAAAGAAAGGAAAATGAACCATTAGGAACCACGAACCCACTTCTCCCTTTATTCAAGCTTTTTATTCAGTCTGGGGAGCCACAACTGAAGAGATGTAGAGAATTAAAACGGTTTCCCTTTTCTCCTGTACTTCCTTCACTTGCTTGGTTTACATTGGTCATTAAGTGTCCAGATCTTAATGACTTAATGACATTTGCCACCTGTCTAATTTTGGCCCAAACACTCCCTCCCCCAGATCAAAATTAAATTATCTGTGTCTCCATCAAGTGTGAAAAGAGCTTGTGGCTTCTTTTGATCAAAGAGATCCATATGGCCCTGAATTTTAAAAAGAAAAGGAAAGACAACATTAATAAAAATTGCCCACATTTCGTATTATTTTGAAACCGGTTGGCAGAGATGAAGGGACTAAGGAAAGAAAAAGTTTCAGAGACCCCAAAAAAAATCATAGCTGAGGAACTTAAATTCTTTGGAATCAAAGAAGAGAACAGGTTTCAATATTTCAAACTCAAATTTCCTTTACTCAGTGACCCCAGCCAACAGAGGACACTTTGTTCCTGCCAGTCAAGAGAAAGACATCAATAAAATGCCTGGATGTCCAATAAACCAAGGAGACTGCCTACCTGGAAGGCGACACATTCCCATGTCCAAGCTGATTCTTTTGATACCCACTCACATCCATGTGAGAGTGTCTTAGTCAGCTCGGGCCGCTGTAACAAAATACCATAGGCTGGGTGGCTTACACTTAGAATTTATATCTCGCAGTTCTGGAGGCTGGGAAGTCCAAGATCAAAGTGCTGGCAGATTCATTTCTTGGTGAGGGCCCTTTCCTGGCTTGCAGACTTCTCCCTGTGTCTTCACATGGACACAGAGAGGGAGCTCCAGTCTCTTCCTCTTCTTATAAGGACACTAACCCATCATGGGGGTCCCATCCTCATGATCTCATCTAAACCTAATTATCTCCCAAAAGCCCCACCTCCAAATACCATCAGGGGTTAGTGCTTCAACATATGAATTTTGCGGGGTGGGGGGGGGATGAGAAGGAACACAAACGTTCAGTCTACAACAGGGAGGCACTACCACGTTGGTGCAATGCAGCTATAGAACTGGGTGGCAAATCCCTTCCCACCTTCAAGGTGCAGACCAAGACCCTGCAAAGGACCCACCTCCCCATTTGAAGCTTTGTCCATCTTCCTTTTATGAAACCCCTTATTCCTCTGTTAAAAATTTTACAGCACTTACTTTTGCCATCCTTGTTTAGTTCCTAGCACAAGCTGGTTTGGATTAGTTATATTCCATGGCCCCAACTGGAACTTTACGTCAATAACAGTGGTGATATGATGAGGACAGCAGCTGACATTGATTTGGCCTGTCTTATGTGCCAGTGCTTTGCATGCATCATATTATATAACTTTCACAATAAACCTATGAGGTAGGTATTATTAGTGCCCTTTTACAAATGAGAAAACTGAGGCTCAGAGAGGCATATTCACCAGGTTAATAAGTGGCAGAGCT
The DNA here is from genome assembly GCF_965194825.1 of Balaenoptera physalus. Lineage (NCBI taxonomy): Eukaryota > Metazoa > Chordata > Mammalia > Artiodactyla > Balaenopteridae > Balaenoptera > Balaenoptera physalus. The sequence continues at coordinate 120,119,762 of NC_138890.1, read as the reverse complement.
GGGTCTCAATCCATTGGCCTTCCGAGCCTGAGCTCTTAACCAGTGCACTGTCATATGAGCCCTTCCTTATGCACACGGTGGGCCCCCCTCAAATGCCTGTGGAGGATGGTAATGTAAAATTTCATTTCAATGCTCCTGGGATCAAAGAAAGCCTAAAATTTTGAGCATCAACTTTTTTCTTACTGGGTGTAAAACTTATATTTCCAGCCGCTAGAATGTATTAACACTTGCCCCCTCCCCCCTTTTTAAACTAAGGTCTTTCTCCATCACCTATAACTAGATTCAGTTGTGTACCTTCCCTGAGCCTGTGTCATTCTGTTTGCTGCAATGAGTGATTGATAGCTTAAATTTTTAGTGTACTAAACACCAGACTGGTGGGAAATTTTACTTATCCCATTTGTTGTTCTTAAAAAAAAAAAAATCTAAGACTGATGAGATACAGGGAAAAAAAGTCAGGCTTCCATGGAACTGAGTTTCCCAGGGCCCCCAGTAGGTAGCTGGACTCGGGGCAGGAAGTGAACCCAGAGCATATGAAGAGCTCCAAGGGAAAAGAGTGCAGAAACCCAGTTAAAATGCTCAAGGGGTCTGGGAATGGCTCCTGCTATAACAATCCTTGGGGTAAGGGTTGGACATCCATCAATCAGGGAAAGAGAACAGGGCCTGGGATCTTGATTAGCTCATGGGTCTCCTGCCTACAAAGACGGAACTGGTAATACTGATGCTTCTCTTCTAAGTAAATATGCTGTCAAATTGAGGGGCAAATCTGGTCGGGTACCTTGGGTGCCTTTGAGGAAAGTACCACAGAAAAGTTCTTTTCGAAAAGGACATTGCCTCACTCCATCACCAGAAAGTATTCTTTCCCTAATAGTGTGATTGATGAACGGAATCACCTTCAAATCACGATGGATCCATGTCATTCAGATGAGCCATTTGTCTGGGGTTCCAAATGGAAAAGAGGACCAATCCCCCAGAATTCCTCAAACACCAGGTGCACTTACACCGGCCAGACTTGCCTGGAAAAGAGAACAGAGTGATGCTGCTCGGTGAATCCCCCAGGCTTCACATTCCAAAAATGTCCCATTAAGTGAGTCCGAGCAGTTGCTTCTGAAATCATAAATTCCAAAAGACAATGAGCGTTGCAATCACAAGGGGTAACAGAAGCCAAACACATTAGGAACATGTTCCTTGAGCAAATAGCATAATTCCGGACACGCGGGAACACATGGTTTGCTTCAAACATGTTTCATTTTGTCATCGCACTGAGTGCACAGTATTTCTCTTTGGGTGCAAGAGTGATTGATTTCGCTGGGAGAATTGTTTGTAAGAACATGAAAGTTGCCAAAGCAAACACGTTGGAGGGAAGTGTGGAGAAGGGGAGTTAAAGTATTTGGAGTAGATCTGGGTTTGGGAAGTTCATGCAGAGGTGAGACAGTGCGATGTAGAACAAATAAAAACATTCTGCACACTTCATCTACATAAATTATGTTCAGAAATTCACTCTGCGTAGACATTAGCTGTGTAGCTACAACTCTCCCTAGTGTGCCTCTAGAATGTGGGCACAAAGCCAATTTTTAAGTGAATGATTTGTAACTTTTCCTCTCCATAAATTAATCTATTAATATTTAGATCATCCTGATTTTAATCCACAAAAGTCATGTAGTCACTGTAAAAAAAAGAAAACAAAAACCCTATAATCTATTTGTCTTTCATGATAAAATTCTATTACCAGCTTGTATTAATAGATTGTCTAAAGATATGTTGACAAAATGAAAAACATTAAGAATAGTTCCTTTGATCTGTTTCTCTACCATGGAAAAAAGAAAAAGAAAAACCTAAAACTCTACCTAAATAATACACAGCAGCGTTTACAATCATGTGAGTTTGAAATGTTCCTTTTGGTCATTTACTTTACATGTAAATTTTATGTTAGAAATGAGAAATTTCTTAGCTCTTACCTGCCTATAGGTATTAGCTTCTAAAAGGTATGAATTTGATATAAAATTCTCGTGATTCTTAGATGCTTAAATGTGGTTACACCACAAACTAACAGATGGAATTTTTGTTTACTCCATTAGCAATTTTTTCATATAGCAATCCTTAGTGTGCAAAAAGAAAACTTCTGAAAATTAGCAATAAACTCTCTGAATAAATATTCTCATTTAAAGATGATACTCAAAGTACAAAATAAATAAAACCGAGAGAATAGAGACTTTTAAACTGACTCTGTACAGTACCAGCATAGCTCTATGTACAGGAAGGTTTTCATCACTCATGCTAAGGCACAGTCTCTCTCTGCCTCCTACTGTTGTTCTACTGCCCATCTAGTACTTCATGGAAGGGCAGGAGGTCACTTGTATTAGTTATCTATTGCTGCATAACAAATTACCCCCAAACTTAGCAGTTTAAGGCAACAACGTTTATTATCTCCGAGTTTCTGGGGGTCAGGACTCTGAGCACAGCTTAACTGGATCCTCTGGCTCTGGGTCAATCACATGGCTGCAGTCAGATCTCGTGACATGACTGGGAAGGATCTGCTTCCTAGCTCACTGACATGGTTCAGGATGTCAGGATTGGCGGGATTCATTTCCTTGCTAGTTGGTGGACTGATGCCTCAGTTCCTCCAGGGCTGTTAGCTGGTGGCCTCCCTAGGCTCCTTCCCACATGGGCCTCTGTGTCGAGCGTCTCACATGTCAGCTGTCTGCATCAGAGTGAGCAAGTAGACGGGCAACAGAGGGGACCAGCAAGATGGAAGACACAGTCGCTCATATCCTGAGCGTGGAAGTGACATCCCATCACTTTTGCTTTATTCTCTTTGATGGAAGCAAGTCACTATGACCAGCTCACACTCAAGGGGAGGGAGTTACATCCTTGGGAGCCATGTCAGAAGCTGCCTACATATCCCTGATGACTATTAGGGGTATACTTCCCTGGCATCCTAGGTCCTACTTTATACTCTAGGACAGTAATTCTCACAGTGTGATTCCTGAACCAGCAGCATCACTTGGGAACTTGTTACAGTTGCACATTCTCAGGCCCAATTCAGACCTACTGAATCAGAAACTTTGGGAATGGGGCCTAGCATGCCAACAAGCTTGCCAGGTGATTCTGAGCATGCTAAGGTTTGAGAAGCATCACCTTCAGAGCAAAGGGAGCAGAGCTGATTGGACATCCCAGTTTCTCGCTTACAAGATCAAGACCTCAATCATGGAAAGGTCTACCCACGTCATCAGCATACTTCTGACTGCTGGTGGTTGGTAATGATGATGATTTGCAATGTAAACCAAGAAGCATCTCACAACGGCACCTCATATAGCATATCTGGAAGAGATTTTTGGTTTTTCTTTACCTTGGATTTAAGTTTTTCAGCTTAGTGGACCTCATGGACCTAACCCCACAGGCTGGTACTTTGTAGGTTTGGGGACCAAAGGGAACTATATTGCTTGAACAGAGCTTCAAAACAGCTAATCAACAGGAAAAAATTCATCCGGTCATCCACATGCCAGATTGTTCACATACTTTGATTCTCTAAGCAATTTCTTCTTAAATTCTGTACCTGCTCTTAAAAAAAAAAAAAGTTGTTAATGGCCACAAGTGTGCTCCTAAAGTGTGAAGTGGCTAAGAAAGCTAATTCTATATATGAAGTCCTTCCAGTAGGAATGCAAACTCTGAAGTGAGTTGGCATCATAGCCACAGAATGCTGTGGAAAATTCTCCACTCCTCTCCAATTATGTCCTTCTGGTCTCTTTACCATCCTCTCAAACTCATCTTTGGGAGGCCTCCATGATGTTGCTGAAATACAGATTCTGGGGCTGAAAGATCTGGGTTCAAATCTAAGCTCTGCTACTTCGTACCTGTGTGGCCTTAAGCAAGTTACTTAACCGCTCTGAGCCTTTATTTCCTAATGTAAGACAGGCCAAACCTCTATCTCATCAGGTTTGATGGATAAATTAAAAGTGATATGATGCAAAAAGTTCCCAGTACATGGCAGGTGAATAATAAATGTTATTCACCCCTCCCTTTCCTTTGCATTCTCGCTAGTTCTTAATATAACCCCTTGTACATCTTAGCTCTTCAATAAGTGCTAGAGAATCCAGAGCTGTGTCCTCAGGCGGCTGGGCATTTTCAGAAAGTAGACAGTAGAGCACACGATATAGCCAACTTCTTATCCTTCTTAATATATATACACACACACACACACACACACACACACACATATATATATATATATATATATATATATATATATATATATATATATATTAAGAACATATTCTATATCCTTCTTAATATCTCATGAGGTGGATTCTCCCAAAGAATCACCCTGCTTGATTACATGATGTATTAAATTTGTTAATCTGAATAGTGAATTCAACAGCCCTATGTGATTCTATTGGTGATAATGTCTTGTCCCCTAGAGCACAACAATAATGTATCTAATGATATCTCAGTGCAGTAATCCCTAAGACCTCAACTGCCCCTTGACACGGAGGTCATAAATATGGAAAATGAATTCCACTGTTGTAACTTGACACCTCTTTCCCAGATTTCTGTGGATATAAATGATAGTTTCCCCATACTATATTTACTTTAATTTTGAAGAGTGTGGCCCTACTTTGGCAACTCTGTGGCCATATGCTGGAAAAAAAGCCTAAATGACAGCTATTCCAACCCTCCTATTGGCTGATGGCAAGTTGGTGACTTCATTAAAAAATGCATGTTAACAGGGACAATTCAGAAGGAAATATAGCAAATCTTCTAGTGCAGTTTTATAATATTCTTTTATTAAAAAAAGATCTTGTAGTACCAATTCCTTGCCTTATAATTAAAAAGAACTTTAAAATAGTATAATGCCCCGAAGACATATATCAAATGGATGTTTTTCAGTTATTGATTTGTAGATGTGTAGGCATAACTTTTGCTTATTTAATACAAATCAACTTTTAGCAAGCAAGTAAATGAAAGTACGAAGAAAAGTCTGCTCAGTTTGAATGGGAAGATCTTTTAAAAGTCTTTAAAATTATAAGAGGTCTTTCATGTCAGGTAAATGTAGAAATAGATACATTCATACTGTCTATGACTTTTGTTCAAACCAGTCAATAGTCATCCAGCATAGTAGTACAAATGGCAGGTACCCAGGAGCATAACTCGTCATAACCCTACCGCTCTAGTTGGACAGTATAGATCCATTAGGCTAAATTGTATGGTTAGATCAGTTTCTTTACTGTTTTGCCTCGAGACAAAGCCAATCAACTCCAAATTATTTTACCCAGATTTTTCAATTGAATGGTAGATTAGTCAATTTATTCATCAGTCAGAAAATATTTATTGAATGCTAATTATGTGCAAGGCATTATGGGAATACAAAGGGAATTACAAGGCATAGGCTTTCTTTTAAGCAGCTTAAAACTTAGTGGATATTTAATAGTGGACAGTGCATATGGACACATCACAAAAGCTCATATAAAATTAATGCCAATTAAGTAGTACATTTAATAAATTCTTCGGGTTTAGACAGAGAAGTCCTTCACCGGAGGCAATGAAGAGTAATAGAGCCCAGGTTCTGAAATCGGAATCTCACCCTAGCTCGTCTATTTAAGGATATATGATAGTGACAAACTGCTTAATGTTATCATGCTTTAGTTTTCCCCTGTGAAAAACAGGGGTGTACTTTGTAGGATGGTTGTGAGAATTAAATGAGATTATTTGCATAACATAATTAGCAAAACACTTAGCACAAAGTGCTCCATACATGTTAAATATGTAGTAATAGTATTCATGTAGTAACAGTATTTGTGTAGTATTTGTACTCATGTAGTAGTAGTATTCATGGAGAGGGGAAATATCTCAGCTAGGTCTTATGTGATGTAGACTACAGAAGAAGAAAAGATAGTACAGGTATGGAGAATAATATCATCAATAGTGCAAAAAGCAGGAAAATTATAGTGTCTTCTGGGACAGTAAGTTTGGCCCAGTTGTGAAAGTTCTCGATTATAAGGTAAACTTACTACTTCATCATAACCAATAAAGAACCGCTTTCAGTTCTTGAGCAGAAGTGTGACATGAAAAAGAGGTTTTGGGAAAGGTAATCGGCAGCATATATTGGACAGTGGAGAGACCAGAGATAAGGAGACCAGAGGAAAAACATTATTTTAGTGGTACAGGCGCAGGGTGATAGGGGTCTGATCTCTGATCGAGGTCCCTTGTGAGAGTGTAGAAGGGAGAAGAAGCGAGTTTTTGCAGAGGAAGAGTTGACCAAACTTGGTGAATGAGTGGATGTGAGAATTAATGCGATAAAGAAATAAAAGATGATTCTGAAAATGTAAAGTCTGGGTTAATATGAAAATGGAGTACTGTTCTTAGAAGTAAAGCAGTCTAAAAGGGAAGCCAGTTATGGAAAGATGCCTATTTTAGAAATGTTAAATACTAAATACTGGTTATGTCTAGCAGCCATTAGAAAGTTAGTACTAGAGCTTGGAGAAGACGGGGATGAGATCTGGTTATCACTTGAGTAAGGGAAGGCCTGATGCAATGGCTGTGAGAGGCACCACAGTGAATCATCAGAATATTCTCCCTGTGACTGTCTCACTACCTTTGTCACTCTTCCCAGCGAGCCTCAGCTAGTAGTCTTGCCCTTTACCCTTGTATCCCTGTCCATCCTTTATCAAGGTAGACATTAATAACAGGCTCTAGATGTCTGAGACTTATCTCTGTAAACAGCCTTCTCCTTTCCCTGTTCAGAAAATTATGTATCCCATAGAACTTTTCCATTTTGGAGTCAGGATAATAGAAATATGCTGGAAGAGTTAAACATACAACAGTTAACCACATACTCAAGTGAAGACACCCCTAGTCCACCCTTTCCCTGCTCTTTACCTCTGAAATGATTCTAGACGCTGCCAAAGAAACCTCAGATTTTGGTGACCAGACTAGGAGTATCCATTGATTATATACATTTGGTTGACTCAATGTGATGAGGTTTCAGTGTTCAATTACCTGCTCACTGAAAGTATCCTGCTCTCTCATGCTGCTGTTTTTTTATAATTCTCTTCCTGTGTATAATTTTCTTCTTTCTTCAAGGCTCGTCTCAAACATTATCTCCCCTACAAAGCCTTTCTTGACCCTCTCAGACAAAGTTATTTCTTTCACTGTGATTTTACATTTATCAGTTCATACTTCTATTGAAGCATGTCATATAATATTTTAATTAGTATACAAGTCTTCTCCCGCTACCCTCCAACCAGATGTCTCATTTTTCCTTGTATCCACAGCACATCACACCATGCCTGAGACACACTAGGTGCTCACTAAATGCAAGATGGGTAAATGAATAATCAAGTGTAAGTCTCTGGTTTCCCTTGATCATTTGTTTTAGTTTTAATATCGGTATTGTAATGTTATCTTTATTTGTACTTTCTTCAACCCTTATTTTATGTTATGCCTGTAATACTATTGCTATATAGACTCAGGAGTCTGGTAACAAATTCCCAAGTTTTGACACTTTTATAGTCTTTCATAAGAAGTGGTTTTAGTTCGTTATTAATTTTTCATGTATTTTATTAAATTTTTAAATGAAAATGTTTACAATCTTTTCAAGAAGTTCTGTTGAAATTAAGCAAAGTAATATTTCTTAAGTTGCTTTATTTTTAAAATAATAAACTGTTTTCAAGCAAATCAAGAAGTGAGCAAAATTTTTTGCTAAATTACTAGAGATTTTTCTATAATAAAATCAAATTTTTTGTCAGATACTCATGATCAAGTTCTTCTGCTCAAGTCTTAGATTCTGTGTGGTCCCTTCTGGCTTCTTTAAACAGACAGGAGCCCATCTATGTGAGCAGGTAGATGAATGGGTGGAATAAAGAGGCCAGTCTCTCTCTCCACATACAAATCTCCAAAAATAATAGGATACATGTGTATAAAAGTGGTAAACCACTAATAATATTTAGAAGTCCACAATTCCTAGAGGAAATAAAATAATGAAAGCAATAAAACATTCAAGGAAAAGAATAAGTACCATAGTTAAAACACTGGCATCAAGACTCAAAACGTGTCTGATATCCAGTCACTCATGATTTGGTCTGCTTACTGTAGGAATTTAGATTGTTTTTATGTCATGGTCCACTTCCAGATAGGCAGGCCAGATCTCATGGGTGGGATCTGCATCAAGTCCATGACATAACTGTGCCGACCATTGATTATGCGGGCTGGACATACCCTTCATCGATGGAGATTTTTTTTTTTTAACATCTTTATTGGAGTATAATTGCTTTACAATGGTGTGTTAGTTTCTGCTTTGTAACAAAGTGAATCAGTTATACATATACATATGTTCCCATATCTCTTCCCTCTTGCATCTCCCTCCCTCCCACCTTCCCTATCCCACCCCTCTAGGTGGTCACAAAGCACAGAGCTGATCTCCCTGTGCTATGCGGTTGCTCCCCACTAGCTATCTATTTTACGTTTGGTAGTGTATATATGTCCATGCCACTCTCTCACTTTGTCACAGCTTACCCTTCCCCCTCCTCATATCCTCAATCCATTCTGTAGTAGGTCTGTGTCTTTATTCCCGTCTTGCCACTAGGTTCTTCATGACTTTTTTTTTTTCCCTTAGATTCCATATATATGTGTTAGCATACTGTATTTGTTTTTCTCTTTCTGACTTACTTCACTCTGTATGACAGACTCTAACTCCATCCACCTCACCATTTCGTTTCTTTTTATGGCTGAGTAATATTCCATTGTATATATGTGCCACATCTTCTTTATCCATTCATCTGATGATGGACACTTAGGTTGCTTCCATGTCCTGGCTATTGTAAATAGAGCTGCAATGAACACTTTGGTACATGACTCTTTTTGAATTATGGTTTTCTCAGGGTATATGCCCAGTAGTGGGATTGCTGAGTCGTATGGTAGTTCTATTTTTAGTTTTTTAAGGAACCTCCATACTGTTCTCCATAGTGGCTATATCAATTTACATTCCCACCAACAGTGCAAGAGTGTTCCCTTTTCTCCACACCCTCTCCAGCATTTATTGTTTCTAAATTTTTTGATGATGGCCATTCTGACCGGTGTGAGATGATATCTCATTGTAGTTTTGATTTGCATTTCTCTAATGATTAATGATGTTGAGCATTCTTTCATGTGTTTGTTGGCAATCTGTATATCTTCTTTGGAGAAATGTCTATTTAGGTCTTCTGCCCATTTTTGGATTGGGTTGTTTGTTTTTTTGTTATTGAGCTGCATGAGCTGCTTGTAAATTTTGGAGATTAATCCTCTGTCCTTTGCTTCATTTGTAAATATTTTCTCCCATTCTGAGGGTTGTCTTTTGGTCTTGTTTATGGTTTCCACTGTTGTGCAAAAGCTTTTAAGTTTCATTAGGTCCTAGTGGTAGTACTGGTTGAGTCACGCTTCCGCTTTGGTAGAGGGAGTAAGAGAGTCACAACCATGTCTAGAGTTAATAAACGTTTCATTTGCCATAGTTCAAATTACAAAACAGATAAGGTAATGTGTACTGCTTTGCTTAGAAAGAGATTAGTAACTGTTACCCTTTAAACAGTCAATACCTTGTTTAACGTACTGTTTTCAAAATAAGACACACATTTCCAAGAACCGACTTTACAGCTAGACTAGAAATGAGGCCCAATTTTTAGACCTTCATCAGATCTTATGCATGCAAATGAGTGTTTCCTTCTAAGCAATCACCATAGGAGGCCATACTGATACTGATACTGATGCTCTCACTCCTGAGGACATTTTTTCCCCCAAGGACATTTTGAGATCTCTTTTTGTGACCAGTTTATACAAGATGACAAATCTTAAGGGACCCTTTGGCTTTGCAAAAAAACTTTTACCCAATTTGGTCATCTGTCTTATTCATGATATTTGATTTTTCAGTGACTCTTGGCTAGTTACAAAAATCAAATCCAGGGCTTCCCTGGTGGTGCAGTGGTTGGGAATCTGCCTGCCAATGCAGGGGACACGGGTTCGAGCCCTGGTCTGGGAGGATCCCACATGCCGCGGAGCAACTAGGCCCGTGAGCCACAATTACTGAGCCTGCGCGTCTGGAGCCCGTGCTCCGCAACAAGAGAGGCCGCGATAGTGAGAGACCCGCGCACCGCGATGAAGAGTGGCCCCCGCTTGCCGCAACTAGAGAAAGCCCTCGCACAGAAACGAAGACCCAACACAGCCATAAATAAATAAATAAATAAATATTAAAAAAAAAAAAAATCAAATCCACCCTCAAAGAATGAAGTTTTTCAAACAAATGGGCAAATTGTTTTATGTTCCAAGAAATTTTCAGCATTGGGCCTATCAATAGAAAATACAGTTTAAAATGATGAGTCTTTTAAACATTGCTTATAAAATACCCATTGCAAGGACAGGGCTAAGTTCATTGACATTATTAATTATGAGAAATCAACCAGTGAGAGTTCTTGTCATTGGCTGAGACTTCTATTAATGAGACACCGACTAAAGGATCTCTTACTTCTTTTTAACTTTTTATTGTGAAATAATTATAGACTCAGAAGAATTTGCAAAAATAGTACATAGAGTTCCATGTACCCTTCACTCAGCTTCCTCCAATGGTGACATGTCATATAACTAACTGCAGTACAATATCAAAACCGAGAAATGGACATTGTCTAACACCGTTAAGTAGCTTATAGGTTACAAGAGGTCTTACTCAATCTTCACCATTTTTTACGTGCATTTGTGTGTGTGTGTAGTTCTATGCAATTTTATCCCTTCTATAGATTCATGTAACCACCACAACAATCAAGGCATAAAACTCTTTCATCACTACAAAGGAACTCCCTCCTGCTACCCTTTTATATATGAACCCCTTCCACCCTTTCCCTGTCCCATGGCAACCACCAATCTGTTTCCATCTCTGTAGTTTTGTCATTTCAAGAATGTTATATAGAATCATCCAGTATGTAACCTTTTGAGGTTTACTTTTTTCACTAAGCATAATACATTTGAGATCCAGTTTTTTGTCTCACCAATAGTTTACTCCTTTTTACTGCTGAGTAGTACTCCATTGTATGAATATTCCAGAGTTCCACCCCTTGAAGGACATGTGGGTTGTCTGTTTTCTTTTTCTCTCTTGCTATTACAACTAAGGCTGCTATGGACATTTATGTACAGATTTTTCTGTGAACAAAAATTTTCATTTTTCTGAGATAGATGCCCTGGAGTATAGTTGCCGGGCTGTATGATAGGTGCATATTTAGTTTTGTTAAGTAACTGACAAACTCTTTTCCAGAGTAACTATACCATTTCACATTCACACCAGTAATGTATGAGAGATCCAGTTTCTCTGCATCCTCACCAGCAATAGGTATTATTGCTCTTTGTAATGTTCAATATTCTAATAGGTATGTAGTTCTTTTGCTTATTTTCAGAAATTACCGATTCAGTTTATATGACTGGTACTGTGATAGTTCCTTAGAGATGACTTTTTGTCTTCACAGTGGTTTCCTGAGTATGAACTCATTGGCTTATTTTATATTTATGTTAATTTTTTAGATTTAAAGATTATAAAAAGATGTGTTCTGTACTTCAACTTTACCAATATCGAGTAATAAGCAATCAAAACCTCACTTCAACCTCTTCTACCCAGTCTCATAATTTCTCCCATGGCACAAACATGCCCATGCCTAAAAATGCTCTCCTTCTTGGGGAAAACATTCCTACTGGCCGCATTCTCTTGTTTTTTGGAAGGGAAGGAGCACTAATGATGGGCTGCACTGGTTGTCTCTGGTTGGTCACCCACAGCGTGAATTCATGAGAGAGCAGGCTTTGGGGCTACATGGCTGGGGATCCTGGGGGACAGCAGGACCATTGTAATTCTGCAGGTTTGCTATGCTTCTTTCATTTCTAGGGAACAGCTTTCTGTGTTCAAAGTTAACTGGCCTCTATGATGACCCATAGATGAGACAAAGTGTAGATGGCTAGCTTACTTGCAAAATGAACACTTTACTTTCAAACAAAATTCAAAGTGCACTTGACAGGCTGTTGCACTAACTACTTGCGCGTCTGAGATAAAACAAACTGGATGCAATTTATGTTCCCCCTCAAGTTCATGCCATTCTTTGTGAAGAGGCCCAAAGTACTTCCTACTGCTAAAATGGTGAGTAGGAAACAGAATCCAGTGACAAAAGCAGCTTGTGGCTTCTGCTTTCCTTATATTTACCCACAATTGCATCTTGAAAATGATGTGACTAACAGTTATTGCAGGTAAAACATTTCATCATATTTGTTTCCTTACATACTTGTAATCATAAAATTACCTCTGCTGGTTGATAATGATGTATTTTGGAGGGGGGTTTGGAATTGGGGCGTTGTTTGTTTTTAATTTAATGTTGTTTGTTTTTAATTTCAGAGTAAGTTAAAGCTTTCCAGTGTCTGTCTACCCTTTTTGACCTATATGAATTGACTTACCATTTAAATTGTCTTATAAATAGGAGTTTGAGCAGATGAATCTCAAAAACATACTGATGAGTAAAAGAAGCCAAACAAAAGACTATATACACACTGTATAATTCCATTTATCTGAAATTTAACAACATTTAAAAATAATCTATGGTGATAGAAATGAGAATAGTGGCTGAGGGTGGGGTGGTATTGGCTGGAAAGGCGCATGGAGAGATTTTCTGGGGTGTTCAAAATGTTCAGTAACTTGATCTAAGTAGTGGTTACAAGTTGTATGCTTAGGAGTTGAGCACTTTAGTTGCTGTTATTTAATTAAAATTTGTTAGCAACTGAAATGAAAAAATAAGAGGTTTGATTATTAAAAATCACAGACAATCGATTTTGGTTTCTCACTTCAAAATTTCCAGGAATTTTAAATTTTGCAAATTGTAATTTTCCCCAGCGCAAGTGAACCACTCTGCTTGTCTCTTTTCCTCTTCTCTGCCCCTCCCAGCTTCTTAATAGTTAGATTTATGTTGCAATGTCATGCATATTGTAACTGTTAAAATATTGTGAAGCAGGGTGAGGAAGCAATAAAAATCTATTAAGATCGGTTTAGGCCTTTAAAAATTCCACGATTCCTTTCACTCACATGACATCTTTCATTCCTTTTTTTGAAGTTTGGATCCAAGGAATTTTGCATGCTGTGGGTTGACATTTAGTTAATAGCATCTTTTGCTGAGGTTCCATTTTCTAAATTAACAAGATCAAGAACAGTGACCTGATGATATTTCTTTGTACATTTGGCACTTTTCCAAAAAGGAGGATTAGAGAAAAGAAAGATAGAAAGAAAGAGAGAGAGGGAGAGAGGGAGGAAGGAAGGAAAAAGAAAAGAGGAAATCAAACTTTCTCAATCCCCTTTATTCTAGGGCAAAATGTGTTTCAAATTTTTGTAAAAATATCAGATATCACCCTCTCACCAAGAAAATGAACAAATAACCCCACACATATACACAAAATCTGTAGTTGAAATGTGTCTGCTATTTCTCATTTCTATCACTTGTGTCCCTAATACCTTGTGTCTTGGTATCTTCCTACTAAGCCATGAAAAAGATAAAATCTACATAGATCTACATATAAACCCCGGGGATAGAATCTACAGCTTGAGAAATTGAGCCAAGTCAAGTTCAGCTTCCTAAGGCATATCTGGGGATGGGTTAAGAAGGAAGGAAGAAGGCTGAAGTGTATAGTAAGAATCTGTCTAGGCACATAGTAGGTGCTCAATACACATTTCTTAAAAAGAAAAGGCTGGTGACAAAAAGTACAAATTAGTTATGCAAGTGAAGAACTCCTACAGCAAAGTGTGCGGCTAAGATAGTATAGTCGATAGGGAGGGCACCTGAGACTCCCATTCCCAGATTCTTGACTTGGAAATTTCATGTTTAAAAAGTGGGGGAGGGAGTAAGCCCAAGGTATACATAGGCAGTGTGAGAAATACCGAGGAAATACATTCAGAGGAAAATCTGGAGCCTGCCGAATGCTAAAGTGTGCTTTCCGTCCGAGACAGTAAGAGGGAACTAGAAGCCTTTTCCATTAGGCTGCCCCCAACTTCTCTGCTTCGCTGCGCGTCCTAACACAGTGGGCTGGGCCTTCAGCCTAGGAAGAGTGAAGGGGCTAGGGATGCGCGGGAAAGGCGGGCCAGCAACAGGTGGGGAGGTGGCGGACTTTTGTCTCCGGGAAGGAAATCGGCTGCGCTGAAAGGGCGGAAAGCAGTAGCGCGCAGGACTTGTGTCTGCGGGGTTCCGGCGTTCTCGAAATCGCCCCGGGCTCCTCTAATTAGAGAAGGGATGCAGGGTGGCATTAGTTCCCAAACGTTTTAATCGAGCCTCTTTTCAATGGCCAGGGATAAATGTTGCCACTGTTACTCTGTGCTGAATGAGTCGCAAAGACCCCCGCCCGGCCCCCAGCGTGGCCATTCAGGGCTCTTTTCACAACCTCTAAACGTTTCAGTCCCTGGGCCTAGCGACACTCCAGAGCGCTCCTAATTAGTCTAATTAGAAAGGTGGAATGATAGACGGAACGAAGACAAAGTTGGGTTAGGAAGATGCTCAATGCTGCCAACTTCGGTTGGGTTGCCGCTTATTCTTAACAGAAAGAAAAGGCCGAAAAGAAGGAGGCTGGAACAGGAGCCAACCCGCCCGCCCCGCGGAGTCTCGGCTCCCGCCGGATTCGCGGGCTGGGCGGTCGCTGACCCCGCGCTTCCCTTGAACAGCCGGGGCCGGCAGCGGGCACCTCCGGCTTCTCCAGGGAGAGTCTCCGGGCCTCGGGACGAGCAGCCTTCGCGGAGAGAGGCTGGAAGGAAGGGCCGCGGAAGAGCGGCACACGGCCTCCAGCCCCGGCCCGGCGCCTCTCCACCCCTCCGCGTCCCGCGGCCGCCCCTGCCTCTCCCGGAAAACCGTCCAGAGGCGCGGCCGGGGCAGCGCGGCAGGCGGGCCCCGGGGAGGGAGAGTAGGGGGGTCGCGACCGGAAGGACAGTGCGGGGCCTCCGCGTCCCGCCGCGCCACGTGGCCGCTCCCCTCGCCCTCCTGCCCCGGGCCTTGCGTGCTGTCGGCGCTGCGCCTCGTCCCAATAAAGCCGAAACCCCAAGAAGGAAATAACTATGGTTTGGGGATGAGGCTTAATTGCGTGCGTCGGTTGCGAATGTGCGTGCGAGGTTCCTTCGCCCTTCTCCGCGAGCAGGCCCCTCACCCGCGCCGCCGCCCCTCGGGGTCCCCAGCGCGTCCCGCGGCCGCGCGCTCCCGGTCGTCCGGCGGGGATCGACCCGGCCCCGCGCATTCCTGCGCTCGCCGCGGCCCGCGGGAGGCGGGGAGGGGAGCAGCGCGGGTGGCTTCAAGAACGCTGAACCTTTAATTGGGCCATAAATCAGACAGGGGAGTGCGGTGGAGTTTGTGCAGGTGTAAAAACAGAGGGGAAAGCCCGGGCCGAGCAGCCAAAGCGCTCGGGCAGGTCAGAACCTCCAGCAAACTAACATCTTGATAAGTCCGCTGACAACAAAATAAACAGTGGAGAGGGCCGGGGGAGGCGGGGAGCGCGGTCGCCCGCGGCCCGCTCGCAGCAGCACAGCGGCCGTCTTCTGGGAGACGGCAGGCCTCTCTTGGTTTTTTGTTTGGGGCTTCTTTTCGGGTGAGGGGGGTGGTTAGGGAGGAAGGAGAAGCGAGATTATCTCCCTTTTCGCCCTCTCGCTTTCAGCCTCGCATCCTGGTGGACAGAGGGCCCCAGGAGTATCAGACGGTGAAGGGTTAGGAAGTGCGCGCTGCCTCGCCGTCCCCTGCCAAGTCCGGGTGCCCGGGCTGTCGGCGATCGAGGGGCCGGTCGTTGCGCGTCGGACGCGCCGCCCTCGGCGAGCCGCGACGAGTCCCTGGGCCCCCTCCCAGACGCGGCGCCAGCGAGAGACAAACCACCCGCTCCCGCTTCATTTCAGGGGCTGACGTTGGGAAAACACTGCTGCGCCCCTGGCCGAAGGAGGTAACAAACCAAGTAGACAGGGAGATCAAAAATTAATTCGGTGCACTGCTCGGGAGCAAAACCCTGTCAAAACCCTATGGAGACGTTGGCACAAGCGGCAAACGGATTCACATACAAAGGAAAACAATACAAGTCTCGTTAGATCATTTTTCTGGACATTGTTTAAGGTCTGAAAGAGACCAAATCGTTTCAAAATGTTGCCAGTAAAAATTATCCTATGTGGAATGCAACTAATCCTTTTAGGTTCCTGTCAACTGTTTCCACAAAAGGAATCCGATTTTTCAAATCAAAGATCCAAAAGTCTTTGGGGAGAGATTTATTACATGCCAGAGCTTTAGTTACAGAATAGAGTTACAATAACAACTCGCACCCACCAACTCCCTAAAATGAGGGATCCCGTCCCACATAATTCTAATGACGTGTGGGGGATGGTTTACTTGAGTCCTGCTAAGTATGCAGATGGGGGGGGGAATGGGGGGAAATGGGGGAGGGGGGAGGGGGAGAGAGGAGGAAGGCAAAGAAATATTAAATTCCTTAAATAGAAAAACAGAACACAGCGCCTCAGCATTCTATTTTTGTCCTCTGTACCCCTGGTTCCTTTTGAAGAAAACAAGACCCAAACTTGGTGACCTGCCCTAAGTTCCTTGGCGATAACTTAAAGGTGAGATTAATGCTTGAGTACCAAAAAACTCTTCCAAACCCTGACTTCTCTGCGTTTGCATATTAATGTGTCTACAATTTTTGCAAGTGGAAAATATTTTAAAATTATAAAAGAATACAAGAAAAATATTTATTTTTCTTTATTTAAATTTTTTTAAAAATTTATTTTAAAGTTTTTCTTTGATTTGTAATAAAATGTTTTAAGAACGGGGAAAAAAGTGTCCTAGGGCTTTTCACTGTGCCTCTGTATTTGACTCCTTCACAAACCCACATGAACATAAACTCATTCCTTGTAGGTCACAGTCTCAGTTCACAGTAGTCTGAGCATTTTTTGATGGGCCCGATCCCAAACCATCCTCCCCCGCCTTTTCAGTTCTTCACCGAGAACTGGTGGCTAGGGATAAGACTGATAGGTGAACTCTTAGTAGAAAGCCTTAAAAACTTGAGAGGAAACTCAAATTCCTAGTTCTCTGCGTGGAGGAGTTTCGCACTGAGTTACCTCCATACCACATACGCCCCGATAGCTGTTTTAAGCACTTTGTGAGAAAACTGCCACACTAGAAAGATATTTTCAAGAAGCAACTTCAGTTTAGTTTACAGACGATCGGGATTTTTTTTTTTAATGGTTCTGTTAAATGGGGAAATGAAAAAATTATCTTCCTAGTCTTCCCTCCACCCCACTGTTTCCTACTGAAATGGCTTGTTCGTCTGGTTGTGCGAGTATATGTTTCTGTTATCAGAGGCAGCGTGGTGGTGGGAATTCTTTCATTTGTTCCCTACATTTAAATTGGGACTAAAGGGATTTGCAATGTAGCAGGTGCTCAATAAATACTGAAGACTAATCCCACTTTTCAAAGCTTAGAGGTTAAAGAGATGATCGGTAGATAAATAACTAGAGAAAAGGAATAGAACAAGAGACTAGAAGAGTGGATTTAAGACACCACCGGTTTGTTTATTTTAGAAGGGAGGAGAAAGTTATCTGTCCAGATACACATCTGGCTGAGGTAAGAGAAAACACAGTGCCACCTCTTTTCTTCTCATTATTTCTAGAAAGGGTTAAATAACAATTTATTTCATAGATAGGGTGGGAATGTTGAAGAAAGATGAGTCTTACAGGAGGCCAAAATTTTCTCTTAACTAATTTAAGGATTTGGGTGTACTCCAACGTTTAGAAGTTTTTCTTTTTATTTCCTGGAAGAATAAGGATGTGGGAAAGAAGCCACAAAGGAATCATCATTCCATACATGTGTATAGGTTTTGTGTTTTCCAAAGTATTTTCACATAAATTGGCTTATTGATTCTCTAAACCCATCACCACATTTGCCAAACGTATAAATGAGTGTGAAAACTGATCTAATATTTTTATTTTTAACTGAGTCTTATTTCTTCTGTTGCAGGCTTTGGAGGGTTTTTGTTGTTGTTTTTTGGTTTGTGATTTTTCCCCCCTCTTCCCAGTCAATCATTTAACAGAATATAATCTCGTCACAGTCATTTTCATATATATGAAACTGCATAAAAATAATAAAAAATAGAAATAGAAAACGAAGTTATTTTTCATTCATTATAATCCTTCATTATTGACTTGTCAGAAAATGTATCATATCCTTTTATTGCTGAAAATATCTGCCTTTTAGTTATATTAAAGGGAATTCCTAAGCAAGTGTTCAAAGAAGCTTCTGCTTTCTGCCATAATTATCTGCCCCCCTTTCTTTGCCAGTCTTTTATTGATCAGAGTTGTAATTAAGAGAGAATTCGTAGTTTGTTTCTGTCTCCCTCTCGGACAGACAGACCTGAGCAAGGCCCATGGCCTCAGATCCATCCTCTCCCACCCAGGCCTGCCTGATCTTCTCTCGGTGCTTGCGAGGACTTACTGGACCTATGGATGCGTTACATAGAGTTGCATTCTGCCTAACGGACTGGATAGATTCTCCTTAACGGTAGCATGCTTTGTACAGGGAAACATCCTATCTTGAAAAATAGAGTCACTCTCACTTTAAGATTAGAAAAATATCCTTCCAGACCTTCTTCTAATTTCAAATGCAGAATTAGAATTTTCCAGGTTCTCTAAATAAAGCTTCTGATTTTAATAGACTGTTTCTTCCTGAAGTGGGGTTTTGTTGTTTTTTACAGCCAAGAATTTAGAAGAGTTTTAAAAAAACACTTTCTCTAGAAAATCAGTGTTACCTTACATTAAGCACTGTCTCTTGAAAAAGATCACCACCTACACTTTCCTTTGCGGTCTGCAGCTCACAATTAGGTGCGATCCCCGCATTGACTCCAGCCTGGATGTCCTCATAAGGGACAAGTAGTGGCTCCAGCGCCTGCCCGAGGAGGCTGGGCTTCAGTGAGGCTTCTGGTGGCGACTGGCAAGGATAGGGTGTTCACGTCAAGGGAGAGATGTGATTCCAGCAGGTGGTCTGGGATGCCCGCACCACCGCCATCAAGGCATTTTAGGGAGATCTGTGGCCCGGCAGTTTGGAGCTCCAGGAGGGGCTGCCCCTCAGGAGGGTCCGGTGCAGTGCATTAACCGTGTAGGGGCTAAAAGAATGCACTCAAGCCACATCATACACAGCTGTTCAAAGTAAAATCTTCGAGAGTGGGGGGAGGACACAGTCTCGGAAAAATAATTTGCTTTCTCATTAAATGTTAAATCAGTTTATCTGACTCTTACATACTCTTCCCATTTCCACATGAAAAGGATGTGATCCTAAGTCTGGTTATAAAGACCTACTTAGCATCTTAGCAAAAAGTTCTGCCAGTTTGGCAGATTCTGAGCGTTAAAAATCAGTGAGAGAAGCCGAGGAAACTGACAAATATTACAGAGGTGAAAAGGTAAGCCGTGTGTGTGTGTGTGTGATGTTTTAAAGAAGATTGCTGATGCAATAAAAAAAAAAAAAAGAAAGAAAAAGGGATATTAGGAGAGTGTCATGTAGAACTAGGTGGAAGAAGCTGATATATCTGAAATAATTAGCTATCAATTCCAAATGCATCCAAAACGGGCTGCGTATCTCTGGGAAGCCCTGAGTGGAAGTGGCAAGGAGGAGAATCTAGCGAAAACACCAAAAAAGTGTACAAGAAATAAATGACTCTTCTACACAGTGACCTCTAAGGCAATCACCCTACCACAGTGGGCATTTAATCAATCACAATGATGGTAACACAGTGGCGGTGTGATGTAATGGCAACAAAATGGGATTTAAATGCTGACGTCCCAGTAGCTGTGACCTTGGGCAAGTCACTTCATATCTTTTGAGCCTTGATATCTTTATTTGTAAAGTGGGGTCAATAACAATTATTGTCCTCACTATTTCACAGTGTGGTTGGGAGAAGTATTAGTGAAAATCCTTTTGAAAAGTTAATGCGTGCTGAGGGTAGTGACTGGAATAGACAGGAAAGGGGTTCTTTGGTACTGGTAACATCTGCTTCTTGATCTGAAGCTGGTTACACAGGTGTGCTCACTTTGTGAAAAGTGGTTGAGATTTGTGCATTTTTCTGTATGTATATTATACTTCCCTAAAATGTTCACTTTTAAAAGGTAGAGTAACTCAAAGCAGTTTTTAAAGTTAGGATGATAATGCTAAGGACAAGAAAAGTTATAAATATGAAGCTTACAGTCTATCCTCACTTCTCTTCCTAGCCACCTTATCACACTTGGAGACTCCGGACTCTAAACAGGGGCTCGATGATAAGAATCAGCTGTTTTCTATGTGTGTTTTTTGCTTGTTACTGAACAGTAGTTTCCTGGTAAAGGAAGCAGGAGGAATGAACCAGGAAGTTTCCTGCATGCCAGAGGGGTCAACAATAAAAAGAAGGGAGCCCAAGCTGTTCACATCAAGGGAAAGATGTGATTAGAGAGATGTGACATGCAAAGAAATTATTGGAAAAGTGAATTCAGTTGGCAAAGTATAAGCCCCAAAGAGCCCTGAGCAGCTGGTCATGATCAGATTCTCCATCTTTCTGTCAAATGTAATTGTATCCGAGTTGGCAGGGTATTTATTGCTAAAGTCGAAGGGCCAGATTTTACACTAAACATATTTACACATTTACATTCGTGGCCCTATAAACACTCCACGTTTCACTGGCCATGACATCAAACACATTTACCAACAAAAAGCATATGCCTAATTACAAAATCATAG
The DNA here is from genome assembly GCF_965194825.1 of Balaenoptera physalus. Lineage (NCBI taxonomy): Eukaryota > Metazoa > Chordata > Mammalia > Artiodactyla > Balaenopteridae > Balaenoptera > Balaenoptera physalus. The sequence continues at coordinate 120,099,024 of NC_138890.1, read as the reverse complement.
GGGAGAAGGGAGGCAAGTGGCAGCTGATGGGCAATGAGCGTTCATGCCTGCGTGTGTATATGTGCGACCCAGCTGCAACACCAGGAAACCAGTAGAGACAAGAATGGATACTGACAATGCCGGGCCCACTTCACTTGTCCTCTGCTCCCCAGGCCTATCTGGTTCAGTTCTAAAGAGGCAAGGGGACCCCTGGCATTCCAATTAGTCCCAGGGCTACCCTCCCTTGGAGAAGCCCAGAGAGACCAGGGTCCTTCCTGGGCAGATTTCTGATTTGGATTGAGTTTGATGCTGATATGACCTTTAATTTGCCCCTAAATGACTTTTCTCAGTCAGTTATAAAAACAGGTGTGAGCAAAATGTGTAGCCAGCAGAGAATTTCTAAACTAAAATTAGAGTTCTTAATTCCTAGCTCTGGGTAGTAACATCAGATCCCTACCCATCAATAGCAGTTGTAATAACACTGTTAGCTGCTCCAAGCTTGGTCCTCAGTCAAGCAAGGAAATCAGAGCCACCAGAGCCAGAGAGAGAAAAACAAAACAGGCACAACCACTGGCCTCAGACAGCCTTTAATAAATGGCACAGGCTGGTATTCCATCAAAATAATCACCTTCCATCAGAATAACCACCTCCCCCAGCTCTCTCAGAGGACAGGCTAGAGGAAGACATGGTGGGTTTAAAAAAAAAACCAATTGTGAAGGGCAGAAACCTTCCCCCCAAATAGATGCTTACTACATTCACTGTAAGAAGTTTGATAACAAATATACCCCAAATTCCAATTCCATCAGCAGAAACTTAAGGCAGGAATGGGCCACTGAGTAGGGGACAGGGAAGTGGAGATGTGCAAACAAGATGCCTTAGTGAGTAAAATATTGGGAAAGTCCTCACGATTTTTTTCCTTTGCCTCCTCAGTTTCTTTTTCTTTTCTTTTTTAAGAGGAAGGGAAGTGCCTCTTAAATTCACGGGATGGGGATGGAGAGGAAACACGTTGTTGAGCAGAAGCGCTAGCTTCTTATTTTAAAGAAATAAAATAATTACCCAATAGAGAAGAAAGAAATCAACCAAGAAATGATCTAAGGTCATGACACCATGTGTGGTACAAGGAGCAATTCAATCCATAAGGGCTTCATTACCCCGGCAATAGATAACATTTGGCTAAATCTAGCTGCAGATTAAATCTCCACAGCACAACACAGCCCTGAATGGAGAGGCTCCTTTTTGTGTGGTCCTTCTTCGGGAGCTGCCTGAACCATTTAGCCCCAATATATCCTTCTCCCTATTAACTGCAATTCCCTCCCAACTGCGCTTCGGTCATTTGTCTCCAGGCTCTACGGGGGCGTTTGATGAGCAAAGAAACAAGGAGAAGGGGAGAAAAGCGTTGGGTTAATGAGTTGTAGCAAATCCACACTTTGTAGTCGGGAGGAGGAGAGCTGGTGGCCAATGTTTGTCCAACTGGTTTATTTTTCGAGACCCAGCCTATTGAGGAAGGCTTGTTGAAGCAGGCTTCGTCCTTACAAACACACAAACATCCTTCTGTTTGCCTTCAAAGAAAAGGGGACCGGAGCTGGATTTGCATGCGAATGAGGAGCCCCGGGAGGAGACGTCCTTGCCCATCAAAGGCCGCGGTAGCCGGGCGGCCCGGCGGTCTTTGTTCCAGCACCTGCTCGCCCCGCGGCCTGACGGGGCGCGCCCCGCTCTCCTGGCTCACCGGGTCCACGGCCCAGGGCTCACTCCTCGCCTGCCCCGCGGCCCTCGCTTAGCGGCCCACGGCCCACCCCTCACTTGCCCCACGGCCTTCGCTTTCTCATATGTCGTCCGCCCGTCGGCCAGGCCCACGGAGCCAGCAAAGCTGATGGTGGAACCCCAAACCCTGAGGGTGGAGGAGCTGAACTCGCAGACGCAAAACTCGAGACTGAGGCAGGCGGGTCTACTTTACCTTCTCTCAGGAATCGGGGCTTACGATGCGCTTGCGGGGGAAGCTCCGGGTCCAGGACCGAGGCCAGCGCTGGATAGCCCAGGCCTTCTTGCCATTCTCTTAAAAGCACTGACAACCTGGGTGGGTGAAGCCCGTCCCTGCACTTTTTTAAAGATGCAGGAATCTGGACAGAGAGAGGGATTAGCCGGGATTCCCAGGTTTCAGGACATCCAAACATCATGCAAATAATAATAATAATACACACGGTTTTGTTCTTTCACTCTCTCTTCCTAATTACTTTCAGATATACATTTCAGATTTATGCGTTACAGAAGGCTGCAAGGCCCGTCAGCAGTGCTTGTGCGGTTTGGGCTCGGCCTGCTAACGTCTGTTCACCCAGGGCGCCAGTGGCATCCGGACATTCTGGGTTCCAATGTCTCCTCTCCCTTAGGTGGGCTAGGGTAAGAGTAACTTTGCATATAAGATTTTGTTCTAACGAATTTCAACTTATATCTATGTATTTAGTGGTAAATTTGGGGGTGATTGTGTTTACTTTAACCTCTTATTTAACCTCTCCCTAATATCTCATAGGGAAAAAAAAACACACAGAACTTAATTTTGAGGGCGTGAGAGTCAGTTTTTTCCCTCCCTAAAAAGGGAGGGAAGGACAGGGCATCAAGAATGAATGTCACTGCAAAATACTGGCCTATAATGAAGTCTTTGTTAATTTGCTAGGTTAAATCTCCAGCTCTTCAGATATATCTGTCCAGATATTTTTTAAAAATTAACAGATTTAACCTCTGCAACTCACTGATATTAAGCATTTAAATTACGTATTACATATGCCTTGGTTTTATCTGAAGCCCACATCGGTAGTAATCAAAACTAGAGTTTCACATTTTTTTCAGAGAACTATAAACTGCCTGCAACAAGTAGTCAGTGAAAACAAAATATGAAAAAAGATATCCTAAATCACCCAAATTGTATAACTATAGGTAGTTCAGTAAACACTTGATGCATTTTCATTTTTATTCTTTAAAGAGTATACTATCCAAAAATTAAAGGTTTCCCTTACATACTCTAAGTTTTTCATTTAAACTAAAATTTCAAAGTTAAGTTTGCCTTTTAGGATAAAAACTTCTTTATGCAGCTACTGGAATCCTTTCTGTCAAAGAAAATAGTTTTAAATACTAGAGCTTTCAAATACAATTCATTTTATCTATGTAAATAGTTTCTTATTCATGACTTTAAAGCTATTTAACTAATGATCAGCTGTATTAAATTCTTTCTAATAAATTTTTCATCCAAAACTTTCCTATTTGCTTGTGTTGCTTCCATTATAACATTATGTTGCAGAGTTTTTACATATGTATACAATATTGTGCTCAAAAAAGAATGGCAGTTAGATGGAGTGGGAAACTAGAAAATAAGTTTTAAAGTTCTGTAAAATTATCAATATCTTAAAGAACTGTGGCTTTTATTTTGAGTAGGCTCAATGCTCTTCAAAATGGAATCAAATAAGATTTGAAATGTATACCAAAGTAACTTTTATTTGTAGTCGTTTAAAAACAATTTCTGATCTCCTGCAATGGTTTTGACTTAGAAAGTATAAATGAAAAATCATGGCATGATGCTTTTGTTGTCTTTGAAAATATTATTTTTCTATTTCATAATGGGTTCCTACTTATCTCACAAGGAAACTTTTTTAGCAGAAGAGACAAACTAAGAAGGGGATGACTGAAGCCGATTCTTTTTGAGAATTTTCTCTGAAAATTAAGCATTTATTTCTGAAAAAGTGTAAAAATCTTACATTAGAATAGTACAATAATAATTGCCAGTCAAAATTTACAATACTCCTTGCAAAGAATACGAAGTAAGTACAAAATAAAAATTCCTCATGTCTATTATGATACAAAACACAGGTTAAAATAAGAAATGATAATTCTGACTTTTTTCCTTATGTAAACATGTTAATCATTTTTTTCTTTTCATGAAAAAGTACACCAGACAAGTGTCCTCAAATAAAAACTATTGCTTCTCTGGCATTCTTCGGGACCTTTACTATTTTTGTATTAATCTTCTTTTGAACATTATCGATCTTTTTTTTTTCCTTTTTTTTTCTTTTCACGCCTGGACCTGAGACTCTCTAGACCTCAAAAAGGCTTAGGTTTTAAAAAATTTCCCAAAGTCAAGGAAGCCCCTTGTGCCTAGACAGGGCGGATCCCCACCAGCACCCTCTTCCTCCCCGCCCTAGGTTGGGGGTCTGCAGCATAGGGCGACTTTGCATAAATAAGGGACCTCCAGAGCCGAAAAGCGCGCCCTAGCAGTTGCCAGACACAGTCTCATCTGAGAAGCCAAAGCGGTGGAATGGGGGCGCGAGGTCGGAAAGGGCCGCGCCGGGAGGACGGAACAAAACACAAAACCACCCAGATGAAAAGAGGAGCCGGAATTCCTACCTTCTCTTTCTCAAGCGCGCTAACATAGCGTTATTAACAATTTGAGATCCTAGCAGTAAAGTTCTCGACACTGGACAGGGCAGTCCCTTGGTGCAGAGTCCCCAGGGCGGCGGACGAGGAGACGGAGGAGGCGGCGGCGGCCGCGGCGGCCACGAGGGAGCGGGTGAGCGCGGCGGCCGGCCCCACGGCCGCCTGAGCCGCGCAGCCGCCGCCGCCGCCGCCGCCGCCGGACCCGGGCGCGGACGGTGTCCCGGGAGAGGGGGAGGGCGAGGCCTGCACGGCGACGGCGGCCTGCGCGGCGGCGGCGGCGGCGGCGGGGCCCAGGCTGCCCCCGATGATGCTCTCGATGGAGAAGGGCGAGCGCGCCAGCGCCGAGGCGCCCGGGCCGCCCGCCTTGGCCGCCGAGGCCTGCAGGGGGCCGGGCAGGGTGGCGCCGAGCGGGTGAGGCCGGTAGCCGAAGGCGGTCCGGGCCAGCTCCGCGGCCGCGCCGTGGGGCGGCGGGGGTGGCGGGGGCGGCGGGGGCGAGTGCGGGTGGAAGGCGGCGGCGGCGGCAGCGGCCGCGGCGAAGAGGGCCGAGGGCGGCGCGTAAGGCGGCAGCTGCAGGCCGTAGCCGCAGCCGTAGGGGCCGTAGCCGTAGGCGTGCGGGGGCGGCGGGGGAGCCGGCGGAAAGAGCGCGGCGGCGGCGGCGGCGGCGGCGGCGGCTGGGTCCCCAGCGCCCCCCGCACCCCCGGCGCTGCGCAGCAGCAGCGACTCGGCGGCGGCGGCGGCGTTGGGCGGGAGCAGCGGCTGCCGCTTGAAGCGCTTCCTCCGGCGCAGGAAGCTGCCGTTGTCGAACATGTCGGCGGACTCGGGGTCGAGTGTCCAGTAGTTGCCTTTGCCGGGGTTGCCGGGCTCGCGGGGTATCTTGACGAAGCAGTCGTTGAGCGAGAGGTTGTGGCGGATGCTGTTCTGCCAGGCGGGGAACTTCTCCCGGTAGTAGGGGAAGCGGCCGCTGATGAACTCGCAGATCTCGCTCAGCGTCAGCCGTTTCTTGGGGCTCTGCAGGATGGCCATGGTGATGAGCGCGATGTACGAGTAGGGCGGCTTCACCAGGGGGTTCTTAGCGCCGCCGCCCGCGCTCACGCCGCCGCCCCCGCCGCCGCCCGCGCCCGCGCTGCCGCCGCAGCCGGTCCCGGCCCCTGCCACCGGGGCTGGGCCCGGGGGCGCCGGCGAGCCCCCTGTCCGCGGGGCCAGCAGGATGTCATCGTCGTCGTCCTCCTCCTCCAGGTCCTCTAGCTCGTCTTCCCCGGCGTACGAGCGCCGCCGTCGCCGCCGCTGCGCGGGGACAGCCAGCCGGGGCACGCCACCGCCGCCCTCGTCGTCGTCCTCTTCTTCCTCGTCGTCTTCGTCCTCGCCCTCCCCCACCACGTCGATGTCTGTCTCCTCGGCGAGGCCGGAGGCATCGGACATCTCCGTGCTCAGGGTCATAGCTGTGGCGCGGCGGCGGCGAGGTGGCCCATAGGGGCGCCGGGCTCCGGGCTCCCGCCGCGCCCCAGCCCAGGTCCCGGGCGGCTGGCCTGGCCTGGGGGCGCCACAATGGGGGGCGCCGCCGCTGCTCAGGCTGCGCGGCGGCGGCCGAGGCTTGCGCTGCGACTTTGTAACTCCTGCGCCGCCGCGGTAGCCCCAAGACCTCCGCGCTTGTTTGGCTCCGCGCGCACCCCGCCCGAGCGGGGGACTTGATCTTCCTCCCTCCCAGCGGCCTTCGCCGGCTCAGTCGAGGAGGGGGTGCTGGGGCTCCCGGGCGAGCAAGTCAGAGCGTCGGGCGCCCGGGAGGATGCGGGATGGTTGAGAGTCTAGGGACAGAGATCGGCGAGGAGAGGGCTGAGTCCAGGAGAGGGCGGACCTTTCTTCTGCTTATAGCAGAAGGAGGCCTGTCACATGGTGTGCACGTCAGAGCGCTACCGAGGCAAGGGAAAGGAAGCCTAGGAAAGCAGCCCCGCTCGGGAGAGAAAGTTCACCCAGAGGAGGGAGCAGCAACTGAGAAGGGGGGGGGGGGGAGGAGACAGGACCCCACCATTCGTTACCAAAGGGGCTGAGACCTGAAGTACGCGCAGGCCCGCGGTGGTCTGACCAAGGGTCGATGCACGAGTTAAGAGTTCCCAGTCTCCTCTTCAATAAGCCCTCAACCCAAACCTCAGAAGCACTCCCGGGACGCGACGGTTTGACCATTCGATGGCCTATCGGAGCCGTCCAGCCAGGAGATAACCACGCCGTCGTCTGAGGTGGTCCCTGGGGAACGGCCCTGAGGTCTGCTGCGTTGTTCCATATCCCCTAGATAGGGCGAGCGGCTCCCCACCGAATCTGATGAGAAACCCCCCAGTTTAAGCACAATAATAATTGTTTATTGACCTTTTAACCTGTCCCCTTCGGTTCTTCTCCAAAGACGTTTGTTTTCCACCATCTGTTAATAAAAATGCTGTTAAGCTGGCGTTTTAGTCACTTATCTGCAACTGAATGCCCTAGAAACTTGACAGCTAAACTAAGCCGCTCTAATGAGAGGATCTGACAAATTTCATGGAAGTAAAGAAAGTAACCATTGAATGCAGAGAAGGAATAGAAATTTTTAGTGAAAACCCAAATACACACCAGAAAATGCATCTAGGAACGACTTTAAAAAGTTCTTTCACAAGGGGGTAAGGGATTCTATAGTTATCAGTAAGAGGAACGTTCTAATCAACACTCCACAGTAATCTCGAAATACTTAAATTACTAAACGTGTACACATATCTCTACTCAGTCAGGCTTAATAATAGAAACTACAATGATAAAGACTTTCACACCAGCTTTAAAAAAAAATTTTTTTTAATCCACTAAATATTTCCAATAGGTACTGGTGAGAAGAAACGAAATAATTTTTAAAAAGAAGATTCAAGTTCTGTTCAGCCCAATTTTCCTTTTCAGGTGACAAGGTAGTGGAAATATTTCAGATACGATGGTATTTTAAGTACACCTATCCTTGTCACCAGCTGATTTTATTTTGGCTAGTGGGAAAATCCTAATAGTTTGTGGAATTCATACATAGCCATACCTTTTGGATTTTTGCATTTCCTAAAACACTTTTATTTCAAAGTGGGGACCTTGCCTCAAAATTTTAGCTTCCTGATTAAAATGATCACTTGACAAGAACTGAGGATCAAAAATCAATGGCTTTATGTAGGAACAATCATCAGCTGCCCTTGTGTATATCATTTTATGGATCAAGCAGTTTTCACGTTTCCAAACGTTTCATTACTCCCCTTATCAATTACAGAGCCTCAAAAATAAACTGTTACCCCACCTAAGACATTTTTAAATCAAGTTTTTGTTGCTCAGGACAGCTATCAACCAGTGATAGTTACAAATGACCCATAAAGTCCATCATAGATCTTTGGAAGATGTATGAGAACGCCTCAAAGTCCTAAATAATTTTTCACCGACTGTCGTTTGATACATGGCTGAACCATCTAATTATTGTAATAGGTTCAGCATTAACCTGAGCCAACATTAATCAGCACTAGTAATCAGGCATTACATTGCTTTGTTGATGTAGCCAGGAGTCCTTACCAAGGGGTTCACTTTTACATTTGAAAGTTTGTTTTATAAGTACTCAGTCGATATCTAAATAAACACGATGATTTTCGCTGCACTGAGGGTTGGTGTGTGGCGAAGTGTTTAAAGCTGAAACGGAGAGGAAGAATTTGTTCGCAGACCCTTAGTTACTTTAGATGATCAGTTACAGCCGTCATTCCGTTCTGCTACCACCTCCGTGGACTTGTCTGACCAAGGAGGGCGGGGAGATTGACTTTGCAGTTCCGTTTGTAACCTTGCCCGAAGGTCCTTCCCCAAAGGGTTAAGAGCTCATCCCTGAAAACCTTTGAAAAAACGTGGCAAGTTATCTTCTGGCCACTCAGGGGAAAGTGTTAGGATTTACTGGAGGTTAGAGCGGAATATCAATCCAGGAGAAGCACTGCAAGGATAGAGAGCGTTAACGGAGATTTGGGTGAGCTTTACTAAAGCCTCGTGTTTGTGCACGCCACTTGTTCTGTTTGCTTTAGTTAAGCTACACGTTTGTATACCACCTTTAGCTCCGCGCTCGTGAAATTCCCCAGCGCGGAAACCCAAGCGTTTCTTCTCCCGCGCGTCCCCCTTTCGCCTTCTTTGTCCCCTACCCGCGGGCCTTCCGTCCTAATGGGCTCCCAGCTCTCGGCCTCTACTGGGAAATCTCCACTCCCACCCCTCAAGCTGGTACAAGATCAAGAAACTTTTCCTTGTCGCGGGCGGGGGACGTCGCGGCGACCCCCCTCCGGCCCGCCCAGCTCGCGCGGACGCGGAAAGCGGCGGGGCTCTTGCGGGCCGGGCGGTGATGGGGGAGGCCTGCCTCCTGGCGGCGGCGCGGAGCTGGCCCGGGGCTGGCCCCGAGCCGGAACGCGGGAGGCAGCGGGCGTTTTACGAGTGTGCCAGGTGGGCTCCCGGGCTTCCCTCCCCCTGGGCTTTGGGCGGCAAGGCTTTTTCTTTCTCGAGGCCCCACGTCGCCTTCTCTGCGGCAACTGGAGGCGTTTCCCTAGACTGCAGGTTTCGGATATTTTCCCCTGGCGGTTTGGGCGCTCCAGGAGCCCTCCCGGGGTTATCGGGGATAAGGCGCCGCAGGGGCAGAGGAGGCGGCTGAAGCCTCGAGAGGCACCGCTTCAGCCCTTTGCCCTCGGGCCCCGGACCGCGAGCTCCACAAGGTCCAGGGGCTTCCTTCGGTGGGCGAAGGCTGGCAGACTCGGGGGCGTAAGCTCCCGGGCGGGAAACTGTGGACTACTCTCTCCGGCCCTTAGCGCATCCCAGGCGTTTACCCATGAACGTGAACATGAACGCGTTTCCAAATTACGTGGACATTTGGGGCTCTCTCTCCTCCAAGAGTCTTTCCACTCGCCTGTATTGAGATACTACTTTGTGCCAGGCAGTCTGGTTTTTGGAGAGCGTAAAAATAAAAGGAGAGTTCCTGGTGTGACTCATGTCTCATGGGGAAGCCAGGTAAACAGATAATTATTATGCCTACTGAGAAGTGCTTTCTGAGTACCCCAGCCTAAAGTGGGCGATGCCTCGGGGTCCCTGCCTGTCTTTGGCTCTGTTCTTTCATTCTGCGCTGCCCTTCTTGTGGCTGTATGCGTCTTCTCTTGTTTTTTTAAACGCAAGCGCCTGGAGGCCAAAAAGGGCTCTATTCGTTGTTTTTTGTTTGTTTTTCGGTGTGCGCGTGTTCACATATGCGTCGCATATAACTTGCCATTTTAAGTGAAGGGTTCAGAGGCATTAAGTACATTCACCTTGGTGCAACTACCGCCACTATCCATTTCCAGAACTCTCACATCATCCCAGACTGAAACTCTGTACGGGTTAAAGAATAACTCCCATTCCACCCCACCCCACTCCCCCCAGCAGTTTGGCAACCACTATTCTACTTCCTGTCTCTATGAAATTGACTATTCTAGCTACCTACCTCATATAAATGGAAGCATACAATATTTGTCCTTTGTGCCCGGCTTATTTCACTTAACATAATGTCTACAAGGTTCATCCATGTTGTAGCATGTATCAGAATTTCACTCCTCAGGCTGAATAATAGTCTTGCATATTATGTATACCACATATTGGTTATTCATTCATCCATCAGTGGACATTTGGGTTGTTTCCTCCTTTTCTGTTTATTTTTGAATTTCCACTTACCTAGCTCTTTGTACCACTCTGCATGCACTAGGCACTCAATAAAGATGTGTCTGTTAATTTTCCGACATCCCTTTCATTCCAGAAATCCTCAAAGGATCCCCATTGTTTTTTGCTGTGCCCTTCTGGATTTGTCACCTTAACTTGCTCACAATTTTGAGACTTTCAGACTCAGACTCTGCACATTATCTTCAGTTTTAAAAAAAGTAGGAGTTAAGACTCTGCCAGAATTAGTTCCTGGTAAAATTAGTTCCACACACACACACACACACACACATATGCACACTTTTTACATCCTTTTTACTTTTTATGCCTTCTTACCTGTCCTAAATTCTTGAGGGCCCAAGATGATTTTTAAATGTTTCTCTGGCTGTCCAGGCCCTCCACTTCACCATTCTCCTGTGGTGTAATATTACCTGCCATGAGTGTTGGTTCACACGTGCCACTAAGCTAATTTCAAGATCACAACAACCAGTCAAGTGGGTACCTCATGTGATGGCTGAGGAAGCAAAGCAGGCTCTTGAGAGTTGCCGCTGGCCATTATGGAGGCAGAAATGGCAGAGCAGAACCTTCCAGCATCATGTCCCAGTTCTAGCGGCCTCTCCCAACACAGGACTCCATGAGCCAGGCTCTTTCCACCACCCAATCTACTTCTTCAGGACCAGTTAGGTGGTCTGAAAATAAGTTCAAGGCAAGGTATTACTGGCTGACAGCGGTTGGCACCTCTCCCAAGAGTAGATGCATTTTAACCCAGGGATTCTGTTGATAAAATGCCGTAATCCGGTTTCAAATGGTGCATCTTCAGGCAGTGTAGTTGGGAGGTGAGACTCCTTTGTGAAGAAGATATGTTAGTGGTCTCCTGGGTCTTACTAGGCAGTCTATGCTTGCACAACAGCTCCTTAAACAAGCATTTCGTGGCCTGAGCAGGATTCAGAAATCCTCAAGAATTCAGAATGTCAGCAAAGGTCTAAATCTGTGTTTTATAACAGTAAAATTATTTACACTGACTCAGGAATTTTCATTACTGCAGTTCAGCTGGACTAGCCCTCCTGCCCCAACACACACCAACACAGACTTATTCAACTCTGGGTCTCAGTGGTTTGCAGTAACACACATTTAAATTTTGCACCCCCAAATCAAAAGTTCAAAAGATATTTTTATCGTGAATTTAATTGCAAAATATACACAACTCCATTCCAGAAGGAACTCCTCCATTTGGAAGTCATCTTCAATACAAGACCCTCAAGAGTCCGTGTGTGTGGTGCTGTAATCATCTAGTGTTTATTTACACTGTTTAATAAATTAATTTCCTGGAAATATATATAGTACTTTAAATTCTAATATAAGAATTTAGAAATAATATTACCACATCTAGAAAGAGCACACATAATAATAATAATATTAGCACATCTAGAATTATTTTTTATTTGTAGTTCATCCAGGGGCTGTCTGTGAAGAGAAATCTCTCTGCTTGGGAAGAGTGGGGCTCTCTAAAGTGATTCTAGGGGTGCAGCTATCTACAGGACACACTGAAAATGAAAAGAATTCTTACAAGACCATGAGAAAGCCTTGTCTTGAACTGAAATTTTTTTGTGTGCTTAAAATGTGTACAGTGACCAGCCTCCTCCCTCCCTCCTTCTCTCTCTCTCTCTCTCTCTCACACACACACACACACACACACACACACACACACACTCACTCTTTTTAGCCTGATGTTCAGGCTTAAAGCAAGGCTGAACTACATGCTCTACATATGCAAACACACCGAAAGCTTGATGTCTGCCCTCAGGGGCAACCCTGCACCTGACACCATGGTCTGACATCAAGCTGCGGGAAGTGAGTAGAGACGGGGGAGGTTTGTTGCAGTCAAATACAAACATAGTCCCCCGTGCAGAAAGCACTTTAGATGTCTTCCACTAGAGGCATATGTGAGTGAATCTCCTTTGCTAGAAAGCTTTGGTTGGCAGCCTTCCAGAGCAGAAAAAAACTGAGAAAGGTCCTAAACCCAAAATTTACAGAAGAGTAAATGCAAATAATGATCAATAGTTTAAAAAAAAAAGACATGCAAATTAGAAAATGATGAAATGCCATTTTCCTCTATCAAATTAGCAAATTGCATGAGGGTGATGGGCGTGATGGTAGGAACTCAATCATATGCTGCCTTTGTAAAGTGTAAAGTGGTGCAAACCTTCTAGCAGACAATTTGGCAATACAAAGCTTGGATCTTAAGTGCCATTTTATTTGATTCATTTATTCTAGGATCCTATTCTAAGGAAACAACCAGAAATATGAACAAAGATTTACGTACAAAAATATTTGTTGCAGTGATTTTTTTAAAGGGAAAAAATTGGAAACATTCTAAATGCCCAGGAGTTAAATATATTACTATATATCCTTAAGGTGGAATATTTTATAATCATTAAAGATTAAGTCTGTGAACTATTTTAATAACTTGACAAAACTTCAAGATTAATGGTAAAAGTCCAGAGAGAAAATTATATGTAATACTTTATCAATTATTTAATATACTATACATGTACATTGTATGACTGGAAGGAAACACACTAAAATGTCAACTGGTTATTTCCAGGAAGTGAAATTATGGGTGGTTTTTATTTTGTTATTTATATTGTACTCTTCTATATTTTTTCCCAAATTTCTCACAATGAGCAATTTCCAAATTGCTGAGTTCAGACACCTGAAGAGCACAGTTAGTGTGAAAGAAAGACTACAAACTGAATGGTTTATATAATCTGAAGCATGATTACTGGAACAGACACCAAGAATTTAAAGTAAGCATGATAAACATCTTAAGGAAGAAAGGGAACGTATTAGTAACATTAAGCAAGAAAAATAATTTTTTAAAACCCTAGTGGAAACACTGAGTACGAAGAATGTAATAGATGAAATAAAGAACAAATCAATGGAATAAATAGCAGAATGGGTACAGCTGAAGAATGGATTGAATCTGAAGATCAATTTGAGGAAGTCTCCCAAAAGCAGCTGGAAAGGACAAAATTCTGGCTCATGAAATCAAGTTAGTGAGTTGCAGTCAGCATTGACAGAGAATAGAATCAGATGGGATGGGATAGGATGGGATGATGGGATGGGAGGAGATGGAATAGAGGAGAGCAGAATAAAAAATAGCACCGAATGACACATAAAAATGCTAAGAATAGTTTGTGAAACTTTTACTTCAGTTATTTTTATATTTTTTAATGTATGTGTGTGTACTGAGTTGCCATGTAAAATGAAATCTGTCAGTGCAGGTCACAGTAAAAAAATGTTTGACAGCTACTGTTTTTTTAAAAATATATTTATGCTATGATCTTGCTATTCTTTTCTCTGGAATTTTGCTCATAAATTATCCTTTTTTTCTCCTAATGCTCATCTCAGTTTACAAACATGTTCCAACCTCTTGTATCTAAAAATAAAAACATGCAAAAATGTTCTTCTCTCCTGAATGTGCCAGTGCAAGCTAGTGCCCCCCTCTCCCCTTCCGTTCATCACCTAATTTTTCAAAAGGCTGGTTTATCCACATTGCTTCCAATGTCATCTCTTGCCCACCTCTTAGACCCTCACAGTGTCATTCCAACTCTGAACACCATTGCTATATTAATCAATGTGCCATGGAAAAGTCTGGCCATGCACATTTAGGAAAAGTTGAATTAAATGAAGAAAGCAGTTGCCTTTACTGCAGCACTTTGAGTTTTTACGTATAAAGTGCATTGTGATTCTTCCAGAGGGATATAGATGCAGTGTAATATTTTCCAAGTTTATTTTACTATGGAACACAAGTTTGGGAAATGGAGCTCACTGAAATAATATGATAAAGAGTTAACAGTAATTTTCTAATGGCCCAGAGTAAGGATTCCTCTCATTTATTTACTTAACAAATATTTATTGTCTACCATGGGGCAGGTACTGTTCTAGGCACTTGGGATATATAAGTAAACAAATGGACAAAGATCTCTGCCCTAAGGAGTTTTATATATTTAGCAGGAGAGAGACAGACCATAAGAAATAAACAAAATGAATATATTAATTAATAGATTACTTCTATAGTATGTTAGAAGGTAATAGATACTATGAGGGAAAATAGTAGGGGGGGTAAGAGGGTTGGGAATGGTGGTGGTACAGTATGGAAGAAACAGGTAGGTTACAGTTTTCAATAATGAGCAAAGACTGGGATAATGATACAGCTGGATGTCCGGGGGAGGAGAAATCAAAGCAGAAGGAATAGTTAGGACAAAGGCCCTAAGGCAGTGAAACGGAGCAGGACCTTATGGTCCTTCCCTCACCCCCCATGTCCTCAGCCTGCCTTTTGTCTGTGGAAAAAGTTTAGCCAAAGAATAAGTTTAATCAGAGAAGTGAGAAAAATGCAGAAACAAAGGAAAACAGTCAAAGGAGACCAAATAATACTAGTTTGGTCAGTAAGCAAAGCCAAGGATCTTTATTTCCTCCCCAAGGGCTATAGATAATACTCTGAGCCATATCCTGTGAGCTGTCTTACAGATACTGAAACCCCCATCAGGTGGAAGAAGTGAACTACATGATGACCAGACTGTAGGCATGACATAAGCTGCCACAATTCCGAGAATTTGCTTCAAAGAAATGGAAACAAACTGACCCTGGAACTGAAGACTAACTGTACCTAAAACAATCAAGATGACACTGGTCAGACCACCGCATGATCAATTTCAAGATGCCTGTCAGAGCTGACGGTGCTGTTTCTGCATGTAGCCCCCTCCCTCCGTCGATAAAAGCTCTTGCCCCCTGGTTGTCGGGGGGCGGGGGGGGGGAGTTGGCCTTTGGACAGGAGCCCGCCCTCCCTCCACCCCCACCCGTTGCTGGCATCCAAAACAAAGCACACTTTCCTTTCCATCAACTTGCCTCTTTATTGGCTTTTGAGTGGAGAGTAGCCGGACCCCACTTTCAGTTACAGCAGGACCATGCTTGTCATATTCAAGGAGTGGCAAGTAGGCCATGGTGGTCTAGTGGAGTGAGCAAGGGGGAGAATGATACAGAATGGAAGAATAGGAGATGAGGTCAAAGGGGTGTGGGATGGGAGGAGGCAACCATGCAAGGCCTTGTAGGCATTAGAAGGACTTGGGCTTTTACTCTAAGTGAGATGGGGAGCAATTGTAGGGTGTCAAGTAGAGCAATGACCTGCTCAAACTTAAATCCTTAAATCCTGTAAAGGGTCCCTCTGGCTGCTCTATTAAGAATAGCCTATATCAAGCAAGGGAAGAAATAGGAAGACAAGTTAGGAAGAGATTGCAGCAATGAAGGTGAGACCTGCTGGTGGCTTAAATCAGGGGGATGGCAACAGAGATGGTGAGAAATGGTTGAATTCTAGATGTAATTTGAAGAAGGAGCTCACAAGATTTCCTGACATTGAATACAGGCTATAAGATCAAGACAGGAGTCAAAGAATCATCTCATCTGGTCTTTCCATGGCATTTTTGGCACTGCTCCAGCTAAGCTTCTTTTTTTACTCCTTCCTCACCTGAATGTTGGTGTTCCCCAAGATTCTGTCTTCAACTCTACCGCATTCTATATTCTATGTCTTGGTGAAACTATCCACCCTCATAGCATTATCTGTTATTATGAGGCAAATAATAGTTCCCCCATGTGCTGCAGTGTCGTGTTTCCAGCTGTGTGCTGGACGTATCTACCTGGACTTTGTGCTGGCAACTCAAACGCTCTCTTCTGACTTCCAAACCCACTACTCCTTCTGTATGCCTCATTGCTCCTGTATCAATCGTCTTGCCATCTTGCCAGTAAGCACCAGTTGAGACTCAGATCAACTCTGATTCCTCCCTCACTCTACAATGTCTAGTTTGCTACCAAGTCCTTTCAGTTCTACTTTCTACAAGGCCTGGCTCAAATGCCATATCCTCAGTGAAATCTTACCCAACCTCAGCATTTTAAACGTATTTCTCCTACAAGTTTTATAGTTTTAAGCTTTAAATTTAGGTCATGATCTATTTTGCATAAATTTTTGTATATGGTGTTAGGTATAGATAGAGGCTTATTTTGTTTTGTTTTGTTTTTTGCATGTGTATATCCGATTGTTCTGGCACTGTTTCTTGACAGGCTAGCCACTGAATTGCCTTAGCATCTGCTAGTGGGAAGGCAAAATGGTACGACCACTTTGAAAAACAATTTGGCAGTTTCTTAAAAAGTGAAAAATACACCAACTACATGACTCAGTCATTCCACTCCTAGCTATTTACCCAAGAAAAACAAAAGCATATGGTCATTCAAAGACTTGTATGTGATTGTTCATAGCTGCTTTATCAGTAATAGCCAAAAACTGGAAACAACACAAATGTCCATTAACAGGAGAGTGAATAAACAATCTGTGGCATATCCACACAGTGGAATACTACTCAGCAATACAAAGGAAAGAACTATTGATACATGCAACAAGATGAATGAATCTCAAAATCATTATGGTGAGTGAAAGAAGTCAGACAAAAATGAGTATATTCTCTATGACTCTACATATATAAAATTCTAGAAAATGCAAACAAATCTAGAGTGACAGAAAGCAGATTAGTGGTTGCCTTGAGGTAATGGGGGAAATGGGAGAATGAATTACGGAATTACATAGGGGCACAAGGAAAATTTAGGAGTCATGATTATGTTCATTATCTTGACTGTGGTAACAATTTCATAGGTGTATACATGTCAAAATGTATCAGATTGTACCTTCATCTGCATCTTCTGCTGCATCCACAATGTTCTGACTTGGATTAGTTATAGGTGACCTCTTTTAGAAGATATATATCAGCCATCTTTGCATCCACATGCAGTGTGTAGCATGTTTCCTGGCAGGCTGTGTTTAGCAAGGCTTTGCTGGTATGAAACAAATATAGATAAATCAATTGTTCTGCTATATAACAACTGTAACTAGATAGGTGGGCATAATGACTATTTTAAAGGTATTGATATTTATGAGTTTAATGCAATTATGATAAAAAAAAATTATCACGGCTTTTTAAAACTTCATTACAAGATTGTATCAAAGAATAAATGAGTGAGAATAACGAAGAATATTTTGAAAAAGAAGAGTGGTTGGGCATTAGAGCTTGCCTTAGATATTACTATGTAGCTCTAGTAATCAAAATAATGTGGACTTCAAATAAGAGTAGACTGATAGTGCAAACTGTAGAGTCCAGAAACATGCCATAAACTGTGAACGTGGACTGCTTAGTATATGACTTTAAATGTGGCACAACAGAATAGAGAGGAAAGGAAGGAATTATTCAGTAAATTGTATAGGACAGTCGATTAACTTTTCTTGGGAGCCAAAAAAAAAAGTTAGACACTTAGCTCATATATCAAAATAAATTCCAGGTGAATAAAACTGGTGGCTCTTTAGAAGTGGGGAGAGGATGACAAGGATATTTCACCTGGGGAGAGTTTTTCAAAGTTTTTCAGTGCTTTGTCCTCCTCCATCCCCCAGCTGTAATATTTTGGTTGAAAGTAAATGTAAATGATGAAACCTTCTTTTTAGATGAAACCATTTTTAACAAAAATATAGGAGTTATTTATTGGATCTTGGAATGGGCCAACCTTAAGTATCAGAGAATGGAATAAATCATGAAGATAAAGATGGACAGATTTTGCTACATAAAAACTGGGTAAAAATATATAGACAGAGGCAAAGGGGAGAGATCAGATGGGGAAAACAATTGCAACAAATGTGACCAGTGGAGTTTTAATAAAGTTAAAATAGTCCTTACAAATTGATTTTATTTATTTATTTATTTATTTATTTATTTATTTATTTATTTATTTATTTATTTATGGCTGCGTTGGGTCTTCATTGCTGCGCGGGCTTTCTCTAGCTGCAACGAGCAGGGGCTACCCTTCGTTGCGGTACGCGGGCTTCTCATTGCGGTGGCTTGTCTTGTTGTGGAGCACGGGCTCTAGACGCGTGGGCTTCAGTAGTTGTGGCTCGCAGGCTCTAGAGCACAGGCTCAGTAGTTGTGACACACGGGCTTAGTTGCTCCGCAGCATGTGGGATCTTCCCGGACCAGGGCTTGAACCCGTGTCCCCTGCATTGGCAGGTGGATTCTTAACCACTTCACCACCAGGGAAGTCCTCCAAATTGATTTTTAATAAAAATAATGGTATTTGAAAAATGGACAATGAATGTTTGAAAACTGTTCCACCTTGTTTATAATTACATTAACCGCTAGTCACACCTTGTTTATAATTACATTAACCGCTAGTCAGAGAAATGCACATTACTCTGATGCTATTTTTCCCCCAAAGCGGGGAAAAGATACCTAAGGCTGGTAAGGTGTGAGAAAACAGACACTCCTATGGCTTGCTGATGGGACTGGAAGGCATTTGGCAGGATGTAGTAAAAGCTTTAAAATGTTTATATTGTTTGGCCCAGTGATTCTACTTCTAGGCATCAATCCCAGAGAAATAATCATTTATATAAAAAGTGCTTCATCGAAAAAAAAAGTACTTCATCCAAACAATCCCCCCACAGGAATGTGAGCTCCATGAAGGGAGGAATTATATCAGTTTTGTTTACTGCTGTAACCCCAGTAAACTAAACAGGGCCAGGCATAGACTAAGTACCTCCAAAGTATTTGTTGAATGAATAAATATTTTTACTTTCTGAGTTTTGTATTGTTACATATTTTAGATACATGAAAAGACATAATTTTTAAAAAATATAAAACACCCAAGTACTACTGCTTTAAGAAATATTAATATGGCTAAAGTTCCCTGTTGCATATAATAATTTTAAAATAAGAAAAAAAAAGTGTAAAGCATGTTCACTTTAACCTTCTGATCAGGCCAAAATTTCCACACAGAATTTTCTCTCACTTCTTTTTTTTATTATTATGGTAAAATACACATAACACAAAATTTACCATCCTAACAATTTTTAACTGTATTGCTCAGTGGCACTAAGTATCTTCACATTGTTGTGCCGCCATCCATCCACAGAACTCTTTTCGTCTTGCAAAACTGAGATTCTGTACCCATTAAACAGTAGCTCCCATTCCTCCCTCCCCGCTGCTGCCCCCTCCCGGTAACCACCGTTCTACTTTCTCTGTATTTAATTGACTATTCTAGGTACCTCATGTAAGTGGAATCATACAATATTTGTCCTTTATGTCTTTTTTCACTTAGCATGTCTTCAAGATTCATCCATGTTGTAACATGTACCAGAATTTCCTTCCTTTTCAAGGCTGAAAAAGTATTCCATTGTCTGTATATACCACATTTTGTTTATCCACTCATCCATGGACGGACACTTGGGTTGCTTCCACTTTTTGGATATTTTGTATAATGCTGCTCTGAATGTGGGTACACAAATATATCTTTGAGTCTCTGCTTTCAATTCTTTGGAGCATATACTCAGAAGTGGAATTGCTGGATTATATGGGAATTCTATTTTTAAGGAATTGCCATACTGTGTTCCATAGTGGCTGCACCATTGTATATTTCCCCAAAACAGTGCACAAGTGTTCCAATTTTTCCACGTGATCACAACACGTGTTATTTTGTTTTTTCTTTTTTTTTTTTTTTTAAAGGAATTCCTTTATTTTTTATTTATATATTTATTTATTTATTTATTTTTGGCTGCGTTGGGTCTTCGTTTCTGTGCGAGGGCTTTCTCTAGTTGTGGCAAGCGGGGGCCACTCCTCATCGCGGTGCGCGGGCCTCTCACCATCGTGGCCTCTCTCATTGAGGAGCACGAGCTCCAGACGCGCAGGCTCAGTAATTGCGGCTCACGGGCCTAGTTGCTCCGCGGCATGTGGGATCCTCCCAGACCAGGGCTCGAACCCGTGTCCCCTGCATTGGCAGGCAGACTCTCAACCACTGCGCCACCAGGGAAGCCCCTGTTTTTTCATTTTTTTATAGTAGTCATCCTAACGGGTATGAAGTGGTTCTTCTCACTTAACACCACTAGTGAGCTTGGAAAGCATCCCTCTTACCTTCTGCACAATACTCATGTGTGAACAAGCATATGCTTGAAAAAGAAACTATAGTCAAGAAGTTCTCAGATAACAGAACCACAGTCTCAGAAGGTCTTTACAGGGTAGTCAAGAAAGGACCTGTAAAAACACACACACACACACATACACACCCCCTCATTCCACTTATACAGAATCTGAGTTTCCACTTTTCTCCTTATTCAGCAGAGACTTTTCCAGCAAGCATGATAGTCATTACCATACTCTGCCACTAGGGGCAATATGCCTCCCAGCAAGGCGGATGTGTGTGGGTCAAAACTCCCTCATCCCTTGGCGGGGTGGGAAAGGACAGAGAAGGGGTTTAAAAGGCCAACGAAACTTTTGGGACTGAAGGATATGTTCACTATCTTGACTATGGTGATGGTTCCACCAGTATATACCTATGTCAAGACTTAGATTCTACACTTCAAATATGTGTATTGTATGTTGATTATTCCTCAATAAAACTTTTTTTTAAATTCCCCCATTCCTGACAAAATTTGAAATTTTTCAAAATGAATTTTGTTAAAAAACAAGGAAAGGCAAACCAAAAACCAAAAAGAAGAGTGAGCTAGGAAATAACTGGGGGCAGATTTACGGATTACGTTCTCCTTATGTTTGATGCTTAGAGTCTGATGAACACACCTCCTCAGTGCAGGTGTGTCAATGTCTTCTTTCCTACCTCTGCTCGTTAGGGATTCAGACACTGAACTTGTGGGGCAGTCAGGCTGGCAGTGCTGCCTAGTTTGGTTGAAATTTTAGATCCTGCCACAATCTGCTTCCCAGTTCTTCTTCCAGAACAGCCAATACTTTTCACCCACCTGACAGGTTGGCACTTTTGCTTTTTTTTTTCCCTAGACTGTGTCCCAGATGAGGAAAGTACTGCCTTATGGGGCTCCGAGATTCCTCCCCTGCTCCAGGCAAATTGTGGTAACCTTGCTAAAGTTTGTAACTATCTCAGGAGTTGTTCTGAAATTCCTACCCTCACCCTTGAGCCACTGCTCCCTGTCCTGTTCATTTTGTCTGAAATTCATTCATCAGGTCTATTAAATTGACTTGAGGCAGAGTCACCGATTGTTCTTGACTAACGTCTGGGCCTAATGTCACAAAGGGCTGAGAGAAGTGAGGACCATCGTCTAGGACCTAAGGTACCTGATGATTTCAACAAAAACACGAGTCACATAAAATAAAAATTTGTGAACAATGACATGTTGCCAACTACTAAGTAACAAATTATGTCCAAATTTAGTGGCTTGAAACAACTTTTTATTATGCTCACAACTTCTGTGAGTCAGGAATTCACAAGGACCATAAAGGGGTTGAGATATCTGCAGTACGTGGGGACTCAGCTAGAAGGATTTGAAGGCTGGGGTGACCCAGGGCTGTGGACAGGAATCATCTGGAGGTGTTTTTATTTACACCTCTAGCAGTTGATGACAGCTGTCAGCTGGGATTGTCAGCTAGAACACTAACATGCGACCTTTTCAGGAGGCCTGGGCTTCCTCACAGCATGGCTGACCAGTCTCCCTAAAGAACCAATGGAAGCTGTAATGCCTTTTATAACCTAGCCTAGTAAGTCACATATGTTATTTCCGTAGTAGTCGTAACTCCCCCAGATTCAAGGGGAGGGGACTGTATTAGTTTGTTAGGCTGCCACAATAAAGTTCCACAGACTGAGTGGCTTAAACAACTGTCTCACCATTCTGGAAGCTATATGTCCAAAATCACGTTTTTGGCAGGACTGGCTCGTTCTGAGGGTTGTGAGAGAAGGATCTGTTCCAGGCCTCTCTCCTTGGCTTATAGGTGGCCATCTTCTCCCTATGTCTCTTCACATCACTGTCCCTCTGTGTGCCTCTGTGTCCAAATTTCCCCCCTTTTATGACACTGGTTATATTGGATTAGGGTTCACCCTAATGACTTCATTTTAACTTGATTACCTCTGTAAAGACCCTATCTCCAAATAAGGCCATGTTCTGAGATACTGTGAGTTAGGACCTCAGCAAATGATTTTTGAAGGAAACAATTTAATCCATAAGATGAACATGGACCCCAACTTTCAACAAGCAGAGTGTCAAAGTCACCATGTAAAGAGTGCCTGTGGGATGAGAGATGAATGGATAAAGAAGATGTGGCACACATATACAATGGAATATTACTCAGCCATAAAAAGAAACGAAATTGAGTTATTTGTAGCGAGGTGGATGGACCTAGAGTCTGTCATACAGAGTGAAGTAAGTCAGAAAGAGAAAAACAAATACCGTACGCTAACACATATATATGGAATCTAAAAAAAAAAAAAAAGGTACTGATGAACCTAGGGGCAGGACAGGAATAAAGAGGTAGACAGAGAGAATGGACTTGAGGACATGGGGTGGGAGGGCGAAGCTGGGGCGAAGTGAGAGTAGTATCGACATATATACACTACGGAATGTAAAATAGTTGGCTGGTGGGAAGCAGCAGCGTAACACAGGGAGATCAGCTCAGAGCTTTGCGATGACCTAGAGGGGTGGGATAGGGAGGATGGGAGGGAGGCTCAGGAGGGAGGGGATATGGGGACATGTGTATGCATATGGCTGATTCGCTTTGTTGTACAACAGAAGCTAACACAGTATTGTGAAGCAATTATACTCCAATAAAGATCTATTAAAAAAATAGTAAAAAAATAAAAAATAAAAATAAATAAATTTTTTAAAAGTGCATGTGGGAGATATTGTCACTTGCCATCACTGGAAGATATAATCTAACACATCACGATATTAAAAAGTTTAATAATGAGAACCTATTACAGCTTATATTATTCGTTTCATATAAGTCAGCTCACAACATATAAAATGTAATTTGGGGGGGAACTACTATCATATGTTTCATATTTTTATAGTGGTCAGAGAGCTCAAATATCAGCTGTTTGGTTCCAAACAAGACACCTGGAACCTCTATGACTGACTCTTCCCCAAGGCAATGAAAAGCTGTGCTTCAACAGCTAGTGCTTCCTAACAGAACTTCCAACAAATTATTATTTCTGGCCCAAGGATTCACTCTACTTTAAGTTCCTTTGCTGATTTGCTTATTTGTAGTAGACACTCACTATTAGTGCCTGTTGTTCAGTCTTGACTAATCTTGTCTTCACTCAGAGGAATTCATCCGTTAGTTTTATTTTACGTGCAAAGTAAATTTAAACATGTATTATTATCAAGTTTTGGAAAAACAAATATTAATAAGGATGTACTGTAACAGTAAATCCTATCATGCCTCATTTGTTACCATTATTGTTACTTCTTGAGATGACTCGTACAGTGCCAAATAAACTTTACACACAGGCAGGGCTCCTGCCAAACCCAGATCAGTATTGGTAACACTCATTGCTGGAATGCACAACAGCAGATGTTCTGCACCACCAACCATTGAATAAAGATTGCACAAAAGCCAGTCTCGAAAATCCAAACATTCCTTTTAAAAGTGGGGTAGGGAAAAAAGTGGGGCAGAAACCTAGTTACCCCACGATCCACTGGACCAATTCTCCGAATTGCTTTTCAGTACTGCTCACTCCTGCCATTTTGCTTTTCCCAGCCTCTTTTCTACTCATCAGCCTTTCCCTTCCTGCTCACCTGGGGAGACACCCAGACCTACTGAATTTGAACCTCTAGAAGTGGGGCCCAGGAATTTTTTTGGAAGTTGCCCAGGTAATTCTGGTGATCAGCTAGGTTTGCCAACTACAGATCAGTGTGATCAAACTCAAGTTCCTTAAGCTTAGCCTAAAAAGGCCCTCATCCCTGCTCAACCCTACAGTGGCATCCCCTGTCACTTCCCATCTCATGATTTACCCATAACAATCCTGAATACCGATAGCTCACAATACTCAGTACACTGCTTCACCCCGCTGGGCCTTTGTCCTGGCTGAAAACCCTCTGCCCACCTCGACTGCCAACCTATTCTCCCTCCAAAATCCAGCTCCAGGGTCTGCTTCCATGAAGTCTTCCCTGACTACCTCACCTCCACACCCATCCAGGATTAATCCTTCCCTCTGTATTCCGACTGTACTTCATTCACAGAGCAATCAGCACACAGTGCAGAAATGTACTTGCTCACCTCTCTCCCCTGCTAGAGTGTAATCTACTTGAAGGCAGGTTCTATGCCATGTTCACCTTAGTATTCACAACATCTAACCCCAGGACGACATGAATTAGTGTAAACTGGTTTTATGGGGGTGAACAAAGGAGTCCTTTGTCAAGCAGGTTAAGTCTCCTTCTTTGTGTGTTTTGTCACTCTGCCTGGCCCTGAAGTGATCAGGGAGATTATCTTTCAGCATCTAACCCAGTACACACTAGCTCTTTCCCTCAGCAAGAAAGCAGGCCTCTATAAAAAGGAAAATAGACTTCACCTGCAGGTATAACAAACTTGAAGGGCATTAGCACCCAAGGAAATCTCCCAGACCAAGGTGCTCTGGTCTCACTTCGCACGGACACTTGCCTTTCCTCCTTCCCCTCATATTTCATGCTCCTGTTTCACAGCCCAGACAAGAGGGGCTGATGTTTGCTTTACATTGCCTTCCCTCTGTTACCTCTTCCTTGCTTTTAATTTTGACCAAGATTGCAGCTGCAGCCCGTAACTGACTCTCCAATTTAATGCCGCCAGTTTCTAGTCAACAAAAGCTTCACAGATTATATAGAAACTCAGTCACACTAAGAATTTTGGCATCACTCATCTGGAAACTGAGGATTTGGTATCGCCCCAAATTCAGAAAACTGAAGTTCTTGCTTCTTGCTCTGGCTGGTCTCTAGGGGAATGGCAATCAGGACCCTCAAGTTATAACGATGATAATACGGCAGTGGTTCTCTGACTTTAGGGTGCATCCAAGTCACCTGGGGGGCTTGTTACAAGACAGACTGCTGCTCCCCACCCCCACAATTGCTGATTCAGTGGGTCTGAGGTACGGCCTAAAAAGGACATTTCTAAAAAGATCGCAGGTGGTGCTTATGTTGGTCCAGGGACCATACTTTGAGAACCACTGTGGTAGAAAGTATCTGGAGAGGGGCGGACCAAGCTACAACCTGATTCATTAAACCTAGAATAGTGGTTCTCAAACTTATCTGCATATTAAACATATTAGAATCACCTGGGGGAGATTTAACAACTCTGGATGCCCAGGCTGCATCCCATTATAAATCAGAATCTTGAAAGTAGGAGCAAGGTCTCAGTATTTTAAAATTTCCCAAGTATCTCCAATATGCAGGCAAACTTGAGAACCAGTGATCAAGACCAGCAGTTCTCAACCCTGTTTGCAAACTAGAGTCACATGGGGAGCTTTTAAAACATATTCCTGCCAGGACCCAACCCTGCACCAATTAAATCAGAATATCTGGGTAGGAGGCCTGGGCGGGGGCTGGCCTTCCTTCCTTCCTTCCTTCCTTGTTTCCTAGGTTTTTCTAAAGTTTAACCAGTGTTGGGGATTACTAATCTGGACTTCAGTGTACCCCTATTATAAACTATCATTTCTGTTCCAGTTGAGTAATCCCTTCTTATTTTGAACAAAAGAGATTGGGGAAATTTTTATTTCTTGAAAACTAGAGGGCACTGGTCTGAATAATCTGGGTAAGGGTGGGAGCAGGGGAATAAATGTCTTCAAGGTGGCCCTTCTAGCAATAGGGCCAGACCTCTAAAAACTTACCTGGAGCAGCACTTCTCAGAGCCATCCTTGGACCTGCGGCATCAGCGTCACCTGGGAGCCTTTAGAAATGCATATCCGTGGGGCCTACACTAAAATTCAAGGTTGGGGCTCTTGAATCTGTTTCAACAATTACCTTCCAGGTAATTCTGATACATGTTAAGGTTTGAGGACCAATGACCAGGAAGATAGCAGTGGGGAAATTAAGACCTCGATCTTCTGTTTCTTACATAGATTCATCTCTATAATTTTTTTAAAAACACACTCTCACCACACTACTTCTCAAAAGGAAGCCTCTAGAAACAATAGCAGCAGCGATGCCAGAAGCTACCTGACTTAATGCCATGTGTCTCAGAGGGAGGTAGAGCAGTCAAACATCCACCATCCCCATTCTGGGTATGGGCTTCCATCCTTGACCTCTTTGTTGGGCCTTAACAGGTGGTTTTGTGTCCTGGATACGATGGCCACAGGTAACTCCCAAATTCTGATAGACATCTGCATTTAGTAGATGCTCTGTGATGGCGCTGCCACTCCAATGTGATTAAAGTATCTTAGGAAGCTCTGTGGGGCTCCTGATGCCCATCTTCTGTTCTCCATTTCCTCACCAGGTGGGGGTCACATCTTCCCTAATTTTTATACAAGCCACAACACATGAGCCTACACAGCCAGGGAGCTGGGTGGAGGCCCTACTAGATTGAACCCATCAGTATTTTACCAGAAGCCAGAGCCTTCCTCTCAGCCTGGAGGTCAGCAAAATAGGAAACAGCTCAATTTTTTGCCAAGAACCCTTTATCAAGGGTTAGCAAGACCCTCAGACAGTGTGAGGTCTCAGGGCCTGTTTGGAAGGGAACCAGGTCACAGATGAAATGTGTGGTGAGTCCCGTAAAATAAGTAATCCCTGTGCTGGTGCTCTCGGCAAGGAAGGGAACCTAACTTATTAAGCACGTACTAATTCTCAGGATTTTACATTCACAATTTTACTGAATCCCCACAACAACACTGTGAAGTTAGTAGTATTATTCCAACTTACAAAACTACAAACATATAGGAAACAAATTGAACAATGTGCCTGAAACCCCACAGTTAGTAAACTGAGATTCACACTCTCACTGTTACCCTACCCTGCCCATCTGGGGGTGACTTTTCCATCCACGCCATGCATCATGCATAAATGCCAGCCCTAGTTTGTTTCTACCACCTCATTGCACTTCCTGAGTATAAATGTTTGAAAATGTATACAATTTTAAAAAGAAACCAGTATAAATGTGCACTGGGTTTTAAGAGTTGAGTCTTGGGATGCTCTATAAAAATCAAAAGCACGACCAAGGAAGAATTTATGAAGGGCAACATAGATGTAATGGCATCAGAAATCACCCTTATTCCTAGTACCCTCTTGGATCTGTTTCTCCTTTGCTATCCTGCTGTCTAACTTTCTATCCCATCAAGAGCTTTCAGCAAATCTCAGATGAGCGGACTTGGGCTCAGAACACTGAGCCTCTTTTGGGAGCATTGGTGCTCTCCACCCATGACTGTTCCACCCCTCTCTCCGTCACTCCACCCTAATTCCCAACTTTGTGTAAACAATCCCTCTGAGATAAGAGGACCTGCTTTTCCACAGTCTTGCCAGTATTGAGCACTGTATTCTTTTAAAATCTTTGCCATTAAAATAGTAAAAATAAAAATCTCATTCTTTTAATTGGCATGTCCTTAATTGCAGTTGAGGTTGAACACATATATATTTGAATGTTTTTTCCTTGTTGAATTACCCTTTCATGTTCCTTACCCACCTTCTTTTGGAGAGTGGTTCTTATTGATATATCAGAACTCTTTATTTACTAAGGATATTAATCTTCTGTCGTATATAAGCAACGGCTGTTTTCCAATTTGTCTTTTGACTTTGGTTGTTTTTAAAACAGGAGTTTTATTTGGTCAAATCTATGCTTTCTTCCTTCAGGGTCATTCTTAGAAAGACTTTCCCCATACTAAGATTTTTAAAATATCTACCCATACCTTATTATATATAATTTTTATATCTCACTTTTTAAATTTAATCCATCTGAAATTTATTTTGTTGTAAGGTATGGAATAAGGCTCTAAAGTTAATGCTCCCTCTCAAATGGAGAGCCAGTTGTTCTAACACCATTTATTGAATGATACGTACTTTCCCCGCTGATTTAAAGTACCACCTTTATTATACACTAAATTTTTGCATGTACTTTAGTTTCTTTCTAGAATCTGTAGTCTTTTCATTGATCTATCCTTGTGACAGTAGCACACTGGTTTAATTTCATATTTCATAACACATTTTAATATCTGTTAGAGCTAGTTCAATCCTTTTTCATTAACGCTTTTCAAATATTTCCTGACTTCTGTTGAACATTTATTCTTCCAAGTGAATTTTGGAAGTATCTTCTCAAAGCTTGACTTTTCCACTAACTGTTCTAGAAATACCTGGGTCCATCTCTCTAGCAGCTATTTTTTCCAGTATTCAATAATTGTTACCTGCACCTACAGTTAACCTGGCACTGTGCTAGGCACTGGAGCTATAAAAATGAATTTGACACAATCCCTGACCTCAAGGGGCTTAAAATCACATATAGGGAAGGAAAATCAACGCATAGGTGCATTAAATCATGATTTCTGCTGTAGGGGAGGACTGAAAAGGGTTGAGTTCTGTGGAGGCTTTGATATAGCTCCTGGAGAAGGGGTGGAAATGAAAATAGCAAGAGGTCACCAATACTTCACCACTGGGCCTGGTGAGTGGACTCAAGAAGGGTCCATGCTTACTGTGCAACATTAGAGCCCTAAGATTCCAAAGATGCGTTTTGGGGACTTAAAAGTCTACATTCCATCTTAGCATTGTCCAGTGGCGTCTACATTCCCAGTTTCCCCACAACATGCTAAAGCCTCCTCTCAGATTGTGTCTCACATGCTGGCAATAGTGCAGTACCCTCCTCAATTGTATGGTTCTTTATGTCTTTCAAAGCACTATTTGCCCATTTTATATAATCTAAAATCCCTCACAGTCTTGTGAGGTGGGCAGATATCATAATTTCTACTTGAAAGATATATAAATGGATGTTTTGCAAAGCACATGAGTTGAGTGATTTGTCTAAAGTGCTGGGTGACAGAACCAAGCCTAGGAGGAAAGTTCGGATTCCTAGGCCAATTCTCTATCAATCACACCCTATGGCCTACTGAGTAAGCCCAATCTTTCTGTATAAGGTGGTTCTAACAGTATCATTCAACTTACAGGAAAATATGTCTAGAACTTCATTATATCTCTCCTCTGCCCCTCACCTACCACCACTGTAATGAAATGGTGGGTCCCCTTTCTTTATACTTCTCCAGCCAAACCATGTGGCTGGGAGAGGAGGAAAGAGGCTAGGACAAGGCTGGGGTGAGCATCTAGATGGAGGCCGAACAAGTGGAGCAGAGGGGAAATGGGCCTCTGTGGGACAGGAGTTTGAGGCGCTGTGGCTGTTGGGTTTCTGCGCTAATGCATCTCCAAAGACTGGATCCCCAGGCACTCCAACACACCTACTTCCTCTTCCACTGCCACCATTAGTAGCTTCTGAACAGAATCTTTCCTCCTCGGGCAACTGAAGAACAGAATTCAGACGCAGCTTTTCACCTCCTCAGATATACCTTTTAAAAATACACACACCTTTAAGGATTTTTTGAGGGTTTGTATACTTACTAGCAGTGGAGAAAATGGTAGGGACTGAAAAAGGAAAAAGGCTCCACCCTGAGCGCCCCTCTGGTGCTATTTCATGTAGGTACTTCAGAGTAGAAGGGAAGACATTTCCCCTAACGCCAGTTTTTCTTTAGGAATATCTGGGACAGAAGATTAATCTGTAGCTCTTGCTCAACTGGGCATTTCATTGCTGGAGCTGAGACTTAAAGAGAGGGGGAGTTTGGGGTCGATGTGGGGGAAATGGGCTGGATACTGCCAAGGCTAACGTTAGGGGTGGATGGGGGCTGAGAACAACAGTGGGGGTGTGTTCTTCCCTACCTCAGCCTCCAGATCTCACCTTGGACCAGCTGGAGGGGGCAAACAGACAGGGGAGGTAGGGATCTGGGCCAAGGAATGGGTGGGAAGAAGGGAAATCTTAAGTCAAGCAATTGGGCGAGAATTCCTATAGAGGACTCCGGGCAGGAGGTGCACGTGGCGGGGCGGGGGTGGGGGGGTGAAGTTAAGTGACCTAAGTAACCAAGAAAAGTCAGGCTTGTAAGGCCAACTGCAAAGCTTGCTTCTGCCAGCAATGTGTATACCATCTGTCTCCCCATGCCAGTGGAAGCACTAATGAATGTTACATGTTGAAACTTTTACACTAGCTTGTACATAAAAATTCCATATGCCAATTGACTGTACTACATGAACACATCTGTCAAAAACAGGTCTCTTAGGCACAATTTAGGACATTCCAAAGCAGCTTTATAACTGTTTTAGCCTCCAAATGGTATGAATTAACCCTCATAAGCCAGGTCTATTCTTGCTGAGCCAAGGATTGGGCCAAATCTCCAGATAACTCAAGTCAGAAACACTCTTTTGCCTTTATTATAGAGAGTATCAGTAGCAGGTCTTTTTTCCTCCAAAATTATGCTGTTGATTGACTCGGTGTTTGATGTCACATTGTTAACATATGTTAATATGGCCAAAATGATAAAATATTTCATGTATTATGGGCTTGAAAAGGACCGTATTTTGTATTTTTATAAGATTCTGTTACTCCAATAATGTTTACAATTTACAATGTACATTGACTGATATTAGGTCATTAGATCTCAGGTGCTAAGTGTATTTTACTTTGGAAAAGTCAGTATGTGGGAACTCCTGAGATGGCCCTTTTGGATCCCCTTCCCTCCTTGAAGCAGGAGATGCGTGAAGGAGGAATGCAAACCTCCCCTTCAGGAAGAAGCCTAGATACAAACTTCATGTGCTCAGTCTCAGCACATACAGTAGCTCTAGGGACTGGAAAATGTGCTGCTTTTTTCTTCCTCATACTGACTTTCTGTTCTTATTAACCTTTATGAAAAACCTATTTAGAAAAGCAAGTATAACAAATTAAGGACAATGAGTTGGATAACCAAATCAGAATCTTCAAATGTCTCAACATGATTGAGTATCGGGAAGAGTCTAACACAATTAAATGCAGCAGGTGTGAACGCAAAGCACACATAGGTCTCAGAAAACTAGAACTAAATGGAGGAGGAATTCAGCATATCAGCAGCACCTGTGAAGAAAGGCTTCAGGATTTCAGTTCATGACTTGGTAGGCATCAGCCAGGTTGCCCTGGTATAATCTTAGTCTATAGAGGAGTACCACCCAAAACAGGGGAAGAGATAGCCTTCCTTAACTCTATCAGATACTGTGTTCAGATATAGATACCTCATTTTAAGAACAGATTGGAGTGGGTCCCAACAGAGCAACCAGCTTGGGAAACAAGGCATAGTGTCTGCCCCTAAAGGATCCCTAATGCAACAGGGGAACTGAGTCAAATGAGTGCCAGTTCAAGGAACCTGTGGTTCAGTTTAGCCTCAGAAAGGAAATGCTTAGAGGAGCCTTTCAGTATGTTGGGAATATAATTTGTTTCCAAATATTTGAGGATCTCTCATATGAAAGAGAGATTAAATCTGTTTGGTATGGGAAAATTAGAACCAATACGTAAACTTTACTGGAAGACAGAGTTCAGCTCCTTGTGAGGAGGAAAAGTTGCTCTTTAAGCTACTTGTTAGTACTCACGCTCAGAGGGAGTGATAGTGCCATCAAGGGGGCGAAAACTGATTCAAGACTGGGTGGGGGTGGGTGAAAAATAATATTACTGTACAATGATTTCTGACCCTCCAAAGTTCAACCCTACCCAGCAAAATCGTATTCCTTAGTATTTTATTTCTCTTGTTGACCTTTCTCGGGTATCACATGAGCAGCATTGCTATTGGCATGGAAGGTACGTAAATGTATGCTACATCCGTACTGCAAAACTATGCCAAATAGATGGCTGTGATTGGAGGACTTTCTCTTGATTGATAGCTCAATCTCGAAGTCACATAGTAAGAGGTGGCCTGCACGTGCTATTGACTGCTATTGGCTGCCTTGAGCATATTGCCTGTATGGGCTTTGTGTATGACTTGAACTTTGAGAAGTAAATAAAAATGACTTATATTTACTATTTAATTCTACAAAAGTTAGTCAACCCATCAACTATATCAAGTGCTGAAAAGAAAAACTGTCTACAGTAGTTGAATAAATATCTAACATCCAATTAGGTTAAAAGCCATTTTCTCATATCAAGCAAAAGTTAAAAGTTAATGTTTAGGAAACTTAATTTTTTTCAATTGTTTTTCTTTCGCTGAAAAAAATAACCATTTTGAATGATTTGTTTTTAAATTGATTACACTGTTATTACCATGTACTTCTAAAAATTGCCAGTATCTGTGTATAGTTTGATACATTACAGTACATAAGCAAATAAATTATATTAAAAGTTACACAGCAAATACAGTTATAAAGGTTAATGGCTTTGATTTTCAATTTAACTAACTAAAATTTTAACTTAAAATTTTGTTGTTCATAACTGCACTGGATAAAAAGAGGAGGCTTTATACTTACTCTTCCTATGTATAAAGCACAGATATACATATACTACATAAACAGATATACAGTATACCTGTGGTATTAAAATTTCATAGGGAGTGATTAGGCAAAACAATGCCTTTAAAGTTCTTTAGTGAACGATAGTTTTTTAAAAGTTGTGAAACTCTGAATTAAAGCCACCTAAACATTTTGGCACGAAAACATTTTGCTGTTGGTTTGCCAAGATGAATTGTAGCCAAAATTTGAAAATAAGAATGGGTTTATTCACATTCTTATCTTGTCCTCCTGTCCCCTCTTGTTTTTTTCCCACCCCAAGTTACGGTACATTTTTTTTTAACAGAATCACTCTCTACCTTTTGGAGCCATAATCCCATTCCCTGATTCTAGTGGTGGTAGGTGACCCAGGCCTGGCCAGCAGTGAACATGTCACTTCAACCAAGCCAGAGTTAATTCTGGGACTTTTGCTGGAACTGAGGAGATATTTTTCTGTAGGGGTTACATATGTCAGGTTGTAAGCTCGAAGCTGCTGGGGTCTCTTTTTGCCATACCTGGGGAAAGCCTAGCTGAGGATAAAACCAACCCAGCAGAAAGCAGAGCCAGAGAACCAAAAGAGACAGACAGCATTCAGTGATATCATTGAGAACCTAATCCAGTCATGCCTGAAGCTATCTGAGCCCCTGGACCTTCAGGTATCTTTTGTGGCTTAGGCCAACTGGAGTCAAGTCTCTGTCACTAGCAACCAGAAGGTTTTTTTTTCATTTACTAACCCAACTCTGCCCTGTTCCCTCATTCAATGACTGTCCAGAGACCAGGAATCCTTCTTCAGTTCCTCATCCAAATCTGCTTTCCCTGCCTGGGGCCTTGACCCATCACCTGTTTCTTCTCAAACTCCACTCTCAGTGAAACTGTTACAGTTCTTGCTGGGTACTGTTTTGAATCTCAGACACTAATCCTGAAGCAGTATTTCTGGTGCCACTTTCAATTTCTTGGTTAAATTGTGAATTATTATTTATCTGAAAGAATGTATTTTATTTCCTTTATGCTGGCACCTTCACAATGTTTGCCATATATGTAAATATTCATAAACTAATTAGGTGACATTCTGTTATTATCAGCTCACTTATGATTAAGTATGTATCATAAAGGTACTACACACTGAAAAGCAATAAACATGAATCTATACTTATGAAATACTACTCTGACCTCCATGACAAATGTCTATTGCTAATTTATGACAGATAAACAGAATGTGAAACTGATTTTGACAATTTTATTACAAAGTATGCAAATACAAATATATATTTTAATTGGCCTATAGTATATTGGCTAATATATTTTGGAATTTGCTTGTAAGGTTCTAATCAGTGCATTCACTAGTACTGAAGCCGTTCCGTATTCCTCATGAGTATTCCATTTAATGGTCCTGTACTCAGTAATCTGAACTTTAGTGAATTCTTGATTTTCAACAACCTTACTCCCAAATGCTTTCCTCTCAAAAAATTGTTAAAAATTAAAAAATAAAATAAATACATTGAAATTCATAAGGCAGAGATACAACAAAAGATGGTTTAAAATTCTCTGGGTGTACAATCAGTTAACATTGTCCATTTCTCTGTGGACAGAAATCATGGAACAGCAGACCAGCTAATAAGAGGTGAAGCCACAGCCTGTAGTATATCATTTTATCAGCCTCAGTAACTGGTAGTAAAAAAACAGGATGGTTAAGGAGATTTAATTCACTAGGATGATTTACGTTGAGATACACTGCCCTTGAGGACATCCAAATGGATTCAGGAGACATCTGAAGATATGGACTTGGGAACAAGGGGCCAGGGTTTGTGATACAAATTCAAAAGTCAGCAGAGACTCGATTGTGGAGGCTCAGAAAATGACTGGACTCTCTGGAGAAGAGATAGAAAAAGCAGAAGGTCCTGTAGAACGTCTAAGGACCAGGAGAGAAGGAGAGCCTAAAAAGGTATTTGAAAAAATAAGCCAGTACAGCATCAGCAGAAGAAGAAGAAAAAAAAAAGACAAAAGGACAAAAGGCCATATGACCATATGACCATATTGCAAGTGCCTGTATCTTCAACAGCTGTTGAGAAGGTGGGAAGGAAGTCTCATAATTGAGATTTTGCTAAACAGGCAACAGGGCAATTTTTGTTTAGGTTACATCTTATATGTCAAGTCATCTAGTGGGTAGGGCTTCATTTTGATCCTAGTTGATAGAAGACAGGTGTCTGGCATCTGGCTCTATGACCAAGTTTGGTCACTGTTTTAGAGGAGCTGGAAGTCACGTCTGGCCCAATCTGTCTGGGGGAATAATGACTCGACAGCAGTTGTGCATCCAGATTTGGGGGGAGTGGAGAGTTGTATGAAGTGTTTCACCCAAATTACATGGAAGAAGGGTTTGCTTGTTTGTTCGGTTTGGTTTTGGTTTTAATGGTACATATTTTTACTACCTGTTATCATAGAGAAGCTATAATTTTGTTATATTCCAAATTTCTTATAAATTTTTTAGCATGGACTATTACCCCATAACTAATAATCTGCAGAGCCATCATGCTTTATATTACTAAACTAGCTATTTTGTTCATATCTAAGCTACAGCTATCAGCTAAATGGGGCTGAAGGCTCTTAAAGCGATTTACTTCACCCACCTCAGAAGTCTCCATTGATGTGATGAAGAGACCAAGCCCATAAAGAACAACTTTGGATCGTCTATAGCCAAACCTCTTTGAGAATCCCCTCCACCCACCCCCACCTCACACCAGCTTCTCCACTTCATTTTGGCATTATTTTTTGTCACTCTTTCCAAGATTAACACTCTCCTGTTTCACACTCTTCAGGATTCCTCCACTCACCTTATAGCAAAACTTAAAAGTCCTTAGCATTGCTTCCAGGGTCCCTCATAACTGTTTTTTTGTCTTTGAAGCCTTATCTCCTGCCACTTATCTCCATGCAAGGCTTCAAAATTCAGTCATTCATATACCATCTTCACAGTTTCTGGCACACCCAAATACCAAATGAACTAGTTACTTAATACTTTAAAAATAGATCAATTTAATTACTTGAATAAATGATTTTAAAGAGAAAACTTTGTATCTCTACAAAAATAGCTATTTATTTTCAATTGCTAGAAACTGAAGATGTGTTGTTTAATCTACCTAGATGATGCTGCCTGCTGAAGCTCTGAGTTCAAGCCTACTCTTTAAAAGCAGATTAGCAAATGTTACAAAGGTGTTTCATACTAGAAACAAAAAGATGTTCTCTTTACAAAAGAAAATGTGGGAAAGAATTGGAGAGTATAATTCTACCACTAAGTAATGACCTACCTGACCGTGAACCACCTAAAAATCTGAACATTAAGCGTGATGTGTCCCAGTCTTTGGAAAATAGTAGCTTCTCAAACTGCTTGTAATATCTATGCCTCCTTATTCTTCTGTGCTTAAACTGCTCTCCTCTAATTCTCACCCAGTTGGTTTCTCTAGCCCTCTAAGATGCAGAGAACTCTTACCTGGTGGGCAATTCTAGGCAAACTGTGATGTGCTTCCTCAGCATCTTGTCTGCCTGTTTCAGAGCACATAACACTCTACTGTGATTAGCAGTTTATTAGTCTGTTTCCTCCACTAAACTGAGAACTTCCTTAGGGCAGGGCTAGGTCTTTCATCTCTGAGACTTTGGTTCTGTGTAACTGAGTGACACAGTACATGTTTATTTCTATGCACATGCATAAACGAATAAATAAATGCACGACTCAATCAATGAATCCACAGAAGTATACTAAGACAACAGTTCTCAAATTTTGGTGTGTAATCAGAATTACCTGGGGAAACTTGGTAAAAACACAGAGACCTAGACTCCGGCCCCCTCCTGCTCCAGTGGGCTTGGGACTCTATATGCTTTATTAGCTCTCCTGGAGAATGTGATACATGCCAAAGATTGAGAACCTTTTCAGGTGAGAAAACAGGTTCAGAGAGATCAATCTATTTATCCAAGGACTGAAGTAGAAGTGAAAAATGGGATAACTCACCATTCTTCATGAAGGTTTTCAATTCAGTTTTTATAATGTACATGAAAAGACTACTTATAATGGAAATATGAAGCTATGGTTCTATTTTCATTAGTAGAGTAAATACTTATACCCACCTACTCCTCATTTGTTTGAAACAACAGTGAAGTACCAAGTCTGAAAATCAGCCATGATACTTAAAAGCACAGATCACGGTTATAATTTAACTAGATTTTAATGCAAATGTCATTCTCTTCATGTGTTCAGCAGATCTCAGCTCAAAACAGACTGTATGCTGAAAGGAAATAATGAGGGAGTATAACATTTAAATTTTGAATTCTGTAAAACTACAGGAGACTGAAAACTATTACTCTCTACCAGCTGAGTTACATTTTATAGCATAAAATATATATATTATTCTATAGGTGCTTTTTCTTTTTCCTAAAGCAGTGCTACAGGCTAGACCTTGGCATTATTTTAGATTTTGATTTAATGATCTTATTTTTGCAAATGAATCAGAATAAAATCCTAAGAGAGAGAGGATCTAGAAAAGCCAAAAGAATTATGAATGCTCCGCCTACCATTTTAATACCACTGTGTCAGGTTTAGGAGAACCTTCTAAGGTGTAATGATCCACTTTATTTTACTAATTTACGTTATATAATCTTTATGCAGAGAGACCTCAACTACTTGTTTCTGCTGAGCTAGGCCCAGAGTCCAATTCAAAACTTTTCTTTCTGGTCTTTTACCAAGGGTCTTTCTAGAATCCATGTGAGGAAAAAAACAAACAGACAAAAAAAACCCAACCCCAACCTTGATCTCTACCTTACATCATACCAAAAATTAGAGATGGGTCATAGAGCTAACCGTGAAAGCAAAAACTATAAGAAACAAAGAAGAGTATGGGGTGAGTAAAATTCTTAGGAAGAAAAAAGTACTAACCATAAATTTAAAAATAACTTAAACAATAAATTTAAAATACATTTTTTTAAAATATCACAAATCAAGCCTCAGTAATTTAAGAAAATTGAAATCATATCAAGCATCTTTTCCGACCACAATGCTATGAGATTAGAAATGAATTACAGGGAAAAAAACGTAAAAAACACAAACACATGGAGGCTAAACAATACGTTACTAAATAACCAAGAGATCACTGAAGAAATCAAAGAGGAAATCAAAAAATACCTAGAGACAAATGATAATGAAAACATGACGATCCAAAACCTATGGAAGGCAGCAAAAGCAGTAAGAGGGAAGTTTATAGCTATACAAGCCTACCTCAACAAACAAGAAAAGTCTCAAATAAACAATCTAACCTTACACCTAAAGGAAGTAGAGAAAGAAGAACAAACAAAACCCGAAGTTAGCAGAAGGAAAGAAATCGTAAAGATCAGAGCAGAAATCAATGAAATAGAAACAAAGAAAACAATAGCAAAGATCAATAAAACTAAAAGATGGTTCTTTGAGAAGATAAACAAAATTGATAAACCATCAGCCAGACTCATCAAGAAAAAGAGGGAGAGGACTCAATACAATAAAATTAGAAATGAAAAAGAAGTTACAACAGACACCACAGAAATACAAAGCATCCTAAGAGACTACTACAAGCAACTCTATGCCAATAAAATGGACAACCTGGAAGAAATGGACAAATTCTTAGAAAGGTATAACCTTCCAAGACTGAACCAGGAAGAAACAGAAAATATGAACAGACCAACCACAAGTAATGAAATTGAAACTGTCATTAAAAATCTTCCAACAAACAAAAGTCCAGGACCAGATAGCTTCACAGGTGAAGTCTATCAAACATTTAGAGAAGAGCTAACACCCATCCTTCTCAAAGTCTTCCAAAAAATTGCAGAGGAAGGAACACTCCCAAACACATGCTATGTGGCCACCATCACCCTGATACCCAAACCAGACAAAGATACTACAAAAAAGAAAATTACAGACCAACATCACTCATGAATATAGATGCAAAAATCTTCAACAAAATACTAGCAAACAGAATCCAGCAACACATTAAAAGGATCATACACCATGATCAAGTGGGATTTATCCCAGGGATGCAAGGATTCTTCGATATACACAAGTCAATCAATGTGATACACCATATTAACAAATTGAAGAATAAAAACCATATGATCATCTCAATAGATGCAGAAAAAGCTTTTGACAAAATTCAACACCGATTTATGATAAAAACTCTCCAGAAAGTGGGCATACAGGGAACCTACCTAAGCATAATAAAGGCCATATATAACAAACCCACAGCAAACATCATTCTCAATGGTGAAAAACTGGAAGCATTTCCTCTAAGATCAGGAACGAGACAAGGATGTCCACTCTCACCACTATTATTCAACATAGTTTTGGAAGTCCTAGCCACGGCAATCAGAGAAGAAAAAGAAATAAAAGGAATACAAATTAGAAAAGAAGAAGTAAAACTGTCACTGTTTGCAGATGACATGATACTATACGTAGAGAATCCTAAAGATGCCACCAGAAAACTACTAGAGCTAATCAATGAATTTGGTAAAGTTGCAGGATACAAAATTAATGCACAGAAATCTCTTGCATTCCTATACACTAATGATGAAAAATCTGAAAGAGAAATTAAGGAAACACTCCCATTTACCACTGTAACAAAAAGAATAAAATACCTAGGAATAAACCTACCTAGGGAGACAAAAGACCTGTATGCAGAACACTATAAGACACTGTTGAAAGAAATAAAAGATGAAACAAACAGATGGAGAGATATACCATGTTCTTAGATTGGAAGAATCAATATTGTGAAAATGATTATACCACCCAAAGCAATCTACAGATTCAATGCAGTCCCTATCAAATTACCAATGGCATTTTTTACAGAACTAAAACAAAACATCTTAAAATTTGTACGGAGATACAAAAGACGCCGAATAGCCAAAGCAGTCTTGAGGGAAAAAAAATGGAGCTGGAGGAATCAGATTCCCTGACTTCAGACTATACCACAAAGCTATAGTAATCAAGACAATATGGTACTGGCACAAAAACAGAAATACAGATCAATGGAACAGGATAGAAAGCCCAGAGGTAAACCCACGCACCTATGATCAACTATTCTGTGACAAAGGAGGCAAGGATATACAATGCAGAAAAGACAGTCTCTTCAATAAGTGGTGCTGGGAAAACTGGACAGCTACATGTAAAAGAATGAAATTAGAACACTCCCTAACACCGTACACAAAAATAAACTCAAAATGGATTCGAGACCTAAGTGTAAGACCAGACACTATAAAACTCTTAGAGGAAAACATAGGAAGAACACTCTTTGACATCAGTCACAGCAAGATCTTTTCTGATCCACCTCCTAGAGTAATGGAAATAAAAACAAAAATAAACAAATGGGACCTAATGAAACTTAAAAGCTTTTGCATAGCAAAGGAAACTACAAACAAGACGAAAAGACAACCCTCAGAATGGGAGAAAATATTTGCAAAGGAATCAACGGACAAAGGATTAATATATCCTTTGGATTATATATTAAAATATATAAACAGCTCATGCAGCTCAATATTAAAGAAACAAACAACCCAATCCAAAATGGGCAGAAGACCTAAATAGACATTTCTCCAAAGAAGACATACAGATGGCCAAGAAGCACATGAAAAGCCGCTCAACATCACTAAGTATTAGAGAAATGCAAATCAAAACTACAATGAGGTATCACCTCACACCAGTTAGAATGGGCATCATCAGAAAATCTACAAACAACAAATGCTGGAGAGGGTGTGGAGAAAACGGAACCCTCTTGCACTGTTGGTGGGAATAAATTGATACAGTCACTATGGAGAACAGTATGGAGGTTCCTTAAAAAACTAAAAATAGAATTACCATAAGACCCAGCAATCCCACTACTGGGCATATACCCAGAGAAAACCATAATTCAAAAAGACACATGCACCCCAATGTTCATTGCAGCACTATTTACAATAGCCAGGACATGGAAGCAACCTAAATGCCACCGACAGACGAATGGATAAAGAAGATGTGGTACATATATACAATGGAATATTACTCAGCCAAAAAAAGGAACGTAATTGGGTCATTTGTTGAGACGTGGATGGATCTAGAGACTGTCTTACAGAGTGAAGTAAGTCAGAAAGAGAAAAACAAATATCGCATATTAACGTATATATGTGGAACCTAGAAAAATGGTACAGATGAACTAGTTTGCAGGGCAGAAATTGAGACACAGATATAGAGAACAAACGTATGGACACCAAGGGGGGAAAGCGGGGGTGGTGGTGGTGGTGGTGGGATGAACTGGGAGATTGGGATTGACATGTATACACTGATGTGTATAAAATGGATGACTAATAAGAACCCACTGTATAAAAAACTAAATAAAATAAAATTCAAAAAAAATTTTTAATTAAAAAAATAAACAATTTATTATTTTAATAGTATTATTTTAATAATATAATTCATTATTTATTACTTTAACACTTTACAGTATTAAAGTGGTAGATGGGACATTCATGATTCTATTTCTCTTAAACCAAAATTCTCAGTTTCTATAAACATTAAAATATTTACTCATTGGATGGGAGTTTGGGATTAGCAGATGCAAACTGTTATATATAGAATGGATAAACAACAAGGTCCTACTTATAGCACAGGGAACTATATTCAATATCCTGTGATAAACCATATGGAAAAGAATAGGAGAAAGATTATATATGTGTATAACTGAATCACTTTGGTGTCCAGCAGAAATTAACACAACATTGTAAATCAACTATACTTCAATAAAATTTAAAAAATAAAAAAATTTACTCATTGGCTTTATCTTATAATATACAGAAAACGTTTTCTAGCTTACAATACCAATATTACAACTAGCAAGACTACTGAGTGACGTTTATTTTTCCATTTCTTTTTTCCTTTAAATTTATTCCATTAAGATTGGGCAATCTTCATATCATGTTCAAAAGCCATTTGAAGTAACTCTTTTTCTCTATATGGCAACTTTCACAATTTGATATAGTTAGGGTCCTTTGTTTCCATTTGTCTTCAATTTTAGGGTTTGCTGTTTTCTTTTCACTTTGATTACATTTTTCAATATGTAAAAAGTTCAAAAAAGTCAAAACTAACTGAAAAGGTATCCTCTGAGAAGTCTTGCTTCCATTCCTATCCCCTCCACTTCTGCATTTTATTTCTGCTCACACCATATATATATATATATATATATATTTTTTTTTTTTTGTAAGTTTCTGGTTTCTTATTCCACTGTTTACTTTTTTGCAAAAATAACATACATACATATTCCTATTTTCCTCTTCTCTTACACAAAAGGAAGCATCTTCTATATGTTATTCTTCATTGTATAGTACTCTAATGTTTTGCAGAATATACACCATTTTATTTTATTTATTTTTTAATTAATTAATTAATTAATTTTTGGCTGCATTGGGTCTTCGTTGTTGGGTCTTCACTGCTGTGCGCGGGCTTTCTCTAGTTGCGGCGAGTGGGGTCTATTCTTCGTTGTGGTCTCCGGGTTTCTCATTGCGGTGGCTTCTCTTGTTGCAGAGCTCGGGCTCTAGGCATGTGGGCTTCAGTAGTTGTGGCACACGGGCTCAGTAGCTGTGGCTCGCAGGCTCAGTAGTTGTGGTGCACAGGCTTAGCTGCTCCGCAGCATGTGTGATTTTCCCAGACCAGGGCTCGAACCCGTGTTCCCTGCACTGGCAGGCGGATTCTCAACCAGTGCGCCACCAGCGAAGTCCCTATACCATTTTAACGTGTTAAACTATTTTGATTATGCTCAAAGAGAACAGTCACAGGTCCACTGAGAGCTAATAGTAAGGGAACAGGATGGACAGCTCCAGTGTGTGTTTTCCATCACCACCAAGCAATTCCTCAATTCTCAGCGGACAATGACCAGGTGTCCTACGATGTAACTCAATTCTGACACTACTGTCAGATCCCACAGGTTATGAGCTCAGTCCTCCAAGACTGCCCGCCCCTTTTAGATGCCAATCACAAGTCCAAGTTGTTACCTGCTCTTCTGAGCTACTGGCTATTGATTGGAGGCTACCAGGTTTGATTAATTTGCTAGAGTAACTCACAGAACTTAGGAGAATAATTTACTTACGAGATCACCGGTTTATTATAAAAGGACATACAAACAGGAACAGCCAGCTGGAAGAGATGCATAGGGCGAGGTATGTGGGAAGGGGTGTGGCGCAGCCATGCCCTCTCTGGGAGTGCCACTCTCCCCACACCTCCATGTATTCACCAACCACGAAGCTCTCCATACTCTGCTCTTGGGTTTTTTATAGAGGCTTTATTACATAGGCATGATTGGTTAAATCATCGGCCACTGGTGACTGAACTCAATCTCCAGCCCCTCCCCTCCTCAGAGGGTGGGGCTAAATTACAACCCTCTAATCAAGGTTGGTTCCCCTGGCAATAACCCCCCACCCCCCCAACCAACTTCTTGCAAAAGTTATCTCATTAACATAAACTCAGGTATGGTTGAAAGGGGTTTGTTATGAAAATCAAAAGACACACTAATTGCTCTCATCACTTAGGAAAATCCAAGGGTTTTAGGAGCTCTGTGCCAGAATTGAGGACTGAGACCAAATTTACATTTATTATAAACCACAATATCACAACAGCATATAGCACTAATTGTTGCCATTGTATTTGTCCACTAGTGCCACAATAATACTATATAACAAACTACCTCAAACTTACGACTAAGGAAGTTGATGACAACTGAGGTTGGGGAGTGGTCAGTTCAAATGTTACTTTACATGACTACTTCCCCGAGACTGAGATAAACTCATCATTCCTAATATTTTGACCCTATTATT
This sequence comes from Balaenoptera physalus, assembly GCF_965194825.1. Lineage (NCBI taxonomy): Eukaryota > Metazoa > Chordata > Mammalia > Artiodactyla > Balaenopteridae > Balaenoptera > Balaenoptera physalus. Next base: position 120,055,802 of record NC_138890.1, on the reverse strand, counting down.
TTATTTTCCAAAATAAAAATGGAGGTCAAGGAAACTTTTTGTTGTTGTTGTGTACTCTGAGTAGCCTAAATATGGAAGATGCTTTAAGAACTAGGAGAAGAGTAACAGGAGATAAAATATGAGAAGTAGTTAAGGGCAGGTTATGTGTGGTTTTGAAGGTCATAGTAGAGTCTAGATTTTCTTCTGAATGCAATGGGCAGCCATCAGAATGCTATAAGCAGGGGAATAATATCTGCTTTGTAAAAAAACTGTCTGCTGTGTGGAGCATGGGCTGCAGGTGGCAAAGTGGGGACAGGGAGGCAAGTTGGGAGGCTGTTATAGTAGTAGCCCAGGAGAGTGATGGTGGCTTGGATTAGGCTGGAAACAGTAAATATGGTCTGTGGTCAAAGTTGGGATATATTTTGGAGGTAGGACCTATAACATTTGCTGATGGATTTGATATGGGAGGTTATAGGAAAAAAGGAAAGAGTTGACTCTTAGTGTTGATTTAATGGTGGATGGGAAATATTGTTCTGGCTTAGATGTGGCGTATTTGGGAAGTCTGTTAGTCATCTAGGTAGAGATAATGAGTGAGCAGTTGAATATACTTTTGTCGGGTATCAGGTACAGAGTTGAGATAATCATATTCCCTAGTAGTCAGTAGCACAGTATAATAGATATGGGCACAGATTGTGGAGCTGCCTGCCTGTGTTCATATTTCACCCTTGCCACTAACAGCACTGTGGCCTTAGGTAAATTACTTAACATTTTCTGTGTCTCAGTTTTCTGTTTCTGTAAAATGGGAGTAATAGTACCTACTTCATAGGATCCAATGGATTAATATACGTAAAGCACTAAGAATAATGTCTAATGTAAAAGCTATATAGACATTAGCCACTGTTAGCATAGTCATCTTCAATCCATGCCAGGCATCTCATGTATTCTTCTTCCCTTATCTTCACTCCTATTCTCCTCCCCCAAAAAGGTACCTGTTCGAGTGGCTGGTTTTGTTTTTTTTTTACACCAATATCCAATTCTCCAATTCTCTGGAATACCAACTGGGTGTCCAATAATTCAATTTGATGAAGACACTATCTACCTGGAGTTAGCATTAAATGCCACTGGTTAAAGGGGATCAGTCCCACAAAACTGCCCCCACTTCAGATGCCAGTCCCAAGTCCTTCGCCACCCTTACTTCTGACCAACTGGCTGTAAATCGGGGGTTCCCATGACCCCCTCCTCAAGTTCAGAAATTTGCTAGAGTGGTTCACACAACTCAGGAAAATACTTTACCTATGACTGCTGGTTTATTATAAAGGATACTACCCAGGAACAGCCGAATGTAAGAGATGCATAGGGCATGGTATGCGGGAGGGGGATTTCTGGAGTATCTATGCTCTCTCTTAGCTGTTACCTTCCCAGCACCTGGATGTGTTCACCAGCCTGGAGGCTCTCCAAACCCTCTTGTTTACGAGTTTTTATAGAGGTTTCATTACATACGCATGATTGAGTAAAATATCGCCAGGCCATTGGTGATTAAACTCAACCTCTATGCCCTCTCCCCTCCCTGGAGGTTTGGGGGCGGGGGGAGGGGTGAGGAGAGGGGAGGGATGGGACTGAAAGTTACAACCCTCAACCCTTTAATCCTCTCTTGATCTTTTGTGGCAACCTGACCCAACCTGAAGCTATCTTCAGGGGCCCCAGCATGACACTAGTCATCTCATTAGCATACAGAAGACACTTTTAACACTCCAAGGGTGTTAGGAGCTGTGGCCCAGAAACCTGGGACAAAGTCCAAATATACATTTCTCTTTACATCACACCACTTTAGTGTTGAAATATGACCTTAAATATGCACATAACTTTGTATTATATATGTTGTGTTATGTCCTTTTAAAAAACTTTTATTGTTAAGTATAGCAAATACAGAAAACTGCATACCACTAACAGGTCAGAATAGAGAGACCCTTGCTCACCACCCTAGCAATGTTCCATGTGTCTCCTCCCAATTACAACCCTTCTTCTCCTCCCAAGAATAGCTACTATCCTGATGTTTCTGACAATCTCCTTCTCATCACCTAAGCGTGCATCCCTAAGCACTCTAGTTCTGCCTGGTTTTTCTTTCTTTCTTTTTTTTGGCTATGTCTCTTAGGTCTATTTTTATCTAAAGAAGCCCCTTTCTCCTTTTTTTTTTTTTTTCCCTTAAAATTTATTTGTTGAAATACCAGATTAATTGTCCTGTCATTTCCTATAACCTGAATTTTGTTGACTGCCTTCTGTGGAATAATTTAACATGTTTTTTCTGTAGCTCATATTTTCTGTAACTTGATGGCTGATCACCTTGGGGTCAAAAATTAATGATTTTGTTCAACCAGGGTACTACAGACAAATTTAACAGACCAGGAGAAGATATTTGCAATATCTAAGATAGGAGAGATTAAAAAAAATAAAGACTATAATATATCTGGGAATCCAGCTAACAAAGAATGTACAAGATCTTCAGAAGGTTTTCTCTATTGAAATATATAAAATATTTGAAAAATATTTTGCACTACATTCATGAATGTGAAGATTCAGCATTCATTCAAACTTCTTTCAAGCTTGCTTCCTTATCCTATAAATCTTAAAAAGTTAAATACTATCAATACATTTCCAGACATGCAGTTAGGGTTCTAGAGGTAAATGATTTCTGCCAATTAGATAGGTACATTTAAGTAAAATTTGGAAGGTAGAAGTAAGGCAAAAGCCTTCTTCCTGCTACTTTGTTTTTTGGTTGGTAGGCATCACGGAGATGAAGATAATGTTAACTATTTTCTGCAACAACTTTCTTTTCTTTTTTTTTTTTTTTGCAACAGCTTTCTAAAGCAGTCATTTGCTTTGAGTACTTGTTTATTCTTGAATTGTAGCTACCATAGTGTGTTCTTAACATCAATAACTCCAATTGTGGGGTCTTGATTCTCCATCATCCTGATGGGTGGAGACAGTGGTAGTAGCTCCCTTAACTGCCCAGTTTGGCAGTATTATCCTGGGACTCATTTCTGACAGCCCACTCCTCCAGCCCTTTAAACAATTTTCTGAACACCAATTCCCCATATTAAATCCTTATATATTTAAAATAGCTGGATCTATTTCCTGCAACTGAACGCAGACTCATACAATAATGAGTAAAGATAAATAAGCTTCCCAAATAAATCTACACAATCAATCCCAATTAAAAAATTTTAAATAATTGAACAAAATCTAAAGTATATATGGAACAAAGGTCTGCAAATATGTCAACATCAAAAATGAAAAATAATCACCCTACCATATTAAGAATAATGAGTCTACATATTAATAATTGTTGATGCTTGGGTGATAAACCTATGGAGGTTCATTATATTATTTTATTTTTATGTACATGAAGTTTTCTATAATAATGTAAAAAGAATATTCAGTCTGATGTTCAAAAAGTTGGAATTATAATTTTGGGACTTATCAAAATGAAGATAATATTTACAGTCATGCGATTGGATGAAACCATTTCGGGAGAGTACAGATAGAAAAGAACATAGGACTAAGATGTGAGCATCTCTAATATTTAGAAGTTGGAGGAAGAAGATAAAGCAAAGTAGACTGAAGAGATGTCAGTAAAGTAAAAGGAAACCAGGAGGTGAGATATTCTGGAAGCTTAGAGAAGAAAATGTTTCAAAAATGTGGAAGGCCCAAGTATGTCAAATACTGCCTAAAATGAGAACTAAGAATTTGTCTTTGGATTTGCCAAGATGGAGGTTTAGACAATTTGGGGAGAAATTTTGCTATAAAGAGGAGTGCAAAAATTAAGTAGTGGCTGGACGGGAACAGAAGTCAAAATTTTTTTGTTTTGCTCCCTTTTAAGATACCTGATACTAAGGCATATTCAGTGCACTGACAGAATGATCTAGTTGAAAAGGGGAAAACAGATATAGGAGGGAAACAATAACAGAAGAACCAAGGTCCTGAATGAAATAAACAAGTAGAGAGACTATTTCTTTCATGTGTAACAGGAAGGAAGGCAATATCTATAGGTTCAGATGCATATAGATGGATAGACTTGGTGGAGGGAAGATGAGATTGCGTGTGTCTATTTTCACACCTTTAACTCTCTAAGCCTCAGTTCCCTCACCACTAATACGGAAAGTACCTATCTCATAAGATTTCTGTGAGGATTCAACAATCAAGGAGCCAACACTCAATATTAACCCAGTGGAAAATTGTTATTAAGACTCCTAGTTCAACAATTCTCAATTCTCCATCAACTCAACAAAATTATCAACCTCTCCTTTTGCATTTAATAAAATACCACAACCAAAATAAGTATGATGGGGACTTCCCAAGTGGCGCAGTGGTTAAGAATCTGCCTACCAATGAAGGGGACATGGGTTTGAGCCCTGGTCCAGGGAGATCCCACATGCTGCGGAACAACTAAGCCCGTGCGCCACAGCTACTGAGCCTGCTTTATAGAGCCCAGGAGGCACAACTACTGAGCCGGCGTGCCACAACTACTGAAGTCTGCGTGCCTACAGACTGTGCTCCGCAACAAGAGAAGCCACCGCAATGAGAAGCCCCTGCACCACAACAAAGAGTAGCCCCTGCTCACTGCAACTACAGAAAGCACGCGTGCAGCAATGAAGATCTAACACAGCCAAAAATAAATAAATAAATAAATTTATAGTAAAATAAAATTTATTAAAAAAATAGCTCATTCCTTAAAAAAAAAAAAATGAGTATGATGGATGTAACTTAATGGTGTTGGCGATGTCAGAGAAAGCTTTCCTGAGACACTTAAACTAAGAGCTAGATGAGGTATAGATGTTAACTTTATAAAGGTGGGGATGCTAGAAGAAGAATTTAAGAAGGTTTAGAAACTTAAAAGAAAAAAAAAAAAAATCCATTGTGGCTATCAGTCAAGGGGCCAGAAAATGAAGCAACTGAAAGCACAGGAACATTTATACTCAGTGATCTCCAGTACCTCTTGTGGGTCAGAATGGGGCTCTTAAGAAATAAACATAATATAAAATAAATATTTTAGCTCTTACTGAAGCAGACTCAAGTCCAACTGAGAGGTGAAAACAATTCATAGACGTTAATTAGACCATAAACCATAAACCAAGGAGGACTGCACATTTCCCCTGTCTTGCCTACTCGCTCTACTGACAAAGGCCAGGTTGAGTGCTGAGTAAATGATTCTTAGGTTTGTTCAAGCTCAGTAGTAAAGTGTGGGAGCCAGCTAACCATATTTGTCATAGACATTGGGAGCACATAGGAAGTGGTAATGTGAGTTACTCTTTTGCCATCACTGAGCTAAGATGGCAACTTAGTAGCTATTTTCTCAGGGGGTGGGGGAGGAATCCCTTCAGTTATTTCTTTTAAAAGACTGGTATGTAAATATTAGCAGAATCAGAATTTCCTGACCACTCACAAAATAACCAGGAGTCAGAATCAAAATTTTCTTTTCTTACTATTAGGGAATCTTTCATGATTTCAACACATGAAAGTTTTAAAAATTACAAAAGAACAAGAGTAAAGTGGAAACCAAAGGAAAGTTAAAATCTGGAACATTTCCTGAAAACAGGTGAAGAAAATCAGGTGGCCGGTTACTTAAGTAGAAACCTGTGTTTACGCAAATACTCAGAAAACCTCACATGACTAGGAAGTTTCAAATGCCATCAGTATAACATGGAGGAAGGGGGGAAAACTGTTCCTGAACAAAGATATACTTTCAAAAAGAGGGGGATTTCTATATATTTTGTAATATTCCTACAGCACAGTCATTTTGACCCTTATTGTTAAGACAGTGACCCCCAGAGCCTGATAGTACAAACTCCTTTTTCTGTAATAAACTTGACTCATATTTAATAATAGAAGCAACATTGTTTTTTGAGAAAATATCAACTGTTACAAGTATCCTAAAAAGCAACACAGCGGTCCTCATCAGTTATTTTCCTAAAGAGGTCACAATCCTAACAAATTCACATTAGATAAGTATTCAAAAACAAAAACATTAATCTTAACTGGGGAGAAATCTGCACCTAGACAAGTTTTCTTGCTTTATGTAAACTGTATTTTCTCTAACTTAGATTTCCGACTCACTTTTTAATATGCAAACGCTTTTCAGAGCTAAGACCACAAAAAGGCTGATCAGGAAGCATTCTGATTTAAATTGCCAATTTTAATATCGGTTGTTTTAAGATTGTCTTAAAGCTTGTCCTAGTGTTTAGAAAATTTTAACTCACACCAGTTTAGCCTCCCCAAACACACCGGACACAAATTCTCCTTTGATTGAATTACTCAGCTAAGAGAGGTAAAGTTTGTTCAACTGTGAATCGCTAACCGTCAAATCCATACCAACTGGTATCAAGGAGTCAACTTTTTGTCTAAGACACAAAAGAAATAAGGTAATCACAGTCACGGGTCTAAGGTGGTTAGCCACCTGCTAAAATGCAGACTACCTGGTCCCATCCCCAGTCAGACTGAATCGCTGAGAGGTGGGGCTCAGGTCTGCATTCTGAACACGCTCCACAGAAATTCTGAACCATGGTCCCGCAACCAACCAAACCACCTAATCTGTGAAAGCTAAATTAGCTTCGTTTTTTACAAAACGTCTTGGTAAAGGCTCATTCGGGCCAAAGGGGAAATTCGAAAACATTCGGATGATCGCTACAATCTACACCTCCCAGCGAATGGAGGGGTAAGCACACTCTAGGCTCCCCGATCGTTTCCGCAAACGTGAACAGGCCCTTTCTTCTGAGGATGAAGAACTTGGGGATTGGGGCCCTGAGACAGGACCGACTTACTCAACCCTAACTGTGCAAAGAACCGTGCTCTCTGACCCTTCCACAGCCTTTCCCAGGGTCACTCGCGGTGCTTCCAGCCCAGTCTTTCGTTCAGTCTCCACCCGGCCGGCGCTGGACCACGAGAGGACGGTCACAGGGTACCTTCACAAACGCGGCGACCTGAGGCCGCGCATGCGCAGCCAGCCGCTGAGCTCGCGGCGTAGTCCGTTTCCTGACTTTCCGAGGAAGTGGCGTTGCGTCACTTCCGGTCTCCCTCTAGCTGCCATCTTGCGTCCCCGCGTGTGTGCGCCTTATCTCAGCTGGTCTGCCCGAGACCCCCCTGAGCGCCAACCCTAGTCCCCCGCGCGGCCCCATTTCCGCTCCAACAAGGTACAAAAAGGCTCTGGACGCCGGCGTGGGAGGAGGACGGGAACGGGGGCGGGAAGTGCCCGGAAGGAGCGAGACAGGGAGGGACAGGGCTGAGGAGAGGAAGGCGATGCGACGGACAGGCGCACCCACTCAGGCTGACTCTCGGGGTCGAGGTCGGGCCAGGGGCGGCTGCCCTGGGGGCGAGGCGACGCCGTCTCTTCCTCCACCTCGCGGCGGAACCCGAGGACAGGAGCCTCAGGTACCGCGAGGCTTGCGGAAAGTGGCCGGGCCGGGCAGGCCCTGGCTAGGCCGAGGCGAGGCCAGGCCGGGGCCGGGGGGGTGGGAGGCGCTGACCAGCTGTGGGTTAGAGCCCTTCTTCTGGGCCGTTAAAGAGCGGGGGAGGGGTAGGAAAGCGGGTGCTCTTTGGGCCCCCTCGGAACTGAAGTTCGGGAGCTTGGCGGGGTGGTTCGGGATCCAGGCCTCGGCCTGTGTAGGACGTTTATTCCGCTGGTGTCCTGGGAAATAACGAGCGTGGAATGCTAGAGTGAACTAGATCTTTCCTCGCTGAGGGTTTCCTGTTTTTCTAGATGAAAGAAACTATCATGAACCAGGAGAAACTCGCCAAACTGCAGGCACAAGTGCGCATTGGTGGGAAAGTAAGTTTTACTAGCGTTGGGGGTTTTGGGTTTTGGGGTTTTTTTTTTGAAGTTTTATGGTTTAGGTTTTTTTCTCCTTTGCATTTTTAATAGGATTGGCTTGTCACTTTGTCTCTAGAGGGCATTTCACAGAGCTTGCAAATCGTTATGAAGGGAGTGGCAAGGGATTAAATTAGGTATACAGTGTAGTGTATCAGTGAGACGTGTAGGTTGTAAATTAGAAGAAAAACATGCAAGCGAAGAGATAAAGAGAGCACTTAAACTGCAAACTTTGCTTTTATGTAGATGTTTTCAGTGTTACAGTATTTTAAGTAGAACAGAAGTGTTTCCTAATTTAATTAGAAAGAAAATATGTCATTTCGGTTAGATCATCACGTGACCCTTAATACCCTTGACTTGTTTTGTCATTGGCTTTATAACCTAAGTTGTATACAGTCAGTGCTTGATTTTTATTTTATTTATTTTTTTAATAACTAAGCTAACTGAATCTAAGTTTCACCCATCTTTTCAACTTTAGTTTATGGTTGTGGATAATTGTGGTACTTAATAGTTGGAAGTTCATGCCTCTTGTAAATTAAGACCTTTTGTAATCCTTTCTTAGCTAAATACAACCCAGGGTAGTTGTGTATTTTCTAGGATATTTGAAGATGTAGTTCTTATAGGTACATTTTTTTAATTTAAGAGCAATGACTGTGGATTTGGAAATATTACCTAAGCAGATACCATTCCATTTTTGCTTTGTAATTACACTGAAACTGAGGGAATGAGAGTGATTGACGGGTGGGTTTTTAAATGATCGGGTTTTGGTTAATTGATCTTTCCTGGTGGCTATTGGTCCCCTTCAAGGGGATTCTTTTTTGAACTTGGTAAGTTTTAGGTTCTCTAATTTACTTAAGTCAGAAGTGCACTCTAGCAGAGGTCTACCTAGTTGTATTTTACCTTGTGTTAGCACATTCCTAGTATTTAACAAGGTGTGGTAGCTTGTTGAAACAGAGCGTGTCTTTACTTGGTAAAACTTGTAAAGCTTCCATGCTGCAAGTTTATTATCTATTAGTTTTTCTCACTTCAAGCATTTACCTTCAAGTAGAGTCTACTGCGAAATAGCCAAAAGTTGCACTTAGATTTAAGTAATAAGATGTATATCTGTTAATTACTGGATTTTGCCAGAAGTGAAAGTATCCTGATTCCCCCCGTGCCCCCAAGCTGGTCTTCAAGATCTACACCTACCCATTAACAGCAGTAGGTGTTTCGTGTCCTTGTTAGCAGTTGTTACAAGCTAGGTGTGGCCGTCAGGTGCCAGGAAAACTCATGTTCCTTGTGGGTCAGTGTTCGGGTGCTCTTATATTGGCATTTTTAACCATCATTCCTCTTAGTGCAGGTTTCACAAGGAGTCATTTGAATAATGTGCTTGTGTGCCTTCTTTTTGTTGTTACTCTGATCATTAGTCTTTAACTTGTGAGTGACATCATTCTAGGGTAAAGGAGAGTCAGGGTTTTCTAGGATTCTTAAGGCTTATGTAGGATTAAACTTTGTTTAGTTAATGTAGGAACTATTTCTGTCATTGTAATATGGAAACATTTTCTTCATGTTTTAAGAAACCTACTTACTGTGGAATGTGAAATTAGATGAGTTAGTGTTGCCTTAGAGAAATCTGAAAGCGTTAGGTACTTTTTAGGTAAATGCTATGAAAGCCCTTTAGTTCAGTAAAAATTGAGTGTAAAGTGTATGAAACCTATAGAATGTGGGCTGGTTTTGTTTTTAGAATCTTATAGTAGTTCTTTGGAATGTCTTTTAGGGAGGATTCTTTGGAAACCAGGTATCTACATCGCTTCAAGATGATCTTTATTCTTAAAGGTTTTTGGGGGTGTTTGGCAACCAGTATTTTTTGTAGCTATTGATATTTTCTTCAGTTAAACTATGATTTGTTTAAGCCTTTATTATTGCTGGATCCTGAGAGTATAAAATTTAAGAAGTTTAAAGTCCTTAGAGGGGGACTTTACTAGTAGGGGAGATAGGCATCTTAAAAAAAGCAAAACAAAACAAAAACCTCTTTTCACAGTGTAATACACAGTGGAACAGAAGCATTTTCAAAATACAGAGATGGGAATGATTTGGTTTGGGGGTGTTAATGGCAGTTTAGGGAAGGCACAGAAGAGATGATGGCTTTAGCAGGATTTTAAAAGGATGGATAGGAATTGGTGTGGAGGTTGGGGGAAGGTGAAGTCAGTAGGTGATAGCCTTTCCATGAAGAGCCTTATGTGCTGCATGAACGGATTAGTCTGTATGAGAGAGTCCATGAGAGTGTCATTAAAGAGTTTTGAGAAGAGGGAGGTTGGAGATTTGGCATATATGTACAAGAGACAAGTTTTCCTGAAGCCTGTATTCTGTTCATTCATCAAGATGTGTGCTTTCAATGAGTCAGATACAGTACTCAATAGTAGGTTTATCTCAATAAACAGAATCGAAGCCCTCGAGGAGCTTATGTTCTAGTGAGGGAAGACAATAAAATGTATTTCTCTCTTATAAGTGTTATGAAGAAAAATAAACTTGGATAGATACGAAATGAATGTGGGAATTACTGTTTTTCATTGGGTAGTTGGGAAAGGCCACTCCAATATGGTGACATAAGAACGGAGATCTGTAGTGAGGTAGGGAGCCATGCAGATGTTAGGGGAAGAAGGGAACAGTATATGCAAAGGCTCCTGTTTGGCCTTTTTAAGGAACAGCAAAGAGCTTTATTTGGCTGAAGATGAGTTTACATGTGTGATAGAAGATGGAGTGTCAAGAGTGGCATAGAGGGGCAGGGCAGATCGTGTGGGACCTGCTAGGTTAAGATAGATTTTACTTCAGATTTTACTCTTGGAAGCTGTAGAAGTCTATATATAGACATATTTGTGTCTTATAGTATCTTGTCTGTGAATATTAATGGATGTTGATTTTTCTTTAATATAAAAACTGAAAAGGTTAATGGTTCTGCATATGGAGTTTCTAAATGAGGCTTAATTTAGGTTGGGACATGCTCACTTGTAAAGCAGATAATGTAAAAAGTAGAACTTTGAAAAGATCATTCCTTTATATCTGACAAAACTAGAAGCTTAGAAGTTATGAAGGATTTTTAGACAATTCCTTTCATTCTCCTCTTTTGGCTTCCATCGGTGCCTTAATATACCTACTCACTGCATAAAAGTTTGTGGTTATGGTAATTTTCTTACACAGATTGAGAGGTCAGAAAGGAATTAGAAACTGTCCATTTGAAAATGACTCTTGTGGTATAAACATATGCTGTGTTCTTTCCTTTTCTCCCCACTTTAGGGAACTGCTCGCAGAAAGAAGAAGGTGGTTCATAGAACAGCCACAGCAGACGACAAAAAACTTCAGTTCTCTTTAAAGAAGTTAGGGGTAAACAATATCTCTGGTATTGAAGAGGTAAGTGTCAGATTTTATTTCTTTACAAAAATAAGATTTGATTGAAAACTTAAATGTTCGTGCGTTAAATGATTTTTTTGACTCTACTGCCAACAGAATTTCTTCTCTCTCTAAAATATGTTTCTACTCTATTAATATCAGGGAGATTGCTAAGTGTAAAAGGGATTAGATTGCACTTTCCATTTCAGGCAGAATTTTGCTTGTGCATCATGGTGAAATACTAGGTTACTTAGGTAGACTTCAGCTTTTGCTTAATACAGCGTTTGGTTTTAAAGGGATTTTGGTGAGTGTTGCTAATTTAACAATTTTTTTTTTTTCTTTTTAGGTGAATATGTTCACAAACCAAGGAACAGTGATCCACTTTAACAACCCTAAAGTTCAGGCATCTCTGGCAGCAAACACTTTCACCATTACAGGCCATGCTGAGACAAAGCAGCTGACAGAAATGCTACCCAGCATCTTAAACCAGCTTGGCGCAGACAGTCTGACCAGTTTAAGGAGACTGGCTGAAGCTCTGCCCAAACAATGTGAGTTTCCTAGTAGCAGTTTTGCCCAGGGTTACTGATTTGTCAGTAAATTTCTAAGATTTAGGGTGCACAGTGGATATGAATATTTTTAAATTTGGAAATGCAGACTTTCCTCTAAGAAATACCAATTTTTATACTGATTTTAAGCAGGTGTTCTTGGTGTGTTAAATAATTTATCTAGTATGCTTTGATCGTTACACTTGATTAAGTGGAATGTTTGCTTTCTACTAGCTTTCTGTTTTGGATCAGAGACTAAAAATTTTACCTTTATTAGCTGGAAATGATGAAAATGTTAATTTGGGCTTCTATTTTTTTTAATAACTGACAGTTAATTGAAATATATTTAAATATATTATAAATTATTAAACTTCTTCAGTTGTACAAATTCAGTTGGTATTACCAATAGTCTTTAAGAATTGGCCTCCTGCTATTCTGGTGTTTTTAATTATACTGTAATAAGGATTTTGTTCGGGGCAGAAAATTGTGTGGTTGAATAGGTGTATATCAGGGGGTATAGCTACTTTATGCTGAAGCTCTCTGATTAAAATTTTGAGGAATGGAAATGTAGAAGTGAGACAGGTTTATTATATGGTCTGCTGTTTAGTCATCCATGTTTTTCTTGGGGTTTGCTCACTCTGCTTTAATCAGTTTGTGTGTGTTGGTGTTTTTTGTTTGTTTTGTCATGCCAAAAGACCTAAGAGGTTCTAGAAAGTCTTAGGCTTTCAGAGCTGAGGTAGGCTTTTGAAGGATTCCACTGAAAATTGTACAGGGCTAGTACTGTGAGGTCTCAGCTCTCAAGTGTAGTTCATTTTCTTGTGTAATAAAAGGAGAGTGGAGGCTTACCAGTCAAAGGCACTTTTAATTTTTTGATTATTTTATTTTCACTTCAGTAAAGGTTTTTTGGTATGTAGGTTTACCTGTACCCTGTTGTAGGTGAGAGGGATTGAAAGGAGAATGGGTTTGGAATTTGGTGTGTTGGCTGGTACTAGTATTCTAGCTCATTTGTAGACGTCAGACTATCATGCTGTTGCTAGTACTGTAAAAGAAATCCCAAATGTCACCATAAACATAAGTTGTAACAACACTTGACCATTCGTCTGTTGTTGTTTTGGTTAGTGTTCATTGAACATTTACATTTCCTTTCACAGCTGTGGATGGAAAAGCACCACTTGCTACTGGAGAGGATGATGATGATGAAGTTCCAGGTAGGAACTTTCACTTGTGGTTAAACTAGAGAATCTTAGCAAGGGAGAACGAAGAATCTTTGTACTATAGGAAAGATTACCCTAGGCCAGGGGTTGGGGAGGTATGTGAAATAGGGTAAAGTGGGGCAAAGGGAGAATGAGAAAAATAATGCAGTGTTACTCACCTGGGAGTTAGGCTTGTAGGCTTGGTTTTTCTCTGTTTGGGATCCCAAAAAGGTATCTAACCTTAAATATTGTGTAAATAGATATGTATGTAATAACCTAAATATAGTAGGTACTTGCAGATCACAAATGACCCTTGTTTCCTACTTTGAGATCCATAAATGTATGAGAAGGCATGGAGAAGTTGTAGAAAACTCTTCTATATAATCATTCTGAAATCAGCAGAAAAACTCCTTTGGCAATCATGAGGCATTTTTCTATCCTAGCTGTTATTGGATAATTTATTTTATTGTAAAACAGATATTGGGCAGTAGACTCCCTAGACTCAGAAATATTTCCACATTGCATAGACAGGTATCCTCAGGAATCCAGGAAAACTTCAAATTGTGTGTCATGGTATTCTTTGATTCTGTCCCCCACATAACTAATATTACTTAACTAATTCTTGGAGTGGGGCAGGAATGGGTAGGGCATATACATATTCTTTAAGCATAATATTTATGTCATCGGCAAGTTAATAATTTCCCTCTTTCCCTTGTATTAATTATATGCCAAAATATACACTTCAAAATATGCCAAATTGAGTAGTGGTCTCATTGGAAATAAAAACAGGTGTCTAAATTTATATCCTAATTTAACTGTAGGATATATTTTGAGAGCATTTCCCTATCTTCTTTTTAAGACCTGCTGATTATTTTTGTAGACTTGGCTTTTTTTTCTGAGTTTTTACTTTTTTTTTCCTTTTCCTAGATCTTGTGGAGAATTTTGATGAGGCTTCCAAGAATGAAGCAAACTGAATTGAGTCAGCTTCTGAAGAAGATAAATCTTGAAGTTACTGGGAGCTGCTATTTTATATTATGACTGCTTTTTAAAATTTTGTTTATGGATCTGATAAAATCTAGATCTCTAATATTTTTAAGCCCAAGCCCCTGGACACTGCAGCTCTTTTCAGTTTTTGCTTATATACAATTCATTCTTTGCAGCTAATTAAGCTGAGGAAGCCTGGGAATAAAGTTTGAAACAAAGATTAATAAAGTTCTTTGCTTAGTATACGGTTTTATATTTTATTTCATTGATACTGATTTGTACACAGAAAGCAAAATTGTTTATAGAAAGCTAATCATGGCATGTAATATGACTGATAACCATGGATGGAATCTGATTAAAGATTTAAGATGACAGTGTAAGTATCAAAGGTGGTTTAAAGTTCTTATGTCTGAAAACTTTTTTCTCCAGCAGGCCTCAGGGCTTCCATGGTTTGTGATGGGTGTAATTATGAGACTAGCATATTCCTTCGTGGGTAAGCAAGGAGTATTTTTCTCTTAATATTGTCTATATTGTAAACATATACTGAGTGCCTTATATGTATTATAACACTTAATTTTCTCTCATTTAATTCTCAATTTATGAAGTAGGGACTAGTAGCTCCATTTTGTAGATATAACCGAGGTTACATCAAAAAAGTTAAAGTAGTTAATCTCTTAACTCCATTCTATGTAGTGTATTTTCTAAGATACCTGAAAAAAAGTAGTGTTTGTGTTAGGAATGTCACCGTATCTTCCTTAAGTGATAACACTTTAAATGAAGAGGACTACTTTTTTCTTTAAAGTTGTTTTTGTTACTTTTTAAGTTAACAGTAATATTGACATGCATGTATACAGTTGTAAGAATTTTAACACATAATATGACTGCCACCATAGAATACTGAACAGTTCCATTACCCCAGAAAATTCCCTCAATATAGGGCTACTTTTAAAAAATTGTATTAGCAGTCATAATGCCTTAGTTTCTGCTTGCAATAATAAGAATTCATTTTAAATTTTCATTCTAATTGGAAAGTACCTTTTGAAGGTACTATACAGCTATATCTAAAAGTCAACTATTAACTCAAAAATGAGATGCTGTGCAAAAAATATTTGCACATCTTAACATTGTATTTTCTTCAAAGGATGTGTATCAGTTCTGTTAAGGTATACTGCTACAGTAAGCAGGACTAAGTCTCAGTGGTTTACAAAATTAGGAAACAAGTACATGTCTCCAGACTACTGTGGGTTAGGTTGGGCTGTGCTACATACTCACTCCAGGTCCCAGACTGATGGAGCAACCTCTATTTGGGACACTCAGTTTCCTGGCAGAGTGAGAAGATGGTGGGTCACGTGCTGGCTCTTAAAGTGATACAAGTATCACTTCTTGTATATAATTGGCCAAGGCAAGTGGAGTGGCTTACCTGGAGGGCAGAGGGTTTGGAAGTCTTGGAGTAGAGCCTGAGGATTTACATATCTGATAAGCTCCCAGGTGATGCTAGTGCATTTCCACTGGTGATGCTTCCTTTGAGCAGCACAATTAGAGATTTTCTCAACTCATCCCAAGAGATTGCAGTGACAGAGGCTGATTTGAGCATGTGAAGATGGCCGCTGTCTGAATATCCTTATAGTTATTTGCCTTAGATCTGTATAGGAAAGGGACTAAATAGAGAAGTGCAATAGATTTCTAGGCCACTTGCTGCTTGTAGCAGATGCTGGCTAAGGTTAGTACTGTTTTGCCTGCGCTTAGAGACTTTTTTCTCCCAACAACCTCTAAAAATGTTATTTCTTTGGTCCATTATTTAAAGGATCTGGTGGTGTGTGTTGGTGGCTATAGACAGGTAAGAAAGGTTTTTCTTGTAACATTTTCAGTATCAAGATAGGCAGGGTTATGCTACAGTTAGAAATGACTAGAAACTTTAGTTGCTACAAAGATTTGTTCGTCAGGCTTGATGTTTGTGGTTTGCCTGTGGCTGGGCTCCACTTTACTTCAAGAACAGCCTCTAATCAGAACATTTCCAGTCTCAGGACAAGGAAAAGAGATGGCAAACAATCAGCTGGCTCTTCAGACTTAGACGTTGGGAAGTGATACACATCATTAAATTTCGGCAGCCAGAGCAAGTCACATACGTAGTCAAGTCTGATGGCCATGAGGACTGGGGAAGTATAATCCTCCCCCAGAGCAAGATAGCAGATTTTTTTTAAAACAATAATACAATCTACCATATCCTTATAATTTTTCTTAAATTGCCCACAATTCCTGTGGCTATTATGTTAAGCACTGTATAACTCATTTTATATCATCTTACTGATTGTCATAACAATCTCCCCCAAAGAGCCACATTATTCGGATAAGGAAACCCTTAAAACATACCCCTTAAGTGGTAGAGCGAGATTCAAACCCAGGTCTGCTCTTTTGACCTCAGTACCTATTGGAAAGAATTTCAGGTCCTGGCAGGCTGGAGGGGCAGATGATTCTAGTCTGGTTGATCTTTTGGCTGTTGTCCCAATTTGCTGGCTGTTGTCCACTGCTTTTAAGACTAGCCCTGAGCCAAACTTACTTTCAGCTGGATCTGAACCAGGGTTACACTAATGAAGAGATAGACATTGATTATGAACTGAGGATTCTTAGGATTAATACTCTTTATTTGTTGAACTAACCGACCTAGAGTACACTTGTGTCATCCCCATTATAACCCTGTGTCGTAAGGGCAGAAAGCTACATTCTAAAATTTGGAAACAAGTTTTTAAAAATATGGGTCAAAGGTCACTGACGGTTGGGTCTGATTTCTACCAATCATTTTTTTCTCTATTCTATAACACTGGATTTGTGCTTCGGTTGATTTCTACCAATCATTTTTTTCTCTATTCCATAACACTGGATTTGTGCTTTGGTAGCTCTCCCCACCCCACCCCTTTAAGATACATATGCTGTGGGGAGAGAAATCTTAAGGGGACTAATAACAGTTTTTAGCCTTCCCAAAACAATAGTTAGAAAAGTCTTCTATTCACATAAATTTTCATGACTCCAATCAGCACAGTCTTGACTGCCATCTTTGCAGCGAGTTCTGGGAATGCAGGCACAGTCGGCAAAGAAAACAGTATCACATCTGTAGCCTGAACACTTTGGGCACTGTGAAACTAGACAATTTTATTTATTTTTAAAACCATAACTGTTAAAATGTCAAGGTGAACTGGAAAAGATACTATTGGAAAAAAATAGCCATTTGGATTTTTAAAATATTAGGGAAGACTGTCCAAGAGGAATATTGCAGATGTTTATTAAAGATTCTACATATTTGGGTGAAAGAATTTGTACTCTGAAAAACCAAGAAGAGTACTATTTCTCTCTATCAGCCTGAGAATAAACATACTGACACACTGCGTAAACAAGGAAAGGTCCATATGAGTTTATACGTTCAATAAGCAAGGACGAGAATCAGTATTTGGTAATTGGCAGCTAGCAAGAAAGATCTGTTTATACTTCTAGTCTTTTGTTGTCAACACATTGTTAGATAACATGCAACTCCTAGGAAGCATTTCTATTTCTGCCTTCCATGAGGACTAGACAAAAGGCAGGATATGATCTATTTAGTGTACTTTATTTCCGATGAGTCTTTTACATTGCTGATTGGGGCCATGTGGTATTGGAAGCGTATCTACCACCGTGGTTTTAGAATAATCCAGTTTACCAGACTGTAAAGTGATCAGGGGTGCTGCACAGTGTTAAACCACCATAGAGAACATTGGAAGGCAGAGAGGAGAGTGGAGGAGGAAGGGCAAAAGGTTAAATAAACAACAACAACAAAAAATCTTTGAAAGTCAAAGCATTCAACAGACTTTTCTTTGATCTTTACTAAAATTTCCAAAGAAATCAAACAGAATTTTGGTAACAGACAAGAATTGTCCGTCAAGGTTAATCTTAATCTTTGTTAATCTTTGCAAATCTGGCTTTATTTGCTTCTTAGCTAGAGAACTCACCTACCTTAAATATGCAAACTATTGGAAGTGATAGAATTGCTTAACTGTGAATGTAAATATCCTTAGGAAGGTTTCTGAGCATGAGTTAATTTATGTGGCTGAAATGTAAGGGTAGCAACTCCAAGAACCCATTAAAACCTTAATTACATATTTTCATCTTTACCTGATTCATCTGAACAATCCCCACAGTCGTTTCTTGTGTCACACACCTTGTCCACGTATGTCCAAGTCTTCTGGTTGGGACACTTGAATATCAAGTTTTGTGAGAGACTGCTGGGCATTTGGCCTGTATAGACAACAGCATTATTTCTCATTGAAACATTCGTTCATTGATAATGTTTTAATTATAATTCTGAATTTTAGATATTAGTTGCTGGTGACTGCTTTTTAATTTGGATTGTTTGTCCACCTCACCACAATATGTGGCAGACTCATCTTCACTGTGACTGCAGTCCAGCCTGCCGTTACAGAGCAGGGAGGGGGGCAAGCAAGTAGAGAGGTCCTCACACAAGAAGCCCAGTCGCTGTGAAGCTGTTTTACGTGGTCGATATGACAAATCTGGAAGATTTATAAGACAAGTACTGGATGTTGACATATGCACCTGTGACCATGAACATCAAGCTCTAATAATAAAATAACCTGCCTTTAATAATCCGCTTTCTTCTTCCCCCTTTTGCTTCTTTCTGTTGTTCTTTTTCCCATGATTTCCTCTCCTCCCTTTCTTTCTTTTTCTCCCCCATACTCCCAAACTCTCTAGGCCGACTTAGCTTGCATTTCTTGCAATGCCAGTGGCCTTTGGGTAAACAAGTATGTACTCATTCCTGCCTGAGAAGGAAGGTGACCAGGAGGGGGCATCGAGCCTGGTATCTGCTTTGAGCTTCTCCACACATTGGTTCTGTGTATCTGTGATTTTCCCTCTGCTTTTCTTAGCTAGAAATGAGAGCAAAGATAAATTGCTACACCAACCTCAAGGGGACACTGTGGGCTAAATTGAGATCATTGTTTAAATGCAATGAATCTACTAAAAAATGTGTGGGAGTTTATCAGAATAATGTGATCATATTTTTTAAAGAAATTTAAGTACTGTAAAATTTTGATGGAAGTTAAGAGGTAAACAGCAGATAGGTAACACATATCTCAAACATTTACACCTGAAATAACGTATTGCCAGAAAATTCTCGTTTGGTGTGTGTAGTGGTAAACAGGAAATATTTTAAATACCTGGGTTAGAGTTGGTGAGGGCTTGGGGAAGGTGCATTTTGCATCTTGAAAGTTTTATAGTTGGACTAGGTTAATAATTAAGAAGCAGGTAACACTACTGTGTGTATCCCTTAATCCATGAGGTGCTTGGACTGTGCTTGTGGCTGGTTTCACTCAAATTGCTAACAATATTTATTACCCCACCCAACCTCATTTAACACTGAACGATACGCTCTCCTGTATTGTTCACCACTGTATACCTGGTCTCCCTAAATATGGCAGAAACTCCTTGCAGATAGAAACCATGTCCTGTGTAAGCTTCAGAGTTGGGCAGACCTGGAATGGAACCCCTGGCTTGTCGATTTACCAGCTGTGTGATCCTGGGCAAGTCACCTAACTTCCCTGAGTCTCTGTTCTTAATGGTTATAACAACAACCACCTCTCAAGGTTGTTGAAAAGAATGGAGTAAAGATGAGATGTGTTAGGTGTCCAGAGCAATGGTTGGCACATAGCACGTGCCAACCATCAATTACCAGTGGACTCACTCCATATCACCCATATCAGGAGACTCACTCATTTTGGAAATACATGGGGGATAAATATACTCTTGCTGGTGGAGTGAATTATTGACAGATCCATCACCTAGGGAAGAGACATACTTGCAGGTTTTACAGGTATCCCAAAGGTGATCCCAAGACTGATCACAGCAGCCATCACTCCGAGCACAAGAAATGCCATGCAGGAAATCCAGAGACACTGCTTCGTGGGAGACCAGCATTCCTCTTATCACAACAGAACACACAGACACAGAGGAGAACAAGTTATCTTGGGGCAGAGGCTCGGGTTGGGGGTATGGTGTAAATTAGCCAGCTGTTGTCCGTGTTTATCTCAGTGTGAAAGGCAGGAGACAACATTCAGGACCTTAAATGTGTGCTTCGAGTTGTAGTGGTGCTTTTCCTGTCTAGTATCTAATTCAGTCTCCGAGCAACAGGCCTTTTGATGAATGGGTGTTGGTCCCTCGGTTGTAAATGAAGCTTTGAAATGAAGGAACAGGGCCAGTGAGATGGAGTGACTTCTGAGGTTTATACTGAGGTAAGGGGAACTGTCTCACCTCACTCTCAGGTCTCCTGGTTCCCTATCCAGGGCTGTGGCTACTGTGCCAGTGTTTCCCCAAACCTGGCTTTCAGGCTACCTACCTGAGAATCACAGAAGGAAATACAGATTCCTGGGCTCCCCCCAGACATACAGAATCTCTAGGGGGTGGGGCAGGGGGGTCTGAATATTTTTTGAGCACCTCAGGTCACTCTTACACACACCACAGTTTGGGAACTACAGCCCCGTGCCAAAGATGAAATGCAGACCTTGGTCTTGGGTTCCGAGCATTCCAAAGGACATTGCTTGCTGGTTCTGGAGTGAGCAGTCCTGGAAGAACAGGAGAGGCAGCTGCCTGACTGGTTTTACTGGCATGCCACAGAGAAAAACTGCTCAGACTACTCTCGATCTTTCCTCAGAGTTCGGCAGCACTGCTTTTTGCAAACA
Source organism: Balaenoptera physalus (assembly GCF_965194825.1). NCBI lineage: Eukaryota > Metazoa > Chordata > Mammalia > Artiodactyla > Balaenopteridae > Balaenoptera > Balaenoptera physalus. The sequence goes on along the minus strand of NC_138890.1, from coordinate 120,035,161 downwards.
GTGAGACTCACCCTTGATATTTCTGTGGTGACCCATTGGCCAGAGTTCCTGATATCTCTGAACCTTCTTCTGGGGCCTGAGTCTGCAGTCAAACCCCCTTGTGTGTAAACAGTACATTGTAATAGAAGAGAGACAGGATGGCATCTTTTCATGGGAACCAGTCCTAGACTCCAAGGCTTTTTTTGTTCCTCTGACGAGGATAAACATTATTTTATCTCCAACACCTAATAGTGCTTCAGAGTCAACAGCCCTATCATGTAGCTGTGAACATTCACATTACTGGTGAAGAAATTTAGGCTTAAAAAATCTTAGGGGGCTTCCCTGGTGGCGCAGTGGTTGAGAATCTGCCTGCCAATGCAGGGGACACGGGTTCGAGCCCTGGTCTGGGAAGATCCCACGTGCCGCGGAGCAGCTGGGCCCGTGAGCCACAATTACTGAGCCTGCGCATCTGGAGCCTGTGCTCCGCAACAAGAGAGGCCGCGATAGTGAGAGGCCCGCGCACCGCGATGAAGAGTGGCCCCCACTTGCCACAAGTAGAGAAAGCCCTCGCACAGAAACGAAGACCCAACACAGCCATAAAATAAATAAAATAATAAATACTTAAAAAAAAAAAAAAAAAAGAAAAGGTCACAGCCAGTAAGTGGTAGAACCAGGTGCTGGGATGCAATCAGACACGCCAAGGCTTTTTGCCACCTCACAGAGCTCCACTGAAGATCCTCCCTCAGCTGGATCACAAACACCAGGAAGCTCTTGACCCTGAAACCAAAGTCTTCTGCTCCTGGGGTCGGTGTTATTTTGTCCTTCCCACAGCAGCTACAGCCTTTTAAAATGCTCTCACTCGGGCTTCCCTGGTGGCGCAGTGGTTGAGAGTCTGCCTGCCAATGCAGGGGACACGGGTTTGAGCCCTGGTCTGGGAAGATCCCACATGCCGCGGAGCAACTGGGCCCGTGAGCCACAATTACCGAGCCTGCGCATCTGGAGCCTGTGCTCCGCAACAAGAGAGGCCGCGATAGTGAGAGGCCCACGCACCGCGATGAAGAGTGGACCCCGCTTGCCACAACTAGAGAAAGCCCTAGCACAGAAATGAAGATCCAACACAGCCATAAATAAATAAATTAATAATTGGAAAAAAAAATGTTTAAAATGCTCTCACTCTTTGAAAATCCCCCTCTGGGACTCTATCCTCTGCCTATAATTGGGTATATAGGAGAAAGCTTTATGTAAAAAACATTTTTTACATAGTCAAATTTGTAATAGGAGATGCTAAATGCTAAACAATGCTAAAACACTTCAGTCACTTTCAATATTTAAACATCCGTTTACTGGACTTCCTTGATGGTCCAGTGGTTAAGACTCCATACGTCTACTGCAGGGGGCACAGGTTCGATCCCTGGTCTGGGAATCAAGATCCCACATATGGCGTGGCCAACAAAAACAACAACAAATCTGTTTACTAAAAGTGATCAAATAAGCTACTCACTTTTATATGTGATTGGTACTCGACTGCAAAACAGTCATATAGAAACACTAAGCATTAAAACAGAGGCCAGGGGAGCTACCAGTGGCTGTCTCTGGATTGTGGTTCATTTGTTCATCAATCATTCCTTCAGCAAATATTTATGGAACATCTGTGTAAGGCAGTGTGCTAGGCTCCATAGATACAATGGTGAACAAGACAGATGGATGTCATCTGCCCTCAGTGAGCTGACAGTCTAGAGTACTATGTGATTTTTAGCAGAGAGGGTTTGCGTCAGAATCACCAGGGGGTGCTTTTTAAAAATTCATATATCAGTTGTTTGGCCTGAGGTAACCCAACACTGGAGCCGACCTGGGCTCTTTAATGGGGCTAACGACAGACTCTGGGAGGGCTCACGCCAAGGAGTACTTCCCAGAACTTCTGCTGCCAGTGTCCTTGTCCCCACGGTGAGCCACAGCCACCCCCCGCCTCTGCAGGAGACCCTCCAACACTAACAGTTCTCTGAAATATATGCTGAATACCATTTTTCAAATGAAGAACTGATACAGAAGAAGCTGTCTGCCCTAGGACTTAGAATTTTAGAGCTGAAAGCACTTCAGAGATCTCCTGCCCAAGTGGTTTTCAAACATCTTGTCGCGCAATCCCTTTCCTCAAAAGATACAAAACCAAAAAGACTGTAAAAGAGAAGCAAGAAGAACTACAATCCTACAGCCTGTGGAACAAAAACCACATTCACAGAAAGACAGACAAGATGAAAAGGCAGAGGGCTATGTACCAGATGAAGGAACAAGATAAAACCCCAGATAAACAACTAAATGAAGTGGAGATAGGCAACCTTCCAGAAAAAGAATTCAGAATAATGATAGTGAAGATGATCCAGGACCTCGGAAAAAAAATGGAGGAAAGATCGAGAAGATGCAAGAAATGTTTAACAAAGACCTGGAAGAATTAAAGAACAAACAAACAGAGATGAACAATACAATAACTGAAATGAAAACTACACTAGAAGGAATCAATAGCAGAATAACTGAGGCAGAAGAATGTATAAGTGACCTGGAAGACAGAATGGTGGAATTCAGTGCTGTGAAACAGAATAAAGAAAAAAGAATGAAAAGAAATGAAGGCAGCCTAAGAGACTTCTGGGACAACATTAAAGGCAACAACATCCGCATTATAGGGGTCCCAGAAGGAGAAGAGAGAGAGAAAGGACCAGAGAAAATATTTGAAGAGATTAGAGTCGAAAACTTCCCTAATATGGGAAAGGAAATAGCCACCCAAGTCCAGGAAGCGCAGCAAGTCCCATACAGGATAAACCCAAGGAGAAACACGCCAATACACATAGTAATCAAATTGGCAAAAATCAGAGACAAAGAAAAATTATTGAAAGCAGCAAGGGAAAAATGACAAATAACATACAAGGGAACTCCCATAAGGTTAACAGCTGATTTCTCAGCAGAAACTCTACAAGCCAGAAGGGAGTGGCATGATATACTTAAAGTGATGAAAGGGAAGAACATACAACCAAGATTACTCTACCCAGCAAGGATTTCATTCAGATTCAATGGAGAAATCAAAAGCTTTACAGACAAGCAAAAGCTAAGAGAATTCATCACCACCAAACCAGCTCTACAACAAATGCTAAAGGAACTTCTCTAAGTGGGAAACACAAGAGAAGAAAAGGACCTACAAAAACAAACCCAAAACAATTAAGAAAATGGTCATAGGAACATACATATCAATAATTACCTTAAACGTGAATGGATTAAATGCTCCAACCAAAAGACACAGGCTCACTAAATGGATACAAAAACAAGACCCATATATATGCTGTCTACAGGAGACCCCCTTCAAACCTAGGGACACATACAGACTGAAAGTGAAGGGATGGAAAAAGATATTCCATGCAAATGGAAATCAAAAGAAAGCTGGAGTAGCAATACTCATATCAGATAAAATAGACTTTAAAATAAAGAATGTTACAAGAGACAAGGAAGGACAATACATAATGATCAAGGGATCAATCCAAGAAGAAGACATAACAATTATAAATATATATGAATCCAACATAGGAGCACCTCAATACATAAGGCAACTGCTAACAGCTATAAAAGAGGAAATCAACAGTAACACAATAATAGTGGGGGACTTTAACACCTCACTTACACCAATGGACAGATCATCCAAAATGAAAATAAATAAGGAAACAGAAGCTTTAAATGACACAAGAGACCAGATAGATTTAATTGATATTTATAGGACATTCCATCCGAAAACAGCAGATTACACTTTCTTCTCAAGTGCACATGGAACATTCTCCAGGATAGATCACATCTTGGGTCACAAATCAAGCCTCAGTAAATTTAAGAAAATTGAAATCATATCAAGCATCTTTTCTGACCACAACGCTATGAGATTAGAAATGAATTACAGGGAAAAAAACGTAAAAAACACAAACACATGGAGGCTAAACAATACGTTACTAAATAACCAAGAGATCACTGAAGAAATCAAAGAGGAAATAAAAAAATACCTAGAGACAAATGACAATGAAAACACGATGATCCAAAACCTATGGGATGCAGCAAAAGCAATTCTAAGAGGGAAGTTTATAGCTATACAAGCCTACCTCAAGAAACAAGAAAAGTCTTAAATAAACAATCTAACCTACACCTAAAGGAACTAGAGAAAGAAGAACAAACAAAACCCAAAGTTAGCAGAAGGAAAGAAATCATAAAGACCAGAGCAGAAATAAATGAAATAGAAACAAAGAAAACAATAGCAAAGATCAATAAAACTAAAAGCTGGTTCCTTGAGAAGATAAACAAAATTGATAAACCATCAGCCAGACTCATCAAGAAAAAGAGGGAGAGGACTCAAATCAATAAAATTAGAAATGAAAAAGGAGAAGTTACAACGGACACTGCAGAAATACAAAGCATCCTAAGAAACTACTACAAGCAACTCTATGCCAATAAAATGGACAATCTGGAAGAAATGGACAAATTCTTAGAAAGGTATAACCTTCCAAGACTGAACCAGGAAGAAATAGAAAATATGAACAGATCAATCACAAGTAATGAAATTGAAACAGTGATTAAAAATCTTCCAGCAAACAAAAGTCCAGGACCAGATGGCTTCACAGGTGAACTCTATCAAACATTTAGAGAAGAGCTAACACCTATCCTCCTCAAATTCTTCCAAAATTTGCAGAGGAAGGAACAATTCCAAACTCATTCTATGAGGCCACCATCACCCTAATACCAAAACCAGACGAAGATATCACAAAAAAAGAAAGTTACAGACCAATATCACTGATGAATATACATGCAAAAATCCTCAACAAAATACTAGCAAACAGAATCCAACAACACATTAAAAGGATCATACACCATGATCAAGTGGGATTTATCCCAGGGATGCAAGGATTCTTCATTATACGCAAATCAATCAATGTGATACACCATATTAACAAATTGAAGAAGAAAAACCATATGATCACCTCAATAGATGCAGAAAAAGCTTTTGACAAAATTCAACACCCATTTATGTTAAAAACTCTCCAGAAAGTGGGCATAGAGGGAACCTACTTCAACATAATAAAGGCCATATATGACAAACCCACAGCAAACATCATTCTCAATGGTGAAAAACTGAAAGCATTTCCTCTAAGATCAGGAACAAGACAAGGATGTCCACTCTCACCACTATTATTCAACATAGTTTTGGAAGTCCTAGCCACGGCAATCAGGGAAGAAAAAGAAATAAAAGGAATACAAATTGGAAAAGAAGAAGTAAAACTGTCACTGTTTGCAGATGACATGATACTATACATAGAGAAGCCTAAAAATGCCACCAGAAAACTACTAGAGTGAATCAATGAATTTAGTAAAGTTGCAGGATACAAAATTAATGCACAGAAATCTCTTGCATTCCTATACACCAATGATGAAAAATCTGAAAGAGAAATTAAGGAAACACTCCCATTTACTACTGCAACAAAAAGAATAAAATACCTAGGAATAAACCTACCTAGGGAGACAGAAGACCTGTATGCAGAAAACTATAAGACACTGATGAAAGAAATTAAAGATGATACCAACAGATGGAGAGATATACCATGTTCTTAGATTGGAAGAATCAATATTGTGAAAATGACTATACTACCCAAAACAATTTACAGATTCAATGCAGTCCCTATCAAATTACCAATGGCATTTTTTACAGAACTAGAGCCAAAAATCTTAAAATTTGTATGGCGACAAAAAAGACCCCGAATAGCCAAAGCAGTCTTGAGGGAAAAATACAGAGCTAGAGGAATCAGACTCCCTGACTTCAGACTATACTACAAAGCTATAGTAATCAAGACAATATGGTACTGGCACAAAAACAGAAATATAGATCAATGGAACAGGATAGAAAGCCCAGAGGTAAACCCACGCACCTATGGTCAACTAATGTATGACAAAGGAGGCAAGGATATACAATGGAGAGACAGTCTTTTCAATAAGTGGTGCTGGTAAAATTGGACAGCTACATGTAAAAGAATGAAATTAGAACACTCCCTAACACCATAGACAAAAATAAACTCAAAGTGGATTCGAGACCTAAATGTAAGACCGGACACTATAAAACTCTTAGAGGAAAACGTAGGAAGAACACTCTTTGACATAAATCACAGCAAGATCTTTTCTGATCCACCTCCTACAGTAATGGAAATAAAAACAAAAATAAACAAATGGGACCTAATGAAACTTAAAAGCTTTTGCAAAGCAAAGGAAACTACAAACAAGACGAAAAGACAACCCTCAGAATGGGAGAAAATATTTGCAAACGAATCAATGGACAAAGGATTAATCTCCAAAATATATAAACAGCTCATGCAGCTCAATATTAAAGAAACAAACAACCCAAACCCAAAAAATGGGCAGAAGACCTAAATAGACATTTCTCCAAAGAAGACATACAGATGGCCAAGAAGCACATGAAAAGCTGCTCAACATCACTAATTATTAGAGAAATGCAAATCAAAACTACAATGAGGTATCACCTCACACCAGTTAGAATGGGCATCATCAGAAAATCTACAAACAACAAATGCTGGAGAGGGTGCAGAGAAAAGGGAACACTCTTGCACTGTTGGTGGGAATGTAAATTGATACTGCCACTATGGAGAACAGTATGGAGGTTCCTTAAAAAACTAAAAAATAGAATTACCATATGATCCAGCAATCCCACTACTGGGCATATACCAGAGAAAACCATAATTCAAGTAGACGCATGCACCCCAATGTTCATTGCAGCACTATTTACAATAGTCAGGTCATGGAAGCAACCTAAATGCCCATCGACAGACGAATGGATAAAGAAGAGGTGGTACATATATACAGTGGAATATTACTCAGCCATAAAAAGGAACGAAGTTGGGTCATTTGTTGAGACGTGGATGGATCTAGAGACTGTCATACAAAGTGAAGTAAGTCAGAAAGAGGAAAACAAATATCGTATATTAACGCATGTATGTGGAACCTAGAAAAATGGTACAGATGAACTGGTTTGCAGGGCAGAAGTTGAGACACAGATGTAGAGAATGGACATATGGACACCAAGGGGGGAAAGCTGCGGGGGGGGGGGGGCGGTGGGGATGGTGGTATGCTGAATTGGTAGATTGGGATTGACATGTATACACTAATGTGTATAAAATTGATGACTAATAAGAACCTGCTGTATAAAAAAATAAATAAAATTTTAAAATTAAAAAAAAAATTCTTATATCACAAGCTTCACTCCTGAAGATGGTGGTTTTGAATCTGGGATGGGGTTAGAGCATAATATACTTTTTTAAAAAGCTCCCTTAGTGATTCTGAAACCCAGCCAGGATGATAAATACTCTTCTAGAATAGAGGTCTCCAACCTTTTATCATCGTATATCCCTTCAGGAACAAAACAAATAAATCAAATAAAATTAGCACTTCCCTACAATATATAAATATTTATGTATATAAACAACAAGGTCCTACTGTATAGCACAGAGAACTATATTCAATATCCTATGATAAACTGTAATGGAAAAGAATATATAAAAAATGTATATATATATATATATGTATAACTGAATCACTTTGCTGTATAGCAGAAACTAACATTGTAAATCAACTATACTTCAATAAAAAAATTAAGAAAACAAAGTAATATTCTCAAAAAAAATTATGTATAAGTTCTATGCCTGCACTAGTCCACTAGTATATCATGTATATTGTAAAATATTGTCCAAGACTGAAACTTTAGAAGAATGAAATTAAATATACTATATAAAAATAAAAGTTCTAATATTTTCTTCCCTGAACCCATTGGAGCCTCTTGTGAGTCCCGTGTGGTTCATTTGGAAATTACTTCCTTAGTCTAAAGAATAATGGGGCTGTGAGTGGCAAACAAAAAAACTGCTTTTAAGAACTCATTGCTTATTTAGAGCCATGCCTCAAGAGTGTTCAAAAGGCTAATGCAAATACTTATCATTAAAATAGAATTAGACATTCAAATAGACCTCAAACATTAAAATGGAATTAGAACAACAGAGCATATCTTTTTACCTCAGGGCCTAATGTATAATTGGAAATCATTTCATTGCAGGTCAACAGACATGAGGAAACTTTATAGGGTCTCTGGGCCCTAAAATCATCTTAACTAAGCCCTAACAACAAAGAAGGTGGGCGAAGGAATTGTGCAGACTTTAAAATGAACAGAGGAGCTTGCACAAGTCCTAGGGCCTGAAGCCTGCAGTGAACCAGGGCCAGCCTGGAGCTGTGGGATCCTGAGTAGGGGTTGGAGCTGGACTGTTGAGCTGAGGTGCCCAGAGGGCAATAAGGCTTGGGCTTGCGCGGTACTTCCTGACTTGCTGTGGAGACCCCATCCGATGCAAGGCCAATTTTCATACTGAAGAGGGCAGCAGAGAGCAAGGAATGGGCCCTCACTCCTCTTAGATGCTTTCAGAAAGCTAACCAATAACCACCACCCTTACTTGCTCAGGAGAGGCCTGGACCAGAAGGGCCAGGAGATATTCACATCTGTCCCCTGCTACTCAGGGATAACTGGCCAGGGCATTTCAAAGCGTTTAGAAGTCAACCTCTAGCCACTTGGCCCTGCCACTGTGATTGTGTTTTCCATTTGTAAGCAGGATGAGGGTTGTTTAAGCACCTGCACGTAAGCTGTCTCATTCACCTTCAGAGTGGACCTGTGACGCAAGGGGGATTATAGGACTGTTTCATAGATGAGGAAACAGATGCCTAAAGATGTAAACACTTGCCCAACCTTCCAGAGTCAGTTATTGACAGAGTTGGACTTGGACTTTAGTCTCCCAAAGGCAAGCTGTTTGACTTTTCCCGCTAAACTCTGTTTTCCCAGAGTTCGTCGATTTCTCAAGGATCTGTAAATTCTCTATGAGAAATTTAAATTTTTGTTTTCATAGTGATGATCATCTGTAACAGTTATTATAAGCAGATTCTGAATCATATGGATGACCACACTTGAGTAGTGGCATATATCATCAGAATCCTTGTTTTTCTCTTTTGATTTGTGTTTATCTTTGAGTTTATACCAAGTGCAATCCAATTGCCTTCTTGGTATACTCTATCACTGAGATTTTTTGCAGCAGGCTGAACACAGAAATGTGGGAGAATTGAATCATCTCAGGACACACAAAATACGGGCATGTCAGACTAAAAAGGAACTTACCTCATAACGTCCGTGTTTACGTTTTCAGTAGATGTGCACTGTGGTCTCAGTCTTTGAAAATATCAATTTTCAACCATTCAATTAACAATAATTTTAGTAGTCAGTATGTTTTGAAGAATGGTCTGCTCTGGAGGGCAACAATAATTGGATTAGTTGCCCATTGAATGCAGACGAATATCTTCAAATCAAAGAGAAAACTTTACAGAGTTATCAAGTGACATCTGCATTGCTCACTTACAGCATGTTGGTTAAGTGGAAGGTTTCCTCCTCCTGAATTACAAACAAAGGCTGGGATGCATTAATACTTCTGTTTTGTGTGCAAACAGATGTTCTTGGGAGTTGTATTTTCAAACTCACAATATAGAAAAAGACCAAATATATGACCAGATCTGAGCTAACATTTTTCTACTATTAACCGCAAATTGGCAATTTAGTTTCTGCAAGACAATATCATCCACTTACCTATCACATTAAATTAACATCACAAATTTGAATTTCATTAGCTTTATGGTATTTGATTTCACTTTTGTTCTGCAATGATATAGTAACCTATAAACATGGAGTTTATACATTTTTATGGCTGTACATATGGAAATAACATTATAATAAAAATTAAAACGATAGTTGGGGGTCTGCAATAATTTCCCAAGAATGTGAAGGGGTCCATTCTTTACCTGGTTTGAGGAACTTACACCAGAAGAAGCTCTCTTATCCCCTTCCCACTCCAGGACAGCTCACCTCTGAGCACTGCCCACAGATTCCATTTCTTCCTCTTTCTTCTTCCCTAACATCAGCCCCAACTCTTACTGTAACTCCACACTGAGCTCCTGGGCCCATCAGGGGACCCTCCTTTTTGGGAAAAGTTTTGAGAACCTAATCTCGTTCAGTTACCTTATTTTATATATGAAGAAACTGGGGCCTTGTCTCTAATTCAAGGTCACTAGAGACTGTAGTCGGCTCTCCTGACCCTTAGCACAGGCAACAGATCCACAGAAAGAGGGCAGGGAGCAGCAGTCATTATTCGCACAGGCCTACTCATTTCCTGTTTTAAATGGGAGGCAGACTCGACCGCAGGCATGACACAGGGCATTAGGAGAGGGGTTATTGTGGACTCCTCACCCACTGGCCAACATGGTGCCCAGACTCCCAGCCTGAGCCTCCTGCTTCCCTGAGCCAAGGCTACAGACTGAAGGGCACAGTCATTGCACCCGGAGTCAGCAACCTGACCCTGGACTTGGATCTGCCAAGGAGGAGCAGGCAGCCTTGGGTGAGCCTTTACCCCTATACAGGCCTCAGCTTCCCCTTCCGTAAAATAATCAGGGTTATGGTAGAATTTCAGTGTCTCCCAGTCTTCCCTGAAGATGAGAACTCCTTGGAGTGTTTCTTAAAAACCCACATTCCTGGGCCCCAACCCAGATTTGGAATATCCAGGGGCAGATGCCTGGTAACTTGTATTTAACAAGGGCCTCAGCTCAATGCTATCATCAGGAAAACACAGGACTTGCTGAGCACTGAGGCCTCTGCCAGCTCTTAAATTCTGAGTCATCAAAGGCCCTGGATACACTGCAAGCGTGACTCTGAGAGGAAGAACCTGGAATCAGTATCAGCGGTTCACTCCTAATAGTATTGTCAGTAAGTCACTCAGTAAGGCTCTGAGGGACTGGGGAAACAGGATGCGTGAATTTTAATGAGAAATTAACTGAGAGAGGGAAAGGGCAGGACTTCAAGGGGAGGCAAAGGCAATTGTGGAGAGCAACAGTGTGGTTCTCCGGGGGTCTGGGGTTCGACACACTGGGGAGGCCTGAGCCTGGAGTGGAGCCATCTCACTTCCTCCAGGGCTCTGAGTGGAACCAGCTCTGTGGTTCTGTTTCAGCGGATGAGTGTCCACGATGGCATGTGGATGAGTGGTGGCCCCATGTCAGAGGAATCAGCTGGGCCCCCTGGTGACACGTCCTGACTCTAGAGGAGGCCAAGTGCCATTTTCTGTCTTAATGGGCAGTGACACCATCTAGTCAGAAATGACATGCAGCAATGAGGGGTGTGAAAGAAAAATTATTCTAACACTTGTTAGAATGGTAGGAAGACTTCTTTTGAGACCATTGCAAGAGGGGAAGACTAAACTCAACTCCAGATACAGCAAAGGCGAACTGGAGATTTATGGCCAACAAGCAGAGTGAGGGGGGCCAGTGGACAGAAGTCACCGGGAGGAACTTGACCAGACATCAAGCGTAGGGGGATTCTTGATGAACGGGATTCTTGCTAAAGCAGGCCACGGTGATTACCTATCAAGGGTGGGGGATTCTCAATAAATTGGCTTAGGAAGAATTGTGCCAAGACTGGGTCCAGCAGGCCAAGGTCAAGGGCAGCAGGCCAAGGTCAAAGGAAGCAGGCCAAGGTCAAGTTAAGAAGAGGGCTGACAGTGAAACAGCATGTAAAATATTGACCAGCTTAAACTGGCTTTGCCTCCTGAAATAGGTTGATTGACTAATCAGACGAGTTATTTTAGACACAGCATGGCACCTGTGCAAGACAGGAAGCCAGGTCTCCAGGATGACCCCAGGACCAAAGAATAGAAATGTTTCCACCAGAGCCCTTTATGTGACGTGAGAAGTCCTTCAGTAGAGAAAATCTGGCTTCCAGCAGCACCAGTAGCTTATGAGGACTGATTTGAGACTAGCCAATCAGCTTCCAAGTTTGAAATTCCCCTAACCCCTTCAATTTCTCCCGAACCCTGGATCAGAGAGGCGGATTTGAGTTAGGCTTTCAGCCTCCTTGTCAGTTGACCTCACAATAAAGCTTTTTCTTTTCTCAAAAGCCGGTGCCATGGTATTGGCTTCTATGTGCGTCAGGCAATGAGCCCTTGCTCAGTAACAGGAGGAGCCTGATCAAGGTTTGGTCAGGGAAGAAGTCTTTGTTAGAGGCTGAGAACTGCCACGGTTGAGCTGAGTTAACAAAAAGCTGGTGGGAATCTGAATTTCTCTGTGTCAGGCTGAAGAAGTTGACTGAGAGGAAGAATCATCCTCAGGTAAATATGGGGGATTGAACTGGGGGTTTGTATTTCTTAGCAGAAGCAATGTTAATAATAATAAAATAGTAATAACTATAGCTCTGATTTATTATTTACTATGTGCCAGTAATGTTATATACATTATTTGAAATCCTTAGAAAAACCCTCAAAGATGGTATGATTATTTTAACTTTACAGGTTAGGAAACAGGCTCAGAAAAAATGTTAAGTCAGGAGTTGAATCCAGGTCCCTTTGATTCTAAAACTCTAATTATTTCCACCATGGCATGAATCTTATATATAGCCGTTTGGAGAGAGAATGGATTTGTAAAGTGAATGAATAAATGAACACATCAATTCTATTCAAGCCTAAAATAGGTTTCCTGATAAAAGAACTCATCTCTCGCAAGTCTCAAGAATTGTACGAGCCTCTTACTTATACTAACTTCTCCTCTCCCTCTGTCATGGTTTCACTGCCTCAACTTCGATAATGTAGTTAAAAAAACAAGTGACTAAGATGCCTAACAGGGAGGGTTAGTTGGCTGCAAGCCTGGATACTTAGTGGGCAGCTGAGCTCTTGGAAACCCTGGGGATGGAGGAGGACCAATGGGCACTGCGCGGACCGCCTGGGTGCATTGATGTCCTGGGGTCACTGACTTCTCCTTGCCCATTTTCTCTTTTTTTTTTTTTTTTCCCTTGCCCATTTTCGACTAAAGGCCACTGGTCAAAGTGGTGAAAGGAGAGAGGAGGCTTGTGACCTAGGTGTGGAGAAGCTTCATTCCACAGCCTGCTCTCTGTGGTGATATAGCCTGTTCCCAGAAATGCACCGTTGATGTGAATACTCAAATGGCTAGAAATATTAAGAGCTAATCCAAACCATCAGAATGGTTGGCTCCAACTCCAGCAAAAAAGGATAAACAAAATCTTTCTAAATTGGGAAATGGCTCGGGGTTATTTTTCTTTGTTTCTCCAACTCATCAGAGATAAGCTTTCATCACCAGAATGTTTTATTAATATTTTTCTAACAGGCTTTATTATTTTGTTAATCAAGCTAATCACAAGCGTAGCATCTTTATGTCTGTATTACTGATTGGTTTCTTTCAAACCATGTTGACATTTTAGTTGTTTCTGAACCAACTTTTTTTTCTTTCTTTTCCTGAAATGGGTCATGTCTTATTGGCTTCTTTGAAGATTGGCTGCCTTTTTAGGGACATTTTAATCATACTGACTGGTGTGCTTATGAAATGTATAGTGAGGACAGATTGACAGAAGGCTGGAGTGGAGAAGAAGGAAATAATTATCTGCCTAGTGCAAAATATGTACTTGAAATTTTCTATGGAAGCCACCAACTATAAAAGGTCATGAAATAGTGGTGTGAGCTGTTTAAGAGAACACAGTTGTTTTGTGTCTGGTCTCAGCCTGTGGAGAGTGATGCCATCAGGGAGGAATGCCTGGGGGCACTCACCCCAGCAGGTACTACTTGTGGTGAGGCCCCCCACAGATATTCCCCAACCAATGTCGTGGCTGGACCTGCCCTTGCGTTTCCTATTATAGTTGCAAATTGTACCTCAACAACAACTGGTTGTATCAGAGAACTTTGAAAAGACAAGGTTTATTACTCAAAAGTCCTAGAGGGTGCATAGCACACCTGAGGTCACACAGAGAGGTTGTGGTGTGGGTCGACAGAACCCAGGGTTCTGCCTTTATTGGGGTGGAAGTTGGAGTGCTTAGGGTTTCATGGGTTCACTCTGTTGGTGAATTCTAAAACTAGGATTAGAATATAACCTAGGTCCTAGTATTATTTAAAATAAACACTTGTTGTAGTTGTATCTTGCTCCAAAGAAGCCATTACGTATTTCATCAAATCTAAGGTGCTTTTGAGATTGAGGATTTCTCCATCCTATTGGAATGCGTCAATGGAAAATTTCCTATTACTACATCATGACTGCCACCTGGTGGACAGTTATTGTATGACACATTGACTGCATCCTACTTTCACAGATGGCGTGCTGATTTTAGAGGTTAAAATGAGAAAAAAATAGAGTGCACTTTAGAATCGTTGAATAGGGTATATTTGCATAAATATATTAAGGACTAATTCTTCATTTTACATAAAATGTTCATATTAGCTCCTTAAATAATGACTCTGGTTTTTAAAAAAATACAGTTTGATTTACTAAATCCCAGCCTTAATACACAATGTTGATGAAATGTCACTATTGCACAGAGGAGGTGACAGCCGGCAGTGCAGCCTCACAGAACCTGTGCTTGTTGCCTGCCTTTCACCTGATGAGAGAAAAGGCTCCTACATCAGTACATCATTAGTCCTGATCATCTTCCTTTATTTTCTCTCTCTCTCTTTGCTTTTGGAAAATATAGATAGAAAATTATTCACAGTCAACTTCTTCTCTTTTAAATAAAAAAGTTAATAACAGACCTCATAAGATAGGTAGTGGGTTTCTTGGGGGTTTTTTTGTGCCTCAGTGTTTCAGCCTGGAAAATGCCAAGGGACAGTCCTCTGTGTATTTCTATTGTGAGCATGTACAGAGCACAATCTTGGGAGGTCTGGCTTCTTTACTATTTGCTAGCTGTGCAAGTCTCATGCCTCTTTGGGTGTCGGTTTCCTTGATTGTCAAATGGATACACTCACCAATCCTTCCAGCTCCTAGGGACTCCTGAGTGAATCCAATGAAGCAATGGGCAGATGCATTTTGGTAACTATTAAAAGCTTTCTGCAAATGTATAACGAGAATCGCTGAAAAAAATACTTGGAGAGTGTTTTGGCAAGTGCCCGAGGTAGTCGAAACAAAACTTTTCAATTTAAAATTTTTTTGACTTTTAAAATAATTTGGAACAAAATCAAAGTATTGGATCTAAGTCTGTGTGCTGTAAAGAATTTGGCCAATTTTAAGGTTTAAAAACGATGACAAATTATTATCTTATGGGATGGCCATTAAGCCATTGGCAATGGCATTCAAGTCCTACTCAGTGGGGGGACATGAGTTTGGTGCACAGGTTGCTGGGAAGCCCACCCAAGAGCAGCTTCAACTTTCTCCCAGGTGTACGTTTATGTGGCAGGTATGTGGGGACTTCCTGAGCTGGAGCATGAACCCCTCTCTTTAGGCAGCCAAAGATAGTTTCCAAAATGAGCCCTTGAGGCGGTAGGGAAGCTTGTGACTTAGGGACAGTGTGGGGAGCAGAGCCAGCCCTCCTCAAAGCAGGTGAAGACAGAGGCTTTCCTGAACTCTTCTGTGGCTTTGTCACTTGGGGATTCCCCTCTCCTTCTCCTCTTGATGGCCCTGATTTGGAATAATCCTTCCCAGGTCCTGACTAAGTCTCTGACAGAGGATTATAAGTGTGTGTGCCCCTGGCACCTGGAGATGCAGAAAATCTGACCTCCGAGTCCTGTGGCCTGTGAAAAATCTGCTTAGGTCATGATCATGGAAAGTCGTCTTCAGCAGGATGAAAATTATGGCTGGTTTTTTATTATTTTGTAAATAATTTAGTCTGCTTATAACTTTTAGGGCAAAAAACTTAACCTATATATTTATTTTAATTGAGACTATGTGTGTTTATGTATATAGTTAACTTTATTAAAATATGCCTTTATAATGAAACTATTATATGTGTGTCATATTCATATGTCAATATAAGCATATTGACTTTTTAAAAAAATTTATATTTTATTTATTTTATTTTTGGCTGTGTTTGGTCTTCATGCTGTGTACAGGCTTCCTCTAGTTGTTGTGAGCGGGGGCTACTCTTCTTTGCGGTGCACGGGCTTCTCACTGCGGTGGCTTCTCTTGTTGCGGAGCACGGGCTCTAGGCGCAGTGGGCTTCAGTAGTTGTGGAGCGCAGGCTCAGTAGTTGTGGCTCGTGGGCTGCAGAGCGCAGGCTCAGTAGTTGTGGCGCACGGGCTTAGTTGCTCTGCGGCATGTGGGATCTTCCTGGACCAGGGCTTGAACCCGTGTCCCCTGCACTGGCAGGCGGATTCTTAACCCCTGAGCCATCAGGGAAGCCCGCGTATTGACGTTTATGGAAAGTTGGTTACTGCAAGTGACTGGCAGTGGATGTATCTGAGCCATTCTTGTGCATAATCTTTAGTCCCTGGGAACCCCGAGGGACTAAGTGGGATTTAACCCCAACCAGCTTGGTTACTCAGAATATACCTGCAACCATCCTCCAGGTAAAGTTTCCTAGGAGCCAGAGTCTGGGAAACACCTACTGCTACTTTAGGTGCCTTGAAGCCATTGGCTGAAACACAGAGAAGGTATCACTGAATGGCTCCTGGGACATGACCGAATGATTCTTGTTTTGCAGAGCCATTTTATTTATTATTTATTTATTTATTTATTTATTTATTTATTTATTTATTTATTTATTTTTGGCTGCGTTGGGTCTTCGTTGCTGCGTGCGGGCTTCCTCTAGTTGCGGTGAGCGGGGACTACTCTTTGTTGCGGTGCACCGGCTTCTCATTGCAGTGGCCTCTCTTGTTGTGGAGCACGGGCTCTAGGCATGCAGGCTCAGTAGTTGTGGCTCGCGGGCTTAGTTGCTCTGTGGCATGTGGGATCTTCCCAGACCAGGGCTCGAACCCGTGTTCCCTGCATTGGCAGGCAGATTCTCAACCACTGTGCCACCAGGGAAGCCCTGGTTGATGTTTGATGGTGTCTTTTCCTATCTTTTTACTTTCAATCTATCTGCATCTTTATACTTAAAGTATGTTTCTTTAAAATAGTAATAGGTGATTCTTGCTTGGTTTCCTTAGTCCAGCCTCTTGGAATGTCTAGTCCTCGTACATTTAATGTTGAATTTAAGTCTACCATCTATTCTTTGTTCCCATATTTCTCATTTCCTGCCCTCTTTTGAATCAATCAAATATTTTTTTTTATCATTCCATTTTATCTTCTATGTTAGCTTTTCAGTTCTGTATTATTCTTTTGCTTATCTACTTAAGGTGACTGGTCAGGGCTCTCCAAAGTGAATTTCATATGTATTGTATTTGCTCCTCTTTCTCCTTCTTAATGCAAGGCCAATGCTTCTCCCCACTCAGCCCAGGTGCTACACAAGATGCTGACTCTCAGTTGAATGGGCATGACTGGTGGGTACTAGGGTAATCTCAATCTCCATGACTGGTTCAGAAGTGAGCATGTGACCCAATTGCAGGAAATAAAACTAGAAGAGAGATTTTCTGGAAGCTTCTGGGGAAGTTCTTCCTCACTGTATTGGAAGGGGGTATGGGACACCTCTTTCTCTCAGTGGACTGGACAGAAACGAGGAAGCATATGGCCCCTGCTATTGGAAGTCACACTATGACCCCCAGGGCAACCAGACTTAGGATGAAGCTGAATTGTGGCCAGCAGAGTGCAGAGCCTGAAGGAATCCGGGTCTTACTTGACATTGTTAAGCTGCTATCTATGAACCAACCTTGAAGTGTACCTAACTCTTCATGTGAACAAATACATTCACTTATTTATTTAAGCCATCTTAGGTGGGTCTTATTTGATAGCTAAAAGCATCCTAACAACAGATACAAGAAGTATACATTACTTTTATATTCAGAAAAGTAATAAAGATCAATGTTTTAAAGTGCCTAAGTATTAGGGATTTGACATTTACTTCCTAAAGCCACAGAAATAATTTTCTTCCTCCAGTTCATTCCTGCTTGACAATGGCTTTTGTTATCTATTATCTCACAGTGCTTTGTGGTTAGTTAATCTGTATTGCATTGAGGCACAGTGACCGTGACCCCAGCAGCCAGCACAAAGCTTGACATTTGTGCTAGGCTCTTTCTCGTAAGACAATAGTGGTTGATACGTTTGATTTCTCCCCAAGTAGGAGGCTACGTGAAAGCTGACCAAGTACACAATGCTCTCTTCGGGAGGGCCCTATAACATCTCATCAACATAGGCAAGGAGACATTATCTTTAAAAGAAGAATCTGGAATGGCGCAGAGAGAGTGGTTTATCTTCTGAACAGGCCAAACTCTGGCTTGGTTAGGTGGATGGGCTCTTCCTTAAATACTGACACGCTGTTCCTGACTCAGCTGAGAGGGCCTTTGAGGAAGGGGCTCACTGAGACAGGGGTACATGCAATTGACTTAATTCTTGTTGACAGTCTCCTTGGAAGAGGGGCAAACACCAGGACAGCCAACTAAGAGGAAAAGGTTTTCATAACAGGCATGCGTGATGGAGGAGGCGTTACCTGGCCTTGTGACCCCTGTGAGCTGGCATGGGTTCTGGAGGCCAGTGCTTCAGTCAACGCCCGTGTCTCCAAGGAAATCCTAGAACAAAGGAATAACAAGATAAGCTCTTTGGTATTTGTGGGTGAAAATTGCTGTCCTGGATGTTCAGGACTCCTTTTTATCCAAAAGGTAAGCAAGATAAGTAAATAGTCACACGGCATCAAATGTGGGCTCTGTCTTTAAGAAATGCAGGTTAATAAAGGATGTTGAGTCAAGCTAACAACTTGCTGAACAACAAGGTGAATTACAAAAGGTAAGATTAGGGTTTCAAAATTCTTTATTTTGTCATATAGGCTTAAAAGGGTACATGTTTATCTTTACCAAAAAAATCAGAGCAGGTACCAACAGGCCAAAGAGAAAGGATAAACTAGGTTCTTTCATAAGGTTCTTTGTAGACAAGATGGCAATGTGAGAGGCAAATGTTAGGATGTGGTTTGGAATATGCTGGTTCCACCAGCCAGGAGCTAATAGCCCCTAGAGCAGGGGTTCTCAGCCTTGACTGTACATTAGAATCACCTGGAAAACTATTATATGTCCTCATACAGCATCCTAGATTGATAAATCAGACTCTCTGGGGTGGGGGGCAGAGGGCAGGCCTCAGTGTTTTCTTTTTTTCTTTTTTTTAATTAATTAGTTAATTAATTTTATTTTTGGCTGCATTGGGTCTTCGTTGCTGCAGCTAGGCTTTTCTCTAGTTGTGGCGAGCGGGGCTACTCTTCATTGCGGTGCACGAGCTTCTCATTGCAGTGGCTTCTCTTGCTGAGGAGCACGGGCTCTAGGCACGCGGGCTCAGTAGCTGTGGCTCGCTGGCTCTAGAGCACAGGCTCAGTAGTTGTGGCGCATGGGCTTAGTTGCTCTGAGGCATGTCGGATCTTCCCGGGCCAGGGATCAAACTTGTGTCCCCTGCATTGGCAGGCGGATTCTTAACCACTGTGCCACCAGGGAAGCCCAAGCCTCAGTGTTTTCTAAACCTCTCCAGATAATTCCACCGTGGCAATTGAGAACCAGCTGCCCTTGGAATGGACCTTTCTTCCATCACTCTAAATTGCTGGGCCCTCTGGTTCCCCTCAGGACATAGGAGTTTCTGTTGTGTCAACAGGAGCACTGATGTTTCGACACAGCAGAACAAGTGGCATATGGGAAACCCAGTAATAGACATATTTGAGCCTTGAACATACTTCAGTTAGTACATGACATTTTTTTAAATTGAAGCATAGTTGATTCAGAATGTTGTGTTAATTTCTGCTGTACAGCAAAGTGATTCAGTTATACATATGTATACATTCTTTATATTCTTTTCCATTATGGTTTATCATACGATATTGAATATAGTTCCCTGTGCTGTATATTAGGACCTTGTTGTTTATCCATTCTATATATAATAGTTTGCATCTGCTAATTCCAAACTCCCACTCTACCCCTCCCCCAACCCTCTCCCCCTTGGCAAACACAAGTCTGTTCTCTATGGCCATGATTCTGTTTCTGTTTCATAGATAGGTTCATTTGTGTCATATTTTAGATTCCACATATAAGTGATATCATATGGTGTTTGTCTTTATCTTTTTGACTTACTTCACTAAGTATGATAATCTCTAGTTGCATCCATGTTGCTGCAAATGACATTATTTCATTATTTTCTGTGGCTGAGTAGTATCCCATTGTCTATATGTACCACATCTTCTTTATCCATTCATCTGAGTACATGACATTTTTAACTTGTCCTCAGGATGTATGGGATGAGGAGAGATGATTTTTAGCAGAGCCACACTCACTCGGTATGCAGATTCACTATGTAAGATCTGCAGGGCAGGGCAGGGCAGGGCACTGGGTCTGTGTGGGTCTCCACTGCATCCCCGGGGCCCAGTCCAAATCAGCACAGAGTATGGGCTCAATAAATGTGTGTCGAAGGATTGAATAACTGTTAGAGGAAATTTCTTGTTTCAAACATTTAACCTTTTGGAGGAGAGATGGTGAACATAAAATCAATTAAGCACCAAGAAGGTATTCAACATACTTTCCACAAAGTGATTCTGGGATATGTAATATATCCAACTATTCTCAGGGAATATGAAGAAGGAAAATAACAGAAACATCTACAAGTTTAAGATACTACCCAGGTTCATAAACTAACATGAGTGAATCTGAATGAACAATTTCACTGAATTTATGAATAAAAAATAAAACGTGGGGCAAATGTATCATAGTGGCCTGTACTCCATTTCACAGAGAGGAAAATTCAGCAGGCAGTGAGTTTGGGAGGGTCTGTTCTCAGTGTAATAATTATGTATCCAATCGTAGTTTCAGTCCCACAGAGCATAAAATCACCAATAATAATTTCATGCTTCCCGTCACTGACATGATAATAATGCAGGTGGATCGCGTTTTTGTGCACCAGCTCCTATTACACAGCTCAGAAAAGGCTTTACTGTCTGAAGAGGAAAATCTACACAGCAAACCATAAACCTTTGAAGTTTACTTTAATCAAAAAACATTTACACAAATATCTGTGGGCTGTACCCCTTTTCTTAAATGGTTGCATCTCCTGTCTAAACACATACCTAAAAAAGTTTCAATCATGTTACAGTCCTTTTTCATATCTTTATTATTTTAAAACCAATCTATATGTATTGTAAAAATTTCTAAGCAACAAAAAAATGTGAAAACTTACTCTTGCCATCCCGAGTTTTATCAAGAGTATCCACTACAAAGGAGTAAGGTGGTGAACTTTTGAAGCTCTTGTAAGGTATGTAAATCTGAAAAGGACTGTCACAGAAAAAAATCTGAATATTAAAGAGAAAGGACACTTACTTTAAGGATTTTATAATAGCCAGAGTTTGTCCTGCCTTTCATTCTATTTTTATTCTCTTTACAACTATCAGATTTGTAAACATTTTATCTATCACATAGGAAATCACCTAACAGATAGAAGTGCATTCAATGCCACCTACTGGAAATATAAATATTCAATGATACAACTTGCATGAAACGTAAATATATAGTGTATTAATATACAACCAGTTTGTTCTAACAAAAGAATTTAAAGTTTTAACTTTAGGTATGGATAAAGAGACAGGAAATGGTAATGAAATCATAGTGTTTTCTAAAACTCAGTAGGCTAACTGGATTTTAGAGAAAATTCAAAGTTATAAACCTTAAAAATCTTTATAGTTTAGTGATTAACATCCTCCATTACATCCTCCATAAAAACATTTTTTTCAAGCTATTGGCAATATTTTTTGAAAGTTCAAGAATATTAAAATGATTAACCTTTTTCATTGAGCTCTCTGGTTCACAGCTTCTTTCACCATGGAAAAAGTGAAAGTGAAAGTGAAAAGTGAATTATATGGTCTAGTCAGGAGGAGGATGTGAGAGAGGCGTTGTCACCAACACTAGGAGGCTTATATTAGTTTACCTCTCAGCTGATGACAGAAGAGCCATTACAAAGGTGATTACCTTACTCCCAGGCTGGCTTTCACTGAAGTACTAAAAAGGGTCATGGCCACACATCCTTTTTCAGTGTCATGTGAGATGAAGTCCACCCAAGGATTACCTAGAAAATGTAATTTGATTCACCATTTACTATTTATTCAAGGTCCCAGACTTAGTGAAGTTACATGTTAATTTGGATATTTCTGTCTGGTAGAGAAGCAAATAATTTCTGTCTTGTGGAAAAAATCCCCCAAATGACAATTTCTGTCCCTGTTGGACAACAGTCAGATTTGTATATAACCCAGCAATCTTATCTTAACATTGCTAAAAATGCTCAGCTTCTCAAATGCTCTTAGAGCCAGTTTTCATATCTTACTGGTTTCCTCATTGAAACGGAACAGAACCCTATGGTCCTTATGGTCCTTCCCCCCACCCCCACCCCCCGCCTCCCCGGCCCCGCCCCCGCCGCCCCGTGTCCTCAGCCTGCCTTTTGTCTGTGAAAAAACTTTAGCCAAAGAATAAGTTTAATCAGAGAAGTGAGAAAATGCAGAAACAAAGGAAAACAGTCAAAGGAGACCAATAATATGTATAGCTGATTCACTTTGTTATAAAGCAGAAACTAACACACCATTGTGAAGCAATTATACTCCAATAAAGATGTTAAAAAAAAGAGACCAATAATAATAGTTTAGTCATTAAGCATAGTCAAGGACTTTACTTCTTCCTCAAGGGCTATAGATAATATTCTGAGCCATATCCTGTGAGCTGTCTTATAGAGACTGAAACCCCCATCAGGTGGAAGAAGTCAACTACATGATGACCAAACTGTAGCCATGACATAAGCTGCCATGATTCCAAGAATTGGCCTCAAGGAAATGGGAACAAACCGACCCCGGAACTGAAGATTAATTGTACTTAAGATGACACTGGTCAGACCACCGATGACCAATTTCAAGATGCCTGTCAGAGCTGTCGGGGCTGTTTCTGCATGTAGCCCCCTCCCTCCCTCCGTCTATAAAAGCTCTTGCCCCCTGGTGGTAGGTGGTGGGATTCGGCCTTTGGACAGGAGTCTGCACCCCCCACCCCCCACCCCGAGGCCGACATCCAAAATAAAGCATACTTTCCTTTCCACCAACCTTGCCTCTTTATTGGTTTTTGAGCAGTGAGCAGCTGGACTCCACTTTCGGTTACATCATCGGTTAATAAATTGAATTAAATCTTTGTCATGTGTTCATTTTATTCGCATGAGTCATGTAACCTTTTGAAAATTATATTTGATCAGTTTTGAAGGTCATCCACTGAGATGTTTGAGAGGATTAACCCAACGGAGACAAATTAAATCTATTTGCCTGCACATCTTTTCTTGGCTTCTGAAGTGAATCCTGGGTGGCAACAGAACTTAAAATTTTCTGACTCTCTAGTTCTTTTTTTCTTTTTCTACTGATATTACGTATTTGTTTTTATGTCTGGCTTGTACACCTTCAATAAGTTAGTCTGAATTGGTGTCAGCAATGATTGGGGATTTGCTTTTATGGTCTATTTGGTGATCTCTGATGGGTGTATAATGAAGACCTGTTCTCTGTTGGGTGGAAGATGACAGAGAATCCACTTAGTAGTCTTCTTTCTTTTTTGTTTTTGCTCTTTTAAAAAAAATCCATTCGTCTATTTGCAACCTTAAATCAATTAAGAACTACATGCTCACTGGAAGAAAAATAACTCTAAGTTTTTGTTTCTGGTTCACTTCTGATTTGTAGCTAATAGACAAAGCTAGAAGCTCTCCCTCTGTTTGTGTGTCTGCATGTCTATAATTAAGAAAGACCTTTACCTCTCGTTGTGTAAGAGAAATATCTTCCTAACACTGGAGGGTATTAAAAAACTAGATTGGTTTATAAAGATAGTCACTTACATGAATCAAATATTCCCTCAAATCCCAGACGATAAAGAAACTGAACCTCCTCCGGTATTTTCTGTGCTAGAGTATTAAGAAAAATATTTTTCTTACAGAAATCATTAGCTAGGAAACATTTTAAGAATTCAAGTTCACATAAGGTTAGTCCATTTCCAGCATCACCTGGAAACTTGTTAGAAATTAAAATTCTTGAGTCCCAATCCAGACTGACTGAATCAGAAACTCTGTGGGTGGGACTCAGCAATCTGTATTTTCAACAAGCCCTCAGATCGTTCTGATACACACTAAAATTTGAGAACCACTAGTCTGGGGAAAACTACTTAGTTCAACTCACTGCTTACTATTGACTAAAAGTACCGGACTTAGTGAAGTCACATGTTAGTTTGTAGATTTCTATACTATAGAGATGCCAGTAATTTCTGTCCAGTGGAAAAGATAGCCTCAAAGGTTACGGTTTATGGCCGTGTTGGATGTTCATCAGATTTGTGTCTAACTCAGCAAGCTTATACTAACATTGCCTAAAATATATACTCTTGGAATTAGTTTTAACATCTAACTGGTTTCCTTACCAATTAATTAGTTGAATAAAATCTTTGACAGGTGTTCAATTTATATTTACATAGAATAATGTTTTTAAACTTTTTGAAAATTATCGTTAGTGTATTTCACTCTGTGGCGGTAATGAGCCCTAGTACTGTACTAGGCAGTGAGTGCCTTGACAGCAGGACTGTGTCTGGTTTTGCTCAGTATTTTATCCTCACATCAAGCACAGTGTCTGGTACATAAGCTCTAAATAAGTTTTTGTGCAGTCAATAAACACTACCTAAAAGGTATTTGATTTTTTAAAAAATAATTTATTTTTGGCTGCGTTGGGTCTTCGTTGCTGCGCATGGGCTTTCTCTAGTTGTGGCGAGTAGGGGCTACTCTTCTGTTGTGGTGCGAGGGCTTCTCATTGCAGTGGCTTCTCGTTGCGGAGCACGGGCTCTAGGTGCGCGGGCTTCAGTAGTCGTGGCTCGCGGGCTCTAGAGCGCAGGCTTAGTAGTAGTGGCGCACGGGCTTAGCTGCTCCACGGCATGTGGGATCTCCCCAGACCAGGGCTGAAACCCGTGTCCCCTGCATTGGCAGGTGGATTCTTTAACTACTGCGCCACTAGGGAAGTCCAAGGTACTTGATTTTTAAAACAGGAATTTCAGAACTGGCCCATTAGTATAATTCCTGTTGTTTTAATTAACTTTGTCTGTTTCTTAAGGGATTTTTCTGGGGTTTGTTATCAGGGACCCCGAGGCTAAAAGGTGATTGATTGATAGAATAGGAAAGGGGAATTTTGTTCAAGATATTCTCTGAGATCTGTTGGTTGTCGACCTGAGTCCGATTAGGAGTGGTTATTTTAGAGTCAATCCCAGCATAGGTTGTTTGGTTGCCGTTCAGTTGCGGAGAGCACTTGCAAACAATACTGAGTGATGTGCCCAAAGGGATCATTGGATTTTGTTACTTTATAATATGAACAGGAAGTAACAAACACTTCATGGATAATGTGCCATCAATAAGAAAAGGAACCAAATGGAAGGGTGAATGGTTTTAGGTAAAATCGGTTCAAAGCATATGCCTGACAAGGGGGGAAGCATTAGTACTATTTTCACGTATGATTTAGCTTGCCTTTGAACATCTATCGTTTTCTTCTTCCCGTGGTTTTCCTTTAGGTCTCCTGCTTTCCAGGTGGCCTGGGGGCAACGGTGGGTTGTTAACCAGTCATCCCCTTCTCCACTCAACTCCATACAGTGGTGCATTTCTATTCCATGCTAAACAAACAGATTTCTGCCTCCTGGAAAATTTAATCCCGAGCAGAATGATAAACAAGGGGATCTAAGCATTACCAAAGCGGCATCCAAAATGACTGGCCATGACTTCCTGATTGAGATCCCTGGCCAAGTTTCATCCCTTTGGTATTGCCTGCTTCTTCAGCTTTTCCTTCCATTCTGTGTCTTTCCATTAATTCCTTTTTGCTTAAATTAGGTAGATCAAGTTTATGTGGCTTACAACCCAACTGTCATAACTGATATCACACCTGTTTTCCAGATGAAGTGATTTAATAACCCAAGTCCCACGCTCAGTGGTCATGTCAACTTCTAGCTCGTGGCTCTCTCTTCCAGATGTTGGTGTAGCACGAGTTTATAGTGCTCCTTTAGTGGAATTAAAGAGCATCTGACTTTTATTGAAGAAATGAGTTCTCTGTCACAGAGGGCTTTTCCTACTGAAAACTTACTCACAAGGGAAAAATATTCTCAATATACTTCTAGAAATGACAATCAATAAGTCTTTGTTGACTAATTAACATTCAATTTATTTTAATTATATTGTTTGATCTAATGGAGGATCCTGGCAGGACAGAAGGGTTAAACTAAAAATCCCAAAGAGATACCTTAATAATCTTATGCAATGTAAAAAGAACAACCTGCATGCAAACTAACAGAAGAAAAGTACTTTATTCACTTATAATATCATTTTGTAAACAACCACACTGTGCATTTTTAAATTTAATAATAACAAACTTTTTTCCTATGGATTTATAGCAAACTCTATATAAAGTCAATGAGTTAATACAAGAGTGAAGATGAATAGGGCAGAATAATTTCCGAAAATGTTAAATTACAGCACTTGATACAAACACAGATAACTATCTGTACCATAAAAATTTACATGCCACAAAACACTCATTTATAATTTTAAATATGCAGTAAAACACATTTATAAAAAAGCATCAACGTTAATTTTATTATAAACCAGTGAATTACTCAGAGGAATATTTATTAAAACTTACTAAAAATCAGTAAATATTGCAACTGAGGTAAAAATTTATAAGTAAACAAAACTATCATTTACAAGGGCCAAAAGTAAATGGAAGGGCAGACAACACTTTCTGATGACTATGTCTACTCCTTGATGTTCTGAAGCAGTTTCAGTAAATGTGACTCAATAACCTGTTGAACTAGAACACACAGGTGATCAAGACAACAGCATGTTGATTACAAAATTTTAAAAACTATCAAATTCAACTTAACATCACCAACTTTTTCCTAAAATAATTTCTAATTAGGATATAATCATAGTCTGAGGGCAATAAGATTACAATGCAATACTTCAAACTTAGTCTGTCACTGACTTTAGTAATTGTCCAAGTTACTGGGTTTTCTGTTCTTGGTTTCTAAATTTTGAAACTGAAGGAGAGTCCAGAATACAAGGTTGTTCTAAGGAACAGAGAAAGGGCAACTATAAAGCGTTTCATAAATAGTTTGCTATGAAATGTTAAACACATTTTGTAAATAGGTGTACACGTATCCTCTAGCAACTAATTATTTGGGTTGGTGAAAAGTAATAGGAACAAACTCATTTCTAGACTTTGTAGGAATCTATTGATTTTGCCCACAGCTGAAAGTATATGTCAGGAGTTAGGATAACATGCATGTTCTATAACTGCAAGTGATGAGAACAGTTTGGACCACTGGTTTGTATTATTATAGGACTTTACTAAAATGAAACCTGAGAGTTCTAAACCACTTACCACTTCTATAGCCCAAGGCTACAGCTAGATCCATAGAATTGTATCCAGAGTCGGTTTCAATTGTTGGGTCGGCTCCATTTTCTGTACCAAAACAGAAAAATCCACATAAATAAAATGAAAATATGGATATGTTTGTCTATCACTGGCTCATGTGCAAATAGCGGGACAGATTTTCAGCAAATTTGGAAGATTTTCAGGATGGTCTGACAAAGTACAGAGTACATAGAGCGCATAGAATTCACTCTGGTGGGTCAGAGGGAAGACGCTTCAAACACAGAGGCATCCTCTAGAGCAACTGAAACTAATACACCACTACAGACAGCACTCAGGCTTAAAGACGCTGTGGACAGAGAAGAGAGCCGAGGATTCACAAGTGATCCCTAAAAGGACAGCAACAAGGGCAGATACTGCGATTGCAGGCGTGCTGTGTGATGGAGCTACGGCTTACACGGGAACCTTAGGGCAGCAGGTGCTCCAGGGGTGAATAACGTATTCAATAACAGTTCAGGATTCTCCTGAGGCTAGCTTGTAAAAAATAATGTCTTCGTGTGGCGTTTTCTAAATATTTCCACTTTTATCTGCTTACCTAAGAGCATTTTTACACATTTCACATGATTTCCATGTACAGCGTAAAGCAAAGGCGTCCCTCCATTCTGCAAAAGGAAAGGTGAGTTAGTTTTTCAAGGTGAGCAAGATTCAAATAATTTAATGCTCCTGTGAATTGGGCATGTAAAAGTAGTTTAAGGTAATTTTAATATTTTGTGAAGAATACTTAAATCAGAATAATTGAGTTTAGGACATTAACTTTTTCTCCCAGCTGTTTAATTAACTAATGTAATTAATTATTCTTCCAAGGGTTTAATAAAGCTTATTATGTCTCCCCAAACCAAATAAATCCTAGAGTTTGTTCCAGTAATTTAAAAATCAGTATTACAGACTCACCCAGTCATATTCATTTACATCAACTCCACAATCCAGCAGCATTTTGACAATATCCGTGTAGCCCTTACTACAGGCTAATGACAGTGCACTTTCTCGACCTTTTCCTAAAAGCTGGGGATCAGCACCCTGCAGTGGGAAACAGAGATAAAAGACTTTTCAGTTTATGAAAACAAGAATATTGTTACTTCTGTCAATATAATTACAGTTCAACACTTCGGTCAGGTAATGTTCTGGGGTTAATAAAGAAAGAGCACAAACTTCTACTCCTGGACGTTCTGTTATCAAGGTTGTCTGAAGGCCTGCCTTCCTCCCTATACCTCAATCCTAACTATCTTGTCACTTTGGAGTCAAATTATATCTTCTCCAAGAAGCTTCTCCTACAGGGCTGACAGGACTTTTGTTCCCATTGTGCTTAGCGGGGGCTGGGCATTCACGTCTCTCTCCATGCTTCATGGACAACTAGACTTGCCTGCTCAACCAGATGCAAGTTCCACAAGAATAGGAAGAGCATGTAAACAGTTTTTGGATCCTCTACCATTACATCTAGCTGGCTGGAGATGTAAAAACTTTACTAAATACTTAACTGAACTTAAGTAACTGTACATATACATTTTCTGAGGCATTTTCCTTACATTCTGAAGTAGAAACTCTACCACAGCTATTTGCCCGTGTGCTGCAGCCCACATCAGAGGAGTAAATCCTTCTTCGTCCGTGTGATTGATAACATTTTCTATTTAAAAGAAAAGCAATTTTTGTGATCTAATTTAACAACCACATATTAATATCGCTATGAAAATACTGGCATTCTAAAAAGGTGACTATATTACCCAATGAGATTCACGTTGTGCTGACTTGTGTTCACTGAAGTGCTGTGTGTTTTTGCAATTTGCAGTCTCAATGTATTAAACTGTGCCTCAATGTACGTAGCTGAGCTCAAATAGCATATTATTTAAAGTATAAACTACCAGACACAACATAATGCTAGGTACAGGGCAGTCCACAGAACGCTGGACTCAGAATCAGGAGACCAGAGTTTGAATCCTGACTGTCACTTTCTAGCAGGGTGATTCTGGGCATGTCAATTAATTCCTCTAATATCCAGAATACTACCTTGCTTATCTCAGTAGTTAGCTGGGAGGATCACAATAAAAATGAGGTTATACAATAGCCCTTAGCATTACATAAATACATATTATAAAAAGCCCCAAATTAGTAAAGCTATTTTTACTCTCTAGCCAATACTGCTGCCTTTGAGTTTCTTAAAATTTTCGGTGGTTTGCTAACATAATATAATATGAATGAAGACTGAATAATCTGAAACACATTTCTATGCAATTCTACCTCAAAACCCATTTTGTTCCCTAGATTCAGTCTACCAGGTATAAAGTCCACAGTTTTTTCCCTAATTTATTTAGTAGATTGAGAATAAAACCTTCAAATGTTTATAAACAAATAGGAATATAATATGAAGTCTTTCTTATAAAAGAATGACATGATTAAAAAAAACCACTCTTTAATCATATGCCCTGCATTCAACTGATAATGTTGGGACAATTGGCTAACTTTTTGGAAAATGAAAATAAAAGTAAAGCTCCACCTTTACCTCATTACACCAAAACATATTCCACATGGGTCAAAGATTGAAATGTAAAAAAGAAACCACAGAAGTTCTAGAATAATGTATGAGTGAATTTATTTATAATCTTGGAATAGGAAATCTTTTCTAAGCAAGATATAAAACTCAGAAGTCACAAGGAAAAAAATAAATTTACCTCTTAAAAATGTTAAGCCTGTGTTTGAAAACATCATAAAGTCAAAGGAAAAATGGCAAACTGGGAAAAAACTAGATTCAACATAAACAAAAAGTGAACTTCTTTAATTTAGGTAAGAGTTCATATAAATCAATATAAGACAGGCAGTTCACACAAAAAGAAATTCAAATACATCATAATTTTAAAAAGGCAAACAAAACCAGTATGAAATACCATTTTTTCACCCATAAGATTAGCAAAGATTAAAGTCTGATAATATTCTGTGTCAGTGAGGGTATGGGGAAGTAGAAACTCTAACTCTGGTGTGAGGACAGGGCAAACATCTGGCAATGTATATAAAAATAAAAATTCATATACCTTTTGACCCAGCAAATATACTTGTAGGAATTTACCCTATGGATATACTTTAAAAGAATGCCAACAATATTGTTATTTAATAGAAACAAACTGGAATCAACTACCACCAGAGGAACTAGTTAAAAAATAAAAAACATAGTATATGCATATACAATACAATGCAAAATCACAGACCTATTAAAAAGAATGAAATAGATCTTTATGTGCTTATATGGAAAGATCTCAAAATTTAAGTGAAAAAAGTAAAGCGCAATGCAGTGTGTATATTTTCCCTCTTGTGTAAATAAAAAAAAGCACATACATACTATACTCTCACATATAGCCCCAAGTATAAATATTTTCCAGAAAAGTCTTCTGAAAATATAAGAAACTTATAATGTTTGCTTCTGCAGAAAAGGCGAGGGTGGCAAGGGAAGCTTTAACTTCTATACCTTATATTACTATTTTTTTTAAAGTATCTATTGGGTTATCTGCCTGGTGAGATTATGCAACTATTTTTTTTTTGTCTTTATACTTTCTTGTATAAAAAGAAAACAGTAACAAATCTGATAAATCCTATTAAATTTGTTTTAAATACATCTAAAAATATAGGCTGGTACCTTGTTCAATACGAGTAGCCAGGTAGAGCATCTCTCCCTGAGCAGCCAACTGGTGAACAGACAAAGCTGAAACAATACCATAAAAAGTTTCATGTATATCTGTAGGTATACTTTCATCATCTCATTGTTCATATCTGTGTAGCAATTTTCCTTTCCAAAACACAAACTATCATTTTATTGTTTAAAAAAATCTAACTTAAAATATAGCCTAACATTTGCAGATGTCAGAATTACCTTAAATATCTAAGAGTCTGAGAATTGACTCATATATGTTTAAGGCAATTCTGACATCTGCAAAGTGTTATTATCAGTGAATATGCAAATTGTTTGATTATTAACAATGCAAATTGTTACTGATCTTATCAATTAAAGAAATGGTTTAGGTACTTAATTTTTAACAATGGTATCTCTTTATCCAAACTTATAAGGAAATATAAGGAAGTTGGGTCTAAAAGACTCTTGTTTTTTAATTGACTGTATTCATTTAAGTCCCAAATATCATTATTTCAAGAGGCCATGGGTATTCCTTAACTTTAGGAGGACTAAGATAGTAAATTAAAAACTAGCTGAGAGGAAATTCTTGAGTACAGACCTATTTGTGGCTAATTAGCTGTGTGACCATGGAGACCTGATTAAAGATTTTTGTCTAACATGAGGTATGTGAACCACATGATCCCTAGTTGTTTTTTTCAAAAATTCTATGGTTGGGGAATTCACTGGTGGTCCAGTGGTTAGGACTCGGCGCTTTGACTGCGGGGCCCCGGGTTCAGTCCCTGGTCAGGGAACTAGGATCCCATTAAGACTCTCGGTGTGGCCAAAAAAAAAAAAAATTCTATGGTTGGAATATTTTAAGACAATCTCTTTATTTTAAAACAAAGCCAAACAGGTACTGTTCTATGACAGTTCATCTTAAAAATCAGTATCACTTGATCCTTGATTTAGGATGATATGACTGGGTGGCCTTAATACAGAAAGGAAAGCAATTGGGAGGCATATGCAAATTTACATAAATAAAACAGAAGTGGCTCTTAGGTGGAGTTAGAGTCATGAACTCTTTCTGGCTTACCTGCTACAGCATACAATTCAAAATCAGGAGGGACACAGTGTTTCCAAAGTAAAAACATATATTTCACCATGCTTTAGAATACAGATGCATTTATGTTATATTCTCAAATATAATTCCTAACATCAAATTGCTAACTGGTTTCCTCTCATTAAGAAACCCGTACTATATAGAATATTTTCTAGTTTACAGAGAAAACCCTTCATTTTATTTCTTCTAGAATAATTCTACATTAAAAAAATTGTAAATTCAAAGTTTTTATAGAGGTGATTTCATATTCATATTATTATATTCAAATTCGAAATTATAGTAGACATTGCTCAGCTTTTACTACAAATCATTTGTTGATCAGTGATCTAGTTTATAAAATGCACTCCAAGAACACAAAAACACTCACAGTGTCT
The DNA here is from genome assembly GCF_965194825.1 of Balaenoptera physalus. Taxonomy (NCBI): domain Eukaryota; kingdom Metazoa; phylum Chordata; class Mammalia; order Artiodactyla; family Balaenopteridae; genus Balaenoptera; species Balaenoptera physalus. Next base: position 120,002,675 of record NC_138890.1, on the reverse strand, counting down.
TGCTTTGCACAAAGTTCAGAATAACTCAGTTTTTATAGTAAAATTATGAAGGTTTTAAGAATTAATATTTCAATCTGTATTTGTTCTCAACAGATAAACATAAAACATGAAATATTTGAATATGCAATAATACGTGAGTTTTAAATTACTAAAACTATCAGGACATCACTTAAGCTTTCCAAAATAGAATATGCATTTAATGAAAATAATGTTTCAAAGCCAAACTCTTGAAACCATTACATTAGTAATAACAATATTTTAATACATCAGTGGGAAATACTTACAATTTGCTAACAGAGGTGTGGTTGAGACCTCATTTCCTCTGTGTTTGTTGGTTAAAGTAGTTGACTGTTTTATGGGTGAGAAGTGCTTTGTTGTAGAGGGAGTGTAGACATGCCTTACTTGAATTCCCGGAGAAGGAGATGTATGGATACTGCATTCAGCTAAGTAAAATTAATTTAAACACATTAAAACAATATTTTAACAACAAAGCATTTCAAAGTTCTATGTCAATGTTTACATTAAAAAAAGAAATACAAGATGTATAATATCTTCAACTGGTTCTCAAGTGATACTATTTTTTGCCATAAAAAATCTGTACAAGTTCCAAAAAAAAAAAATCAATATTAATCTTGAGCAATTTTATCCAGAGATTAGTTTTTTTTATTCGGTAGATTGTTATAAAAGTAAATCTACAATATGATGACAGATTTCACTGTATTAAAGCATTGGAAGCTAATGCCAATCACATATTCATGGAGTTAATTCATTTACAAAAGGCACAAAATTTTTTTCTCCTACAATTTTAAAAGGTACGATAATAAACTTTATTAGAGAATTTGTAAATAAACAAAGGTCAAGGAAGAAGTAAAAATCAACATGTACTTATGGATATTATATAACATGAAATTATTTCATTTTGGTTTCTATGAGATTCTAGAAAATCATAATTAAAGATGACTTCCAAACTCTTCGCAAACTCAAAATCTCATGATCAGAAAGGGAAAAAAAATAAATAAATAAAATAAACAAAAACAAAACAAATGCAGATATTTATACCATAACTTTCAACCTTTAAATAGGACAGATGCCACCTCCAGGTCAGAGTTAACTTGATCTTGAATATTTTTACTATCTTCTTCATTTAAGGACTTCACAAACCGAGAACAGACATTCATATCAAATCTGTTAGGCAGTATGAATTTCATCCCCATGGCAACACCCTGAGCTGATCCTTCTTCTGCATTTGAGTCCAGCTGATGTTCTATTTTAATGTCTGGCATGCCAGTTAGACTGTAACTGCTGGGGCACTCTTCTACTATCAGCTGGGCTCCAATATCCAGATTTGCTGATGTAGCCATGATTTCAACTGTAGTTTCAATAATTAAAACATTTCTTCATGATTTCCCCTTGGTTTTATAAGAATGGCATACAGTGTATTCTTCAAATTTGGGTATTAAAACATCTGAAAGAAAAAAATTAAAAGTATTATATCAACTTAATGTATACAAAATAATCATTTTCAATCACGGATGCAAACAGTGCTCTTATTAGCACCTATACATAATAGAAAGCATACAATCTCCAGAGGTAGAAAAACCTGGGTCTGAATCCAAGCTTCACCATTTATTAGCTGTGTGAATCTGTACAAGTTCCTCAATCTCTCTAAGCCTCAGTCTCACTTGTAAAATGGGTATACACCAGTAACCTCACAGGACCCTGGCAAAGACCAAATGAAATACGGTAACATTCTCACCGCCATCACTAGGTCCCAACAAATTTTACTTATCCTTTTCTCCCCTTTCCTATTCCTGAATATTGCCAAATGGATTTTTAAAAAATCAGGCTAACAACAAAAATAAGCTTTCATGTAAGAACTTTAACCTCTAATCTGAGGTTCATTTTTTAACATGCTGTTAAAATTTGAATTTAAGAAAAGATAGAACTCATGTTGTACCCAAGTCTATCAGCATCTGCACTATCCATGATTCCTGGATGATGAAAGGCTTTACAAAGTTTTGGTTATGATGAACTGAAGACATACTTATTAATCAGTTTTTGTTCAGATCAAGTGTTAGCAACTTAATACAGGTTTTTATGAAAAATAAAGTGTACAGATTATGGATTGGCTTCCTTTGCTTTAGTATCTCTAGGACATTATAATCTAAGTATGCTTTTTGGTCCCAATATTTGTAATAAGTATTAAGAAATTAGAATTATTGATTTTTTTCCAAATATAGATTGTCAAGACATGAACTCAATAAATGCGAACTCTCAAAACAGAGGTTAGAAGCACACCTGTTACTGAATCATTTACTATTGTTTTAAAATGAGTTTTCAGTAAGGTAATCACTGGCACTTTCCTATGGACCTTAATATAATTTCAAGAGAAATTTCATTATTGTACCTAAAATTGCTTCTAAAAAAAGGAAGAACTCCAAGGCATATAATTGTCTTACACATATAGTAACTGAGATAAGAGGAAAATTAATAGCATCCAGTAAATTTTTTCATGTTAGGGCTTACTGCCTCAGAAACTTTGAGGGTGCAGGGTGTTTTAAAATTGTAATTAATTGGGACTAAAAGAGAAAAGTGCATTAAGGACCACAGTGGAGCAAAGGTTGGCAAATCATACATTTATAGATAATCACTTTTACAGTTTTAAAACATCTTCCAAGATTGATCTTTATAACAATCCTTTGTAGTCAGGGCAGGTAATCATTATGTTCACTACAGAGAAGAGAAAAGAGGAGCTCACGACTCCATCACCCTGTTCGTTAAAAGAAAAAGCAGCACTAAACTAATCCAAAACTTCCAAGGGAGAAAGAGTTGAAGAAATAATAAACGATAATAATAAAAAAGAAAGTTAACAAGTAACAAAGTCAACACACTTCAGCAAACGGTAAGGAGACTAAAACAGAAAATGAGTTGTGATTCAAATGGAGGTGGAGGGGCAACGCAGAGGTCTTTAAAAGTATATTACAAGATATGAACCGTGTTTCCTGAGGGAAGAGCCATCTCCCACAGACTCCTACCCAGAGTTGGGTGAAGTGCAACTCCTCTGAGCTCGCTCAGCACCCGCATATATCTTTATTTTACTATTTATCATTCTCTTGAAAATTTCCATTTAAACTCCTAATAAATTGAAAACTCCTCTAGGATGGGGGGGAGCCACTCTTCCTAATTTTTGCACACAAAACAGTGCTTGGTGCTATCACGTACTCCATAAATATTTTCTGATCTGAACCTTAACAAAGGTTCGTATTCTTTTCTATCCTGAAATGACCCTGCAAGATGCTCAACAAACATCTGCTGATTAGATCTGGCTTTCCGTTCCCAACATCACTACCAACTAGCTGTGCAACCCTGGACCGATAAATCATATACGTTTCCTAAGACTCATTTTATTCAGATAAGATGAAGATGGTTGAAATAGGTATCTCTAATATTCTTTCCAATTCTAAACATCTTCCATGTTACAAATCAGGGTTTAGAAATGGAATTACCAGTCTTTGAGGGAAGAAGAGCAAATGTACTCGGGGGAGGAGGGAGTGGAAACAGAACGCTTATCTTGGCACCACTCCAGAGAGGAGAAGCAACACTCACTGGTTAAGCCATAATTTGGAAGTATAAGAGAAGAAGGGGGGGAAAAAAAAGATCGAGAAGAGGAGGCGGTGAGAAAAAGAGGTAAGGCCAAGGAGAGCTAGGATCACCTCAATCTGTCAGAGCCCAGGGATAAGGGGAGAGAGACCCTAACGAAATAAAACGGGCAACTGGGTTAATCCACAGTGGGTGCTAGTAACAGGAGCCCCCCGGTTCTTTCTCATCCTGGAGTTGTCCTACAAGGACAGGAAGGTGCTATGAAAATGAATGATGCCTCACAGACCACAGGTGTCCCGGCGTCCCAGGACAGGAACCCGCTGGAGGGGGAGACTGTTGCAGGGAGGGAAGTCCGCTCTGTCGCCTCCCGCCAACTCTGCCCGAAAAATCCCAGCGCGGCTCCGGTAGGGAGGGCGGAAACTCTGGCTCAACCGCGGCGGGCTGGTCCCGGGGATAAGGGCCGGAGGCCGACCGTGTGGGAGCGCAAGGCCTGGCGACCGCCTTCGACAGCCCACAGCGAGTCGGGCCTTTCCATCTGCGGCCAGATACAGTGCAGGGCCCCACGCCCCGGCTTGTTTTGACCGCGACGTCACTTCCGATTTCTTCTTTCGGTTTCCGGCCAAAAAACGTGCCGCACCGGTGAAGCTGTTGCAGGGAGGGACTTCAGGTATTTTCCCGTCGCTGCGCGATCCTTACTGCCCCAGTACTATAGAGACAGCGTCCCTTCGGCTACAGCTCTGGTTCCCTAGCGCCAGGCCTCGGTCTCTCCCTCCGGCCACGCCTCCTCCTCCCCATCGTCCCGCCCACCGGGCTCGCCCCTGCGCACCAGGGCTGCGTGCGTCTCGGGAGTCTGCGCCATCACGTCACCTTCGTGCGACGCGTCTCGCCGTTCTGTTCGTGGCGTGTTTCGGCGGCTCCTTCAAGGATCCGCGTGACCTTCCGCATGTTCTACCGCACAGTCCGGGGAGGGGGCTGGCGGAGTCCAAGAACTTCTCCTTGAGGCCGGGGTGTCTCGGCGGACCCTCCGGACCCATCGGAGGTAGGTGAAGGGGGCTCCCAATGGGGGTGGCCCGGACTCAACATCGGGCCTTCCTTGGTATCTAGCATGCTTCTCTGGGGTTTCCCAGTCTCCGCGGAATAGCTAAACTCAGGATCCCCGCAGTTTAGCTTCGACCTAGATTTTCCCTCTCTACAGTCACGTCACGTCCACTCCTACTGTCCACCGTTATTAGTCCCCGGAGTAAGCCACACCCCTTTAGGCTGATCTCCATCTCTGTCTCTGCTTATGAGGTTCCCTCAGTTTGCAGTGCCCAGCCATGTTAAATGGTTAATTCGTTTTAATGTTATACTTAAAGGCCCAGCTGAAATGCACACTTTGAATCTTTCTGGCAGCCGCCAAGTTAGAGTTAAAAATCGCTTCTGAGCGCTCCGTGTTCTGTACGTTACTTATAGCATACATTTGGTATTCTGCATTGTGATGGAGTAGTACCTGTTTTTCATTTAGTCCCAGTTTCTCAGCCTCTAACCTCTCCCTGATCATTTTCTTCCTATTCATTTTCACATCACTTGCATCCGTGCCTTTGCTTTGTCTGTCTTGCTTCCCCTCCCCTGCCTCTAATGCTGTTCCTCACTTTAATCTGGCAAACCACTGTTCCTGTGCCTCACTTTTTCCTTCTAAAGCTTTAAACGATTTCTTTCAAGGCAGAGTTATGTACTCCTTTGCCTATACAGCTGACCCTTGAACATTGCGGGGGAGGGGGAGGTTTAGGGGCCCCAGCCTTCCCCTGAAGGATAACTTACAGTGGGCCCTCCATATGCGTGGTTCCTCCTTATCCAGGTTCCTCCACATCCTAGGTTCTGCTTGTGCATTCCAAAAAACGGAAATTCAGTAGTACTGTAGTATTTATTGAAAAAAATCTGCCTCTAAGTGGACCCACGCAGTTCAAACCCGTGTTGTTCAAGGGTCAGCTCTGCGGTAGTAAGGGGCGAAGGCCCACAGGCTAGATCTGGCCCAGTGTCTGTTTTGGGGTATTCAGTGAGCCAAGAATGATTTTTATAGATGAATATTTGCAATCTATTTGATGATAGGAAACACTAACTTTGAACCAGAGTAAGTGAAATGTTTTCCCCCTCCTCCAAAAAGTCCCATTCCTTTCATTCATAAACAAAATACTGAACTTATCATTATTTGGGGCGGTTTCCTTAGTAAAAAAATTGGGACGTTTTTCTTTCATGCTATATAAATAACTACATAATATCCTCCATTTTGCCTGTTGGCCTGCGAAGCCTAAAATATTTATTATTTGTCCTTTTACAGAAAAACTTCGTGGACTTGTGCTCTATAGCAGTGTTCATACAAGAGATACCACCTGTGATTTTAATTTTGTTTCCCATATAACCCAGCACAATGCTTCCTTTCCTTCCACAAATATTCTTTGAGCACTTGTTTTTAATCTTTCGGATATGAAATGTTCAATTTAATGGGAAAAAGAGGTCATTAAAAATGCAGTGTGATTATGTGCATTGACAGAAATACAGAGTCTTGCAGGATTATGGAAGACAAGCCCCTGACCCAGCTTAGGAGGTGAGAGGTTTCTTGGAGGATGTGATCCTTGAGTTGAACTTTAAATGATAAATAGGAAGTAGGTAGAAAGAGGTCATTCCTGCCATAGAGGACAAATGAAGAACGACATTGAGACAAGAAAGAGCATGGTGTGTTAAGGAAATAACGAGGTGAAGCTGGAAAGGTAAGCAAGGGCAAGATCACAGAGGGCCATGTAAAGGAGCTTGCACCTTCTTTTCTGGGCAGTGTTGGGCTTTGTAGCAAAAGCCAGATTTGCATGGTAGTTAGGTAACTCTGGTGGCTATTTGGAAGGTAGGTAAGGGAGTCAGGGAGACCTTTAGATGAGAAGATGTGAATTAGAGCAGTGGAACTAGGTGGAGTGGACATGATGGAGTTCAGAAAGATTTGGGAGGTAAAATCAGCTCTTGTTAACTATTTGTATGTTAGAAGTGAGAAGGAAGGACAAGTCAAGGCTGATTCCAGATGCCAGTTACCAGCTGAAATGAAGAATATTGGAGTACATGAAGGCACTGACCATGTCTGTTTCACTCACCATTGCACCCCAGTGCCTAAAACAGTGTGTCCTACACATTATAGGTACTTCAGTGAACAGAAAACTTTTTAAATCATCGATTGCCATGTTTCATCAAAGCCTTTAAAATATGTCACACCTATTTATTTTGGTGTTACTGATATGGTGTTTTCAGGCTTTTGGGAAAGATGAGTTGCACCACTGAATCATTCCTCTGATATAATTGACTCTCTGTTGCAACTGAATGGTTCTGGAAAGACATTTCGGCCTAGTTACATGTCAGTTAAAGTTTTAATTTTTATTGTGTCACTTTAATTTAGAATTTAATTTCAGAATTGCTTTATTCTTGTTTCCTTTCTTACTGTTTAAACCTTTTAAAATTAACTTAATTTTAAGCTTCTACATCAGAATATTAGATTTTTATTTTAAGCTTTTAAATTTTAATCTTCTGCATTAGAATATTAGCTTTGTTTTCTTTTCTTCTTGGCAATTTTAGGCTTTCAGGAAGTCAGGTCCCTAGATTATGTTCTTATAGATTAAATGTCGTTTTAAGTTTAATTTCAGGGAACATTTGTATTTGCAGTTTCACCTTAACGTTTTCTGTTGTCAATAAGTGAATATTCTAAGCCAGTGTGTTTCTCTCTGCTTTGGCTACTGGATGGCTGAACCAGATTTATTCCCAGGTGTTGTAAGTTGGTCAGTTAGGTGTGGGAACATTTGTGTATAGCCTCTGCGTATAGCTGAGTAGATAGTACACTATGGTAGCCCTATCTGTATTCTTCCTGCTTGCTATAGATTGTCCCTCTGTATTAAAATTAAGTGGTTTCTGATCACTAATCTATAAGCTACCACACAGCTTTTTGAAAAGATGCAGAGTGAAAATCATAACTATATACAGGTTTATGAATAATAATGTGTTTATAAAATGTTTTCTTTTTCAGACGTGAGGCAGAGTCGCTTTATTTCTAACACCAATTTCAAACTATTTACCCTTGGATAACAGTGCAATTATATGAAAGTATGGCTGGGTATAAGCCTGTAGCGATCCAGGCATATCCTGTACTTGGTGAAAAAATCACCCAAGATACACTGTACTGGAACAACTATAAGGTAAGTATAGACAAAATTAAGGGAGGGAGGTGTTTTACATTTATGCCAATTTCTTCAGCATATGTTATACTTTGGATATGCTAATAGAGAACTAATAACTAAAAATAATCTATCAGCAGCTTATAGTTGGGGTGGAAAATTTGATATCTGATATTTTTTTCTTGGAGTTATATAAAAATCCATATTCCTTAATCAGTTTAATCATACAAGTATCTAGCACAGAATGGATGATTAATCAATGCCAAATGAATTAAATTTTAGAATTTGAATCTCATGAAAGAAGGGTTTTTTTTTCATTTTTCTTAATCTAAGGAAGAAGAGATGCAAAATTAATTCTTCTAGAATATATGTAAAGGCTAACAAATGATTTTTTTAAAAAAGCTGAACAACTAAACAGAAAAATGGAAAAAGATTGGGATTGGGAAGGTTATAGAAAAAGAAGTTTAAGTGGCCAATAAATATATTAAAAGAGCTTCAGCTTCACTCATAATTGAAGAAGTGCAAATTAAAACAATAATTGGATTTTGGATAATAATTTATTGGATAATAAAATTATTGGATAATAATTTGGATACTTTTTCATCTTATATTGGCACAAATGAAAAATTTTGATCATCGTTGCTACTTGAGGGAGGGAAATTGGTGCAGACTTTATGGAGGGCAATTCTGGCATTATCTATTATAAAAATACCTTTTGGTCTTGTAAGTTCCACAGCTTGGAACTTACTCAATGAATATACTCTCCAGAATTTGTGTATAAAGATGTTCATTGAAGTGTTATTTGTAATATTAGAAATCTCAGGGACTTCCCTGGTGGCGCAGTGGTTAAGAATCCGCCTGCCTGCCAATGCTGGGGACACAGGTTCGAGCCCTGGTCCGGGAAGATGCCACATGCCGCGGAGCAACTAAGCCCGTGGGCTACAACTACTGAGGCTATGCTCTAGAGCCCGTGAGCCACAACTACTGAAGCCCACACGCCTAGAGCCCATGCTCCGCAACAAGAGAGGCCACCGCAATGAGAAGCCCATGCACCGCAACGAAGAGTAGCCCCGCTCGCCGCAACTAGAGAAAGCCCGCGCGCAGCAACGGAGACCCAACGCAGCCAAAAATAAATAAATAAATAAATTTATATAAAAAAAGAAATCTCAGAAAAACCTGTTTGTTAGTAGTGAACTGGTAAATTAAATTATGATGAATGATAAAGCTGTTGCTCTTATGCAAAGTTACTAGCTAAGGTGTTAATAAGTGAAAAAAAGGCAAGGTGCAGAACAACCTGTGTGGTATGATCTTTGTGCCAGTTAAAAAATACATGGTTAAATATATGCTGGTTTAGGCATAACTTTTTCCCGGTAATAATCACAGAAAACTCCACAGCTAAAGAGAAAAAGTGGGGTGTGGCTTTTCAACCATATATTTATTTACTTTAATGGCCACAGAGATTGTCTAGGTGATGGGATTTGGATCTTTTTTGCTTTCTTCATACTTCTCTATTAAATACAACCTAGTTACTAAGAACAAAAAGAAGTTGTCATTAAGAAATTATATGCTTAAATATGTCTTACCAGTTGTAACTTTGTTAATACGCTATTATTTTTCATTAAGACCCCTGTTCAGATCAAGGAGTTTGGTGCAGTGTCAAAAGTAGACTTTTCTCCACAGCCTCCGTATAATTATGCTGTCACAGCTTCTTCAAGGGTAAATATAATTTTTGTTTTCCTTTTATGTAGTTTATATTTACTACTGGTCTTGAGCCATCTAGTAAAATACTGTTTTGTTTTGTTTTTTTTAATACTGTGTTTTTTATCTTCTTATAGATTCACATTTATGGCCGATACTCCCAAGAACCTATAAAAACCTTTTCACGATTTAAAGACACAGCATACTGTGCTACTTTTCGGCAGGATGGTAGACTGCTTGTGGCTGGCAGTGAAGATGGTGGCATTCAGCTTTTTGATATAAGTGGGAGGGCTCCCCTCAGGCAGTTTGAAGGCCATACTAAGTAAGAGACAGTTGTTTTGTTTTAATTTATTTTTTATTGAGCTATAATTAACATACGTTATATTAGTTTCAGGTGTACAACATAATGATTCACTCTTTGTATATATTGTGAAATGATCACCACAATAAATTGAGTTAACATCTGTCACCATACAGTTACAGATAGTTGGTTTTTATGTGTTTGTGTTTTGTATTATTGTAAGCTCTACTGGTTTTACAGGCTTTGAAAAAAACAGAGTTCTGTGAAGATTATGTACCGTCATGGACTTTATTTTCTGGTTGTTCTAAGACAGTGCTTAACTTGGTTCAGTCCTATGGTCCAGTTTGATGGGGTTCATGAATTTCCTAGAATTGTATGTGACATTTTAGGAAATGTGTGGTTATCTATGGAGATGTCCTGTAGCTTTCGTTAACTTCGTTAACTTCTCAGTGAGTTCTGTGACCCCATTGAGGTTGTAAACTGCTGATCTAAAGGCAACCTCACAACTATTAATGAGAACTCTAAAGGCTTGGACTATATTAGAGGTTGTTATTTTGAAATCAAGTTGGAAGGTGGATTTTTTCTACTTGGATTTGGTGTTTTGCCCCTTTATAAATTAAATGGCCAAGGACAGTTTTAAATCTTTCAAGATTACCAATGTCGTCACTGAAATTTGCTCTTGATTTTAAATCTCAAAAGTGTTTTTTATATTATCAGGATAGTCTTAGTCCATCAGTGAAACATTTTAAATATAACAAGTTCACTTAATATGATCCTACTTAGTGGCAAGTGTCCTTAGAATTTTTTAAGAACTACCCATTTTGAAATTTTTCAAATTAAAGTACCTTTGTGCCAACATTTAGAACATTTACTTTCTGTTGAGGTGCTAAGTAGGAATGTTAACTTATTAGAAAATATAATTTTAAGGCTACTGTTTAATATTCTTATTAACTTCATAGTACTAGGGGTATATAAATTTTAAATTGGCTTGGGGACAAATACCTGTTTTAAAGATTTTCTTATTCTCTCATGATTTCTCCCTACAATTACTCACTGAAACTGAGCTGCTTTTTTTGTTATTTTGGGAAGAGGGGTGTTTGATGTCAGAAGCTGCCAGAAATAATTTTTCCTTGCTTTTTAATATACTGATCCTTGATCTTTCAGAGCAGTTCATACAGTAGATTTTACAGCTGACAGATATCATGTGGTCTCTGGGGCTGATGATTATACAGTTAAATTATGGGATATTCCAAACTCCAAAGAAATTCTGACATTCAAAGAACATTCTGATTATGTGAGGTGTGGATGTGCTAGCAAACTGAACCCAGATCTCTTTGTAACAGGTTGGTGAAATCTTTTTCTTCCCTCCTGAAGTTGGTAATTTTATTGATATACTTTAATATTGCTTTGGGACTCTTTTGAGATAGAGGAGTTTTGTTTTTTGTTTTTTAAACATCTTTATTGGAGTATAATTGCTTTATAATGGTGTGTTAGTTTCTGCTGTATAACAAAGTGAATCAGCTGTACATATTCATATATTCCCATTTCTCCTCCCTCTTGCGTCTCCCTGCCACCCTCCCTATCCCACCCCTCTAGGTGGTCACAAAGCACCGATCTGATCTCCCTATGCTATGCAGCTGCTTCCCTCTAGCTATCTGTTTTACATTTGGTGTGTATATATGTCCATGCCACTCTCTCACTTCGTCCCAGCTTACCCTGGGATAGAGGAGTTTTAAAAAGTTGTATAAAAGAATATGTCTCTGTTTATCCAATTGTTTTATTTTCTTTTTCTTTTGGGGATTTTTTTTTTTTTTTTATGAAATAAGCTTTTTTATTTTAAGTTTATGACTCAGACTTAAGGCAAGGTATTTTTTTGTTTTGTTTTTTGTTTTTTGGCTGCGCTGGGTCTTCATTGCTGTGGGCCGGCTTTCTCTAGTTGCGGCGAGCGGGGGCTACTCTTCGTTGCGGTGCGTGGGCTTCTCACTGCGGTGGCCTCTCGTTGCAGAGCACAGGCACTAGGCATGCGGGCTTCAGTAGTTGTGGCACACAGGCTCAGTAGTGGCTTGCAGGCTCTAGAGTGCAGGCTCAGTAGTTGTGGTGCATGGGCTTAGTTGCTCCACGGCATGTGGGATCTTCCTGGACCAGAGATTGAACCCGTGTCCCCTGCATTGGCAGGCGGATTCTTAACCACTGCACCACCAGGGAAGTCCCTGGGGATTGTTCTTATCATCCTCCAGATGTGTTTGGAAACATCTGTACTCTGGTTTTCACAGGTTCTCCAGCAGCCAAGAAACAGAGATAATGCAGTTCAGTCTTAATGGGTGCCTGTGCAAAGATTCCCAGGCGACTCAGTGACAGTAGTCTGAAGATAGGACTCATTTAAGATTCTGTGTAGGTTAGTGCTTCAGAAACAGTCAGTGGTACCAGAGGGTTTGGAAGTACTGTGTCTTCATGAGTATACATGTCTTTTTAAAATTTCATCTATGCTTCTTCTCCCTTTAAAGTTTATGTTTGATTATGCACACACACACGTATAATTTTTGTTATTTTGAGTAGTGAAACTCACATAGTACAAAAATTGACATTTTAGGGTCATATGATCACACTGTGAAGATGTTTGATGCACGAACAAACCAGAGTGTTATCTCTGTTGAGCATGGGCAGCCAGTGGAGAGTGTCCTGCTTTTTCCCTCTGGAGGTCTTCTGGTATCAGCAGGTATTTCTTTTAAAAATTGCTTTCACCAATATTGTTCGTCTTGAGTCAGATATTTCTTTATTAGTTACTCTTTATAATTTATCAGTGTGCATTTGAAATGCATGTCTCAGTTTTTGCTCAGACAGTTGATAAGTGGGACAGGCAAGCAATTTTCATTTACTGAGTAGCTAATATGAGCCAGACACTGTGCTATTATAAACATATTATCTCCAGTCCCCTAGGTGAGCCTACAAGATAGTTTTCCCTCTATTTTGCAAAAGAAAATAAATAAAAGTTTTAAGTAATTTGTCCAAGAGAAAGTGGTAAGTGGCAGATCTGAAATCTCAGAACTTGAGAGCCTTCATTGTGTACTTAATCTAAAAATCCAGGTCGTACTCCTGCTGTTGTTCCTACGTAAGAGATCTGCGGCAGCTTTTGAAAATATAGGTCCTTTGAGATCTAGAATCAGGCTTATCCCTTTTTATGTGACTCTTGATTGAAATGGCCTTACCCAGCAAATAGCTGATAGTGCTGGAGGAGAAGATAATGTGGAGTCAAAGGGGCCTTGATACATTTTTTTATCAAGTTGGAACTGAGGTGCATTTAAAAAATTATAATGGAAGAAGTAAATTGTCTTTTTTCATTTGTTAAGTCAAAATTAGTGTGTTGACATTAGAAGAATACATAGGTAGTGTGTAGCTTTGTTTTGTTTTGTTTTTTGCTTAATTCTAAAATCCAAATAGAAATTATCCTGTTTTATACTCTTTTCCCCAGTACCTATTTGATTTCAAAGTAAGTTGATAATATTGTCAGAGTTACCTATTTTTCTTGCTGTTATTTTGAGAAATGGAAGTACGTACAAGTTGAACAGGGAGAGTGGATGCCTGTATGCTAATCTGCGTCGTGTCAGTAGCTAATTGTGTGGCCTTGGGCAATCCTTTAACCAATATAGACCTTGAAAATGAGAGGTTGGGCTAGATCAGTGGTTTCAAACTGTGATCTCTCTCATGAGCTGCTACATGTGGGGAGACAGGGACTGTAAATTGGGTTCCAGCCCCTTTTACATAGTCAGGATAAGTAAGAACTTTGTCCCCTCCCACCCCCAGCCCCCCAGCCTCTTTTTCCATTTTACCTACTAGACTTTTGCTTAATATTTCATTGAAAGAAAAGATGCCGTAATAAAAAAATTCTTTTTAAACCCCTGGATTAAATTGCCTTTAAAGATGCTTCCAATTCTTAGAGTAAAAGTTATAGAGTTTTTTAGTTTTGTTGGGATTCACAGAATTTTTAGGAAATGAAATCTATCTTATTCTTTTCCATGGTTATACAGAATTCCTTTTGAAGAATGATTTTATTTTAATTTTGTTAAAATAAAATCTTTTTTGATTATACTTCTTATTTTGCCAGTTCTGTGTACTTTACAAATATGAAATTATTTAATCATCATAACAGGTTTTTGTGAGGTAGGAACTGTTATCAGCCACGTACCCAGTAAATACTAGACCCAGCACTGAACCCAGGCAGTCAGGCTCTGGAATCCCTCCACTCCGTGCTGTGGAGTGTCCAGTGAAGAGCGCTTTTCAGATCTTTTCATAATCAAACTAATGATTATTTCTTTTTATAGGAGGTCGTTATGTTAAAGTCTGGGACATGCTAAAAGGAGGACAGTTGCTAGTGTCTTTGAAAAATCATCATAAAACTGTGACGTGCTTATGTCTGAGCAGCTCTGGACAGAGGTTACTTTCTGGCTCACTGGATAGGTTAGCATTTTAATTTTCTTTCTGGATCATTCTTTTTTTTTTTTTTAATTAATTAATTTATTTATTTATTTATGGCTGTGTTGGGTCTTCGTTTCTGTGCGAGGGCTTTCTCTAGTTGTGGCAAGTGGGGGCCACTCTTCATCGCCGTGCGCAGGCCTCCCATTATCGCGGCCTCTCCTGTTGCGGAGCACAGGCTCCAGACGCGCAGGCTCAGTAATTGTGGCTCATGGGCCTAGTTGCTCCGTGGCATGTGGGATCTTCCCAGACCAGGGCTCGAACCCGTGTCCCCTGCATTGGCAGGCAGATTCTCAACCACTGCGCCACCAGGGAAGCCCTCTGGATCATTCTTAATGTACACATGTTTACTGCTTGAGGAAATGAGTTATTTCTGCAGTATTTGTGATAGAATAAATATTCTACCAAATGATTTCCATGAAAAGAAATCTGTTGAGTTGAAAATAGTTTTGACATTTCATTTACATATAGCAAACTTATTTTCTCCCTTGAGGTAATTTACTGAACCATGTGAACGTTAATCTTTTAAAAGAATTTCTATTATTCTGTAGTTTTCTTTTAAAATCATTGTATGTTTGTATATTTTGAAATATTTATAATGAGTATGTGTATATATATTCTAGCTTGTATTCTTTAAAATTTAAAACTTCATGTAAAAATTTCTATACATTAATGTATAGAAATACATATTTCTAAATATTACTATTTTCAGTAGGTATTAGTGTTTCATTAATTAATGTTCTAGAACAGTGCTGTACAATAGAAATATAATGTGAGCTACATATGTAATTTTAAGTGTTTTACCAGTCATGTTTAAAAGTTAAAAGGTACTAGGTAAAATTAATTTAATAATATATTTTATTTACTCTAAAATATTATTTCAATATGTATTCAATGTAAAAATTATTAATGATAAACTAGAATCAAGTTCAGCATCGAATACATGCCCTTAATACAGTAGTAATACTTTACAGTTAAAGTGAAATATACTTGGGTTTAACAGAAAAATATTTTATACTGCCTCAGTTTTAAAATTTAAATTTAAGTTGATTAAAATTAAGTAAAATAAAAAGTTCCCTTCTTTTTCACTGACCCCATTTTAAGTGCTCATTAACCACATGTGGCTAGAATGATGGCCCAGTTCTAGAATTTACTTATATTTATCTGTTGTTGGTCATTTTATTTCCATATTTCCCTTTTTCACTGATATGGAAAACCTTGGTTTTTTAGCATGTTTATTAAAAAGTATACATATTTTAAAAGCTAGAAAATATTTCTAATACAGAGGAACTTACTATGTAAATATATAGCAAATTCTCTGCAATGGTGTTACTAGGCAATTTGGGACTTGATTTTTAGATGTGTCCCTCAAAACCTAGGTGTAAGTTGGCTCTATTCATAGTAGTTCTCAACCCAGAGTGATTTTTGTCCTCCAGGGGACTATTTGGCACTATCTGTGGACATTTTAGGTTGTTGTCACAACTTGGGGGTGGAGTGCTGTTGGTATGCAGTGAGTAGAGGCCAAGGATGGTGCTAAACATCTTGCGGTGCACAGAACAGCCACCATTACAAAGAATTATCCTGCCCGAAATGTCGATAATGCTGAATGAAGTTGAGAAACCCTGCTCTTTCCGATGAACATTCATGATGCTTTTTCTTTACTTTCAAGTTTCATTTTCAGGAGACAGTGGTCTATCCTTCTGGTGGCTGGTTGAAGTCTTTATGCAAACATAACAAACAGTTCATTTTTAAAAGAGATCCAGTGATGAATTAGTTTGTAACTAATATTATTAATCATTGTTTTTCTTCATTGTTGTATAAGTTTTAATATTCATATATTGAGTTTCAAAAAATAGAAATTTTACCTTTTATGCTCATTTCCAAGATGATTTGTGACAACGCTTTCTTTTTCATTAGGAAGGTGAAAGTATATAGCACAACTTCCTACAAAGTAGTACACAGTTTTGATTATGCAGCTTCAATTTTGAGTCTTGCACTTGCAGTAAGTACTTTTAGCTCTTTTTAAAGCTTTCACTAACCTTGCCTGTTAAATGAAACTAAAATGGAATATTAGGGTTTATCTTTGTATTTGAATAAGTATTATTTTCTTCTCACCACATTAGATAATTGCTAGAACATGTAACTTGTCTCAGTAACTAGGCATGAATTCAGATTTAGGTCCCACTCACTGCATAGCTTGAAACCAACTACAGTATTGTAGGCATTGTTAACACTAGGACAGGACCTGGAAAGCAGATAAATCTCTCTTCAGTACATTTACCCCAAGGGTTAAATACTCGAGAAAGTCAAGTTGGCTCTCTGAGCAAAAAAAAAAAAGGAGAATAGGGGTAACACAATGAAATGTCTCCTTTTCTTTGTTAACTGCTCCTTCTGGAATGTTCGTTGTCAAGTTTCATGAGCCATTGAGGAGGAATAGATTTGAATACATTATATAGAAATTGGGAGGGGAAAAGTTATTACAAAATATTTTCTTGACAAGATTGTGGAAAGTCATGCTACCACATTATTCTTTTTCTAGGAAGAGGATGTGGGAAAAAAAATTATTTTGAAAGTTTCTTAAGATGCCATTAACTGTGTATTATTATACAAACTGCCAGTGATAATTTCCAAGTGTAATTAAAAGTTCTGTCAATATAATAGTATCTTGGAGGAAAAAAATGATTTTATTCTAACTTTTTGTTAGAGTATCTATATCTGAATGGAACTCTTGTTGAAAGTATGGATAAGTGACAAACACATTATAAATGGTATTTTGAAGAAAAAGTAAGATGAATTATGAGTTAGGAATATACTAACTTATTTTTCTAATTGCTGTTAGCATGAAGATGAGACAATAGTTGTAGGAATGACCAATGGAATACTGAGTGTTAAACATCGGAAATCTGAAGCAAAGAAGGATTCTCTTCCCAGGAGAAGAAGGCCTGCATATCGAACTTTTATTAAAGGAAAAAATTATATGAAACAACAGGTATTTATATATTTTGTGTAATTTTTTTAAAGGTTAAATTTGTTAGAGTATCCAACTTCATCCCTGCACATTACTGAAAAGTGTAGTTCACATGGCATTTAGCTTCAGTTTGCTTTTCTCTACCTCAGATTTATCTCCACATTGCTAGATTGGGGACATTAAATTAATAAGTAATGGGAAATAAGAACTGTACTTCTTAATGCCCTGAATCATAACAATGCTATGGTGCTCAGAACAGTGTCTTTCACACACTGTCTGATTTGATCTTGTAAACAACCCTGAAAAAGAGTAGAGCCAATAATATCTCCATTTGGCATCTGAAGATGGAGAAGATGGAGATATAAGGAAGTTGTGTTGATCCAGGATTTCTTTACTGGGACTAGATGGCAGTTTCTCTGATTCTTGTTTTCTCTTTCTGCTGAATCACTGCTTGCTATGTAAAGAGAATTGCAGTGAGTAATGTTTGCCCAGAACGGAGGTATTGTGTATGTATCGTAAGTTAAGATCATAGGACACTAAGAACACAGTGATGTGGCAGATTATTCCATTTTCATTTAATCGACAATATGGGCTTATGACCTTTTTTTTTTTTTTAAATTTATTTATTTATTTTTAGCTGTGTTGGGTCTTCGTTTCTGTGCGAGGGCTTTCTCTAGTTGCGGCAAGCAGGGGCCACTCTTCATTGCAGTGCGTGGGCCTCTCACTATCAGGGCCTCTCTTGCTGCGGAACACAGGCTCCCAGATGAGCAGGCTCAGTAGTTGTGGCTCACGGGCCCAGTTGCTCCACGGCATGTGGGATCTTCCCAGACCAGGGCTCGAACCCGTGTCCCCTGCATTGGCAGGCAGATTCTCAACCACTGCGCCACCAGGGAAGCCCTGACCATTCTTTTTGATACAGTTCAAGGATACCACAGAACTATGAAAAAATACCACTATGAAGAAGTTTATTTTGAATGAAGCTCTAAATGGATATTTGATTTTTCTCTGTAAATTTACTTTTCAATGCAGGATGACATTTTGATCAACAGGCCATCAAAGAAACACCTAGAATTGTATGACAGGGATCTGAAAAACTTCCGGATCTCTAAGGCACTTGACAGAGTCCTTGAGGTGAGTGAGGAATATGTGTGTGTGTGTGTGTATTTTTTTTTTTTAATTTTAATTTTAATTTATTTATACTCTTTCTGCTTCAAAAAAGTGGATGTAATTTGTGACACACACATATAAATAGGTTGCTAAAATCATATTGAATATGAATACCCATACTATAGAAAGATGCAGAAACTTAGGCTATGAATATATACTAGAGTTGAACATAAAGGTATATTCCAGTTCCTAGAAGCAAGGTAAAAAGGATAATGGATTGAATTTCATAATTGTTATTATCAGATAAAGGAAACATATATATCTATATTTTAGAAAAAATACACAAAGTTTTTTTTCACACTATAGTACAGAGAAATTTATCATGAGTTGTTTTTAGTTGGAACACTAAGAAAAATATAGGAATCATGCGATAATCTTTATGTCATTAGAAGATGCAGAAATATTCTCAAGCATAGGATTATGTATTAACCCTCTGTAAAAGCCAAAGACATAATAATAAATGCCCACAACTTCTATAGTGTCATTTCAGCAAATAGGTAACCAAATACAATTCAAGTAAGAATTCACTTAAAATAGGATAGAGCTAAAAAACAATTTAGAGCAATGATGGTTAACTTGGTCCATAGATTTCTTCTCTCAAATACCAGTTTTGTCAACTGAGTTTTAATAAGGGCTGGATGGTAATCAATTTTATTTTATTTTATTTATTTATTTTTTTAACATCTTTATTGGAGTATAATTGCTTTACAATGGTGTGTTAGTTTCTGCTTTATAACAAAGTGAATCAGCTATACATATACATATATCCCCATATCTCCTCCCTCTTGCGTCTCCCTCCTACCCTCCCCGTCCCACCCCTCTAGGTGGTCACAGAGCACCGAGCTGATCTCCCTGTGCTATGCAGCTGCTTCCCACTTAGCTATCTATTTTACATTTGGTAGTGTATATATGTCCATGCCACTCTCTCACTTTGTCCCAGCTTACCCTTCCCCCTACCTGTGTCCTCAAGTCCATTCTCTATGTCTGCGTCTATATTCCTGTCCTGCCCCTAGGTTCTTCAGAACCATTTTTTTTTAGATTCTGTATATATGTGTTAGCATATGGTATTTGTTTTTCTCTTTCTGACTTTCTTCACTCTGTATGACAGACTCTGGGTCCATCCACCTCACTATAGATTGTGTGTGTAATTTTTATTAAGACTTTTTTTTAGAGCAGTTCTAGGTTCACAGCACAGTTGAAGGGAAGGTACAGAGAGTTCCCATATACTACCTGCCCCACACATGCATAGCCTCCCCCCTTATCAACATCCCCACCAGAGTCTTGCATTTGTTACAATTGATATATCTACAAGGAGCTTATTTTTAAAAGAATCATTTTGTTTCTTGCCTTGTCCATTACCATGACTCAAAACTGGGAAGAGAAAAACCTGTTTAAATTTGGTAATTGTTAGTGAGTTCCAAGACTATGATTTTTTTCTTGTACTGTCATGTCTGCTCATGTTGACTCTGAAAAATTTTCTAGCCCAGTTGTGCAATAAAGACGCCTGAGATTACAGTTTCCATCATAAAGGAGCTAAATCGAAGAGGAGTCCTTGCAAATGCCCTTGCAGGTCGAGATGAAAAGGAAATCAGTCGTGTTCTTAATTTTTTGATAAGGTATGTTTTATGTCTATGAAGTGCATGTATTTTGCATCTGAAATTTTATCTCCAAATTTACTTTTAGTTTGAGCTTTGTAAAGAACTGACAGAACAGTTTAGTAAATCTATTTTAAGGATTTTTTTTTTAAAGTTTGCAGGTTTCAGTAAACAGAATTTTTGCTTTGTAGGAATCTGTCCCAGCCAAGATTTGCCCCTGTTTTGATTAATGCTGCCGAAATAATTATTGGTAAGTAGTTGTTAAAACCTGAAAAATTGTAGCATACTTGCAGAAGTAGAGATGTCAAATAATGAAATCAAATAGATTGATATACCTTGTCTTTATCGTGGAGAAAACAAACAATAGTAGTAAATCAGTGCATTTTAAAGTGGGAGTAAAATGTTTACAATGGATTGGCTTTCAGTTGCTGGCACCAGGGTTATTATAATTTAAAAAGTTTTTTCCTTAAATACCTCCAATGACCATGACTAATTTTTAATGGGAAAATGAAAATAAGTCAGAACCTCAACACTGTACTTTCTTTAATTATTTCTTTTTGAAATACGTTTTTCAGATGGATTGTTTACTTTATGTAAAATAAGTACAGATTTTTCAATGTCTTTTATATTTAATATTTTTGTACTTTTTCTAAATATTGCTGTTCATGTATTGTTTAGAAAGATGTTTCTAGTAAATGTGTTTCCTCTCTCTCTTTCTAGATATATATCTACCTGTGATTGGTCAGTCACCTGTAGTTGATAAAAAGTTTTTGTTACTTCAAGGACTTGTAGAAAAAGAGATTGATTACCAAAGAGAACTACTAGAAACCTTGGGGATGATGGATATGCTTTTTGCTACCATGACAAGGAAAGAAAGTACTTCTTTGTTGCAGCATAATACATCTGATGGATTTCTAGAGAACAGGAAGATTGAATCATAGTGTGCGCTTAACAGGACACATAAGAACTCCTAACTTGGAATAGATTTGATGCTGTTAACTACTGGGAAGAGAATCTCTTTGATACATTTAAAAAAACTATTTACAGAAGCAATTTTATGGAAGAGACTGGAATGACTATACTTGGGAAATAAGAACCTGTTTTTAAACATGGTTTTCCATGTGCTATTTTAAATTATCTCATGGCATCTTCAGCTGGAAGATCTTCTCAGTTGTTTTGGTCATAGTGTATGTCCATCTTGGACAAGTTGACGTTAATTTTAATACAGCAGAGTTCTGTTTCAGTAACTATTTCAACCGTCTCCAAGCATTCAGAACTCTGGAGACAGTTTCAACTAGGAATCCTGCCAAAGGAACAGGGCTTTATTTTTCCCTTCTATCCTGGAAAAACAACAACAACAAAACAAATGGCAACGACAAATAAATTCTTTCTTCACTCTAATCGGTGCACTTGGGATTCCCAAGCCCCAGCTGAGTTTGCCTCCCTCTCCTTGATGTCATCACTTATCCCAGGTCACATGTTCCACCTAGCTGGTGATTGGACTGTATCTGTTCCAAGTGTGGCAAATTAGTGGCCAACTCTGAATAATTGACCCTAGTTTGACCTATATTCAGAGAGTGTGATGAGGCAGATTTGAATACTAAAAACTGTGCTCACCAGCCCCTGTTTCTTTTTCTTTCTGTAATCTTGACTGTGCTTCTCAGGACAAGGTCTGCAGGTAGGCCTTACAGACCATGTTTTTCCTCTTCCCCGAATATGCAGCCTTTCTACCAGCTTTTCAACTTGCTTCAGGTCAGCGGAATGATAACATTTGCCATGTCTCTTGTGATTAGTAGCCTTTCAGCGTTTTTTATACATATTGATATATTTGGAGCTTATCTTGTAGCTACCTACCTCTGAAAACCATTTGATCTGTGTTTAGGTTTTTTTTTTTTTCCCCTCTATTCTTAACATCATTTTGTGTTTCAGAACCCCAAACCAGAGTAGCTTGTTTTGGAAAATACTTGTGTTTTTTAAAAAAAGTTCAATGTAAATCACATTTTTTTATAAAGAAATTCATATTTTCTTCTTGGCTTTCTGAGATGTATCAATTCCTGATGGATAGTCACTGGCTACTGATTCCTAGCACACTGATTTTACACTTGCTACCTTTTCCACCTTCCCCCAGTTCCTTAAGTAGTTAATTATCTGTATGGAAATGTCTTAGGCCAGAAGAATTCTTAGTTAAAGGAAGATTTTGTAATTGCAGTCTGCTCTTAAAATTTCAGTTCTGTGAATTCAGATATATTTTTTTAAAGCAGAAAAAAATATTCCTATGTTCTGATAAGGACATATGCTCAAACAGAGGGTCCGGTTTCCCCTTCATGAATTGATTTAAGCAATCATGAAGCCCAGTGGCTTATAAGAAACCAGGAGTTTGCTTCCCTGAGTAATTATGAGATTAGTCAAGGTTAGAAACTGTCTTCATGTTAAGAAGGGTTAATTTATTTAAATAAATTTAAAGCTTTTAAAAAAATTTAACTTCATAAATATGCTGATATTGGTTACTATCAATAGTAAGAATGAAAGGTTGAAATTCTACCAAAAAACTAGCTGCCATCAACTGTCACATGTGACAAGGGTTTCCCATACATTATTTTATTTGATTCTCACCACAACCATCCAAGGTTGGTATTCTCATTTATTGTTGAATTTACTACAGTAGTTAATTCACCCTTGAATTCCCCCAAGCTTGAGTTCCTCATGCCAGCACCCTGAACTGGCCTGCCTGCTGGGGCCCAAACCACTCATTCCCTGTAACAAAACTCACAGAGTGCTGCCGTTTTTAGATGAGATAGGTAACGATTACAAATTTTCAAAAAGGTTAGGAAACAATTCCCATAGCCATCAACACTTCAGTGTTAAGTTCAGGAGTAGTTTTTTATAGTCATTGGGACAAACTGTAGTATTTGCTATTTGAAGTAGTATTGGAACATAATTGGCATATTACAGTATGTAACACTGGCCTTCATTTCCAACTTAAAATGCCTAACAGATTTTTAGACTTGTAAATTTTAGTTGAAATGTATTTTAAGATCTTACAAAGCCTGCAGAAATACTGAAATATGTCAGAGAACTTAGTCACTGTACATTTAATTTATTATATTTATAAGAGTTAAGTACTTGGGAAGGTTTTGCTTGTTGGGTCAAGCATTTGAAGTGCTATTGACAAAATATCTTAAAAGTATAAATGCTATTAAACTGTTTAAAGAACTTTGGGTTGTAAATGGGATTGTTTAAAGAAATTTAGTCTGTTCAACTTAAATCAACTATCAAACATTAATTAAAAGCCCCATTTAAAATGATTATTAAAATATAGTAGTTTATTGAATGGAATGACAGACTGTATGCTGGTGGGGATAATCCCTCTATAGAGAGGGGGAAACTGATGATTAGAGTAGAGAGAGGGGGCCAATTGCTGGAGCAGTGTCCTTGGAAGGGGGCGTGGGGCTGAGCGCCCAAATGGAATGGTTGGCTTACACAGCAAATGAATAGTTTGGGCATAGTTCAAGAGGGAAGGCAGAAGATACGGCACAGATGTAATTAGGTGCGTACCTGTGGTGCTGGGGGTTTGTGGAAGTTCTTTACTAAGTTCCTTTATGGGAAAAAACAACCAACTGAAACAGGTTGGAGAAGGAGGAGTTCAGAGGTTAGAAAGTTTGAGGAGAGAACAGAAGATAAGTACTTCTAGGGAGGTCAAGGGCTCATACTCTGGAGCCCTCTGCCTGGGTTTGAATCTTGGCTCAGCCACTTGCTAGCTGTGTTCCTTTGGTCAAGTTATTTTACCATTTTGTATTTCATTTTCTTCATCTGTTAATCAGACAAGCAAAATCACAAAAGGTGATTGTGAGAATTGAGTTAATACCTGTAAAATTAGCCTAGAATATTTCTGTTCACTGTTATTGTTGGGGGAATGGATGGACTAGAAAAGGAAGTAGCATTACCAGCAGCACTAAGGCCCGCATGAGGTTAGAGCCATGGGCTTAAAGCGGACTGTAGCTCACCATTAGTCCACGAGGTGGCAGTACTACTTCAAAAACCATGAGAAACCCGCTTTTTCCACAGCCCTTTCTCTGAATCAGTTTGGTATTGCTAAGTCATAAGGTGAGTTCTCTCACAAAACAACCAAGATATTTGGTTATTTTAATGTTGACACAGTGGGTTCAAAAGTCATTGATAATTATTATTAGATGCTAGCCAGAAATACGGAAATAAAATCTCATCAATGACCATTTTGAATTAAAGATTAAACTTTTCAACATTGTAGAATAATGGAAAGAACATGGGCTTTGTGTTCCTGGGTAAGTCCCAGCTGCCCTGGGCCTCAGCTTGCATATCTGTTAAATGGGGCTAATATCACTTCCTTTGCAGGATTGTTGTGAGGATAAATGCAATGATATACGAAAGTGTCTTACCTGCTTTACTGTGTTTTTCACACGTTTGTGATTATGGAAAATCTACTTGCCCTGCACTATTTGGGAACTTTTTCTTAGCTTCTCTGATTATTAACATCATTTGGATCATTTAAGGGTTGAGTTGAAGTTTTCTATTATACTAGTATAAAGGATGTTTTTAAAATAAATTAATTGCATACACTATTAAATAAGGGGTGTAACTGATTTGAGAGAGACTGCTTACAAGCATTTTGAAAGTAAATGGTATGATTTGCATTAGGTACAAATAAGACAGTAACCCCTTATTCATGAAAACAAGATGTGAGTTCCCATTGGATCATTAGTGTTATAGTAGAAATTTTAAGCAGAATTATGTCTTTAAACACATATATTAATGCAGACTTTCCTTTATTCAAATTAACTATATTAGCTGTGACTGTGTGATGGCTGTATTGACCAAAAGGTTGAAAATGTGAACTGTGTTAATTTAATGAGGGTTGGTAATTTTTCTATAAACATTACTATAAAACACTGAACTCATAAGATTTTTAAAATTTTTTTATTTTTATTTATTTATTTATTTTTGGTTGCATTGGGTCTTCGTTGCTGCGTGCAGACTTTCTCTAGTTGTGTCGAGCAGGGGTTACTCTTCATTGCGGATTGTGGGCTTCTCATTGTGGTGGCTTCTCTTGTTGTGGAGCATGGGCTCTAGAGTGCACGGGCTTCAGTAGTTGTGGCACACAGGCTCAGTAGTTGTGGTTCATGGGCTCTAGAGCACAGACTCAGTAGTTGTGGCACACGGGCTTAGTTGCTCCAACGCACGTGGGATCTTCCCAGACCAGGGCTCAAACCCGTGTCCCCTACATTGGCAGGCGGATTCTTAACTACTGTGCCACCAGGGAAGTCCCTCTCATATAAGATTTTTTTCAAGGTTTTTTCTTAACTGAGATATAATTGACATTATATTAGTTTCAGGTGCACTAACAGATAGAGGCTTGACAAAGTGTTACCAATTAAAAAAAAAACCAAAAACCGAAACAACTCAAGTCAAAAGCAGTTTCCTCATAGGAAACAAGTGGGAAGCAGTAGTCAGATTTTTTCTTTTACTGTTGTCCCCTTAGAATAAAAGACTTTGAGGTCTACGTGCCTAACTCATTCTTATCTTTCAGTGGGAAGAGGTCTAAGTGATAACAAAGAATTGAGAAAACGAAACAGCCAGTTGCAGTGAAATTTGTTGATAGTAGTATATATGAACTTGCTTATTCTGTAATTTCTAGGAGAATATTATGAGCTCATATACATGATTTTCTACCATGACATTATTACCCATAAACTTACACGTAACCTAGTGGTTTTATTTACTTACCTTGTGAGTGCATTACAAGTTGTTTAAGAGTGCAAGTCAGTGCATTATTAATGGTAGGAAACTCTCTGGTCAACTTTTAAAGAGGACCTTGTATAATTCTGCTTTAACAATAAGTATAAGGGTGATCAAAACTGGAAAATTATGGACAAGAATAATAATAATGGTTAATACTAATAATATACTTACTAAGTCACTGTTCTCACCAATGTACATATACTAATTTATTTAATCTTCACAACAACTCTGGAGTTGGTACTATCTCTATCAAAATTAACTGTTTTTGCAAATACATATTTCTAAAATGTGTGAAGTTAATACAAATTAAACCATGAGAAACAATATCGTAACTATGTGAGATCATGGGTATGTTAATTAGCTTGGTTTTAGTAATCACTGTATATCAAATCATCACGTTGTAGACCTTAAACATATATACTCATATTTCTCAATTTTACCTCAATAAAGCTGGAAAAAAAAAAAAGAAAGAATAAGCCACTTTAAAAAGTAAAAAGAAACAAAGAACAAGAAGTAACCACGGATGCTGAGGAAATTTAAACAACTTAGAAGAGTATTTGACAAAAACTTTATTCAAATATATTTTAAAAGCTGGATTACGTGGATGCTTTTCTTGAAGATATAAATGAACAAAATAGGTCCCAAAGAGATTGGAGATTAAAGCAACACTGAATAGGGAAGTAATTGAGAAGGTAATCTGAGGAGCTCTGGACTCAAATGTTGTATTAGTAAATTCTTTCAAAATTTCAAGGAGCAGAAAATTCTTATGTATTTAAACTGATCTAAAACTTAGAGAAAAAAACTTCCAACACCATTTTCTGAAGCCAGCACAACACAAACGTAGACCTGACAGGCCTCTTTGGTAGGTTGTACTATCGTTCAAAGTATTGCTGCCCCTCCTGGGGGACAGGTTGCAGTTCTTCGGACCACAGGCATCTGCCTTTGCCTCTAGGACTTGAGGGCCTCCTGTGGTAGGATGACATATCCCCACCCTGTGGAAGTCAGGTGTGGTCATGCAACTTGCCTTGGCCTATAAAATAAGGGCAGAAGTGACATCGAGCCACTTATAAGCAGAAGCTTTCAAATCCAGTTCATGGTTCACCAGATCTCTTGCCATGAAGACCAGCAACGTGCCAGATCATCTGGTTTATCTACCTCCTCCCAGAGGGAAGACGACATGGAGAAGAGACACAGTAGATATGTGAGTAAGAATTAAACCTGTGATACTCTAAGCTACTGAGATTTGGGGATTGCTTGTTATCACAGCATAACCCAGCCTATCCTGATTGATACACTCCTCTCCCCCACAAAAGAACACGATAAATTCACTTATGAATATCTGTGTTAAAATCTTCAATTAATAAGAAAAATATCTCAGGCATACATTGTAGGAATAATATACTTCCAACTAAGACCTCTGAACAGGTAAGTATGTTCCCCACTGAAGACTCGGAGACCTCTCACTTTAGGTGTGTGTGCTCCCAACTAAAAAGGTAACATGGTTTAGTTTGTAAAATATGTAAGTAGCTTTGTCCCCTCTCTCCTCCCATCTATTGTGTCAGTATCAAAAAGGAGTTAAGGATTTGAAGGCTTCATGGTAGCAAAAACACCCTTGAGTGGGAAAATATATCTCAGCTGAGATATGGATGAAGGGTATACTAAATGAAAGTTCCTAGGGCTCATGCCTTATACAATTTCAGGGTGCAATGCTCCCTATGAAGGCATAAGAAGTGGATATTACTCCCATTTTTCAAGAGGAGAAACTGAAGTAGTTAACAGGGAAGCTCCGATTTGGCCTCAAATCACCAAGTAAGTTCCTGATGCAGTTTACTTGCTGATGTTTTCTTATTTTGTTAAGAATAAATCTACCATTGCCCAAGTCAGTGAGTTTCTAGCAAAGATACTCTAATGTTTACTTCAGGCTTTTTCTTTTAAGTGTTAATGGATGTGATGATTTCTAAGTCATTAAAAGATGAGTACATCAAGCTCTTGCAAAGAACCCCAGGTAACTGGTTGACCTTGTAAATAAAACATTATCTCTGCTGCTGCTATAAGCAGGCCATGTGATCGATGATAAATTTTCTTAGAAAACAGGACATGGAGGTCATTTGATAGTCAGAAGAACACTCGTGTTCAGCTCAACCAATATAAACTGTTATGTTAATAGTCCAAATAGTAACCTGGATTAGTTCATCTCTGGATTTCTTTCTTAGCAGTATAGGAGATAAGAATATGAATCTCCTGGATCCATCCTGGAAGGACAGTGGTGAGTGCAATATTTAAAATTTGAGTGGTGACTCACTTAAATAGTAATTGACAAAAGGTTGAATGGATAAGAGAAGTAAGCTGTGAGAAAACAGGGCCCATACCTGCCTTATGTATAGGGTTTGGCATACAGGAGGTGCTAAATAAATGTTTCCTGCTTGAAGGGTGAATTCTGAGAGGCAAGTGTCAGACTTGAGATGGAGGTGAGCAGGGCTACCAGAGTGGGAGGTGGCTTGCTCCCTCAGGGCTAAACAAGGAGAGGAGTTTTCTAGTTCTCTCTTGAGAACTAGATAAAAATGAAAGCTTCGAGGACAGAAGGCTTCAAAACCCTATGGTTTTTATGTTATTATTTTTTTGTTTTGAAATCATTTTAGACTTACAGAAAAGTTCTAGGAATAGTGCCGCTTCCCCCAACTTCTCCCAAAGTTAACAACAGTACAAGTATCAAAACCAGGAAATTAACATCGGTGCAATGCTACTAATGAAAATATGCCAATTCCTCCAGTTTTCTCCCTGATGTCCTTTTTCTGTCCTAGGATCCAGTTCAAGATCCTACCTTGCATTTAGTTGCTGTGTCTCCTTAATCTCCTCCAATCTGTGATGGTTCCTTAGTCTTTCCTTGTCTTTCATGACCTTGAAACTTTTGATGAATCCTGGTCAGTTATTTTGTAGAATGCACCTCAGTTTGGGGTTGTCTGATGTTTTCTCATGATTAGAAACACGTTACAAGTTTTGGGCAAGAATATCACAGAAGTGATATTGTGTCTTTCTCAGTGTGTCATGTCAGGTCTTCCTGATGTCCATATGTCTCATTACTGGTGACTTTAGCTTTGATCCCTTAGTTAATTAAGGCATTTCAGGCCAGGTTTCTCCACCGTTAAGTTATTATTTTTCCCTTTGTAATTGAGAAATATTTAGGAGAGATACTTTGAGATTATGAAAATATCCTGTTTTAGCTTAAGCTTTCACTAACTTCTCCCACTAATAGTGGTTTCGATTTGCATTTCCCTGATGATTAATGATGTTGAGCACATTTTCATGTACCTGCTGGCCATTTGGATGACTTCTTTGGAAAAATGTCTATTCAGATTTTATTTGGATCCATTTTCAGTCAGATTATTCTTTTTTTGCTGTTGAGTTGTATGAGTTCTTTATATGTTTTAGATAGTACCCCCTTATCAGATGGATGCTTTGTCAATATTTCTGGACAAGCTCTTTGTAAGGTGTCAGTAGGGGAAGGATCTGTAAAATTCCTTTCTAAAACTGGTTTATTACTAAATCCTACTTCAAAATGTTATCATATTTAGTCTTAGGTAATACGATTGCTGCCAAGAAATGCAAATGATTTAATTTCTGTACCCTATGAAGTTTTCATTCAAACGTGTAAGTACTTAACCTGTGGACCACGAATGGGGCTTTGGTGGAGTCAAGAACCCCCTGAAAGGTAAATTCACGATTTGGTGAATGTGTATTATTTTAGGGTGAAAAATCTGAGCTCTTTTTCAAATTCTCAAATGTGTCTGTGACCTCATTCCCTCTACCCCCTAAAGCCGTATGCTTTAACCAACCTAGTGGACAAACATAGATCATTCTTTTGTACTTACTCAAACTTGATATGCTGGGTTTGATGACATGTATAGAGGAGGACAGAATAAACTTTAATTCAAACTGATCATTTTTGTTGGAGGAAAACACATTCACACAATGGATGAAAGAGGATAAGCTTCCCTTTTATGTTGCCCGCCGCACAGATTTGGATCAGCGTTGTACCATGAGGTATGTTTGACTTACAGAGAAACAATTACATTTTGATGCCAACAAAAAAAGCAAATACATGTTTGGTGTGGTTAATGATACTTTCCCACTGAGGCTTTAATCTTGCGGTGTGATATTTGCTTATTACGGTTTATACAATTTGTCATGCAGTCAGTATCAAAGGCGAAAGTCAACCTGCAGCGTGTTAAAAGTTTTACAGAGCACCATTTCCATTCTTCCCTCAAACACTCCTCCCCTGTTTCTTAAGACAGCTCATAACGTGTGACGGAAGAATGCAATGTTTTCTACTAAGGAATGTTTTAATGACGGTATTTTGTATTTGTCATCAAAGCTATCGTAAGGGTGCATTTTAACAGTGCTGAAATGACTGGCAAAACAAATATATCCTGAGCTATGCAAGTGTGATTGGGGCAGGGGAGCAGTGAGAGAGTGATGGCAAATGAGATTTGTTGATAATATGTTTAGTAATCTGGGGTATATCATGAGTGTCCTAGGGGGTCAAAAGAAATTATTTATAAAATTGTTAATGGAAATCATAAAAGAATATTTTTTATCTATAAAGCCAAATACAAAGTTTTACAGAGAAGTTGTGAAAAGCACCTGCCATTCTTTGTTTCTTCTTACTTGGCTTATTGATCTCCTTGACCACCGGGTGGTTCCATTGACAGTTCCTGCTCATCTCCTAGTACTTCACAAGCTGCAACTAATTCCAAAGACCTCAAATTTTAAAAGAGAAAGACAAGAGAGTTTGTAGCTACAACCTTGAGGTTGCAGATGACTGTCAGATGTTTCAATTTGTCATGCGTCTACATTTTGGAGCCTCAATCCAGAAGCCCTAAGGCCCCATTTCACCTGTTGCAGTAGGTCCCCCACCAACAAGTCTAGGCAGGGTGGGAAAGAGAGATTTAAGGACGATAAAGGGGACATTATCTTTTAGAAAAGTTGGAGTTTGGATGGGAGCTTATCTTTTGCATATTAAGCATGACTTTTGTGTCCGTGGCACCTCAGCTATAGAAAAAGAAGATATGTATATTGGGGCAGGGGTTTTGAGGAATATAGGAAAAGATGCAAAGAATATATCTGTAGTGTCTAGAGATAACGTCTTAATAAGGGGCTGATGGAAGATGTTCCTTCTTGCCCCAGATTCCAGGGGAGAATTAATAAGCCCTTCTTGTAACATGAGGGGTGGAGGTATCACTGAAGCTGATGTTGTTTACTCAACAAATAGTTATATGTTGCTTCCACCAGATTTTGTACTAGGCGTCAGAGAATCAGAGATGATTGAAACATACACCTGACCCTAGTGAACTCTCAACTGAGAGAGATGGAAGCCAACACAAACTATCATGATGCCACATAGTAAATTTGGTGATCAAGAAATGCACAGAGCAAGAGGGAAGTGTGGATGAGGTACCTAACCCAGCTTGGTGTGGGGGGATGCTGGAGAACATTTTCTGGAAGGAGAGCCTGAGCTAAGGCTTAGGAAATCAGTAGAAAAACACTGAGATCCACAATATTGTTTTTAGAAGTTATGTGGCTGAGCAGACCAAAGAGATGGGAAGGCTGGGGCTGGTGGTGGAGCCAGATGGACCGGGGTAGAAGTGGTCAGCAAGGCGACTGGGGTTAGTTTGACCATAAAGAAATATGTGACTCCTGAGGCTTCTGAAACTTGCTGCAAGAGGCCATGTAGAGTATCGGTTACTAGTATGGGCTGAGTTTAAATCTGGTCTCTACCACTTAATAGTTTCTTCCTTGGTAATAGGAGACACCACCAGTATCTCAGAGTGTTGTTGTGAGGGTTAAATAAATTTGGATAAGTAAAGGACTCCGGTATGTGCTAAGCATAAGCGGTAGCTGCCACTCTCAGGGTTCTGAGGCTGTGTTCCATAGTGCAATTCCTTACGGCACTGGTGAGTGAGACCAGTGGCCAATGAGAAAATGGCTTTTTAGGAAGGAATGCCAAGAGTAGTTCTTCAGAAGGGAAGCACAGGGAACATTGATGTTTCCCAAGGGTAGAGTTGGAGAAGAACCTAATAGAATTACCTGGGGAGCATTTTCAAAGTACACATGCCCAGGATGCTCCCAGGATATGCTGATTCAGTACTTCCAGGGGCGGGGCCCAGGCATGAGTGATGGGGAAAAGTCTTCCAGGTCATATGTCTGCTCAGGCCCCTGGTCTAAAAAAGCACAGCTGGCTTTGCCTAACTGTGGGATAACGACCCGACAAGGGAATGCATTTAGCGTAGATGCATGCCAGGCACGCTCTGCCGCTGGGTAGCTTTCCTGAATACACAGAAGAAATCAGATCGTTTCCCTTTCCACCCTGCAATTTGATGCTCCCATGTGCAAATGTCAAGAGACAGGGAGCGGCAAAAGATAAAAGAATAGGAGCAACGGAAGAGCTTTGCAACCCAAGGGATTAGGGTAGAGTGCCCTGTGCTTTAGAAATTTGACTTAGGTAAAACAAGGGAGAGTCTGGGGAGCTTTTGCAGAACCTTTGTGTTTCTTACATCACAACCATCCAGGGAAGATATTGATGTGGGTGGATTCCCAAAAGGAGGGGACACAGATGGGACTTTTCAGGCTTGAATGCATCTCCACATTCCGAAAGGGACTGTCCATGTGGGAGTTTGTCAGGAAACACGCTAAAACAAGCACATTGGACACAGTGCACCTAAAGGAAACTTCATTAATATAAAACATATTTATTAAACTATGAAGCATAAAAAAAGGAAAAGAAGCAACAATTGTTAGGCGTCTAGAATCTCAGAATTTCAAATGTCCCACAAGGAGAATTCTACAGTGTCACTTACTGTCCCCGGGGAAGTTTAGTTCCTATGGCTTCCCTCCTGGCTCTGGGGTACTGCGATGGGCCAGTGACATTCACTCCATGGGAGCAGGCTGTACACTGCTGGCTTTAGAGCTTTCATGAACGTCTGTCAGTTGACCTTCTGTTTGCTCAAATGACTCTTATCAGGGCATCTGGTACTGTGTTAGACACTAGGGGCTCACAAAAAAGATAAGTAAGACATGCCCTGTCCTTAAAGACCTTTGAATCCAGAAGGGAAGGCATAAACAATAATGAAGGCTACCATTTTACTGAGTTCTTGCTGAGTACTAGGCTCTAGTCCTCACTACAATCTGAAAAATATGTGTAAGATTCATGTTATAGTCTTCACGTTAATGGTAACTGAAGCATATCTTTGAAAGTTAAAGTAACTTGCTGGAGGAAAATCGTTAGCAAGGGGAAAGTCAGGTCTTTCTGATGCCAAAGCCCATGCTGCTCTTTCTACACTCAGTCATATCCCCTCTTAACTGGCACCATAAACAATCAATTAAAGCACAAGGTGATAACTGTTGTTATAGTAGTGTCTTCAACATACCATGGGCATATGGGTGAGAAGGGAGAAAGGCTGACTTCTGTCATCATATGCAGACCAGAAGTCTACCCTATATTGGTAGTATAAGGGGTACATGGATAAGTGTTACTAAATCTTTTTAGAAAATAGGAGAAGGTTCAAAGTTTCTGAATGGAGCAGGGCCGCACATTTCTGTGAGTTCAGGTATGTAACTACAGACGTATAAATTAGCTACTTAAAAATTTTTAAAAATGTAATTGTGGAAAAATATACCTAACATAATATTTACTACCTTAACCATTTTAGGTGTACAGTTCAGTAATATTAAGTATATTCACTTCATTGTGTAACTAATATATTAGCTACTTTAAAAAGTAGCTATTAGTGTGTTTCTCATTTATTTTTCAATTTTATTTCTTCTATGCTTTTAAAACTCCATATAAGTTTATTCATTTTTCTACCTGTTTCTTTACGGATGATAGGTAATTTGCTAATTTCTTTCTCCCCTTTTCCAATGTAAATTCTTTTGTCTGCCTTATTTTCAAAAACCTTTATCGTCTAACCTAGTCACTTGGCAGAGATGGTTAACAGTCCTTCTTTACTCCTAGAAATCTTGTATTAATAGGAACATCAATGTGCCCAGCTTAAAAAGCCTACATGTTTCCAGCCTCCTGTAATTGACAGGGGTAGCCAATGAGATGTAAGTAGAAATTGTTGGGTGCAGGTTCCAGGAAACTCTTCCAAAGAGGTTGGCTGGACTGGGAGGTATGTCTCTTTTCCTTGCTCCTTCCTTCTGTGTAGAGCATAGATATGATGGCTCATGCTACAGTGACCATCTTGCAATTATGAGGCTACCTTGAAGATTGGAAGCAGTGCTAAAGACGGTGAGGCAGGAAGGGAGGAGTCTGAGGCCCTGATGATGATGAAGCTATTGAAATAGCCCAGGACGTTGTATCTCCGGCCTCCTTTGACATGAAAGAAAATTAAACCTCTATCTTATTTAAGCCACCATTAAATAAGTGGCTTAAATAAGCAGCCAAACCCAATCCTAACTAACATGATCCCTCTAATCTCAATGGGCTGCTCTCCTCACCTTTGCCTGAATTCTGCATGCTCATTGGGATCCATGTTTTTACTCTTACTGGCTGTTTGGCTTGTAGTGTTTTCCTTTCTGCCTTTATGATCATTCAAGTCTTACTTCCTTCATGAAGCATCTTTGGCTACTCCAGTCTTCATAGGTCTCTGCCCTCCAAGCTCCCAGGCTTTGACATTCTACACAATTCGACAGGAGGCTGTACCACTGAGCCCTGGTCACCGCTGGCCATCTGTATGAGTCTACGTTCCTAACTCTAACATAAGCTCCTGAAGAGCCTGGCAATACCTTTTACTGCTTGTGTTCCTCATCTGGGTCTTCTCTAATTAGGAATTTCATTTTCTTTTCCTCCTGACCCCTGATAATCTTCCTAGAGATATTGTAAAGGGAAAAACTTTTTTTTCCTTTCCATAATATTGTAAATAATTTACTTATTGCTTTTGATTTTTAGAAACTACAAAAGAAACATATAAACATTGTAAAAAAAAAAGGCCTTGATGTAGATGTATGTAAATGCAAAGTTGAAGGACTATTCATCTAACCCCCCAATCCTGCTCGTCTCCCAAGAGATAACTCCTATTAACAGCTTCTTGAGTAACTCTTTAGACTAGCTGCAATTTGCAAACATATATTGATCTTTAAACATTTTATTTATTTTATTTTTCAAATATAAAGGGGCTCCCCGTAATAATACGTTCTACAACTGGCTTTTCTCACTTAGTGCCAGAAGCTGGACATATTTCCATGTTAGTACATCTACAACCATATTATTAATTTTTAAACAACTACATAAGTATAGGTGTTCCATAATTTAAGTAACCAAATAACCATGAACAATTAGGTTGTTTCCGATTTTTGCTCTTACAAAAATGTTGCACTAAGCACAATTGTGTATGTATCTTCATGCCCTTGCATATATCTTTAGGATAAATTCTTAGAATAGACTTATGTTTCCCTGAATTCAGAGCTTAAAAAAATGTATCTTTGATACTTTCACTCTCCTTTCTTCTCCTGGACCTCTTTTTAGTGGTATGTTGAATATGTGAGCTTAATCCTTAAAAATTTTACTTTTGATTTCATATTTTCTGTGCATTTGCCTTCTCTTTCTTTTTTTAAAATTGAAGTATAGTTGATTTACAATGTTGTGTTAGTTTCAGGTGTACAGCAAAGTGATTCAGTTATATATATAATATATAATTTATATATTATATATATATACTTTTTCAGATTCTTTTCCATTATAAGTTATTAGAAAATACTAAATATAATTCCCTGTGCTATACAGTTGGTTCTTGTTGGTTACCTATTTTATATATAGTAGTGTGTATCTGTTAATCCCAAACTCCTGATTTATCCCCCGCCCAGTTCCCCTTTGGTAACCATAAGTTTGTTTTCTATGTCTGTGAGTCGGTTTCTGTTTTGTAAATAGATTCATTTGTATTATTTTTTAGATTCCATATATAACTGATATCATATAATATTTGTCTTTGTCTGACTTTACTTTGTATGATATTGTCTAGGTCCATCCATGTTGCTACAAATGGCATTATT
This sequence comes from Balaenoptera physalus, assembly GCF_965194825.1. Lineage (NCBI taxonomy): Eukaryota > Metazoa > Chordata > Mammalia > Artiodactyla > Balaenopteridae > Balaenoptera > Balaenoptera physalus. Next base: position 119,966,873 of record NC_138890.1, on the reverse strand, counting down.
TCATTCTTTTTTATTGCTAAGTACTATTCCATTGTATATATATACCACATCTTCTTTAGCTATTCATCTGTTGATAGACACTTAGGTTGCGTCCATGTCCTGGCTATTGTAAATAGTGCTGCTATGAACATTGGGGTGTATGTATCTTTTCAAATTAGAGTTTTTGTCTTTTCCAGATATATGCCCAGGCGTGGGATTGCCGAATCACATGGTAGCTCTATTTTTAGTTTTTTAAGGAACCTCCATACTGTTTTCCCTAGTGGCTGTACCAATTTACATTCCCACCAACAGTGTAGGAGGGTTCCCTTTTCTCCAGCATTTGCCTTTTCTTAAACTTTCTGGGATATTTTCTCAACTTTATCTTCAACCTTCTGTTGAATTTTTAAACTTTACTACCTTATATTTTTAATGTCTGAGTATACTTTCTTGTCCTCTTATTGTCTCCTTTTCATAGCATCTTATTCTTGTTTGATAGATATATTATTTTCTTTTATACCTCTGGAGTATATTAATGAGAATTTATGGAAGTTCTCTTTTCTTCCCTTCACTATCTCTGTTTTATTTTTTTCCCTGGAGCTTAACTTTTAATTTCTATAGTTAATTCTATAGCTGAATTTTGAACTCTTTGCCATATTGTGGATTTCCATATGGTAATATATTTGTCCATATTTGAGGTAATATCCAGGCTTTAGTGATTTTTAGAGCTCCCCATGATATTCCAGTGGTCTACAACAGCGGGAAGGCAAACCACAGCCTGTGGGGCAAATCTGGCCCACTGCCTATTTTTGTAAATACAAATTTCTGGAACACAGACAAGCTCATTTGTTTACATATTGTGTATCACTATTTTTGTACTATCATGTCAGAGTTGAGTGGTTGTGACCGAGACTATACAGCCCACAAAGCCTAAAATATTTACTATTTGGCCCCTTACAGAAAAAAGTTTGCCGGCCCCTGGTCTAGAGGCAGGCAGAGGCCATCTTGTAAGCTCTGAGTTTGTTCACCACTTCTCTTGTGGCTGCTTCCCATGCTCATCTATGGCTGAAATTATTTTTCAAGATGAAAAACAATGAATTATTTGCACTATGAAATAATATGAGAGAGTGCTAATTTAAAGACATTTTCTCTGATAGAAGAGAATTAACTTCCTTTTATGGCAGGGCTCTGGATAGGACACTTTATTATTGAAAAACGAGAGGAGTTAAAGACATGTTATTTTTGGACTCTCCATTTTTTTCCCAGGTCTTTCCATTTTCCTTTGTACATTATGGATGATTCTTAAGTTTCTTCATCTGAGTTGGAGTCTCAGGGCCTCGGTAAGCTTACCTGCCCTACCTACCTCCTTAGAGTCCTGAAGAAAAAGTTCTGCCAAAATATCCAACTTCAGGGGTGAGTGGGAACGGGGTCTTTTCAGAATCGAAAACAGCAACAACAAAACAACGACAACATCAACCACAAAACAGTTCTTGTGCACTGCACTTGGTATTGACTATCTTGGTCTTTTGAGTTGGATTCAGAAATTCCAGGATATTTAACTGAGGCTATTAAAATATTCTTAGATCCTTTAGTGGCAAGATTCCAAACTTAGCTCTTAGGTTATGTATTAGGAGCAATCAAATGGGTCTGAATGAAAAAGTTGAGTTAAAATATATTTATATAGGTTTTTTTTGTGGGGGTGAAACTGATTCATACTAATTTTATTTATAGATTTTCCTGTCTTTTCCCTTCCTCTGCCTGCCCTTTGTAAATGGAAAAACAGGATCTCGATCCTCCTTAGTGAGTAATAGCTGCCCAAAGCTATACGTGCTTTTTGAGGCTTCCAAATGACATCATGTGCAGAACACTGAAGCTGCTTTCTCACCCTCTGTCATGTCACCAGAAGTCTTAAACATAATTCCAGCCCATGTGACAGCTGCACACACATTATTTCCCACCTGTGTTATCTCCTCCCTAATTAAGATGGTGTTAGTATCTCAGTTATCAACTCTGTTTTTTCAGGGCTTTTATTATATAACTGTGAAGACTTGCTCCAGGCTGGGATTTAATATGTTCATGTGAATGTTTAGCAGGTGTTAGGGGATTGGAGAAATGCTAGAGAGTAGTTGTTCTGCCCCACACCCCATACCTGAGCACTCCAGCAGGGCTCTTGGAAACAAAATTGCTGATGATGGGAGATTATTTATAGACACATGCATTTGGGGCATTATCCAGCTGGCCTGCCTTGTACAGTTATGCCTGCGAGATCAAAGAGGGCCCTTGGAGTTGGTTTAAAATTTAAGAAGTCATCTACAACTTGAGGACAGCTAGAGTCATTCCGCAAGGATAAAACCCAAACATACCAGTGATGCAAATAAACAATCACTTTTTGGGATAAAGGCTGCTCTAGATCCTGGGATAAACCTTTGAAGTTCCTTGGGTGGATCATGAATAGTATATAATGCCCTTCACAAGTCAAAAAGGTCTAGCTTTCTTGAAAGGCAAGGGAATTTCAACAAAAAGTTGGTTTTCTAGAAAGTTTGGTTCGGAAGGTTTAGAAAAGAGTAGAGTGACTGATGATCTGGGTAGTTGTAGACCAGTTGACAAATGGGAACCAAAAAATGTGCCTGAGCTACAGTCTGCATACTTCCCCAACTGGCCTTGCATTTCAGAGGGTCCAAGAAGGGTGGTCCCCTCTCTACTCAAACCCTTGAAACAGCACTGTCTGATGGAAATTTCTGTGATGATGGAAATGTTCTATCTCTGTTGTCCAATAGGTACATGTGGCTACTGAGCACTCAAAACGTGGCTAGTGCAATGAGGAACTGATTTTTAGATTTTATTTCATTTTAATTAGTTTAAGTAGTCTACTAGCTAATGGCTATAGTAGCGGACAGTAAAACAATCAGTAATTTTTGTTGAGGTTACTGTATTGAATAATAGTGATGAAGGTGATGTTGTTTAGCCATGTATGGCCACATTTAAATTTTTAGGAGCTGATTAGAATTGGTGTTTCTTATAAAATGGAATCTCATTATTATGTTTTCTTCTTTTCATAGAAAATCCCCTGATAAGTTCCTGAGATGGGGTCCTGGATCTGGAAGGTAAAAAAAATTGGTGCTGAAAGAAGGCCGATGTTACAGAGAAAGGGTCTCTAGATAGTGTGTCTCTATAGACTGGCTCTGGAGGTGGAAAAAGTCTCTAATGGTAGAATTTTAGAGCCTTAGGAACCAGCTGACGAGGGACAATGTTTTATCAATGGAGCATCCCCAGTGTTCCTCAGATCACTCATGTAGGAAGTGATGAACTCTGTGTGGTTATAGGGGCAGCTCCACTCAAGGGACAATTTTTGTCTTCCCCAATATCTTCCTGTTCCTGTAAATATCAGTATGTAAATATCAGCCACAATAGGCTTCATGTGCTTTCCTAAAACTACTCGGGACTAAATTAGACTGAGCACACAGTCACATTATGACTTTTGTGGGCCCTAGGCACTTTTGCCTTCATGGGTTGCTTCCTCCATAAAAAATAAAGTAAAATAAAATAATTACATCTTACGACTCCACTGTTATAAAGACAAATATATTAATATTATATGTTAAAACATTTTCTTTGACCTAAAAGTTCATCTTTTTTCTTCCATTATAAAAGAAATTAAAACATTTTGTTGGTTTCTAAAAGTATGGTGGGCTTTGGGCACTGAGCCTGCTGTGCCTGGGGGAGAAGTTGGCCCTATTTGAGAGGCTGTACCTTCCCTTTAGGGAAGTCCTCACACTTAAAAACTGGCTCGAGGGACTTCCCTGGTGGTCCAGTGGCTAAGACTCTGCGCTCCCAATGCAGGGGGCCCGAGTTCAATCCCTGGTCAGGGAACTAGATCCCACATGCATGCCGCAACTAAGAGTTCGCATGCCGCAACTAAAGATCCCGCATGCCGCAACAACAACAACAAAAAGATCCCTCATTATCCCTCATGCTGCAAGGACGATTGGCATGCCGCAATCAAGACCCACTGCAGCCTAAATAAATAAATAAATGTTAAAAAAAAAAATTAAAAAAAAACTGGCTGGAAATGGCCTATTCTTTTCTTAAAAGATTGCAAAATATATTTTTAGTTGGTGTACAATAAATATTAATTGATTAAAAATATTCAGAGATGTCAAGACTTCTAACAATACGAATATTTGTCTACTTTTTGTTCCTAATGTCCATTTTGGACTTACTATTTGGCTACTCAGAGTATGGTCCACAGACCAGCAGCAGCGGCGTCACCTGGAGCTTGTCAGAAATGCAGAGTATCAGCCTCCATCTGATACTGAGTCAGAATTTGCATTTTGACAAGATCTCCAAGTGATTCACATGGACATAACACTGAAGCACCACTGGCCTGCAATTTAAACAGGATTGTTCATCATTAGTAGAAATGAAAGAGCTGATTCCCTTAGCCTCCTTTAATCGAGGGCTGGCTCTCATTCTTCTCCAGTGGCAATGAATTCAGTTCCTTTAGTACAGCTCTTCCCAACTTTGGCAGACCATTGGAATCATCTGGGGAGCTTAAAAAAAAACCAAACCCAACGTGTGGGACCCATCCCCTAGAGATTCTGAAATAATTGGTCTGGGGTGGGATTGTGGGAATCAAGGTCTCATTTTTAAAACTTCTAAGGTGATGTTAATGTGGAGCCAGAATGAGAACTGTGAGCCTTTCCCCACAAGATTTGCCCCCTGGTTTTGATCATTTTGGCCTCTTCTGTATTCCCTAACCTTCTCACTCTGAGCAACCAAGTGTATAGTACAGAACTAGTTTCTTACCTTGGAGTCTGACATGCTCTATTAATTCTCAACGTTCTGAAGTGTTCTCCTAGTATATACATACCCCGAAAAATTAATTGCCACCATTTCCTACATCCTTATTATGTGTCCCATAATCACCTTCAGTCATTTAATCTTCACCATGATAATAAATACTATTCTTATGCTCATTTTACAGCTGAGGAAATGGAGGCTTAGAAAGGCTGGCTCTTCCCAAGCTCATCCAATTTCTAGTTCCAAAATTTGTCCCCCCCCCACCCCAAAACTATTGTCCTCTACTGTCATGCTTTTATTTAGGAAACACTGATAATTTCCTAACTCATATGTCCGAACATTAGATTTACCATTATTCAGTCTTTGAGAATTACTGGCAAAGGAAATAGAATGAAGACCAGGAAAGAATTAAGTAGCTAACAGAATTTTGAGTGGTTTTAATCCATTAAAGAAAAGTTTGAAAATTGTGATATACATTTTCCAACCTGCATAACTGATATGATACTTCACTTGAAAAAAACAAATATTAAATACTCCAAAGGTACCCTGTGTTAGGACTGTGGAGATTACTGGGATAAAAAACAGTCTTTGCCCTTGAAATGACAAGTGAAGAGGCTAAGGACCTGAATTAGTCTGACATATGACAGTGAAAAGAATCAGGTGCTAAATTGTGTGGTAAGGTCATTAAGCTTTGCCAAAGTTCAGAGGCTGGCAGAAACTGGACAGGATTTATGGAGTTCTGTCTGAAGTCTGTAAGGATGAATGGAGACTGAATAACTAGAAAAGACAAAGCTGAGCTGGGACACTGGCCTAATATTCACTGGGAAGTAAGAATTTTCCCAACTGAATTATCAGCCTGGTTTCTTGTTGGCTGAATGTCCCTTTTCTGGGGCTGGAGAATACGTAGTCTTTGAATTCTAAACAAATGCCATCTCAGCCAAGCTTAGCACTATCTCAGTGTCCTGAGTGACCTATATCTGGAGCAGCAAAATCAATCAGATGCAGAGGATTGATAGCTTCCTGCTGCATATATCCACGGCTTCTTTTAAGGTTGCTAGAGTACACTTTACTTAATATTGAACCAAGAGAAGTTGAAAGCCAAGTACTTATTTAAATATTTAAATATTTAAATATTGATCAAGCTCAGGGCTTGAGAGAGGGCAAGAAAACTGCAGATAGCATGATTATATGTCCTCAGTTGCTGAGGGTTCCACAAGTACTAGTTTTGCTTGTTTGTTTCTTAATTTTAGTGGGGAAGGAGGTTTGGGGTAACTTCTTATAAAAGTTGGTCCTCCTCCCACATTTTCTTATTTTTTTTCTATCTACATATCTGACAGAAGTAATGAAAAAAAGGAGGGGGGAGAAAGAAAGAAAAGAAAACGCACAGTACCAGTGATGTAAAAAGAAGCATAACAACAAAGGCCACAAATTCATCAATGTTTTTGCTCACCACGGATTGGAAACCATTTTTGTCAAGTGTGTTGTTCAGTTAATCTCCAGTACACATTTTAGGGTTGGAAATATTTTTTAGTTTTGAAAAATATAAAACTTTTTATTTTTTTTGTCTTGAGTACTTTGAAGTCCTGGAAATGGGCAGGAACTTCTTTTTCTTTAAAAGGCAGTCCCTGAGGCCAGGCCTTGGGGTCCCAGCTCCGAGAAGCAGGAGCTGGGATTGCAGCATGGGGTCAGGCGAGCTTTGCCAGGGTGGGGTCACTTTATCAAGGCAGAAGCCCGGACCTTTGCCTTGGAACAGGGTGAAGGACACAAGGCAGGGTTTCCTTGCTCTCTTCTTCAGCCTTGCCTTCTTCCTCAGGCTGCTCTGTCGGCAAGGTGGGCTGGGCAAGGTGAGGACCAGGAGGGAGGCCAAAATGGCTAAGGCCCAGGAGAGGTGTTGGTGACAGCTGGGGAGGGGTGTCTCGGTGGCCAGCTCTCTCGGGCTACTTCACTTGAAAAAAACAAATATGATATACTCCAAAAGTGCCCTGTGTTAGGACTGTGGAGATTACTGGTTCTGCGGGCGGCAGGTCTTCACAGGAAAACCAAAACAAAGACTCAAGGTAATTATTAGAAAAATCAAATCGGTACTTTTGCCTTTAAAGCTGCTATCATTATCTGAAGTCTCTTTTAGGAAGGCCTGGCTGATGGAGAGGCTTCTCTGCTTGGGGTTGCGATCAGTTCTAACCAGAAAAGTGCGTTGATGGTAAGGGGGTCCCTCTCATATTGCTGTTCATGGTAAGAAAGAGGGTTTTCATATTATGGTGACTTCTAATGGAGCCCCTTGCTGGCGTGAAGGCGCAGAGAATCGCAGCTCGCGAAGCTCTCGGCTTGAGGAACCTGAGCCTCGAGAAACAAGAGGGCGTCTACAGATGTTTAGGTAAGAAATGGGCCACGTTAAGTCACAACTGTGGTGGCTTTTGGCCGAGGACAGCCTGGGGCTGCCTCGGGCCAGGCACATCTCCTTTCAGGAGCCGGCAGCCGACCCCTCCCTCTGGCGGCGCCCAGGCGAGGCCAGTGGGGTCCGGGGCGCGCGGGCGCCGCCACCAGGGCGCAACCTCGCGCTCCCCGGGCTCGGAGCCCCCGCCGGTCCCAGCGCTCGGGGCCGGGGGAGCGAGGCCGAGGCAAGCGGCCGCGGGCGTTGGGAGGGGGCCGGCGGAGCCCGCGCGGTCGGGCAGCTTCAGGTTTCCTCCTGGAGCCGGTGTCGGGCGCGGCGGCGGGCGGGCCCGGCCATGTGATGCCGGGGCCGGGAGGCGGGCAGGCGGAGATCCAGCGGCAGCCGGCAGGCGCGGAGCGAGCGGGGTGGCCCCCGCCGCGGGCGCAGCCAGCGCGGCCCCGGAGCGCGGCCTCGGCTCCGCCCCCTCGCGCTGCCCGGGCCGCGCCGCCGCGGGGCGTGGGCCGCTTCGGGAGATCCTGCCCGGCTCCGGCGGCGCGTTCCGGGCGCCCTCGGGGAGGGCGCGGGGGCAGCGCCTCGCTCGGGCGTCGGAGGCTGCGGGACAGCACCTCCGGGTAAGTGCTCTCTGGGGGCTCCATCCCCGCGTCTCCCGGCCGCCCGGGGTGGAAAAGTTTGGCCGCCTCACCTGAGTTCGCCCTCGAGGAGCTACTTTTCTCCAGGGTTCCGGAGGGCGCGAGGATCAGCGGAGGTGGAAAGGGGGTGCTGCCGCGGGCTCGGCGGCGCGGGGGATGGCCGCCGCCTCCCTGTCCTCGGGGATGGCAACAAGTGCAGAGGCGGCGCGGCCGGCGCGGCGGCTGCAGCTGCGGAGCGCTGGGTCGCCCGGACCGCGCGGCCCCTCTCGCCCCCGCCGGCCCTGCTCAGGGGACCGGGCATGGGCGGGTGGAAGCCCGGCCGCTGTCCTTCGGGCGCCGGGGAAATAAATGGTCTTCTTGCGGTGGAGAAGGCAGAGCCTCGAAAGCTGGGGCTTCCCTTCCCCATCAGTGCCTGGCTCCGGGGTGAGGGTGCTCGGCGGGGCCGGGTCGCCAGAGAGCAGCAGACCAAGCGGAAGCTCAGGACACAAGCGCTAACATTTCTTTCATGTGGAAACACATGTTGTGCTTTAAAAGGCATCTATAGTTATCTTGGTTAGGAGAGGCGGCCAGAATTCCGTTGGACTTCCTTAGGATTATTTCGTGGATCTGTTTTCCTCTTGGAAACCTGGGGTGTGCCTGGTGGTCCCCTAACCTTCCCGTGCTGGGAGTTTCCACAGGGGCATAATGACGGCCTGTTGGCCAGGGAGGCATCCTCGCCTATGCAGGGCTTTGTGGAAGCTGGGTGCACAGGCAGCCTTGGAAACCCAACTCTCGTTTCCCAGACACCAATTAGATTTCCAGGAGAGAATCCATCTTCCTCCCTAGGAGCCCACAGCGCCCCCCCGCCCCCCATTGGTTGTAGCTGGCAGCAACATCTGTGTTTGCGTAGCTTCTCCCTTCTTGACCTCTGCCTGAGTCGAGACAAGTCCCCGCAGACCCAGAGTTAAAGAGGTTTACCACCAGACCCGCGCCAATTGGGTAAGAAATACGAAAACGTAAGATGTTTAGAAGGAACTGATCATTTGGGGTCCCATGGGGTCCCTGGTTTTCTAAAGCTTTGCCATCTTGTGTTCTAGGCCCTGAAGATGTCAGGGGAATTGAAGTCCTTTTTTCACAACAAAAAATCGAAGACCTGTTCTCTTGGGTTCTGTGGGTTGCTCTTTGCACATCATAATCCAAGCAGATTACCTGGGAAGCTTTTTAGTATAACTGTCTTGGGTTTTTATATACACATACTTAAAGCACATAGGTATTTGCCTTATCTTGATTAATAGCCAATCTGATTCCTTTGTAGTATTTGGAGCAAAAGAAATTACTACTGCAAAAACCTTTGGAGTTTTCTTATACAACATAGTATTTCAGTGTAATGTTCTGATGTGGACTTTCTGTGTGATTATTGTGCTCATTAACTTTGATCAAACAGGAATTTGGATAGCATCAGACCTCATATTTAGTGGTTAGAGAAACTGAGGCACAGAGCTAGCTATTGGGCGTTTGACTCAGGTGAATGTCCTGGCTAATGGGAGAATGGAGAACAGAGAATCAGTGTTTGTCCTCCTTTTGATTGTGTTTTCTTCCTTATCAAAACCACATAGCCTGGCCAACCAAGAACAGGTTATGTAACAGGCGTGTTGTTAGACTTTCCTTTGAAGCACTTCTCCTGTCCTCTAAGCAGTTCAGAAACACTTAAAGGTAAAGAGGAAATAGTAGTTGGTAACTAAGGCTCTATGAAATTTCATCAGGGGCCTCACTTGTGTTTCACACCTTTTTTTGTTTAATCATGTGAGTACTGCAGAAGAGTTTGGAATATTTTCTCATTGTGCTCTTATAAGAAACTACTGTTGTGGCTAAGACTTAAGTTGCACAGGAATTTCAGGTGAGCTGTGACACATGACCTCCTTTGGTAAATGAGAAAAGGATATGTGTTTTAAATAGGTATTAAAACAAATAAAGGAATATAATGTTACTTCTATATTAAGCATTCTGTACAAAATTGGTAACCACTGTATTGGTACTTAAGCTCTAACTTCAAGTTCTGCCAGAGTTTATGACCAAGTGTGACTCCCCAGAAAAAAGGTTTATGATATATTGGTTTGGCCAAAAAGTTCATTCGGGTTTTTCCATAACATCTTATGGAAAAACCTGAACAGACTTTTTGGCCAACCCAGTAAATGTCGGAAAACCCTTTACAATTGGCACATGGTTAGAATGGTACTGCAGAGAGTCCAAATTACTCTCAAACTCCCAGGCTGACTGTAATTTTATTATGCTTTAATTTACTGATCAGATATGACAGATCTGGTTTATGTAGGGTTTGTCTAATTGCATTTGTATTTATGTTGCTTTAGTGAAACAGAGAAGCTATAGGATAATTTTCCTGTGACCTTAAATTTGTTACGAAGAGATGGGTCAAGCTGGGCAACTCCCACTGAGAGTTCTAAATTAAAAACAGTGTTATACTTGAAGTGCACCAAATTCAGGGAATTTTGCCATGTCAGAGTTGTACTGTAAATATTATGCCACGCTGTAGGGCTTGAGTCCAGATCCCTCCCGTAGGCAAAGCTGGGCTTAGAGATATTTTTCTTACGAAGTGCAGGTCAGGTACTAGACCACAGAGCATTTTGCCCTGATTGGATGGTACTCTGCCATTTTTGTCCAGTCTCTATAATCCTTAGTTCTTTTGTAATTTTCCAGGTATTTAAAAGTTCTCAAAACCTCAAAGCAGTGTCGCTCTGCTATGTTGCCATTTTGATGGTCTCCATCATGCCCCTCTCTTTTTGTGAACATTTTCTTATATTTATTCAACAAATATTTGAGGGCCTACTATATGCCTGGCACTGCTCTCTACTTTAATTCTCTGGACTGTGGATTTCATGTCTAAGACAGTACTTTTCTGATTTTAGAATTTTTAGGATCTGTTGCATTTTGAGTGGGCCTCTCCACACTCAACACTAAGACATTTGGCTGATAAAATGGCAGGTAATTTTTTCTGTGATAGTACATCTTCTTAACTTGACTGCAATTTTTCCCTTGAAATTTGCTCTTTGGCACATTGAAATTTGCTTATTTCTACCATTATTGCTCCTGGACTTCTTCTCCTGGATAACCAAGGTAATGAGATTTGACATCATTTTTAGTATGAAGGAAAGTGAAAACAATTGAATATTGGGCAATTGTTCCAGTGATCTTGGTTTTGAACACTTTTATAAAAAATGTATTTTAATTTTCAGAGGTGTGTTCTCTTATTTTAATCCTCAGTTTATTAATTTGAGGTTTGATTTCTGTAGAAAGTTGATGTAAAAAGAATGCCTCATAGCCACGAGTGAAGGCCCGCATAGATGGTGATGGGCAACGACACCTTCGCTTTACATAATAGCACGTGTACTCAGCACTCAGATAACATTCTGCCTATTTCAAGTGGCAGGCTTTGTTTGACTGGTGTGCACATGATCATTTTGCCTTTAAAAAATGCTTAAGATGTTAACATGCTTTCTGTATTTCCCTCAAATATACAGACATTCCCTTAATAAATAATCATGAAATATATTGCATATATTAATGAAATGTATGGTTTAGCTCTTAAATTCATTATCATACACTAGTGATCATGCCCTTTTTAAGGCTTGCACCTCTTCTTCCATCATTTTATAAGTTAAAGCAATTATCTTTCGTAAACTATAACCAAGTGGTTAAGAGTGGGGACTCCGGAGCCAGCCTGTCTCATTAGACGGTCCTGGCTCTGTCCTGGCTGTACCACCTCTCTCTACCTCAGGTTTCCCATCTGTAAAATGGGGATGATCACTGTAACCTGCCCTCTAGGGTTGTTGGGAGAATTCACTGAGTTAATTTGCAGAGAGCCCTTCTGGTAGTGCCTGGTAGAGATTAAGTGCGAGAAAATGATGGTTATATTTATAACAAATAGAAAATAGACATTTTAAAAAAAAAGGAGCTTGAGCAGGTTTTCCAGGTTTCAGAAGGCAGTGAGATGTCCGTGTGATCTCAAGGGGAAGCGCCCTAGGCTGGGAGTCCAAGGCAGGGATGGAGACTGTTGCCTGTGGCCTCTCATCTGTGTAACCTTGGGCAAGTATGACCCCTCTGTGGGTCTCAGCTTCCTCATCTGGTCAAACGGAAAGGGGTAGACTTGATGGTCTCTAAGGACCTCTGGTTCTAACATTCTATACTGTCCTGAAATTTGAAGGTGAAGGAGGGCGTTTGTCAGTTCAGCCGTGGCTGTCTTGGGCAACACAGGACAGGAATGTACTGTCCACAGGGTCAGAACTGCGCCTGCAGCGGGCGGTCAGTAAACGTTTGAAGGGATTATGAAATAATACTATTAACTTACCTCACCTTGATCACCAGACAGTCATCAGGTTGAAATGACTGAGTTATCTTTCTGGACTTAGTCCAGAGAGATTTTAGACATGAATGTCTGGATCCCATGCATGTGGGGCATAGGCCATCCTGCTCCCTTTCTTCTGTGGAACCCCTTCTTGTGGAAGAGGGGTGGGGTAGATCTGGGAAGATGAAAGACAAGTGGACTGATTATTTCTGAATTTCATGATTAAAGTATTTCCACACCTGATACACAGGAGAACATCACCAATGGCCTTTGCAGGGGTGCTGTAAACTAGAAGGGCTTGGAGCAAAGGCAGTCTCATTAAGGACTTCTGACCATTTGTGAAGATTAAGAAGTTTTCGTTGGGCTGGATGGTTCAGGCGAAGTCTGTGGAGCAAATTTGTCTCTTCTCCCTAATGACCATTGTTTATTGTCTGTGCATGGTCCTTTTTCGACAGTTTTCCTCATTTTCTTGCTCCACCAGCCTCCTGGTTTGCTGTGTGGCCAGGTGTTAGTTTCAGAAAGTAGGGGGTGCCCAGTGATTAATGAGATTATGGGTTATTTGAGCCCCGAACCCTGGATTCTGAGCCTGGCTGTTCGTTGGGATCACCTGGGTTCATAATCACTCAGCTTGGGCCTGACATCTTTTTTTTTTTTTTTTTGATGTGGACCATTTTTAAAGTCTTTATTGAAATTTGTTACAATATTGCTTCTGTTTTATGTTTTGGTTTTTTGGCCGGGAGGCACGTGGGATTTTATCTCCCCGACCAGGGATTGAACCTGCGCCCCCTGCTTTGGAAGGCCAAGTCTTAACCACTGGACCGCCAGGGAAGTCCCCTGGCATCATTTTTTAAAAAGGTGATACTAGCTATTTATAAAAGGGTTTGCTAGCCATTTACCTAACCTTTAGTGTTTCTGGCTTTCTGCATCCGAAAGAATCCAGGGAAGGGTAATTCTCCTGGTATCCCTTTTAAGCTATGGGCAAGTCACCTGTCTCCTACTGCCTCCTCTTGTGTCCCCCAACCCCTGCTCCCATTAGCCAGGACTGGTACCTGCCTGTGGAATGTGCCGTGTACTTCCTACCTTCTTTGACTTTGTTCCTTTGTTCCCTTTCCTTTCTAGCGAAAATCTGTTGCAATCCTCAAAGCAAGTTCAAACGACCATCTCTCTGAAACCCTTGACCAACTTCTCAACTTTCCAACTTGACTGTAGGCCCATTGATGGCAGGGACCCTGATTTAGGCTACTCTGTAGGGGGCTCCACAGAATATACCTGTATTGGTTGGTTGGTTAGTAATTTTGCTAACTGTCATGCCAACAAGTCCTAGTTTACAGCATCCCCATAGAGGCTCATGGTGATTGTTTTCCTGTGTATAAGGTGTGGATCGCATTGGAAAATATTGGGCTTCAGGGGAGGAAAGGAGAATGTTGCTCAAGAAGTTAGATTGCTAGTCCTTCTCAGATATAAATGAGAGGCTACGCAGGCCTGTCTTAGGAAATTGTATGTTCTGTCTGGGGAAATGAATGAAATTCTTGTTCAGAGTTAGAATCTTAGGACTGAAACAATCCTGGAAGGTTTTTCTCTAGTTTCTAGCAGGTGAACAATCCCCCTGTATAGCATACTTCCACATGGTTGACCATTTGAATACTGTCCTTGAATACTTTCAGTAATGGGGGACCAGTAACCACAGATACCCCAGTCTATCTTTGTTTTCCCCCCCTCAACTTAAGATACACACAATTATTTGTCAAAGTGTGCAGTATGATTTGATATACATGTACATTGTGGAATGATTACCAAGGATAATTAACACATCCATCACCTCACATAGTTAACTTTTTTGTGATGAGAACACTTAAGATCTAATCTCAGCAACTTTCTAGTATACAATACAGTATTTTTACCTATAGTCACCCATGCTGTATGTTAGATACTCAGAACTTTTCAAGAGGTACAGACTTTCAGTTATATCTCCCTGTTTACTCATTCCCGCAGCCTCTTGAGTCACCATTCTATTCTGTTTTTATGAAATTGGGCTCTTTTTTTTTCATAAGATTCCACGTATTGCTGATGTTGTATAGCATATAGAATTTGTCTCTTTTTTTTTTTTCTTATAAATTTATTTATATTTTATTTATTTATTTTTGGTTGCATTGGGTCTTCATTGTTGCGTGCGGGCTTTCTCTAGTTGCTGCGAGCGGGGGCTACTCTTTGTTGTGGTGCGTGGCTTCTCACTGCAGTGGCTTCTCGTTGTGGAGCGCGGGCTCTAGGTGCGTGGGCTTCAGATGATCTTCCTGGACCAGGGATCGAACCCATGTCCCCTGCACTGGCAGGCGGATTCTTAACCACTGCACCACCAGGGAAGTCCCTAGAATTTGTCTTTCTATGGTGGCTTATTTCACTTAGCTCTATGCCCTCCATTTCATCCATGTTATCGCAAAAGGCAAGATTTCCTTTTCTAATGGCTGAATGATATTCCACTGTGTTACACATATTAGATTTTCTTTATACATTCATCTTTACGGACACTTAGGTTATTTCCATGTCTTGGTTATTGTGTATAATGCTGCAATGAACACAGGAATGCAATCTTTTTGAGATAATGATTTCATCTCCTTAGGCTATGTACCCAGAATTGGGATTGCTGGATCATACGGTAGTTTATTTTTAATTTTGTGAGGAATTGCAATCCAGTTTTCCATAGTGGCTGCACCAATTTACATTCCAATCAACAGTGCACCAGTGTTCCCTTTTTTCTCCATTTTCACCAGCATTTATCTCTTGTTTTTTGATAATAGCCATTGTAACAGGTGTGAGGTGATCTCATTGTGGTTTTGATTTGCATTTCCCTGATTGGTGATGTTGAGCATCATGTGTTTGTTGGCTGTCTGTATGTTGTCTTTGTTAAAATGTCTGTGTAAGTCCTCTACTCATTTTAAAAATGAGATTATTTTTTTTGCTATTGAGTTGTTTGAGTTCCTTATATATTTTGGATATTAACCCCTTATTAGATATATGGTTTATAGATATTTTCTCCCATTCTGTAGGTTGCCTTTTCATTTTGTTGATGGTTTCTTTTGCTGTGCAGAAGCTTTAGTTTGATGTAGTCCCACTTGTTGATTTTTTTGCATTTGTTGCTTGTTCTTTTGGTGTCATATCCAAAAATCATTGCTAAGATGTTGTTAAGGAGCTCCCCTGCCTTATCTTCTCCTAGGAGTCTTATGGTTTCAGGTCTTACAAGTCCTTAATCCATTCCAAGTTAATTTTTGTGAGTGGTGTAAGATACTGGTCCAATTTTATTCTTTCACATATGGATATCCAGTTTTCCCAACACCATTTATTGAAGAGGCTATCCTTTTGTCATTGAGTGTTTTTGGCACCCTTGTTAAATATTGACCATATATGCATGGGTTTATTCTGGGCTTTCAGTTCTGTTCCATTGGTCTCTATGTCTGTTTTTCAGCCAGTACCATATTGTTTTGACTGTTATATTGTAGCTTTGTAATATAGTCTGAAATCAGGAAGTATGATGCCTCCAATCTTGTTCTTAATATTGCTTTGGTTATTCAGGGACTTTTGTGGTTCCATATAGATTTTAGGACAATTTTTTTCTATTTTTCTGAAAAGTCATTGGAATTTTGATAGGGATTACTTTGAATCTGTAAATGGCTTTGGGTAGTATGGACATTTAAACAATATTAACTCCTCTGATTCATGAACACGGATATTTTTCCATTTGTTTGTCTTCAGTTTCTTCAGTGTCTTACAGTTTTTGGTGTATAGATCTTTCACTTCCTTGGTTAGACTTATTCCTAAGTATCTTACTGGTTTTGATGCTATTGTAAATGGCATTATTTTCTTTATTCTCCAGATAGTTAATTAGTGTACAGAAATGCAACAGATTTTTGTTTGTTGATTCTGTATCCTGCAGCTTTACTGAATTCATTTATTAGGTCTAACAGTTTTTTTGTGGAGTACTGAGAATTTTCTATACAAGATCATGTCATCTGAAAACAGACATTTTTACTTCTTTTCCTATTTGAATGCCTTTTAATTCTTCTTGCCTAATTGCTGTGGCTAGAACTTCCAGTACTATGTTGAATAGGAGTGGTAAGAGGGGACATCCTTGTCTTGTTCCTGATCTTAGAGGGAAAGCTTTCAACCTTTCACTGTTGAGTATAGTATTATCTGTGGGTTTGTCATATATGGTCTTTATTTTGTTGAGGTGTGTTCCTTCTATACCCAATTTGTTGAGTTCTTATTAAAGGATGTTGAATTTTTGTTAAATGCTTTTTCTGCATTTATTAACACATTTATTGATTTGTGTATGTTTCTTTTTTCATTCCTTTAAATGTTAATCACTAAAAACTTCTCTCTTAGAACTGCCTTTGCTACATCCCATAAGTTTTGGTATGTTGTGTTTCTATTCTTGTCTCAAGATTTTTGAATTACTCTTTTGATTTCTTTGACCAGTTTGTTTTTCAGAGTGTGTTTTAATTTCCACACATCTGTTTTTTTTCCTGGTGTTCCTTCTGTTATTGATTTCTAGTTTCATACCATTGTGGTTGAAAAAAGATATTTTATATGACTTTCATCTTCTTAAATTTGTTAAGATTAATTTTGTGACCCAACATATGATTATCCTGGAGGATGTTCTGTGTGTGCTTGAGAAGAATGTGTTTTCTGCTGCTGTTGGATGGAATGTTTTGTATGTTTGTTAGGTACATTTGGCTTAAAGTATAGTTCAAGTCCATTATTTCCTTATTGATTTTCTGTCTGGATGATCTATCCATTGTTGAAAGTAGGTTATTGAAGTCCCCTACTCTTGCATTGCTGTCTATTTCTGCCTTCAGATTTGTTAATAATTGTTTAATATATTTAGGTGCTCCAATATTGGCATGCATATAATTACAATTGTTATATCCTCTTGATGAATTGACCTCATTATTATATAATGACCTTGTCTCTTCTTATAACTTTTCACTTAAAGTTTATTTTGTCTCATAAGTATAGCTACCCCTGTTCTTTTAGTTTCCATTTGTATGGAGTATCTTTTCCTATCCTTTCACTTTTAGCCTATGAGTGTCCTTAAAGTTTAAGTGAGTGTCTTGTAGGAAGCATATACTTGGGTCTTGTATTTTTGTCCATTCAGCCACTCTTTGTCTTTTAATTTAAACCATTTACATTTAGAGTAATTTAGTTATTGATAGGTAAGGACATACTATTGACATTTTGTTAATTGCTTTCTGATTGTTTTGTAGTTCATTTGTTCTTCCCCTCTTGCTCTTGTCCTTTGTGAATTGTTGAGGTGGCCTACCAGGGTTCTACTACTGTCCTTTTCCTTGTGGGGTGAAATCCCTCCATGGGGATCCTTCTTGGCACCAAGCTGCTCTGGACTGAGGGATAGAGGGATGCAGGTAAAATGCTTCCTATGCTTCTCTCTGCTGTCATCCTCAGTTTTTGAGCTCCACAGGGTTTCTGCTGCTGCTTTGTTGTAGTGTAGAGCTTTCCCAGGGCTATTTTCATTGGTTTGTAGGTGGTCTATCTTTGGAAACCTTTAGGCTGTTAAAAAACCATTTCCCCTGTATTAAATTTTATAGTTCTGCTGCTTGGGGGCCATTATGAACAATTTATTACTTTTTTATTTTTTATTTTTTTTAAATTCTTTATTATTTATTTATTTATTTTTGGCTGTGTTGGGTCTTCGTTTCTGTGCGAGGGCTTTCTCCAGTTGCGGCAAGCGGGGGCCACTCTTCGTCACGGTGCGCAGGCCTCTCACTATCGCGGCCTTTCTTTTTGCGGAGCACAGGCTCCAGACGCGCAGACTCAGTAGTTGTGGCTCACAGGCCTAGTTGCTCTGCGGTATGTGGGATCTTCCCAGACCAGGGCTCGAACCCGTGTCCCCTGCATTGGCAGGCAGATTCTCAACCACTGCGCCACCAGGGAAGCCCCTGAACAATTTATTTTACATAACAGCCCCCTACATTTTTGAAAATTAATTACATACCCTACCTTTAAGCCTTATTTAAGTTGGTAAATCTCTTTCAGCTCTTATTAAGTGACATGATTTTGAATCCTCTCACTACCCTGAATACTGAACATATACCAATTTGCTATATTTTTCTTAAAGTGTAGTACTTCCGGATGCTGACTGATGGTGCAGAGTATAGTAGAACCATTCCCACCCTTGCTGAGACCCGCCTCACCCCCCAGGGAAGCACTGAAACCTCATAGTTAAGATTACCAGTTACAGAGTAGAAAGTTGGGGAGACTCTCAGCTCTGCTACTTTCTACCTTGTGTTGGGCAAGTCATCTAAACCTTTAGTCTCAGTTTTTACCTATTTCTCTTATAGGGTTAAAAGGACACAATAAGATAGTCTATGTAAAATGCTTAGCACAGAACCTAGGACAGAATAATTTCTCAAACAATGGCTTTCCAACTATGGTCCTTCTAAACAAGGCCATTGACTCTTGATGTTCAGTCATCTCAAAATAACCAATTTGTTTTTACACTTGTTGCTGCTGAGCCCCATCTCCTCATTCATGGATGTGTGCAATTGGCTTCTTAGTCCTATAAATAAAACTTAATATTTATCTAAATTTTCCTGTATATGACCATCTGTTCTAGCCTTTCAAAGTCTTTTAGATTGTTTATCTATACATTTATCATTCACTACCCTCTTTTGTTCCAAGTTGTCCACAGATTTGATATGCATTTCTTTAATGTCTTAAGGAAATAATAAAATTATTGCCTAGGCTGAGGTCTAGGGCAGAACGATTTGATGTGTCTATACAAACTTCACTTCAGATTGATGTTTATCAATTTCAGGTAGAGTTGTTCAGCGAATTACTCCCATTTGCACTAGCATCGGATTCTTAATCCTCCATTCTGTCATAAGGATATATGCTTTGTCAACCAAATCTACTGTACCTCTACTATATAGAGTTACCAGTTTGGTAACCACATAATGGAATGGGGTTATTGTCCCGTGACTTATTCTTGGGGAACCCACACTGGCTCCAAGTAGTCACTGCTTCCTCTGAGGTACTCAGACATCAGCCCTTTAATCTGTTCTAGAATCTTGCTTACGATCAATATGAAGCTCCTTCTGTCTGTAGTTTAGAATTGGCTTTTTTGAAAATTGGCATGATATGTTCCTCTCTCCTATATTTGAATTCTGTCATTGTCCACAGTTCCTGACTGATTATGGTTGGAAAATCTCATTGGATTCTTTCCTATCTTGGCCTGTCCAGCAGCCTGCAACTTATTCAGAGCCTCTAGGTGCCCTCTTATGATCGACTTTCCCACTTACAGATGTTTTTTCTGTCCTTTTCAATTGGAAGGTTATCTCTCTCCAAGAGGAGACAAAATCTCAATAGCTGTAGAGGAGTTCTCCTTATCATTCATCTACACTACATCACCAGTCCTAAGCAGACCTATCTATCCCTTCCTTGATGTTCTGGCTTGAAAAATAAGTTGAAATAAAAATCTGATTATCCTTAGTTTTTTGGCAGCCTCATGTTATTTGGGGCTTTAGTATGTGTGACACAGTTCTTTAGAGCATGATATCCTCATTATTTGTACTGGAAAAGAGGCAGGGGGGAGGATAAAAACAAAGCAATTCTTCTTATCATTTGAGTAGAAAAGAGCACAAACCTAGGAATCGGGAGCTCCTTGAACATAATGATCTCTCCACATCTCCACAGAATCCATATCCTCTCCAGATGGGAGGTCTTCAATTAGTTCTATGAATCATGATGATTTCTTTAAGTAGTGATTTCATTGATTGATGATAACGTTTGGAGGTGGATCTGGGTGGGATGGAGTGACAGAACACCCAGTATGTATCACTACATATATTTATGTATAAGAAACAGCTCATCTAACTCTTCAGCGTTGCCTTTTGTGAAATTGCTAGCTTTGCAACTTCCTTCAGAAGTTCTCAGGGATGAATTTCTGGAAGTTGCTTTTATACCGGTTATCACAGCCCTTAGAGACTTAGCCAGTCTCCTGCTGGCCAGTCACCATTCTTGGTGGTCAGGGGCAATACACAAAACCTATTATTAATGCTTTATTAAGTTTTAAATTGATGGATTCTTAGGGGGAATAAAATAGAAGCATTTCTCTTCAATTGTTATGTTTCATGTTACACTAAGTTGTTATATAAAATGCTTATGTATTTTTTCTTCTCCTATTTAATAACCAGAAATGTTGATAGCTTGCTTATTGAATATAAAACATAGTGTCAAGAATCTTTAAAATCTTTAAAGTCAGCCATGGGAATTCGAATGGTTCCTTGTTCTTTACTTAGAAAGGTTGCACGGAACCCTACTACACTGTTGGTGGGAATGTAAGTTGGTGCAACCACTATGGAAAACAGTATGGAGGTTCCTCAGAAAACTAAAAATAGAATTACCATATGCTCCAGGAATCCCACTCCTGGGAATATACCCAGACAAAACTATAATTCAAAAAGATACATGCACCCCTATGTTCACAGCAGCACTGTTCACAATAGCCAAAACATGGAAACAACCTCACTGTCGATTGACAGATGAATGGATAAAGAAGATGTGGTACATATATACAATGGAATACTACTCAGCCATAAAAAGAATGAATAATGCCATTTATAGCAACATGGATGCAACTGGAGATTATCATACAAAGTGAAGTAAGTCAGAAAGAGAAAGACAAATACCATATGATATCACTTATATGTGAAATCTAAAATATGGCACAAATGAACCTATCTTCAAAACAGAAACAGACTCACGGACGTAGAGAACAGACTTGTGGTTGCCAAGGGGAAGGGGGGAGGGAGAGGAATTGACTGGGAGTTTGGGGTTGGTAGATGCAAACTATTACATACAGACTGGATAAACAACAAGGTCCTAATGTACAGCACAGGGAACTATATTCAGTATCCTGTGATAAGCCATAATGGAAAAGAATATAAAAAAGAGACTGTCTGTATGTGTATAACTGAGTCACTTTGCAGTACAGCAGAGATTGGCACAGCATTAAAAATCAACTATACTTCAATAAAAAAAATAAAATAATAAAAAAAAGAAAAAATAGTTTCCATGGGACAGGAAATATGAGGCAAAAGTCTCATATCCTTTAATTTTTAGGTTGCTTCTTTTTTTTTTTGGCCATGCCGTGTGGCATGCGGGATGTTAGTTCCCCGACCAGGCATTGAACCCGTGCCCCCTGCAGTGGAAGCGTGGAGTCTTATTAACTACTGGACTGCCAGGGAAGTCCCCCTAGTGAACTCATTTGAAACCTGAGGAGTTGGGCCAACCCCTTCTCCATGGTACATCCTAACTCTCGAGTTCTGTGTTTCTCTGGAGGTAAGGATGGTGTCTTGAGCCTCCCTTGGATTACTAGCCAATGTTTGGTTTTCAGAGCACTTTCAGACACTTGACTGGCAACGTCTGAACTGTTCAGGAAGGTGGGTTTGAAGAAGCTACTTCAGGGTTGCATCTTTACAGGGAGAAATGGTTGCTTATACCCTGAGATTTCCCTGTGATGGCAGCTCATGTTATTGTTGTCTGAATACTTCACGAGCAGTGAGGTGGACTCAGCCAGTAATAATCTAGTAATTATTTTTAATTGAATTCAAAGATGACTGAAAATAGATATTAATTTCATTTTAGCAGATGGACTTTATGTCCCTAACTCCATTGAGGCTGGGTGGAGAATATGCACTGAAATTCATGGCTTTTTTTTTTTTTTTTTTTTAAAGTTTATTTATTTTTATTTATTTATTTTTGGCTGCATTGGGTCTTCGTTGCTCCGCGCGGGCTTTCTCTAGTTGCAGCGAGCGGGGGCTACTCTTCATTGCGGTGCGCGGTCTCCTCATTGCGGTGGCTTCTCTTGTTGCAGAGCACGGGCTGTAGGCACGCAGGCTTCAGTAGTTGTGGCATGCGGGCTCAGTAGTTGTGGTGCATGGGCTTAGTTGCTCCGCGGCATGTGGGATCTTCCCGGACCAGGGCTTGAACCCGTGTCCCCTGTATTGGCAGGCGGATTCTTAACCACTGCGCCACCAGGAAAGTCCCAATGGCATTTTTGATAAATGCCAATTTTTAGCTAAAATAACACTTATAATGGTTCTTTCTTTTTCTCCCCTCTCCTTCCCCACCTCGCTCCACTTTGTTTTCAACTTGTAAAATTGAACAAGTGAAATCCTCCTTTTTTTTCAAAAGGTATAGCAAATTTCTAAAACCTCTAGTATTTAATGTAGCTCCTGACTAGTAATATTAAAGAACGTAAACTTGTGCTCATAAAAAGGTGGCATTTTAAGGCATGACACCTCAAGATAAAGATATCTTATTGTACTGGTGTTTGGGATTCTACT
The DNA here is from genome assembly GCF_965194825.1 of Balaenoptera physalus. Taxonomy (NCBI): domain Eukaryota; kingdom Metazoa; phylum Chordata; class Mammalia; order Artiodactyla; family Balaenopteridae; genus Balaenoptera; species Balaenoptera physalus. The sequence continues at coordinate 119,944,379 of NC_138890.1, read as the reverse complement.
TGCTGGGTGTAGGGGCTCTAAACCTTTATCCAGGAGTTCTTTCCAAAGCTTTTCTACCTCAGGGGGTTTGAGAGTTCTGTTAGAGTTTTGAGCCGTCATTGAGTTGAGTTTGGCTAGTAATTGCTAAGAGGCAGGCCTGTATGGGTGCTGAAGGCATAGAGAGAAGAGGCTTAGAAGCAGCTTTTCAGGAAATCTCAGCGCTGCCAAATCAGAAGCCATGAAAGCACATGCGTATGTTGTGATGTGGAGGTGGTGAGGGCAGGGTGCTCTGAGCAGCCTGGCAGCCGTGCCTGGTATAATGGGAATCAAAGTATTGCCTGGTCTTTATGTTACTGTTGTTGTTGTTGTTGTTTGGTATAGTTTCCTAAGCATAATCTATATTGTAAATATGTGTCAGCTTCAGTGATGTTATAAAAACAGAAGTGAATTTAAGAAATAGATATTTTAATGAAAATCTGTGTACTTAGTTCATAAATATAATTGGAGTATCAGGTGTCATAACTCAGCTAGAAACTCCTGCACTTGCCTTGAAACGCTTATTGAACTTAAATAATTGTTGCTAATTTAAAAAAAACCCTTTCAAATTTGGGCTTATGATAACTATTTGGTGGGGAGCAGGGGATAAACTTGGATATTATCAAACAGTAATGTCTATTTTGTATTTCAATTTATTTTGGCAATAGTCTTGTAATGAGTTTACATTTTAAATTTGTATGGAAAAACCCAGCCATATATATATATATTTTTTTTTTTTTTCCAACTACAGACACTTGAGAATGGAAGCAATTTTACAGAATCCTGAATGTTTTTGTTTTTTTTTTTGAATTTTTTTTTTTTTTTGAATGTTTGATCAAGGCTTTGGTGTCTGCTTAAGTTAAGCGCGAACTGATTCTAATGTTTCTGTTGTTGGCGGACAGCTCTCCAGTCCAGGACTAAAGACTCCATAACTTGAATTACGTCCACGGCCACCAGTTTGGCTAAAACTAAACTAGGGAAGGCAAACAGTAGTTCCTTATCTTGCCTTAGTGGCATTAAAGAATACTGTTGTGAATACATTGAGTACATGCTTGTTTTTATTCTTGGGCACAGGATCATTTGAACAGCTTAGTACTTAAAAAATAAAATCCTTTGTTGCCACAATTGAATATCATTAAGTTTATGGAGCATTTAAAGTCGCATAGCGCTTAAAAGATACTAATCAAATGAATCACCACCTCATGTGTTGTTTTGACAGGAAATGTATCACGTCTCAATAATTTCCTTAAAATATTTTCCTGCCAGGTGCCTGTTTTCTTCTGTTAACTTATTCCCATAGAATTCCAAATATGTGGTTGATTTCCCTACTGATACTTTCATAGTTTCTTTTCCTTTTTTTCCTTCTTTAGAGTAGCTGCTGCACTTTTGTTTGTATTGAATTTAAGGCTTATTACAAGGAAGAGGGAACGAGTAGCTTTTTTGAAGACTGATGTCCAGCCAGGATGACTCTGTCTGGTGAGAAGATCTGCTTGTCTCCAGCGTGTAAAATTTAGCTAAGTAGGTGTTAAGACGTGTCTGTTGACAGACCTGGCCTAAGGCCAGACGTGCATGAAATATTGTTCAGTCATCTATGGAGAGATTAGAGGGAGTTTTTATTTTCTGTGTACATATGCAGTTGAACACAATTTTTTACAATGACCTTGAGTTACCTTGAAATAAAACAGGGAAATAAAATATTGGGCTCTGTTATAAGCAAGGTGCTATACAAAGCCATATGAGAGATGTGGAAAGTTTGCTGCAGCCCCTGATGAGAGGTGTGTCATGCAGGCTCTCCTTACAGGGCAGCGTGTGCAGCGGCTCTAGGGGAGGTATGGGCTTAGTGCTCTGAGATGCTCAGTGCTGGGGCCTCTGGCAGGGAGGAAGAGCCAATGAAACACCCTTCCTTGACCTGTAGCATCTTCCGGTGGAAGTAGGTGCAGAAATCTCCTTTTTCTACATTAAGAAATTACATGGATGTGTGCAAAGAAGAATTTTTAAGTCAGTAACTTGTGCAGCTGTTGAACATTCATGTGTTTACCTTTGGATATTTGAGTCAGTATATTCCTGATTAGTAAAAATGTGTATGTATCAATAAAATCATAACTAAACTTACATGCATTCTGTCACATAATAAAAACACTTTTATAAATTGTATTTTTATCAGTGAGATACCAGACACAGCATTTTATTTTATAGTCTGCCTTATTTTTTGTGTGATTTTGTGATTTACTGCTTGCTTTCTTTGGTAGGATAAGTTTATGGTTTAAATCCTTTATTTTTCTTTCTTGGATACAGAATTATTGCATTTTTTTTTTAACATCTTTATTGGAGTATAATTGCTTTACAATGTTGTGTTAGTTTCTGCTTTATAACAAAGTGAATCAGCTACACATATACATATATCCCCATATCTCCTCCCTCTTGCATCTCTCTCCCACCCTCCCTATCCCACCCCTCTAGATGGTCACAAAGCACTGAGCTGATCTCCCTGCGCTATGTGGCTGCTTCCCACTAGCTATCTATTTTACATTTGGTAGTATATATAAGTCCATAAGAATTATTGCATTTTAAGTATAAGTATACAGTAGGTAACTTCTTTTAAGTAAAAAGACAGTGGTTTCTTCCACCAGAAGTCTTCCCTTTCTTGTGATGTGGGATTACATGAGATAGTGAGTCTTAACGTCACTAGACATTAAAAGCATGTAAGTTTATAGTGTATCCCATGTAACTTAGAAGACTGTGAGTAGATTTGAAGAAGGCACGCCTGTCGTGATTATCACTTATGCAATCACAGACAGACCTTATGACACGTTAGTATAAGTTTTTTTTTTTAATTAATTAATTAATTTATATTTATTTTTGGCTGTGTTGGGTCTTCGTTTCTGTGCGAGGGCTTTCTCCAGTTGCGGCGAGCGGGGGCCACTTTTCATCACGGTGCGCGGGCCTCTCACCGTCGCGACCTCTCCCGTTGCAGAGCACAGGCTCCAGACGCGCAGGCTCAGTAGTTGTGGCTCACGGGCTTAGTCGCTCCGCGGCATGTGGGATCTTCCCAGACCAGGGCTCGAACCCATGTCCCCTGCATTGGCAGGCAGATTCTTAACCACTGGACCACCAGGGAAGCCCTAGTATAAGCTTTTAACTATGATAAGGAAGTTAGTTTTTCACATTTGTACTCTTTTATTTAGGAATGACAAATTTGTATAGAAAAAGAATAACATTTATTGGTAAACCAATCTGTTTCAGAAATGTTAACAATAAATGTCCCATTTTTGTCATGCATAGATACAAGTGTCAAAACCACTATATGATTAAGGTGAGATGCACATATGGTGAATAGCAGTCTTGAAAATGGCAAGTCTTGGACACTAGTACTACGGTATGCAAGGTGACAGGAGCGGGGTGAGGTGGGCCTGGGCTCCTGCCCCTCATCTCAGCTCTTCCTCGCATTCTTCTCTGCATTCCTCTTTAAGGGATCAGGCAGGCACCTAGCCACAAGCCCATAAGCAAGACTCATATCCCTGTCCTCAGTTTCCTCATCTGTTGCCTTCTGTGACTCTCTGAGCAATATATAAACAGTTACATGTACAATATGAAAATCCCCTAAGAAAGTTAAGCAGCCTTATTAAGTATATTTCACATGCCTTGTGTCAGAATGCCACTCACCCATCAGTTTGAAAGAGTTTTGATATTTATGGTGCCAAAGAGGTCAAAGCAGAACTTTCTTCTGCACTACTAACATTAGAAAAAAGTTTTAAGAAACTGTTCTGTCAGCTAGTTAAGAATTTATTAACAGGCCACTTTTGCATAAAATGCAGGTGTTCTCACTTAGTCTGAAAATTAAACTTGAGATTGGGAGTGCAAACCTAGTTGAACTTTAGTAGAGTGTTTTGCACTTCTAGGTCCCCCCTCTGTGAATGGGGATGATACCAGCCCTCTAGATAAAGCTGAGGAGTTTGCCAATCAGATGAAATTGTAGATGGAAATACTTGGCAAGTTTAAATAACATATAAATACAAAACCTAAAGAATGACAGTTCTGTTTGTGAAAAATTATTTATGGCATAACTCTGTGAATATACACGTGGAAAAGCAGTGAATGTGATCAGCTGGTACGATACCAGTCCTGGGTCTTTTTGTCTGCATTCAGTGACATGGGAGGAAGATGTGGAGACAACTCAAAGTAGGGGAGGAAAGTCTCAAAGAGGCCTGTTGTGTAAGAAAAGGGGCTGATGAGTGGCATGTTCTAGCAGGAATCCCTGCTTCTGTACTAGAGGTTGCAAAAAGTAAAACACAATCAAAACCCCCTCAAAACCCAGTGTTTTTCTTCTCTTCTGTTGTTTAGCCAGAGTATAAAGCCACTTGAGCAGAAGCGTTAAGTGAGGCATTTCATGAGACCACAATCCCCCTTTCAGAAAAGATATATTGCCACCAAGAGAGGTTTTGTGAGTACTTCTCTCATATGTTGGTGGGAGTATGTACACTTAAATGATTTGTAAATGTTTGCCTTACTCTTTCATTAGCCCCAAGCATTAGTCTCTTCTAATCCTTCAAAGCCAATGACGAAAAGACCCTTCACTCTTGGGTTGGTGGTCATAATAAAAAGGCAACCACAGGGTCAAGAATGTTTTTTGCTCATCTCATCTGGCTTTGGAGTCATTCAATTGTAAAATTGTGTTACTGTTGTCAATTGAGTCTCCATACTAGAAATGATTTGGGCTAAGTATACACTGATTATCCCAGAGTCTTGAGTTGGGCCACCTCCCTGGGAATGAACTGGCTGTTTAACACAGTTGGGAAAAAAACCAAAAAACCTCACTTCTGGATCTTGGGGTGGGGGTGGGAGAGGGTACATAGTGTTCCTACTGCAAAAGATGAACTAATTAATAATAATTAGCTAAGCATGTGATTGTCATAGGCCATAGATAGAACCACTGTGTTTTTTGTCTTCGTACAGTTGGAGGAATGAAGCTTATGAGGTTTATCCAACCATCCATGCGGCCCCTGTAGCATTTGAGGGCCTTGTTACAGGGAGAATGGGGTGAGATTTTCATCAGCTATAGAAAGACCTCTTTGTGTCATTTGGTTTGGAGTTCCATAATGAAGGTGATGATAACCGTTTGTTAATTGCTTTCCCTTTGCTCAGCACTCTGCTTGGAGCCTTGTGCCTCTTATCTTTATCTCCTACAACAACCTCTTCTGTTTTACAGATAAGGGAACTAAGGAGATATGGGAGGTTAAACAACCTGCTCTAGGTCCAGCAGTTTGTTTATTGATCCTTCCTAGTCTGTGGGACTCCTTTCTCTCTTTACTTTCCCGTGGTGTCTCTCAGGAGGCTTAGAGGGGAAAGCCAGCTCGTCCACATGTAAAAGAGACCAGGAGAGCTTATACTCTATTCAACTGATCCAAAAAAATGTTCACTCCCTCTGCATTTTCAGATTTGTCTTCATAGTGAAACTAAGTATCTCATCTTTCCCATTTGTCACAATTCAGGTAAGACACTTGTCAGTGGTAGAGGATCTGATTTATACACCTTGTCATCTTAAATCTTTCCAGGATGAAAAACAGAAGTTAAAAATTGTTTTTCCATAGAATCTAATATGCTATCTGGTGGGTCAATTATGACCTCTAAGTTCATGGCTGTTTCTTAGGGAGAAGGCTCCAGACTAGGCACAATATCCTAGACCCAGAGTTCTGACCTCTCAATACCTGTGGTTTGTTCCCAGAATTTTTATGCATTCCAGCAGCCTGTTGGCATTTTAAATGTGTTTCATTTTGAACTTGAAGTTGACTTCTGATTTCATCACTCCCAAGGATTTATCTGTTTGCTTTTGTTCCACTCGCTACCACTCTGCACTTGTTCCTTGTTGGCCTTGATTCTGTCCCCTTGGCCCTTTTCGGTTTCAGTGGCATCTCGAGGATGGGCAGTGGTCATCCCTGCCCCCCTCTGCTGCTGCCCGGCCAGGATGCTGACAATAAAGGAGTAGTTTTTCTGCAGAAATTGACTTTAGTCAGTCTGGTTTTGCTATCACCATGCGCTAGCAGGTATGAACAATATCTGTTAATGTTACTTCTTGCCCACAGAATCCTTCTGTTGGTCTAAGCTCTAAATAATTCCTGCAGTCACTGTGGCATTTTAATAATATCTATGAAAGCTTCAAATTAACACATTTAATGACTTAAATGTGTTACAACCTAATAAACGTTGTCTAAGTTATTATACAACTTAATAAACGTTGTATTCAACATGGAGTTGAACTTGGACAACTCCCAGTTATATATTTGGTCCCCAGCACATAGTATACAAGTTGGTTCTGAGAGTAAAATCAAAGATTTGGCATTGTTCAAGCTTGCTTTGGGTTCAGTTTGTGTATCCGATCTCTGTAGTACTATTTAACAGTACATTTAAACAGTCGATTTGAAATCAACAATGATAGGAGAGGGATGGTAAAAAAACAAAACTGGGGTTACTTTAATTCTGTCACTCTATGTGACCCCTTGGAGTTCTTTATTTACTTATTTATTTATTTTTGGCTGTGTTGGGTCTTCGTTTCTGTGCGAGGGCTTTCTCTAGTTGCGGCAAGCGGGGGCCGCTCTTCATTGCGGTGCACGGGCCTCTCACTATTGCGGCCTCTCTTGTTGCGGAGCACAGGCTCCAGTCGCGCAGGCTCAGTAGTTGTGGCTCACGGGCCTAGTTGCTCCGCGGCATGTGGGATCTTCCCAGACCAGGGCTCGAACCCGTGTCCCCTGCATTGGCAGGCAGATTCTCAACCACTGCACCACCAGGGAAGCCCCCCTTTGGAGTTCTTGTGTTTAAAATGTAAAGCAGTGAAGCAGAGTGAGTGTTGAGTCTTAATGTTGTTTCATAAGTGAATATTTTATATTTGAAATATTTTATTTTATTGAATTTGAATATCTTCCAAGTTGAAATTTGTTTCGGAACTAAAAGACAAATGAACAAAAGTTGTATGACTGGCACAGTTTAGTAGTTGTTTTCATTGTATCTCTGGAAGACATTTAAGCGTTTTATTGACATTTGCATTATTTTTTTTTTTACTGGCATGATTATATATTTGTAGTTCAATAAGATAATTATTTTCAGTGCATTTCCTGCCATTATTATGCCTTAAAAAAAACTATTACTGAAAATTTTGTCATGTAGAGGAGGGCGATATATATATATATTTTTTGCTGCACTGCGCAGCATGCGGGATCTTAGTTCCCCGACCAGGGATCAAACCCAGGCCCCCTGAAGTGGAAGCACGGAGTCCAAACCACTGGACTGCCGGGGAAGTCTCAAGGCGGGGGATGTGAAATGACCTGCTTTAGGTATCAAATTCACTAGGAATGCCACTGCTAGGATCACCCTAAATGTTGCTCTTGTATCTTCCCACTATGCATTATCTGCTAAGTTAGTGGGAATCGAGGCTATAGAGAAGCATTTAACTAGCAGACCCTGAGTTAACTTTTGTGGGATTCTTCCTGTGATCTCCACTGTGTGCCCTATGGTTCAGGCCTCTTTTCTCTAGATTACTATAACGGTTTCCTAATTATAATCCCTGTTTCCAGGCTCCCTTTACCTGTCTGCATCCTCCTACCTCCCACTTCACACACCAGTCCTCCACTGCTCTCAGGGTGAAGTTGCTAAAGTACAAACCTGGGCATGTCAATTTTCTGCTCGGAATCCTTCACTAGTGCCTCATAATTTTCACGACCCTTCGTGGTCTGGCTCCCGTATTCCTCTCTGGCCTTCCCTCCTGCCACACAGGTCTCAGGCAGCTCCCTGAACACACCTTGGTTTTCTGCCTTTGCATTTCTCCCTCTGCTCACCATTCCCTTTTCTCTGCACTCCTCTGCTCCCTGCAAAAACCTGGCCGCCTGCCGTTCTTCTTGGAGTCTGGGTCAGTTTCCCCTGTCCTGCGTGCTCTGTAAGGACCTGCATCTACTCTGTCAGAGCACTTATTGCTTGCTGCCTGTCGTCATCACTGGTGTACGTGTTGTCTTTAACTTCCCCTACTAGATCGTAGGCTCCCTCCCGGCACCTAGCTCCGTGTCTGGTGCAAACTGTGTGCTCGCAATAAATACTGCAGGAGTGGATAGACCAACCGCCACAGAATCCAGCCAGCTGAGTTACAGTGTATGCGAAAGGGTCTGTGATCTGGCCAGCATTTTCTAGCTTTGAGTCCCCAATCTAGCTGGTCATTAGAACTACCTGGGGTCGAGGGCGGGGGAGCTTGAAATACAATTTCCTGGGCACTGAGACTGCTGGAATTAGAATCTCTGGCAGGTGGCACCTGGGAATCTGTATTAAACTCCACTGGTATCGATTAGTTTTTGCCTGGGAAACTTTTTATGAAAATCAAGATTAATTATTACTGTTGCTTTCTCTCCGTCCATTAGCTTGCCACTGCACCCAAGAAAGAACTTTTAGTAGTCTTGCAGAATTTCTTCTGTATAAGAAAATAAAATTTGCGTATCCTTCTACAGTTTATAGAGGGCTCCTGTTAACATCTCACATAATCCTCAACAATTCTGGGAGGTAGGAAGGTGGGTCAGATTTTCATTGCAAAATGAGGAAACTAGAGCTCAGAGATGTTAAGCAACTTGCTCAGGGTCATGTTTTTTTTTAAAGATATTTATGTAACTAGGTTGTTAGGGTTCCCAATCGCACTAGCATTTTCAAAATTCAGAAGTGATGGGATTTCTTCTCAGGTTGTTTCCTAAAAAATAGGCAAAGTGAATACACAAGTCCTGCAAAAATAGCAGATCCTGTGGTCTAGAGTCTTGAAAAGAAACTACTCACTACGAAATTTTAATCTCATTTTGATTAATTTTAGTTTTATAAAACTTAAAATGGAGTTGCAGTATCTTTATGTGTGATCCTTCCTTAGGAAACATGGTAATGAATATGAGAAGATGAAGTATTCTAAGTCATTTGGGATATGCTTTTATTACTGATAAAATTTAATGTAGAGGTTAAGAGAGCCATTTTGGACAAAAGTTTTGCTTTAAGTTTTTATAATAGTTTCTACTCCTTTTTAAAAAAAAATTTATTTATTTATTTATTTTTGGCTGTGTTGGGTCTTCGTTTCTGTGCGAGGGCTTTCTCTAGTTGTGGCAAGTGGGGGCCACTCTTCATCACGGTGCGCGGGCCTCTCAATATCGCGGCCTCTCTTGTTGCGGAGCACACGCTCCAGACGCACAGGCTCAGTAGTTGTGGCTCACGGGCCTAGCTGCTCCGCGGCATGTGGGATCTTCCCAGACCAGGGCCCGAACCCATGTCCCCTGCATTGGCAGGCAGATTCTCAACCACTGCGCCACCAGGGAAGCCCCTCTACTCCTTTTTGTTTGCCATTTCCCCCTAAAAAGTCTTGTGAACGTTTGTTTCTCTACTTTTTTTTTCTGAGAAGAGCCTGGAGAGTCTCAGCAGTGTTTTACATTTATGTGATTTTGATTAACTTTACCTCCCTTTTCCCTTCCTCTCCTTCCTCCTGCTGTTTACCACCCCCTGTTGGGACATTGATGTCTGTGGACACCGGGTGTCTACATAAGTACCTCCCTGGCATCTGCATCTTGTTTCTGGTACCATATTTAAGCTCTAGGCAAGGGACAGCTGTTAATGACGTGCTTTGGCACAAATGGCGACATCTCAGTGTGTCTGAAACTGAGCCTGTCACCTCCTACTCCACCCCAAATGACTCCTCCTCCTACCTTAGTTGTTGGTCCCCTCCTTTAGCCCAGAAGTCTGAGAGTCTGTTTTACTTCTCCCTCTTCTTTGCCCCCTAGGGTGACTGGACCTTTTGAACAGGCTTAATTCTGTCCCATCTTCTCCACACTGCTACTGCTGCAGGTCAGACCCTGATCACACCTTATCTGGGATAGTCCTTCACTTCCTGCCTTTGATTTGGCCTCCTGAACATCCACTTTATGCACTGGCACCGGAAAAATTGTTCCCTCCTGAGGTAGAATCTTCAGTAGTTCTCCATTCCTATGTGCAAAAGTTCCAGGTTGTCAACCTACCATTCACGGCTTTCAGGCATTTGACCAGCCTTTGCAGCCTCATCTTGAGTACTACCTCTCCCTCTTCCAGAGCTCCCTGTCTCCAAGCTTGTGCTCCTGTTTGAAAGCTCACTGGACACATCCCACTGACCCTTGCCTCTCTGCCTTGGCTCTGTCATCTCCTGTGCCCCAAACACCCTTCTTTTTGCACCTGGCCCTCATGACCAATATACCTCTCTCCTTTGCCTGGCTAACTAACGCTCTTGAAGATGTCTTTAAAGGTATGATCTCCTTTAGGAAGCATTTTACACCCTCCTCTGTTAGCTAGAATATAGTTGAGGTGACTTTAGAGAGACTTAAACAAGGCAGGAATTTCTCTTACGTACATAAAAGTCTAACTGGAGAGTCGGGTGGCTCCCTCTGTGAGGTTATCCAAGGACCATGTTCCTTCTTTCATGTTGCTCCCCCATCCATAGGGCATTATCTTTATTGGCATGAGTGCAGTTGGCTCACCTCCACATACCTGCATCCAACTGGTAAGAAGCGGGAAAGAGGGTGTGGAGGCCCCACTCCTTCCTCTGAAGGGCCTGACTCAGACCCTGTATACAGGACTCCTGTTCACATCTTGCTAACCAAAACTTCATCGTATGCCCACATTGAACTTCAGGGGAGGCTGGGTAATAGAGTCCTTAGCTCAGCACTGTCAAAGATAATGGGAGCTGCATATGTAACTTAAAATTTTCTAATAACCATATTGAAAAATAGGAAACAAGGGAAATTAACCCAGTACATTTAGCCCAATATATTTAAAATATCATTTCAACATGTAGGATTAGCCACATTTCAAGTGTTTAATAGCCATGTGTAGTAGTGGCTACCATTTTGGGCCGTGTAGCTTTAGCTGGTTGGCCATGTGCACAGCTGAAATCGAAGGATTCTACTACTAAAATGAAGGGGAGAATGGATATCTGGGGTCATCTGGCAGTCTGTCATATCTCTTCCAACCAGTTTCTGCTCTTCTAATTTGATCCTACTACTTGGTATTACCTGTGCCACACTGGGCATATAATCTGTTTTAGTCTATCATTCTCATTGGATTGAGCATTTTAAGGGCAAAGGTTGAGTCATCTTTTCTCTAGATCTTAGTACAATATTTGGCACATTTTAATTACCCAATAAGTGTTAGTTAAGTGAACTAATAAAGTGATTGGGGATTTCATTAAATTTTTCAGTTGTCTTTATTATTATCCTCATTCTTATGGATATTCTTCTTCCTTGTGCATCAAAAGTTATATTGTCCTCAGGGGGGTGAATTTATCTTGATTTTATTGACAAATTTGCTGTGAACTCACATCCAGAGGTGCTTTAGTTTGACATCCACATGCTGATATAATGGCAGGTTCTCTGGTTCCATGAGTAATGTTTTAGAAAATTATGTCCAGAAAACGCCTATTTTCCCTGCAATAGTGAATCTTGCTTTGGTTGAGGGTGCCTCTGCACTGTTAACTGGATGGACCTGTTTGCATGGAACCCCTTACATTGAGAGTTCCTTTTCAGTGCTTGGGGAAATAGACCATTTCCAGGAAATACTATTAAAAACCTACTGCTGCTAGAATACAGAGGCAGGGATGATATTTTACATGTGAAGCACAGTATTACCAGAAGTAAGTCAGTAAAACTTATCAGCGATTCCTAGAATTTTAAAAGAAACATGAATGCAGCTTCTCATTAAATGACGTAGGGGACTGATTGTTCCCTAAACAAGTTCAATTCTAGATCTGACAGGCTGTTCTTCTCTTGCACAGGCCTGCCTTGCATCCCTCACAGTCAGGTGGCTGTAGGAATGCCTTTCCTGGGCTAGCCCTCGATGTGAGGGCCCTTCTTCCTGGAGAACGGAGGGTAGGAGCAAGGGTAAATGCATAGGACTGCATCTTCCCCTCCCACTTCTCATCAACAGCTCCCCTCGCCCCTCACCCCATCTTTCAATGCCCCCTGCAAACAGAAGCTTCTCCCTGTCTCAGGAGTGGCTCTTGGGTTGAATTTTATAGTTTAGTCATCCTCTGGGGGAGAATCTCATTTCAATCAGGCTGTAGCATCTTTCAGGGAAGTAATATTTGTAGCAGTAATAATCACTGCCACCACGACCACGATAATGGCATCATAGTGCGTGCATGTGCCAGGCTGCTAAGGGCTTTATGTGTGTTACTCACTTCTTCTTACAACAATCATATGAAATAGGCATTGTTAGGGTCTCCATTTTATAGATGAGGAAACAGAGGCTTAGACTAAGTGACTTGCCTGGGGTCACAGGCTAATAAGTTGCTAAACTGGATTGACACCCATATCTGAATCTGAATCTTGGGCTTTTAACCAATATATGGTCCTGCCTCCGAAATATCACTTATGTAGCTTTTTTCCTATTTGGTATGTTCTTGGTGGTGGTGGGGCTGGAGAGGGAGAGGGGCCCAGGGGCGCCTGACCCAGAATTGAAGGGATTGAGGAGGGTTTGGATGAGGCTTTTTAGAACCAAGGATGATTTTGTTGGTAGAGCAAGGAAGAGCCAGAAATATCAGACTCTCACTATGAGTGTTGGGAGAGGTTTCATTGCCACCCAGTTTATGATTAAGGAGCTGTTGCTGTAAAGCAGTTCAGCCCTCTTGTTTTCTTGATCAGGAAACTGGAGCTCAGAGACTTGAAATTATCAATGCTTGCCCCTGGGGACGTGTTCCTAGTGAGTAAAATAAAGCCAGGGCAGCATACTTGAACCCGCTCTTCTCAGTGAATTTAATGTATATTTTGTAACCAACTCTTATTTGTTATTTCTATTGGATGTTTCTATTTGTTACCAGTAGAAAAAGTACCTGGAAAATATCAGAAGAGAATGTGTGCTTGCTTGAGGAATAATAGCAGGGTAAAGGAGAAACTGGGACAGAAATTCGTTTCTCAGGGGCACCATGTCTATCACAGTGGGTGGTGGCAGGGAAGGGGGCTGTGGGTCAGCCCCTTGCATCCCCCCTGCAGTAAAGGGAAGGGGACCCAGACTGCGGATGCTGGGCCCTGCTGCAGCCCTCAGACTGCAGCCCTGTTTCTCACGTAAGTTGGGAGAGTCCTGGCTTCCATGGCTCCATGAATGTGGGGCAGGGAGGAGGGTCTAATCCCACAACCAGGGTTATAGCAGGAGGAAGTATGTTTTTGGAATTCTAAATGCGAACTCTGATTGTCCTGTGGAAACATGGGTAAACATGATGCTTAGGACAATACTCACAGGTTAGGGACTTCCCTGATGGTGCAGTGGTTAAGAATCTGCCTGCCAATGCAGGAGACACGGGTTCGAGCCCTGGTCCGGGAAGATCCCACATGCCGCGGAGCAACTAAGCCCGCGTGCCACAACTACTGACCCTGCGCTCTAGAGCCCACAAGCCACAACTACTGAGCCCATGAGCCACAACTACTGAAGCCTGCACGCCTAGAGCCCATGCTCCGCAACAAGAGAGGCCACCGCAATGAGAAGCCTGCGCACCACAACGAAGAGTAGCCCCCGCTCACCCGCACACGGCAACAAAGACCCAACGCAGCCAAAAATAAATAAATAAATAAATTTATGAAAAAAAAAATACTCACGGGTTAGTATTTGAGGTAAAAAGGCTCTTGTGGGCTGGTCTGGATATTTAACCCCCATGGCATGTAGCAGCTGCAAATAACCCATTTACAGGTGTTGGAATCTGGCCCATTCATAACCTGAGAGATGTGTCCTAATTGAAATTACCTGTATATGTAGGTTTCTCATCTATCCAAATGAAAAGCTTGTCTGTATACAGGTTACTTGATAATTAATGCATGGAGGAGTTATTAGACACTGAAATTCTACATCTCAGGGAGACCAAAATACTTTTGATAGACAAATGCTACAATTAGGTCTAATACATTTAGGAGAGTTATAGTGAGAGCATGAATGAGGTAAGATTTCCCAGGAACTCAGCCCTGGCCTGATCATACACGTGGGGCTTTGACAGTCTGCTGAGTTTGGTTGGGCCTGAGAGGGGGATGGAAAATGCTCTTGGTGTTATGGTCCAGGTAATGAGATCAGGACGAGATATACATGGCTCTAATTCCCAGCTCTACCTGTTTTTTTTTTTTTTTTTTTTTTTTTTAAGCTGGTGACTTTGGGCCCTCCGTCCGTTTTCTCATCCAGGAAATGACAGTAACAACACTTTATGGACAATGGTGCAGAATAAATGATTAACATATGTTAAGAGGCAACTCCAGCTTTTCACTATAGTAAGAATGGAGGGAAAGCAGTTGTACTAGGAAGAGGGGGCTTGTCTTGAAGCCAAACACAGTTTTAGTTAGGTTGTGTTATTTGGGGGAAGCTGGTGGAGATCATGGGGGATGTGGAAGGTCTCACCCAGGCTGCCCTTGTCGTGGTCATTGTGTGAAGTGCTTGAGGTGGGGCCTGGTGGACAGTGAACCTCTGGTCGACCACAGCTTGTTTCACCGTAACGTAATTGGGATCACATAGTACATACATGGGGCATTCTTTATTTTTTACTTTTGATATTATTAATATGTTTGTTAAATACCCTTCAAAAATTATCATTTTCAGTGACTGCATAAAATTAGTATACTATTCTCAATGTGAGACTTTTTGATTATTCCCAACATTTTGCTCATAATGCATTAAGTACATCTTTGTCAGAATTCATGGCTCGATTCCTACAAGGGAAGAGGCAGTTTTGTTTTAACCGTGGTTGTAGATTGAAAGTCAGCATTAGAATCTGCAGCTTCCCTTGCTCCACTGGACTGGAGTCTGTCATTGACCTGTTGGTGTCTTGAGCCTCTAAGACCTGGGAACTTGCCCTGCTCACCTTGGTTTCATTAACATCAGGCACAGAGTAGGTGCTTGTTAAGAGTTTGTGGAAATGAACCAAGGATGAAAGTTTTGGTGCACAGAGAGGTGTGAGAACCTCCCGTCCATGTTCTCCTTCTATGTTGTTGTGCTATGTTGAACTTTTTAGGGAATGGGCAATGGGCATAAAAATGACATGCTCTCTTCCCTTAAGAAGCTTGTTACCTAGTTGAAGAAAACACTAGCAGAGAGGAGAAATTAGGGAATTTAGTAAAATATCAACTGAGAGTCTGGTAGGGAGTTCAGAACTAGGAGAGAATCCTTATTGCTGGAGTAACCAGCGGTGTAATGGAGCAGGTAGAATAAGTTGGGTGTTAGGATTTATCCACTTAGGTCAACAGAGAGGGAGAAGGAAGGGTGCTTTAAGTAGGAGAGCCAGCGCAGGGGCGGGAGTGAGTGTGGACCATGAGAGGGACAGCGTGCAAATCTGCGAGAGCAGGAGGAAAGAGTATTTGAGAGCCAGGTAAGGTGGGACCACGTTAAGGAGAGTTGGAAATCAAACAGAATTTGAAAGAGGCCTAACAAGCATAAAGAGTCTTTGTAGGTTCACGAGTGACATGAGGAAAGTGGTTGAACTGGAATTTCAAAGGTGGTGTCAGAAATATGTCTCAGAGAAGGTCATTTATAAGTACACAAATACTTGGTGATGATAGTTTATGTATCTGGAGTTCGTAAAAGCTTCTGTGACTCTCCCTTAATCCTTGCATGTCCAGGAGCGGGCAGTGATTATTGTCTCCTTTTTAGAGATATGGAAATGGAGCTCCCAAGTGGTTGGTTGACCTCTCCCAGTCACACGGTTGGAAACGGCAGTTATAGGAACCCACATCTCCTCACTCCTGGCCCACTGGTTTTCCAGTGATGCCTCAGGGAGTGAGGGACATGCCTTCCAGAAACTGAGGTCTTTGTTGGGGGAACTGTTCCTTGGGAAGAAAGGGACGGCGTCAGTGTGTGGCTGAGTGTGCCAGGTGCTTTAGGTACCTTCAGTTTCATCACCCTAACAGTCTCGTAGCTGTTGTCATCATTAGCTACGTTTTACAGTTAAGGAAATCAAGGCTTGAATTAAGTAACGTGCCCAAAGTCACACATCTAGTTAGAGACAGATTGAGAACCCTAATCCAGGTTATGTGTCTCTTTTCTGCCTTGGTTCTTTCCACAGCCTGACACTTGGACACACTGCTGTTGCTTCTGTTTCCTACTTTTGCTCAGGAATGTGATGGGGTTGATTTTTTTTGGGGTGCTATATATACAAAACTAAATTATTTTGGAATGAGTTTAACTGAAGCAGGTGTCTTGGTTTAATATTATGTTGTATTTTGTGGAGGTGAGTGCATATATTAAGAGTAAATGTTAGGAATTTCAAAAAGCTAATTGGGAGAAACAGAGTTTTGCTCTCTTTCTGGCTTTTAGGGATTTATTCTTGTATTTCTTCTAAGCCACCCCTTAAGCTTCAGGGTGGAGACTCGAATGGTAAAGTGCTGAGCGGAGCTCTGCTTGCATCTCTAGTCTCAGCTTTTGTCCCCTTGTCATCTTGCACGCAGCTCTAAAGAAGAGACTTCAGACCCTACATAGATCGACATGTTCTCTGTGCTCAGTGTACAGGCTGGAATGTGTCTCCTCTCCAGCCCCACATCCTTCCCTTTAGTCTACTTCACTTGCCTTCATCCTTCAAGACTCAGCATGCCCAGCTCCTGGACTGGGTTTGTTGTTCCTGCCCTGTGTACCCCGGTCAGGCACCTCTGCTCTGTGTTTTCCAGGAAGATAGCACAGGGGTGGAAGTGTACATACAGTGTTTGGGTGGGGGAGATGGGGATACGTAGTAGGCCACCCTCATAGAATGGCCAGCCTGTAATGGGAAGTTGTAGGAAATAGGCTGGAGAGTGCCTTAGCTGTAGTTCTTGGGTGATAATGGAAACAGACTTTGATGCCTAACTATGACCCTAACTGCCCCTATGGCATTCCCTTGCATAAGCCCTCTACCCCACGTACCCATCCCTGGCTGCAACGAATTCCCGTTGGCTTCTGTAAGGACAATGGGATCCTACTTCCTGTCAAAGCTGTGCACAGTGGAGGGCTCCCCAGAGGGGGGATGCAGGTGCTAACTGGAAAAAGGGAAAGATGCCCGACAGCCAGAACACCACAAAGCCCCCTCTAGAGGAGAAAGGAAGTGTTGTCGGAGGCCCTGGGAGGGACGCTCACACACAGCGGCCTTGAATGGCAGGTGTAGAAGGGTGGCCTTTCCTCTCTCGGCAGTGGGGAGCCACCGAGAGGCTTAGAGTAGGTGACGGGGGCTGGACACCCAGAGCAATATTTGAAGAAGTGGAATCTTTTGGTTGCGGGCCTCACGGACTGGAGCGAGCTGGGGCCAAAAGTAGGGAAACCAGTTGGGAGATTAGGGTCCGTGTGCAGTAAACACGGAACTGGTAGTTTGGAATTTACCGTGAGTCATGAGCAGCTCAGGGATTAGAACGGGCTGACCTTGGGCGAGTCAGCCTTTCCCGCCTGAGGTGTCCACAGTGGGGGGACCGTGCCGGCCTGCTCGCGGAAACGTTGTCGGGATGAACTCATCAAGATCTTTGGTCTAGATCCAGGTGAATCATGGAGTCATTTGTAGCTTGTTGTTTCTGCCCTCTGCGTGTCGGATATTTTTCTAGCCACCACTTGCTCTTCTCTTTCTGAAATGAAAAGTTGAGGTGTGAGAAAACCTGATGGTCACAGTAATCTGAGCACATCATTGCTTGGTGGGGGAAAGGTTCCACCTCCAGGTCGTGTGTTCATCTGGTTTCTGGCACAGTCTGAGCCAGGAACGAGACAACGTGAAAGGTTGTTTGAATACTGAAGTAAAAATCACAGCGGGCAGGGAAAACCATCTACCTGGATTATCAGCAGAATCTATACAGTGACCTCTTCACTTCAGTGGTAACCGTGACCACTTGAGTGGACTTGGACAGCGTCTAGAAAATAAGGGAAAATGCCTTCAACAAAGCTCTTTTCATGGACGGCTCTTACGCTGTGCTCAATCCTACGGCTCTTAGACAAAAGCCCTTATTTTCTTCCCGGGTCTTGTCGTGTTTCCAGCAACAACTCAGAATATGGCCTCACAGGTCAACACATTTAACCACCACAGGGAGCTTTACTAGAACTGCAGCTTTTTGTTGGTTTGTAATGATTCTTAACCTGTTTAATATTGCATTTTTATCTTGTTGCTAGAAATCCTAACATTGGAGTTGAACTTCACAAAGAGCTTTCAGACATTATCTCATTTTGTTTCTTCAGGCTGGTGCAGGATAACTTCTGATATCTTAGTCTGATTTTCAGTGGGGTTTGTAAGAAAAGAGTTAAGATTGCTCTGTCTGAACCTCAAAAATTTACAAATAGAGTTTCATTGTCCTTTTATTTGAGTAGCTCATAGTGTTTTATACACATTAATTCATTAATGCTCACAAAAGCCCTGTGTGTAGGCAGTGGAAAGTATTTCCCCTGCTGCAGTATTTACACATTGAGAAACCAAGTCAGGAGGCAGAGGCAGGGCGGGGCCCGTGGAGGGGAGCCAGGGCTGACTCGAGAGGCCCGGTTCTTAGTCTCGTCCTCTTCCTTGTCCATTAGAAAACCCGAACACATTTTCCTTTGGAAAATGATTGTGGTTTCCAAGGAAAATAACCCTGTAGACCACACTCTATCTGGAGAACAGAACTGTAAGAGGGGAGTTTGGGGGAGATTTTATCATAAAATGGTGGATGTGGTTTCATTTGCTTGTATCGTTGGCATGTATTTTGGCTACAGCTGGAACCCAGACAGTCAACATGGTGGCGTGTTTTTGTGTCTGAAACCACTCTTCGGATGTACTCATCTCATTCCTTTGATGCCTTTCCAAGTGTTAGAAAAGGAAGATGCCATTTCCAGCTTAGGCTGTGCCATAGGTGGCAGAAAAGGCTTTCATGTTCCCTTTTTAGATTTCCACATCCTCAAGGACAGGGAACCGTCCCTACTCTTCCTCCTTTTAATCTCTTATCTTCCCACTAGTGCTTTGATGAGAATAAATCAGTAAAAGGACTTGGTGGGCAGAATAAACTGCAGACTGTGTATCTCAGTGCCTGTGTGACAGCTCTCCACGTGTGGGCCTCTCAAACTTATGCCCAAAACTGAATCCCTGGTTTCCTTTCCCAAACCTGCACCACCTATGCCACTCCCCATCTCTGTTAATGGCAATTCCATCCTTAGCTCAGTCTTCAAATTTTGGAGACACCCTCTTTCTCTCACATCCCACTTCCGATTTGCCAGGAAATCCAATTGGCTTTATCTTCAGAATGTGTCCAGAATCCAGTTACTGCTCTTGCTGCCCTTGCTACCACCCCGTTCTTGCCCACCATCGTCTCTTGCCTGGATTATTGCAGTGGCCTCCAAACAAGTCCCCCACTCTGCCCTTGGTCCCTTTGTCAACCTGCAACATAGTAGTTAGAATAATACTGTTAGTATATATGTCAGATCATGTCACTCCTTAGCTTGCAGCCCTTGAATGAATCCTTTCATACTTAGAGAAACCCAAGCCCACATGATGACATATAAGGTCTTATGTGATCAGGCCCTACATTTTTCTCTGTCCCCCTTTTTTTTTGAGTGCATGTGTGTGATTTTACTACAGAGTATTGTAAAATAAAAACACAAACACGACTTGGTCACAGCCTCTTAAATATAGTTATAACGTTGTCCTTCCTAGAAAGCTCCAAACCTGTCTGTGGAGCTCTAGCCTGCTCAAGGTAGAGCTTTGGAAGGAGGCAGAAGACATAAGCAGTTTTTCTAACCGCCCCCCAGTGTGTACGGAAGGTTCAGAGGACACTGAGGACACAGGAGTCTGTAAATATTTAGTCGTGGGTAATGAAGTTAATCTAGGAAGGGGTGGAGCTCTGGCAGTAGCTGGTACAGGTCCGGCTCTCCCGTCTCTTTGGGGAGATGGTGGGGCTTTTGCTATTGGTTCAGCCAATCTGATGGTTGAGGCAGGTTTGGAAATTTTCTCAACACTTACGGTAGTTGGTACAACCCTTCTGGTGGGTTTCTTGGAAATTCTTAAAGGTGGAGCTGCATTTGTCTTTTCCTGCTGCTACTGAGGGGTCCTATAGGCATTCTGGAAGTGACTATGTCAGTCTCTGCTGATTTTACAACTTTTTCAGAGCCGGGAGAAGTCATGCTTTTAAACTCTGAAACTCTTTCAGTAGATGGTATGTGTTTTTTTGAGGATGCTGTCAGTATTTCCTCTGGTTACTGAGTATCTTCCGAAAGATGCTGAAGATAGGCTGCTGTAAGTGGAACAGGTTTTCACGAATCATTCTTTAGTTGCAACAGAGCACCAGTTTATTAAAAAAGGATGTAACTCAGGAAGAACCATGTGGAAGAGATGCAGAGGGCAAGGTATGTGGCGCTTCCGCGCTCCCTCTGAGCGTGCCGCTCTCCCAGCACCTCCACGTGTTCAGCAGCCCAGAAGCTCCTGTCCTCCTTTTTCTGTTACTCTCCGTGTTACCCACTCGGACTCCTTGCTGTTCCTTGATCACGCTCGCACTGGTCAGTGTCCCCAGCTTGCTTCACGACTTCCCACTCTCTCCTTCCTCTGCCTGAGACTCTTAGCCCAGACATCTGCATGGGTCTCTCCTACACCTCTTTTAAGTCTTTGTTCAAATGTCGTCATCTCAATGAGGTCTTTCCTGACCACTGTACTTAAAATTGCACCCCACTGCCCACCCCTGCCACTCTTTCCTCCTCCTTTGCTTCATTTTAAAAATAGCACATATCACTCTCAAATGGACTCTTAGAAAATTTTCTAGTTATTGTCTGTAAATTGTACTGTCAGCTTGAGAAGGGCTGGGATTTTTGTTTCTCTTGTTGAATTATATCTCCTCAGCACATGGTATCCTGTTGCCCAGTAGTTGCTCGAATGCTGTTGAATGAATATGTTGTGTTTTCAAACACAATAGTCACTCTTAACCTCCACTCCTCGTCAAAGAATATATAATGATTGGACTTAGTCTCCTAATTTTTTGGTATGTATGGAACACAGCAAAGGATGCAAGAGAATAATTTAGCTGGGGATATAAGATAAACACATGAAACAATTAGCAACAATTAGTGGTGGGATATAAGTGTTAGATTGTAGAATAAGTAAAAGATACAGGGGCAGTCATTGGGAACATGAGGGGAGGCAGGACCCTGGAGTTTACTGAGTACCTACTGTCAGTTCTACTCTAGGGGTTTTGTGTACTGGATTCCATTTGATCTTTACAACAGATATTGTGGGGCCAGTGAGGTAGTCCAAGGTCACAGAGTTAGTAGGTGTTTGATCCAAGATTCAAACCCTAGTGTCCCATGCTACAGAGTTAGAATATTCAGAAAGGGATTCATGGAAGTGTAAGGTGGTATAGAGTCTGGGCATGGGACCCATAGGGAGCAAATCTGGGTCAAGTGAGATTTATGTGGCGAAGTGGTGAGCGATGGGTTATGTGTGGGATGAACAACATTGCAGGATGCTCTGGAAGCCCAGTGGGGGAGTTTGTATTTGATTTGATAGGTACTAGAGGCTAAGATTTGTTCTTGACCAGAGGAGTAAAATAAGGGAAACAATGACTTTGAGTATTAAATTGAGTATTTAACCTGGTGTTAATATCCAAGATGGATTAGAAGTGGGGAGGGGGGAACATGCTTCTGGTGATCACTTAACAGACTCTTGGAATATTGCTGGGAGGTTGGGGGAGGTGATGGGAATGGGGTGCCAGTTTAGTAGAGAGAATGAAGAGGGGATGATGGGGGGAGACTCCAAGTAATTACTACATGGTACATGAGTGAGTGTGGAAGTGAAGGAGGAAGAGAAATAAACGTTCTAGGGTTATAAACCTGAGTGGCTTTTATTACCTTTAGCAAAATGGGCAGTGTAGTTAATGTGGACCAGTTTGGGCCTGATAATATTGAATAGTTCTTGAAGCAATGATATTAGGGAAATAATCAAAGAAACAGTTCTCCTCTTAGAGAAGAGAAAACATAGAGGATGGAGAAGGGTTGATGAGATAAGTAGTCATCAAAGATTGTGGGAAAAGGCATTAGCCTAGTTCTGTGAAGTTTCAGAGGTCAGTTTAGAACTAATGGGTGAAAATTAGGGGGAGGCAGATTTTTGCCTTAAAATAAGGAACTGTAATACCAACACTGGGAAAGTTACCTATAGTAGCTGCTTTGATCTTCACAGCTCTGCAAAGTAGACGCTATCACCCCATTCTTACAGGTAAGGAAACAGGCCTTGGAGCACACTGCTTAAAAAGTGCAGAGCCAAGGTGTTTTGGTGTTTTATTTATTTTCCTTTTGTGGCTGAATTTTTTTTTAATTTAAAAGATTAAAATTAAATATTTAAAATGTAAAACAAGTTATTAAATACAAATAAATTATTTTAAATATAAAAAAATTTACATTGTAAATTTAAATATTTTTATTTAAAAAAGACATGGTATCACCAGCATAATAATAGAGATTTTTAAAAGACCTTTCCATCACTCCCAGCAATTTCTCATTGTAAGAGAACCAATATATACAGTTTACATATTTTTCTACACTTTTCTCTGATCGTACAAAATGCAGTATATATTATTCTCCATTATAAATCATTTTAATATCACACCTAGACATGATTCTGCAAAGTTCTTTTTAAAGATCTCTCTGTGTTCTGTACTTTCACTATGATGTATCTAGATAGAGATTTGTTGGAGCTCAATATATTTTCAGCATCTGAGAATTGTATCAATTAATAAGAATTCTCCAAAATTATCTCTTCACATATTCTGTTGTCCCTTTAATCTCAGTCTGGAACTCCTGTAAAAAAGTATGTGGACCTTTTCATACTATATTTCATGTTTCTTAACACCTTTCATATCCTTCCCCTTCTCTAGCTTTTTACTATATTCTGGGTAATGTCTTAAATTTCAAATTCTAGTTTACTGATTACCTTTTCATTTTTCTTTCTTTGTTATTTAACCTGTCCAATGAAGTTTCAGACATTATACCTTTTTATTTTCAGAAGTTTTATTTGGTTCTTTGTCAAGTCAGCCTGGTGTTTTAGGATAGTGTCCTGTTCCTTTCTCATGCTTTCAGTTATTTTTTTCAACATCTTATTTAAATATGCTTCTATTTTAGAATATTTGGTTAGTCTATTTGAAGTTCAGAGGGTCTGATTTTGCTGTTTGTACTGTCTTTCTTGTGATGCATAGCTGCATAGAGTGTTTAATGATTTGGAATTGTGGGCCTATGACAAATGAGACTCTAACTTTGGGGGTTTCGTAAATCTGAGTTAACTCCAAATGCAGCATTACCAGCCTGGGACTATTTTGTGTATGTTAATCTTTCAGTTGAAGATTTCCAGGGAACGCTTTCCCCCCCACTTCAAAAGCTTAGGCCGAGACAAAGTTCCTTGCCTTTTCCTTTTACTAGAGGTCATACTTTTCTATTAGACTAAAGGTAGAGCCCTCTGGGTACTGCTTTATTCAGGAGATGGAGCCATGACTTTGTCTCTTGCCCTCAAAGGCCATTTAAACTCGATCTTCTGGGCTGAGACCAGCCAAACTCTTCAGGGCAAAGATTCTCGGTAGGTCATCACTGTATTTCTCAGTGAGTCTTAATTTTGTGACTTTTGGAGAGCTCCCTTGTTTTCTTGGGAGAGTTCAAACTATGCATTTGAAGTAATTCTTAAATAGTCTAACTAATGCTTTGAGCAATAGAGGTGTCAGGTTATTTAACCCATCATATTGGCAGAAAGAAAGTCTGTTTTCTTAAACACTTAAAGGAACAAGTCCTTGTCAACTCATCTTACAAATTTACCCAGCCCATTCCTGGTAGGATTGGTGCCTTTTCTCTGTTCTCTGCTAGCAACCAGTGCTTTTCTTTATTCTAATGTTAATTACATGGCATTGGCTGTTTTATTGTATGCTTCCTGCAATAGGCTAGGAGTTCCTGAGGGCAGACCCTGGACTTCTGTGGGTGCAAAGTCCCTCAGCTAATGGGAACAAATGGGACCCAGAACACATAAGGGGAGATGGGTGAGGGAATTGGAGGCAGAGCCAGAAAGAAAGAGCTCTAATGGCCTAATATGTGACCAATTGATGAAAAGTATTGGTTTCAAAATAGGGAATGAAGTCTTTGTTCAGAGTGAGGTGGCATCTTAAGGATGGAGGAAAAAAGGAAAGAACCATAGTCGTTCTTTCTAAAAATGTAGTTAGAAAGGGGAAATGAATTGGTAGAGCATAACTTGGCATGAGCTCATTTCAGAGGTGGGTAATGGATGTGGTCTGGAATTGATGTCATAGACTGTCTATCAATAAATCACTCACTCACTGTAATTAAGTTTACTAGGTACATTCCACACCTGGGACATTTTGTATGGTATCTGTGAATGCTCATCTAAAATGAGGTTTCCCCACAAATATGTAATCTAAATTTATAGGCCACACACCTAGACAGATCTGTGTTGCGTGTGGGCGCATACACATGCACTGAGTCAGGGAATGGCATATTTTCTGTAATTTGGCTCATAGACCTGCTTGCTCCAAACTGTGTGCCTTGCTTTCCTTCTGTGTTCCTGTCTTTGAGTCAGTGTTTTTGAATGAAGGCATGATTTGTTGGTAGGAAGATCAAGACTTTATACCCATGAGTATCCATTACCCTATTAACCTGGATTATATCACTCGGTTAGTTAGCTCTCACCTACTAGAAGATAGGAATGCAAAGAACTAGGAGATGAAAGGTAAAAGTTTGTGTGTACCTGTATGTGTGTATGTTGCGAGTGGGGTTACGATGAACTAAATTTAGTCACGTTGTTGAGAAGACCTAAGGTGATGAGAGGTATCTATTAAGTGTGACCATGTATTTGGCATTGCTATTATGAAATACCTTTATTTCTCACAGTTCTGGAGGCTAGAAGTCCAAGATCAGGTGCCAGCGTGGTTGGGTGAGGCCCCTCTTCTGGGTCACAGACTTCTTGTTGTGTCCTCACATGGCAGGAGGGGCTGCGGAGCTCTGTGGAGTCATCTTTATAAGGGTACTAATTCCATTCATGGGGACTCCAACCTGATGACCTAAGAACCTCCCAAAGGCCCTGTCTCCTAATGCCATTATCCTGGGGGTGAGCTTTTCAACATTTGAATTTGTGGGGGGGAGACACAAACACTCAGGCATGCACATACCACACCTGTGTATTCTGTTGGTGCAAATGTTAGTTTTTCAGATTGCATTTTTTTCCTAGAACAGGTAGAGAGTAGTTCAGTTCATGGCATGTGAAGATCTGCCTTGATGTGGCACTTACTGCTTCAGGTTCTGCAAAGTGTAGCGTTTAGTTCCTAGTTCCTTTGTAATAGTACAGTTTTTAAGAATAATGAGCTCAGTGTTGCTTTAGGAAACACACTGTTATGCGAGAGCCATGGAAAACATGATCTGAAAGGGGACTTGAGTAAATAGTAAGAGGGAAAGGGCCCAAGTTCTACCTGCCTCACAGCAGGCATTGCAGTTTTTGGAGCACATCCAATCTTAAGAGCCACCCACTTGTCCAAGATCAGATTGATACAAAGACAGAGCCTTATTCTTTGGTCTCTCTTGGTGAGGACTGTCAACAAGGAACTTACATGCCATGAAACAGAACCATTCACTCCAATGGAAAATATGCAGATTTAGAAACTAAATTCTTTTTACTCTCTTTTTGAAAAATTGAAGTAAGATTAGTATTCTGTTTTCATTTTTAACTGAAAATCAATATTAATATACAATTTATGAGTTGGGTAGTTAAATTATAATTTAAATGAAAATATTTAGGAATTTTAATGGTAGATCTGAAAAGAAATTATATGCTAATTTCCTGGGGGAATTACATCAAGGGTAGTATTATGTAGTGAACTGGTATGACTTTCTCGAATACAGGAACTCTCCCATGAGGGATCCCCTTTCTGGAGGAGACCTGAGGTTGGCTAACCTCTCTTTTGAGGAAAAGGCACACCTAAGCCATCAGAAGCAAAATTAAAATCTGTTCAAATTTCAAAGAAGAACATGGCACAGTTCTTCAGGATGCAGGACTGTCCCCGTTATGTGACATTTAACATCCTTGGCCACTAGGCACCAAGTGCCAAGATCTGTTCTCCCCAGCACTTTCGACATTCTCATTTCTTTCCCTTGTCCTGGTAAGCATGCACAGGTCCCCGCTAACAAAAAGACCGAAAAAAAACAAAAGTCCCCTTCATTTTCCTCTCCATTGCCCTGGAAGTGATACCCAGTAACTTTCTAATTTCCAAAGACCATGGCGCCTTCTGAGTCCTCATTCTCCTTGACCTCGCTGCAGTCCCTCGTGAGCGCTAAGCAATTATGTATTATTATCAAATTATTATTTAAGCTCTTGAATTGTTGCTGAACTGTTCATGTGGTTGGACTTGTCTCTCTATAAATGTTTTGAGGGCAGGATCTTATACTTCTCTGTGCCCTTAGTAATATTCAGGACAATGTATTTGGTGTTTATTTTGTTAGCTGAATATTTATTTCTAACTCATTGCACTGTTTTAATATTTATCCTGTAGGAAAGTTCTTTTCTGTTTTAATCTTGAATCCCAAATGCTGAATTTCACGTCTTTATTGTATATGTGATAGAAATTTGTAGTTATTATTCTTAGCATGTGTAGGTCACATTTGTTCGGATCACTGGAGCCCAGGGGTATATCTGGATCTCAGTCACAGTAACAATATAGTTTTTGACTTGGCTTTCACCAGTGAAAACATTTGAATACCAGTTCTCACAGTGTTCCTCCTTTCTGAGACACAGGTCAAGATCCCTCTTCCCAGAAGAGTCTTTTCTGACAACTTCAGCCACAAAGTTCTCTCATTTTCCTGAACTCTTAAAGCATTTACTGTTTAACATGATTTTCTCCACTCCTTACCTCCTGGTTACTGCTCCACTGCCCTCATTAGGCTGCTCCTTCCAACATGGCTGTGGCCAAGCAGGCCAGCAACCTCTCAAATCATGGCTTCAGTGGGTCCTTCTCAGTTCTTATCTTGCTTTGCATCTTTTACCCACAGGGTTTGCTGCCTTGTTCATTCCTCTTGGCTTTTGTCACATTCTAAATTTCTAACATAGCAATAGTTAGATAGTTGGGAGTGTGGGATCTGGAACCAGACTGCTTGGGTTTGAATCCTGGTTCTACCACTTAGTAGTTGTGTGCCTTTGGGCAACCTGCTTAACCTCTCTATGCCTCACTTTTCCCATCTGTAAAATGGGGACAGTAGCAGGAGGTACTCTATAGGGTTGTGAGGATTAGATGAACATTGTCTAGCACAATAAATAGTGCTCAGTAAATGTCAGCCCTGATTATTTCTCTATTTCTCAATGCCTTTTGTGAGCCCCTCTTCCTCTACCTTTCTCTTGGAGTTCTCCAAGGTTCTGTTCTAAGCCCTTTTTGAATTTGTGTGTATCCACTTCCTTGATCCATCCCATTTACCCCCAATGACTTTAACTACTGTTCTATATTATCAAACTCTTTCTCTCCAGCCCAGACCTCTTTCTTGAACTCCAGATCCCTGCTTTTGACCTGTCTTGGACACCAGTCCTCACATCTCAAACTCATTATGGCCAGTACTCATTTTTTTCCTCCGAGTCATTCATCTGCTTTTCCTTTCACTTTCCCCATCTTGGTCAATGGCATTGTCTATCTCATTTCCCAAACCAGGAACCAAGGAATCACCCTAGATTCCTCCTGATCCTTATGCCCTACATCTAGTTAAGCATCAAGGCCTTTCCATTTTGTTCTTTAATCTCTTAAATTTGCCCACCCTACTACATTGCTTTTAATCAGGCTCTCAATGTCTTTCACCTGAACAATAGCAGTGGTCTCTTACCTGGTTTCCCTGACTTTGGTCTCTCTCTCTCTTTCCAATCCATCTACCACCTGTGTCACAGCGATCTCTTTAAAATACAATTTGGATCACACCCCTCTCTTGCTTAAAGCCACTCACGGGCTTGAAGTTCATGTTACTTAGGATGACATAACATTTGGGGCTCAGAAAAAGTTTTCATCCTTCTCTTCCACCGCTACCCTACACACACTTTCAGTAGCCTTGGAGGTGCTACTGAATAACCTCTTCTTTTATGCTTCCATGTAGTTGTACCTATTTCTTCTGCTTGAAATGTCCTCCCATTTCATGGTCTACCTGGTGAACATCTATTATCTGTCTCAGTGATTTTCAGCAAGGCTCGCTATTGGCATTTGGGGTGGGACAGTTCTTTGTGCAGGGCTGATCCAGTATTATAGGACACTCAGTACCCATGGTTCCTGTTGCTGAATGCCAGTAGCAGCTCCCTTCCCTCTTCTGCTCTTCTCCTACCCCACCAACCCAGTCAGGTAGGAAACCAGACATGCTCTGCCCTCATTTCCAAATGCCTTTCTGGGTAGGAATGCCCCTAGTTAAAAGCCGTAGTATGTATTCTTTAAGACTTAGCTTAAACCTCATTTCCTTGGGGAACCATGCCCGATACCTCACCTGCTGACTGATTTGAGTATTTCTGCTTCCCTGTGTTCACAGAATCCCACACATATTTTACCATTTACAATTACCATTGTTTTCCTTTTTCTCACTGGGCTGGCATTTCCTCTAGGACAGAATTCATCCTTGCATCCTCAGTGCCTAGGATATGATAGATACTCAATAAATATTTGTAGCGTAAGTGAATGTTTATGTTATCCTTGGTATTTAGTTGTCTGTCCTCTGGCTTATTTGCCTATTTCATATCCGTATGCCCTTTTCAAATAGACTGATAGACACGCGGAGACATTTATACTTTTTTTTAACTGAGTGCTAAGCATATAGGAAGTTCTGAGTAAATATGCTAAACTAAATGAAACATTTAGAGGCTAGCTATATTTCTAAGGTTAAACCTCATTTCTTTTCATTGTTAAGGTCATATTTCTAAACATTGAAGCATCATTCTAGAATTTCTCCAGGTTTTACACATTTGTCCACTAGTTTTATAGTCTAGAATTGGGTGCCCTAGTCTAGCTCTTCTGGTTTAAGAATGTCTTAATTTTTATGGGTGGTGGGCAGAGAGTACCTTTTTGTTCCTACAACGACTGTATAAAGCCTAGTTGGGAACGGGGGGGTGGAGGAGGGTGGCTCATAGCCACAGTTTGCTGCCTGAAATACAGATGGAAGCCATGGGGGAGGTGGTGACTGCCACCGCCGGTTAGATGTGTTAACTCCTCTGTAGAAATGCTTCTTCGTATCAGGAGACATTTGTATCAGGTACATTTTCCATGTACCTATTCCCCCAGCTACTCTCTCTGCCTCTACTTTCTTCTCTCTCCGGTCTGTTCAGCAGTCTTTGGGTCAGCCTCATGGCAGGGCAACCTTAGGTAGGTTATTGCCTCACTTCAAACACTTCTTTGGCCTCGCATTGCCTCTAGAAGGGATTTTCAACCAGAAGTATGTGATTTTTTAATCTTGGATCTCACAACCTTAAATTCTCCACAACCTTAAATTGTGGAGCCCACGACTCCACAAAAGAGAACCAGTTTCTTGACTTAGCAGTTACTTTGTTTTTGCCCATAAATAGTATTTTCTACTTTGTTCCCTCATGTTTCTTCTCTAACACAGTTCTGAATTTCTTTTGACATTTTAAAGTTTCAAATTTATTCCTAAGGATAAAGCCTTGCTGCCACACAAGATAATCAAAACATGTCATAAGCTGAGAAAGAAATTCTAAAACTATTTTAAGCAATGGCAATATTATTGGAAAATGTGGGCCGGGGGTGGGGGGATGGCCACCACCAGAGAGAAAATTGATTAGCATACATAAATTTTAGCATGACTTTTCAAATTGACAATTTTATTGAGATAATTGTACAGTCACATTCAGTTGTAAGAAACAGTATAGAGAAACTTTATATTCTCTACCCAGTGGTAACATTTTGTAAAACTGTTATAATAAGCTCAATTAATATTGACAGTGATACAATGTACCCATCTTATTCAGGTTTTCCAGTTTTACTTATATTCACTAGTACGTGTGATCTTAAATTTCTGTACCATTTTTGTCACGTGTGTAGGTTCATGCGTTCACCGCTACAGTCAAGATACTGAACAGTTCTGAAACCACTAGGATCCCTCATGTCGCCCTTTTATAGTCACGACTGCCTTCCCTCCTCACCTCTCCCAATACTGTTTCTCACCCCTGACAACCACTAATCTGTTGTCCATTAATTTTTCTCATTTAAAAAATATTATTATATAAGTGGGATTATAGTCTGTAACCTTTTGGGACTGGCTCTCATCACTCAGCATAATTTCCTGAAGATTGATCCATGTTGAATAAATAGTTTGCTCCTTTTAATTGCTGAGTAGTATATCTTGCTGAGTTATGTATGTACATATGTAAGTGTGCACAAAGACGACAGAGTTTAACCATTCACCTACTGAAGACATCTGGGCTGATTCTAGTTTTTGGCTGTTATAAGTAAGGCTATGAACAATCGTGTCCAGGTTTTTGTGTGAACATAAACTTTTATTTCTCGGTGGGGGGCGGGGAAATACCCATTAGTGGAATTGCTGGTGGCAGTGTGTGTTTAGTTTTTAAGAGACTGCCCAGCTGTTCTCCAGAGTGACTATATTATTTTGCATTTTCACCAGCAATGTATAAGTGATTCAGTTTCTCCACATCCTTTCCAAGATTTGGTGATGCCAGTATTTTTATCATCAATGATAGGGGCACTATTTTGTATATTTTATAGTTTATATATTTTAATATCCCTCCCATGACAACCTGCATAGTGTTGTGCACACAGTGACAGTGAGTTGACTTTGACATGATGGAGGAACTTTAGAGATCTGTTGCTGATGAGGACATTGATGCCCTGATAGGATGTAACTTGCCCAAGATACTTGAGTGATTGAGCTTTGCACTATGAAGGATACACTAAACGGATTAATAGCATAAGTGAGATGGTACGCGTATGTTCAATTGACTTATAGAAAGCTTTTAAGGGCTTAATCACTTTGTGTGCAAATACATCCTGTGAAATACCAGCAAGTGTGACTGGTTTGGCGGAACATTGTGTTAGCAGCTAGCTCCCGCTCCTCTTTGTACTTTGCAAATGTCCTCTAATTTAGGCTGTACTATTTCAGACTGACTGGCTCCCCTTCTTCCTCCCCACCCCCAGTAGTTTGAATTAATGAGATCCCATTGAATGGTTATTGTGTTGCTTGCTTTCTAATCTTCAGACATCTCCCCACACTGAGCTCACCAAATAATTCTACTCTTTCACTTAAAGCTGCTTAGACCTGCATAACTCAGGTAGATAACTACAGTCTGAAGCAGGTCTGTAGACACCGTTGTGTATTAAACAGTAGGTTTATTTCTAAAATGCTTTCTTCTTGCCCATCCATTGTGCTGCCATTGAAGGTTTTTACTTAGACTTGGCCTTACCTCCCATTTAGCTGTTCTTTCCTCCTCCTGTTAGTATAACAGTTGTGAAATACAATTAAAATTCTACACTCCTAGGTTCACAAAGGAGCTGTGAATCAACATTTCCCTCTAAGTGCAGAAGGTTTCAAACTGAGGTAGCAATTGAATTACCCCAATAGTAATTGCTCTCTGCCCTTTGAATTTTCAAACTGTAGGGGGAATGTTTGGTTCTATAAAGTCAAATAAAATTCTTTGGAGCTTGACAGTATTATACTGATGTGGTACAGTGCTCTTCAGAATTCCTGATGCCTGGGGATTCCTTGGGGCTGCCAGGATGAGGCTGAGCTGGATAGGCCTCTTTTAGA
The DNA here is from genome assembly GCF_965194825.1 of Balaenoptera physalus. Lineage (NCBI taxonomy): Eukaryota > Metazoa > Chordata > Mammalia > Artiodactyla > Balaenopteridae > Balaenoptera > Balaenoptera physalus. The sequence goes on along the minus strand of NC_138890.1, from coordinate 119,912,651 downwards.
CCATCTTCACCCCAATTACTCCTGAATCATTTTGATCAGTCTAATATGTAGAGGTTCTGAATGATTAAATAAAGATTCAAATGTTTTAAAAAATCCTTTGCGTATGCTTAATGTACAATGATAATAAAAATAGTTACAGCTAGCATTTATTGAGTGCTTATGATAGGCCGTTAAGTGTTTTCTCTTTTTTTCTCTATCAAATCTCTTAATCTTCCCAACAATCTTAGGGGGTAGGTACTGTTACTAGTTCTACTTGACACATTGGAAACTGGCCCAGGGAGGTAAATAACAGACCCAAAGTCACACAGTTAGAACAGGGTATAACTGGTGTTCAAACGCAGCCTGTTCTTGAGTCTGTACTCCTAGCTGTAAGGCTTTTGCAGCCTTTTAGCCCAGCAAATTGCTGTCTTTCAGACCATAGTAATGTTACAGAAGGACTCTGCTGAGGCCAAGGAGGGCATGGGCTCTGGGCTCAGACAGGTTGGATCCACATGCCTCGGCCATGTCTAGCCTCTCGGCCTCATCCTCAACCAAGTGGCACAACTTTGCTGAGCTTTTCTTTGCTCTTGTGAAGTGGAGACAGGGGTGCTGGAGGTTCTCCTCTCTGAAGAGAGCAAGTATCAGGAAAGCCCTTTAAAGTGAAGCTTCTTAAAGTGGGGACCACAATTCAGAGGTAACAGGGGTGGAGAAAAAATTTGCCTGCGGTTCTAGTTTTTGAAAATGAAATTAAAATTATGAACATATTTTTAAAATGTAAAGTTTATTCCTTTGGCTGAAAGGCAGCAGAGCATCACGGCTAGAATTACAGACTCTGGAGTGGCTGCTCGAATACCAGCCCAGCCTTGTTCAGTGTGACCTAATGCATGCTGAGTTTTTAACTCTGCTAACTCTTAGAATGAACATAAGGTGAATCATGTGTGTGTGAGAGATTAGAGGAGGTTGTGACTTTTCTTCTGACACGACTGATAGCACAGTAGGACATCCATGTCATCACGTTTGATTTTCAGAGCATTATTATGGGGCTCATGTTTATTAGAAATACCCAAGCATGTCTCCCATTTTCTCCTAGGGTGGAGAGAAGGTGCTGTTATTCATTTAATGTTGAAGTTACTATCTTTAAGCCTTTATCTCATTATGATTATTTCTTCTTACTTGTTAATGGATCTCTGTCACATTCTCATTGATAGTTTTGTATATGACTTGAAGTTCTGCAGTACTCAAATTCTTTTCTCAATTTTATTTAACCTTATTTCATGCTTAAAAAAGATTTCCCGTTTTATTTTGAGTTGATTTGTATTTAGCTATAATATCTGGTAACCATACCAAGCCCTGAACAAACAACTACAAAAAAATTTTTTTTGATGTTCAAGATAAAATGGCTAGAGAGTAGATGCCAGCATTGGGTGGGGTGAAGAATGAACAACGGAGGTTTTTGCTTGTAATTCTATAAGTGGTCAGTTCATTTAAGTATTTTTGTTTAGGTAACTTGCTCCTCAGTTAACCTTGTAACTGGAGGCACTTGTAAATGAAGATTTAGGTAACTAGGACTTCCACATTTTTCTCAATGCTACCATGAGGATTCTTTGAGATGATGTTTGTGAAATACTCAGCGCAGTGCCTGACACACCATTAGCCTTCAAAATGGAGTTATTTATAATACGGACAAATATTTGAACATTATCTGTTAATAAGTTGTACGAGAGGCATACACGCCAATGACTTTTAGCACGTTGAATGACAAAATTAGTCATGGGTTTTATACTGAATCAGTCTTAGAATATTTCATTTAGATGCAAAAACATGAGAAACCCAGAACTTCAAAGAACTGATTTTTTTCTGTATTAGTTAAATGTTATGTTTTAAATTTAAAATATTCTTTTCACCTGTTGAAAATAGTCTAATATTTTTCTTTAGTGTTAACTAGCAACCAGAGATATTGGAATAGTATATATGCTTCATAAAATATCTAAAATATTGAATCTTTTATGTCTTGATGATCTTTTCATAAGATTTTTTTTCCCCTTTTGGGAGCAAACTTAGAAACTCTGTACTAAGACCCCAAATTATTCCATGGAGTCTGCCAGCAAGACTAGAAATGTACTGGCTCTTTACTTTCCCAATAAACATTTTCAAAAATACAGTACAATAAAAAAGGACTTGAGTCTCAATTTTTGAAATTGCAGGTGGAGAACTCAGGCTTTAGGAAGTGGAGTGTAGCGCATGCTACTTCACTTATATAGTGAAAAGCTACAGCATGTGAAGAACTTAGGCAATTGTGACTTGCTTATTTAGCAAACACAAATTTTTTGTCATTAAACTTGATGTAAAAGGAGGCATGGCCATATTTAGCCATGCAGCTCAGCAAGCGAGCACAGAACTTACTGCTCTTTGCTATAAAAGAGGAATTAATTACAGGAAAGTGAGAATATAGTTTTTAATATCTATTCTGGTTTGAAGTTTTATTTGAGGATATAATATATTGGCAGCAAACTATGTTCTCTACAACTTAAGTAGGAAATCCTGATGGGGTTTTAGAAGTGTTGGAACAGAGGTTGAGAACTGGGGGGACTTTAGTTTTTAGTTTATTTTTTCAAGGAGTGAAAAGTAGTTTCTCTGAAAAACAAAATAACTGCTGCTCAGAATGGCTCTTAAATTTCTTTACTGAAAAGTGGTAAAAGGTAGAGTAGGCAGGAATAATAAAATATGAGTTGTTAAGTATCAGGTGAAATACAAACAGTATGTTGTTTAGCCCTTGATGTTTTGCCTTTTGCCTAAGCAATCTTGAGAACGAAAAATGGAGCTGGGGGAATCAGGCTCCCTGACTTCAGGCTATATTACAAAGCTTCAGTAATCAAGACAGTTTGGTACTGGCACAAAAACAGAAATATAGATCAATGGAACAGGATAGAAAGCCCAGAGATAAACCCACACACATATGGGCACCTTATTTTTGATAAAGGAGGCAAGCATATACAGTGGAGAAAAGACAGCCTCTTCAATAAGTGGTGCTGGGAAAATTGGACAGGTACATGTAAAAGTATGAAATTAGAACACTCCCTGACACCATGCACAAAAATAAACTCAAAATGGATTAAAGACCTAAGTGTAAGGGCAGACACTATCAAACTCTTAGAGGAAAACATAGGCAGAACACTCTATGACATACATCACAGCAAGATTCTTTTTGACCCAGCTCCCAGAGAAATGGAAATAAGAACACAAATAAACAAATGGGACCTAATGAAACTTAAAAGCTTTTGCACAGCAAAGGAAACCATAAACAAGACCAAAAGACAACCATCAGAATGGGAGAAAATATTTGCAAATGAAGCAACTGACAAAGGATTAATCTCCAAGATTTACAAGCAGCTCATGCAGCTCAATAACAAAAAAACGAACAACCCAATCCAAAAATGGGCAGAAGACCTAAATAGACATTTCTCCAAAGAAGATATACAGATGGCCTACAGACACATGAAAGAATGCTCAACATCATTAATCATTAGAGAAATGCAAATCAAAACTACAATGAAATATCATCTCACACCGGTCAGAATGGCCATCATCAAAAAATCTAGAAACAATAAATGCTGGAGAGGGTGTGGAGGAAAGGGAACACTCTTGCACTGTTGGTGGGAATGTAAATTGATACAGCCACTATGGAGAACAGTATGGAGGTTCCTTAAAAAACTACAAATAGAACTACCATACGACCCAGCAATCCCACTACTGGGCATATACCCTGAGAAAACCATAGGTCAAAAAGAGTCATGTACCAAAATGTTCATTGCAGCTCTATTTACAATAGCCAGGACATGGAAGCAATCTAAATGTCCATCGACAGATGAATGGATAAAGAAGATGTGGCACATATATACAATGGAATATTACTCAGCCATAAAAAGAAATGAAATGGAGGTATTTGTGATGAGGTGGATGGAGTTAGAGTCTGTCATACAGAGTGAAGTAAGTCAGAAAGAGAAAAACAAATACAGTATGCTAACACATATATACAGAATCTAAGGGAAAAAAAAAAAAAAAAAAAAAAAGCCATGAAGAACCTAGTGGCAAGACGGGAATAAAGACACAGACCTACTAGAGAATGGACTTGAGGATATGGGGAGGGGGTGGGGTGAGATGTGACAGGGTAAGAGAGTGTCATGGACATATATACACTACCAAATGTAAAATAGATAGCTAGTGGGAAGCAGCCGCATAGCACAGGGAGATCAGCTCGGTGCTTTGTGACCACCTAGAGGGGTGGGATGGGGAGGGTGGAAGGGAGACACAAGAGGGAGGAGATATGGGAACATATGTATATGTACAACTGATTCACTTTGTTATAAAGCAGAAGCTAACACACCATTGTAAGGCAATTATACTTCAATAAAGATGTTAAAAAAAAAAAAAAAATTTGAGGCAGGCATTTGGTGGCGTCGGTGGAGAACCTGGATTCTTCACAAAGCTGTGCGAGGTTGGATTCTGCGCTCCAGTTCAGGTCATGAGGGCCTTTTCACTGTATAAATACAGAACTCCAGAGGCGCTGGTGATCACCCCACGCTCCACTGGTCGTGCCTCTGTCTGCTGAGCCTGGAGGAAAACCATTGGGAAAAGTAGCCTAACAAGTGGGGGAAAAGGCTTACTTTAGAGAGCGGAGCTTCAAAATGTTGACGTGTATATACCCTTAAGTATAATATGTTAGCATGTATCCCTTACTTAATGTATTTATTAATAAAACATATTACTGTAACAGTGTATATTCTAAAACATATCTGAAATCTACAAAGCTATAAGGATTAAACATTATAGTAAGATTTTTTTTTTTTTATTAATAGCCCTTTTTGCACTCACTAAAAACATTGACATGTAATACATGCCAGTGAGAGTAATATGATGAAAATGTGTCATTCTTTTGAAAAACTTTGCTTAATAATTTTAATGCTGTGTTCAGTTCAGCTTGAATGTCTGGTTCCAAGTACTGTTTACTTTGAAATTGATTTTGACGTGTCATAGCTGAAAAAGATACCATATTATGATAAATAGATTCTAATTGAAGAAGTGAGTGCTGGCTGTACTTGTACATAAAGGGATTTATATTTTAACCCCATCCAACAATTGTACAAGAGTTTAAATGTGGCTAATAAATTCCCATCTTCCATGATGTCAATCATTCCTCCTGCAAATTAATCAGAAGTTGTTGCATTTAAAGAATATAAAACCCATGAAACATTTGGAAAGGTTAAAAAAAATAGATTAGAAAGCTTTTTCCAAAAATTTAAAGCATGCATGTATGAGGGCTTTTGTAGGTGGCAAACTTTAAATAATTTTTGCAACGAAATCACAAAATGGAAAGGTGCAAATACTTTTTCAAAATGTTTTTACAGTGGTATACACTGTCTGTAACCTGAGTTTCTTTTGAGATGCATTTTCTTTTTCACTTATTAAAATATCACCCCTTTCTTGAAGGCATAGGGTATTTATTTGAAAGCTATATTTATTTATTTATTTATTTATTTATGGCTGTGTTGGGTCTTCGTTTCTGTGCGGTCTTCTTTCTCCAGTTGTGGCAAGCGGGGGCCACTCTTCATCGCGGTGCGCGGGCCTCTCACTATCGCGGCCCCTCCTGTTGCGGAGCACAGGCTCCAGACGCGCAGGCTCAGTAATTGTGGCTCACGGGCCTAGTCGCTCCGCGGCATGTGGGATCTTCCCAGACCAGGGCTCGAACCCGTGTCCTCTGCATTGGCAGGCAGATTCTCAACCACTGTGCCACCAGGGAAGCACTGAAAACTATTTTTAAAAGATCTGCTATAAACAGCCAGTTTTCATCTCAGAAATCCCAGCAAATATGGAACACTTCTATTTTTGTTAGAAAATTAGGTAGTACATGTTTGGCAACTTTTTAAAGTACTTTGCTGCGATATAACCAACACACCTTAATGTGGTAAAGATTTTTATGGTCATTTCCCGTCTTGTTACAGCAATTGTAAAGATTTGACCATGTTTGAAGGTCTTATTTCTATAAAGTTAACCACACTGACATCCTGTGGAACTGTGTGCTTTTGGCTTCAAGTTCTTCTTTGCAGTATCTCACCCATGAATGACACAGTGAATGAATTTTGCGTATGTGCTTTTTAAACTTCTTATCTGAGAAGCTACCCTATCAGTGGTTGTACTCGAACAGTTTTCCTGTAGATCATTACTTATTAAAGAAGTAATTCACTCTTCAGAATGTCTTCATATTCTCACCAAAAGTGTTTTTTTTTTTTAGTGTATTTTATCAGACAAAAATCTAATACCGTCTGTACTTTCTTCTAAGTGTATGGCAAGCCTCCCACACAGCTTAATATGTCCTAACATGCTTCTTAAAATACTAAGTTTTGAAAGTTTTGCTCATAAAGGAAAGCATTTTTGTTTTTTTTTTTTACTTTGTGGATTTCAGCCTTTTTTCTTAGCACTGCATTTGCTATAGAATACATTCATTTCTTTTGCTATTAGGTAGAAATCTTAAAAGGATCTTCTAATTTTATTATCAAGTTTACCGAAATTTTGTAAAGGATTGGAATTATGTATGGCATGACTGTGAACATAGTTGAAAAAAATGGCTACTGTCTTGAGACACAGTGTACATTTAGTGTGAGGGTCATGGTACATGTGCTGGTGAATATACGTTCATATTTTAAATGCCTTCTTGATAATTTTGAATCTTGAGGGGCTCTACTCAGTGCTCTTGGATTGGTCATAATTTTTATTTCATAGTGTAGCTGATGAACAATGGATACTGGGATTGGGAGTCTCAGGTTTGTCATTCTTGTGGTTAGTATTATCTTGAATTTGAACTTTCTTTCTTGGACTCCTTAAGCCATTCATCCAGTTTGTGAGGTTAGTTTCATTACAAATTGATGATGATACCCATAAGCCCATTTACGTGGGTCTACATGAACTGCCACAGGGCACAAAGTGTTGAAAATGTGGGCCGAGGAGGGCTCTGCTGTCAACCCCTTGGCCTCGTGTGACCTTCGGTCTTCTCTCAGGATGACTCATGGAATGTGACTTGTGACCTAGGAGGGTGCCAGTGTCCGCATGTATATGAACTATTAGTAAAACTTGAGCTAAATGATTTTTCAAAAAGTAAATTAAAATAGAATTCTTTATGTTTTTCCTCCAGGTCAAGTGTGACCTCTGGGGGTTACTGTACTCAGAGTCACGATTCAGGTTGCTATGTGTCTGCCTTCTTAAGAGACATCCCCAAAGTCCTGCAGCTGGCTGTGGCCTGGGGACCAGAGCCAGGCTTGGCCTGGTGAGCAGAACCCTGTCCCAGAGGACGCAGGTGGGTGGGCGGAGAGGGGAAAGGTGATGGGGGCCGTGAGTCTCCTTGTCTGCCCTACTCAGAGTTCTCGTGCAGCCCACTCTTCACTTTCTTCCAATCTTTAGGTCTCTGTCATTCAGCTGTGAGCTCTTTGAGGGCTGGACCATTTACTGGTCATCTTTGTGTAATGCTGAGCCCATTGAAGGTGTTCAATAAACCTTTCTTAAAGGAAGGTGTTCAATAAACCTTTTGTCTAAGTTGCTAGCTGGTTTCCGGGTACAGATGGGATGTGTGCACCTAGTGGAGAGGTTGGTTAGCGTGACAGCGGGCTGCATCCCTTTAGACTGAACTCTCTGGCCCTCACCAAGAGGTCTTAGAACTATCTTGTCTCCGCAGGCTCCTGCCTCGTCCAGCTAAGAGTGAATTTTGACCTCAGAGTAGCCTATATCTAAGTGATTAACTAAGGCAAAACTTGCAACATGCTTATGTTGGCCTTTCTTGGCTTACTGAAATATAATTTCTATTTGGGAGCAGTCTGTGGGATAATGTTTGGGGTGATAGGTTTTCCTTATGTGTGGATCTTCATGTGAAAGAAGAAAGGGAGGAGGATATTTTATATGGAGAGCATCTTATTCCTTTGTTCTTAATTTTGTCTCTGCGGTTGTCCTATCTAGTGGGTTACTCCTCCCTCTACGATGTTAACTAAAGGGCAGGGCGCAGCTCTGCTGGCTGGTCACACGGGGCTCCTACAATAACTCTCACTTCTATTATTTTCATTGCAGATGCGGAAGCCATGGAGCTGAACTGCAGTGAAGTACCTCTTTATGTAAGTGCCTAAGCATTGGGCTGCAGGTCTAAGTGGCCCTTTCTTGAACTTGAAACCCCCTGTGACTGAAGTGGGAAGAAATGTTCTGTTGGCTATTGAGTTGGGGCTTTTAAAAAAACAACACACAACATTACTGTCTAGTTCAAGCCTTTGCATGGAGCCTTTTAAAACTGGTTGGCTCCTGGTTCCAAAGTCTGGGTTTTAATTATATTTTCCTGAGTAACTTTTAACTGTATAACTTCTGGAAGGCAACTCTGCTCACCACTATAACCACCAATGCTTAACTGTATAACTTTTGGACTCAGAAATACTGAGTTCATCTATGTGAATGATTTTTGAACACATTATTTTATGATATCCTGATAATAGCCAAGAATGTTTTCTGTGTGTATCTTTTTTGGGGAGAAGGTTCAGTGACAATTGTGTCAGGTAAAATCCTGAAGTAGGAATTCAAAGGGAAAAGTGCTGGGACATACATAGAGTAGGTGGGGGATTGGGTGACAGAGCTGCCTGGTGAGATTCCTAGTCAGATGTACCTTCTGGGCTGAGAGAGGATTCCAATCTTGAGAACAGTTACTGGGTGTAACAGAAGTGAGCCAATTGTCTCCCCACATAGAAAATGGCAGATGATTTTCTCTTCCTTCCTTATTTTAGGCAAAACCTCTTTCCTTGGAACCTGTGTTTGGTGGCAGGTGGGCATGGATGTGTGTATGGGAATTAGGGTTTCAAGTGGCCTTTGAATCATCATCAACTCAAGAAATACACCAAGAGTACTAGATCTAGAATAAGGACATGACCTCAATTCAGATGTATCCTGAATAGAACAGAATATCAAGGACTTGGAACAAATTTAGTCAGCATCTTAAATCAATTAAAATATATTCATTCATTTCCCCTTAACATACTTCACTACCCAGGTGGCCCTCCCTCTCTCCCTTCCACCTCTTCCCTTGCTGTCACCTCCCTCCCCCTTACACATACCCCACTCTGTTCTCTGGAGAAAGACAAAATGATAAAATAAATGGATTTCAGAATAATGAAAAAGTTGCCTTCTGGGTTACTCAGGGGTCTGGAGTATTCTCTCTCGATTGTGATTTGCAGGTTATAAAATGTATTATAGATAGTTAGACTTGGCCCAGCCATAATTAACGATTAAAAAAAAAAAGACTGGTCCAAGGCTAAATTTAGAGTACTCCCAAGTCTTTTTTTTTTTTGTACCTTTCTCCTCCTTAGCTTTATTCATTCCACTCTGCTCTCCTACGTCAAACCAAACAGATCTACAAGTCTAATGAGGATACAAAACCTGGTAGTTTTTCTTTTTTTTTTAATTGAAGTATAGTTGATTTATAATGTTGGGTTGGTTTCTGGTGTACAGCAAAGTGATTCAGTTATACATATGTATATATTTTTTTATTTTTCATAGTCTTTTCTACTATGGTTTATTATAGGATATTTAATATAGTTCCCTGAGCTATACAGTAGGACCTCGTTGTTTATCTATTTTATATATAGTAGTTTGTATCTTCTAATCCCAAACTCCTAATTTATCCCTTCCCCACCCCCTTTCCCCTTTCATAACCATAAGTTTGTTTTCTGTCTGTGAGTCGGTTTCTGTTTCATAAATAAGTTCATTTGTGTCATAGTTTAGATTCCATATATAGGTGATATCATGTGGTATTTGTCTTTCTGTTTCTGACTTACTTCACTTGGTATGATAATCTCTAGGTCCATTCATGTTGCTTCAAATGGTATTATTTCATTCTTTTTTATGGCTGAGTAGTGTTCCATTGTATATATATATGACATCTTCTTTATCCATTCATCTGTCAGTGGACATTTAGGTTGCTTCCATGTCCTGGCTTTCGTAAATAGTGCTGCTATGAACATTGGGGTGCATGTATCTTTTCAAATTATAGTTTTCTCCAGATATATGCCCAGGAGTGGGATTCCTGGATCATATGGCAACTCTATTTTTATTTTTTTAAGGAACCTCCGTACTGTTTTCCCTAGTGGCTGCACCAGTTTACATCCTCACCAACAGTGTAGGAGGGTTCCCTTTTCTCCACACCCTCTTCAGCGTTTGTTGTTTATAGACTTTTTAATGATGGCCATTCTGACCAGTGTGAGGTGATACCTCATTGCAGTTTTGATTTGCATGTCTCTAATCATTAGTGATGTTGAGCATCTTTTCATGTGCCTACTGGCCATCTGTATGTCATCTTTGGAGAAATGTCTATTTACATCTTCTGCCCATTTTTTGATTGGGTTGTGTGTTTTTTTGTTATTGAGTTGTATGAGCTGTTGGGATATTTTGGAAATTAAGGCCTTGTCAGTCACATCATTTGCAAATATTTTCTCCCAGTCCATAGGTTGCCTTTTCATTTTATTTATGGTTTTCTTTGCTGTGCAAAAGCTTATAAGTTTGATTAGATCTCATTTGTTTATTTTTGGTTTTATTTCTGTTGCCTTGAGACTGACCTAAGAAAACACTGGTACGATTTATGTCAGAGAATGTTTTGCTTATATTGTCTTCTAGGAGTTTTACAGTGTCATGTCTTATATTTAAGTCTTTAAGCCATTTTGAATTTATTTTTGTGTAGGGTGTGAGGGAGTGTTCTAACTTCATTGATTTACATGCAGGTGTCCAGCTTTCCCAACACCACTAGCTGAAGAGACTCTCTTTTTCCTACTGTATATTCTTGCCTCCTTTGTTGAAGATTAATTGACCATAGGTGTGTGGGTTTATTTCTGGGCTCTCTGTTCTGTTCCACTGCTCCATATGTCTTTTATTGTGCCAGTACCACACTGTTTTGATTACTGTAGCTTCGTAGTATTGTCTGAAGTCTGGGAGGGTTATGCCTGCAGCTTTCAAAACCTTGTAGTTGATCAACATCCTGGTACAGCTATTTTAACTCAGACCTACCAGATTATGACCAGGCTAAGGAAGAGTCAATACACATTGCTTAACGAGAGAAGAGACTTAAATAGACCAAAGGAGAGCAAAAATTTTTTCTCTAATTATCAAATAATATATACTAATTAGAATAAAATGAAAAATACAGAAAGTGTTAAGAAAATAAGTCGCTCATAATCTCATCCTCTATAGATAATTTAAAACATTATTTCATCAATTTTAAGGTACAGTTTTCTCATTTTTACATCTCTGAAATTGAGATGCTGTTACTTCACTGTGTATCCTGGCAGATGTCGTGATGGAGCTGTCATTACCTATGCATGTGTGACCTTGGTCACAATGGTTCATGTTGTTGTCATTTCAGATTACTTATGTGCCTTGCTGGAACTATATGAATTAATTGCTTTCAAAATGATTTCACCGTGATTTGGCATTAAAAAGGCAAAGTTACTGTGTATATAGAAAGACATGGAAAGAGCAACATGATAATGTAGTAAAGTCTCTATAAATAAATTTAGATGAGCTCTTTTAATAAGCATAAAATCTCACATTATGTCATACTTTGCAGTTTTTTCTCTTAGTGGAATATAAAATGCATATCATAACTGGTATCTCAGATGAAATACATTATATATTTAACATAATTGACTCATTATATATACATATATGTGTTGTAATCTGCTTTTTTCACTTGATGTTTTATGTCAGTATTTTTATGAATTGACCTAAGCCAATGTGACCATTTGACCTCATGTAGGAAGAGGTCAGTGGGGAAGTATTATAATGAAAACAAGTCTTAAATTTCATCAAATAAGTAACACATAAACAAAGCAGACACAAACTAGACTCTGACTTGTTTTTGTATCTTGCGGCAGACCCCCTCTGTGACCTTCTGTCTTCAGAGGTTTCATAAATATTCACTTCTAGTTTCTCCTAGTTTACTGCAATCTGGTTTATAAAGCCTTAACATTTTATTCATATTTATTGTATTTCATATATACTTATCTAAAAATATATGCAAAAATCAAAACCATCTTTAATCCTGTTATTCAAATGATCACTGTTGACATTTTTGGTGTATTTTCTTCCAGAGTTTTATCTCTATTTGCGTAGAATTTTATTGAAGGTTCTCTTGGCATTTATTTACATGATGTGTTTTCTCATTTGACTGATACATTGGATCTCTTAATTTTGATGCTTTCATGTACTTTTAGCAATTCTATCTAGCTGTCATGACTAGTTCTTTTGGAAAAACAAGATAACTCTGGTAAGTGTGATTAAGAGAGAACCCAAACAAAACTAGAAATTATGAAGATTCCATAACATATTGAGATGATATCTTAATTATAAAATAATACTAAGCATAATTGTATGCTTATGCACTGGCAAAATCTTTTAAGGAAGGTTTTTTTTAAAAAATTAATTAATTAATTAATTAATTAATTTTTGGCTGCATTGAGTCTTCGGTGCTGCACACTGGCTTTCTCTAGTTGTGGTGAGCGGGGGCTACTCTTTGTTGTGGTGTGAGGGCTTCTCATTGCGGTGGCTTCTCCTGTTGTGGAGCACAGGCTCTAGGCATGTGGGCTTCAGTAGTTGTGGCACGCAGGCTCAGTAGTTGTGGCGCACGGGCTTAGTTGCTCCACGGCATGTGGGATCTTCCTGGACCAGGGCTTGAACCTGTGTCCCCTGCACTGGCAGGTGGATTCTGAACCACTGTGCCACCAGGAAAGTCCCAAGACAGGCTTTAAAAATATAAATTACAAGGTTTATCTCAAGAAGAATTAAATCACATAGTGGGGCAATAATCATGGAGAAAAAAATTGATAGTAATTATTCCCCAACTTCTACCTATCCTTCACAAAAGGATACTTCATTCAAGTGGGTCCTGTGATATTTTTGTTCCTTTGATTATAACCTGTTTTGATTAATCTCTTATAACATTTTTTAGTTAAAATGTTTTTCTGTCTTTACTTTTGGGTCACTATAGAGAATCCTTCCTACAGATGATAGATTCTTTATACCTTTAGAAAAATCTATGGATGTGTCCATCGACAGATGAATGGATAAAGAAGATGTGGCACATATATACAATGGAATATTACTCAGCCATAAAAAGAAACGAAATTGAGTTATTTGTAGTGAGGTGGATGGACCTAGAGTCTGTCATACAGAGTGAAGTAAGTCAGAAAGAGAAAAACAAATACCGTATGCTAACACATATATATGGAACCTAAAAAAAAAAAAAAAGGTTCTGAAGAACCTAGGGGCAGGACAGGAATAAAGACGCAGACAGAGAATGGACTTGAGGATACGGGGAGGGGGAAGGGGAAGCTGGGATGAAGTGAGAGAGTGGCATGGACATATATACACTACCAAATGTAAAATAGATAGCTAGTGGGAAGCAGCCGCAAAGCACAGAGAGATCAGCTCAGTGCTTTGTGACCACCACCTAGAGGGGTGGGATAGCGAGGGTGGGAGGGAGACGCAAGAGGGAGGAGATATGGGGATATATGTATATGTATATGTATAGCTGATTCACTTTGTTATAAAACAGAAACTAACGCACCATTGTAGAGCAATTATACTCCAAAAAAGATGTAAAAAAAAAAAAAAATCTATCGATGTAAGTCTTTGTTTCTCCCCCTCATACCTTTTGTTTGGATGCATGAAAACTTCCAACTTCTTTTTTAAAGTTTTATCCTTTTGTCTTTCACTATTGTTTTCCCCTTCTAGAATAGTTGATATTCTAGGGTTAGACTGTTCTAGCCATTTTTTTTTTCTTTTTAGTCTGAATTCTGGTAGTATGTTTTCTTTTCTACATAAGTTTTCTGTACTGTTATTTCCTGCTTGCCAGAACAGTTTTAGACCATTACTTTGTTTTTAGTTTCTGTGTAGTATTTTCAAATCTTGGCCTGTTTCTTCTTATGCCCACATAGTTTTACTGTGAGCACAAAGCAAGAACTTAATTTTTTTTCCCTCTATCTCCCAGGAATCTGTTTCAGAGGGAGGGAGGCAGTCTCTGATTCTGTGTGCTTTAAATTTTTTTGACTTTTTTGAGGCAAACTTTTTTCTCCTTTTTTTGGGGGGGGGGGTGGGCAAACATTTCTGTTTGCTTATCTTTAGGAAGGAGACAATCTTAGTATTGGGAATGCAGAAATATTCCCGAGCTCAGCCGCAGACTTATGCTAATTTTTAAAATGAGCCATGGAGGTCCACTGAGTTGCTATTGCAGGAAAAGAGAAACACTGTACTATAATAAGATTAGAGAAGAAGCAGGAGTTGGCAAGACTGGTAGTGAAGAGTTTATAATATTGATTTGCAAACCTTAGGGATATAAGCATTACAAATCCAATTTCCAGCCTCTGAGCAGCTTCCTGCATCTGTACTTTAAGGGGCACTAAAGGAAGCAGCTCTGAAAGGCCAGGCTGTTTGTTCCCAGTAGAAAAGGTAGCAGAGGCATGCCATCTGGTTTGAAGTCTAGGCTTCATTTTCAGATAGAATGGTAATATGGTTTTAGGAGGAGATGTTTTAAGCTAGCAAAGAGTTGTAGTGAAGAAGCTAATGAGAAATGTGAAAGCCTGGAAAAATGTAAATTAGAATTATTATAACTGATCTAAGATACTTGTATTCTAGCTTAACACTCTTTAATGGACACCACTTGGGAACTTAAATCCTATATTTGAAGTCATAAAGTTATTTTTTTAGTTTAGGTTGTTTTTAGTCTTATTTTATTTTCTAGTCTGTATATAAAGAGAGGAAATGATGCAAGTATAGCTTGAAAAGAGATTTTGCTTACTGAGTATCTGATTGAATTTTGAAAGAGAAAGCGATTGTAAGCCAAATAGTATGTTTTTGCTGAATTTTTTTTAAAATTGAAGTATAGTTGATTTACAATATTGTGTTAGTTTCAGGTGTGCAGCATAGTGATTCAGTGTTTTTTTTGTTTTTGTTTTTGTTTCTTTTACAGATTATATTCCATTGGAGGTTATTTTTGATTACTTTTTAAATTGAGTTTTCTCTAAGTTTTTGTGGATTAAGGAAGGTTATAAAACACATGTTGTACTTATGTACTTCATCCAAGAACTTCCTTTTCCACATTAATTATATTTTTATTTTTATATAAAGTGTACTTAGCATTCATCTTTCCAAAAATATCAGTTCAGTGCTGTGAACAAAACAGAAGAGCTTTTCCTTGAGAAATTGTTGTTTCCAAAGATTCTTTTTTCCTCAATAAAATAGCTTTATTTTAAATGATTATTTAAATCATACTTGCTCATTATAAAAAAAAAAAAATAAGAAATTACCAAGAAGAAATTACCAAGGAGAAAGATAACTTTAAATTCCACCTTTGGAAGAATTTTCATTAGTGTTTTGATGACAATCCTTTCAGGAATTTGTTTTTGCATATCTATACACACACCCACACACACCCCCCCCCTCCATCCATAAAAGGAATCATAGAGAAAGCTGTTTATGTTATCTTGCATAGATCCCCATTATTCTCTCCCCCCATCTTATATCTCTACTTCTGTCCCACAGGTAATTCTTGCTGAAACCTATTGCAGTCACTCTCGGCAGCATTAGCATCCTTGGGAAACTTGTTGCAAATAGAAATTCTCACACCTCACCCTAGACCTACTGAATCAGACACTCTGGGCATGGGGCCCAGATATCTGTGTTTTAACAAAACCTTCAGGTGATTCTGATGTGTGCTAATGTTTGAGAATCATTGACTTAGTGTATATATTTCTACATTTTTCTGTGCTCATACAACCTTACACATACATATATATAGATACAAGCTTTAATAAAACCATTTAAATAATCTGGATCAGGGAATTCCCTGGTGGTCCAGTGGTTAGGACTCTGCACTTCTAATGCAGGGACCGTGGGTTCAATCCCTGGTCGGGGAACTAAGATCCTGCAAGCTGCATGGTGCAGCCAAAAAAAAAAAAAAAATCTGGATCATATTATATAAACTTCTGTATCTTTGCCAACTCAGCATTACTTTGTGGAAATTCCTGCAAGTCGTCAGGTGTAGCTCTAATTCATTCTATTTAATAAATGGGTGTGGATCAAGACACTTCTCTGTGGATGGGTGTTCACTAGACATCCTTGTCCATATGTCCTTATTTATCAATACTTTCATCTTTATGGGATAGATTCCCAGGAGTGGAATTGCTGGATGCAGGATATACATACTTCAAATTTTAATGATTTCTTTGCAAATGAGGTATAAGAGTTCACATTTTATTCAGCAACTTTCAGATATATTTAATATCTAGTTCTTTAGCCCTAACAACTGTGATAATTATGAATTGGCAGTTATAAACTCACTTTTACTGTGCAAAGGTAGCATGTTAAATTTTGTGTTAAATTTTATAAAAGTTCAAAAAATTCCCTTGTTTTAATCTTTTTTTTTTTTTGCCATGGTGCTTCATTTCTGCTGTTTCTCGGATTCTGGCTAATATGAGCATCTAATCCATGGAGACTTCTACAACATCTGCAAAGGGTGTGTCTGTGGAACTTTGCGTGTGGGCTCTTGCTCTCTTCTACCCTTTAGATGTGTTAATCGTAGCAGTTGACTGAGAAGAGTAATCATTTCTTTCTCCTGAGGCTGCAGATTGTATAACGGTTTGGACGATGGAGTTTTAGCTTCAGTAGCTTATTGCCAGCTGGATCTAAATGGCTTCCCTTTTCCCTTAGCATTTTGTGTTTGTTATTCTTTTATTCTGAGTCACAGTATCCTGCTGAGTTTGGTCCCAAGTATATTGGTTGCTGTTGGGCTTATTGTAAGTAATTGAAGGGGTAATCTGATGTTTGCTGATCATTTCACGTAGTTGAGCTAAACCTCCTGCTTTCAACCACTTCTATTTCTGGGGCTTGGTACACTCTCCTAGGCCCCAGCCTTCTGGAGGGGGGACCCTAGGACAGGACCGAGCGAGGCAGTTTCCTATTGAGGCTGCAAGTGACTTGGTTGCTTTGTTCTGCACTCACCTGGCGGACGCCTCCTTCCCGCAGATTCCTTCTGGCTTCTGGTTCCTGTTGAAGGAAATCCTGTCCTCCAGATGCTGCCCCCTTCTCTGCTTGTGGCTCTGTGTCCCCTCATGGGCCACCTGTGATCAGCCTGTCTTGACCATCAACTTGGAATCTTAGTATGTGAAGGCACCTTAGAGGCCTTCGCCTGGCCACCCGCACTTTGTAGATGAGGAAATTCAGGTTCCGAGAGGGAGAGTCACTTATTTGACTAGTTAACTCAGCTGGTTTGACACTCAGGATTTGTAAGTGGTGTATTGAAAGCCATAACATTTTTTTGCTCAGAAAGTTTGTTAGTGGCAGATCCACGATAAGCCTGGGATTTTCCCACCTTCACCGGCTAATCAAAATGACCTTCTCCATTGCATTGCTTCTGCCACTTCATTTCCCCATTGGCCAGGTGCCCATTTTGTCCTTTGCCACCCTGCAGTCTTCCTTTGAGATTTACAACGTGAAGAATGGTGCTACTTCTTGGACCTTCAATTAAAATATCTCCCTTTTCATACACTTTTTTGTCCCGCTGAAGGATGCTGCTTGCAACTAAGTCTAGGCAACCCTGACCCTCTAAAGCTCATTTGCTCACAAAAGCTGGGCCTGGTAACTGATGGTCATTTGTGCCATCAAGCTCTCAAGCTCAACTTAATATAAATTTCACTAGTTCGGGCGTCAGGGCACAGGCGAGGGTATCTTTTAGCACATGTCAATACAGCTAATTCTGGCTTTGAGAATGGAATCAGGAGGGGCTTTTGCCTGAGATGAACTTCTGGATCACACGTTTACTTTGTGCAAATTTGTTTTTAGGAAATTATACTAACGTTACCTGTGTTTTGACTTAAACATGGCAGCATGAGCATCTCAACTAATTTCTACCTGTTGGGTGGCGTCCTCCATCATTGTCTGAGCTGGGCTGGCTGAAGTCAGCTCTTACTTTCTACCAGCTTAGCTTGACCTTTTCCTGGATGGTCTTTCTCTGCCTGGTCCTGCTTTTACCTTTTTGCCTTTTCTCTTGTTTTCCTTAAGGAGGGGGCAAACCAATTCCAAAGCAGCATGTTGTTCTAGCCACAGAGCAGGAGAACCGTGGTAGCTACCCTCCCTGGCCAGCAGCCACAAGATGTCAGTTCTTGTGAAATCTTGAGCTCCTTAGCTGCTACAAGAGATTGCTTGATGGTTCTGGCAGGTAGGGAGGGGAAAAACCACTCCTTAGACTCTAGCAAAACCTTTGACTTAGAGACGTTACATAAATCCTCCCTTAGCTTCGTCCCCGTCCAGATTCTTAAAGAAACACTACTCTTTCCTCTCAGCACAATGGCACTTTATGATGCCCTCTTCTGTTGTCACCGTGAGATGACAGACTTCTGTGAAAAGGCCTGAAGGTAAAATGTACAACTGCAGGAAACTGCAGGAAGAATTAGCCCCAGCACTCAGCATATTTGAAGGAATGTCTTTGCTGGTGTGGGCTGGGGGCTGTGGGTACCTAAGTACCAAGTGTTCTTAAAGTCTGATTGTCTCACTTCCCATATTTCAGTGGCAGCCCTCACAATTTTGGGTGATGTGCAGTCTTGTATTTCTTTAACATAGAACTCGCAGGAATTAACATTTTTGTTCTATTTGATTTTTTTAAAAGATGTATTACCATCTTAAGCAAGAATTTTAGGCATGACGGGTGTGGGTCAGATTTTTCTTTGGGAGAACTCTCAGTAGAAGAAATAAGATGTGAAGCAGTAAAAATGTTTTATTTTCACATTCTGGAAAGGCAGCTCTTCTAGAAGGTGTGATATATAGCGATTCTACGTTATCAACAATTCCTCCCCCTCACCCCTGAGGGCGTGTGCTCTTTGGTTTGAATACTGTTGTCCCAAACTCCTGCCTCTTTTTCCTCTCCATAACTTGATGTAGTTTGGCTTTAACCTTGTTTGTTTGTTTGTTTTAATGAAACTAGACTCACGAAGGGCACTAATTTTGCTCTTGCTTAATCTAAGGTTTTTTCTTAAGTCCCTATGTAGTGCAGTGCACTCTTCGAGTCACTAAGGATGAAGTGAAGAGGGAAACAGAAAAGGTCCTAGGACCTCACTCTGCCAGAGTCCACTTCAGAGTTGGAGAGACAGACAATGAGTAGGTAAACAAAGACATAAGAATTTCAGCTAGTAGTGTGTGTTAGGACAGTACAGCAGTATGATATGGTAGAGAATGGTGTGTGTGTGAGAGATTTGATAGTTTAGGAACCAGAATCCCCTGAGAGCCTTCTAGTTGAAGGATCGGAAAGCACAAAGGCCCCGAAGTAGGAATGAACCTCATGTATCTGAGGGACAGCAAAAGGCCAATGTGGCCGGCGCATCCTGAGTGAAGGAGAGGAGACAGGTCAGAGAGGTGGGTGAGGTCATTCACGGAGAGCTTTGTGGCCAAGGTGATGAAATGAGAAGTCGGTGTGGGAGTCTCGGTGGGGAAGTTGCCTGCTCTGATTTATACTTTAAAAATGTATTCTCGGTGTCCTCAAACTCCGCTGGTCCTCTTTCAAGTTGTGCTCTTTCTTTGTCTATTGCACTTTCTTCTCATCTGCTTACGTGGGCGTTCCCCGGGCCCACTCCTTTCTCCTCTCTTTCTAGGCAGCTTCTCTCTCCTTGTTTCTTCAACCACAGCTCCTCCGCGAAGACTCCCACACGCGGGCCCTCCTCCTGACCTCTGCGCCCGCTGCATCTTCTGTTTCCAGCTGGCCCGTTTGCTCTTTCCACTCAATTATCCAGCCTTGGCTTCAAATCCAGACTGTTATATTTAAAAAAACTTTTTCAAGTTCTCCTCTAAACCAACCCCCTTTCTAACTTCCTGATTTCTGTTACCATACCCCCATTCTCCCAGGCACCGTGGCTTGAAATCGGAGTTTTCCTTATTCCTCTGTTACTGTCTTCTGCACTTGATCAGTCATCAAGACGTGTTGATGGTCACGACTGTCTCTTTTCTCTCCTCTGCTGTGATTCTAATTCATCTTCGGATTGCTGCCTTCAGCCTCTTCAGAGATGCCCGTTTCTCAACTTTGAGCACTTTCCTCTCCCCCTCAGATATGGGCTATCACCTTGCATTTGTCTCTTGCTTTGTAGCCATATCCTCTCTCTGTTCTAATGAGACAAGTCCCCTCTCTATCTTGGTGGGCTTTCTTCATTCTCTTATTTGCAGAACGTTGCCCAAGCTGCTCCAGTTCCCTAACCAGGAATAGCCTCAGGTAGGGATGGGATACAGTGTTGTATGTAGGTTACAACACTAGAAAGCTGTACATTAGGTATCTTTTTGGCAATATTCTAAGGCTTGGTTTCACTTTATGGGTTAAGCTACCGTTTTGGAAGCTGTTCCTTTTCTTTGTTTTCTTTTCTCATCTTTTATTTTTTTGAATTTCTGAATTTTATTTAATTTATTTTTTATACCGCAGGTTCTTATTAGTTATCTGTTTTATACATATTAGTGTATACATGTCAATCCCAATCTCCCAATTCATCCCACCATCTCCACCCACCACCCGGCTGCTTTCCCCCCTTGGTGTCCATACGTTTGTTCTCTACATCTTTGTCTTATTTCTGCCCTACAAACAGGTTCATCTGTACCATTTTTCTAGGTTCCACATATATGTGTTAATATACTATATTTGTTTTTCTCTTTCTGACTTATTTCACTCTGTATGACAGTCTCTAGATCCATCCATGTCTCTACAAATGACCCAGTTTCGTTCCTTTTTATGGCTGAGTAATATTCCATTGTATGTATGTACCACATCTTCTTTATCCATTTGTCTGTCGATGGGCATTTAGTTGCTTCCATGACCTGGCTATTGTAAATAGTGCTGCAATAAACATTGGGGTGCATGGGCCTTTTTGAATTATGGTTTTCTCTGGGTATATGCCCAGTAGTGGGATTGCTGGATCATATGGTAATTCTATTTTTAGTTTTTTTAAGGAACCTCCATACTGTTCTCCATAGTGGCTGTATCAATTTACATTCCCACCAACAGTGCAAGAGCGTTCCCTTTTCTCCACACCCTCTCCAGCATTTGTTGTTTGTAGATTTTCTGATGATGCCTATTCTAACTGGTGTGAGGTGATACCTCATTGTAGTTTTGATTTGCATTTCTCTAATAATTAGTGATGTTGAGCAGCTTTTCATGGGCTTCTTGGCCATCTGTATGTCCTCTTTGGAGAAATGTCTATTTAGGTCTTCTGCCCATTTTTGGATTGGGTTGTTTGTTTTTTTAATATTGAGCTGCATGAACTGTTTATATATTTTGGAGATTAATCCTTTGTCCATTGATTCATTTGCAAATATTTTCTCCCATTCTGAGGGTTGTCTTTTCGTCTTGTTTGTAGTTTCCTTTGCTTTGCAAAAGCTTTTAAGTTTCATTAGGTCCCATTTGTTTATTTTTGTTTTTATTTCCATTACTCTAGGGGGTGGATCAAAAAAGATCTTGCTGTGATTTATGTCAAAGAGTGTTCTTCCTATGTTTTCCTCTAAGAGTTTTATAGTATCCGGTCTTACATTTAGGTCTGTAATCCATTTTGAGTTTATTTTTGTGTATGGTGATAGGGAGTGTTCTAATTTCATTCTTTTCCATGTAGCTGTCCAGTTTTCCCAGCACCACTTATTGAAGAGACTGTCTTTTCTCCATTGTATATCCTTGCTTCCTTTGTTATAGATTAGTTGACCATAGGTGCGTGGGTTTATCTCTGGGCTTTCTATCTTGTTCCATTGATCTGTATTTCTGTTTTTGTGCCAGCACCATAGTGTCTTGATTACTGTAGCTTTGTAATATAGTCTGATGTCAGGGAGTCTGATTCCTCCAGCTCTGTTTTTTTCCCTCAAGACTGCATTGGCTATTTGGGGTCTTTTGTGTCTCCATACAAATTTTAAGATTTTTTGTTCTAGTTCTGTAAAAAATGCCACTTTGATAGGGATTGCATTGAATCTGTAGATTGCTTTGGGTAATATAGTCATTTTCACAATATTGATTCTTGCAATCCAAGAACATGGTATATCTCTTCATCTGTTTGTGTCATCTTTAATTTCTTTCATCAGTGTCTTATAGTTTTCTGAGTACAGGTCTTTTACCTCTTTAGGTAGCTTTATTCCGAGGTATTTTGTTCTTTTTGTTGCAATGGTGAATGGGATTGTTTCCTTAATTTCTCTTTCTGATCTTCCGTTGCTAGTGTATAGGAATGCAAGAGATTTCTGTGCATTAACTTTGTATCCTGCAACTTTACCAAATTCATTGATTAGCTCTAGTAGTTTTCTGGTGACATCTTTAGGATTCTGTATGTATAGTATCATGTCATCTGCACACAGTGACAGTTGAACTTCTTTTCCAATTTATAGTCCCTTTATTTCTTTTTCTTCTTTGATTGCCGTGGCTAGGACTTCCAAAACTATGTTGAATAATAGTGGCAAGAGTGGACAACCTTCTCTTGTTCCTGATCTTAGAGGAACTGCTTTCAGCTTTTCACCATTGAGAATGATGTTTGCTGTGGTTTTGTCATATATGGCCTTTATTATGTTGAGGTAGGTTCCCTCTATGCCCACTTTCTGGAGAGTTTTTATCATAAATGGGTGTTGAATTTTGTTAAAAGCTTTTTCTGCATCTATTGAGATGATCATATGGTTTTTATTCTTCAATTTGTTAATATGGCATATCACATTGATTGATTTGCGTATATTAAAGAATCTTTGCATCCCTGAGATAAATCCCACTTGATCATGGTGTATGATCCTTTTAATGTGTTGTTGGATTCTGTTTGCTAGTATTTTGTTGAGGATTTTTGCATCTATATTCATGAGTGATATTGGTCTGTAATTTTCTTTTTTTGTAGTATTTTTGTCTGGTTTTGGTATCAGGGTGATGGTGGCTTCATAGAATGAGTTTGGGAGTGCTCCTTCCTCTGCAATTTCTGGAAGAGTTTGAGAAGGATGGGTGTCAGCTCTTCTCTAAATGTTTGACAGAATTCACCTGTGAAGCCATCTGGTCCTAGACTTTTGTTTGTTGGAAGATTTTTAATCACAGTTTCAATTTCATTACTTGTGATTGGTCTGTTCATATTTTCTGTTTCTTCCTGGTTCAGTCTTGGAAGGTTATACCTTTCTAAGAATTTGTCCATTTCTTCCAGGTTGTCCATTTTATTGGCATAGAGTTACTTGTAGTAGTCTCTTAGGATACTTTGTATTTCTGCAGTGTCTGTTGTAACTTCTCCTTTTTCATTTCTAATTTTATTAATTTGAGTCCTCTCCCTCTTTTTCTTGATGAGTCTGGCTAAAGGTTTATCAATTTTGTTTATCGTCTCAAAGAACCAGCTTTTAGTTTTATTGATCTTTGCTATTGTTTTCTTTGTTTCTATTTCATTTATTTCTGCTCTGATCTTTATGATTTCTTTCCTTCTACTAACTTTGGGTTTTGTTTGTTCTTCTTTCTCTAGTTCCTTTAGGTGTAAGGTTAGATTGTTTATTTGAGGTGTTTCTTGTTTCTTGAGGTAGGCTTGTATAGCTATAAACTTCCCTCTTAGAACTGCTTTTGCTGCATCCCATAGGTTTTGGATCGTGTTTTCCGTGTAATTTGTCTCTAGGTATTTTTTGATTTCCTCTTGGATTTCTTCAGTGATCTCTTGGTTATTTAGTAACGTATTGTTTAGCCTCCATGTGTTTGTGTTTTTTACGTTTTTTTCCCTGTAGTTCATTTCTAATCTCATAGCTTTGTGGTCAGAAAAGATGCTTGATATGATTTCAGTTTTCTTAAATTTACCGAGACTTGATTTGTGACCCAAGATGTGATCTATCCTGGAGAATGTTCCGTGTGCACTTGAGAAGAAAGTGTAATCTGCTGTTTGGATGGAATGTCCTATAAATATCAGTTAAATCTATCCGGTCTGTTGTGTCATTTAAAGCTTGTGTTTCCTTATTAATTTTTTGTCTGGATGATCTGTCCATCAGTGTAAGTGAGGTGTTAAAGTCCTCCACTATTATTGTGTTACTGTTGATTTCCTCTTTTATAGCTGTTAGCAGTTGCCTTATGTATTGAGGTGCTCCTATGTTGGGTGCATATATATTTATAATTGTTATATCTTCTTGGATTGATCCCTTGGTCATTATGTAGTGTCCTTCCTTGTCTCTTGTAACATTCTTTATTTTAAAGTCTATTTTATCTGATATGAGTATTGCTACTCCAGCTTTCTTTTGATTTCCATTTTCATGGAATATCTTTTTCTATCCCCTTACTTTCAGTCTGTATGTGTCCCTAGGTCTGAAGTGGGTCTCTTGTAGACAGCATATATATGGGTCTTGTTTTTGTATCCATTCAGCCAGCCTGCGTCTTTTGGTTGGAGCATTTAATCCATTCACGTTTAAGGTAATTATCGATATGTATGTTCCTATTACCATTTTCTTAATTGTTATGGGTTTGTTTTTGTAGGCCCTTTTCTTCTCTTGTGTTTCCCACTTAGAGAAGTTCCTTTAGCATTTGTTGTAGAGCTGGTTTGGTGGTGCTGAATTCTCTTAGCTTTTGCTTGTCCGTCAAGCTTTTGATTTCTCTGTCGAATCTGAATGAGATCCTTGCCGGGTAGAGTAATCTTGGTTGTAGTTTCTTCCCTTTCACCACTTTAAATATATCCTGCCACTCCCTTCTGGCCTGTAGAGTTTCTGCTGAGAAATCAGCTGTTAACCTTATGGGAGTTCCCTTGTATGTTATTTGTCATTTTTCCTTTTTTGCTTTCAATAATTTGTCTTTAATTTTTGTCAATTTGATTACTGTGTGTCCTGGTGTGTTTCTCCTTGGGTTTATCCTGCCTGGGACTCTCTGCGCTTTCTGGACTTGGGTGGCTATTTCCTTTCCCATGTTAGGGAAGTGTTTGACTATAGTCTCTTCAGATATTTTCTCGGGTCCTTTCTCTCTCTCTTCTCCTTCTGGTACCCCTATAATGCAAATGTTGTTGCATTTAATGTTGTCCCAGAGGTCTCTTAAGCTGTCTTCAGTTCTTTTCATTCCTTTTTTCTTTATGCTGTTCCGTGGCAGTGAATTTCTCCTCTCTGTCTTTCAGGTCACTTATCCATTCTTCTGCCTCAGTTGTTCTGCTATTGATTCCTTCTAGTGTGTTTTTCATTTCATTTATTGTATTGTTCATCTCTGTTTGTTTGTTCTTTAATTCTTCTAGGTCTTTGTTAAACATTTCTTGCATCTTCTCTATCTTTGCCTCCATTTTTTTTCCAAAGTCCTGGATCATCTTCACTATCATTATTCTGAATTCTTTTTCTGGAAGGTTGCCTGTCTCCACTTCATTTAGTTGTTTTTCTGGGGTTTTATCTTGTTCCTTCATCTGGTACAAAGTCCTTTGCCTTTTCATTTTGTCTATCTTTCTGTGAATGTGGTTTTCCTTCCACAGGCTGCAGAATTGTAGTTCTTCTTGCTTCTGCTGTCTGCCCTCTGGAACCTGTTTCTTATCTCCTGGGTATGTTGGCAACAATCAGGGTGTATTGCTACCCCATGATGCCTTGGGTATAGCCTGTGGCATGAATTGCTGGGCTTTCCAAAGGTGAGGTTAATTCAGAGAGAATTACAGCTCCCTACTTAAAAAGATGAATTAGAAAAATTAAATTGCCATTAAATAATACTAGATTCACACTTAAGTAGGACAAATCATTTGGGGCAAAGTAGACCCTTGGCTCCAATGAAATAGCTTAAAAACCAAACATTTCTAATAAACCTGTTATGTGCTAAACACTATACAGTATACTCTTTAATGAGTTCTTATTTAATTTTCCAAAACCCTGTGGGATAGGAATTATCTCCATTTACAGATAAGAAAATTGAGGTTCAGGGAAACAGGGTGGTGGTCCTTCATTAGCATGTATTTATCTGGGCCAATGTCTGGGTTTCTTACTGAACTGAGTGAGGTATGGCCACCCAGCTGAATTCTTTTGGAACTTGGATTTGAACCCCAGATTTTCTGACTCTCAGTCCAGGGCATTCTCAGTTATACCAAACTATCCCATGAACACAGACTGTTACCCTTTGTTTATATTGAAATACTGAGTGCAGTCTCTAGTGCACTGTGGACTTTCAGTAAATGTTTACTGATTGAATTTCTAGAGAATCACTGAGGTGGGGGAGACAAGCTTGCTCTCTGATCCTTTATAGGAGCATTCTAGACAATGGCTGTGGTCACTGGGTGGGTGGGTCCAGTTGACAAAATGGTTGATAATTAAAGATGGTGCTTGGTCATATCTGTGAGATTGTACAGACTCCTTGTACCATGAGGTCCAGCCATACTCTCCTCTCAGTTCCTCATGAATGTCATACGTCTTCCTACCCCAGGACATTTGTACATACTATTCCCGCTTCCCGGCACACTCTTGCTCCCACCCCTTTGTATAATTCTTACTGTGCAGGTTTCAGCTCAGATGTCACACCCTCAAAGTCCTCTAGACACTCCACATTTTACATTTTGAGGGGGTTTTGTTTATTGTTTTGTTTAATGTATCTTCTCTTTAGCTTGTAAACACACTAGGACAGCAGAGATTTAAATTTTTCTGTCCAATGACTTTCCAATACCAGTTCAGTGCCATGTTCAATAAATATTTGTTGAATGAATACCTGGCTCTAATTTAGTTCCCTTCAATAAACAATGTTCTGTGTTCATCCTGGAGCATGCTTTAGTATTGTTTGCTTATAGAAATAAGCAAATGTATTGTTATGTACATTTTCCCAGTAGGTATGTGACCGTCCCTATTTTGGGATGGGGAGAGTCTTGTTAGTTTTCTGTTCTCCAGGTGCACAAACAGTCAGAAAGAAGGTCAAGCAAGAGGGGGAGCTATCATCACGATGGTCAGGAAATTGGGAGGTTTGGGGGGAACATGTTCCAGAGTTTGAATCGTAGCTAAATTTGGAAGGTACTATATGGAGTGTATCAAAATTATGTTGTAAATTAAGGAAGTCTTTGTGAGGTAGGCAATTCCCAGTTGAGAACCAGAATTTAACAGTGAGGAAGTTCTGATAAAGTAGGGAGTGGAAAACTTGCCTTCGCTAACAGAAGATACCTGAAGAGTTCCCTAACTCGAGAAAGACGATCTATGAACCGTGTCACGCGAACTCCACCCCCACCCCATCCTTCTTTGGCATCTTTATTAGTATCACCCAATACTCAGAGTTATTATGCTCCATGTCTTTGGGGGAAAAAAAATCATGGCACTACTCCCTTACTTGTTGAGAGCGCCTTGTAGTGCCCTACAAAATGTTTTTACATGTGTGCTATTTCATTAGCACCACACGTGACTATTTAGCAGAGGAGGTGAACTCAGAGATGTTAAGTGACTTGCCCTGAGCGCATTCCTGCATGCACTGATTCCCATGACAAATTTTATGGGCCAAGTACTATATGAGGTACAAGCAGGGACAGATCAAGGTTTTGTGGGGTCTGAAACTTCTGCAATTTTCCTCTTTCAGAGAAGGAATATAAAACTAAAAATATAAAATTAGATTGAAAGTGAGTATGATGAGAAATTACAAAATTTGTAAAAGCTGACAAATCCCATAAATTTAAAAAATATTCCCAGTATTCCTCTTAGCCAGATCCTGAAAATGCCCTCAAGCCACTCCAGTGTCACCCAGCAGGAAGGGACATGTGTCTGGGGGAGCACGAATGAAAAGAGAGGGCACACTTCACTGATGGTGGTTAAAGTATCCCCCCTACCCTGACCTCCAGCATAAAATGTGGAATACTTTTACTAAATTATTTTTTCCTATAAAATTTCACCCAACACACTTTGGGTAGACACCTGATCACAAGCAAATTTCCCAGTAGTCCATGTTGTTGTTTTCCTCTGTCATGGTGACCACCCCAGGCTTGTACAGATCAAACTCTATCCCATTCTAAAAATTACCTTACTGTTATAGACTAGACAAAACCAACTGTGTGAACATGATGCTTCGGGCCCTCCCAGGGCCTTGGAAGAAGCCTCATGAACCAAGAGCCCTAAGCTTAAGCTTCATCAGCTTTATGGTAAGTCTACCTCTGGGCACACAGTGTACAAACATGGAGAAAACAGGCTGCCCTGCCCTCAATTCACTAGTGGAGAGGTCAGAGTAAACTCACAGAAAGCGCTTAGTGTTCCTGTGATGAATGGTTGGATAAAGACAAGCTGAGGATGCTCCTGAAACCCCCGGAGGGCCTCAAGGAACGCTTCTCAGAGGAGAAGCATCCTGGGTTGAGAAGGATAAGTGTCAGGGGACAGGCAGGAAAAGAGTGGCCCAAAGAGGGTGCTGACTGAGAGGGTGCAGGCACTGGTAAGAGCCATCTGATTGGAGGGGAGGGTTGAGGTGAGCCTGGGAAGGAAGGTTCTGGGGATCACACCTCAAATGGGGGCAAAGCAGGCATTGAAACCCCGGTCTTCTGACTGTACCCTGCTTTACCGCATTATATGATGATCCATGTGTTTTCCATGTTCTCGTACTTGATTTTGCACTCTTTTCTTCTAAATATAGACGAGAACATCATTCAGTCTTTTCGGACAGATAGTGGAACTGTTGAGGGCAGAATCAGCAGCCCGAGTCAGGGAGGGGACAGGAGGACATTTTCGGACTAACAGTGATAGTTACACTCCTGGAACAAGTAGCACCTGTGTGGGAACCCTTTGAGGGTGCATGGCTATCAAGGTTCCATGTTTCCCCAGGGACTTGTCTGGTTTAAACCTTCCTCCTTTTGTGAAGATCAGTAATAGGGAAAGGGGATCCACCAGAGAGGGAAATTTAGGGGGAAATCTCATGAAGCACTTTAGAAACAGTTGCTGGTATAGATCACGTTAAAGACTTTATCTTCTATGAATTTCCAAAGACTTTTGTGGCAACTTGGAATTTGAAATGACCAGGCTGTGGAGCAGCATGTAGACGAGGACTGGTCTCCCTGGTAGATCTGGGATGTGGGAAGTGGTGAGCATGGGAGGGAATTTGAAAATCTAGGTCACTAAAACCAAATGCATTTAAGCATCTGACGTAATCATTTATTGTTTAGAGCATGGCTGTAATTAAAAGTGACTTTCTAGAAAGAAGAAACATAGCTTCTTGTATTCCCTTGAGAACAGATACCAAAAAATCCACAGAAAAAAATGAAATGGTTACTGACGTATTCATTTCCAGCAGAGATTTTCAGCACATTATCTAATAAAGTTGCATCATTAAAGCATTGATCGATTTAAATGTACTTGGCCACCCATAAATTTGTAGGTCAAATAGAAATCCCACATCTTGCCATTTAAACTCATAATAAAATGTTGCGTAAATGGGGTAGTGCATATTTTGGTAAGAAACTGAAAACACTTTGCATGGATTGGAATGTAAAGGATTAGTGGTACGAACATGACTTGAATGACTATGTGTGTGAAGTCCAAGACCGGCTTTCATTATCAGTTGTCTGCTTTTGTTTATAGAATTGTGACTTTATGGTTCTTTATACCTTCACTGTATTCTTCTTTAATAAAGGTGTTTTGGAAAAGTTACACATAAATAAAATAATGTTTTAGCAGGTGAGTGCCCTATTGAATAAAACTCAATGGTAAATGCTCTTGATAATCACACTAGATTGTATGTTTGAATTCAGATTTTTATAAACTAGATTTGCTTGAACTGTGAGCACCCTATACATCTTTGTGTGTTCTGGAATTTTAAAAAGGTATTTATACGTGAGTGGTAGAGGATTAAACATGAAAATAGATGGTATTTGTCAAAACCACTGACTGAATTCAATAGTAAGCTTCCCCCTGTAGGCAAAACAGGGAAGAATATCAGCTAAATTGTGGTGGGTATCAGTTAATATGTGACAGCTTGTTGGTGGAATTTCTGTGGGTAGCTGCCATTGTGCGTTCAGTGGAAACTGAGGTCACTGGGAGGGACGATGAGCCATTAAATTGCATGGGGCCCTTGATAAAGAATACAGAATTTGTGAAGCATTTTTATTTTTATTTTTATTTTTTTATAAAGGAACTCCTTTATTTTATTTATTTATTTATTTATTTATGGCTGTGTTGGGTCTTCGTTTCTGTGCGAGGGCTTTCTCTAGTTGCGGCAAGCGGGGGCCACTCTTCATCGCGGTGCGCGGGCCTCTCACTATCGCGGCCTCTCTTGCTGCGGAGCACAGGCTCCAGACGCGCAGGCTCAGTAGTTGTGGCTCACGGGCCCAGTTGGTCCACAGCATGTGGGATCCTCCCAGACCAGGGCTCGAACCCGTGTCCCCTGCACCGGCAGGCAGATTCTCAACCACTGCGCCACCAGGGAAGCCCTGAAGCATTTTTTTTGATGGTGGAAAATAAAAGTATCTTCAGCTTCCGCAGATGAGTAGATAAACTTATGGTACATTACTCTACCCACCACCCTCCTCCCTCCACCATTGCTAACCCCTGGCAACCACTAATCTGTTTTCCACCTCTATAGTTTTGTCATCTTGAGAATGTTATGCAAATGAAGTCATACAGCATGTGATCTTTTGAGGTTGGCTCACTCAGCATAATGTCCTTAAGGTGCATCCAACTTGTTGTATGAGTCATTTATTCTTTTTCGTTAATGAGTAGCATTCCATGGTGTGGGCGTACCACAGTTTAACCATTCACCTATTGTAGGACATTTTGATTGCTTCATATTGGTTATTATAAATAAAGCTGCTATGAACAATTGTGTGGATGTAATTTTCATTTCTCTGGGATGAATGTCCAGGAATGCAATTTCTGGGTTGTTTGGTTAGTGTATGTTTAGTTTTTGAAGGAACTGCTAAGCTATTTTCTGGAGTGGCTGTATCTTACTACATTCACGCCTACAGTGTATGAGAGATCCAACTTCTTTGCATCCTTGACCACATTTAGCATTGCCACTATTTTTTATTTTAGCTGTTCCAATAGGTGTCTAGTGATAGCTTTTTATAGTCCCTGGTACAGACTTTTTCCCTTTATTCTGGTAAAATATGCATAACTCATTTTAACACTGTATCCACTTGTAAGTGTACAGTTCAGTGGCATTAAGTACATTTATATTGTACAACCATTACCACCATCCATCTCCAGAACTTTTTTATCTTCCCAAACTGAAACTCTGTACCCATGAAACAGTAACTCCCTATTCCTCCATTCCCCAGCCCCTGGCAACCACCATTCTGCTTTCTGTCTCTGTGAATTTGACTACTCTAGGTACCTCACACGTGGACTCATGCCATGTTTGTCCTTTTGTTTCTGACTTACTTAGCATAATGTTTTCAAAGCCTGTCCATATTGCATGTGTCAGAATTGTGTTCTTTTTTAAGGCTGCGGAATATTCCATTGTATATGTACACTACACTTTGTTTATCCATTCATTTGCTGGACATTTGGGTGGTTTCCACCTTTTGCTATTGTGAATAATGCTGCTATAAACTTTGATGTACTAGTTTCTAAGTCTCTGATTTCAGTTCTTTTGTGTATATATCTAGAAGTTGAATTGCTGGATCACATGGTAATTCTATGTTTAATTTTTTGAGGAACCACCAAACTGTACCTCCACATTGGCTGTACCTCATACATTCCTATCAGTAGTGAACTGCACGAGGAGTCTAATTTCTCCACGTCCTTTGCCAACACTTTTCTGTTTTTGATACTAACTATCCTCATGGATGTAAAGTGGTCTGGTATAGATTTTGATAAAGAGATTTGAAATGTTTATGCAGCTATCCCTGTAGTAGGGATTACTGATTAGGGTCCTTCAGACCTTTCAAATTGCAGCCAGTTTTCCTTCTACCTCAGGGTGAGATTAAAGTTAATTTACACATCACTCTGAAATTATAGGTATTTTTCACGATCTTAATATATTTGGATCCTGAGTTGACATAATAAGAGTTTATGTGGTGAGTTCAGATAGCAAAGAATAATCTATCTAAATACTTTTGGGTAGGAAAAGTTGAGAGTTCAAATATAATAGATTTATCTAAAAAGTTATGTGAATCCAATTAAAAAGCCAGAATTGAGAGTGGGAGTTTAGAGAGGAGATGGTCTCTATTTTTAAGTCATTTGTCATATGACATAGCAGGGAAAGCTCAACCACTTTATGCGACTACATGTTTTATGGTTAAATTGGCACCTTTAGGTCAAATTGCCTGAATGGTGTCTAAGAGAATAATTAATTTCTATAACGCCTGCAAATCCAAATCCAGAGTTTTTTTGGGGGGTTTGGGGTTTTCTGATCTTTACTTCACTGATTCTTTGACTCCTAGAAGGCAAGCCCTTAGGAGGTATGAAAGAATAGAGACTCTGGTTCCTCTTGGGGGTTTCCTGTGGGAACAAGACTCCCTGAGGAATGGCACTTAGGATGGTTCTCAAGCCTCAGGGAGGATGGGGAGGGCAGGTGACTCAGAATGGTGATTAATTAAATAAATGTCTGTTGTGCTCACCTGCTTACCTTCAAGGCACTGGTGGAAGTCAGGTTATGGACCTTGCCTCTTTTCCTTTCACACTTCAATAATTGGAAAGTCTTAAAATTGTACTTGTACTCATTCTTTGCCAAAAGTCTGCGTGTGTGTGTGTGTGTGTGTGTGTGTGTGTGTGTGTATTGTGAATATTACCTGTATATGTAAACTGCACATTGACTTTCCATGGTCATCTTGGCTTAAACGAGAATTTTAAAAAAATAAGTGACTTAACATGGGTGTCTGTGTGGGCAGGAGTAGGGGGAGGTGCTATGGTCTGAATGTTCATGTGCCTTAAAATTCATATGTTGAAATCCTAATACCCAGTGTGGTGGTGTTAGCGGGTGGGGCCTTTGGGATGTCGAGCCCTCATAGATGGGATTAGTGTCCTTATAAAAAAGACCTCACTGAGCTCTCTTGCCACTTCTGCCATGTGAGATTACAGTGAGAGGATGACATCATTGGGGAAGCAGGCCCTCACCAGACACCGATTCTGCTGGTGACTTGATCTTGGACTCTCTAGCCTCCAGAACTATGAGAAATAAATGTCTGTTGTTTATAAGTCACCCAGTTTATGGTATTTTGTTATAGCAGCCTGACTAAGACAGGAAGGAATGGGAGATGGCAGTTAGGACATTTCCTGCCTTGACTAAGGTAGATTTCTGGGAGATCTTTGCTTCTCCCCAGTAGACTGATGAGTGTTACTGTGTTGGCCACAGGGTGTTAAAGGCCCTGATTGGGGAGGGGTCCACTCATTGACCCAGGATAGGTCAGTGAACCTTCTGGAAATACATAAAAACAAAACAAAACAAGAAAACAGAAAAGAAACAAAAAAACCCCACCATTTACCTGTTAGAAGGGAACTGCTTCAGTTTCTTTCTCTTTGGAGGTTGCCTTATGGGAAAACCCAGATAGCCTTTCCAAATGCAAATCCAGCCAGCCTGGAGTTAGTAAGCCAGGCTGTGAACCAACTGAGGATTATTACTATTTTTTTTAAAGGCTTTTAAAATGAAAAAATGCGATGAAAATAAGTTAGAAACTACAGGAGGAAACTTGAAACATAATCATGGTATAACAAACTTCACATGCTAAGAGCCAGCGACCACACAGGGTTACTAGAGCTGTAGCACTTTTAAGAGCTTCTGGCAGTCGGGAAAACAAATTCTAGGTCATTTTCAAGCAATGCTTTATGGCAGGGTGAAGATGGCTCTGAGTTCTGAGAGGAGGGAGGATTCTGTTGGAGGACTTTCTACACGTTGACCTTAACTTCTTCCAGAGTTGGCTCTGGCTAATCAGCTCTCCTTCATTCTAACAGTGCAAGTGATTTTTACTTTTTCATTTTTGCCTCAACCCTCTGTTT
Source organism: Balaenoptera physalus (assembly GCF_965194825.1). Lineage (NCBI taxonomy): Eukaryota > Metazoa > Chordata > Mammalia > Artiodactyla > Balaenopteridae > Balaenoptera > Balaenoptera physalus. The sequence continues at coordinate 119,878,781 of NC_138890.1, read as the reverse complement.
TCCTTTAAGTAGGGTGTAGCCTTTTATCTTGGCCACGTGATCACCTTCATTTGCCAGATTTTTTTAGGCCTGATTTAGGCAGGAGGCATTTTGATTTCCTTTTTCCTTTGAGTTTTTCTTTGTTCTTTTCTGACTTGCTCAATAAGTGTGCCATTAGAGTTTGATACTCCAAAGTGAAGACTGCTCTGTGTCCCCAGGAAGGCCCCATTTCACCTCATCACGAAGCTGTTAAATTGCTCAGGTTGGGATTTGTGACTGGCCAGAAGTTCAGGGACTACTGCAGAAGAACTCCCAGATGAGTCTGCAACCTCCAGCAGAGTGTCAGGACATCTGGTTCACTGGGATATCATCTCGTGCATCATGGCGTCCTGGGGTTCCTGCACTGCCATTGGCTAATATTTGATAGAGGCAGGGGGAGAAGACAGGAGGTTCATGTACACAGAACACGATTTGGGTAGGGTAGGTGGAGCACTTTTATGAGTATGTTGAAGGATTTAATGTTTTGGGGACTGAGGTACTTAAACATTTCAGAACTGAGATGCTTCTACTTGTGGCCTGTGACCTCTTTTCTTAGGTGGCATTTAAACCTATGAGTTACTCTGTCTTCATAAAACAGTTAAAACAAGCAGAAGATGTCTTATGTATTGAAAGCCATTGACAGGTGAGGACAGAAGCAACCAAGGCAGCCTCCTTATTAAAAAAAAAAAAAGCAGCTTATTAAAAAAACTTTAAAGATACACCCTTCCCTGCCCCCTCCTACATTGAGTTCACCCCTCCCCACTGTGTTCTAGCTCAGTTAACAACCTGCTTTACTAAGCCAATGCTCCCACCTTCTCTGTTGACCAGTACCAACTTCACACTTCCTACCCAATACCTCTGTCCTTCCAGATCTGGGTTAACTATGTGACCTTTGAGGTGAGCGTTAAGCAGCATATGGCACTTGCAGAGTAAGCACTCTTTTATTGCCTGGACTCATCATAAACACTGCGATCAACATAATCCTTCCCAGTTTTTCTATAGATGAATACCACCTAGTGGCCACTGTCCCAGCTAGGTTAGCCCCTCTCTCCAAATCTTGAGTGTGCACGCCTCTGGAAGAAGAGTTGGCTGTTTGACTTTAGGTGTTGATTTTAGGGGATGGGAAAGGAAGGGGGGGTGGGCAGAGAAGCCCACCGGAGGAGACCTAGTCTTAAAGTGCCTGCTGTGCACCAGGGAAAATATAGTCTCTGGCCAAGGTTTCCAGGGGTTGTGATTTCTGGGACTGTTTCAGAAGTTTTTTTATTTTTTATTTTTTTATTTTTTACATCTTTATTGGAGTATAATTGCCTTACAATGGTGTGTTAGTTTCTGCTTTATAACAAAGTGAATCGGCTATACATATATCCCCATATCTCCTCCCTCTTGCGTCTCCCTCCCACCCTCCCTATCCCACCACTCTACGTGGTCACAAAGCACCGAGCTGATCTCCCTGTGCTATGTGGCTGCTTCCCACTAGCTATCGATTTTACATTTGGTAGTGTGTATATGTCCATGTCACTCTCTCACTTCGTCCCAGCTTACCCTTCTCCCTCCCCGTGTCCTCAAGTCCATTCTCTACGCCTGCGTCTTTACTCCTGTCCTGCCCTTAGAGTCTTCAGAACCATTTTTTTTTTTTTTTTTAGATTCCATATATATGTGTTAGCATACGGTATTTGTTTTTCTCTTTCTGACTTACTTCAGTCTGTATGACAGTCTCTAGGTCCATCCACCTCACTACAAATAACTCCATTTCGTTTCTTTTTATGGCTGAGTAATATTCCATTGTATATATGTGCCACATCTTCTTTATCCATTCATCTGTCAATGGACATTTAGGTTGCTTCCATGTCCTGGCTATTGTAAATACTGCTGCAATGAACGTTGTGGTATGTGCTTCTTTTTGAATTATGGTTTTCTCAGGGTATATGACCAGTAGTGAGATTGCTGGGTCTTATGGTAGTTCTAGTTTTAGTTTTTTAAGGACTTTCATACTGTTCTCCATAGTGGCTGTATCAATTTACATTCCCACCAACAGTGCAAGAGGGTTCCCTTTTCTCCACACCCTCTCCAGCATTTATTGTTTGTAGATGTTTTGATGATGGCCATTCTGACTGGTGTGACGTGATACCTCATCATATTTTATTTTTTGTTTTATTTTAATTTTATTTATTTATTTATTTATTTAGGCTGTGTTGGGTCTTCATTGCTACGCATGGGCTTTCTTTAGTTGTGGTGAGTGGGGGCTACTCTTCGTTGCAGTGGGCGGGCTTCTCCCTGCGGTGGCTTCTCTTGTTGTGGAGCATGGGCTCTAGGTGCGCGAGCTTCAGTACTTGTGGCTCATGGGCTCTAGAGCGCAGGCTCAGTAGTTGTGGCTCGCGGGCTCTAGAGCGCAGGCTCGGTAGTTGTGGCGCACGGGCTTAGTTGCTCTGTGTCATGTGGGATCTTCCTGGACTAGGGCTTGAACCTGTGTCCCCTGCATTGGCAGGTGGATTCTTAACCACTATGCCACCAGGGAAGCCCCCTCATTGTAGTTTTGATTTGCATTTCTGTAATGATCAGTGATGTTGAGCATCCTTTGATGTGTTTGTTGGCAATCTGTGAATCTTCTTTGGAGAAATGTCTGTTTAGGTCTTCTGCCCATTTTTGGATTGGGTTGTTTGTGTTTTTGCTATTGAGCTGCATGTAAATTTTGGAGATTAATCTTTTGTCAGTTGCTTTGTTTGCAAATATTTTCTCCCATTCTGAGGGTTGTCTTTTCGTCTTTTTTATGGTTTCCTTTACTGTGCAAAAGCTTTTAAGTTTCATTAGGTCCCATTTGTTTATTTTTGTTTTTACTTCCATTTCTCTAGGAGGTGGGGCAAAGAGGATCTTGCTGTAATTTATGTCAGAGTGTTCTGCCTATGTTTTCCTCTAAGAGTTTTATAGTGTCTGGCCTTACATTTAGGTCTTCAATCCATTTTGAGTTTATTTTTGTGTATGGTGTTAGGAGTGTTCTAATTTCATTCTTTTACATGTAGCTGTCCAGTTTTCCCAGCACCACTTATTGAAGAGGCTGTCTTTTCTCCACTGTATATTCTTGCCTCCTTTATCAAAAATAAGGTGACCATATGTGCGTGGGTTTATCTCTGGGCTTTCTCTCCTGTTCCATTGATCTATATTTCTGTTTTTGTGCCAGTACCATACTGTCTTGATTACTGTAGCTTTGTAGTATAGTCTGAAGTCTGGGAGCCTGATTCCTCCAGCTCCATTTTACTTTCTCAAGATTGCTTTGGCTATTTGGGGTCTTTTGTGTTTCCATACAAATTGTGATTTTTTTTGTTCTAGTTCTGTGAAAAATGCCATTGGTAGTTTGATAGGGATTGCATTGCATCTGTAGATTGCTTTGGGTAGTATAGTCATTTTCACAATGTTGATTTTTCCAATCCAAGAATATGGTAAATCTCTCCATCTATTTCTATCATCTTTAATTTCTTTCATCAGTGTCTTATAGTTTTCTGCATATAGGTCTTTTGTCTCCTTCGATAGTTTTATTCCTAGGTATTTTATTCTTTTGTTGCAGTGGTAAATGGTAGTGTTTCCTTAATTTCTCTTTCAGATTTTCCATCATTAGTGTATAGGAATACAAGAGATTTCTGTGCATTACTTTTGTATCCTGCTACTTGACCAGATTCATTGGTTATCTCTAGTAGTTTTCTGGTAGTGTCTTTAGGATTCTCTATGTATAGTATCATGTCATCTGCAAACAGGGACAGCTTTACTTCTTTTTTTCCGGTTTGGATTCCTTTTATTTCTTTGTCTTCTCTGATCGCTATGGCTAAAACTTCCAAAACTATGTTGAATAGTAGTGGTGACAGTGGACAACCTTGTCTTGTTCCTGATCTTAGAGGAAGTGGTTTTAGTTTTTCACCATTGAGAACAATCTTGGCTGTGGGTTTGTCGTATATGGCCTTTATTATGTTGAGGTAAGTTCCCTCTATGCCTACTTTCTGGAGGGTTTTTATCCTAAATGGGTGTTGAATTTTGTGAAAAGCTTTTTCTGCCTGTATTGAGATGATCATATGGTTGTTCTCCTTCAATTTGTTAATATGGTTTATCACATTGATTGATTTGCATATATTGAAGAATCCTTGCATTCCCGGGGTAAACCCCACTTGATCATGGTGTATGGTCCTTTTAATGTGCTGTTGGATTCTGTTTTGCTAGTATTTTGTTGAGAATTTTTGCATCTGTGTTCATCAGTGATATTGGCCTGTAGTTTTCTTTCTTTGTGACAGCTTTGTCTGGTTTTGGTATCAGGGTGATGGTGGCCTCGTAGAATGAGTTGGGGAGTGTTTCTTCTGCTGCTATATTTTGGAAGAGTTTGAGAAGGATAGGTGTTAGCTCTTCTCTCAATGTTTGACAGAATTCACCTGTGAAGCCATCTGGTTTGAGCTTTTGTTTGTTGGAAGATTTTTAATCACAGTCTCAATTTCAGTGCTTGTGATTGGTCTGTTTATATTTTCTATTTCTTCCTGGTTCAGTCTCAGACGTTGTGCTTTTCTAAGAATTTGTCCATTTCTTCCAGGTTGTCCATTTTATTGGCGTATAGTTGCTTGTAGTAATCTCTCATGATCCTTTGTATTTCTGCAGTGTCAGTTGTTACTTCTTCTTTTTCATTTCTAATTCTATTGATCTGAGTCTTCTCCCTTTTTATCTTGGTGACTCTGGCTAATGGTTTATCAATTTTGTTTATCTTCTCAAAGAACCAGCTTTTAGTTTTATTGATCTTTGCTAGCGTTTCCTTCATTTCTTTTTCATTTATTTCTGATCTGATCTTTATGATTTCTTTCCTTCTGCTAACTTTGGGGTTTTTTTGTTCTTCTTTCTCTAACTGCTTTAGGTGTAAGGTTAGGTTGTTTATTTGAGATGTTTCTTGTTTCTTGAGGTAGGATTGTATTGCTATAAACTTCCTCTTAGAACTGCTTTTGCTGCATCCCATAGGTTTTGGGTCGTCGTGTTTTCATTGTCATTTGTTTCTAGGTATTTTTTGATTTCCTCTTTGATTTCTTCAGTGACCTCTTGGTTATTTAGTAGTGTACTGTTTAGCCTCCATGTGTTTGTATTTTTTACGGACTTTTTCCTGTAATTGATATCTAGTCTCATAGCGTTGTGGTCGGAAAAGATACTTAATACGATTTCAATTTTCTTAAATTTACCAAGGCTTGATTTGTGACCCAAGGTATGATCTATCCTGGAGAATGTTCCATGAGCACTTGAGAAGAAAGTGTATTCTGTTGTTTTTGGTTGGAATGTCCTATAAATATCAATTAAGTCCATTTTGTTTAATATGTCATTTACAGCTTGTGTTTCCTTATTTATTTTCATTTTGGATGATCTGTCCATTGGTGAAAGTGGGGTGTTAAAGTCCCCTACTATTACTGTGTTACTGTCGATTTCCCCTTTTATGGCTGTTAGCATTTGCCTTATGTATTGAGGTGCTCCTATGTTGGTGCATAAATATTTACAATTGTTATATCTTCTTCTTGGATTGATCCCTTGATCATTATGTAGTGTCCTTCTTTGTCTCTTGTAATAGTCTTTATTTTAAAGTCTATTTTGTCTGATATGAGAATTGCTACTCCAGCTTTCTTTTGATTGCCATTTGCATGGAGTATCTTTTTCCATCCCCTCACTTTCAGTCTGCATGTGTCCCTAGGTCTGAAGTGGGTCTCCTGTAGACAGTGTATATATGGGTCTTATTTTTTATCCATTCAGCCAGTCTCTTTCTTTTGATTGGAGCATTTAATCCATTTACATTTAAGGTAGTTATGGATATGTATGTTCCTATTACCATTTTCTTAATTGTTTTGGGTTTGTTATTGTAGGTCTTTTCCTTCCCTTGTGTTTCCTTCCTAGAGAAGTTCCTTTAGCATTTGTTGTAAAGCTGGTTTGGTGGTGCTGAATTCTCTTAGCTTTTGCTTGACTGTAAAGGTATTAATTTCTCTGTCGAATCTGAATGAGATCCACTGGGTAGAGTAATCTTGGTTGTAGGTTTCCCCCTTTCATCACTTTAAGTACATCCTGCCACTCCCTTTTGGCTTGCAGAGTTTCTGCTGAAAGATCAGCTGTTAACCTTACGGGGGTTCCCTTGTCTGTTATTTGTTGCTTCTCCCTTGCTGCTTTTAATATTTTTTCTTTGTATTTAATTTTTGATAGTTGATTAATATCTGTCTCGGTGTGTTTCTCTTTGGATTTTTCCTGTCTAGGAGTCTCTGTGCTTCCTGGACTTGACTATTTCCTTTCCCATATTAGCGAAGTTTTCAACTATTATCTCTTGAAATATTTTCTCAGGCCCTTTCTTTTTCTCTTCTTCTTCTGGGACCCCTATAATTCGAGTGTTGGTGCATTTGATGTTGTCCCAGAGGTCTCTGAGACTGTCCTCAATTCTTTTCATTCTTTTTTCTTTATTCTGTTCTGCAGTAGTTATTTCCACTATTTTATCTTCTAGGTCACTTATCCATTCTTCTGCCTCAGTTATTCTGCTATTGATTCCTTCTAGAGAATTTTTAATTTCATTTATTGTGTTGTTCATCATTGTTTGTTTGCTCTTTAGTTCTTCTAGGTCCTTGTTAAACGTTTCTTGTATTTTCTCCATTCCATTTCCAAGATTTTGGATCATCTTTACTATCAGTACTCTGAATTCTTTTTCAGGTAGACTACCTATTTCCTCTTCATTTGTTTGGTCTGGTGTGTGTTTACCTTGCTCCTTCATCTGCTGTGTGTTTTTCTATCTTATCATTTTGCTTAACTTACTGTGTTTGGGGTCTCCTTTTCGCAGGCTGCAGGTTCGTAGTTCCTGTTGTTTTTGGTGTCTTCCACCAGTGGGTAAGGTTGGTTCAGTGGGTTGTGTAGGCTTCCTGGTGGAGGGACCTGGTGCCTGTGTTCTGGTGGATGAGGCTGGGTCTTGTCTTTCTGGTGGGTATGACCGTGTCCAGTGGTGTGTTTTGGGGGTGTCTGTGACCTTATGATGATTTTAGTCAGCCTCTCTGCTAATGGGTGGGGTTGTGTTCCTGTCTTGCTAGTTGTTTGGCATGGGGTGTCCAGCACTGTAGCTTGCTGGTTGTTGAGTGGAGCTGGGTCTTAGCGTTGAGATCGAGATCTCTGGGAGAGCTTTCGCCATTTGATATTACGTGGAGCTGGGAGGTCTCTGGTGGACCAATGTCCTGAACTCAGCTCTCCCACCTCAGAGGCACAGGTCTGACAGCTGGCCGGAGCACCAAGACCCTCTCAGCCACACGGTTCAGAAGAGAAGGGAGGAAAAAAAGAAAGAAAGAAAAAAAATAAGTAAATAAAATAAAGTTTTTAAAATTAAAAGAAATATTAAAAAGAAATTAAAAAGTAATAAAAAAAAAGAAAGAAAGAAAGAAGAGAGCAACCAACCCAAAAAACAAATCCACCAATGATAACAAGTGCTAAAAACTATACAAAAAACAGAAAACAAAAAAAAACTGGACAGGCAGAACCCTAGGACAAATGGTAAAAGCAAAGCTGTACAGACAAAATCACACACAGAAGCATACACATACACACTCACAAAAAGAGAAAAAGGAAAAAAAAATCTATATTTAAAAAAGAAACAGGAAGAGAGCAACCAAATCAATAACCAAATCTACCAATGATAATAAACTCTAAATACTAAACTAAGATAAACATAAAACCAGAAACAAATTAGTTGCAGAAAGCAAACTCCAAGTCTACAGTTGCTCCCAAAGTCCACCGCCTCAATTGGGATGATTCATTGTCTATTCAGGTATTCCACAGATGCAGGGTACATCAAGTTGAGTGTGGAGATTTAATCCGCTGCTCCTGAGGCTGCTGGGAGAGATTTCCCTTTCTCTTCTTTGTTCGCACAGCTCCTGGGGTTCAGCTTTGGATTTGGCCCCGCCTCTGCGTGTAGATCGCCTGAGGGCATCTGTTCCCGCCCAGACAGAACGGGGTTAAAGTAGCAGCTGATTAGGGGGCTCTGGCTCACTCAGGCCTGGGGGAGAGAGGGGTACAGAATGCGGGGCGAGCCTGCAGTGGCAGAGGCCATGTGACATTGTAACAACCTGAGGCACGCTGTGTGTTCCCCTGTGGAAGTTGTCCCTGGATCACAGGACCCTGGCAGTGGCGGCCTGCATAGCCTCCTGGGAGGGGAGGTGGGGATAGTGACCTGTGCTTGCACACAGGCTTCTTGGTGGCTGCAGCAGCAGCCTTAGCATCTCATTCCCGTCTCTGGTGTCCACGCTGATAGCCATGGCTCGCGCCCGTCTCTGGAGCTCGTTTAGGTGGTACTCTGAATCCCCTCTCCTCGCGCACCCCGGAACAATGGTCTCTTGCCTCATCGGCAGCTCCAGACTTTTTCCCAGACTCCCTCCCGGCTAGCCGTGGCGCACTAGCCCCTTCAGGCTGTGTTCACGCAGCCAACACCAGTCCTCTCCCTGGGATCTGACCTCCGAAACCCGAGCCTCAGCTCCCAGCCCCCGCCTGCCCCGGTGAGTGAGCAGACAAGCCTCTCGGGCTGGTGAGTGCTCTTCAACACTGATCCTCTGTGCGGGGATCTCTCCACTTTGCCTTCTGCACCCCTAGTGCTTTGCTCTCCTCCATGGCTCTGAAGCTTCCCCTCCGCCACCCCCCATCTCCGCCAGTGAAGGGGCTTCCTAGTGTGTGGAGACCTTTCCTCCTTCACACCTCCCTCCCAGAGGTGCAGGTCCCGTCCCTATTCTTTTGTCTCTGTTTTTTCTTTTTTCTTTTGCCCTACCCAGGTACGTGGGGAGTTCCTTGCCTTTTGGGAAGTCTGAGGTCTTCTGCCAGCGTTCAGTAGATGTTCTGTAGGAGTTGTTCCACATGTAGATGTATTTCTGATGTATTTGTCGGGAGGAAGGTGGTCTCCACGTCTTATTCCTCTGCCATCTTGAAGGTCTCCTCAGAAGTTTGAAGGATAGGTTTTTAGAGACCATGCTGTCATCTCAGATGTTGGCTTCCAATGACAGGAGTGGTGCTGGCAGTGAATGAAGTGGCTTACTGGTAGGCACATGAGCACATGCCAGTGTGCACCTGTCCGCAGCCTTAGACCCAAGTTTCGGAAGTGCTGGGGGTGTGGTAGTGTTCTCACGACTGCTGTTTTTAGTGGTGGTGAACTCCACTGAGGTAGAATAAACTGTTTATCCCAGGATGCTTGCGGAGAAGGTCCAGCAGCTGCCAAAACTCTGAGTGGAGCTGAGGCAGCCAAGGGTCTGGGTGTTTGCACACCTTGCAGCCACGCTGCTTCAGAAGGGCTCCTTGGTGAGAGGGTTAGAAATAGCTCAGACAGGAAGCAGATGAAATCCAGTTTGTTATTTTTAGCCTCTGAGGTAGACTGTTCAAGTGAAGGCCATTAAAAATCAACCAACCAACCAACAAAAGAACATTGAACGTGATTTTGATTTCTGTGTGTCACAGTTAAATGGACCATGTGGAACCATACAACATCTTAAAATAGATTCTGTTAAAGTTCATATATTATAATTCATCTGTTTTCTCACTGGAATGTCAGCTGTGAGAACAGAAACTTTGCCTTTCATTGCTGAGTCCTGGGTACTGTGCCTGGCATACGGTATTTGTTTTTGTCTTTCTGACTTAATTCTCTCTGTATGACAGACAGATAGTGAGGTCCATCCACCTCACTACAAATAACTCAATTTTGTTTCTTTTTATGGCTGAGTAATATTCCATTGTATATATGTGTCACATCTTCTTTATCCATTCATCTGTCGATGGACATTTAGGTTGCTTCCATGTTCTGGCTATTGTAAATAGTGCTGAAATGAACATTATGGTACATGACTCTTTTTGAATTATGGTTTTTTCAGGGTATATGCCCAGTAGTGGGATTGCTGGGTCATATGGTAGTTCTGTTTTTAGTTGTTTATTTTTTTTTAAGGAACCTCCATACTGTTCTCTATAGTGGCTGTATCAATTTACATTCCCACCAACAGTGCAAGAGGGTTCCCTTTTCTCCACACCCTCTCCAGCATTTATTGTTTGTAGATTTTTTGATGGCCATTCTGACTGGTGTGAGGTGATACCTCACTGTAGTTTTGATTTGCATTTCTCTAATGATTAGTGATGTTCAGCATCCTTTCATGTGTTTGTTTTGCCCGCTAATTTTATCATTCATTCATGTATCTTCCTGCAGCAGTTATTACCGTGGTGTTTTATTGGCGACTTTCTATTTCCCTCATTCTTTCTATATTTATTAATTGGAGTTCTTCTGTAAGGAGGTTCATATCAGTATGGGCTCATGATATTAATTTGGTACTTTGGGTTACAGCCAAATACTATTGTTATTATTTACTTAAGTTATTCCAGCTTTGGACATCAGGGGCTCTTTCAGATTGGTTCCTGTGTCTCTTTGAGATGCTCTCATCTCTTTTTGTTGTTGTTGGGGAGTTCCTTACTTTTTGGCACCATAAGATGCTCCAGGCTGATCTTATATTTTTCATAACTCAGCCATTTCTCCAAAGAGCCTTGGTTTCTTTTTATTGGAGAATAGTATTTAGAAACCAAGATCTGGGGACCTAGGTATGCTCATTGCTACTGGAGTGTCACTGCTTCTAGGTCCTCTCAGTGGACAAAGCCTGGAAATGTATGTATGTACACTAACCCATTTATACAAACATATATATTAAAATAAACATGAGTTCATACTGATACCTTTGACTATAGTCCAGCACCACAAGCTTACTCTAGTATTCACCCTTTGCTTATAACTCTTTCGACAGTGAGTAACTTGGCTTTTGTTAACTACATGTATTTACTTGTTTGTTCAAACTTAGTACACTTGTAACTGCTAACCTGTACTCCTGTGAGACTATAGATTTACCAACTAGAGTACCGTGCTTGTGTCCAACATAGTTTGTTCTTTATCACTGAGTAGTCTTCATTATCAAGAGATGTTGAATTTCGTTAAATACTTTTTCTGCATCTATTGAGGTGATGTGGTTTTTCTCCTTTAGTCTCTTAACATGGTGAATTACATTGGTATTTGAATGTTGAGCCAGTCTTGCATTCTTGAGATGAACCCCAGTTGGTTGTGATATACTATTCTTTTTATGTATTGCTGGATTTAATTTCCGAATATTTTGTTGAGTTTGTTTCTGTGTTCATGAGGAACAGTGGTCTGTAGTTTTCTTCACTTGTAATGTCTTTGTCAGGTTTGGGTACTAGTGTAATTCCACTTTTATTTGAAGCAATAGATTCCACATATACAAACTAAGAATTCTTTCTTTATTCATATAAAATATGAAGGAATAAAATGATAAGCACTACTATGATTATACAGGTAGTCCACTTTTTTGACTGAAGTGAAAGTGTTAGATCTCTTGATTTCTGTTTGCCTTTCTCTACTTCCTGGTGAGATGGATGCTTTCTTCTCTTCCATAAGTGGCTTGGTATCTAAAGTGCACTCCAGGGCCAGTGCAGGTATATATCTTGTTACTAAAACTGTGCCAGTCTTCTCTAAAGGGCAGCGTCCAAAAGTTCCAGCTGGACTGGGCTCAATTTGCATAGAATTTTGCATGCATGTTAACCAGTGGGGAGAAATGGGAAGTAAGTATTTGGAACAAGCACGAAGTTCATTGCACTTCCCCCTTGAAATTATTAGCATGCTTCCATTATACATAGAACAATAGAAAAGTCCTCATTAAACTAGCAGAACAGCGGCATAGTCCCACTACTTGCATTCCAGGCTCTTAACCTAGTTCATGAATTGCCCTTTCTTCAATCCTTTTGGAGGAAAAATGGAAGGAAATAAATGAGTTGTGTGATGATATAAATTTTGTTCTGGCATTGGAGATCATTTCTTTGTTTATTGATCTATTGAGTATGATTATTTAAATATAAATATAATGAGCATTTGTTGAGAGGGTTTTTTTAAAAAAATCACTATTTATTGTGATTTCCCCAAATATAATTATATTTCCTTTCACTTTTACTTACAGGTGGGGGAAATGCAACAGCCCTAAGAAAATGAAACTATATGAAAACCAAATTTTTATGAAAATGTATTATTGGATGAAGCAGTTATTATTGTGAAAAAAATTCTTAACCTCTTCACAATGCCTTTCTTTAAGTTAGTGTGGAAAACCTGTTTCCCAGGTGCCAGGCTGGTGAAACCTATTGCCCAGGCAAATCCTAGGGGACCAGTTCCAACATATATTCTCAAATGCATCCAGCCACTCTTCTAGGGCCTCTTGATCTCTCTCTTTTGCTTTCTTCATAATTGCTTTGTAAAATTCTTCTTTGTTTTCATTCACTTTCTCTCTCTCTCCCTCTCCCCTTCTCTCCTTTTCCCTCCCCCTTCTCTTCTCCTTCCCCTCTTCCTACCCCTGCCCCACCCCACCCTGTTCACCTGGTGTTGAGGATCCAGGGCTGGGTGTCAATCCTAGTTGCCGTAGATTTCTTGCTGATACAACTTACCTTGCCTCTTGGGATGGGTGAGGGTTGACTCAGGGGCAGTGAGTGGTAGGGTAAGGGCACAGGAAGAAACAATTGGGCTGTTAGTGTCTTTCCAGGCCTGTTGACTTCAGTTCTGAACAAACAGAAGTTTCTGGCCGAACTATTTGAGATGTGATCTTGACATGTTCGTGAACATTACCACCGTGAGGAAGGGAAACATGATGGTACTTTTGGACGAAGGGGCGGATCAGCCAAGGATTTGGTCATTCTGAATACGTGTTATGTTTGTAAGATGGACTTTTGTAACTTGGGAAAGACCATAGAAATTTTCATGGTAAGTTAAATATTGTTGTCCTCATCTTGAAGGGAGGAATACAGAGTAATTATATATACAGCTTCCGGGTTGAACTTTCTTTTTCTCTGTTATTGGGCATTTTGTTTTGCCTTGAGTGCATGTGTACATGTGTATGCAGAATTTGAAATGGCAAGTGGATGTCTTGAAAGAGAAATCATTTGTTCCTCACCAGGGAAAATGAGGGAAAGGAAGAGGCTGAGCACGTGCTGAATTTTAGATCTAAGGAAGCGGGGTGAGCTGGGAGATGCAGGTCGAGCGGGTCCTCCTGTGTTAGCACTTTAAGGAAGTTATTAACAGCCAAGTGTCTCGGGTCCTCATAGGTAGAGTGAGGAGAATAATAGTACTTGGCCATGTAAAGCGCTGGCGTCCTTGACTGGCCCAGAGTCATGATCACCATCATCTCTGGGAGCAGGTAGTGATCAGGGTCACTTGATTAGAAAACGAAGCATGAGGGCGGGACTTGCAGAAGAAGAAGTCAGTCTCTAGGTTTGGGAACTGAGATGCAGTGAGGTGTCAATAGAGTTGAGGTACAGTGAAATGGGGGATGCAGGACTTCAACTCTCTTGGCTGGAACCCTGCTGAGAATTTTGATGAAAAGGTTTGAAGGTGTGATGAGGAATGAAACCAGAACTGGACATGCCCATCCTTAGGAGGCACTGAAGAATATCATGAAATGTGTCCAGTGGTAATTCTGTCAGCAGAATAGAATGTCCAGGAAAGTCCAAGGTCAAAGGAGATAGTACGTACAAAGTTTATTTGAAGACATTCTTTGTGTTTGCTTCATCATCCGTATAATGCCATCTACATCAACACAGTTTCTAGGCCATATGTCTATATGTCTGTGTGTACGTGTATTATTTAGGTAAACTTACATTCAATCATGTGCACAAATATTAAGAGTACGTGTGGTAAATTTTTACAAATATATACTTGTGTCATCATCACCCAGATGGAGACAGAACATTTTTAGCACACCCTGTGCTAAAAAAAAAATACAACTTTAGCAAGGCACAAATATGTTGAGATAGAAAAGAAGTGAGATCTTAGTTATATTATCTTTACCAACAACTCATTATCACTCCTTATACAAAGTGAATGCTAATTCATGAGGTTAACTCATTTCTTACCACTCATGGGAAAACATTTCTCCCATTGTGTGAGTCAGAGCTTTCAGCTGCAAGCTATAGTACTCTGATTTAGGCAAAATATAAAGTAATTGTAAGATGGCTGGAAATTCAAGCTTGGAAAAGAGACAGGAGCTGCAGTTGAAGTCTTGCCCTGTCCCTGATGGAGTGCGGCTTTGGTGTTGCTGCCACTCTGGACAGCGCGGCTGCCTCCCCTTTGCAGGCATCCCTGCTGCTGCCGTGAATCATCTCTACGAACTCTGGGTCTTTTCTGTCACTCGCTCCAAATTCAGAGCCTGGAACGGGACTCACTGAGCTGAGTGTAGGTCATAGGATGGCCAAGGAGCAGCAGAGGAAATAGCCATTTCCGTATTGTGAGGTAAGGTCTTGCCTGCCACCTAGACCCACACAATGGGTGACTCGCTAAAAATAGGAAGAGCTTTGGATGCTGTTCAGACAAGAAAGAAAGTAAACAAAACCCAAAAGGCGAAATGTCAGCAACACCTTAAAGTTGCTGTTACTTCTAATGTTATTTTAAAGCCATTATTTGCTGTAAAAACAGATTTTTAACTATAGGTCACAGAACACCCAAAGTATAATTATGTGTTGGGGTGCAGACTCCACGTACCTTCAGGCCAGAGCACTACTATCTCAATACGCTAGTCACTTTCTTAGGGAGCCATTAACGGAGCTCCTAATGGTCACCTCCTAGGAGTTAGTGCCTTGAGTTTTCAAATAAAATTATCTGGGCATCATTTTATGAATCTGTTTTCACAAAAATATGCTGGCATTGCAAAGAAGCCTCACCCTGTCCTGTAACTGAGTGGGGACATGTGCTAATCAGAGTTCCCACTTCCTATGCTTATATGGTATCAGCTGCCATAGCCCAGTAGATGCTTGAATAAAGCTGAGGTGTTACCCGCTTCATTTATTACAAAGAAGGAGGAAGATAATCTCTTCTGTTTTAAACTACAGGCATATTTGAAAATGAATACCAATCTGAATTTGATTCACTTGCCCTTAAGAAGTTAAGAACTGCTGTCAAGGAGAGCCTTTTCTTTTTCTTTAATGACACGTTGTGATGCACCCGACTCTTTTATTCCTTAAGTTAATGTCATCACCTAAACTGTCACGGTTAACTGAGAATTATTGCATTCTGTGTTTTGATGGTAAGTCTTGAGAATTAGATGAAAAATCTGTCTAGTGACCTCGTCAGTGTACAGTATTGAGTGCTGAGGGCCTGTTTTGAGATCCGGTATTCTTTTACCCATGTTGTTTACCCAAGCTGTAGGATTCTACACATGTTATCTAACCTTTTGGGGCCTGGATTTTGCTTGTGTTTGTTTTGGTTGAGTAAAGTTGGGGGAAGATAACGCTTACTTCTGGTGTGTCCAGCTCTATTACTCAGCAGCAGTGTCCTGTTCACCCAGTGTTTGCGGGGCAGCTCTGTGGCCCCAGGGCCATCCACCCACACTGAGTCTGAGCATGGGCCTCCCTTTGTTTCAGTTCACTTTGTTACGGAAACACCACTTCTCTCATAACTGGCCAATCCCAGATGTTGCAGTTTCTTCCAGCATTGTCTATGGTCACATCCATGCTCCAAAGGCTTGGAGAAAATGTCTGTTTCAGCTAAATGAATTTGGCTTAAAAATACCTAATATTTAATATTTCCTAATTCTAGGGAAAATATGAATTCTGAGGTTTTGTGAATATTATAAAGTTTATATTAAGGATATAAATCTCATTACTGAAAGATGCTCTGTCTTCCTGTGCTCAGAGCTTCCAGATATTTCCCACTGTGAAAGGTGCATTGCTGCAGTTACCAGTGACCTGTTTACATACTTAGAATAAAGTATATTCTTTATTGGAATAGTTGGTGAACCTACAATATTTATTGAGACAGAGGATCCGGAATGAAGGTTAAAAAAAAAATCCTGAAGAATCCACCCCAGCAGATGCTCAGGTGCACACTCAGTGTCCAGAGATCACATCTGGGGGCCGGACAGTTGTGGTCTTTTGCTGCTGTTCACTGATAATTGAAAAATAATTAAGCAGCACACAAATACATCTGACATATGTGGACTCAGAGACAGAAAAGCTTGCTTCTATGCCAAACTGTTTAGTAGGCTAAAGAGAAACATTGTGAATATATAACAAAAGATTTTCAGAAGGAAGGGAGACAGATAAAGAGAGAACTAGTATTTTTGAATATCCACTACACAGTAGACACTGTGCTCTTTCGTAAACCTTTCATCTAATTCCCATGACTTACTCAGTGTGCTAAGTATGGTTTTCCCCTCTCTAAGGCTCAGAGATTATAAATGATGTATCCACAGTTCCACAGGTATTTAATGGATATCCTGGGACTGTCAGACTGGAAGGACTCAATAAAAGTTTGTGGAATGGATGACTAGAACAGAATGGCCCAGCTCTCTTGATATGTTATATATACACACGTATATATATTGTTTATTTTATATCTTATTTTATGTTTATATTATATGTGTAGGTATATATGTGCTTATATATGTGCATGTGTGTATATCTGTGTGGGTGTATATTAAAAAACAAGGCAATTGGGTTTTTAAATTTTTTTTCCAAACAGGATTTTATTTATTTAAATTAATTAATTAATTATATTTTGGCTGCGTTGGGTCTTCATTGCTGCGCACGGGCT
Source organism: Balaenoptera physalus (assembly GCF_965194825.1). Taxonomy (NCBI): domain Eukaryota; kingdom Metazoa; phylum Chordata; class Mammalia; order Artiodactyla; family Balaenopteridae; genus Balaenoptera; species Balaenoptera physalus. The sequence goes on along the minus strand of NC_138890.1, from coordinate 119,862,151 downwards.
TTCTCTAGTTGTGGTGAGCAGGGGCTACTCTTCGTTGCCGTGCGTGGGCTTCTCATTGCGGTGGCTTCTCTGGTTGCGTGCAGAGCACGGGCTCTAGGCACGCGGGCTTCAGTAGTTGTGGCGCACAGGCTCAGTAGCTGTGGCTCGCAGGCTCAGTGGTTGTGGCGCACGGGCTTAGTTGCTCCGCGACATGTGGGATCTTCCCGGACCAGGGATCAAACCCGTGTCCCTGCGTTGGCAGGTGGATTCTTAACCATTTGCCACCAGGGAAGCCCAGTCAAGTTTTAAAGTAACCATTCTTTGGTGATCTGGTTTAATGAACAGATTAGGGTATTCTTTTTTTAATGTAGATAGTCCTTTGAGGCCTTAAGAATAATTTAATCTCTTAATTAGCCAAAGAACATTAGTTTACTGGTCACCCTTTCTTATATGAAAATATGAAGATGTATTTCAGTCTACATTCTAGTTTAAGAAAGTTTTACTCATTTTCAAAGTGTCTAGCAAAGAGATGAATGTGACTGTTGTTCAATAATTATTCCTGAACCTGTCCCAGGACACTGTCCTCCCTTGTCTTCTCCATACACAAGAACCATGGCTGTTACTCTCTTCCATTTGGAGAGAAAGAATGTTTCATTGGAAAAACAATTTCTTATTTTATAAAAACCAGTTTGCATGTCTCTGGTCTCATTATTGCCCTTGAAGCTCATAATGAGATCAGTTAAGGCTTAGTTGTGTGCTCTTCCAAGTGAAGAAAAACAAAACAAAACAAAACAAAAACCCAGTTCCCTCACTAAGCTCAGGAGAAAGTTCCTTGTTCCCAAATCCCTAGGAAGAGAAGGCATTCTAAATCTCCTCTGACACCTCTCAGAAGCACTTTTCTAATATCACGGAGGTGTGGCAGGCATTTTAAGCCCTAAATTGAGCAAACCAAACTGGCCTGGGGACTGCTTAGTCATGCATTAATCACTGTAGAAATGGTTCTGACTTGGGCATGAGGGAAATTAGAAGTGCTCAACTCCAGCCAAAGCCCTGGCTCTCTGGAGTGGATTCCAGAGTTTGCATTCGGCTACCTTCTGAAAGTATTAGGCTGGAAAATGGTATCTTCTATCCTCAGTCCCTTTTAAGTACCTTCTCTCCAGCTCTGGAATCCCTTGGTGGTTGTCCAGCAGCCCGCAGAGGTACCCCTGCCAGGCAGAGGCATTGCAGACAGGTCTGAGTGTCCTGAATCTTATTTAAACTACTCACTCCTATTAAAAATTCTCTTTTCTGGGTCCCATTCCTTTAGAATTCTGTGCCTACTATGTGATGATTATGTAATCCTTAAAAAAATTACTTTTCTTTTTTTTTAAGGAAACATAGATGCATTTTGGAGAAAATTGCAAAGAACATAACATAATCTGGAAGTGAATAGACTTTCAGTTGGTTTTTTTTTGGGGGTTTTTTTGAGGCGAGTTTATTAAGGTATAATATGCATATAGTAAAATTCAGCCTTCTTAGTATACAGTTCTAAGTTTTGACAGATGTATACAGTTCTGTAACCAGCACCACAATCCAGCTATAGAACATTTCCATTACCCCAAAATTTCCTGTGCTGCCCCTTTGATGTTAATTCCTCCCTTAACCCCAATCTCTGGCAACTGTTGATCTGCTACCCTCCCTATCGTTTTACCTTTTGCAGAATGTCATACAAGGTAGATTCATACATCAGGTAGCCATTTGAGTCTGGCTTTTGCCATTCAGCATAATGCATTTGAGATTCATCCATTTGTAACATGTCTCAATAGTTTGTTTCTTTGTATCGCTGAGTAGTATTCCATTTGTGTGTAGGTACTGCCCTTCATCTGTTGGTCCATGGAGGGATATTTGAGGTATTTCCAATTTTCAGTGTTTACTATTAGAGCTGCTATTACCATTCATACACGAGTTTTATATGAATGTAAATTCACACAATACATAGATAAATACTTAGGAATGGATTGCTGAGTGACATGGTAAGTTTATATTTATCAAAGGTGATTGTTAAATTTACTTTAAATTTTATAATTTTTCTTCTAATTATAAAAGCGATACATGTTTATTGTTGAAATTTTGAAGAATATAGAAAAGTACAGGACCAAGAAGGTTAAAAAAAATCCTAATGCCATATATCTTTCCTTTTCATCTGGGTATGTGCACAATTTACTTTAATAAAAATGGTTGTTATTTATCTATTGTTTTGTGACCTATTGTTTACTTCACAAGTATTTTTGTATCATTAAATATTATTTATCATAATTTTTAATGACGTAGTAATATCCAAGAAGTAAATTTGAAGATAGGAGTATCATAAATCATGGCAGACTGATATAGGAGGTATTTTGGTACAGAGGAACTTAGAATTATTAGTTGTAGATGTTTGCACAGGCCTAATCATATTTGCATAGCCCTATATCATGTAAATTTATTTAAGAACAGTTAGAAACTAATATGTCCGATTGCCTGTGTGTGGCTATACCCTTTAGGTTTGAGGAATGTGGGTATGAATGAAATTTTGGTTCATTCTGCTTTATTTTCCCCCTTGGGTAAACTCAATAGCTATTAACAATGCTTTAAATGGTGACTGTAAGAATATTATCATTTTTCACTTTCATTAGATAATTTGCACTATTTTTCTTAAGTAAATTAAGAAATTGAGGTTAGAGACTATCATATAGTAAATAACCAGCTGATAACTAAAGATCTTTATTTTATTTTTTTTAATATGCTACCTGCATTACTGATTCAGGTGGGGTCTCTGTACTGAGATAATCAGTGAGTTTGCTATTTGGGAAGACTAGGTGTATTCTTGTGAGGAGACTTACATTCATTCACATGCCTGGTTTGCAAAGCCCTAGGCATGTCAGGTGTATTTTTGTGGTTCTCTGAAGAGTAGAATAACGGTATTTGGCTGGGTAATGAGGAGCAGACAAAGGATCTGAGAAGAATTTAAAGAGTTGCTTACCATTTTGGACATCTGGCAACCCTTTCTTAAGCACCCACCCTTTCTTCTGCCAGGCCTCAACTTCAGGATACATATTTCTTAATTAAGAAAGCACTAAATTAGAATCAATTGTTAATCTAGTAATCAAGGTGACTGACTTGGACAATGTGGGTTCTTCCCCCATTGGCATGAGCTTGATTGCAAAGCCCAAACCCTTCACATTTTAACCAGGGAAGAAAGTGTGCATGTGTACCAGTGCACCTCTGCATAGGGGAAAAGACTCATTGCCAGCCCAGAACAGAGGGGCCCATGGTTTAGTCTGAGAATGGAAAGGAAGTCCTCTGGAGCATGTGGGCTCTGAATTCCCAGTCTACTAAGTATGGCCAGCTGACCTCTAAACAAAATCCAAGTTATATAGATAGTAATTTGTTATCTTGCTTGTGGACATATTATCTAAAACCCAGCAATAGTAGTAGGAACAATAATTTCTCTTAAAAGAGTTGCTCTAGAGCTTGGCTTTGGCTTTATCTTTGTTAGAGAAGCAGTTAAAGAGAGTCTAGAATGTATGCCTTCCAGTTAATTGGGAACTAAAGCATCTTAATGGGAAATTGGTTGGTTCACTAGTAGGCAAATTAGTTTGGTGCAGGAGTGTATCAACGCAGTATGTGATGAATTTACTAAGCACAGTGTAAGTAGTTAGGAATAAGGGCAGCCGGAATCCTACGCTAAGCGGTGTTTCAAGGTGGCTTTGTATTTGGGCAACTTATCTAGTTCCTAAAGAGAGGAGAAAATGACATGTTTCATTTAATTGGATTTTAGTACCTTTTAAGCGAACGAGGCATTTATAAGTACTTAATGTCACTAGCCTTTGAAGACTGTCCTGTATTCCTGCTACCCAACTGTAGTTTCCCCTCAGTTTTGAGTGATTTTAATCTAAACACATTAAGTTTCAGTTTTGTTTTTTCTGCTTAGAGATGGAAAGCTGGGTCTGAAGAGAAGAGCAGAGCTCTTTTACAAGGAGGTCAGTGTTGGCACTCAGAAATGAAAGTATATCAACTAGTCTTGTAATGGATTTTAGAACTGTTCTGAATGGCATTTGGCATTTAGAGATTAGAAACATTTACAAGTTCATTGCTTATTATTTTTTCTTTGGAAATATTTTTTCTTTACTAATTTATATGTTCTTATGTCAAATGTTTTCCTGCCATGATCATCACAGAGCCCATTTTGGTATCCATGTGAACTAGTATAATTGGAGCAGGAGAAAATCAGGTTAGACATCAGGAAGAACTTCCTGAAAAGCTAGGACTATGGGAATGCTAAGAATATAGGGAAATCTTTTCTTGGAGACATATAAAGGAAAAATTTTAAAGTGATCTTTGTGCTGCATTTGATTTGTCTCTCTCCTCAGAATTAGGGGGAGTGCATGAAATCTTTTGTGACCACTTCTACTCTGTGCTTTTGTGATTCTCTGAGTATCAGCAAAGGGAAAAAGTCCAGTGCAAGTTTGAACCATTTTCATTACGGAATCTTAGGTGTAGGAATTCTTTCTGACAAGAGGAACAGATGGCCCTCTACCCTCTTTAAACACTTCTAATGGTGGAAACTTCTTTACCTCATAAGGAAGAGAGTCCATATTTGGACAGTTTAAGTTATTATAAATAATTTTAAATTGTGGTCTAAAATTTGTCTTTGGTAATTCTCTTCATTGGTTTTAGTTTTGTCCCTGAGCCATTGTATGCGAACTCTGTTCTTATACATAATCCTTCAAAAGTTTGAGAACAGCTTTCATGCCTCCCCACTAAGTGTTCTCTTTGCCAGAGTAAACCCCCAATTTCAACAGCCTTTCTTGACTTGATGAGGGTTTTTTTTTTTATTAGTCATCAATTTTATACACATCAAAAGTGTATACATTTGATGTGGGTTTGAGAGCTGTTATGACCCTGGTTGCTCTCACCATCCGGTTAAAACATGGCGCCTCTAATTAAACAGAAAACTCTGGCAGGCTCTGCTCATGCAGAGGAAAATGGTGCTCTTACCTCCCTTGTTCTGGATACTGTCACGCAGTCTCAGGTGGTCTTAGCTTGCTTGGGCAGCTGTGTCACACTGTTAACCGTCCTGAGCTTGCTGCCATCGAAACCTCTAGATCCTCTCACATCAGTGGTGTTTATCTGGTCCTCTTCTGTCCTCTGTGGGGCTGCTGAGTTTTCTCTAAGTATAATACTTTCATTGATAGTCGGGAAGTTCATCTTGTTAGTGTTGGCCCTGCTCTTTCTGAATCTTGATTTATAATTGCTGACCCTCCCAACTTTGCTCCTGCCATTTGTAAATTTGATAAGGACATTTATGCCTTCATTGAAGCCAGTAGTAAACATGTAGAACAGGATAGAGCCCTGCTTGGTTTTGGGAAGGCTTCTCAGTCTTAAAACAATTATTTGTTTTGTCTCAATGCAGTAAAGAAATGGTTGGACCAGTTGCTATCGAATCATGGGTCACAATTGGTGGCTTCCCTTTGTAGCGTCTCTACAGATCTTGGATCAACTCCTTAGCTTTGCAAGTCTGAAAATTCAATTTTTCTTTCAAGTCAGATGTGATATATAAATCTATTACTAAAAACTTTAAACGGTTTTAAATTATGAAATATTGGAAAGAGTACAGTGCACAATGTACTACAAAGCCTTCTTTGTACTTATCATGTAGAGTTAAGACAAGTGGAAAGGTTAATATTTTCCCCTTTTGTTCTGAATGCTAAGGAATATTCTTAGCCACAGAGACTAGTGCCCACCCTATGCTGAACACAGGGTCCTGAGGGTTGTAGCCAAGGGGAAGGTTCCCACTGGGAAATCCTGATGAGACCAGGCAGGGAGTGAGCTGCCAAGCAACTCTGGGCTAAGTGTGTTCTGCAAGTCTTGTTTTCTATGGCTGTTCTTTCCACCATTTTTCTTGTGTTTTAAAGGAGCAGTTTATTTTTTGTTTTTTTGTTATTTTTTTAAATAACTTTATTTATTTGTTTGTTTTTATTTTTGGCTGCATTGGGTCGTCTTTGCTGTGCGTGGGCTTTCTCTAGTTGTGGCGAGCGGGGTCTACTCTTCGTTGTGGTGCACGGGCTTCTCATTGCGGTGGCTTCTCTTGTTGCGGAGCACGGACTCTAGGCGTGCGGGCTTCAGTAGTTGTGGCACGTGGGCTCAGTAGTTGTGGCACATGGGCTTAGTTGCTCCGCAGCATGTGGGATCTTCCCAGACCAGGGATCGAACCCGTGTCCCCTGCGTTGGCAGGCGGATTCTTAACCACTGTGCCTCCAGGGAAGTCCCTAAAGGAGCAGTTTTGATGCAGGATGGTTGACCAAAGGTGTGTGAACTTGCCCCCAGAAACAAAAGAAGAGTATGGTGCTTGGTGTTAAAATGTGAATTTTACAGCAGTCAAAGAACTGGAGAAGAAAGATGAGCAGAAAAATAGGAAATGGCAGAAAGCCCTGGACATTATATAGGGCTTCATAAGTATTGCCACAACCTGGTGAGATTGACCCACAATTATGTGCAGCTAGAGGCATGTCTCGGCCTCAGGGGAGGAGCATGTAGGGATTGCCAGTGGGCCGAACGACATCTGTTTGAGGACTTAGCTGTTAAGAGGCTGCCTGGCTCAGCCTCCTCACAGGCTGTGTGTGACCTCGAGTAAGTTATCTAAGCACTCCTGCCTCATTCTCCTCATTTGTCAAATGGGGATTATACTAGAACACTTACCTTGAAGGCTCGCTGTGAGATCACATGAGTTAATATGTTGAAAGCAGTTAGAACCGGGCTTGGCAGATGAGTGGAGGGATGGTGATACGCGTTGCTCTAATAATGAGGATGACCGTGCACAGTGCTGATGGTATTTTCAAGAGTATATCCCCTGGGGTAAAGGAGGACTGTCTGCAGATTCTGCTTCAGGGAGCTGCAGTATCCACTCTAGGTTTCTACTGTCAAACCGATCAAAATATTCAGATTGGTTGGCTGGGCCTTCTTGTCTGTAGGACAACAGTCTGAATAACTGTTGGAAATTTTTCACTCTCCAGGTTTTCTGTTTCTAAAAGTCATTTAGATCATCCTCCTTTAATTTGTATTCTTCATTATAGCCTCACCCTTTATTTCAGTACAGGGTCAGAATGTGTTCAGTTTCTCGTTTGCTTAGTCACTGATCACATGCTAGGCGAGCTGCTGCTTTCTGTTGTCATGGAGGCAAATACTCTCCTTTCTTCAGTAAGGTGAACACATTACAGTAAGCAGCCAGTTTCACCCAAATTGTGTGGGCTAATTTTTTTAGTTTCAGAGAGGAACTTCAGGAGTTAGGGGCTTGTGTTTTCTTGGGCATGTAAATACCTATGAACCAGTTATGCAATAATAATTGTTTTGATCTTGAAGTAGTAGCAAGCAGTAGATAGACCTGAATCCAAATCCCAGCCGTGACCTTCTAACTTGTACTGAGTCTCACTTCCTTCATTTATAAAATAGGAATTACAAAACCTATCTTGCAATGTTATTGTAAGGATTAAATGTATTTCCTAACAGTGGTGTACAGTGTACATCTTGCTCACCTTGCTGATTCCAGTGTTACTTGGCATCAGTAGGTACCTTTTAGGCAAAAAAAAAGGAAATGAAAGTATTTTTTTCAGAAAACACATTCCAGTGGACTGCTGACTTTATAATGGATGTAACCTACTATCAATACGGGTTAAAAGTATCTGCTATGAAGAGGAATTTCTTTAAAGATTGATGTTTTCGGTGGTTTAAAACTTTAGACTTGAAAAAGAGAAATCAATTCTTGAGGTTACCCTAAAAGTTAAGCACCAGTTTAGAATCTTTTGATCTTTTAGTCTGTGTTGAGTCTTCAGTCAAACAGTTAAAGGCCAGCATCTTGGATGTCTTTGGAACAGTTTGTATGATTGAACTGGATTGTTTTTATTGTAGTAATCCGTTGAAATTCTTTAATTTTTTCCCCCTCCTTGCCTTGAAGCTTTAAAGCAAAATACCGCAAATCTCTCATCCAGAACTGTAGAAAACTCTTGATTTTCTCTATGACAAGAATAGTCCATTTTTAGCAACTGTGTGCTCCATATACTCAAAATTTAGCAAATTGGGTTTCAGTGGGAATGCTTTAATTTCTGTGATTATTGTGAACATGTTTACGCTGACTTACGGAGAGTTACACGTGCTTTCCTTATACGGTCAAAAGGTTTTGAGGGTGTGTAATTTGTAAGGAGGGTATAACCAGTTAAAAAACAGAGTCTGTCCATGGGTATAGAGAACAAACTAGGGGTTACCAGTGGTGGGTAGGGAGGGGCATTGGAGGGGTAGGGGATTAAGAGGTACAAACTTTAAAAAAAAAACCCAAACACAGTCTGTCTAACCTGTTAGGAATGAGATAACTTCAGGGCTTACTGTCATTTAAGGATTTCTTCAGTTAGCCAGATGTCTTTAAAAACACAAATCATCATAAGTCTTGGGGGCATGCTTTTGCTTGGCTATTAAAGAATTTTTCAGAGAAAGGATCTTGTGGAATGTTGAGTGCTCATTTGGGTTTGAGGAAGCACTCAGGACACTGGCACAGTCAGCGGAGTAGCTGACAGGTTTCTGTGCCGTCATGTGCTTCAGGGGAGCCCCCAGTTACCACGTGGCCAGCGGACTCCTCTCTGAACTGTTGTTTTTAAAGGATAGCGTGGTCCTAGAATGAGAATTAATGTTGTGCCTCTCTGACAGGTAAATTATAAAGTCGTGTACCTCTGGAAAACTTTTAGCATCCATTAGTTGTGCATGCTGTACTTTCAGGGTAATACCTAAGTGGCATGATTTAATGTTCGGTGTCAGAAATCTCCTTTATCATTTGGAACAATGTTTAAAATAATGCAGTTTTCCTTTTTTATGTAAGCAATTCTTTACTGATGAAGCTGTTCTCTCCCAGCTCCTTTTTTTTCCTGAATTAAGGGACACTTGCAGAAGTATAACTTTTGGCACTATGTTTGGGGTAAAATTGTTGAGGGAGGGAGCGTGTGTGTGTGTGTGTGTGTGTGTGTGTGTGTGTGTGTGTGTGTGAGGCAGAGAGAGAGAGACAGAGACAAAGACACACAGATAGGGGCAGGCAGAACGTGCTTTTGAAAATAGCCATGTGAGGAACTTCCCTGGTGGTCCAGTGGGTAAGAATCCACACTCCCAATGCAGGGGGCCCGGGTTCGATCCCTGGTCGGAGAACTAGATCCCACCTGCATGCCGCAACTACGAGTTCGCATGCTGCAACTAAGAGTCTGCATACCGCAATTAAGATCCCGCATGCCGCAACTAAGAGCCCACGTGCTGCAACTAAGACCCGGTGCAGCCTAAATAAATAAATAAATAAGTAAATAAATAAACATTAAAAAGAAAAGAAAATAGCCATGTGAGTATGATGGCATTGCTTAGCCATCATTTCCTTTCAACACAATCCCCAATTCTTGCTTCTCTTAGATTTTTTTTTTTTTTTGGAAGTGTGGTATTATTCAATTTTCATTAAACTGAGCTTGGGACTTAGTGACACCATTAGCTCTTAGATGTTCTTTAGGAATCACTCATTGTGCCAGAGCCTGTGGCAGAGATTAAGCCAATAACCAGACCTTCTCTTGGACACACAGCTATACAATATTTTCCGGTTACTCTCAGTAGCTGAGGCCTTACCAGTGGAATGGGGCAGGAGATGGGAGCCAGGCTCAAGCCTGGACAGCTGTGGTGGTCCAGATTCTTTTCTCCTTCAGGCTGGAATAGAGCAGGGTCACTTGGAAGCCAAGTGTTGCCGATGGCAGAGCCACAAGGTGGCGGGAACCTGGGTCCCTGGAAAGCTACTTGGAGGAGAATCACCCAAGCAGCAGTATCTGCATGGGGCTGTTATGTGAGCAAGAAATGAACTTTTATTGTGTTACACCAACGAGCTTCCAGGGTGTCTCTGTTAACAGTGGCCAGGTTTACTTTCCTACTTACCTGTTACCCAGTGTAAGGTGCTAGAGCAGCTCCCCATCACTTCAGACCTGTGTTCGGGCCTAGGGACAAAGCCTTCATTGATTGTTTCCAACAGATTGGCTTTCTTCACTGACCTATCCTTCTTTGTTTCCTTCCCTTTCACTCCATTCTTATTCCTTTCTCTTCTTTCATTAAAATAACTTGCAGATCTTGCAATTCAAATCTCAGCTTCCATGCCCTGCCTCTCAAAGGTCTCCTTGACTGCCCAGTCTAAAATAACTCCCTAGGCACTTGGCATCATTCAGCATTATCTGATATTTTCTCCATGCGATCAGGGGTTTGCTCAGTTCACTCATGCCTCTGTTGTTCCTAGAACAGTGTGTGGAATGTATTCTAATAAGGGCTTAATACTTGATGAATGGAGTATGAAACTATCTTACTTTGTATTAAGAAAAAAGTGGTATATGAAAGATCACAGTGGAATCAACAAAGAGTATGAAATGATTCTTTTGCTTTACAGAAATGGATGTTCTTTTAATTTAACCTTTTGAGTCCTGTCTGTGTGTAAGATACTGCCTAGACCTAGACAAAAAAGGATAGGTCAGTGACAAAGGCAAATCTAGGTCCCGTGGGACCCAGAGTTTGCCAGATATTTGGCTAAGATCCTCGAAAATGAGTGCTCTGTTTGTTGACCTGTAAACAGATAGTAGTAGCATCCAGGTCCAGAAGAATGAATAACTGATATTACTTTGCCAAACTGTTAGAATGAATTATCTTCAGGATAAAAATGCCTTTAGTTTTTTCTTTTTTCCTTGCAGTTTAGAGGGAAGACTGTTTTGAAGTAGAGAGAGTTTTCATTGATAAAATGTGAAACCTTTTTAATGGATGTATAGTGCTTATTTTACGTTTCTACATTTATTTCTTTGGATCCTGTTGCTGCCTCTAAGAGGAATTGGAGAGGGTCATAGTAAGTTTGGTGAAATAATTTAGCCTTTTGGGTACATTATCCTCATCTGCAAAATGAGGACACTATACTTCCAAATGGAGGGAAGTGCTCGGCACACGTTAGGTATTCAACAGATGTTTCTTCAATGAACTAAGAATGCCAGCTAATAATGTTTTTAGTACTATCATATTAACAGCTAGTTAATTTATTTATTAAGCACTTAAGTGTTAGGTGCTGGGCAAGTATCAATACACTGGACTTCATTTAGTCTTACCTGTCCCATAAGATAGGTTGGTTCTGTATTTATCCCCATTTCACAGTTTAGGTAGCTGAGGCAGCTGAGATTGAAACCCAGGTCTGCCTTAACCCTAGAGGACTCACAATCAACCTTTGCCTTCCTCGCTCTAAAGCATTACCAGACCAGCGTCTCTTGTCTACCTGGTCAGTTGTGTTGACCCAAACCCATGTTTTTCTACCTTCTAGGGTTATCTTAAGTACTCTTTAGAAACTATGGAGCCATAGGGTACTGTGAAAGAGACTGTACTCCAAGAAAGGCCAGCCTCCACAGTGTCCTTTCTGGTGTGACCACCTCTGTCCCCTAGATCAAATGCAGATCTGATGTGTCCCTCCCCTGCTCAGAATCCCTCCGGTGAATCCCTGTCCCCCAAGCCCTCTGTGAACTGGCCTCTGCCTTCATGTCCAGCTTCCCCTCTGGCCCTGCTCTCCACCTCCGGCCGCAGTAAACCCCAAGGAACTGTTCTATACCCAGTCTTTACTTGGAATTCCCTTCCATTGACAAAGTCCCTTTCATCCTCTGGGAAGTCTTTCCCAGTGTTGCAAGGCGGACTTGGTTACTCCTGCTCCCATCTCTGCAGGGACCCCTGGTCCTAACTTGGGTGTTTAAGCTTTTCTCTGCCTACCAGACCATGAGCTCTGTGAAGGTAAGGGTCAGGTCTTGTCTTCTTCCTACCATCTATGCTTGGCACACATCAGGTGTTTGTTGTATGAAGAGAGAAGGGAGAATAAAATAATTCAAAAGTGGTCACAATATTCATGTTCCTTGAACAAGTCTTTTCTTCTAAGTACTCAAAGTACATCCATATGTAGCTTGTTAAGACCCCATTGAGTTATGTCTGGGGTGACTGTCAGTCAACGCAGTGGGCCAGGCACTGCTTCCAGGTGATGCAGTGCTGAGCACAGTGGCAGGATGTGCCAGGAGTTAGGTGGGAAGCAGAGTCTACCTAGCAGAGATGGGCTTGAACCTCCAGATTCTGCACCTGAATCTGCTCCAGATCACTGTGGTCAGAGTACTTTACCTCTGAAAGCCTCGGTTGCCTCATCTGTGAAATGGGGGTGATGGTTTCTACCTCAAAGGGTGGTTGTAAGGATTTCATGAGATAATTCACTTAGCATGGTGCCTGATACATTCAAACGCACGGTACTATAAATTAAAACACAAAGGGATCCTGTGATGGCCATTTTTATCCTTATGGGTTCCTAAGCAACCTCAGTGAATAAATTGGTAAATACTACTGTTTTCACGTTGAATGTCCATGTTCAGGAGTGAGAAATTTCATACTCACTGTGAGTTAAAACAAAGTCTGACTCTTTTTCCTGAAATGACTTCAATAACATCTTTATGGTGGGGGCTTGAATGATGGTGAAGTATCTGCAACTAGGCATCTGTCACAGTAAGGTTTGTAAAGCATATTAGGTTATATTTGTCCATTGAATGTTTATAGTTGGCCCTATGAAAAACCAGAAGTTTATATACCACAGAAGTTTGGGTTAGAGTTAGCGAATGATCAAAGCTGTTTCATGTTCAGATTGAAAAGCCATTTGACCATAAGTACTATTTGGTCATCTGAATTTGTAAATTGCTGATTGATAAATGCCAGCAGAGGGGTAAATGGGAGTTCTTTCTCTCTTCCTCCCATCTGTCCATCATCTGTCTGTAAGAAATGGAAGGAAGTACTGGGGTTTCAGGCCAGCACTTTCACAAGGGCCCTGGAATAACTGCCTACTTTCACACAAGGGAAAGTGTCCATTTCTGCCCTGTGGCCCCATCTTCTCAGTGGCACAGGGCTTTTGGGGCTGCTGCAGTCAGTGGTAAGCAGAGCTGAATAAGGGTGGTGTCTCCTGGGAAACTGGTGCATCTTCCTGCTCTTGGAAGAACCTCCAGGAGAGGGCAGAAAATGTCAATCGTTTCTTGCCCGGGTTCCTGCATTGGGCCTCTCTGGTTTCAACCCCCCATGTCCCATCATGGTCTGTTCCCAACAAAGCAGCCAGAGTGATCCTTTTGAAATGAAGTTCTGATCTTGTCACCTTTCTACCCCGAACTGTGCAACAGCTTCCCACTGCAGAGTTAACACCCAGGTCCTTACAGTGGCCTTTACTTACCCCTGACCTTGCCTCCCATTTCCCTCCTCTTCTGCTTCAGCCAGCAGGTTTCCTTGGTGTTTTCCAAACACTCCAGGCACATGTCACTTCAGGGCCTTTGCCCCTGCTGGTCCCTCAACCTGAAATGCTCTTTCACATCCGCAAGGCTCACTCTCTTACTCTGTTCAGGTCTCTATTAGAATATCCTACTACTGTCCTATCTAAAACATCCCTCTCTTTACCCTGCCTTATTTTTATTGGGTCTTCCTAATCGCTCACATATCAGGGACTTAATTATTTGTTCATTGTGTCTGTCTCCCCACTAGAATGATAGGGTAGGTCAGCGATCCCCAACCCTTTTGGCACCAGGGACTGGTCTCATGGAAGACAGTTTTTCCACGGACAGGGGTGGGGGGATGGTTTCGGGATGATTCAAGCACATTACATTTATTGTGCACTTTATTTCTGTTATTATTACATTGTAATATATAATGCAATAATTATACAACTCACCATAATGCAGAATCAGTGGGCGCCCTGAGCTTGTTTTCACTTGCCACTCACTGATGGGGTTTTGATATGAGTCTGCAAGCAATTGATTTACTATGGTCTCTGTGCAGTCAGACCTCTCTGCTAATGATAATCTGTATTTGCAGCCGCTCCCCAGCGCTAGCATCACCGCCTCAGCTCCACCTCAGATCATCAGGCATTAGATTCTCATAAGGAGCATGCAGCCTAGATCCCTCGCATGTGCAGTTCACGGTAGGGTTCGCGATCCTATGAGAATCTAATGGCGCCATTGATCTGACAGGAGGTGGAGCTCAGGCGGTAATGCGAGCGATGGGGAGCGACTGTAAATACAGATGAAGCTTCGCTCGCTCGCCCGGCGCTCACCTCCTGCTGTGCGGCCCGGTTCAGGGGGGTTGGGGACCCCTGGGGTAGGTGATTTGTTTTAGCCACAGCACCTAGTTGACACTCAGTACATATCTGGAATGAAGGCCTGAATGTATGGGGAGACACAGGGGCTGGTTCTGGCTACCTGGTGGGTAATGGGCCAGTCTCTCATCTGTCTGTGTCTCTGGGGGTTGTGAGGTTCAAGTGGGGTAGCATGCACAAACGCCTTGTGAACAGTGGAGCAATAGGGAAATGGAAGGTATTATTCTGAACAAGATTAATTGCACGCTCAGCCTTTTCGGATTGGTCCTCTGTGTGTGTTGCTCCAAATGTTGTGCTGGTCTTGCTGCACTTGGTGCCGAGTAAGGAAGAGGGAGGAGACTCCAATTGACTTTTGGCTGAATGGTACCTCTGATGAAGCCAACCTGGCAGTTCTGGATGTAGGTACTGTTTTTCACTGGCTAAGAACCCTGAACAGTTGACCTGAAGATTCAGAGAGAATCCTAAGTAAGGGGGAAAAAAGGACAACGCCAGAAAAAGGGGCTCTTGCATTCTAAAGCATTGTCGATTCTAAGGGAGAATGGGAAAGCAATCTCTAAGTGTGTCCTCCCCTTCTCCCTACATTGTTGTACATGACATAGGAAAGATGGAATTACTAGAGTGGGGGTGTGGCAAGTAGTTGGATGTGAGTAGTTTGAAAACACACCCTCCCCCTTTTATGATGTGTCACAAAAATACACATTCTGTAGTGTTTCTTTTGCCCTTAGTTCTTGATTTTGAACAGATGAAATGTTCTTTGCAGATGCCAAAATTTAGGTCCTTCCCTCCACCTCCCTTCTTTTTAACAAAGGTGTTTCCAGATTGTAGTTCCTGGTGGGGTGGATATTTGTCTTTCTTCTGCTCATTTTCATTTATCTATTTTCTATCTTTCTTGCCCTTATCAGTTAAATTCCACCTTGCTTTGTTTTTCCAGCCATTTGTCCTCTTCCGTTGTCATCCCTCCTCAGCCTGCCGTTGCTGCTGTTTCTTCCTTTCCCGCCCCACTGAGCCCTCATCTTTTGAGTCTTCTTCTTTCCTCGCTTCCCATCCACTCTGTGGGAGCTGAGGCTGATCTTGGTCTCTGGATGCTCTTTCTTCATTGTCCTGCTTCTCTGGTTTCTGTGGCTTCATGCTTTCCATTCTGTGACTGAGCTGGCTTTTACCTGCATTTGTTCCAATTTGAGAAGGAAAAAGAGTCAGGAGAAGAGCAGCAGGCCCTGAGAGCGCTCTTTGGTTGAACAAAGGTGATGGGGGTCTAGGAAGAGAAGAGACAGGAGGATGGAGGGATATGGGTGTAGTGGGGGTAGGGGACGTCAGGAGAGTTTGCTTCTGATCCTAACTTGTTTCCATAAAGATTCTTCCCAGTCCTTCGGGGAGGAGTAGGATTCAGTTGGGGGTCAGAGGTTGTAGCTTGGAGCAGTGGGAAGAGGATTGGATGGAGGGTGAAGACAGGGGCTCTGGCCTGAGGTCTGCTGTGTGATGGGACCCAGAACAGGTCACCTATTGTTGTGGGCCTTCAGTTTCCTCACTGGTGAAGTCAGGGTTTTGATCCAGATGAGTCTTTCAGCTGTATATTTTATAAATTTCTGAACCTCTGCTTCTTTTAGTGAGGATTCTGATTCTTTTATCTTGCATGGGTCATTACTCTGCAGAATCTTCCACGCTCTTATTTAAGAATGGCCTGTGTGTTTGTCTCTCTCTGCGTGTGTGCGTGAGTGTGTGCCTGTGTGCATTGGGGATAGAGGTTAGAAGGGGTGTTCTGGCACAGCTGGCCAGATGAGAGGGGCAAAGGGCTCCTTTCCTTTGTGCCCTCATGAGAGGGATTTCCTGTGGAATGCAGGAGCTCTGTGGTCTACCCTGAAATAAGAATACAGGTGGCATGTCACAGTTCTGTGTTTAGGAGAGATCAATTTATGGAGACTTAAGGTTCCTTGTATTCCTGGTAGTCTTGGTTTTGGTATGGTGTGTTCAGTCCTGTCAGCTGACCTACACTGACCTTCAGACACCACTTGGTTTGACATAAATCTGTAGACTTCAAATGTTAGAAATAACCATGTGAGATTACTGTCTGCATGGGTTCAACCTGAATATGAAATTGGGGAATCGTAGTGTTTACCGTGTTGTGAATGTAAAGCTTGAGCTATGAAATATAAAATGAGCTAATAGGACTTTATTTTCCAATATAGACTATATAGCAGAGGGTGTCCTAGAGTCAGAGGGGCCTTAGAGACCCTAAATAGAGGTGCTGAAACTTTTTTTTTTGAAGGAGAAATCTTTTTTTTTTCCCCCACACAAAGTATTATGGAGAATGATGTATAAACTGGGTACAAACTTTATCATAACTATATTTTGCAGATTTATTACATTTATTAATTCAATGAGAGCAATGACTTAGCCTAGCAGTTCAAGTCTTCTGCAGTGTATTAAATTTTGGTAGATAATACAGTTAAGTGAATGTAATCTTTTTAGGTGTAAATATAATTGAAAACATATTTTCCAAAATGAAATTTAAAAGGAAAGTTTATAAAGTCCCAACATTCCTCCATTAGAACCTATGGTTCCCCTGATTTCAGTTTGAAGACCACCAATGCAGAGAGTGAAAATAAACTAATCATCAATCCAAGGAGCTAGGAAATAAACCAAAGCAAAAGAATAAGGGAGAAATTAAACAAATCCCAAACACCACTTATCTAGACCTCCCATTTTTTTAATATTGAAGCTGTTAATGTAGAATGATATACATGGTGTCATAAATTCTAGACTTTCAAGTCTAGATAGTTAGCCCCATTCTCTTAGAATAAGCAAATAAGCAAAACAAAAACAAAAATCAAAGCCATCATCTCCTGGTAGTGCCTATTCCTCCTAAGCTGAAGTAATCCAAGTCATCTTTGGACGTCTCTGATCCTTAGAAGGCTCTCACTGTGGAACTGAACTCTGTGCCCTGTCCTTCCCTCCATTGTTTCATGCTTTCCCCTGGGGGCCTGCAGAACATGTGTAATCCCTTGTCTGCATGGCAGACCCTCAGATATTTGTGACAGTGACCGTTTAATCATGAGCCTTTTCTCCTTTGGCAAAACAGTCCCAGTTCCTTCAATTGTTCCTCATATGACAGCATGGTTTCTGTGTCCCTGCAGCATCCTTGTCACTTTCCTCTGAACATGTTGTCAGTTTTGTCTATATTTCTAATAAGGTATTCCATGGCCCAGGTATGTCTGAGAGGTATAGAGAAGAGCTGGACCGTAACCATTCTTAATGAACTTACTAGATTTTCTTCAATGTAGGGTTGAACAGAATTAGCATTTTTGGGTGGCTGTCTCAGTGATAACTCACACTTAGTTGATTATTGACTAAAATCCCCACTGATATCCAACTATTAAACAGCGTTTTGCTTCATTCTTAATTTTTTCAGTTGATTATTTTGGAACCAAGTGCAGGACATTTATTCCTCCAGAAATATTGGGATAATGGAAGGGTAGAGATTATAGTTTAAGTATTCTTATATCCAACTCAGTATATTTCCTACTATGATCTACTTGAAGTATCAGTTTTTGTTTTCCGTTTCCAGGAGTTCTATGTTTTTATGGAATCTGTGAGTAAGTTAGTGATTTTAAAAGGAAGTAAGCTAAGCAACTTTTTAAAGCCTGCTTCTGGTCTTGTGAGAAATCTAGAGTCATTTACTGACCTTCGTCATGAATTGTTTTTCACTCAATTTAGCTGTGTTACAGAAACAAAGGCTATTTCAATTCTATAGTGGTGAATCATTTCACCAAATGTGAAGGTCGTCAAGAATTTTTTATGCTTGTGTCTGTGTTTAACTGAGTTTAATGCAGAGGTTTGGATAATGGATGCCTTTTTAATAAATATTACTGTATACATTTAATTTATGGTAATTATTCCTTTTGATTAGTAATCTTGGTAATTGTGTAATTCAGATGTTTTATATCCTTGTAAATTTTGTCTGCTTGTTCTATCAGCTATTGAGAGAGCCATGTTAAAGTTTCCCACTGTGATTATGGATTTGTCAATTTTTCTTTTATATATTTTGAAGCTATGTCTGTATTAGGTGCATACAGATTTAATACTGTATCATTTTGTTTAACTTACACTGTATGATGAAAAGTTCCTCTTTCTCTAGTAACATGTCTTGGTTTAAAAACGACTTTGATATTGTTTTGGCTATACTAGCTTTCTTTTGGTTAGTGTTGCATAGTGTATCTTTTTACTTAAACTTTCTGTGTTATTTTTAGTGTCTCTTGTAAACAACATATAGGTATTGTAACTGTTCTTGAATTAAAATTCCATACCTAACTGTCTCAGTATTGTATTTGGATCAGTTAGTCTGTTTATATTTAATATAATTGCTGATATAGTTGGATTTATATCTATCATATAACTCTCTATTTGACACGTTTTACGTTCTTAATTTCTCCTGTCTTATGTTTTTGATTATTTATTTTCTATTTCATTTTTTACTCTATGACTTGTTAGCTATACATTCTTTTACCATTCTGTTAGTGGTTACTCTCAACATACAACATGTAGATTTGACATATTATAAATATAGTAAGTTATTACTTTTAACGTTTTTCCAGAACTGTTAGATGCTCTAATTCCACTTCCCTTTAATGTTACTGTAGTCAGACATTGTAGTTGTACAGATACTTTAAACTCCATGACATTTTAATTATTATTTTGTACACTAGGTATTAATTATATTTACTCACTTCATTGTGCCTCACTGCCTCTTTTTTTTAAATTTATAGTTCATAGTGTTTTTATTTATTTAATTTTATTTTTTTAAAATTTTATTTATTTTTGGCTGCGTTGGGTTTTCGTTGCTGTGCGCGGGCTTTCTCTAGTTGTGGCGAGCAGGGGCTACTCTTCGTTGCAGTGCATGGGCTTCTCATTGCAGTGGCTTCTCTTGTTGTGGAGCACAGACTGTAGGTGTGTGGGCTTCAGTAGTTGCGGCACATGGGCTCAGTAGTTGTGACTCGAGGGCTCTAGAGTACAGGCTCAGTAGTTGTGGCCCATGGGCTTAGTTGCTCTGCAGCATGTGGAATCTTCCCGGACCAGGGCTCGAATCTGTGTCCCCTGCATTGGCAGGCGGATTCTTAACCACTGTGCCATCAGGGAAGTCCCCTCACTGCCTCTTGTATTTTCATGTTTCTGTTTGAGATCATTTTACTTTTGCTTGAATAAGTTCTTTTAGTAATTATTTTAGTGCTGGCCTGCTGGCAGTGAGTTCCCTCAGTATGTATCTTTTTTTTTTTTTTTTTTTTTTAATTTTACTTATGGCTGTGTTGGGTCTTCGTTTCTGTGCGAGGGCTTTCTCCAGTTGCGGCAAGCGGGGGCCACTCTTCATCGCGGTGCGCGGGCCTCTCACTATCGCGGCCTCTCTTGTTGCGGAGCACAGGCTCCAGACGCGCAGGCTCAGTAATTGTGGCTCACGGGCCTAGTTGCTCCGCGGCATGTGGGATCTTCCCGGACCAGGGCTCGAACCCGTGTTCCCTGCATTGGCAGGCAGATTCTCAACCGCTGTGCCACCAGGGAAGCCCCCTCAGTATGTATCTTAAACATTTAATTTCAACTTCATTTTTAAGAATATTTTTGTTAGGTGTGGAATCTTAGGTCATCACTTACTTTCATTGTTTTGAAGATACCATTCCATTGTCTTCTAGCTTCTGTAACCTCTCAGAGTGGTTCTGCCCTTTCCAGAATTTTTATTATATTTTATTCTCATTTCCATAGTTTTCTGATGCTTTTAAGAATATTACTTTTAATTTTTCAGTCTTTATTTTCTTGTTATCATCAGGAATGTTGGCCTGTTCTGCTCTATTTCATCCTGTCTGGGAAAAAAAGCCATTCCTACCCCAAAGGCTAGTTCTGAAGAAACATCTTATATAAGTCTTTTAGCTCATTTTGGTTTACCTTCCTTAAAAAAAAATGACATTGTGATATTTTCCCTGAATCTAACCAATTTATATTCAACTGAATTTTGTTGACTTAGATTTGGTTTGGATAATAAATTTTAATGATCTTTATATTTTACACCCTACGAAAGATGCTTTAAACATGCTTTAAATCAGCAGTTCTTAACCTTTTTGAATCATATGCTCCTTGTACCCTCCTAGGAGTCTCTGGTTAAAAGACAGACACTCTCCCCAGATGAATGCTTAAAACTGTGCATATATCTTCATGGGGATTAAGCAACATTTCTCCCACCTCCCATTCCCTCTCCACCCCACATCTACCCATGGGTTTCAGGACGAGAATCCTTGTATTCAGTACATAAAATAAATGTTGAGTTAAGTGTAAAGGTGTAGATAAGTCAGTTAATACCTGAGCACTTGCTGTTTGTACCATGACATGTTGGGGAGAAAAGTGTGCTGGGCCTGAAACAGGAAGATCTAGATTTGATTTGTGGCTTTGCCGCACACTGGACCTAAGAGTAGTATCAGTGTTCTCATTTACAAAATAAAAATCATCATAATACTTCCCAGACATTATTGTGGGAATAAGATGAGAAAATACATGAGAAATCACTTTATATACTGTTCGTATAAAATAATATATGTATGTCTATAGATAAGCACTTATATCTAATATGTGCACACAACATATAGGAAATAATTTTTGCATTTTCAAACTTTGTTTTAAAGAAATACTTGAGTTGAATACAGTAATTAGAAATAAAAAATTTTGTGCCCACAGCCCTTTCTTTGGAATTTTGCTTGAGGAATGTAAAGGTAGTATAACTTAGAGGGTGGGGCAGAAATCAGGAAGCCCAGTACTGTTCATCTGGCTCTGGGATCCTGTTAATGCTGGTACTAACTAGTACCTGTACTTTTATTCACTTACCTATGACATGGGACAATGCATCTTTTTAAAATTTATTTTTTAAGGATCTTACAACATTCAACCCACTGTGCTCTGCAGAGAAGTCTCTAGGTAGAATTACTAATTTTTTTTTTTTTTTTGGTTACTATAAAGAGGTCAAGATTCCAATACTAAAAAGAAAAAATCGAATTTGATAGTTCACTTAGAGTACTATATTTATATTATGATAATGGTTTTAATAGCATGTATTAGGAAATATTCATTGTAATATTTAATATCAATTAGCATTTACCTTCATTGTACTTCTATCAAAAATCATCCCATATAAAGGCTGTGTAGAATATTAGACTATCTTAGAAAACAGAACAGTCTTACTGTCATATGAAAAGGTGACAATTATCAATAAAAAGCATTTATTAAATTACCATTTTTGTTTGTTACCACGAAAACTAGGATTCATAACATTTTTTGAATCTTTGGATGCCTTTGAGAATGTGATGAAAATCATAAACCTTTCCTTAGAAAACTGGACACACATGCACATAAACAGTTTTGCTCATAATTTTTAGAGGTTCGCAGACCAACTGTGACCCATATGGACTCTTTCTGTGGCCACAGATTAAGAAACCTCACTATAAAAGGATGCACACTTTGTTCTCATTGTCATCATTTGAAACTATAGTATTTGTTTACTGCCTGTCATGCCAGGTATTTTAGAAACCACATAGTTAAGGTGGTTGTCCAGCAAATGATGCTGTTATTAACAAAGTATACACAGATACATTGTCTATAGAGGATGAGAGAGAAGAAAGGGAGAGAGGGAAGGAGAATATTAGTACAAGAATACTCAGTGATCAAGATAATACAGCCACCAAGTTATTCAGGGTATTAGAGAACTTGAATTAGAGACCATTGTAGACAAATGAAAAAATATTTAGAATATGCACATCAAGGTCACTGTCGATTTCCATTTTAAATGCCATTGGAAGAGGAGCTGGGAGAGTTGGATGAAATAGTTTATGGTGGCAAATACATTTAATACCTCTTTGGTTTCTTTGATGAAATCCATACATGATAACAGCATTTCAGCAGAAGGTTTGATCTTTGAGAATTATTGATGAGTTTTACAAGTAGAATTTCTCTAGGGGGATGCTTGATGGTAAAAAATGTTGGTTTAATTTGCCTAATTTTTTTTGTTTGTGCTTATATTGAGAGATATTTAGT
Organism: Balaenoptera physalus; assembly: GCF_965194825.1. Classification (NCBI taxonomy): domain Eukaryota; kingdom Metazoa; phylum Chordata; class Mammalia; order Artiodactyla; family Balaenopteridae; genus Balaenoptera; species Balaenoptera physalus. The sequence goes on along the minus strand of NC_138890.1, from coordinate 119,839,911 downwards.
GTGACTGTACTTCGTTAAGTTTTTCTACCTTACATTTGTTATTCCTGTTTTCCATGTTACCTGATCTTTAGTGGTTTTACAGGAGTATTTGGGTGCTTTTGATTTGGGCACAAGAAAGTAATAGGGGAAAGGGGATGATTTTGATGTTGCTCTCAATGGGTTCATTTGGGAAAGTGAAAATTTTGACCTGCCTATGGCAAAGGTGAACTTAGATGTAAATAGAAGAGGGAAGACTAGAATTCTTTAAATCAAAATTTAATCAGGCCACTAACATTGCTGGCACCATTTAGTAATAGGCTTTGATAAAAATGGGCAATAAATTTCAGTGGCAGTGGAAAAAATACGAATTAAATCAACGAGGAACTGTTTATTATCTGTCAACTTAGGAAATAATAAAAAAGTTTTGGCAAAGTTGGAATGAAAATGATACTTTTTTTAAAATTTTAATTTGTCCTTATTTCTTTTTTTAAAAAAAATATTTATTTATTTATTTTTGGCTGTGTTGGGTCTTCGTTTCTGTGCGAGGGCTTTCTCTAGTTGTGGCGAGCGGAGGCCACTCTTCATCGCGGTGCGTGGGCCACTCACTATCGCGGCCTCTCTCGTTGCGGAGCACAGGCTCCAGACGCGCAGGCTCAGTAATAGTGGCTCACGGGCCTAGTTGCTCCGCGGCATGTGGGATCTTCCCAGACCAGGGCTCGAACCCGTGTCCCCTGTATTGGCAGGCAGATTCTCAACCACTGCGCCACCAGGGAAGCCCGAAAATGATACTCTTGACCAGCACAGGTGGTAATGAAAGTTGATACATTTTTTGAAAGCAGTCGTGACAATTGTGCCCATTCTTGGCCTTATTTCTGGAATTCTACTCTAAAAAAGTAATTTAAAGCATAAAAACAATACACATGAAAGTATTTATTGCAGTATTTTTTATAATATTAGCAAGCTAGAAATACCCTTAATGTACAATAGAGGAATGATTAAGTAAATTATGGAACATCAAACACTTGATGGAATGCTATTAAAAATGGTGCCAAAAATTGTAACAACATGGAAAAATGCTTTTGATAGGTGAAAAGTACAACCATATGTGTATTTATGCCATGAGTATAACTATGTAATAATTAGCTGTGCATTGAACAAAGACTGGAAGGAAATAGGAAAAATAAAAAAAGGTTGATAAACTAGGGTGGTGTCAGTATAGATGAAATTTAGATATCTTTAATTGCTATCATTTTGTTCAAAAATGAAAAATTTAAGACAGTTTTCTAATTTTATGCACTTATGGGTTATGTTCAATATTGAATTAATTGGGAATTTAAGTATTTGGTGTGAAGAATGTTTTTGCTCCTAATGGATAGCTACTGTTCCAGAATGATTTATTGAGTAGTTCATTCTTTCCCTACTGATTGGAAATGCCACCTTTATTATTACATAATTTCCAAGGCAGGAAATTCTGCCATGGAATTCTGATGTTCTGATCCCTCCCCCTACAGCTCAAACATTATTCTCTCTCTCAAAACTTTTGTTTCTAGTCTTGTGTATTTATTCTTCCAGATGAACTTTACAGTAAGCTTGTTGAGTTTCATTTGACAAATTTAGTTTCAGTTTTAATTAGAGTATATTAAATCTACAGATTAATTTGGGAAGATAATTTTGCATATTAAGCCTCTTATTGTTTCCAGAAGTTTCAGTGAAGTAACTGAGTGTTGTTTTTGTTTTTGTTTTTTAATTTGGAATATAGTGAATTGACAGTAAGGTTATAACACATCTCTGTTTTTTCTGCATAGAAGCAGAATGATTCTGATATTGATGCCAACATTCATTTATAAAAATTTATAGTTTTCACTTGCCTAAAGCAAAGTATACAATTAAATCCAGATGGGGAAATGATGGCAACACACTGGAAATCTGTACATTGGAATTTATCTTTGTCATTAATAAAATTAGTGGCCTTTTGAGAAAATACATTTTGAATGGCCACAGTGATTAGAAAGTCCTCAATCTTAGTCAAAAATTGTCACCTGTGCCTTATCATTTATGCTGTGCTTGTTCCTCAGCACATGATGAGAAGCTCATTCCATCTGCTGGTCTTCTTGGTAGCTTTATCTAAATCTCCTTTGAGCTTTGTCTAGCTTTTTTGAATGAAAATGTTCTTGTTCATGTTTCCTTTCCCTGTCTTCCTCTCCTGCCACTCCACTCCCCATCCCCTTCTATCTCATTGGGTCTCTTTGTTCGTTTCTGTATCATCCCCTCCCTCCTCCTCCCATAATATTCTTCACCATATCTTTCTGATCTCTCTGTGATTAGCAAATGAGAGACCGTTTTTATTGCTGAATATTATTCTTAGTGCTAGGACTTCTGAGAATCTCTCCTTAATGGCCATGTCTTATTTCTGACCTGACTGTTATTTATCTTCTTTGACCAATATAAAGCTTGGTATGGTCTTGAAAGGGAGGCATAGTTGAATTATAAAACTCTCCTGTTTGGAGTTGTATTGCATTGAAAAGGGCTGCAAACACTTTCGTAAGTTGTAGTCCTAGTTCACCTAACCAAATAAAGTAGTAATATGATCGTTGTTTTGAATAGATACAGATTAGATATCCTTGTGATCTGTGAAAAACTTTGATCTGTTTATACAATTTATTTTCTAACATTACAAAAATGTATCACCAACAGGTCGGTTCAGATTTTGTCCGTGGATAATTAACAGTCTCTTTAGAAACCGGGAACATGACTAAAGCAAGCTGTTCTTCTGTTTTTAGGAAATGGAATTTCATCTAAGTTTCCTCTGTCTGTCATGTCAGACGTTTGTTATTGTTTTTTGCTTTTCAGATCCTCTTCCTGAACTTTTTTTTTTTCTGAAGCTATTGTATGGTAGATTTTTCTTGGCATGTTACTTTCTATTGATTATGTGTTTGTTTGTGTGTGATTCAAGATGATGTTTCATGTGTGTGATGGATTGTAAACCACTAGGAAAACATAGCCTGCTTATTTTTAAAATTTTAGCTAGAACAACCATATAGTTACTGGAAAGAGGAGGTCCACACTGATTTTGTTTTTGGTCCTGATTGACCTACCTCTTGATATCCTAAGGAATACCATGCTAATTATCATCAAAGGCAAACAGATGTTAAGGAGACTGTGGAGGCTTTTCTGTGTTCACTTTTCTCTCCTGTCACGGGCTGAGGAACTCTCGAAGAGTGGGTTTGTTTTTGTTGGGCAAGCACACAAAAGCCCAGATGCTTCTCCACACTGGGCTGAGCTCTGGAGGCCCTCCAAAGTGGGTGACCCTTTCCACCTCCTGGTTTCCATTTTCCTGCCACTCCCACAAGCTGGGTGGTATGTACCTGCTCCCTGGAGGCCCCCTTTGTATTGCCTTTTTGTGGTTGAGAGGAGGGAGCATCCCGAATCCTTGAAGCCTTCCAGGCCCTAGACAATCTGGCAGGCTCATCCATCACTGCTGCCTTGGTTGTAGCACTGACTGAGCCGCCCCACACCGCCTCTGGATGGTGATATACTGGGGAGCATTAGCCTGCTGCCCATTCATTCTTTCCTTCCTTCCTTCCTCAGAGTGTGCCTCAGTGACCCAGGCTGGCAGCTCCTCTCCTTGGGACCAGGGTATTTAGCAGGGCTTTGTGCCAACCAGAAGCTTTCAAGAGAAAGTGTGAGGCCAGGCTAGATAAGAAAGAAGACAGAGAAATCGCTCAGAGAAGACAAACAGCGGTGGGAAAGGGCACAGCAAGTGTTGGATCACATAGTGCTGTTTATCTGGCAATGTTTGTGAATATTTAATTAAGGTTCTTACAAGCCACTGTGGTCCGGTACAGTGTAAGGACATGGCTAAGAATAGTTATTTTGAAGCTTTATACTATGGTGGTATCTCAGGTACAGGAAAAAATTAATACAAGCAATGATGTTCATCAGGTAGTAGGAATTCAAAGAAAGTAAAATACAACAAAGTATCATAATTGCACATCTAGTAAATAAAAAAATTCTTTTGTATGCTGTAACTTCTTCAACTTGGAAAACAGAACAAACCAGCTCTGACACGCATACTTAAATACATCAGGAAACATCGCCCTGTCGTCCAAAACATTGTTAGGAAGAAGGATTCATGATATTTGGGCTCGCCCACATGAAATGAACATTACAAAGGACCCTGTTTTGTATCGGGGCCCTTTTTATTGTGCTTTCTTAGAGCCAGGACGAGGAAGTGTGATGATACCTTGACTTGTTTATTTTTCAGGGGCAGATGACGGTCTATGCGAAGTTTGGCAAAAATGTTTACCTTCCTAAAGATGCCGAGTTTTACTTCATTTATGACGGATCTCATCAGAGACACATTGTGATTGCAGAGCGCACGGAGGATAACGTTCTCCAATCCAGCGTTCCAGGTGAGGTGTCCTCTTTATTGTGCAATTGAAAAACCTGTCTGTGACCATCTTCGTGGTGCTCCAAGGTGGGAGGGGTATGAGTGAGAACGTATGTGTGTGCGAGAATGTGTGCTTGTGCATTTGTGTATGTGTGAGTGTGTGTGTGTATGTGTAGATAAGGAAGAACACTCACACTGGGTTATCTCACGTCTGAGCCGCTTCCAGCTGTGTCTGCAGCTCCCTGAGCAGCCCAACTTAGACTTACCCTCCAGGTTGGGGGTGCCCTGGATGCAATCCCGTGGAGGAGACGCTCTGTCTTCATATTGCTGCCTGCAGCCCCGGGGCCGTGGCCAGGGGCAGCTCAGGCAGATCTGAGATACTTGACAGTGGTCTTCGTTCTCTCTTCTTCATTCTCCTGTGGTCAGTCCAGCAGCCGCTCTCTGCTTTGCTCCTTTGGGTGGCAGGGGTTCCTTCCTTGGCAGCGTGTCCATCCAGACGCTTCCCTGCTGGATCTCAGCTTCCAGAACTGTCTCTTCCCACCACCAAAATGTTCACATTCTGAAACCTGTGATTCTCCCAGCTGTCTTCAAGTACCACGGTGACAGATGACAAATTAATGTATCGTGTTAATGTGTTATCATGAAGTAAGAGCCCCTCCTCAGGTACAGTTGTTCTGTATTTTCATTGGCATGTGGGTTGTACATCTGAGACATCAAGCTGTAGACTAAAGGTGCAATTAAGATGCCATTACCTACAGGAAAGGAGGGTTTGTGTTGTTTTTCTTGTTTGTTGATTGGTCGGTTTTAACTGTGGGTCTCTTAGGCCTTCTTAAATTGTACCATGGAGGGAAGCTTCAATTTTTTAATAGGTAAGACTGGCCTCATTTTTAAAAGAAAAATGTTTCTAAGTGCTTCTGTAGTATATCTGTTGCATGTGGGAAGAAGGAAGACAGGAAACATGCAAACACAGACATAGAGAATTGTAGTGATGTACAAAGACCTTTCAGACCTACCTGGGTTTGGTCACTGAATCAATCTATTGTGCAATTTCTGGGACTTTGGGCAATTTTAAGCACTTCTCTCTCAGGCCCAGTAACTCCCATCCTCATAAGAAAAAAAAGTCAAACCACATTAATGGCACAGAGTTTTACTGGCTGCTAGTCTCTTTTGCCTCTCCCTTTTGCTTTGGCATTTGCATTGATGTTTTTGCTGCATTTAGCTTGGCCCTCTTTTCTTGGTTTTTCTCTTTTTTTTTTATCAAGCCTCTTATAAGAGAAAGAATAAAAATAATAACTAAAGTGCCACTCCTAACATCAAAACTTTTGTCTTTTTCTTTACTTGCATGTAAGGGTGAACCTCCTTCCCATTCCTTGTGTGTTACAGAAAATCTTTTTTGATTATATTGTGGCCTGCTTAGAAGGGAGGGTTCTTACCTTGATTTTAACAAACTCACTGCAGACAGTTCCAAATTTCTGAATCTTACATTTTCCCGAATATAGCTTTGCCAGGGTACCTTTCCGAAGTATGTACAACAGTTTTCTGTAGTATATAGTGGACGTGTGTGGTCTGGGGGTAGGGGCTGCACTCTGTGCTGTACCATTGAACCACTTTACAAAGGCAATGATGTGAAAATAGCAGTAGCTCTTGCCTGGTAAACCTGGGACGCTCTTATTCCTTGAAACCTGGCAGCATAGCTTCTGGGGAAAAGCTTTGGAGGATAAGGCAGAGCAAAGATGATTTGCACCCATTAGCCGTTTGCTTGGGGGCCAGTGGTGGCTGAATGTTAGCCCTTCTTCTGTCCAGCTGTTAATATCATGATCACAGAGGTTTGGTGGTAGTAATTCCTGGACGTTCTGCCAAGGACAACATAAAAACATACCTGGGTAGAAGTTCACCAACCTTGGTAAAATGGAAGGAGAGTGTAAGGAGGAGGGGCGGGTAGCAGGATTAGGTGACCACCCAACAGAAGTATTAAGAACATCTACAAGACAGAGAAGCCATTCTCAGAAGTGGTGGTGGGCCAATGAACAGTATATATAATGTTTCTGTTGAGTAGTATTTACCCACCCTACTCACGTTCAAAAGAACTCTGAGGGACTAGGGTAAACTTGTGTAACTTTGTGGTGCTACCTTATAAAACTATCACCTAAATAAATATATAAAAACGTATGACTCAGAAGGAAATGCCAGAACAGAAAAGGGCAAAGGCCTTTAAGACAACAAACTTGAATTTGATGGTTGGGTAGAAGTACAAGGTGAAGCTATGCCAAATAACAGTGGTAATGATAGGAAAGCAGCCCGGAAATGGTCAGAGCTCATAAAGGTCAGTTTGAAAATCAGGAGTCACTGGAAGAAGATGGGGTCAGTGTTAATTTGGACCCACAGGCTTGGCAGCATTTAAAGATAATAGGCCGCATTTCCTTTCTGCCTTGCTCTCCTGGAGCGTGTGGTATGCTCAGGCCAAAGCTTTGGACACTGGGAGAGCATTTTCTGCAGACTCTGGGTGAACTGTTCACTATCTTGTCATCCAGGCCACAGGCTTCAGGAGACGGTGACGGTGTCTGTGTGCCTCTGCTCGGAAGGTTACTCCCCGGTGACCATGGGCTCTGACTCCGTGACCTATGTGGACAATATGGCCTGCAGGCTGGCTCGCTTGCTGGTCACCCAAGCCGATCGCCTCACAGCCAGTAGCCACCAGACCCTGCTGACCCCATTTGCCCTGACGGCGGGAGCATTGCCTGCTCTGGACGAGGAGCTCGTGCTGGCTCTGACCCATCTGGAGTTGCCTCTTGGGTGGACTGTCTTGGGAAATTCTTCACTTGAAGGTGGGTCCTTACCAGGAAATTAAGATGTCTCCTCTCTATGTCAAGTTCAAATGTGCCTTACAATTTGTTGCCTGTTTGCCTGGGTGGGTTTTCCTGCCTACTTTTGACCTGAGCCTTGCACTGATCAGTCTGGGATCCCTGACATTCTGAGCCACTCATCTCTGGGCTGATTGATGCCACTCTGTTCCAGGGGGTGAAGAGCTTTTCCTCAAGGAGGGAAGGACTGTTTCTTTGTGGCAGGCTCTTGAGCCAGCTGCTTTGGGCTGTGGCTCCGCTTCCTTTGGCATGTTTTCTTGCTGTAAGAAGGGGATATTGGTGTCCTATTTCCAAATAGGTAGAGTCATTGATCAAGGAAGAACGTGCAGCCAACTCTGTGGAACACTGAGAAGAAATGTGGCCATGCAGGAAATGTAACCAATGCATTGAAATCTTTGAAAATGTCAGTGTCACTGACAGCATTCATATTTACTATATTTATACTAACTTTTGGAGTTACTTCTGGATGCCCCTTCTTTACTAAAAGACTAAATAGACTCTTAATATCATTAAATAGACTCTTAAAACCGTTTGGAATCTGTGTGAACAAAGATATAGATGTTGTATATAAGCTCATACTATGCATGAGGCTACACTGTTCAACAGATACTACTTATGGTGATTACAAATAACATAATTTTATTGGAGATAGAACTATTGCTCTGTATTTTATTGGACACAAACATGTACCATTGCTGTTTTCCTGTATTCTTCCTATGACTTTAGCTTTGTGGTTAGATGATGCTGTCTTTAAGAGTTTCTGCTTCCTGATAAATTCTGGTTACAGGTTGGTTTAAAGTTGATCAGGGATTAAGATTAAATGAACTACTCTAGGTAAAAGGGGTATGATTTTTTTTTTAAGCAGAATCAATCATAAGGTCATAAGCCACAATCAGAGAGGATCTCCATTTCTTTCCTTTATTAGGGTTATACTTAAACTCTCCTGGCACTTAAGGATGTTTCTTATTTCTTAAGACCTTGGATGAAAGAAGTCATCTGTGCCTGAATCCCATGTGCTGCACTTAGCTGTGTGGCAGCTGACTGATACGAATGAAGGGGTGGGCTTCCTGAGGGAGTGGATGGTGTCTCTTTTGCACACCATTATCCCCAGGGACCTAGCGAAGAGCTTGGCACATAACAGGTGCTCAGGAAGTACTTGAATGAATGAGCGGTGTATCCTGAGACCTTTAAGGAGTTGCACATCCTAGATATTGCTATTGTAATTCTCCTGTATGTATAGAAGGAAAAAAATGTTTTCTGGCTAAGCAACTTTATTCATATGTATATACACACATATATTCATTGGTGTGTATACACATGTGTATACATATATTCATTCATATGAGTGTATATATACATATGTATCTATCTATCTATCTATCATCTATCTATATATTATATACTTTCTGGCTAAGGAACTTCATTTGCTTAAGCCTCCTGGCTTTTAAAACAAATTTTATCAATAATATTAGAGGGTATTTTATATTTTGGAAGGCAGACTCATTTTGATAAAGACATAAAGCTTTCATAATTTCTCACTAGTCACCATGCTCAAAGACATAAGTAAAGAGCCTCAGAGCCTCATGGAGAGGCAGGTGCAGGTCAGTGAGAGGGCTACTTTCCTAACACAGCAACTCTCTCAGCATAGCAGGTTGGACTCTGCAGTGGTTCAGTCTGTGCCTCTGCAAAATGATAAATTGTTGAAAGTTATGGAACTTCATAATTTCATATGAACAGCTTAAACTAAGAACCTTCAAAGTGGGCTTCATGTTATCCACATGCTGTATTTATTTTTCATCCTAAAATTTAGAAATAAGATTTCATAATCTTCAGTCTGTACATTGACAGTAGTATATGCATACAATTTTCTGGGTTTGGGGCATATGTGCAATTATTTTTGCTGACAGAGATGCATAATCAAATAAGTTTGGAGAAAACTGGGCTAACCACCAAATTGCCAAGAGTTATCTTATTGCCATTTTCATTGATGTTTGGAGATGTGTTCTTGTTTTCCAAGCCTCCATCTGTCATGACCCTTTGGTTTATCCATACCCTTATAACAGACAGATTTATGTCACCAAGATATATCAGTATATATTGTGTAGATATATGTATTTTCATGAGAAAAATTGGAGCAGTTGCTTTACATGGTGAGACATTGTATTCTATTGGAAAGCAATTCCAGTGTAATACTCATTAAGATTATATGCCAAATCCTCACCCAGTTGCTTCCTGTCTCTGAGATCATCTGGCAAGTTATTTTTGTTCTGATGCCACGTGGGTTTTAATTTCTAAAATGAGACATAATAGTACCCACCTCATTGGCTTGTTGCGATGGTTGAATTAGTGTTTGGTGAAGCTTCTACAACAATGTCTGAACATACTGAGTTCTCAGTAAAAGTTGACTTTCATGTGTGTATGTGAATGGATTTCTGTGTATAGAGAGTAGATTGTATGTACATGTGTGGAAAACAAATTACAATTGGTCTGGGCAACTGAAGCTACAGGCAAAGGACAAAATCTTGGTATTACAAACAATTCCTTGAAATTTCTAGTAAACTTCTAGACTTTCTCTAAGAACAGTTTGTAGTACTTGAGGTAACATTGCTTGCAGCCTAGACTTGTAATAGAACTTCTCTACAACATCAGTGTTCAGGGACAGGGTTAACACTCCTTTTTCTTTTCAGTCCTCTGATCAGATCAGTTCCATCCCCCTGTCTTCTAGTTTGCTGATCCTTTCTTCCACTTGATCTAGTTTGCTGTTGAATTCTTCTTTTGAATTTTTCATTTCAGGTATTGTATTCTCCAGCTCTGTGATTTCTGTTTGGTACTTTTTAACATTTTCTGTCTCTTTGTTGAAATTCTCACTTTGTTCATGTGTTGCTGTCCTGACCTCAGTGAGCATCTTTGTTATTTTGAACTCTCTATCAGATAAGTCACTTATTTCCATTTCATTAAGATCAGTTTCTGGAGATTTATCTTGTTCTTTTGTTTGGAACTTATTCTGTTTCTCCATTTTCCTTGACTCTGTTTTGGTTTCTGTGCATCAGATAAAAGAGCCACCTCTCCCAGTCTTGACAGACTGGTCTTGTGTAGATGAACCTTGTCAGTCATCCCAGCCCAAGCTCCTGGTTGCCTTTTAAATCTTTGTGCTAGTCCAAGTTGCTGTCTTTGTTCTTAGTGGCTCCCAGTAGTAGAGGGCATACCAAGACCCATCAGTGTCCTAAGGGGGAGGATCTCAGTCAGCACCTAGATGCAGGCTGATTAGAAGGAATGAGCTGGCAAAGTATGCAGTCAAATCCCTTCCAGGGAAAGACTGGAAGATGGGTGTTTTTGGCTTGCTCCTCTGTGCAGAACCCTGGGGGGATGGTTGCAGCAAGTACTTATGTGTACACCCATTAACAACTGCTTCTTTATCCACCGCAGTCCTGTGGGACTCCTGAATGCAAGCCCTATTGGCTGTCAATGCTAGGGGATCTGGGACCTGTCTCTTGAGTGACAGCCATAAAAGCAGCTCCTTCCAGAGAGATACTGGTGACCTGGCTTTATTGTTGGAGTGGACTGGAGCAAGGGAGTGGGGGAATTGCCAACTGACTTCCTTGGGGTCCAGGGAGAATGACAGCCAGCCCCTAGATGCGTTCTACTTAGTTGCTGGACCCTCGGGCAGCAGCTTATAAAGTATGAAGTCAAATCTCTTCCAGGGAAATACTGGGAGATGGGTGTTTCTGCCTGCTTACTCAACACTGAGCCCTGGGGAGACAGCCTGGGTGCCTGCTTATATGCCCATCTAGAGCTGCTGCTTTATTTGCTCTAGTCCTGTGGGATTCATGGGTGTAAGTCCTGTTGGCCTTCAGAGCTAGGCGTTTTGGGGGCCCATCCCTCAGGTGGGAGCCTTAAAAGTTGGGGTGCTACATGTATGGTGAAAACCCTTGATTGCTCAGGGAAAAGTTGGGAGTTGGAGGTTCCCTCCTGATTGTATGGCGCTGAGCTGGGGGTGGGGTTTATGGCAAGAGTGTGTCTCAGCCTTTCCTACCCACGTGAGTATGGGTATTTTCTCATCCAGTCCTATGTGTGGGAGTCATTGAGCTAGTGACTGGATTTCTCTCAGTGGGAATTGCTCTGTGTGTAGCTGTACATTTGGTACTTCCATGGGAGGAGGGAAGTTCAGGAGTCTCCTATGTCACAATCCTGGTCCTTCCCCTTCAATGTAGTAAAGTTATAACCTAAGCCGTTTAGAATCTCTTACGAGCTCAATGCATCTTTTTTTCAGCGTACGTATTTTATTAGTGTTGCTTGTCTTTGAGGCAGATAAATTACATTAGCAAAGTGGGAAATAAACTGTGGCATGTGGCCCACTGGAGTTTATCATGTGTTAATGGTAGGGGCATCGTAAATGGAAAACAGTTTTTTTCCCTAGTAGTTATTTCTCCTAAGACCTGTCCAAAAACTATTTAAAACCTTACTATTCACATTTATTTAAAATTCTTTGTATTTATCTATGTTTTTTAGAGGGGTACAGAGGATGTTACAGAATGAGTAAAATTGATTTCTGTAATGATTTTGTCGTGGAAGAGTCTGATGGAAGCCTTACTATGAAGCATTACTGTATTTCCTTGTATTTTATAATAAATCGCTTATTTTCCTTTCTTTTCAAACACTAAGAGTTATCAGGAAGGCCTGAGAACCTGTAGAAGGGCCAGAATCTGAGCAGAGTATTGTGTCTTATGAAGAAAAGCAGAGCCTTTCCTTGGCCCTGCATCTTACCCATCATTACTCACAATGCAACTAAGTTACTCTCCTAGGGAAGGAAATATCCTGTGTTTTATTTAATTTTGTGCCATAAATAAAATTGGATTTCTGTTTCATAAAATTAAACTCATTCTTTCTGTGAAATAGCTTTTATGATAAAAGCTTCTGCAGGGTCTCAGTGCCTCACATTTACAGTAAAACTTGAAGTAGTAATATATTATCCCATAAAATTTCATGATTAACTTTTTTGTTCTGGATTTTTTGCTTGTTTGTGTTTTGGACAGAAATCTTTTCTCAGAGATTGGCATAATTTTGACAATTAGGTTAACTGGCATAAAATAATCTTTTTTTATTCTGTTGGTGCTCAGATAACTTGAGTTAAAGTCTTCCCTTCCTGCTCAATCAAATTACTTCCTATCACTTGTGTGTCCAGAAGCCTGACGTGGCTGGCAAGCACCAAACTTGCCATCACCAGTGGGGAGGCTGCAATTTGAGTAAAGATCCCAAAGGGACTACAAATGCCATCTCGGAGGACTGATGGCCTTGCCCCTGAACATCGTAACTCCTCTCCCAACCTATGGAATTAGGTAGAGCTTGTCTTGATTATGCGTTCTGATTGAAGGAAAAAAAGCCCCTTTACTTAAAAAAAAGGTCATATAAAGTCTCTCTCTCACAGCATATATTTACACTTACAAACCAATATGTAGCAACAATTTGCAGATTCAAGACATTTTCTGCCAAAGTAAATTACTGTTGTGAAAAATGAGTTTAGGCTTTTCTGCAGGTCTCTAGGTAAAAGTACTTCATATGTGCAAAGGTCTCCTTAATAGGCAGAAAGAAGTCCTTTGTTGTGGAAGAGATAGAACTCTTCATTAATTACACCAATTATAAAAACATAGCAACCTGTTTTTCAGCTTTATTGAGATATCATTAACATATTTGTGCATGTTTAAGGTGTACAGTGTGTTGATTTGGTGCATTTATATATTGCAAATGACTACCACCATAGCATTAATAACTCCTTACCATCACATAATTACCATTTCTTTTTTGTGGTAAGAACATTTAAGAAAGGTGGCACCATGAATTGAATCTGTAGGGCAAATACATTAAAATTTTTTATAAAGCAAAGAAAATATCTGTTAGATTGCTTTATCAAGTTTAAAGAGTTAAACTTTATTCCTGTCTTTATAGTTGGTTTTATAAGTGGAAGAAGTTTTTAGGGTAAGCCAACTGAGCTTTTGCAACTTCTCTGCAGGGCTGTCTTGGGTACACAGCCAGTGTATTTTGGGCGCTGGCTTCTCATTCTGTAGTTGTATAGTTGGTTGGAGAACTGTCCTCAAAGAGAAGCAATGGCTGGAACGGGTAGGACCCACTGAGAACAACTTAGAGAATGTATTATTTTAATGATGAATTCCAAATATCAGATCAAGAGTATGCTCCTTTCCTTGCAAGTAACACCAGTGGAGTTATAGCAACCAGAACATATTTAAACTTGAATCCAGAAATTAGAGAAATGGTGCATTGGTTGCAGAATACATGTTGTAAGGGCAAGTCCAAGTAGTATCTGTAGTAACAAGTCACAGTGTAATGAGTGGTGACTTAAAGGAGAGGGAGAAACCTCATCAGGGGCTATAGGTTTAATGGATAAGGACCGCTGTTCCTAGGAAGAAGGGTGGTTAGCATGATGCTGTGCTTTATTAGTAGGGTCTTTATAAATTCCCTTTGAAGGAGAATGTTTTTCTCTACTTTACAACTAATGGGGGAAAAAGGAAAAGAAATGCAGTCGACCAAAAGGACTTAGAAAGTTTATAAGAATGGGGGTTATTCAACAACTGTTAAATGTGTCTTAATAGTTTAGTGTTCCCTTAAGGAGTTTGAAGAGCAATCGTAATATTGCTTATCTGCAGGAAACGCCATTAAGTGAGAATTAACAGTTCATTATGAGAGACTCAGTGGGAACTGCCAGTTTTCTGTGACATCTACATTTTGCTTCAAGCCACATACCCGGAATCATCACCTTCTTTCTAGGCAATGAGAGAAGGCAATGTGTGGGCCCGCAATATTTGACAGAGGGAAATATCTGTTTATCTTTCCTTCAATAGAGGAAAGAGATCTGTAACCAGGAAGAGGCAGAGTTTGTTTAACACTTGAAATGGAGCTTGGCTGTTGTTTTTATCCTTGAATATAGTCTGCCAGCTCTAGAAATCAAGAGGAAATAGAGCAATGCCCTGTTGGTTGGTCCCCACCTGTGTGCCATGTCTTTTTAGCCAGGGAATGGTACATTAGATTAGAAGACTTGCATGCTGTCCCACAGACTATGTGAAATGTCAGCTTTGTCTTTCTGCCCCAAAGCTTTGTCCTGCACCGAAAGTTTGAGATAACATCAGCTGATGTCCTACCAGTGGGTAGGAAACCCATAAAGGATAGATTTATTACAAAATACAGGTTCTTAGGTTTTTAAAAAAATTTTGGAGGAGTTTTAAAATTAATGCATTATGGGTATTGACTAAGTCTGGGATATATGTTTTTCTTGGAAATCTTGACATTTTTCAAGCAGTTGTGTATACACTCAGTATTACTTTCTAGCCTTCTGGCACTTCTGATAGTATCTGGTGGGACAGACATCTCCACACTTTCTTTTCTGACATTTAAAGCTGGTATTATATTCCTTCAGTTGCTAAGGTAACCCACTGGATGACTGCTAGTGGTGGAGAGAATGTTCTTTAAGACACGCCCTATGGTAAATGGGTAAAATTGTTTCATAATACTTAGCCATGCATATGCACACAAATGTGCATCATTTGTGAAATTTTAAAATCCTTAACCTAAAACGGGTTTCTCTATCTTCCGTTTCTTTTTCTAGCTTTTCATTTTTAAGGAATAGGTTTTTCTGGCAGTAAAGAATTTAACACAGAATTGACCTCTTAAGGAAAAGCACTTTTTTCCCCGTGTCAAATCATTTGGACTTATCCTGCAGTTAAGTCAGTCAACTCTTATTAAGCACCTTCTCTGTTTAAGGCACTATATTTTAAAGAAGAAAAAGCAGCTTAAACTTTTCTTTGAAAGTTAAGCCTCCTACAGGGCACCAATGGTCCTGAGACTGGAGTAGAGAATTACATATTCACTCTCACACATGAGAAATAGAGGATAGGGTTCTATTCAGGTTATTTTCAGGTTATTTCAGGTTATTTTCTCCCTCTCTCAAAATTTTCAAGGAAAAAAAAAATGTAAATGGAAGCTTTTATTTTCAAACACCCATCCCTAATATGCTTCCCAGTGGATTCAAGAAAGTAGAAGGTTTTGAAATTTACCTCTGGGTGGCAGTGTTCCATCCCTGGCTTTTCTCCTCTGGGAACCCTTCAAATGTACAGGGCAGTTTTGGGTTGCACACAGGAGACTAAAATTGAATTTGAAAATGACTGTAGCCGAGGATTCTCTTAATACTTATCTTGAGTAAAAAAGTTTAACTTTTTGCTGTTTTCATAGATTTCTTTAATAGGATTTGAATGCTGGCAGCTGTCCTTGTACTACTTTATTTAAAAATTAAATAAAATACTGGTTTAAAAACTACCAAATGCTTGGAGGTTAAAAGGCTGATGGTTGAAGATGGGTGGGAGAGGCCTGGCAAAGGGGGCGGGCAGTGAGCCAGAAGTGATGAGATAATCCTAGGGAAATGACCAACCCTGTGTCCTGGTGCAGCGCCCCTTTTACTTGGCCCCAGTGAACTTTACAAGGCCTTGTCTTGACTCTTTCAAATATGGGCCTTGATGTGAGCGTGAGGCTATATAGGTAGAAGCCTATATCTTCTGTAATTCTACCCTAGGTTTTAGTTCATAATGATTCTCACATGCCTACTTTCTCTTCCCCACATCTATAGCTGGAGCAGCTTTTATTTTGCAGGTTTGTCATGAGGGTGTGTGTGTGTATGTGCATGTGGAGACAGATGAGGCCAACATCTGGAGAGTGGGGTGCAGGCCTGAGCCCTGAGCATTGGTGAGGCTTAGTTTCCTTCTGCTTGCTTTTCCTGACTCTCAGCTTGTTGATTTATTCAAGTTCTATCTTTTCTGCCCTTCTTTTCTTGGGTTTGTCTTTTATCTAATTATCTTTGCCTAATTGGAAGCATAACAGTTAGGAACTTGAGTTTTAAAGGTAGAAAAGCCTGGGTTCAGATCCTTGATGCTCCATTTACTATCTGAGTGAGCTCGGGCAATTGCATAATTGTGTCAAGCCTCAGTTTCTGCCCCTACCTTGTTCAGTGCCTGTCAGGATTAAATGAGATAACACATGTAAGTTGCTTAATAAATGTTAGATGGAAACAGTAAATATAAAGTCCTTGTAGTCATTGGCATCTAGCAAGAATGAAATAAAGGTGCATGTTGTGGTTTATTTTCCTTCATGGGTAACAGCTGCCATCTGGACTTCTAATTAGCTTTTCTCAACCTTCCACCCTCACTCTTATCCCAGGTAGGCTTCGTCTTATATATTGACTTCCTGTTTGGTTTATCCCATTTATCTTCTCCTTCTCTCACCAGAATATCCCTTCCTGAGTGTGCCCCTGTGCTGAAGGAGGGGATAAGATCTCCCACTAACGTTGTAGCTCATACCCACAAAGTTTAGTATTTCTCAGTCTGGGCTTGGCTGTTTCCTGGTTGTGCTTGAATTCAGAATCCCAATGCAAACTTCAAAAGGCCATTTCCAAGATATGATGAGTCTATGCTTTTTCTTCTTGTCAATAATAAAATTAGACTGCAGTGTATTTTCATTTGTCACCCAAACAGAACAGGGTTCCTGGAGGGTCACTTGGAAGGGTGCCTGGGAATTCCACAGGCTCACCTGTGCTGTGAGGGGAGAGCAGAAGAATGCCCAATGCCTAGTACGCTGTCAACAAATATCTACTGAATGAATGAATGGTAGACGTAAATCAGAGCCTTGGAGAAATATTAACAAATGAAAAAATTCTATTGCACAGGCTGGAAAAGCTGGTATGACATAATTGCTGCTTATGGCACCTAATGACCGCCTGCTGCCCAAGCCATGGGGCTGTAGCACATTTGTCTTATGGCACGTCTGGTGTCTTTCATTTTTTTTTTTTTTAATAAATTTATGTATTTTATTTATTTATTTTTGGCTGTGTTGGGTCTTCGTTGCTGCGCACGGGCTTTCTCTAGTTGAGATGAGCAGGGGCTACTCTTTGTTGTGGTGCGCGGGCTTCTCATTGCAGTGGCTTCTCTTGTTGCAGAGCATGGGCTCTACGTGCACGGGCTTCAGTAGTTGTGGCTCGCGGGCTCAGTAGTTGTGGTTCGCGGGCTCTAGAGTGCAGGCTCAGTGGTTGTGGTGCACGGGCTTAGTTGGTCTGCGGCATGTGGGATCTTCCCGGATCAGGGCTCGAACCCGTGTTCCCTGTATTGGCAGGCAGATTCTTAACCACTGCACCACCAGGGAAGCCCTGGTGTCTTTCATTGATGCAATTATAGTGCCTCTTAATCACATAACTAGTTCCCTTAAATTATGATTTTAAATTATAACCAGAGGAAAACTGCTTGCAAATAGATCTATGTAGTGAGTCTTTATTATATTTTTGTATTAAGAAGATCAGACAAATATGTATGACTGGTAAATCTCCCCATACAGTCTCTCTTAGTTCTTGAGACCCCTGTCCCATATGTTATTTTCGTTATAGTCTGCTGACAATCTTGGATACTAGGCTGAGCAGATACTCCTTTCCTTTTTTAAAATTTATTTATTTATTTATCTATCTATCTTTCTATTTATTTATTTATTTTTGGCTGCGTTGGGTCTCCATTGCTGCATGCGGGCTTTCTCTAGTTGTGGTGAGCAGGGGCTACCCTTCATTGCGGTGCGTGGTCTTCTCATTGTGGTGGATTTTCTTGTTGCGGAGCACGGGCTGTAGGCACGCTGGCTTCAGTAGTTGTGACACGTGGGCTCAGGAGTTGTGGCTCACGGGCTCTAGAGAACAGGCTCAGTAGTTGCGGCGCACGGGCTTAGTTGCTCCGTAGCATGCGGGATCTTCCCGGACCAGGGCTCCCCTGCATTGGCAGGTGGATTCTTAACCACTGCACCATCAGGGAAGTCCCTCCTTTCCTTTTACAGATCAAGCAACTTAAAACTTGAGAATTCAGTGGTCTTTCCAAAGCTACGTCCCTGTAAGTGTTCAACTCCAGATCTTTCAGCTATTTAATCTGCTTCCATTGCACTACACAGTGTTGTGTCTGGCTCCTTAATATCTTGTGTTGTTGTCCACGTTGCATAAGTCACTCTGGAAACGTCCCCAGATTGTGAAAGCCAGAAATTGTATTACCATCTTTGAATTCTGATAAGGACTTTTTAGTGTTTCAGCTGATTTAGTACTAGTTTCACAAGGTAAGTATAACCAACCTATATGAGGTACAAAATCCATGAAGTGCATTCCAGTACTGTATATCAAAATGTGAATTTTCTGGAATGATTGTGTGTGTGGTTGGTGTTTTCCCAGATTTTCAGTCAGGAGTTGCTGTAATCTGAGTGTCTCAAATGTGTCTGATGGAGAGCGGACACTTCGGGAAGCTAAAACCTGCCATTATGCTTTTTCAGTCCTCTTCTGTCTTTTGGCTATATGATCCCACCATGCCTCACATTGCTATTGTGCTCCAACGGACGTCCTGTTTCCATATCTTTCCTATGAGTGTGTTTATATTTGCAATTACTATCCTAGACTCACCAACCTCCGATCTTCCGTATGGAAGGCTGATTTGTTTATACACACACCAAAGCCCCGATCAGAGCTACCCAAAGGGAAGATGCCATAATATACAACTTCTCCTCCTGTTCTCATTAAGAGTGCTGAAAAATATCAGAGATTGTGTGTGATGCTCATGCCAAATACTGTCTTCCACTCTCCTGTAAATTTTTGCTAATATTTTTTTCATTCTCTTTCTGCTCATCATTTTTGTATTTTATAAACATCTGTAAACTTTCAAATCATGATACATGATGTAGGTTGATTAACCTGTAGAGCAGTTTCCTTGTAGGTCAGATAGTTTATTTATTTCTGTTCACACTCTTTGTGTAAGCCTAGAGCTATAGTTTATCAGACAGGATTTCATGGGCAAGATATTTATTTTATTGCAAACTGAAGTGGGCTGGCCATGTGCTTCCCCTTTGTGTCCACGGTGCCTGGCATATGGTAGTAGTTTGACTCAATATTTGTCTGCTCAATGACTTAGATGCACAAATTGAGACCTCTATGAATGTATATGTGGCTTTGGAAACCAGAGCAGAACTTATATTAATTGATAGGATTTATTTTTTAATTCATTAAAAAAATGAATTAAAAAATATATTTTGTTCATAAGCTTACAGGGTTGAATACATTTCAGTGGCTCTACTCAGGAGTTATGAAACATTAGTAAACCCTACAAAGTAGAAGGACTTCTGAATTAACTTGTTTAAAAATAACATTCGCTTCTAGATTATTGTCCCCATCACAGTTTTAGTATTTTGCTAAATGTTTAAGGCTATATCTTGGCTTGGCAGCAAGTGATGTAGATTAAAAATAACTTGTAAAAGTCACAAACTTTTTTTGGTCTTATTCGTTGGTGAAATTTGTTAGCTAATAAAATCTTAAGAGATGATTGGGAATACAGTGGTATAAAAAGGAGGCATAGATATGGATTTTGTTAACCAGATGTTTAAAGTAGCAGATCTCAACCCTGGCTTTTACTTAGAATCACTTTGGAATCTTTAGAAAAGATTGATGCTTGGGGTGGGGGGACCTCCCTGGTGGTCCAGTGGTTAAGAATCTGCCTTCCAATGCAGGGGACGCAGGTTCGATCCCTGGTTGGGAAACTAAGATCCCACATGCTGCGGGGCTACTGAGCCCACGCGCCACAACCAGAGGGCCCATGTGCCGCAACTGCAGAGCCCACGTGCTCTGGAGCCTGTGTGCCACAACTAGAGAGAAGCCCGCGCAGCACAACGAAAGATCCCGTGTGCTGCAACTAAGACCTGAAGCAGCCAAAAATAAATAAATAAACAAATAAATAAATACATATTAAAAAAAAAGACTAATGCTTGGGCCCAACGCTAGAATTTTAATTGTTCTGAGGAGGGCCTTGAACACAACTATGTGGGGGTGAATGGGAAGAGAGAGGGAGAGACACACAGACGTCATTGGACCCCAGAAGTACCAACACCCCTCATTCTTTCCCAGCCACATTCAACTCTTTCCCCTTAGAGTTATTATGCTGACTTTTAGAGTAACCGTTACCTGGTTTTTCCTTATAGTTTTACTACCCATGTATTCGTATATAATATGGTTTGTTTTCACTTTTTAAAAACTTCATATTAATTAAAACATATTCTGTGTATTTTGTGACTTTTCCCCCTCAACATTATATTTCTTGGTTTCTTCTATATTGGTCTGTAATTCGTTTTTATTGTTAGAATACTTGTGTATGATTATACTGCAGCTTATTCTATTGTTGAGTAAGTGATTAATCAAGTGATTAAGATCACTTCTATTTTTGACCATTTTACATTTTTATGCATGCTTCCAGGTGCATACAAAGCATTGCCCTCACTGGGGCTTGTATGAAGGAATGGAATTGCTCAGCCATAAGACATTAGTTTCTTCAAATTTATTAGATTATACCACAATGTTTTCCAAAGTGGGTGTGTCAATTTACATTTCCTCTAGCAGTGTATGTGAGTTCCTGAGGCCCTGATAATTTATTTTTCAATCTTGCAGCCTGAATTTCCTGCTACCTTAAAGGCACAGTCAGACCTTGTGTAGGTGTGATAATGGTCCCAAGTTTGGACTGAACAGTACATAAAATCAGTTCCTTCAGTAACAACCAAACTGGCCACCCCTGCTCTTGTGCCTCAGGTGCTCCGGAAGGGCTCTCGGTCTGTGCTGTATTTCACGAATCTTTGATCCCCAAAGAGTCAAGGCAAGGATGAGTATTCCTAGGACCTTGGGTCTTTGACGTGACAGCCTCATTTTCCAGGCAGAGAAACTGAGGTGTGGCAGAGTGAGAGGTGTGGGCTTTGAGCCTCCCTCCCTGTCACAGGGGCAGATGAGCCCCACTTTATGCCGTGATGGGTATGTTGATTGAACGTCACAGCCTGCTGTTCCTTTTTGCATCTGGGTGATCTTGCTCCCAGGATGGTACAGGTCACACCTTTGAATGGTTTCCATTAGAGCAATTATTAGTAATTCTGCTTTAGTTGCATTAGTTCAAATAACTCCTGGTACCAAATAAACAGGAAGAGACAAATTTATTTGGTTAAAAAAACCGTTCCTTTTAATTAAACACCCCCATGTCTACCAAATTGTAGAACCCCTTTCCACAGCTTGTTTTCCTGACTCCTGTTAAGAATATGAAACTCTATAGCAAGCAGAATTATTTATATATGTCATGATGTTTCCTATTTCAAGCTGTTTGCCTGATTCTGGGCTCTGAACTTGTATACTGAGTGATAAAACTCTTTCTTAACACATTTGGGGCAGCCTTTTGTTTCTTCAAACATCAGAAGATCTTCTCTTCCCTGGATTTGGAGGGACAGAGAGGGGCAGCAGTGAGCACTCAGTCCCACATGTTTGCTGTCCTCTCGCATTGAACAGCATATGAGGATGGAGCCAGAAAGGAGAGAGCAGGGAGCTGGGCTAGCCAACAGGCCCGGGAGGCTCTGCTGGTGCAGGAGTCGGGCTGGGTACAGTGAACTCCAGCCCAGGTTGGAGGGTATTTAGGGTCTTGCTTCAGGCACTATAGGGAGTGCCATTTAAATGGTTGACACCGTACTGCCTTTATCAATGGTATGATTTTAAAAGGGAACCCGAAAGGGTTAGGAACCGGGCCGCACAGCAGGAGGTGAGCGGTGGGCGAGCGAGCAAAGCTTCATCTGTCGCTCCCCATCACTCGCTTTACCCCTGAACCATCCTCCCCCTACCCCGTCTGTGGAAAAATTGTCTTCCACGAAACTGGTCCCTGGTGACGGAAAGGCTGGGGAACGCTGGTTTAGATGTTCCCTTTTGGTCGTATTTTTCTTGGAAAAAAATTGTGTCTCGTATAACCATGGGCATTTCTCCCTAGGTTCAGACTGAGATCCGTGACTTAGAAATTCCATCCTCATGTGGAACCTCGTGCTTCATGCTGACTGGTACATTGGGCAGTGTACTCGTGTGCGTGTGTGTGTGTGTTGTTACCTGATCCTAACAAGTCTCTTCACGATTATTATTTAAGGAGGAAAAAGAGTATAAATGTTACCAAACATGCCTTGTTGGGAATCTGTTAAGAGTAAAAACCTTACTTTCTAATTAAGTGAGTTTAAAGATCAAAGACTTAAAGGATAAAATAATTAAAGATAAGTTCTTTAATAGCCTTTAGAAGATAGCAAGTATATTAAACAGATGTCTGGTGGGGTGCACTGCTTTGTCTGTTTTCAGATGTCATTTTACTGAGGCGGGGGTCTGTGCTGTGTCACACAGATGGATGATGGAGCAAATATACAGTGACGTCTGTGGCATTTACATATTTGAAATGTAATGCTTTATGCTCATTGATCTAGATATGGAAATAGTATAAACCAACTAAAAATGTAAGCCAAGCAGTTTTCTTTTGCATCCACGTGCTGCGGAGTACTTCCTTCTGATTGTTTCAGACTAGAGTTTTGTTGGATACTGGCTCCACACACATCACCATCACAACCTGCTGGTAAGACAAAGCTGAGTTTATTGCCGGCCTTGATAAGGGAGAACTCTGCCTCCATCGTGCCTTAGCAGAATCTTGAAGGGGGAAGGCAAGGTTGGGATTTGTTGAGAACTCGAAGTTTGGTTTAATGAGGGTCTTTGGATGCAGGGGAGGAGTGATGGCAAGGGGGTGTCAGGGAAGGGATTTTGAGTAGGTTTAGATAAGGATCATGATATAGTAGTTAAAGACTGGTTTTGCGGCTTAAACTGTCGATGCTTCCTGCTAAAGAGCTGATGGGCCTTGAAGGAAGTTCCTCTGACGAATAGTCAGTCTTTGCCTAGGCAAGAGTCTCCTGGACCGGTGAAGTTATGCTAATGAAGACGACGGAATAGCAAAATCATATTAGTGTAGACGGTAAGCTGGGTGGAGAAGTAGGTAGTTTTTGTCTTCACTGTCCAAGCTGTGTGGGAGTATGTACTTTGTGTTCACAGATTTTTCTCAGGAGGTATCAGAGGTAGAAAACTAAGAATGATAGATGCTCCAAGTAGCAGCTGTAGCCATGTATTAAAAGCTAACTGTCATGGGTGGTCATCAGGGAAAGAGCCATTGGTCATTTATTCATTCAACAAGCAAATATTTATAGAGCACATACACATGCCAGGCACTGTGCTAGGATAAAAGACAGATAAGGTCCTACCCTGTTGGGCCTTCCACTCCAGTGTGATGCAGCATCCTCTGGATCTCTTTCAGATTACAAACAGTCAATAACATTACTTAACTGGAGGGTATGTATAACTCAGATTCTTACTGAGTACTTATTCTGACAGATCTTGAGTGTTAGGATTTTCATGTTCAGTTGTTAAGACTAGGTTTGTTTTAAGGTGTGTCTTGATGTCGATGGAGTTCATGGGCCTAGCTTTTTTAAATGTAAGCAAATGTATTCTTTTACATGTTTCCAATGTAATGTTTATCATGGGCCAGCTGTGTTCCAGGCACTGAGTCATTGTATGAGAAATAGAGGAGTACAAACTCTATACAAATTAGACAATTTAAACATACACAAATAATTGAGATTTTAGTAGTCAGTTGCCATTCAACTCAATAAATACTGAGTGACTTCAGTTTGCCTATACCATGCTAGATGTTAGGAATAAAAAACTTCCAGGATTCCCTCAGCCTGTAAGAAGATACAGTCAGGAAACAACCATAAGACACAGCGGCAAACACCAACAGCAAAAACCCAGACACAAACCAAGCGGGAGCCCGCTAATCAAGGGGGATGTGAAGAGGCACAGGCCGAGTTTTTGAAGCAGAGCACTGGTGCGTGTGGCGTTGGCAACACTGAAATAATCCCAAAGCTTGAATAAATGGGTAGAAGTACGTCCACAAAGTTTGAGAGAGACCATGGACTCAGAGCCCATTTCTGCCCCAGCTGCTGACCTCTGAGGACAAAAAGTGGAAATGGAGGCTCCTGGACACTCTTGGCCTCTAGTAGCCTGTCCTGCTAGGGTAACAGCATCTCCTTAGAGGACGCCTTGGAAATTGACGATGTCTGTTTCCAAAGGATGGTGTGCTCCTAGCACTTGTTCTCCATGGATGACCTCACTGAACATGAGTGAAAGGTGACGCGAACGTGCACCATAGTGCATAGAACAACATTGTACCAGTGATGAGCGAAGCTGCCTCCAGCACCTGCCTGACCTTGTACAAATCACTTGACCTCTCCACATTGGTAAAATGAGGTTTCTGGATTAGATGCTTTTGATGGTTCCTTCCAGCTCTGACATGTTTACTATTACTATTCTTACTTTGACAATCTCTTTGGTAAAATATGTAAGACAAACTTTTTAAATGAAGGAACTCATGTTACATGTTTTTCTTTTCAGTTTCTCTACATAGAGAGTCTCTTCTGCACCTGGCTGTGAGATGGGGCCTTGCTAAGCTTTCCCAGTTCCTCCTGTGTCTCCCTGGAGGAGTCCAGGCCTTGGCTTTACCCAACGAGGAGGGTGCCACGCCATTAGACTTAGCTTTACGTGGCGGACGCTCCAAGCTGTTTGAAGACATCACAGAGTGAGTTTGGATACCTGATAGATTCTCTCTCAATCTGTTTCTCTGAAGTCTTCCAAGCATTATGGAAAAATTAAAATAACCAAATCACGAGCTAACATAGGTTTATATTTTACCATTAGTTCCCATCTATAAAGTACAGATATACATATCATACATAAACAGATATACAGATATATTTGGTATTCACATTTCATGGGGGAGAGGGAGTCAGGAAAAATGTCTTAAAAGGCTCCATGGTTGGGGGGCTAGCTATAAGAAGAAGAAAAGTTGGGAAACACTAGCCTAACCCCTACTTATCTTTCAGGTTTTCGCTTAAATGTCACTTCTTCAGAGAGGCCTTCTATGTTATGGTCTTTTACAATTATGATTAATTTACAGTATTAATTGTGATTAAAATTCTGATTAATTTATAATATAAATCAATTTATAATTTTATATATATAGTCATCATTTATTTCATATATGTCTCCATCCTAAATCATTTGAGGACTGAAACTATTTCTGTTTTACCCACTGTGTTCAGCATATACATTCATTGAAAGAATATAAGTTTTTGTTGAATCAATGAATAACAAACAAACCCCAAGATACTATGTAGCCAATGGGCTGGTTATTAGGATCTAGAAATAATGGAAATGAAATAATTTGTCAACTGTAAAGTTCTCTATGTTGAGGATGATACCAACACTTTTAATGTTTGTTACTTAGAATGGTTCAGATTGGTCATTATATCCTATACAGTGATTTCCTTGACTTAACATGTGATAAAAAATAAGTGGGAAACTACAATGAAAATGACAAATTACTACATAAATATTAAATATTATCAGTGTTATTACATGGTGTGTCTTAATGGACTGGTATGTTTCATTTGTCCCACGGAACTCAATGTAATTAATTTACGGTCGTATGCTACCTAGGTGCATGTTGAAGTCACAGCTTTCTGTTTATTTTTGTTCTTACTTGGTCAAGTGACTGCCACCTAAGGAAAGAGCCCATCCCAATGGAATTGCCTTTATCTTTGCTCTACCGTGACCCCACTTTCTTTAGCTAAAAAGGGCAAGGCAGGACCACTTCCTCTGACTTTGTCATTGTGGATAGTTCAGGGTTATGTTGAGGACCTGGAGCCTCACTTCATCTTTGGTAGCTTTGTATCTTTCTATTATGTCCAAGACCAGAAAATGACATGTGTTTTTAAAGTTTACACATCCTCTGTGTCAAAAAAACAAACAAACAACCTAATCAAGAAATGGGCAGAAGATCTAAATAGACATTTCTCCAAAGAAGACACACAGATGTCCAAAAAAAGCTCAACATCACTAATTATCAGAGAAATGCAAATCAAAACTACAATGAGGTATCATCTCTTACTGGTCAGAATGGCCAAAAAGTCCACAAACAGTAAATGCTGGAGAGGGTGTGGAGAAAAGGGAACCATCCTACACTGTTGGTGGGAATGTAAATTGGTGCAGCCACTATGGAGAACAGTATGGAGGTTCCTTAAAAAACTAAAAACAGAGTTACTGCATAATCCAGCAATCCCACTCCTGGGCATATACCCAGAGAAAACCATAATCCGAAAATATACACGCACCTGAATGTTCATAGCAGCACTATTTACAATAGCCAGGTCATGGAAGCAACCTAAATGTCCATCAGCAGAGGAATGGATAAAGAAGATGTCTTACATATATACAATGGAATATTACTCAGCCATAAAAAAGAATGAAATAATACCATTTGCAGCCACATGGATGGACCTAGAGATGATCATACTAAGTGAAGTAAGTCAAACAGAGAAAGACAAATAACATGTGATATCACTCATATGTAGAATCTAATTTAAGAAATGATACAAATGAACTTATTTACAAAACAGAAACAGACTTACAGATATTGAAAACAAACTTATGGTTACCAAAGGGGAAACACTGGGGGGAGGGATAAATCAGGAGCTTGGGATGAACATAAACACACTGCTATATATAAGATAGATTACCAACAAGGACCTACTGTGTAGCACAGGGAACTCTATATTCAGTATTCTTTGATAACCTTTAAGAGAAAAAAATCTAAAAAAGAATGAGTATATGTATATGTGTAACTGAATCACTTTGCTGTACACCTGCAACTAACACAACATTGTAAATCAATTATACGCCAATAAAATTAAAATAAAAAAGTTTACACATCTAATAAATCCATTCGTGGATGGGATTAGAAGTAGACTGTAAGCTAAATTTTGATTATGTGATGGAGCCTCCATTTTCTAAATTAATTACAAAAATCTCATTGCTCAGGCTGAATCATTCACTTCAGTGGCTTGTAGTTGGCATGGGGAGTTGTTTTCTAGAAGATTCTGAAGTCCCTGCAAGTAATTGGGTCAAGAGTTTGGGGAGATGCCCCAAATCTTAGAGTACAGGTGCTCTTAATGGATCTCTTTTTGTCACTCCATGTGATAGAGATAGCATTTATGTGGTTGGAGCTATACTATAATTTTGCAAATATACAAATGCTGATTAACAAAATGAGGTAATGCAAGAAGAGGAAAGAGACATAGAGCTAGTTCTGTGAACTGAAGAATCTGGGAGCCTCTGGGGGCTGTGACAACATGCTGAGGCAAGCTGTTACCTGGGAGCACTAGCATCTCCCTCCTGAGGCCTCTTTACCATTGCTACTACATGACCTATAGGCCATCCGGAATATTATGCCACTAACCATGAAGCCTACATAGAGCTAATAAACGTGCAGTTGTTCTTAACCACAACAGAATGGAAAATAAGCCAATATTCAGGAATTTAGTTTGGGAATATTGTTCCTTTGTTTGTGAATGAATTCAAGAATACAACACGATCAAATTTATGCAGGTTTTAATTTGCATGAGGAAATGATTTACAACAGTAGACCAGCGTGTTGTGAATATCTCGCTTGTTTGTAGCATCCGAACCTCACCATGCTCTCTGGAGATCATATCTGTTTACCACTGTAATTGCCTAATAAACTGTCTGCTGCCAGATAATTTGTGGTACTACATGTGGTGCCATTAAGGCCAGAGGCATCTTTTCAGATTAAAGAGAGAATGAGGTAAAGTACTATGTTTAAAAGTCAGTAGTGTTGCATTAATTATGTAAATCTTTATAGTATATAATATATGTGAACAGCTTTTCAATTGACGTCTTCTCTAGGTGGAAAAACAAAGATGACTTTGTTAGGATCTATTTACATGATCTCACGTACCTGTCTTCAGTAGGTAGCTTTTATGGCTTGTTTTGCCAGTTGGGTTTGTAATATCAGGGGCAATGAAGGGTATTGGAATCGTGGGTTTTGATTTGTGATGTTTCAGCTTCCAGGGCAGACGTTCCCCAGGTTTCTCCCGAGTGCAGCTCAGCGAAGATGCCTCCCTGCGGTATATTCACTCATCAGAAACACTGACCCTGACGCTTAATCACACAACCGAGCATTTGTTGGAGGCGGATATTAAACTCTTTAGAAAATACTTTTGGGATAGAGCCTTTCTCCTCAAGGTTTGTGCCCTTTATTGTGGTATAAGACATAATAACTCACGCTCTTTGAGAGTGCAGACAGCAAACTCGTTGTATTGGGAACAGTATTTTGGGGGGGTAGCACTTTCTTTTTTTCTAATGGGACTTTGAGGGACATGGAATTAGAAACTGTTACATCAGTAGAAGGAAGATTATTATACGATATTTTGGCGGTAGGTAGAAAATAGTAATTTGTGTAATATTGTTTCCTTTACTTTTCATGAGCCAGCATCACTGATGTTTAATGTTCTAATATTGGGTATTTAGTATTAACTTATTGACTGTATTATAATTCTTATCTAAAGCAGTTGCCTTTAGGGTTATTTTAAATGAATAATATCTTCTTCTGGGATTTCTTAAGGCTTAGGTATAGTTAAGCCTTTGTTTCAGTGTACAGATTCTTCTTGAATGGGGACTGGTCACTTGAGACCAGTTCTTTTTCAAAGAGATTTTTCCCCCTCCCACCGTGGCCCAAACATCAGCTTTGACTGTTATCAGGGCATGCCCATCTCAGGGTTTAAAATGTTTCATCTTCATTATTTTTATTTTTTTGTTGAATCTGGAAGACTGTATAGCATATTTATATATTTTAATTATTATTAAGTAGAATGTTCTTTTGAGTAAAAGGGCTTCAGTCAATTTAGTTGATAGTTCTCAGGGGTATAATGGATTCACTCACCAGATCGTGTGACACCCCCCGCCCCCCGGCAAACCCTCTGCCCTCGCAGTCTTCTCAAGCACATCCATTAATAAGCACCAGTTTCATGACTGTATAGGCTTTACAAAGTAAACAGTCAGTTTACTGTTATCAGAAAACTGATATTGGTATTTATCAGTTTTGGCTTTTGTAAAATGTTTGCTTTATATAACTAAATTGAAGGTTTAACCAGAAGCATTATATATCAAAGATTATTGCTTACTCCATATAGGGTTTTATTAAATAATTAAAATAAACATGCCCTTCAGAGTGTGAACTACCTCTGTTGGGTTTAGGGAGTTTAGTGGATAATTTTCTGGCATACAGTATTTCCTCATTTTGCTTAAGGGTACTTTCTGTTTAAAGAAACAGAAGCTGTCAGCCGTCCCTGTGGCTTCTCACCCAGGCCCCCAGGGGTGGCTGTTTCAGTGGGGCAGAGGCTGGGCCTGGCCCAGCAGCCTTACTCAGGGTGAGTGCCTCTCCCTGCAGTTTCAGAGGGGCAGAGCTCAGCAACACGTGTGTCCTTAGAGGGGACACTCAGACTACAGCAAGACCACAAAGCTCCTGCAAAGGCTAGCGTGCTCCACGTAAAGCAAAAATTCTGAACATTTGTTGCATTATAAAAACTTCCAGCTTCTTAGGTTGGATTCGTGATTTCTTGTAACTTGAAATAATTATTACTGATGACATTGGGGGAGATTTAGGATGAGTAAATCTAGATGCTTTAATAATTGATTGTAGTGGACTTTACAATAACAAAGACCAAGTGAAGATTACTTTCCAGTTTATCAGAGATTTTAATTTTATGGAAAACACTTGATAAAAGAAGAATCCATTGCAGTGGGATGGCCTTGTGTTCCAGGTGTCAGCACCCCTTTTTCGTTCTTCCTGTCCCAAGCTTTTGGCTGGGTAGTGCGTAGGGAGACTGGGAAGGGAACAGGGCTGAGGTTCTTTAAGACACTGTGATATTGTAACTTACAATAAGAAATATATCTGGCCTCCGTCCATGGTTCTTGGCTCACAGCCCCCCAGACCCTTAGGATTTCCTAAGTGTTGAGCGGATAAAGGTGTTTTTTGTTATGTTAATGAGGCAACTTCTGGAAAGCACCTAAGGATGGGGGCTAGTTACCTGTGGAGCCAATCGCCTGGTAACTTTCAGTCCCACCTCCGTGACCTCCAGGGAGGGGAAAGGGCCTGGAGATGGAGTTTAATCACCAATGGACAGAGATTTAATCTATCATGCCTACGTAATAATGCAAGCCTCCATAAAAACCCCAAAGGACTGGATTCAGAGAACTTTCTAGGTTGGTGAACTTGTGGAGGTACTGGGTGACTAGCCTGCTAGGAGGGGCATGGAAGCTCTGTGCCCTTTCCCCATACCTTGCCCCACGCATCTCTTCCATCTGGCTAGTCCCGAGTTATATCCTCTTATAATAAACCTGTAAGCTAGTAAGTGGTTGTCTTTGGCCTTGAGCCTGCGTGGTTAGCCCTCTTTTAACCCCAGGTACTCACGCTACCGTCTCCTTAGTACCTCTCCAGACATATACCTGCTTCGGTCCATCCGTTAATTCCATGGCGGGCCCTAAAAGAGAGAGTACTGTGTCCTGGGAGTAAGGCTGGGAGCGGTTAATAGCCACAGGGGGTGGGTGACCGGGTACTGCTTGTTCCCTGCCTCTTTGTGATTTGGTCAGTTATGTATATTTTCATGTTCTTTTTGCTCTTGCCTCAGGATGTCCTGAAATAGTCATGAGCAAGGCAATTGGTATGCTGAGCTTCATAACATGCCCGGCGGGGGGGGATTCAGGGCTCTGGGTCAGTTGTAGGGTTGCTTGCCTCAGTTTGCCCATGTATTTGTTTTGGAACATGTGCTGATGCAGCCTTGGGCAGTTTTTTGACACATCAACACATAATTCTGTCTCTTCGCATTTTCACTGGCTGTGGGGAATCTATTTGAAACGAAAATACAGAGGGCTCTAAGGGCATCTTCTCTCTACAGATCACAGCTCAGTCTTGGCCAGGGACAGCCTGCACCAGCATGTGCCAACGTGTAGCCCGAGGCTTATGTTCATCCTGGGTCCTGCCTGTAATAGTGGTCCTGCCCCCATCTCCAGGCCCCCAATCCCTGTGTCTTACTTAGGGTGTGGATGGAGGTGGGTCTAGGTGGGCAGTTGCATCAAACAGAAGTCCTTACAGGTTTCAAGATCTTCTGTTCCCCGTCCCCTGTTTGGTTCATGCGTCATGTTCCTGAGAACCTTCTGGTGGTGTGATCTGGGGAAGCAGTGAGGACTAGTGGCAGGGACAGTTTTGGCCCTTGTCTCTGGTTCCTCCCGCCATCTCTCATGTCACGCGGGGTGCTGCTTACATGTTCTCCCAGCAGCTTTACCACCCTATCTGCCCCTGCCTCTCCAGGCCATGCCTCTGGCCTGTCCCGGCTCTGAGATGCTCGATTGTGATTTTCATCTCTTGTTGCTTATCTGAAGCCTCAAATGGCTTTCAGTGATTTTTTTTTTTTTTCCTTCCTCTCTTAGGCTCTTGAAGAGCAAGAAGCCAGGTCAGAGGAAAAATCAGATATGCCCTCCAGCACTGCAGAAACCGAAGAAGGTACGCGTGCTCCTTCCCGACCCCGGGAACCCAGAAAGTGCTCAGAACTAACTAGTCACCTGGGAGTTGAAGTGTGTGGCGGAGGACAGCAGGAGCCGAGGGACTCAGAGGCGAGAGCAGGGTGCTGGGGTGCCGCTGGGCCCCGGGGTCCTCCAGCAGCGCCGAATGAAGGTACTGTGTGTTTCCACTTTTTACTCAGTTAGCATTTACTGGGTTCCTCCTACATTCCTGATCTTTGGGGACCTCTCCTGACACGCAGAGAGTGTTCCCCTCATTTCCAAGTTCAGTCCGTTCGTTCCGTTCAGCCCTCCGCCACTCACCTGTTCTCCAGCTTGCTCCACCTCTGTGGGGCTCCTGCTCTGTGCCGGCCCAGGGGGTCTTAGAGGATGGAGGCTGTGAGGGTGTCTTTGTTGTCATGGGGTCTGGTGTGTAGAGGTGACGGGGGGTGGGGCACGCTGGGGGTTCTTCAGGGTACAGGCGGCCCTACCCAACCCTGCATAGCCCTGATGGAGCTTCAGAGACAATGTACAAATCTGCTCGAGGTGGGCGTCCACAGCAAGAGGCGTATGTTTAAAATACATTGTCACTACTCTGTTCCACATCGTAACGTGGAGTCGTGTTGATGGTGCACCTGGACGTAACACCCAGCTTGTAGGCAGGAATATCGTCCTTCGTCGTTTTCTCTAACTTGGCAGTTTGTCTGGGCGTGTGATCTCTACTTCAATTCAGGTTCTTTCCCCTTTAATGTATGCAAGTAGGTCTGATCTGTTAGCAAGTCCTAGTAATAAACACGGGTTTTGATTCGCTGGAGTATCTTACCTCTGTTCTTGAATACTCCTGTACTATTTATATGGAATGGATTGTCGTTTTGTTTTTTGTTTTCCAAAACCCAGTAGTTTTAGGAATCTGACCATACATCACTATGTCTTCCAGGGTAGTTAGGGCAAAGGTTTTAATACATATTGTCTTATTATCAATTACGTTCCTTTTGCTTTATATTTTAGAGTGTTTTTTATTTTTTGAAACTAAATGCAAGGTTAGGTTTATTTATGTCTGGGGGTAGGGTTATATTATCTACTTAATTTCAGATCAGTGGAGTAGACATTACAAAATATCTATTAATGTAAAGCGACAGTAGTCTGATAGGGGTGAGATGCAGCATGCTAGATGCTGGGGTTAGGGAGAAAAAACAGGACAAGACTCCTGTTCCCAAGCCACCAGTGTCGACAGCTGGAAGACCGGTTGTTCTAAGTGTGTGTGCCCCACGCACCTGCACTCAGTCCCAGGTTAAACCAACCAATTGAGCTTCCCACCCAAGCTGCACCGCTTGGGCCCCTGTGGAGTTGCCCTCGCTGCTCTCCCCTGTGGATGGTGTGCTGGCTGCGTGAAGGGAGCTGCAGCTTGCCATACCTGCCCAAGGAGGTGGTGGTGAGTTTCACACTTTCTCCTGCAGACCCGTGGGAGAAAACTCTGGGCTCATGTCACGAGCGCTGTCATCTCCTGAGCATTGGGCTTGGCTTTTACTACTCTGACTGTAACTGATCAGGTTTCTTGCTTCTAGCTGGCTGGTAAACCTGGGGCTAAGTTTCTGGCCTGCCGGTTGCAAATTATAGGGTACTGCTGACCGCGTTTTGATATTACCCTTATTTCTTAAGCCTTCACTCTTGCTTTTCCTTTTTTTTTTTAAAATCAACTTCTGATTTTTACTCTATCATCATATACATTTTTCTTCCCTTGTAATCCACCTCCAAACTAACTTAGAACAAAGTGAGGTCTAAACAAGTGCTGAAATTCGAAGTTCTTGCCCTCAAGGGACTGACAGTTTGGGACTAGCGCAGAAAAACAAGCTGTCCCAGCACATTATAAGTGCTATAGAAGTCATAGGCAAGTAATACTGTGAGAACTCTGTGGCGTGTGATGGTGGGGTGGTCAGGGAAAGCTTCTTGGTGGAGGTGACCCTGGAGCTGTGATCTAAGGGAGGGAAGGGAATTCTAGACAATGGGACTATATGCAATACAGAGCCCTGAACCAGATGATGCGTTGGGGGAGATGCAAGTTGTTTTGTGGTCCTGGAGTATAGGGGTGTGTATATGATGCCAGGAACATAGGCCTGAAAGAGAGGCAGATCAGCAGGGCTTGTACACAAGGCAAGGAACTGGAACTCCACCTTGACAGCTCTGGGAACTGTTTTAAGCAAATTAGATCAGGTTGTTATTTAGAAGGGTCACTCTGTGAGAGTGTGAAGAATGGGTTAGAGGGGCCGGGGGCTGCTGAGAGTAATGCAGAAAAGGGTCTGCACCATAGCAGTATAATGAGATTGGAGACAGAGGGACCGATGGATACTGTCCTGAAGGTGTAGGATGTCAGGTGGGTGTCCGTGGCAAGGGAGAAGGGTGGTTCTTCCATTCCTGGTGTGTCCCTGTGCGGGACAGGCCTTACAGGAAGCAGGATCATGACAAAATACCTACTCAGTTTTAGACAGGTTGAGTTTGATGGGCCCAAGGGGGCAGCCAAGTTAATATACCTGGCTGCCAGCTTGACTGAAGTCACTCAACCACTAAGCAAAAGAATTTGCACAGAAACTCAAGTTCTCTAACGCCAAATAATTAATGTGTATATTTTACAGACCTTGTAGACCGTGCTTTTATCTGTATACGTTTGGAGGACATGTTAGAAACTGTGTGCACATTCCAGCAGAGGGCAGTATTCACCTAAAGTGAAAGCATTCAATTAGCTTTTGTTCATTCATAAGCCTGCAGGTGACTCAACTGGAAGAACAAAACATTTTGAGTGTAAGAGCTTGGTTGTTTGTTTGTTGTTTTTCCCTTTAACCCCCAAAGCAAACTTTCCCTTTGAGATCTCACAGTAGATTCTTAATAGATCATGTTCTCCCTCCGGGGGCAGTGGGTAGAGAGGGAACTTGTAAGTGTGTATCTGTAGCTGCCATTGATTAAAAGATTATAATACCTTTAGCTTGGAAATTTACTTTGTTAGTGTGATAAATGGTTTTATTATTGTCTCTGAACCAATTATGTTTCCATAATTTCATGATTGTAATTGTCCTCCCAGAATGATGGGATGTTATTCCAAATGAATTAAATGGCCAAAAGGTCACCTCATTTTCACTGTGTTCAGATGTAAGCTAATTATGAGTATGTATTGATCCACCAACTGACTCCGTTTTGTCCCTTGCCGCCTTTGTTGTTATTTGATCTCCTACTCTAGGTGTTCCTAAAGAGCATTGTACAGAACACCAACCTTGGAAGATGCTCTGAAAAATAAGTATTCTTTGTCCAAATAAGTAGAAAATGCTATATATGAAACCCTCCTGTTGGAAACTGAGAATACATTTAACGTTTTGTAGGTTCTAGTAAGTCTTGCAGTCAAGAAACCTGTGTTTCTTGTTTAACCTAACAGTTCTCTAACTTGATCGTGGGAGAATCCCTTTTTCTTAGTTCTCAGCATCTCATGAAAGTGGTCTGTGGAAGGTGCTTTGGAAATGTTGCTCTTCCTCATCTCTCCTGATCCTGCCCTTTCTTAAGCTTATGTCCTCCTTTTTCACGATCATGTGGGTTCTCTCCATCTATTAGTACATAATGCTCACACTGGGAGGGAGCTAGGGAGGCATTTTTAAAACTACTCATGGTCATCTTGAGCACTGAGATCACCCATGCCTCGCCACACAGCCCACTGTACTTTTTGATGTTGTTCAGGAGGCTGCTGCCTGCCTAGAGTCTATGGGGCCATAAGACAAGCAACCATTGCAATACTGTTGACCACTCACTGTATGAATCCATTTTCTTTCATTATTTTGGAGTTTTTAAAAAACCCTGTGTAATTTGCTGTCTCGACTTTTATGTGACTAGTCCTTTACTGTGTTCACTTCTCCCCATTAATTATCTTCCACGTTCTCATTTAACGAGGACATAAGGAGTAGGGATTGGGACACAAGTGCCAGTCACAAAGGGAGAGGGCAAAATCATCTCCTTCAGAGCTGAGGCAGCAGCTCCCAGTGGGCTCAGAGCGGCTTCCTCCTCACCATCCGGTGTGAGAGGCCATGGGTCCAAACGCAAGGCCCGGTCTAGGCAGGCAGACGTGAGCCCTGAAGGCCCATTGACTTACCCATTCAATAAGTCTTTACTGAGCGCCCACTCTCTGCCAGGCACTGTTCTCAGCACTGGTGATGAAGCAGTAACCAAAAAGGCAAAGAGAAAAAGCCCTCATCTCATGGAGCTTACTTTCATCGAATTTCACTCATGCCTTTGTGGAGTGACGAACACTGCTCGAGGCGCTGGGGGTGCAGCTGGGAGCCAAGCCAAGTTTGCACACTCAGGGAGCACATGTCCCAGTGGCCATGGAGAGAAGGACATTTCTGGGAGTCAGGAATCAATTCTCCCCATTTTGTGCGCAAGGAGGTGGTAGCAGAGAGAGGTCACGTAACTTGTGTGAGGTGACACAGCTTGCTCAGGCAGTCAGAACTCAGGTGGGTAAATTCTTACCCACCACACTGTAGATACCCACCACCCTTCTCTAACAGACTGTTTTCCTATTTAGTCTTCGGACTGCTGCTCTAGAGTTCTCTCCAGCTTTTGTGTGATGGAAAAGTGCAAAATTGGAATCGTTGCCTTGAAATGAGCTCTCTTCCATGTGACCGACCTGTCTCATAAAGTCCTTACGATGGGAGATTGTGACCCACGTGCAGAGACAGGTCTTGATGACACATCAGCAACAAGCAGACTCTGCTAAAAACCTCAGCTCTGCCATGAACTGGCTTCTGAACAGGATGCAAGTTACTCAGCTGTGTTTCCTTTTGTGGAAAATGGTGGAGTGGGAGTGTCATTTAATACTTCCTTCAAAATAAGGTTTAAATGAGAAAATACAGGTGGGGCACCTTGATCAGTATCTGACTGTGGATGCTTAGCCAACACTATCTTGTGATGAGTGCAAGTTACAGCACGTGGCTAGAGCGGGCTTAGTGGTGATCATGTGTGTGCTGAGATATCAGGACGTAGCTCTTCACCTCATGGTGACCAGGTGAGCAGATTTTCTGCTTGAACATTCCTTAGACGGGGGTGCAGCTCTTCTCTGTGTGCTCTAAGTGAGTGAGATGGGAAGAGGGAGTTGTGTGGTGGATTCTCCTTTTTTTTTTTAAATTTTTATTGGTGTCTAGTTGATTTACAATGTTGTGTTAGTTTCAGGTGTACAGCAAAGTGAATCAGTTATATATATATATCTATATATCTCCACTCTTTTTTAGATTCTTTTCCCATATAGGCCATTACAGAGTGTTGAGTAGAGTTCCCTGTGCTATTCAGTAGGTTCTTATTAGTTATCTGTTTTATATATAGTAGAGTGTATATGTCCATCCCAATCTCCCAGTTTATCCCTCTCCCCTTTCCCTCTGGTAGCCGCAAGTTTGTTTTCTACATATGTAACTCTATTTCTCTTTTGTAGATAAGTTCATTTGTACCCTTTTTTTAGATTCCACATATGAGCGATATCATGTGATGGATTCTCCTTATTTGAATATCTCCTGTGAGATATTATTGGGAAAACCAAGAAGTCTTTTTATCCATGCAAAATTTCCTTTCCAAGATTTTTCGTTTTGAATACTGTGGCCCAATGTCTTTTTAGAACTGTTGAATATGGTTCCAATGTCTTATCAAGATGCAGGTCCTTTAACCAGGGTGGCTGGGACCTGAGGTGTTGGGGATTTAGGACAGCAATTAGGGAGGCTGTTCTGCAGGGGTGATTACTCAGCTGGATACACAGCTCTTATCTTAGCCTCATTGTGGAATATCCATCCAAGGACTTGGTCAGTGTTGCTCGCCTAGAAGCCAGGTACCTGGGCATTTGCAAGACACTTACACTCCATACCCGGAGAATGCACTTCCCAGCCCCAGGAAGTCACCTGTGCTTCTTTCATTTGACAGAGAGCCTCCGTCTTCTCTCTGTTTCTTTTAGAGACTGACTTTGCCAGTCCATGTTCTCCTCCTGCCTACAGAAGAGAATGAGTTTCATCCTTAAAAGGCCAAAATAAGGTCTCAAGCTGATATGATGCTCATTTTGTGTATTGTTATAATAATATTAGTATTTTCTCACATATAAAGAAAAATTCTCCACCTTGCCTCCCCCAGTTCATCACAGAATTAAAGAATCCTAGTCTGAGCTGGAAAGAATCTCAGATTCCTCAGAATTCACCTAGATACAACGGATTCTGCTCCCATCTGCTATGGATACTTTCTTCCAGCTGGGTCCAATTAGTTAGGAGGAAAGACAAGCATTTACTAAGCATATCAACTGAGGAGTCTAATACAGTTGAAATAAGCTTATAAGTTGAAGGTATATTTAAGGAGTTTTTCCCCCTGAATTGAAGTAGACTCTAAGTGTGGAATCTTAGGGACATAAAAGTATTCCCAAGAGAAAATTGAACCTTGTTTATATTGTTGAAAGATGACTTTGCCTCATTTTATTCAAGCAGTTGAGTAAATTAGGAAAATTATGTCCTGACCTCAGTTTAAAATATGATGATTTAGAGCTTCTGCTTAGTTGATAG
Source organism: Balaenoptera physalus (assembly GCF_965194825.1). Taxonomy (NCBI): domain Eukaryota; kingdom Metazoa; phylum Chordata; class Mammalia; order Artiodactyla; family Balaenopteridae; genus Balaenoptera; species Balaenoptera physalus. The sequence goes on along the minus strand of NC_138890.1, from coordinate 119,801,775 downwards.
TTGCCACCAAATTTTGGGGCTGAGGGTGGTATCTTTTATTTTACTCCATGACTTAATTTTTGACTGTTTGAGATTTTATGGAGATGGGGGGTGGGGAGGGTGGGAGAGAGTGCACACTCTAGATGTAAAACAATCTATATTATAAAAGCATATTAAACATAGAGTTACCATGTGACCTAGTGATGACACTCCTAGATACATACTCAAGAGAAATGAAAACATAGGTCTCCTTAAACTTACACACAAATGTTCAAAGCAGCATTATTCATAACTCCCCCAAATGGAAACAATCCAAAAAGTCCATCAGCTGAGGAATGGATATACAAAATGTGATCTATCCATACAATGGAGTAGTATTTGGCAATAAAAAGGAATGAGACACTGACACATTATAACACGAATGGACCTTGACAACGTGCCTTGTGAAAGAAGCCAGTTACAAAAGACCACATATTGTATAATTCCATTTATGTGAAGTATCCAAAATGGGATCCATTAAGACAGAAAGTAGATTAGTGGTTACTTAGGGCTGGGGTGGGAGCGGTGGTGGTCGGGGAGAAATGGATAGCGAGTGCTAATGGGTATGGGGTTTCTTGTTGGGGTGATGAAAATGTTCTATAACTGGTTGTGGTGATGATTGCACAGCTCTGAGTATATTAAAAATCATTGAATTGTACACTTTAAATAGATGAATAGTATGGTATTGAATTATACCTCAAAGCTGTTATATATATGTATACATACATACATATATACATGTATATACATGCATATATGTATATATGTATATACATACATATATATACAAATACAAATATATATGTGTATATGTGTGAAGGGAATATACTAAATGATTAATGGTGGTTTTATTGATTTTTTTTCTCAGTCCCTTTCAAGTTTTCTTGATTACTTTTGTGACTCAAAAAAGTGTCACGAATAATTTGAATTAAAAAAAAAACACTGGGCTTCCCTGGTGGCGCAGTGGTTGAGAATCTGCCTGCCAATGCAGGGGACACGGGTTCGAGCCCTGGTCTGGGAAGATCCCACATGCCGCGGAGCAACTAGGCCCGTGAGCCACAACTACTGAGCATGCGCGTCTGGAGCCTGTGCTCCACAACAAGAGAGGCCGCGATAGTGAGAGGCCCGTGCACCGCGATGAAGAGTGGCCCCCACTCGCCGCAACTGGAGAAAGCCCTCGCACAGAAACGAAGACCCAACACAGCCAAAAATAAAAATAAATAAATAAATAAATAAATAATAAATTAAAAAATTAAAAAAAAAAACACTACGTATTTCAAAAAAGATGCCTTAATTTCTCTCTGAAAGAATGCAGAGTAGAAATGTAAAAGTTATATTGTAAAAGAACACATTTTGAGTTGCTTGAGGTCTCCTCTCGCCTTGACATCCTCTCCCTGATTGCCGATCCTGGGGGCCCGGATCACTGGGGGCCCGGTTGAGCTTGTTAAATTATACGGAATGTTGGGACTCATGGACTGACAGGGCTCATGTTGATATTTCTATTGATAAGTGCCTCATTGTTTCTCCCAGTCCATATTTATACTGGGAATGCCAACTGATAGCTGTTGGCATTAGTATTCCCACCTTTAGAAAAAAAAAAAGGGAGCAATTGAGATACTGAAACAAAAGATCAGAGTGTTATAATAGCCTCTGAATTGAGAGCGGTAGATGGTTTTTCAAATTTTTTCCCTTTGCCATTTTAATTCTCTAGCAGTTGTGAATCAGACATGCACACTAGGGTAAAATATTAAGGTGATTCGTGAAGTGAAGTTCTTAGTGAAACTCCAATGCGTAACTAGAGAGGAAAGGGTGGCTTTTGGGCTTGCAGAGCTGGAGGGGTGGGAGAAAGCCAGGGGAAAAGCATTCCTCTGTCTCATCCAGCTGGCGGTTCAGAAGTTGTGATGAAATAGCACCGGCATTGGAGTATTTGAATTAGTAATTTAATAAAGTAAACAACTTTCCCTTTCTTGTCCCTAATGATCTATTACATCTCATCAGTTATTTTGGGCTGTCAGATCTACATCGAGGAGAGAAACATTTATTCGGCATCTGTAATATGCTAGGCACCCTGCTTGGCCCTGGGGATACAGATGTTGGGCTTAAATTAATTTGGACCCAGCCTTCCCAGAGCTAATAGTCTATTGGGAGAAGAGGATTCATTCAAAGACTGTGAACTACCCTGTGAGTCCCTTTGGCCATTTGTGGGGCAGAAGAGCAAGCTGAGAGCATGACCCGCGTTTTCCTTTGTGCTTTTGATGCTGCCCTGCATGTCTAACCCAGTTGGGGACTTGATCGTGGAGGGCTGAACCTGAGGGTCGGGGTGAAGCAGCAGTAGTTGTCTGGCTGGCTCTGATCGAGATCCTTCTTGCCTCCTTCCTAGGGGAGGAGTCAGATGGCACAGCAAATTGTAGCTGAAGGAGAATACTGAGTACCCTGTATTTTCCACGTAAGCTTTCTCTTTGCTTAAGTCTAGCCTCCATGGTCCCATTTCTCAAAAGGAGACCGTATGACTTGTGCACAGAGTTGAGATCTATTAGACTAATCTGTTTCCTAACAAGACACTGGTATTGATCTTATGCTGTTTGCTAGTGCAGCGTCGCTGGTGAACATGAATATTAGAGATTATTTCTTGATCCATTATAGTACGGCAATAAAAAACATGTTTATGATGTTTGGCAAATCTGTTTTAGGAGGTGGAGATCCTTACTTCTGGATGGGCCTTGAAGGCGAGATTAATAGGCCTTTAAAACAGAATAGCTTGGGGTTACTGATATCATTATCTGCTGAAGGTTGCTATAGCAATGAGTGGTTTGATTGCACTGTGCAGTTGGTGGTGCAGTGGGTGAGTGTAAAAGGATCCTCGTCATTTAGCAGAAACTCTCCTGGAGCAATTTAATTAAACTCTGGTGGAAGGAGTGCCAAATTCTTTAAAAGCGCTAAGATACAGTTCTGTATCATCCTAGATTAATTAAAGATACATGATTATCCTGTCACAAATTTTTTTAAATTTATTTATTTTATTTAAAAATTTTTTGGGCTGCATTGGGTCTTCGTTGCTGTGCGCAGGCTTTCTCCAGTTGCGGTGAGCGGGGGCTACTCTTCATTGCGGTGCGCGGGCTTCTCATTGCGGTGTCTTCTCTTGTTGCGGAGCACGGGCTCTAGGCGCACGGGCTTCAGTAGTTGTGGCTCGTGGGCTCAGTAGTTGTGGCTCGTGGACTCTAGAGCGCAGGCTCAGTAGTTGTGGCACGCGGGCTTAGTTGCTCCGCGGCATGTGGGATCTTCCCTGACCAGGGATCAAACCCGTGTCCCCTGCATTGGCAGGCGGATTCTTAACCACTGCGCCACCAGGGAAGCCCCACAAATATTTTTAATGATTTTGAGATAGTTTTATAACCTTGAAAGTTGTTTTTAAAATGATTATATGTTTTATGACGACGTCTATTTTAACATAGTTTGTAGTATTTGTTTGAATATTGAACAAAATTGCATTAGACTGTAAGGAAAACGTAGGCTGGCAGTGTATGAAGACTGGCCTTTTGAGAGGGGCAGGGAGCTGGAATCTGAACATACCACCGGGGTGGGCTCTGAACACATTACTGGGTGAACACATCCTTTGTTGTTACAGGTGGATTACCTGCCGACAGAGCCTTCTTCATCAGCAGTCTTGAATAAAATGTGTATTATTCTTCTGCATCAGTGCTGTAGGTACAGAATTCTTTAGAAATGCAGAGTTGTTATCATTTAAAAGCATATGGTCTGAAATGTCTCTAAAGGAATATCCAGTGATGGGCAATAAAAAGGTGTGTGACTCTCTTGCTGTCTATGCAGATGTGTCTGTTGAAACTTTAGTTCTAGTTACCCTCCTTCACCCAATTTTTAGGGTTTGGGTATATATGTATTTTAAAACAGAAGACCTGCTGTGCTCCCATATGGTAAACACTGTAGTAGATGCTTCACATCAGTTTTCTGCATCTGTGCAGTAGAACGAAAACTTTCTCTTAACATAGTGTTTTGGACTTCGGTGCTTAAACAGCAGGCTTTTTTGAAGGGTGAAGTTGTCTCATTTTGACATTCTAATCGCGGGCCCTGTTGTTCTGCAGATGGTACTCTGCTGCCACCTGGAGGCCTCATGTGGGGTGTGCATGTAAACGTAGGTGTGGATGCTGAGGAACAAAAGCTGCCCAGGCTGGGTGTCAGCTACAGCCTTGTCCTTACTCCCTGTTGAGGTCAGTTGACATGACCACATGAAATTGAGGCTATTACCCGTTCATTTTTCATCATAGAAGCTAATATGCGTTATGAATTCAAGAGCAATATACTGTTGTGAAGGGCAGATATCTTACTAACTTGCTTGATGTAAAGCAAATTCAAAGTTATTGTTATGCAGATTTAAAGAAAAATACATCATGACTTTGTGTTTGTTGACTTCTCTGCTCCATCCTTACCTTGTTAAGATTCGCCATGGAAAGCCACCGAAACGAAAACCTTATACTTTTTCTAAGCAGAAACATGGATGAAAACTGGCATTGTTGCCAGGAACTAAGAAGAGCTTGAATAAATCCATTTGGAGGTTTGAGGCCTCATGTGACTTAAATTAATAGGAGTGGCAAAGTGGAAGAGGGAATGCCTAGTTAATGGACCTGGTGGGAAAACTAAGGGGCTCCCCAGAGCTGGCATCCAGCAGGGCCTGGGGGGCAGGGAAGCTGAGGGGTTGAGAGGAGGGCCTGGGCCCACAGTGTTGTATATTAATACAAATTCAGGGTGAAGATTTCCATCCAGCTGCCCTTGTTAGGAGTGCCCAACACTTCTGTTTTCCTTAGGCCCAAACCTACTTTTGGTGGTTATTTCAATAACAGTGGCTCTTGTTTACGGGCAACTGAGTATTTGGGAAGAAAACCAATCAATCAAAACACAGAGAAAAGCACACCTTAAGTGGACCTTCTGTTCATCCTAGAACATCACGGCCACTGATGCTTCCAGGAAAGCCTCTATTCAGAGAGAAGGCCCCCGGTGTGCATGGGGCTGGTTAGTGCAGAGCCTGGCACTGTCTGAGGTCCCAGCCCAAGGGCTGTGCTGATGTTCTTGACATTAAACAATGGGCAAGGGAAAACCAAACCTCATCTAGAATGAATTAGGCTCTTTTGAAACATGAAATCGGTGGCACTTGAGGAAGGAGACATGTGGGATTTCCTCAGGTGGGTACGAGTCACGTCCTTAGAATCTGTGCTGTTTTGAAGAGGCTTCGGTCAGTGCACAGCCTTCCTTCTGAATCAGGGGCATTTGTTTATTTAACAATCATTGTCTTCCTCAGGATTTCCTGTGAGAGCTCCTGGGCTTGTTTACATCTTGGTCCACACAAATAATACCATAGCGTCGTGAGCTGTCAGGTTATCAGATACTCTGCTCTGCGGAGAGTTGATTTTTAAGAAGCCTAATCTAAAACCTAGCTCCACACAGATGGCTCTGAGCAACTCATTTACATTTGTCATCTAGTTTCTTTTTTTTTTCCCCTTTTTCTTCTTCTTCCTTTTTTTTTTTTTCTTAATGGAAATTCCTATCAGCAGATCCTGATGAGAATTATTCCTTTTGCAGAGATTAAGAATTCGGTGTCCAGCAGATCATCGCCTGGAAAGGAAAATGTAAAGGTAATGATTCCCTGCCCATTTTCATCTTTGTGCTTCTCTCCAGAGTTGAAGTAGAAGTGAAGACCTAGCAGTAATAAACATAGGATAAAAAACCCAAAGCAAAAAAAACCCCTCAGGGATATGTCCCAGGGCACATTCAGAATAACTTGAAATCGCTTCCTTTATCGAATTTTAGATCTCTACTCTTGATGAGCAAACCTAGCTGTCTTTCTGGGTCGTAGTTGTATATGCAAGATGACTGTATACCTTTTCCACAAATTTGTACTTGAAGATGATATCTACAGATGTTTGCCAACAATGCCATTGCAAGAATGAACTTGGGAGATATTCTTTGAATATAAAATAACCTATGGATAGCTTTTAGGCATGCTTCTGCTTGGGACAGATTCTTCCCTTATTTCTAACTCTTAATATTACGTACAAGACTAGTTTTCTGTTTATGTGTGGTGACACATGTAACATGTCTTTACTGATGTTTTCTTAGGTTGTTTTTTCATTTACAAAAATAAACATTACTGTTATCAAGTAAGTAACTTGTAAAAAAAAGCCACCTGACTTTATCTTTTACAGCGTGTGAAAAGCCCGGTGGTTCAACTGAATGAACATGAAGACCAGGACAGTCTATATTTGGGTATGTTCCAAAATATTGCTTCCCCCAGCACGCATATGGGGGTATCACAGACCCAGGTATGCAGGGGACAAGAAGAAAATCTATTTAGAAATAAAATCTTCCTTTCTGGGAGCCTTGTCTATTTCTTGAAACCCACACAGGTAAATTTTTTTTGCAGCATCAGTTATAATACTATGACTTCAGGGGTTCAGTCTCCATTTACAATCTAAAAAACAAAACAAAACAAATCAAAACAAAAAAAGCAATCCAAGCTTTTCTAGACAGTTTTACTCTGAGCCAGATGTTGGCTCGGGGCTTGTCATATGTTACCTTGTTATTCCTATGAGGTAGGCACTGCCAGCTTCCGTTTCAGGTCATGCGACTGAGCCCACTGGTAGAGGGTATATGGGGCAGTTGAGATTCATAACTTCATCCTGCCTGGCCTCAGAATCCCCAAGTTTACTGCTATCCTATTTTGATAGCCGGTCGGGGCCCCTTGGAGCTGAGCCTCTGTGATCTTATCCCCTGGCCTCAGGAAAAGACCAGTCGCTTATCCTGGGGCATGGATCTGATGTGGGTGTCCCTTCAAAGGAACCTGGAGCTCCCTTGGCAAGGGGGAAGTATTTCTCCCCTTGGCCCTGGGAATTCTTGTCTGCTCACAAGCATTGTCATTCACCACTCCCCAAGGGACACCTCCCCAAATCTCCTCCTCGGGCATTTCCTAATTCTTCAGGGCTAATCAGGGCTCCAGACTTACCTTTGAGTTAGAGCCTGATTGAAGCTCTTGGGGGTCTGAGGACACGCACAGCCTGGGCTGTCAGCAGATGCCCCGTCTGGGCACTTGGATGGTCTGGGGCTCATAAGTGGGAAGCAGATAATCTAGAAATTGCCCAGTTGGTTTCTTCAGGCTCAGTGAAGCTGAAGCAGCTCGCACACCTGGAAGGTGCCTGGGCAGAGCAGTCTGAGGAGTTGCAGGGGTGTGGTGGTGCTACGGCAGTGGCCAAGTGCTTGGGCTGATGTGAAATCGGGGAAAAGCAAGACAGCTCCCTGGGTGAGCTTAATAGCGAAGGTGGGTGGCCCGCGGAGCCTGGCGGTGCAGGGGGCTCCCTGGGGAGTGCAGGCATGCAACAAAGCAGTTACAAGAATAAAGCAGGGTGAGGAGGAAGTACCCTCAGCGTCGGTTGGCTGTGCTGCTTGTAGTTTGGCCCCAAGCCAGAGGTGGTTTCTGGCTCTCCTTGTGGGAGGTACTACTGAAATTGGAATAGAAACTAGACCATACCGGGCTTTGTGCACACCTTTAATATTTCTGCTATATAAGGTAAGAGTAATAATTTACTTCCAGAAGAGGGGAAGAGGAAGGGGAAATGAAAGCAAATGTGCCCACGTGGAGGACTGTCGTGGGCTGTTGAAGCCCAGAGCTTGGCTGCTGCTCGCGCATGCAGGATGTCTCATCTCCAGATTGCATCATGCTCCCAGGAATGTTCGCTTTGAAGAATGTTTACCGAGACAAGTTGCTGGTGGGGGAGGAGTGTTGGCTGTTAATAGTATTAAATAGCAGGATTATTTTCATGTTAGGCTTCAAAAATTCACTCCGTTCTCAAACTGGTATCCTTGCTGGGTAAGAAGGCACATGTTATGGAAATTGTAGTAGCCTGACCTAATCGGAGTGTTTTGTCAGTAATATCATCGTGTCTGAGGAGGGATGTGATAAAGAATTTGAGAGAGACGAGCGTGTATGACACTAATCCGGTGATTTATGAGAAGGTCTATGAATGGTTATCCCTGGTGCGAACATTGGCTTTGTTGTTCATTTAAACTTGGTGGATTAGAAAAGGTCACCTGATTTTATGCAAAGAACATAATAGAATCAGGTGGTAAGCTGGTGTCTGGAACTGGAAATGGCTTTTCCCCATGGCTGCTTCTAAACCGTTCTACTTTATATGTGCTTCTATTCTGCTTGGTCTCTAAGGAAGTGCTGATAAATGTGGCACTGAGGTATACGTCTTTGCTGATTTGTATTATTCAAAATGGTGTGCCGTGAGTTCAGTGTGATCTCATAAACGACATCAGCGCCGTTCCAGTGGGTAGCTACATATGTCTATGTAGCATGTGACGTGTGGCCAGTGTGACTGAGGAGCTGCCTTTGAACTTTATTTATTGCACTGGACAGGGAAGCACCAGAGTAAGCTCCCTTTGTATTGTTGTCATTGGCCCATCAGCATCAAGAACCAACTCACCATTAGTTTATACACTGAAAATGACTACTAATTGGAAGAATAAAGTCTCCAGTGGGTAACAGCTGGTAACCTCATCCAAGCTGGTGCCCCCGAACCACCACAGTAGTGAGTAGTGATAGTAAGATCACATTTCTGGCGAGTCCAGAAGTGAGGGCCCCGCTCTCTGTGGATAACTGTGAGGGCTTGGCCTTTTGCTCAAAGGGGAGAGTTGAGCGCTGGGGTCCGATTCTGTTGCTGCCACAGTGAAGAGTGAGACTCCCCAGCGTGCAGTGCCTTCACATTCTGGGCAGGTAGGGTGCGGGGAGAGGGCACAGCATTTGGAGGAAAGGGTAGAAGAGAAGGTAAATGAAATGGGTCAATATGGAAATTAAAAGGAAGGAAGGGTCCATTTGGCTCAAGGATATGGGGCTAAATATGATTAAGCAATAGAAGCTCAACAGTGGGCAGCTGTGAATGTTGTACCAAGGAGAAGGGATGCGAACATCTAGCGGGAAACATGGACAACCTCTGGGAAATACAGTGGAGAGGGTGAGCTTTGGCTGCCCCATTGGAATACCAGCTGCAAACAAAGATGCATAAGCCGTCACTGGATTGGCAAAGCTGGAAAAGGCTTGGTTAGTTGTTGTCTTGCACACTCTTCTTTTGAAAGGTTGAATCTGAAAAAATAAAGCCATGTGCCTGATTAGAAATTCAGATTTCCAGTTAAAAGTTAAGTTCGTGCCTGAGGACTGTGAAACAAGAGTGCCAGTGTCTCAGGTGGGTTACAGAAGCCCCTGGAAGGCGACACTCCTGCTCTCTCAGCAAGTGATGTTCAAGTGTGAGTGAGGTTGTATGGGACAGCCCAGATTTAGTGACACTCATATTGAAGCTGACCTTCCTGCAGTAATTTATCAGCCGCTGCCTGCACTGGACTGAAGATAACTTGAGCTTTACCTGGCTAAAGCTGTATATTGTATGACTATTTGGATGGAAAAATGAAGGATTGGTAAAACTGACATGTTACGACAAGAACTCTGTGAGCATGTTTAACTTTCCCCATGGGAGAAGGTGGTAGGGAGGTAGAGACCCTAGGGGCAGTGGTGGTGGAATTGACTGGCATCCTCCTCCTGCCTGTGAAGTCCCGGTACCGTGAAGTGCTGGGCAGGAAGTGGTGCCGTATCTGCTGTTTGGCTGGCGGAGAGTGAGCTTGATGCAAGTGCCGGAGGTTCTAAGCATAATATTTACTAAATAAGCCTTTTGGAAAAAACAAATTAATTTTGTCTTTTGTAATTACAGAAGTCATAAATGTTCACAGTAGAAAAATTAGAAATTTTTTTTTTTTACACACACACTGTATTTTATTTTTACAAGAGATAAATAGACTGACACCAAGCATTGTAAATGGATGACCACAACAAAAGCAACAACGATTGCAATTACCAAACACGAAACACACTCATATTATGTCATAATATTGACATTCAGTCCAGTAATCCTCCACTGTAACAGCTCCTTTACTTTGCAGTGAAAATTGATTTGTATATTCTTTGCCTCTGAGTCCTTGTGGGATTTTTTTTTTTAATTCAAACAGAAAGTCACAAAAATTATAATCATCCTCATCAGTTCACTCAGTCCCATGTAATTAATTTTTTTTTCATCTTGATCTTTTGTTAGCACTTTTAGGAGTTCATCAGTTTTTCATTAGAGTCCTGAAAATGCTTATTCATTCAGTTCAGCAGTACAGTTACCAGAAACGTGTACTTGTCAGAGTCTTTTCTATGAATTCCTTGAAGATGAAACCCTTTTATAGGAACATATTTGCAAAAGCATCAGAGTACACCCAGAACTGTCTGTAAATGACAAAAGACTTAAAAAAGACCACGGTTAAGAAAAATCAGAAATTTTAGAATAGAAAAACAGCCCTATCGTTCTGCCACCCCCAAAGCAGCTACTATTAAATTTTGGTATGTTTACATGATCATAGTTGTGATCATGTAAACAATAGAATTCTATGTCCTGCTTTATTCATGTAACATTATATGCCATAAGTAAGCTTCATTTTAGACGGTAGCTTAAAATGATGCTGTACATTTTTCTATGAAAAATGTGGATTACTTCTGTATGAAGAAGGGAAAATGTCATAGATTCTCTCCACAAGTGTTTATCGACCAGGAAAACAAAACAAAACAAAACAAAACCCTCCTTTTTATAATATGTATTGTTGATTTTACAGAGTGGCCCACTTGTCAGTACAAGCTGAGGCTCGAATCCCAGTTATTGGTTAATGCCCTGGGTCACTTCCTTGCTGTTACTGTTCATTACTTATATGTAATAGGAGAAAACCTCTTAGTGGGTGCTGGGACTGGGAAGGTGGGCACTAGGGAGACAGATGAACCAAAGCTGGATGTGAAAGGAATCCTGACTTGATACCAGAAAAACTCATCCGGACGAGTTGGGAAGAGAAGGAAGCAGAAACAGAAACAAACAGTAGGAAGTGAGGTGTTTCAGGGAGCTCAACGCAGCTGACACAGACAAGACAGAGAGAAACAGAGACCCCGCATAGGAAGCTTAGGAAAACATCACCAAAGGGAAACCGGAAGGAAATGATTGGGAGATCCAAAGAACAGTCCCTCAGAACAGAATGTTAGGGGCAGCAGGAACTCTTTATCCAAGGTTTGCTTTTGTGGGTGTATCTGGGAGAGTCCAGGCCCATGGATTTAGGTGGTGAGCTGGGTGGAGATGGTGCAGTCAACAGTGCTAGTCTGGCAAACCACCAATAAGTAGGACTAATTAGGTTAGTCTTTTCTTCTTATACTAACTTAAAGTTTGGAAATGGAATTGATGCTACTAAGCTATAAAACCTTATAAAACAGCAATTTTAAGTTGCTTGGAAACATCTTGAAACTTTATTTGCAGAAGCAAGATCCAAAATGTGGAATCTTAAGATCTAGGACCCGTATCACTGGAAGCTGGCCCTCTTTTGGCTGTTATTATTTAGTAACACGTGCGTATCTATGTTGAGATCTCAGAACTGTTGCATGAAACATGAAAGAAAAGAAAAAAGGAAAAAAAGGGAGAGGGGGTAACCTTAGCAGAGCTCTTAGCCTTCTGAAAAGTAAGTTTTCAAGCCTAATTTCTGGCAGGTCTCTCTTTATGCCCCGGGCTACAAAAGTTTTGGGTAGATTTTCTTCTTTTTTCTTTTCCCTTCTGTTTTTGGGCTCATCTTTCCACCACAAACCAAAGCTTACCAGTGTTTTGGTTTCAAAATAAAGGGTCTGGGGCTGGAGAAATATACCAAGAAGATCACTCGGAATGCACAGTTTTTTGTAAAAATTCTGATTCAGATTTTATTCCTTTCATTCACTTCAATGAAAATTTCTTATTGCAGTTGTTGAGGTTTTAAAAATTGGTTTTGGTAGAAGAAATTGCCAACTTACTGGAATTCTGCTGAGTGATATAAGCTGAATTTGGTTCTCTTATCACGAGTGTTCTGCCTTTTCTATTTGTGGTTTCATTCTCTGGATAAAATTCTCCTTGTGGAATGCAAATAAAGCATTTTTCTTTAAATTAGACACTTGGAATATTTACTGACAGACTTTTATCCCATAAGTTAAAAAAGAACTTTGGGGTTTTCAGGTTAATATAATACTACAGACAAGGAAATGTGAAGGAACTAAAGTCTTATTGGAGGTGTAATGTCTTCATGTTATCCTCTTTTCTTATAATTTAACATAGTTTTTTTATGTTTTTTTGAAACAAGTCCCAAGGCTAGGAAGCTGTCTGGTCTAATGATAGGTCTAATGTTCTGCCTAGTTTTTGCTCACAAATATGTGTTTAAAAACAAAAAGCAAAATGAAAGTGAGTTAAGATTAGGAGTCGCTAAGTACTCTGTTATCTGAACTCTGCCTGCCCGTTGGAATTACCTTGGAGCTTTAACAAACAATCCTGAAGCCCTGGTCCCACCCCCAGAGAAGTCTGAGCTAATTGGCCTGAAGTGCAGCCTGTGTTGCAGGAGTTCTAAAAGCTTCCCAGGTGATTCTCAGGTACAGCCAAGGTGGAGAACCATGACATAGCTCCTTAAGGGAGCCATGCTCTGCTGAAATCACTCTGACTTACTGGGTTTTCAGTGCTTTTGGAATTGGAGAATTGTGGTTCTATGTTTATCTCAGTTGGTTACAAAAGCAATTAATGGAAGCCCATTTGTATTAGGTTTGCAGACTTTTAATGATTATCACCATCAATATCATGGTAGATCCGTGGGAAAGGTAAAAAACAAAAAAATTTATTGAAAGTTTCCTAAATACTTGAACCTAAATGAGATGATTAAACCTTTAAAGATTCTTTTTAAACATTAAGAAGGAATCAGGTGATTGTAGTTTGCTGTCACATTCATTTATTGGACTTAAGAGGTGCACAGTTTGGGATGAAGGGAGTGAATGGTTGTTTACACTAATGTCATAGGGCGTTACAAGGAGGCCTGATGTTTGACAGTAGTACCAACCTAGCTGTAGTGTATTCTAAATCACCTTTTTCTTTCATGTCACAAACCAACTTAATTTCTGAAATGTAATCTAGGAGGGGGAAAAATATGGCAGTTCTTTCTCTGAACTCTAAATTTTTCATTCTCCAAAATAGGATCCTCAACTCCAAATAAACCAGCTTAGTGAATAATTCCATAGCTTCTGTCCCTAAAGATTCTGTTTTGATTAAATCAAATAATTATAAATTTCAAACAAGTATAAAATCTTAAGGAAACTACAACTACCTTATAAAACATGAAACAAATGAAGAATATGAAATATATCCTGGAAATAGTATTTGTAAATGCTTTTTGTGGAAAGTTAAATTTCCACTTAGGGATTTTGCCCCCTTTTCTTTTGTTGAAACACTTCGGAATACCTGTGTGTGCAGATGGTTAATGAAAGAATTGCCCGCACAGAGGAAAACTTAGGTTTCGGGCTTGATTGCAGTGTCAGTGTGTTTATGTTGAGTTTAGGCTTGCTGAGTACCCAGTGGTTAATCCCTTGGAAGGGACTTTAGGACAATTAAGATTCTGGTTAGCTTTCATTGCCAGGCAGTACGAGCTCTATCAATTTATTGGGACAATTTGCTGTAACTTTTAGAGTGCCTAATTTGGAAGACGTTTTTATGAAACATGGCCTCTTACTTCAGTCATGGGCAAGAAATCCAACAGAACTTATTCTTCACAATATGAGATTCTTCTGAAGAATGCGTGTAAAGCATAGGAAAGAAGTGATGCAATCATATGCCGAATAGGAGAGCCAGGGGTAAATAGTCTTTTGTTTCTTCATAACATTTAAAATAACAAACAAAAAACAGAATAAAGAGTGAAATTAAAGGTGTCTAGAATTTTGAAGCAAACTTTGAGTAAGCGAGCTGGGCTTCATCCAGGTTCTTGAGATTTATCTACCATTAGGTTTCTGCTGATCTAACTGAAGTAGACTTACCTATCCCACAAGTGTCCAATGGGGACTCCTCATTAGGGTTAACTCTTAGGAACATACTAACCCCGAAGTGACAGAGTTACATGGGAACTTCACTTCAGAACTTAAGCAAAGGGAAATGAGTTTTATGCATGACTTGAGTTCTATGTATCTGAATAAGCAATGCACACTTTCTTTTAGCATGAATTCCACAAATATTTAATGAACATAGAGTCTGTACATTTTGTCCCCATCCTTTAAAACATTTTTACACTTTATTTTGTAGAACAGTTTTAGATTTACAGAAAAGTTGCAAAGATGGTACAGAGAGTTCCCATACACCCAGCCCCCTTGACGCCCCTAGTTTCCCTTATTATTAACATCATATATTATTATGGTATATTTGTTAAAATTAATGAACCAGTTTTGATACATTATTATTGACTAAAGTCCATCCTTTATTTAGATTTCCTTAGTGTTCATCTAGTTTCCTTCTTCTGTCCCAGGATACCATATTACATTCAGCTGTGTTTCCTTAGGCTCCCCTTGGCTGTGAGAGTTTCTCAGGCTTGTTTTTGATGATCTTGACAGTTTTGAGGAATACTGGTCATGTATTCCATAGAATGTCCCTTAATTGGTAATTTTGGGGTGTTTTCTCTATCATTAAACTGAGGTTATGGGTTTTGGGAGGAAGACCACAGAGGTTAAGTGCCATTTCCATCACGTTATATCAATAGCATATAATATCAACATGACTTGTCACTGTTGATGATGACCTTGATTACCTGGTAGAGCTAGTGTTTGTCAGGTTTCTCTGCTGTAAAGTTACTCTTCCCCACTCCTCTTTCCATATTGTGTTCTTCGGAAGGAAGTCATGATGTGCAGCCCACGCTTTAGGAATGAGGAGTTATCTGTACGCTTCCCTGTGGGCAAAGTATCTACATAAACCATTTGGAATTCTTCTCCAGGGCAGATTTTTATCCCTCTCGCTTATTTATTCAATCATTTATGTCAGTATAAATTCATGGATATTTATTTTACACTTTGGGTAGTAATCTAGTACTACTTTATTCAGAGTGTTCTAGCTTTGGTGATGAGGGACTCTTTCAGTTGGCTTCTGTGTCCTTTCTACATATTCCTGTCATTGTGGGGTTTTATCTTAGGGTGGTGAATATATTCTTTATGATACTGTAATGGTAGATACATGACACTGCATTTGTCAAAGCCCATAGAACTTTATGGCACACGGAGGAAACTTCAACGTGTGCAAATAAAAAATTAAGAGGTTGGAGGATCCTGTGATGGAATGCAAAATGTAGCAGAACAACCTAATTGTACTAAAAACTTTAGAAACAACCTCACCGTAGAGGATGGGAGCGGGGTGCAGACCTCAGTAACTTTGGAAATGAGTAGAGTCTGTAAGAATAAAGGCAAAGGAAACTGTACATAAGCATGTCTTCTAGGTGAGAAAGTTGTTTCCCATAGGGGTACAGGTTAACATTTCTGATACCACTATTAATGTATACTGGAAATAAATAAGTCAATGGATGATGGAGAGTAGGTGTCAGGGTTTTCACTATTGGAGTGGGAGTTTACAGAGAAGCAAGGGGAGGAGGCCAGAATGACCCATGTGCTAATGAATGAGAGACGTGGACATCACTACGTACTCATGATTAGTTCAAATAGATACACATGGTTGTGTATGGAAATATTTGTAGGTATGTGTCTATACCTAGGTTAGGACACACATATTTCATTGCTCTGTCAGTTGAGAGGGCCTAGAAGCAACAATACTCCAGTAGCATACACAAGATGAGCCCACCCTTTAAAAAAAACCCAAACAAACAGGATTATCCATCACATTTTGTGTGAATTTCAGCTTCAGAACTGTAGGCTTGATAACACTTACTTTAAAACGATTTAAATTCTTTGCTCTTTTAACTTATTTACACGTGAATGACCGTAAAAGTCTATAGAACAATAGGTTGAACTTTGATGTTAAAATTGATTTAAAAAAAAGTTTGTGAATAAGTCCATAACATGTAAGAAACTTTTTCAGAAGGTTTGGGAAAATTAAAATTGGAACATTATCAGAAAAAACTTCAAATGTAATCATAGATGTTGCTTCCCGAGGTGCCTCGGCTCTTCCTACTATGAAGAATTTTTTTTCTCCTCAGGCTGTAACAAGATACTTTCCTCCCCCTCCATCCTTTCTCTGTCCAGACTTATGGCCCATAACCTTGCTGCTTCCACCTCCAGGGACCCTTACATTTACTATCCACAGCTGCCTCTTCAGGATAAATTCAAAATTCTTCATAATGTATCATTCAGAAAAACTTAGTGAATTTGTCCTAATTCTTTCCTTTCAGGTTATGCCCAGGAACTTCAGGGTTTAAGACAAAAAGAGGTCCACCAAGGATCTTTATTTCCTTAAGAGAATCATCTAAGTAGAACCTGTATCTGTAGCAATACTAAATGCTGGTGGAAGCTTTGGCAACATAATTCTTTAATATGTTACTTTGGTCAGAAAATCTATTCTTTTCCTATCCTGAAGTGTTTTTGAGAATTTTTTTCTCTTTTTGTATTACATGTGGGTATATCATAATACAGGTAATTTCATCTGTTGGACTTCTAGGTTGTGTCTGGGTTTTTTTTCCCCCTTAGATAGTAGGATGACATAAGGGGGCATATCAGAACTTTCGGAGGGGTATGCAGAGTTTTTGTTCAAATAAATCAAGGTAATTAAGGTAGATAAGAAGTAAAAATATTCTTATTTTTAAAGTAAGGTGGTATTATGAATGGTGGCACCCTGGGTTTCTAATTTATGACCACCATTGTACCATGCTCCTACTTCATGTCTATTTTATGTGAATTCAACTTTATAGGCTCTATTAAAAAAATACAACAAGGAGGGGAGATAGGGAGAAAAATAATAATTTGAACCTCAGGTGGTTCTACACTCCGTGAGTGTAACGGCCCCGAGTGAGCATGAAGCTGGACGTGAATGTGTGCTTCCCTCCCTGGGGCTCACAGTGAGTGCATCTTACACGTGGATGTGAGCCGTGCTTTTAAGACCTTTGTTTCCTGTAAAACATGGCCTCTCAGTGAAAGCCAACCATTTCATCTGGTGCCCGACCGAGGTAACGATGTTCTCCAGCAAAGAACTGTTTCTGTTGAACTTAGAGTGATGACATGGTGCCTTCTAAGGCGTTTTTGAGGAAGACTTTGATCATCTCTGACTTTCACCTAATGCTAGAACTTGAACTACATGAAATTGTCACTGTTTAGGCTGAAATTATCCAGGATAGGCTTGTCCTTGCATCATGGGTCCTGCTGCCTTTTGTCTGTATTTTTTTATTTTTTTCCCCAAGAATGGTGTTTAACAGTGTTAAAAACTGTAGTCTCTGGTGGTCAAACAATGGAGCAGAAAAGCAAAACAAATCCTCCTCTTTCTGTCTCGGTATGATTTCCTTGGAACTTCTTTTCATGTTGCCATGTCTCTGTTTTGAAAATCAAGCTATTATTCTTGAGATAATGATAAGAATCTTTCAGTGTCTATAATATAGGAGAGAAATATAATGAAAGGGAAACTTTATTTACAGTTAACATTTAAACTAAAACTCAGTGAAGACGTATATTCTTTACTGTTATAATCTCATTTGATCCTTACAACTCTTTGAAGTATAGATATCCCATTTTGTAGGAAACAACTGAGGATCAGAAGGTATGAGTGACTTGGTTAGGACCACTAAGTAAATAAGTGACAGAGTCCAGATATATAGATCTTCCTTGACTTATGATGGGGTCATGCCCCAATAAAACCATCATAAGTTGAAAATATCATAAGTGAAAAAATGCGTTTAATAAATCTAACCTGCTGAGCGTCCTAGCTTAGCCTAGAGTATTTTAAATGCTCAGGACACATACATTAGCCTACAATTGGGCATCATCATCTAACACAAAGCATATTTTATAATAAAGTGTTGAGTATCTCGTAATTTATTGAATACGGTAATGAAACTGAAAAACAGAATGATTGTATGGGTACAGGATGGCTGTAAGCATATAGGGTGTTTACCCTCATGATCGCGTGGCTGACTGGGATCTGTACTCGCTGCCCCTGCTCAGCATCACGACAGAGTGTCATAGGGCATATCGCCAGTCTGGGAAAAGATCAAAATTCAGAATTCCAAGTCCAGTTTCTACCGAATGCGTGTTGCTTCCGCACCATCGGTAAAGTCGAAAAATCCTAAGTTGAAGCATCATAAGCCGGCGACCATCTATATATGTCTCCAAAATCCCGTACTTTTTCTTTTCAGCTTGAGGCTCCTTAAAAATATGAATGTAAAACACAGTTTTTGTCCTCAAGGAATTTTGGATCCCATTGGAGGATAAGAAAACTGTACAAATACTGTAATTTAAATTGAAATATAAATCCTCTTCTAGGGAGGTTCAGTTTTATCATTGTTGAAAGGTAGGTGACAGCATGTGTTCTGGATAATTGTGACTTTATGGAGGTTATTTTCTAAGTAAAGGATTTTCTAATTAGAGCGGGCACAGTAAGGCTGATGAAATCATTTACATTCTTATGTTGTCATGGTTGTATGATATCTGGTGAGAAAGTGGCCTTGGGGATATATCATTGAATTCTGCCAACTGCAATTGCAATCAGCCAGTCAGAGAAAGCAAAGAAATTAAGCTGTTGAATATGAATGAGATGTAAATAACATCTTGAATTAATTTAAATGCAATCACATTGACCCAATGCCGGGACAGACTCAATTACTGTAGAAAATAAGGAGGATAAATGACCCATATTCAGGAGAAATACTTTGGTAAGAAAACGAGTTGGCCTAAAAAAAGACTGTCAACACAATATTTGATACTCCACTTTTTATGTTAACTATGCACACTGCTGGTCAGTAAACTCAATTTATTCTTTAAACAATGTTGATAAATAATAAAGCAAATGAGGAGATTGGAAAGTCTCTTGTTGGGTTTCTCATATGCACTGGTTGGGTAATTCTAGTAGTTTTATTGCCGGAATAATTTCTATATCAGCAATCAGTTGATATGGAATTGGTCAACACGGACTGTGCTTTGGGGATAATGAGATTGAGATGCACCTACCTGGTATCTCAACTCAAGAACTGCATTTTACAAAGTTCTTTCATATCTTTGCATTGTCCTGAAGGTCTTCTGACCTGTCTCTGATGCTTAAGAGAGGAGCAGCCCACTCCAGTAGTTTGTTGACCTGGGATTTATCCTGGTTAAGTGGCTCTAAAACTTTACTTTGCATGATAATGAGAAAGATAACAGTATTTCCTGACCCAGTACCTTCATTTCCAAATGGTGCGTGTCTACACTTGTGGAGGTTCCCTTTCTAGGGTCTCTGGACATCTCTCAGGCAGCCAAGAGTTCTGTGCACACCCCAAGTATTGTATGGAGCCTTAGAGAACAAAGGGTTTTCTCCACCCAACAGTATTGCTCTTTGCAAATGTAGACACTGTTATGATGAATAAAATGCAAATATATATTTAAACACTTCACTAGAGTTCACATAGCATATTTTTTTTGGTCAAGATACACGCTTCAATTAGCAGATATTTACCAAAAATATTACAGCTGTCATATAAAGATTCTTCGTCTACGGGTTGGGACTTAACTGTGTAAATCATTCATTCGTTTAGCAGCTGCCTACAGTGTTCTGAGTCCTAAAACTGAGAATGAATGGAAACCCATTCACAAGATTTTATCTATTTTCTTATAGAAAGTTGTGTATGGACTAAAACTCTCTTATCTGATAGTAGAGTTGAGAGTAATTTTTCCTTACATTTGCTCTAGCTGAGTAAGAAAAATATGTACTTATTCTTCAAATAAAAGGTCACAAAGTAGAGAATATATTTTTTGTTTTAACTTAGTTGTGATGCTTGTCATTACGTAGCTTATAGTTGATCTACTTGTATGCTATATTTACATAGCAACCCATATGAAAACAAAGGTGACGTATGTAATTCTGATTTCCTTTGCATCTATCTGTACCCCTCACCCAACCCCAGCCCAATCAGACAGGATTAGCTATCAAGGGAGCAGGTTATGCATCTGTTTTCTCACACAGCATGGCACGAGAGTGCCAACAATTTTTGAAATAATTGAAGTAAGGAGATGAATGTTAATTAAGACACATATTGTCATGTTCCAGATCTGCAGAGTTGAAAGGATCCTCATATTGTTTCCACTCTCCTTTAGTTTATTTGGCCGTCAGATGCCCTCAGAACAAAATACAATACTTCTGTGAAAAGAAATGCTTAAAAGAGACTCCCGTATGAGACTTGGGATATACTTTTTTTCCGCTGCAGACCTTGGCTGCTGTGCTTGAGCTTATTTGGGGCCCATGTATCTGTGCGCCTGCCGGTCGGGGTTTAGAGAAGTAAGTTTGAGCAGTGTCAACGATTTATGGGGAGGCAGTAATGGGCTTCTACTGAATGCTAATTACCGGCGAGTTGTTCAGGGAGACTGTGTAAGAACTGTTGGTTTGTGGTAAATTAGTCGCTAGCTCCATTGAGATGGACTGCAAGTTTAGATCAGAGCCCCGAAGGCGCCCAGCTCCTTGCGACTGATGGCCAAACTTGGTGACAATTTGAGAAAAAACGCCCCAATTGTGCTAAACAGTAAAGTAGATGACTTTACATGAATTTAATAAGTACAATTCTGGATAAAAGTTAAAGCTTCCAACCCCTTTTGGATTAAAAGGATGGGGTGACTGGATTGTTAAATGAATTATCAGAGTTGTTTTGGCTCTTAGATCTGAAAAGCTGCCAAACCTGCCAGTGGTATGAAAGAATAGATTGCTCTGGAAAAATCCCTGCCCTGAGCATGACGGCCTTTATTTCCCTGTGTACTGGAGCTTTCTGGCTGTCCACACACATCAACCTCAACCTTTATCTCATGCTGTACAGGGTGGCTTTTCTGAGAAATGATCCTCTAGCTCCCGACCAAAACAGGCGTCTGCATTGGGAGGGTTTTCTTGAGTCTCAGGCGGCTCTCTTTCAATTCGCAGTTACCTTTCTTCTTCATTTCCATTTCCATTTCCAGCAACGAGAAGAGAGTTAATGATTCATTTGCTCCCAGTGACCTTTTGAATAACTGGACTGCGGTGTACCAGTGCCACTCCGAGCTGCTGTGCTCGCCTTTTACTTTCCCAGTTTGGCCTGCATATTTATAGCCTCCTTCTTGGTCTACATGCCTGAACGCCTGAAGGAAGCAAAACATTTATTGCCTCTCCCTCCCCGGTGTTCGGTGTTCGCAGCTTTCACCCAGCCCCATTCCTTCCTTTTACATCACACGGGAGACTCGCCTCCTGGCTGGGGATGTCCGAGTTCTTCCTGAGTCTCTGCTGTTGAATCTGTTGATTTCATCGAGACAAAAAGATGGATTCTGACTCGGACTCACCTTTTAACTACTCGTGGCCTTCCTTCCCCAAAATGAAGATTCGACGGAGGGCGTCCAAACAAGGTAGATCACGCGATCTTTTACTACCCCCAGAGCCAAGCCGGGCGTCTTCCTATTCTTACCTTTCTTTTCCTCGTTGCTTTGCGAGACTCTTTCTGATAAGTGCGTGTTTATACGTGTCTTTATAAAACTCTTATAATATAAATACTTTACAGATAGACTTCTGAGGTAAACCTACTCATCCTTCCTGTGTTCCTTTCACTTTAAATCTTCCTTTGTGCTGTATTGTGCATGCGCTATTTTTTTCCTTTAAAAAAAAAAAGGGAGTTTAGTACAAGGTAAATGTTTTGGATTCATTTGCTCAGTTACCTTGGTGTTACCTTGACAATAAAGTGTCTTGCTGATTTAAATGTGTCTGGTCTTTGTGGGATGTGCAGAGAACTATGCGTGCGCTTAGTACCCGGTGTCCGCTGCATTTGTGTTTTAGTTTTCAAGTGTGTGCTAATTAAAAAAAATTTTTTATACCTAAGAAAATTCTTTCTTTTCTACTCTACTTTCTTGATTTTGTAGATGCTCTAAGGAAGGGATTTTAAGAAAGTAATTTCAATAAGAAAGCCTATATTTCTCCAGGGGATGCAGTCACACATTAAAAAGTTTATTAACAGTAATTACCAAGTATGCAAAATGCTTTACTGCCAAAGGCAGAAGAGCTATTTATTTGCAGCGTGATAATAATGGAGTGGCTTCACACTGCTTATTCCCCCTCACCTGCAACCCACTCTTGTGGTACAGGTCTTGGAAACAAGTTGGTGTTAGGCAACAGCGGAGGTGGCCTGAGTATCTGGTGCACCATCCCCAGCAGGTGGTGATTGTTGCCTTCTGAGGTTTATCAAAACTAGAAAGGTAGTGAGTAGCCCTTTCTTGTGTTGTAGAGGGACTTTATGTGGTTATGTTTTTAGTTCAAACAGAAACATTTTTGTGAGCTTATAAGCAGAAGAGGTGTTTCTGAAAGTGGGCCGCCTCTGTAGCTTTGTCCTGGGGGAGCAGAATTCTCTCGTGAGAACAGAATGACCAACCGTATTACCCTGTGCTTTACCTGGAGAAAAATGGAGGCTGGCGGTTGTCACCGTACCTGTTTCATTTCAAGGCTTTTTTTCCTTCTAAAATAAAATGGAGGTGTGTGTGTGTGTGTGTGTGCGCGCGCGCGCGCGTGCACGTGTGTTTGCTCTTGGCTTGGGATCAAGGCTGATCCCAGGAATACAATGGGTTGACTCTCTAGGAATAGTAGAAAGCCTCAACCTGAACAAATCTCCCACGCTGTTCATTGCCATTCTTGAAATTCTGTCACTGGGGACTTAAAACATTTGTACAACATTCTATTTTCCTTATATTCTATTTTAAAATGTAATTGCTTCTTCTTTGGGGGTAAAGGGCCATGATATAAATGCAGCTTACCATTAATTGTTTCGGGGGGAGGGGAGTATCTATAGGGCGCACAAACGTGTGCATGTGAAAGCAAGCTCAGGCTCAAATGGAAAATGGAGTAAAATGTTAACAATAGGTAAATCTGGGTAAAGAGGATGTATTGGTGTTCGTTGTGCTATTCTTATTCTTTCAGCTTTTCTGGAAGTTTGAAATTGTTTCCAAATAATTTTTTAAAAACTTTTAAATGACTTCTGAGAGGGGAGATACACGAAGTCCTTAATTCCTTAGAGTGAATATTATTAGTTCTCGTACATGGAGAAATTCTTGAGGGCAGGTAGCAGTTCTGTAAGACTACTAAATCTTTGTGCTAATTCTCATCCAGTTAAATTTGGGGAATAATCTGCTTTATATAGTTTTGTATTTATATTGCCTGGCTGGCAGACTGGATGCCTATGTTGTAGGGAGGCTTCGGTAGCCTAACAGCCTGGAGAGATGTGGGATTAATGATTAGGAGGCCAGTGGAGAACCTTGAGAGTCCAGTGGAGTTGTAGGGAATGCGTTAATCACATTCTCCTTTGAAATCCAAAGCTGGAGCACAGCCAGTTTGAACTACAGCAGAAAGTCATAACATAGCCATGTATAAATTAAACTCAATTCAAGTGAAAGCAGGTACCTGGGATTTGAAAATGATTAACTATTTGCCGCTAATAAACAAAGGACAAGTGAAACTAAGATTGGTAGCAGAGAGCTGGGGATGGTGAGACTGTGTCCCATGCTTCCTTTGTCTGTTAAATGATGACGACCTAGGTGTGAAGGGTGGGTTTGGTCACACTGTAATGTCAGCTGGATGGAATCCCAGAACCATAGACATTACAGCCAAAAGGGCCTTAGAAATGGCCGGGCCCAACCACCTCATTTTATAGGTGAGTATGATGGGGCCCAAAGAAGTGAAGTGATGGGGAATCATTTGCGTGTTCAGCAAGCGTGTCCAGAGTGCCAGGTGCTTCCTAGAGGGTGGGACGAAGTAGTGAACCAGACGGATACTGTCCCTGCTTACAGGGATCTTAAGCATTTGGAATGGATCCTACCTCTCCCAGGATACAGATGTTCCACCTTCATATAGTAGAAGAAACACCAAGGAACCTGATTTTTTTCAGATCCGTGGCTAGGTTGTGAAAAACTGTGGTCTCTTGTCCCTTATTCTGTCAGTCTTTAAAACTAAGGTGGCTTGAGTTTCTTCCTTAGTCTTTCCTTCCTTCTAATCATCACCGACATCATTCTCAGGATGTGGGTTCTGGTCTCCTGGGAAGTCGTGAAGGGGTGTTGAGGGCTTGGGATTTCTGGCTTATTAGCAAACCTTTCATATTTGGTCAGAATTATTTTTTATTCTCTCTTCTTTTTTGTGTCCTGATCCTCCTTATTAGTATTCTCTTTCTTTTAATATCCCCTCCTGCCTTATTATCACTGTTCTTTGATAGATACACGTGCACATTGCTGGTTTGTTTCGAGAGGTGAAAATTTAGAGGGTTTGGTAATAAGAGGAAAATTGGATTAGCAGAAACCCATCAATACTTATATACTAACTAAAAATCACATCTACTACTTTCTTATCCTCATGGCCTCAGAAGGCAAGAGAAAAAGATCTAACTTAGAAGCCACGCCTTTGGAAATGACTGGTGTCTAGAGGGGAATGTGATGTAAGCAGAGGGTGAAAGCAGTTAAAACCAAACTGCCCAAAATGTATTCCTGGGATCTCAGAGTTGCCCTTTGTCATATTGTGGGCAGCCCAGAACAGGCTGTACTGGAAACTGAGTGGTTAATGATTGGCGTGGGCCAGAATCCACGACTGTCCACTTCAAGGACTCCAGGAATGCCTGGATTTTTGTTTTTTTGATTTCAGTTGGAGGGTCAATGAAGAAATTTAATATTTATTAATGAAAAATTTTAAAATATAGGGTTTGGGCTTCACCTAAGTTCCCCATAATTATTGTCTTTAAAATGCATTTTTAGTATGAATCATCAGGTCCCAGAAAGTGTTGAGCTCTTCTTCTCTTTGTGCCTTTCATCCACTTATACCGTGTGTCTCATTCTCTCCTACTCCAGCTCATATCCATCATATGCCTCTCTAATGACACAAAGTATGAAAGACTGCTTTTTTTTTTTGCTGGTGCAAGAGGCGATGCCTATTTGAAAACAACCTTGGAGAGCTTAGATAGGACCAAACTTTCTGTAGTCATAGTCAAAATAACTAGTATGTATGTACTACCTTATTAATCATAATAACCATTGTTTACTAAGCTGTGGTATGTACTTTATACTTATAACATCTGATTCTCAAAATAACTCAAGATACTATCTCTGTTTTACAGTTGAGGAAACTGAGGCTTAAAGAGTTTTAAAGTTATATCCAAGTCCATACCAAGAAATACAGGGAACAGTAAGCATGGTAAAATAAGGTGAATGGCATTCATTCATTGTACGTACAAGGTGGTTTTCACATGTGTTATCTTATAAAAGACCTGTATGTCAGGTGTCATCTTCATTTATTAGTTTGGGGCTCTGAGGCTCAGAGAAATGAGTTGCCCAAGATCAGGGCCAATAAATGCAGAGCCAGACCCGCAACAGGACATTGTCCTTGACTTTAAAGGTTTTGTTCTTCCCAGTGTGTTTCACCACCTCTTAGTAGAGGTAAGGGATGGTGAATTCAATAGGTAGCTGTCTTATATTCAAAAGGTGCCTCTGTATCTCACCATGGTAGCTTCTCCCTGTCCTGTGCATCTTGGACTAGGAATAGAGGTGGCAGTGGAAACTGGGGAAGTAAAATGTTAGTGCTGTTCCTATGTCTTGTTACATCCACACACATATGTATCTAGTACTGACACACATCGTTGGCTTGTGAGGGAAGAGATGAATGGATGACTGGAGCATGGGATAGTCGGGTGAGGAGCAGAAGAGGCAGGGTGAACTGAGAAAAGGATGGTATGGGAGAGCTTCCAGTGTATCCTGGAAGCTTCCCAGGTTTGTCCCAGACAGAGAAAGATAAAGTCAGAGAGAGTGAGTGTGCTGGGAATGGAGATAAGAATCATGAGACCACTGTCTTGGTCTATCTCATGAGCTCATTTAGTGTTTGGAGAGCAGGTACCCAATCTGAAAAATAATCCGTGACCCAGTACGTATTAAAGGTATGATGACATTTCAGAAGGTTTAATGATAATTTTTAGAAGTGACTTACTTTTGTCTCATGGACTTACTTGTTTTCTTCCTGTTTCCTGCCCTCCCTCCCTCCCTTCCTTTCTTTCAAGAAGTTTTATTGAATACATACACAGTTTCATGTGCATGTATGTATTCCATCTAGAAATTCCCCAAAGGATGCCTGAATACCATAGGAGGAATAAGTCACTACAGAAATCTTTCTTAAGGAAGAGAAACATTTTCCTAAAGGTGACATAACCTGCTAAGATTTCGTTGGCTCACAATGAAGATAGTGTTTAACCTCACGTGGAGCAGTTTCAATTTCAGACTCTGCCAGGAGGCCTACCTTTGTCAGCCTGGGAGAGGAGGCCCATTAGAAGCCTGTTGCCAAACCGCATAGCTACATATTTGAAACTGATTTTTTCCCTTTATTTTGAGTTAGTTCAAATTCTTAGGCAAGATGCATTTCTGCATTAATTCCTGTCAGTGGAAAGGAGGCACTATTCTAATTTATCACCCCATGTTCAAGAGATTCCTGCCTACCACTCCAGTTTTGGAGAAGGACCAATGGTTGTTTATTCAGATATATTAATTAAGGCAGAATGTGATAAGTCCAATAGGGGAGCTCAGGACAAATTACTGTCAAAGTTCAAGGTGAAGAGACCAGTTCATGTTGAGGGCATCATGAAAGGGATGTCATTTCAGTAGCCTGTGGTGAACTGGTGGGGTTTTAATAGACTGTCCTTCCAAGCAAATGGGCAGAGTCAGGCATACACAGAGTGTATCAAGGTGATGGACGATAGCCCGGGCTTGTGCGCTGTTGATTCATGGGGCATGGAAACGTAGAGAGGGGCCAAATGTTAACTTGGCCTGGAGAGTTGGTTCTGTCTGCCTCATATTCTCTTGCCCTTCACTGAACAGCACACACATTCTTTAGTGGGCGGCCCCTCCACTGCTCTGGCCATGGGTCCAAATGATGCTGCCACCTTCTCATATGACCTTGCCTTCCTGGATGCAGTGGGGTGGGCATCCCACCCAGGTGGCCCGATCACAACACTCCTCCTGCCTGGCCACAGCTGTTGTCCCAGGGTGGGCACATGATCTCAACTTGGTAAATCAGTGTGTTTCCTTGGTATTCTTCAAACTGGAATTTGGAGGGAGATGTCTTCCTTCTTGGGTAGCAGTGCTGGAACGGTGGGAATGGAAGCCGTTAGCTGGGAGAAAGCAGTCTGTAGTAGGAGGAAATACTGCGCACATGTAAAGAGAAGCAGTCTTGTGGTAGGGTCCTGCTGGATTCCAGGCCCTCGTTCTAGTCCTTGGGGGCCTGTTGCTGCCAAGATGCCCCCCTCTCAAGGCTTGGATATCAAATTCCTTCAGTTTTGGAGTTGCCCTCACATGGCTTCAGTAAATCTTTCCCCTCCCCCTTTTACTTTTTGTTTAGCAAATTCAGGTGACTATTTCTCCCACTTCTAACTAGAAATCTCTAACTTGCCCTTTAAGATACAGCTTGAGGATCCTTTTTCTGGAAGCCTCCCCTGAATTCCCTTGAGTTCATCGTTCTCTCCTTTGTGCCACTCTGGCTCATGTAGATTTTTTATAACAGCCCTCACATTACTGTATCACAACTATTATTTAATGTCCCTCACCCCTAAGACACTGAATTCCTTGAAGGTGGAGCCTAGCTGACCTGTTTTCACATCTCCAATAGCTGGATCACAGAAAGCAGGCAGTAAATACTGAAAGTGTATTATGCACAGTTTTACTACACTACACTCAGATGCTTTTTATTTTGCTTTTATTTCTTTATTTTGCTTTTATTTCTTTATTTTATCTATAATAGATCTGATCTTTCTTATGAAGTCCTACCCTCTAGACAGTGGGGACAGGAAAGGGTATATTTTAGTCTAACATAGAAAACTTGGTCCAATGCAATAATGAAAATAGTCATTTTTGGTAACTGTTCAGTCTCTTTAAGTAAAATATCTATTCTCTGAGATTTCTTCCTCCTCCTCTTCCTCCTTTCTTGCTAGGCTGGTATTGAATGTGATTTCCTGGTGAGGGTGGGGGGTAAGTTGGTGGTGGGGAGGAGGAGGAGGCCCCAGGGTCCTCCTGGTCTCTGCTGCAGATCTGCTGACCTGAGCTCTTCCCTGAGGCACCATTGTTTTGAGTGTTCTGGCATCTGTGACCACAGTCCTGCAGCTGGATCCTCTCCCTGGTGTTGGTCGGGACCCAGGACTCTCCTTCACTGAGTTGGCCTCACCTTGGCTCTTACGCTACAGAGACCTTGGAATCTCTGCCTCTGGCTGCTGGCTCACACGCTTCCCTGAAAACATCTGGTACGGGGGTCTTTCCTCTGCAGCATGGTGGGCCCATGGTCGGCCATGAGTACTCATCTCAGTCACTTCCTGTTCTTCTCGGAGGCCTGTGGGATCTTGAGGATCCATTCTCACCTCTCAGGCAACTGGGAGCAGCCCAGGAATGCTGGCCCTGGCCCTGCTGCTTGCCCTTGCTCTCTCACCGAGGGTGCTTGGTGCTGGTTGTCCTCGTGATGGGGTGGGGCAGCCTGCAAGGTGACCTCCGTCAGAGCCCCGGATGGAAGGGAGAAAAGCCAGGCCATCCCCAGAGTAGCCCCCGACCTATCTCACACTGTTCCCTGCGGGCAGAGAAACCACGGGTCTTGTGCCTTTGGTCTCCGTTGCCCCTGCCAATGGAAAGCCCTGGTTATGAATTGTAACAAATCTCCTATCCAGCTGTCATTCATGCTAACCTGCCCAAAGTTGCTCAGGCTAATGAAACAGGATTCAGGAACCAAGCAGAATTTCCCAACCAGGAGAAAGCCAGAACAACTTGCAGGTGTGCTAGGCAGTGCTTGGCTTCCACTATTTATGTGTTCACGAATTCAAAATGTTCTTTCACCCCAAATAAGTGAAAGGTATTTGAAAGTTGCTAAGAGAGTAGATTTTAGAAGTTCTCATCACAAGAACAAAAAATTTTGTAACTATATGTGGTGATGGCTGTTAACCAGACTTACTGTGATCACTTTGCAGCATATACAACTATTGAATCATTACGTCGTACACCTGAAACTAATGTTATGTGTCAATTATACCTCAAAAAAAAGGAAAAAGAAAGCATTTACATTTCAGTGGAGAAGTCTCTATTTTGCTAGTGTAGTTCCTTGTCTACAGTAGAACTCAGTTACTTTGGGGGATATTAAGGGGGGCAGAAACACACGGCTCTAGGGCTAGGTGCAGGAGAATTGGAGCTCCTGGTGACTTTTGAAGTGGGCACAATCATATTTATGTGCCTGTGTCTTTCCATAAGGCTATGCAGGATTCGAATTACTCATAGGGTTTCTTGTGATGATAGCATACAGGAGCATCTGCCTCATCAGTTTGCCCATATTTTTTGTCTACAGTCACCTGAAGTGGTCTTGTCCACGTTCTGCCACTTTCTTTGAAGTCTTTCACTTCTGTCCTGGTGTTTGTATAACGTGTTAGTTTCTTTCCTCCCAGCTTGCCCGTTTTTCCTTTCTGTAGACGAATTGGCTGCAGGCTTTGGAGAACTGCATCAAGAAGGAAAGGAATTGCTGATTAAATCGAATCACGCCATAGTCTACATACACACCACACATGACTGAACATCTCCTTGATAGCTTGGGGGAAGCAAGGGCAGAAGAAAGTTTACATATTTGAGTCCTCCTTTTTCAAACATAAACATATGTCCTCTTGAAGGCTACTTTGTGCTACTATAATTAGGAGTGAGGACCTGGGAAAGGGTTGGGAGAAAATTGTAGCTGTTCTCTGAGCCTGTATTTTCTTTCCCTCTCTTCCTTCTCTTTGCCCACCTCCCTCGGTGCCTCCAGTATATTATGAGGGAAAAGGCTTGTTTTCTTCTTCAATATTTTTGATAATTAGGTCTCTCAAAACAGCAGAAAGGACTTCTTTTAGGATCTGATTTTAGAGTGCCAAGTTGTAACTTCTTGTTTCGAAGGAGTTTTAAACTGCGGATCTGAGGAAGAGAACTGGAGAAACAGCGCTCACACCCAGCACTTCTGGAGTCCGTTCACTTGGACCTCAGCTGTTACTGTTGTGAACAGGACTGGTTGAGAGGCCTGATCTCATCCCAGGGCTTACTTTCCTTTTTTTTTTTTTACAGGATCCTAGGAGGGTGAGTTGAGTTCTGAGGGTGAATTGGACATTTGGATCCATGTTCGAGCCACTGTAGTTTGGTAGACAAAGGTTCCCTGGGTTCTCCCAGACACATCTTGGTGTGAACTAAAGTCTTCTGAGTAACGTTAGCTTACACATGACCCACAGGAAATTCCTGAGCTGAGGCTAATCTTGGAATTTGGATGGATCCCCTTTGTAACTTAAAGTCCAACTTAGAAGAGTAAGGCCAAGAGATGTTCCAGGCCAAGACTAATATCAGGAAAATCCTAAGAGAATCGTACAGGAAGAATAGGCAAGAAGAGAAATGACAGTGTACCCTGACAATGTTCATTTTCATTTGTGAGGGCAGGTTTGTTCTTTCCTCTAGAGCACACTCGGACCATGGGGAGAAAGGACCATCTGTACATTTCAGAATTTGGCAAAGTGCTCTTTGAATTTGGGAAATTGGGAGGTAGTGAGCTGCAGCGAGAAAGGATGTCTCTGTCAGCGCCGTGTTTGCATTCTGCTTCTATCAGTTAATAACGTCTGAGGGTGGTCACCCTTCTTGGACCAGAACTTTCTTATCTACAAAATGAACATAATAATACCTCCTGTGGTTATGGAGAGTGAGGTTAGCAGATGGGCAAAAACAATACTAGGTGCTCTTGGGTAAAACATTTCCAGATAATATGTTTACGTGTGTATTATCTGATACGGTTATTTACTGATAACCTATTTTGCCTGAGACCCTACAGCCGTTCTTTGACAATAGGAGGCAAGTTTTTAAACCATGACTTGTTTTTTTTCCCTTATTTTAGTTGTTAAAATGGTTATTAGAAATGTAGAAATTACAGACAGTAAAGTGTTGAAAGTAAAAACCACTTGTGCTCCGTCACCTAGAGATAGCCGTTAACATCTTAGTGTATCTTCCCAGTTTTTTCCTGGTTATCTTGCATATTGTTGTGTGGGTAAACCAGATGAAGTCATGTATTTTCTGTTGCATGCATGTTTTCTCAGCAAGGCTCACATTGTCATATTCTGGCAGTAGATCTCCAGGGGCAGATAGCAGAGGCCCAGGAAGTGAACGAATACACTGAGGCACAAGTCACACTGTAACCGATTAATGAAACTTCCTAATGGGAAAATACCAGGCATTGCTCAAATACCATTTTCTTTGGCTCAAAATAGGATACTTAGTAACTCCTATTATTAAATAAAATACTTTGAACTACCTAGCAGAGTACCTGCCTATCTAGAGCTGCCATTTACTAGTAGTGTGACCTTGGGAAGTTAATTAAATAGCACCAGAGTTTCCTAATCTGCAAAATGGAAATAACAAATAGTACAGCTTTTACTGGGTTGTTTTGGGAATCAAACGAGTTAATATATAAAAATCATACAGTGCCTGGCTCATAGGAAGTGCTATGTCTGTGATAGCTATAATAGTAATATTAACCAGTATAAGTACCCAGTATGGTACAGGTGTCCAATAGATGCTTACTCTTCAAGTACCTAATAGTTTGCTTCTACTCTTTCCCTTTTAATGTTTTTTTTCCTGAGCATCTTCTTCCAGTACCTTTGCTTTGCAAATCGGCCTGATCATCCCATTATTCCTTTAAAAGTAACCTACCTGCTATTTTATAAAGAGATTAAGAAGTAATATTCCTGGACTACTGCTACAGAGGGTGTGTTGGATGGTGTCACACAGGAAGTGCTTAGCATCTGTGTGGTGGTTTGCCCCATGGGAGAATCTGTTTTCAGCTCAGACACCAACCAGGAAAGTTACTTGTTCTACCAGCAGGGGCAAAATGAAACTCTCATCACTGAAATGTGGTAGACAACACAGGACAAAACACAGAGGTAACAGGCAAGAAGAGCCCAGAGAAGGACAGCCTCGTGATTATTTAGAGTCTTGGCAGGGGACCTCCTGGGGGATCGTCCATTATGACTGTAATTTGAGGATGTCAGAGGTGGAGGCTGAGGGCCAGGTAGCATAGTGACTGGTAGTCAGTAGACACTCAGTAAATGTTGAAAAAGAGAATGAATGAGTAAATGGATGAATGAATGAGATAAATAAGAAAGTAACACTCCCATCACAGCCTGAAGTAGCACAAGCTGGGCAACAAGAAACCCTTCAGAATTGGAGGAAGGTTTACTAGTCCAGAAGAGGATGGTTTCTTAGTTGTACCTGGTACAAAGTTTGTGTTCTTTTCTTAATGAGAAAGTATTCACTCCTTCGGAGAATATTTATTGAGTATCTACTATGTACCTGACCTGGTTCTAGGCACTGGGGGAGTGAACAAAACATTCAAAGTTGCTCTTCTCCTGGAGGTTACATTCTAGTAGAAGGAATCAGACAATACACAATAAATGCATAATATGCTAGGTGATGTTATATGGTGTAGGAGAAAATAAGACAGGGCTTAGGGGATTGCTATTTGATAGATATATATAATGGTCAGGGAGAGCCTCTTTGATAACATTTGAGTAGAGAGCTGAAGAAACTAAGGGAGGGAGCAAGGCATCTGAGCATCCAGGAGAAAAGCAGTCCCAGTAGAACAGCAGGTGTAAATGGCCTGAGGCACAGAACAGCAAGGCCAACTTGGAAAGAGGAGAATAGGCAGCAGACTTCAGAGAGGTTGGTTGAGGGTGGAGGAGGGACAGGTTATGTAATTGAGATATTTTGGTTATAATAAGAAATAATATTTGTAATAAGAACCTGCTGGGTAAAAAAATAATAATAATAATATTTGGTCTTCATCCTTAGAATGTCCCAAGCGCTAAAAGTGATACAGGTGCTTTTGTTATGTTAATGAGGTGACTTTTGACCAAAGGAAGGGGGCTGAAGATTGAGTTCAATCACCAATGGCCAAGATTTAATCAATCATGCCTATTTAATGAAGCCTCCACAAAACCCCAAATGGACTGGGTTTGGGGAGCTTCCAGTTGGTGAACACGTGGAGGTGCTGTGTGACTGGCCTGCTAGGAGAGGGCATAGAAGCGCATCGATCTTTCCCAATACCTTGCCCTATATACTTCTTCCATCTGGCTGTTTCTGAGTTAGATCCTTTTATAGTAAACTGGTGATCTGGTAAATAAAATGTTTATTTGAGGTCTCTGAGTCAGTCTAGCAAATTAATCAAAGCCGGGGAAGAAGTCGTGGGAACCTCGGATTTTCAGCCAGTTGATCAGAGGTACTGGTGACAACCTGGACTTGTGACTGGCATCTGAAGTCCAAGGAGGGGCTTGTGGTAACCTCCAATCTGCAGCCAGTCAGAAGCACAGGTAACAACCTAAACTTGGAATTGACGTCTGAAGTTTGTGGGGGGCGGTGGGCAGCTTGTAGGATCGAACCCTTAACCTATGGAATCTGATGCTGTCTCCGGGTAGGTAGTGTCAGAGTTGAGTTGAGCTGTAGGACGCTCAGCTGGTGTCCAAGGATTGCTTGAGTGTGTGGGAAACTCCCCCCAACATTGGAATGGGGGTCCAGGCAAGTTCAGTTAGGCTCTGTAGGTTGTGCTGAAGTTTGGCTTTGACTCAGGGTGAGGTGGGAAGCCACTGGAGTACTGTGCAGAGGATGGCATGATTTGATTTCCTCTGTGAAAGGAGTGTATTGCCTACGCTGTGAAGACTAGGACAGAGGAGCAAGGTGACCGGTGAGGAGACAGTACCTTGTAATAGTCTTGGCAAGAAGATGGTGGTGGTGTGCCCTGGGTAGTAGCGGAGGTGATGAGGAAAAGTCAGGTTCTGCATCTATTCGGTTGTGAGAGAGAACAGTCAAGGCAACTCCAAGAGTTGCTATTTATTGAGAGGAGCCAGTGTAGGAGGGAAAATGGAGAGTTGTGTTTTACACCTGTTGTGCTTGACCTGGCTGCTGCACAGCTCAGTGGAGATACCAAGGAGACAGTTGTATTCAGGGGAGAGGGCTAGGCTGGAGGTGAAAATTTGGGAGTCATCATTATATTATGGTACGTGATGCCGTGTTGTCAGGTGACCCGGGGAATGAGTGCAGAGAGAAAGAAAAGACGTTTGAGGATTAACCCTGGAGCACTGCAACTTGCCAAATCTAGAAGTCTGGGAAGACTGAGAAGGAAAGGCAGGAAGAGAGACAGAGACAAAGGGGCAAAAGGGCGATCATCTGTATCAAAGGCTGCTGTAGGTCACACAAGGTGTGAGGCCTGAGAACTGCCCACCAGATTCTGTAATAGGAAGGGCAGTGGTGACCGTGATGGGCGTGGGTTCAGTGCAGTGCTGGGAATTGAACTCTAAAGTCAGCCTTACCTGTTTTTGTGGTGGTTAGTCATTCTCCGTTTAAAACAAAACTGAATGAATGAAAGAGAGAAAGAGACAAATGTACACACAAGAGAGATCTGAACTGAGAGGCCCTTTCCTGCCTTTTCACAGCGAGAGCTTGGCACCCAGAGTGGGCCAAACCAGGTCAGCAGCAGGTTTGCCGAAGGCTGCCTTAGCCGGCTTTGTTTATGTCTGGGTGTGGGTCTCTTACATAACCAGGCAAGTAGGCCACGTTTTCCCTTAGCTACTAGGCCCTTAGCTTCTTGAGGGAGAGTTGGATTTCATTAGAAATCGGGTTGCAGAGGCTGTAGGCTGGTCGCTGCTATTAACTGTTTCCTGCCAGAGTTGGGATAGGTGTAAATGTCAGAGAACAGGGAGGCATCTGCCTTTCCCTCGCCTCCTTACTAGTACTAATTCTCCTTCCTTCTCTGGGTGAAATGTGTTTACTTTCAGTTGTCTCTCTTGTGTCACCTAACTAGAGCATCTAGTATAGCAAGGAAATGCTGATGAAAATTTCTCCTTCAAGGGAGTCCTTGTAGAGTTCCATATATCACATTACAGAGCAGTGAGAATAATGGGAGGGGACAGAGCTGGGGAATCGCCTCGGAGTTATTGTTTATCCTCTAAGCATTCTGCAGGGAGAACCTGGCCAGAGTCCACTTCATCATGTTAGAACATCGTAGTTTCTGAAATATTCCCTTTGTTCTTGAGAAATGCTGTCTCTGATTGTCTGACTTTATGCTATGTTCGTCCCACTCTTATAATCTCTCCCATTTCGTAAGATCTCATCCTTACCTCCTTGGAGGTAAATTTTATGGGCAGGTTGGCTTTGTTTTTTGGTTACTTTGTTCAGGATGGACTTTTCAAAGTTTCTTAACATTAGCTGAGTCTGAAATAAGAGTTAAAACATTTTAAAAGCTCTTCGTGTAGTAAATGGAATGTTTTGTGCATTCCAGTTGCCTTGGGTTAGTTTTAAATGTGTAAAGTTATAACCAAAGTTGAAATCTTTTTTTTTTTTAAGAAGCAAAACTACATGAAAGTATCAAAACTATACAACCTCATTTACTTGTATAATAATAGCAAGAATTTACATAGTGCTTACTTTGTGTCAGATTAAAATCCTTCTTTGTGTCAGATTGTGTTCTAATCACTTAAAATGTTAAACCGTTTAATCCATACAACAATTCTGTGAGAGAGATGTATTATCATTCCTATTTTATAGATCAGGTAATGGAGGTACAGAGAGGTTAAGTAACTTACCCAAAGTCACCCAAGCTAATAGATGGTGGAATAGGGCTTTGACTCCAAGCATTCCAGGACCCTTGCTCTCAATTACTGCAATACAGTGCTCTTCACTAATTTAAAATCGGCAGCTACTGGATGGGAGTTGAGTTTTAGTTACTTTTTTACCATCTCTGAAATATGGGTTTACCAAATATTAAAAATTCATACTATCAACAAAACTGTAAGATTAGCTTTTTGCTAAGACAAACTATTTACAAAACAGCATTCGTTTAAGACAAAGAGCTGATTTTTTAATTGCAAATTATTTCTATATGATCATTGATGAAATACCTGAAGGACATTTTTTCTGGGGGGGGGCAATACTTTTTCACTTCATTTGCTACTAAAATGGTTACATATGGAAGTAATGAAATCATATATCTTGAAAATCTTGAAAAGATCAGTTTTTTTTTTAATGAAACCATTGTGCTTTTTCTTTGGGCTGAAGCACAGTGGAGCGTTAACCACGTTAATATACGTAGCTGATGTTTATTTGAAGGTACTTTTTAAGACTTATTTTCTTTCCACAATAAATCTTATTCTGCTGGTTTGAAGCCTGTTATTTGCAGTGACTAGTGTTGAAGTTAATAAAGGAGTGGAAGTCTAGTAAGTCTGTGTCATCTTTTGGTTGCTAGTCTGTGTTCACTTTTAGATCCTATTATTTTTCGGTACCTTTTGGCAAGTGGAAGCTATGGATGCTCCAGAGAATTATACTGCACAAGATTTTGGGGCCAGTTTTACAAATCGTTGCAATGAGCGACTCAGAAAATCTACACGGCAGGTTTTGGATGACAGATCTAGAGAGGAGGAAGATTTTCCCTTCTCACTACTATCTTAAGATTTTGTACAGTTGTGTCCTCCCCCAACGAGACTTACTGTCATTACCTAAGTAACAGGATGAGGACAGGGTCTAGGCAAGTTGTCCAAAGTGTAGGGTAAATTATTCTGGGCATTGTTGATCTTGGAGATGGTGTCCCAGCCTAACACTAGATGACATTGAGTCACATAGTAAGGCAGGTATTTCCTTTTCCATTTTCTTTTGACCTTCTGATTCAAAGAGGAAGTCAGTTGGCACCATTGCCTCTTTAACATCTCTCAAATCCTTCAGACTCTCCCTTTATGACAGAGAACAGGCCCTGTAGACTCTCAGCTTTGAGAGGCAACTGTGTTTCGTCAGAATGTAGTTTCATTGTTTTGTGTTCCCTTGTTTTAGTATGTATAATTCCGCTTTTGACAGGAAATACTGGCTTTCTGTTTACAGTGAGAATAAGGTATTTCTATGAAAATTAATTTTTTTCAAAGGAAAATGGTGAGTCAATCTAAAAACAACTACTAGAGAATATAATATAGAGGTGATCTATAGATATGGCAAAACTGAATTTGGTAGAGGAATAACAAAATCTTGGGAAATACTGGTCTAATATCTGCTATGGTTAATTCTATAGAGATCTACAGTTTCTTCTTTGAAACTCTTGGGACCATATTTGTTTTGGAATTCAGAATTTTCAGATCTTATTGGCATAGTGCTTATATATGATATGACTTGCATAGTATACACTAGGGCAGTGCCATCATCTAGCATGGTAGTATTTCTGCAACAAAATGTATGAATGTTCATACCAAGTGGGGTAAATAGAGATTCTACAGGGCCCCATGTGAGTTCAGGTCAGACCACCAAATATATTTTTGAACCAAACTTAAGAAAAAAGTTTCGATTTTCAGAGATTTCTAGATTTCAAAATCACAGATAAGAGATTATAGATCTGTCTTTGTAAAAAAATTCCATCATTTTCTAAAACACTGATCAAATTAATCATGCAGAAAACAAATTAGACCCCAACTTGGTCCAAGTAACTCTACCATCTTTAAGTTTATTTAACTGCTTGTGTATGATCTCCTTATAGATTCTGATCTGCTATATTGGGCTAGGTAGATTTGTTTGTGGAAGAAAAAGTTGAATCTGAGTGACTTTTACCTGTGTATGTGAAAAAGGAAGTAGTTCCTGGTCCTGCTCATCCTTGAAATATGAGGGTCAGTTTTGAATACAGAACTTGCTCTCTTGGTAATTAAGAACTTGGATATTGGGTAACTGGCCAATGCATTCACTGGTGCCAGAAAATTTGGGGTAATATTTCATTTGGTTCTATGTTCTTAAAACAAAATCCATCAAATGTTTGCAGTTGTTTTGTTGAGTATATTGTTAGTTCTTAAGATAGTCTAGTTATCAATGAAGTCTTAATTTAGCCATGATCAAAATGGTTAAAAAGGGGCACAACCAGCCTCCTAAGCCAGCTGTTTTATAGTCTGTGAACTTAAGATGTTGTAGAGCAGCTAAGCTGGATTAACTACAGTTCAGAGGGCCATGTTGAGTTATTTATGATTGTTTTTCAAGCATTCTGGAAAATGATAAATGAGCAAGTATTTTCTTCAGAACGCATTGGGTTTGTCAGATTCTTGATTTATACCTTTTAGAACATGCTCTTATTTTTTGTAATTAGAATGAATAGTAACTGATCATAAAAATTATACTTATGAAGTATTTATGGGCTTTGTATGTTATATTGCTAGCTATTTAAATAAATTGATAAAACGAGACACTATAAACAGTGTTTTCCTTTTACATTGTATATTTCCTCAAGAAGCTTAATTAAATCTCACTTGACTGTTCTGTGGGGAAGAGGCATACTTAGATGTAGAATCTGAGGCCTGGGCCATTTGGCTCATACATATTTGTATGTAAATTTTATAATGTCATCTAGGACTTTCCAGGAAAGAATAGAGTTTTTTACTCCTGTTACATTAGCGCAACAGTTATTAATGTTTTTCCATTTCTTGACTCATTCCCACAGGCTTACCTGGATTTTAAGCCATGACATAAATAAGACAGGTGGTAGGATTAGTGCCATTTCTGATGGAATAGACGTAACACTATCCCTTTTGTACCTACTCAAGAAAACGTACTGGAATGTCATTGAGGGTGACATTTGCTATGGACATAACTTTCAATCTACCCTAGTAAAGTCATTTACAGATATTAAGAATCTCTTATTAGTATAATATACTATGATTAGTATTAATAACCTTGTACGTCACACTGCAAACGGTAAAATCACCATTAATAATAACAAAACATAAAATATAATAGTGACAATATTTATTGAGCAGTTGCTAAGTGCTAGGCATGTGTTAAGTGCTTTGCATATCTGAACTCATTTAATCCTTATAACTGCACTATGAAGAAAGCATAATAATTATCTGCTTTTACGGATGAGGAAACTCTGTAAAGGTATTTGGAGATCAAGTAAGTTAGCCATAGTCACAAGAAATGAAGCATTCTGGCTCGACTGTGTTTTATTACCTTTAACTTTATGTTCCCCACAAATACAGTAACAACTCTCTGGGACTCAACTTTGAGCAACTTCATCTGTTTGGAACAAACCTGAGAACATGGGAAGCAAGCAAAAACATTTCTGTAGTTAAAATAGAAGCAAAACTCTTTCTGAATGAGATTATGCATATTCAGCAGGCAATGAACTGCTAGACTGTGTCCTATCTATCTTGGGTCCTTGAGTAAAGGGTCTGGAGTCTGAACACTTCAATGGAATCCGAGGCTCACAGTATGATCACTAATGCTTCCACATTATTAAGTGAAAACGAGTTTTAGTTTAGTGTTAGGAATTGAAGGCTAAAAACCTAATTGATTTTTATGCGAATCTCTCATGATTGGAAAAATACTGCTTGAAATGGGCACATATTTGTTTATCTAGAACTATTCATTTGCAGTGTTGATCTTAATATGTGAAGACAGCAAAATGCCATCTTGATTTTTTTCTTGTGGTTTGATTAAGAAGGTAAAGCTTAACTGTAAAATAAATTCCTTCTACTTTATTTGTCCTGTTTTCATTTTTCCTCTAGATCGTTCCTTTGATGTCCTCAAAAAATCCAAGCATCCCCCAACGTTCCTTGCTGCCGGCCGGCTTTCTGACATGCTGAATGGCGGTGATGAAGTCTACGCTAACTGCATGGTGATAGATCAGGTAAGGTGTGAGTGATGTTACTAGGGGGATCTGCCCTCTTTTCAAAACCTGAGCACGTGAGAAATACATTCCGCATTGCTGTGTTCCTCTGAAAATTTCCGCCTAAGCGCAGCCCAGGTGATGTTGCTGTGAAATCTCGCCATATGAGCATTTAACGTAGGTCCTTCCTTGAGAACACAGCACACCGTAGCTCCCACCGAGAAGCACTGTGGGAGGAGTCTTAGGACACCGTTCAAGGAGAAGAGTGTGAGGGCTCATCCATGAGGCCAAAACTGGAAATGACATTTGGGAGGCCAATTTCTTCTCTGACCTGATTAAGCAGTATTCATATTCAAATCCAGCAAACACTAAGACCCAGAGCTTGATGCCAGCCCCATGTGAAGCTGTCACATAAATTACTTGCTTAATCCTCACAACATACCTGTTAACGTGTACTTAGGTTATAGAGCTTTAATATTAAAACAGAATGGTGTCATGTTGTAGGGAAGCTGGAACCCTTTAGAATTCTCCACCCATTCCCTGATAGAGATTTGTGAGTTAAAACTCATACAGGCAGATGGTTTGAATGTGCATCTACATATGGATTTATTCTTTGATCTTTTCTCTAGCTCGGTGATCCTCAAATTTTAATATTTATAAAAATTAAAGTATAGTTATAGATCTGAAAATTTCTGCATGCCCTAATTTATGAGAGACTTAAGGGATTTTCAAGAGTAATTCTGACAGCACACAATTTCTGCTTTACCCCCTGGCTTTAAAACCTAATCCCTACATAAGAAACACTATATAGATGTTCATTGAGCAATAATCTATTTTACCCTTTGTTACTGTTATTGTTAGTATGCATATATTGAACCCTGTTACTTACCAATGTTTTCTCTGATATAAACTTTTTTCCTGTCTAGTAGGTCTCAATTTCAGCCCATTGGTTGAATGTCTTTGCTTTTTCCTTTGGGTTATGAAACATTGTTACATTAAATGCATAGTATAAATGGCATAGATTGGAATGATATTCAAAACGACAGAAGAACCAATAAAGCAGAATGGACATCAGCTGTAAATAACTGGTATAGTTTTTTTTTGGTATAAAGCAGCTGAATGTTAGCCCTAGTTATAGAAATCTAGGTGAGACACAGAGTTTAGGACAAAGTGGGAGTTCTGGGGACAGTCTTTGAAGATACAAGGTAATTGGACTTACTGTGCTCTAGCTACATTCTGATTTTAATGGTTTTATTCTGTTGCCATATTTTCTCAGCGTTTAAATGAAATACATTTGAGTCCATATATATATATATATATATTTTTTTTTTTTTTTCGTCCTGAGCCTCAGTGAATACTGCAGTACTTCCATTTACTTCAAGTAGCTAAAATTATACTTGACTGGACATTATGTGGAGGCAAACTGTGTCTTTATATGTTTTAAGATACATTAAAAATGCAAAACTTCCCAAACCAAAGATGAAGTTAGGATACAATTTCTGTTTGGAACTACTTTGAGTGAGAGAAGTATTGCTTTAATAATGTGAATCATACATTTAAAGAGAATACGAACAGTCTGATTGATAAACTGAAATGAGGAAGAGGATTGCTGAATTTGTGCCATGAAAACAAAACTCAAAATCTGGATACAAATCACAAAGTTCACTATATCGGTGTAGTATAGTTACATCATTTCTTTTACTGTTTCTGTGTCCATTTGAATAGCAAGGACAAAATAAGGAGTCCAAAATCTGCATATCAAAAATAATTTCTAGCAATATCTGGAAAGAATTTTATCTAATTTTCTTCATCTCCTTCAACCTGGCACAGAAGCCTAAAAAGATTGCTAGCTTGTTTACGATGCTGTTTCCCATAAATTTTCAAGGTTATCAGCCTATCTGATGAGGAAACTCACATGACAAAAACTACTTTGAAAATTACTCTGTCATGTAAACTACTTTGCAAAAAAATTAATTTGGACATCATTTCAAGCCTGCATAATTCAGTACAAAGAATCCTTGTATACTCTTTATCAAAAAAATCTCCAAATTTTACCATATTTTACTTTATTATTCTGAGTATGTGTTGTGTGTATGTACATGCAAATGCTTATGATATGTATATAAATAGTAAACATTTAGGAGTAAATTGAATATATGGTGCCCTGTTACCCCTCAATCTTTTATGGTGTATTTTCCTAAAAGCATGGATATTCTCTTACTTAAGCACATATGGTTACCAAAATCAGGAAATCATCATTGACACAGTACTATCAGCTGTCTACAGACCTTATTCAATTTTAGTCAATTGTCCCAATAATGTTCCTTGTAGCAAAAGAAAATTCAATAACATGTCTTGCATTTAGTTGTTGTGTCTCTTTAGTCTCCTTTCATCTGGGACAGTTCCTTAGTCTTTGTCTTTTATGACATTGATAATTTTGAAGAATACAGACCAGGTTGTTGTTTGTTTGCTTGTTTTGGTTTTTGCTATACTGTCCTTTAATTTTGGTTTGACTTATATTTCCTCATGATTAGATTCAGGTTATGTGTGATTGGCAGGAATATTACAGAGGTGATGTCATGTTCTTCTCAGTGCATTGTATCAGGAGACACATGATAATAATTTGTCCCATTACTGGTGATATCTTTGATCTACCAAGTTTCTTTTCAGTAAAATTACTATTTTTTAAAAAAATTATTGCGTATCTTGTGGAGAGATAGTTTGAGTCTTTGTACATATCCAGTTACTGATTTGACTCTCACTCACTAGCATTCCGTGATTGTTTTTGCCTTTTAGTAAATTATTATTATGATGGTGGTTGATTTAGGGCCCTACATTTCCCCCTTTGCTTCTTTTCCCCTTCACTGTCTTATTTCTAAATGGTGTTACTCCCTTCGTTTTTACTGTCTTCTCCCCCAGAAGTGATGCCTTTTGATGACCACCACCTCAGATCACCAGTACTTTTAAGCCCCTTCCTTAGAGCAAGCGCTTTGATCAACCGGGACTTTTTTTTTCACACTGTCCAGAGGAAGCTGTACTTTCTCTTCCTGGTGATGTTTTTAGATCAGTCTTAGGCCCTCCACTAGCTCCCTGTTCTCTCTACCATGCAGATTTTTCCAGACTGCCCTTACTCTATGCAAAGGCTTATGGCAAGTATATGACAGGTTTCTTGCTGAGATTTGATGTTTATTATTTACAGGTAATTTAAAGTTTGGGGCATTATCTGTCTTCTAGTTATGCTAAATCCATATGTCTTATGTAGCTTTATTTGGTTTTCTTTTTGTTTGGGAGACTCAGATTTACGTGACCACCACTAACTTGGTTACCCAGATTCCTATAAACTATTTTATAAGCTAAAATGCCTACTCTTTAGTTTTTCTCTCAGGTATTTAAAACATTTCCCCTCTTTTGAGTCAGTGGTTCATAAAATGTTAAAAGCATAGTCAGTTTCTGGTTTTGTAATAAAGTTTATAAAATGCTCAGTCTTCTTCCTTTTGTGAATTATGGGATAGCGACCATGTGA
Organism: Balaenoptera physalus; assembly: GCF_965194825.1. Lineage (NCBI taxonomy): Eukaryota > Metazoa > Chordata > Mammalia > Artiodactyla > Balaenopteridae > Balaenoptera > Balaenoptera physalus. The sequence continues at coordinate 119,758,506 of NC_138890.1, read as the reverse complement.
ACAAAAATATATCATGTAAGAATTCTCTGCTTATGTAAAGCAAAACAAAAACAAGAACAAACAAAAAAGGATAAATAAGTTGGAAAGTTTTTAAATTGTGAAAACTTTATTCTTTGCTCAGCAAATATTTTTCTTTCAACTACCAGGTTGGTGATTTGGATATTAACTATATTAATATAGAGGGAATCACTGAAAACACTTGCCTTGAATCCATGGGTTCTACTCTGGGGCCTCAGAGCAGCAAGTCCATCCTTCCTACTGAAACCAGCGCTGGCATGTACCCACCAAATGAGAACACAGAAGTCACATCACACACCGAAGCCCAACCGTCTTTCATGTCACCATCTAGTTCATATGCTTCCAGTTTGAATCTTTCTTTTGGTCTTCATGGATTTGAAAAGGAACAAAGTCATCTAAAGAAAAGAAGGTAAGGTACTACATTCTAGAGGGAAAATGTAGAAAATCAAAGAACCTTGTAGCAGGACTTAGAAAATTCTATTTTCTTATTGTTATTGTCCCCACCATTTTTATTTCTACATCAAAATTTGCCCCCTTTTAAGTTCTTATATTCCTCGACTTGAAAGTAAGATACATAAGAAAAGTGACAAAAATATAATAGAGGAAAACCATGAGATACCATTTAATACTTACTAGATAAGCAAAAATTTTAAAGTGTAACACCATATTTTAGTGAAAATGCATACGATAGAAACTCCTGTGTACAGTTCATAGGAGTGAAAATTGTACAATAACTTTGGAAAATACTTTGGCATTTCCTTATAAAGTTAGATACGCATATATGTTATGACCCAGCAGTTTTACTTCTGTGTCTTAAGAGACATATGTAAGACTATTTATTGCAGTAGGAAATAACCCAAATGGTGGGGAATGAATAGATAAATTACACTATAGTTACACAATGGAATACCGTACAATAGTGAATATGAATTAACTACGACTACATCTACATGCATAATCATATGCAACTTAGAAACATGAAGTGGAACAAAAAAGGAGCCACAAAATACTTCAGTTAGATTTCACTTTTATAAACTGCAAAAGCAAACAATCTGTTAATATAGGGCATGTATAATGTGCTTAAGCAATAAGGAAATCACAAATGAGAATGAAGAGGATAAAAATCCCCAAATTTAAGATAGTTGTTACATTGAGTGGGCAATGTAGAGAATGAGAAGGAATAAAACAATGGTGTGGCCAGTGTTCGTTTCAAGTTGAGTGGGCTCATGGGTGTTTGTTTTATTTTTATGCTCTGTAACATAGTTACCTTACACTGTTTCTTGTATGTGTAAAAATGTCACTAAAACAATAGTTTTATTGTATAGGATATGATTGTGCATATTTATATATATGTGTGTGTGTATGTGTGTGTGTGACCCTGTACCTTTGTATTCACGTCTTATCCATTCATACTGTTGTCTGTTTTCTTTAGGGAATAGGCCCATTTTTACTGATTTCGTTTTATCATACTCTCTACTTTCCTTAGGAAATAGCTTATTTTCTCCTCATGCCTTAGACCTCTGATTATATGTCAAGTTTTACACATAAAATTAGGAATCAAAATGAAAATAGAATGTACACACATATGTGTGTATATAAATATTTATCTGAATGAATATTCTACAGAGGCTTAATTGATCAGAAAGGAGTGAAAGGGAGGGGAAGCAGCAGTCACTGGGTGCCAATCACTGGGCTCCACTTTGCACTGATATACAATAACTTGAGGTTATAAAACTTTAACAGATATCGGTACCAAGAGTGATGTCCGGTGCATAAATAATAAAAGATTTTCTCTAGATTTTTATTGTGTGAATTATGGTTTTAAAGATACTTGCATGGTCATGGCTGCAAATTGAACTGATGGGACATTTTGGGCTCTCCACAAATCTGCTTGGGACAAGAGGCTGATGGTCAAGGCAAGATTCTACAGAGCTCTGCAAAGACAGATTGAACCATGTAATTAATGCATTCTGGCAGGATCTTTAAGATCTGTTGAGTTTGTGACCCAGATCTCAAGAGGCGAATAAGTTCTTTATAGGAGCTTCTCTAGCGAAAAGGAGGAAAAGCCACAGATGGGCTCTCTGTACTGCATATGCAAATATTCACCGGATATCTAAATTGTATTTTCTGATCATGGTCTTCTCTGGGACATTTAAACATCTCACTGCTGCAGATGGATTTGAGTATAAGAAAAACTGTCCAGTTTGAGTAAAGGTAATTTGAAGCCTCTGTAAAAATGTCATAACTCAGGTGTGGGGGGAGGGAATAAGGAGAGGATGATGATGTCCTATGAGAAAATGGTCCCTTCTGACTTTATCTCCTGTACATTCCATCTCCTCTGAAAAATAAAGGAGCGAGGAGAAAGGACTTGAGTTCCCCAGAAAGCTCCATCTTGGCCCTGGGATGGCCATGGGACCCTCCCTTCAGTGGGTGTCATGGTGGAAGACAAGGAACAATTGATAATGAACCCAAAGTGAAATGCACCCAATTCATTAATAAATGAATTTATTCCCAGAGGCTGGGAACTTCTCATGAAGGAGAAATTTTGGGGCTCACAATAAAAACTGAGGGGAGAATAAGCAATGCAACATTTATTTTAAAAAATTATGTAACAAAAATTTGGTGATAAAAGACAAGTAATTGTTTTAAAACTTACGTTTTTTAAACCTTTTTTGTCTTACAAAGAAATTCTTGAAAGAAAAAAAGAATTTCTTTTTCGTTTTAAAAAGAAATCCTTGTAACACCATGAGCCTTCCCCTCACACACACACATAAAATTTAAACAAACGTTACATTCCACATGTTATTTTATGTATTCTGCTTTTATCTATTCTATACTATTTGAAAAGAAACTTCTGGTCACAACCTATTGAATCTATTTTATATCCCACTAATGGGGTTTTGAAAAATGGTTATAAAATGAGAAACCTAGAGGTAATCCTGAAGAATATTATCACTGATACCAAATACCTTAGTTTAATAGCTTAACAAAGGAAAATAGTAGCCGAATTTGAATGAATAGAAAAAGGAATGTTTTAAAGTATAGTATAAAGAATAAAATAAAATACTTCTAGGGGGTATTCATAGTGATGGAGAAATGCTGTATATAACTGGAAAGGCTTGTGTTAAAACACGATATTCTCGTAGGCAGCCAACCATTTGAACTAATTTTCATTAGTATGGCGATCACAAGTTGAAAGACAAATGCAGAGGCACAAGACATCAGCAGATCTCCCCTCCACTCCCACCCCGGTCTCTTTCTGCCCTCAGATTATCACTGAATTAAGGAACCTACATAGCACCTTAAAATATCTGTAGTTACATTACTGTAATACTCAACACATCAGTATTTACCAGAAAGGTTTTCTTAACTAAGCTTTAGTTTTTTTTTTATGAGAAATAACTTTATGCTCTCCACCATCTTTAGGAGTTGAATTAAAGTGTGAAGTCCACCTCCAATTTGTCCTCTCCTCCTCAAGGTCAAGGTGGAGGCCCTCAATGAGTTCTCCAAGGAGAAAACCCCACATTGGAAATCCTCAGTGGTGACGATCATGGCCTTTACTGCTGGGTTTGCTGGTGCCCAGGAGGGACCCCGAAATAGCTCAAGGATTAGAGATGAGTCTGAGTATTTGGATTAGAGACATATATGGTAGGATCTCTGTTCCAAATGCCATATAATTTATTAAGTTGAGATTCAGTGGCCATTAAATAGCCTATGGTTTTTTAAGGAAAATAACCAAATTTGAAGTCTGTTTCTGGTTCTTTGTATTTCAAAATCAAGATGGTTTATTGTGTTGTTATTAAAATTTTAACTCCAGAATTGTTAACAACCAAAGAAAAAATACATTTAAAAATGCACTCTGCATTAACATGCCTGTGGAAGCTCTCGGCCTCAAAGTTTGAGTGGTTTAAAATGTAGATGGATGGAAGGAGCCAGGAATGTGCAAGGTCAAATTCTTGCCTTTTAATTTTATGGTTATCAAAGTTAAATGAGGAAAGAAAAGCAGTAGATAAGCAGAATCACCACCTGTTTCTGACATGTAAGTTTCATGGGAATCATTTTTTTTAATCTCTAAAAATGATAATTGAATGTGACATATTTGGAACCTCACTTGACTTGTGCCTGACCCATTTCTTGACACCAGCTCTGGGATGAGATCTTTGCACGTCTCTCCTTGTTTTCTTACGTGTGCCTCCACCCTCCTGTGCTGTCCAGGGGTGAAGAGGGAATGCCACGTGGTATTTTTCACGTGCAAATTGCCCCAAAGACCCTCCCCTGCCCACCCCCCGACAGCTCAGTGGCTCTGTTTTGTCTGTGTTTTTAATATTTGAAGGGTAGCTATTTGGGGCTTGTAATAATTATATTTACAAAGCAAAAATCTTGAGGATAGTACTAACTTGAACCAGCTTTTGTTTCTTAGAGAGCTTGAAATGGCTTTTGCTAGGTTGAAATGTTCATTGGGGGAAACATAAAATCTTGTTTAAAAAGAGGCTATTTGGGGGGAGAAAAAAACAATAAAAATCACTTAAGCATGAATTTTGTTAGATATTAAATGGGTGCCCATTGCAGCTGACGCCAATGAGAAAATCTGAATTCAGAGAATAGAAACCCATGGCTCGGGACTTCCCTGGTGGCGCAGTGGTTAAGAATCTGCCTGCCAGTGCAGGGGACACAGGTTTGAGTCCTGGTCCGGGAAGATCCCACATGCCTTGGAGCAACTAAGGCTGTGTGCCACAACTACTGAGCCTGCACTCTAGAGCCCATGAGCTACAACTACTGAGCCTGCATGTCACAACTACTGAAGCCTGCATGCCTAGAGCTTGTGCTCCACAACAAGAGAAGCCACTGCAGTGAGAAGCCCGCACACCACAAGGAAGGGTAGCCCCCGCTCGCCGCAACTAGAGAAAGCCCATGCGCAGCAACAAAGACCCAACGCAGCCAAAAAAAAAAAAAAAAAAGAAACCCATGGCTCTGTCTTACTTGGTGATTTAGTTGTTTGTTTACTTTGTTCTCCATCCAGTTCCAGCCTTGATGCTCTGGATGCTGACAGTGAAGGAGAGGGGCATTCCGAGCGGTCGCGCATTTGCTACACTCCAGTGTCTCAGAGTTCCTCGAGAACTGGCATTCCTAGTGGGGATGAATTGGACTCTTTTGAGACCAACACTGAACCAGATTTTAATATCTCCAGGACTGAATCACTTTCTTTATCAAGTAGCCTGCAGCTAAAGGTATTCTTATTGGTATTAATTTGGTTTATCGTAAGCCTGAAAAATATGTTGTCTAAATCCACCCATCTCTGAAAGACAAATTATGTTACGGTCACATGTGTAAACTTTTTCTTTTTGAAGACCCCATGAGCTGCCTGAGCTTGTCTTTTTACTCTCTCCCACTCTAATGTGTATAGTCCTTACTTACAATGGCTGATTTGTTTTCATGAATCACCACCAATACAGATAATCTTTCACATACTTGGAAAATTTTACCATTTTATACTGTGATTTCTGCCATCACCCCTTAAGCAATGGGAGAAAAGCTGGTAGTATGAAGTGAGTTTAAATGATCAAACTTGTTTTGCACGCATAAAATTTTACTTGGCACTGGTGTTAAGGTAAATAATATTGCTAAGGCAGAGGTGACATTTGTTGAGCGTTCCTGGCTGCATGAACTCATCTGGAACACCATAGACTGTCAGTTTTTCCACAGGAGACAGCTTTTCTGTCATTGGCATTTTCGCATTGGAATTTCATTTTGTTGTGGTTTTTTAAAAGACTAAACTCTTCCAGTCTCTCAGAGAAAGCCCTTTTCTGTTTGGACCTATGTTTTCTTTTTGATTTCTGTTGTCCACTTGTTTTCTTTTTCAATCGAGTTTACTACTATAAAACAATGTGTGCTGTGCCCAAACGTCTCATACCACAAACATATGGTGGTTATGGTAATGCTTTATTTTTGTAGTGTTCTCTACAATATACAAAACATGCTTTTATATAAAATGTATAATTTTCTCATAACTCACCTAGGATATAAGGAGTACTTTTATTTTAATTTTTGATCAGTTGAAGTTCTGGAGAGATTAGATGTCCACGTTGCCCAAGCTTGGTGATAGAGTCAGAACTCAAATCTAGGCCTTCTGACCCCACATCCTGAATCCTCTTTCCCCAGCTCTGAGTCCTGTAGAGCTGTCATAATCTTCTGAACCTAAAGGTCATGTGATATTTCTGGATAATAAGAAATAGGTATGGTTGTTAATGTAGCTACTTCTCAGATTTGCATTTTGAATGGAACTGTGAAAAATTCATCATTACTTGGAATGAAAAGTAATTCTTTGTGAAACAGTTCCATGCTGTTCACTTTTAAGAAGAAATCTGTCCTATAAAATATGTCTTGCCTTACCTCTGTAATTACCCTGTGTAACTTTTTGCCAAAGAATTCTGGATAATTTTCAAAGTCATGTTATGAAAAATGATTACCATGCATGACTTAAATGCAGAGGGTGGTACTTGGCTAGGGCCCTTTGTGGCCAACTCACTGTTAGAGTTATAGGACAACTCGGGTTGGCCTTTCTGACATCCAGGCCCACTGGGTCTTTCCCAATAAGTAAGTCAGGGAGCCATGGCTTAAGACCTTTTGAAGCAGGGTCAGGCTTCTGTTTTCAACTTCCCTCCAGGCTCTTTAACTAAAACGTAAGCCTAGGGCAACCATGTGCTTTCACTTAGGGAGAAGAAGAGAACAGTGCTTGTGTGAAGGACAGTTGCTGATGGCTTAAGTTTAGTAACACATTTTGCACCACTTTCTTTCACCTGTAACCTTAAGTGGTATCTTAAGAATGGATGGGGGTGTGCATCAATCCTAAGGCCACTAGGCCTCTGTTGGATGGGATTTGGGTGCCATAAATGGCTTTAGTGGCATTCTATTGTGTATTCATTTAAATTTTCTAGAACATGTAAGAAAAGCATTTTTTAAATTATCTATCCATCTTGCATTTTTCATATATGTTGCCAATATAATAATAGAAATAATAGGTAATTGGGAAAACAGGAGAAAAATAGCAGGTCATTTAAAAGAAACAAAGTTGAACATATATAAATAACTGATAATTCAAGCAAAATCCCAGGAAGTGCTGGATGGAAGGTCTGTTGAAAGATGAGCACAGACTAGAAGCATTTGTGTAATGACCTGATGCATTCTTTCCTGGAGGCTGCAGCTAACATTACAAACTTAAATAGCCATTAGGAATTTAAAAACTTGTCATTTTAGGTGACTGTTCCTCTACCTTCTAATAATTATGTATAGAGATCTCAGTTAATATGGAATTTTGCTTAAATGCTACAGTTTAAAGTAACAAAAATAAGTGACAACTCAGGTTAAAAAAAAAAGTCCAACTCGTTGAATACGCAGAGAAAGTCATGTGACTTGATTTTTCGCTTTTAACCAACATGGTTGGAATGTCATGATTGTATCCTAAAGTATATAGGAAATATAGAAACTATTCCCAAAAGCTCAAGTTTACTAAAGCATTAAAAAGACAATAACATTTTTAAAGTTGTGAGAGGCAAACAGAAACAAATCGTTAATAAGATTACCTCAGAAATGTTCAAGTTGAATCCTTTTTTTTAAAGGTTCTGATTTAGTAACATTGATGATGAACACATACTTTCAAGTCTTCCATAGAATTTTTTTTAAACTTCGTTATGATTTCTTTTAGGAATCATTGTTTTCTGGAGTCCGCTCACGTTCTTATTCCTGCTCATCACCCAAAATTTCTTTAGGAAAAACTCGATTGATCCGTGACTTTACAGTGTGCAATTCAGCTGAAGGTAAGCATTAGTTACCATTTGGCTGTGAAAGCATTCTTTTCTAGAGTGGATTTTCAGTTAGTAAAAGTGCATAAAGTATATAAGAGCAGCAGGCAAGTATTTTCAATTTCATTTTCACTACTGATTTTTCTAAGCTTAGCAAAATCCTTTTCTCATTGGATATCAGACAAGGTATAAATTTGATTTTGATGAAATCACAGATATGTACACACCTCTCTGTTGCCTTATTTTTTTTGAACAAAATGTTTTCCTCAAGGACAGTGTAAACTACAATTTATTCTAGGTTCTTTATTGTGAGGGCTTTAGAGAATTTTATTTAAGGAAATTATAAAAGTTACTTTTGTCCTACATATAAATTGCTGAAATAATCCAGTTCCTCACAGTTGCAAAAGCATTGCAAGATGGATTGTCTTCATTTCTTTATTTAACAAAGGACTTTAGAAAGTTAAAATAACAGAACATACTTGAAACACAAGTAAATATATCTCAAACATTTTTTTGTGGCCAATGTAAGCAATCAGAAATACAATTTTTATACAATAAAATTTTAATTGAAATATAGTATACCTACAGAAAGGGGTGCATATTATAAGCATATAGCTTGATGAATTTTCAAAAGTGAATTGAGATCAATAAATAGAACAATTGTGGCAACTCAGAGCTGCCCTTATAGCCCTTCTTATCCACTACCCCAATTTTCAACTTAATTCTGGAATGTAATTATTTAACACTTTCTGTGTACCATATGTTACGTAATAATTACATTTAAAGCTGTATTTGGAATTATTAATGTCAATCTGTAATATATAGCATTATAACAAATTTTTTGTCAATGTATTAGATAATGCCTTTTTTTGTCTATTATCCTTAAGAGCCTTAGAAGACTCAGAAAGTGAGAGATGTGCTTAAGTATTCTCAATTTCCCAGCATAGAATATTTAAAATAGGATTTATTTTACTCCTTCTTTTCCTTCCCTTTTTTCTTATTCTTGCTTTGTTACATTGCCATTCTTTTGCATCCTTATGCCATGTGGGACAACAGTGAAAGCATAATCTTTGTGCTTGGACCTGCCATCCTAAAACAATGTCTCATGTATGGCGATGTTCAATCAATATTTGTTGAATGAATGTAGCAGACAAAAATACATAAAATACAAAAGAAGTGCTACAAGGCATTTTTTTTCCTTTTTCTTTCTGGGATGTCTTTCTGGAGAAAGAGAAAACAGGACTGATAATAAATGTCAGTTTTGATTTTTAGAATGGGAAGATGGAGAGAAAGGACCAAGAGAAAGAAAGGAGACAACTACCTTGAGGGGACAGGAGTAGAAGAGGATTGAATTTGCCCTGGATGTTTTTTCAATATCATAAGTCTTTCTAGGCCCTCCAAGTCTCCCTAACCTTAGTTTAGGTTGGGATTCCTTTTAATGGCAGCTTTGACACCTTTTCACTGATAGTCTTAGAGATGGTGAATTAACTTTGTACTGTAACTATTTGGAAAACACTTTTAAGTCTTCTGTGCAGTGTGCAAAATGGTGCCTTTGCCTTTATATCTGTAGTATCTCTGATTATTAAATTCCGACAGTTCTGATGTTTGAAATCTCAGATGACTGAGAGAAAAATGGATAGTTTATAAGGGGAAAGAGCCCTGATTTATGAATTCTTTAATGAATAAGGGAGGGTATTTTTGCTTTACATACATTCCTTAAATCTTCGCATTTGAATTAGAGAGAATAAAAAGCTGAAATCAATTCCTTTTTTTTTTCTGTGAATAAAAGCTTGTCTTTAGACAGTATGTTTAAAAATAGGGCTATTGAATGAAGTTTGACACTCTACAGGAGGTAAGAATTACAAACAGGCAATTTAGGTTGAGGCTACACACTAAATGTACAAAAATTCCAATGGCTATTCCTCTACGGTAGCAAACATTTGGATTGATATCATTTAGGTCAGTCAAAATCATAGGACTGTGAAGAATAAATTAGCTCTTAAGGAAGAAAAAATAATTTTAACTGTGTGTGTGTGATCAAAGCACAGGTGTGAAAGCATGACTACTTCAAAGATGTATTCTAATGTGTCATTGTTTAATCTGCTTAATCAGAGGTAAATTGACATTTGTGTTGTTATAAATCCTCTCTCAGTGAGTTTTGAATAGTTCTAAAATTTTTTTCTATTTGAACAGAGTCCAAGTCTTCCTTTCTCAGTGGAAAATTCCCGTGAATGAGCTATTGATATAATACAGATATACAGAGACAGGATAGTCTTTCAGTCCTTTTTATACTTATTTGTGATGTTCTCTCTTTCTTGTCACTTTCAGAGGGTTACTTACGATCATTTATCATGATTTTGTTGTTGTTGTTGTTGTTTTTGGGGGGGCCAAGAGTACAATGGTGGCAACTTTATTATTTAATGCTTTTTATGTATAAAACAAAATCCAATCCTATATTTCCCTTGGGTACATCATGGATTTAGATAGAAAGGAATATTCTCCATGTTGAAATGATAATTGCAGCATCACCAAGATGGACAAAAGTGCTCTACATTTAAAAATTTGAGGAGTGAAGTGAATGTACTTTTGAAAATTATTGTGCACTGATGGATGGAATCCTATTAGACTTTGTCCAGTTGTCTGAGTCCGATTCTGTTACTTTATTAGCTCGATTATCTTGGATATATGGCTTATTCTCCTGACACCTCAGTCTGTATACAAAAAGGATAATGATTTCTGCCCATGACTTAATTTGAAGAATATTTAATGGCAATAAAATAAAAATCTTCGAATTCTTCAGAGTAGGTTTTCTGTTACCTACAAGATAGTCTTGGGTTCAACATTGATATTTCCCCATTTCAGGAGATATGTATTCATTAGTTTTCCTCTGTATATATCTGGCCCATCTCCCTTTGCAACCTAGTTTTGCCTCTTCACTCTTCCGGATTGTAACGGTAAAGGATTTGTCCCTGCTCTGTAGATGGTGCGCTCCACAGTGGCCGTTCCCTCCTTCAGTCTCTCTCACTGTCTAAATCAGTGTCTCTGCTCCATCCCTGTAGTAAGTACTCCGGTTTGGGAAACAAGATGGCGCTGCGCTGCTTGCATGAGCCTGTCCCTTCTACCCCGCCACCCCAGTCCAGTGGAGGAGGGGCTCTCCCTTTCTCATGGGCCACAAAGCACATCTCCAAACTGCCTGCTCTGTAAAGGCATTACAGCTACATTAAAATGGACTCTTCCTTAATGCTGGCCTTCAGGACTTTTCTTTTAAGCTTTGCTAAAAAGCCGCTATTTATTGATTCTGTACGTTGGGGAATTAGTGTTACGAATAAGGGATGAAGCTCTGGTGAGAAATATCCAGAAACATAGAACTGATTTTCTGCATTTCTGAAAATGTTTGCTGCCCCTTGCTGATGCTAACTTAGTTCACAAAATCATTAAATGTTTCCCTGTGTTGGCCTCCTCCCCATTCTCTCCAAATTAGGGAAAGTGATAAAAATATCCAGAGCAATGCCCTAGTTATATAAAATGACTTTTTTCATTATTTTCTAACTGGTGGTGTGTGTAATGATAACGTACGGTTGAGTGTGTGCACTTCAGACTAACACACGACTGCTAGTTTGTCTGCCTTCGTTTTCATTTTATTGTTCTGTGTCTTGTAGAGCAAAGAGCTTACAGCTTACCGGAGCCACCAAGAGAAAAAAGGTATTTTAACCCTTCCAGATTTCCTGAGGGACTGCTTGATCCATCTTTGGAAATGTTTGCACATCATTTTTGATACCTGTTCAGTAGTTTGTGAGAGGTTTCTGCCTAATGAGCCTGCCTGAATCCTTTGTACCCTTTGTGATCTGTATGGGTGTAGGTTTGCCAGCTGTTCCTTTCAGTCCCCAGATGAACAGGCCTCAGGACTGGGGACAGAGTAGCCTGGGGTTATTTTCAAAGCTAAACACTTCCAGTGTACAGCACCATGGGAAGCAGTGTGAGACCACCTGCTTTAGAAAGGCATCAGGTTCTCACTAGGTCTGTCCACTATGACAGGTCTGTTATTGTGGTAACAGACCCCTGGGGTCAGTTTTAGGAAGTGCCTAAACATCTCTGCTGTCTGTCCTTGTAGAGTATCACTTAGAAGTGTTAAGTGTGAAACAAAGAATAAATGATGCAGAAAGTACTTTGAGCATTATTAGTTTTCTGGTTAATATGAAGATTTGAAAGCTGTAGGCCTAAACTGCTCTTTTCCCTAGAAGGTAAAACTGTCCTTAGAGTAAAGCTTGGGCAGCTGACTAGCGAGCAGGCTGGATTGCTGCGCTCTGTTGGTCTTGAGAAACTAACTGCTCGTGAATCACACTGCGAAATAGCCCTGGGGTTATGTCAGAAATGGCATAAATGCTTGGCTTTGAGAGACCATGGGAAAAGGAGAAAAATGGTTTTGATTTGGGTGCTATTAATGCTCAAACTCTGAAACCTTTTACTATATAGATCAAGAGGGATTATTTTGCTTTAAATCTTGGACTGAAAGTATGAAGAAGAAGGAAAAAAAAAATCTCCTTTTGCTCATTTCTATTTTTTGGAGCCCAGAATAGAAACTCTGAAACGATAAAACAGAGGAAGACTAAGAATGCCCTTTAAGAATAAGCTGCTGATGAAAGGACATCAGGACAATGATGATGGTGACAGCGGGAGCAGCAGTAACTGACCGTTGTTGGGTGTTTTTATGTGCCTGGCACTGTTTTAAGCTGCTTACGTTTATTACTTCATTTAAGCGATTTGTTGACTAATTCTGGAATTTGTTCATCATCCTGGTCATCGTTCTGGTTAGAAGTCTTATCCTTGCCATCTTTTTAACAATTGGAGAAGTAATAGACTGATTGTAAGGGTTTTTTTTTTTTTTTAAATAAATTTATTTATTTATTTATTTTTGGCAGTGTTGGGTCTTCGTTTCTGTGCGCAGGCTTTCTCTAGTTGCGGCCAGCGGGGGCTACTCTTCATCGCGGTGCGCGGGCTTCTCATTGTCGTGGCCTCTCTTGTTGTGGAGCACAGGCTCTACATGCGCAGGCTCGGTAGTTGTGGCTCACGGGCTTAGTTGCTCCGCGGCATGTGGGATCTTCCCAGACCAGGGCTCGAACCCGTGTCCCCTGCATTGGCAGGCAGATTCTTAACCACTGCGCCACCAGGGAAGCCCAGGATTTTTTTAAAATCAAAAATATTTTCTATTAGCAGAGGGATTTAAGACTGGAAGAGCCAATGTCAGAACTGGTTAAATATTAGCCTATAAAATGTGTTAACTTGGATGAGATGTATAGGGATGTATTGGATGGGATGAATATTTCTCTCGTATTCCTCATTCTTGTTTTTTTTTTTCCTGTTCTGGGGTCTGTCTTTGGTCTGCATCCCGAAAGCATCTGACTTTCTTAGTGATATCCCCTGGTGTATCTAGTAGAGTAGATATTCCATCTCCCCTACTATGTTCCTGATACCTTGTTGGATACACCAGTAAGGTCCCTGGCTAGACCTAATGTTTTGCTTTGGTCATGCTATAGACATTTACTTGGGGGTTTGCCTTCTTTGGAATTCCCTTATTTATGTTGATCACTTTGTTTCTGGAAAAGAGTGCAGCCAGCTAAAAGGGGGGCTCACTCCACACCTTGCAGGCTCATTCCTATAGGAGCAGGCACTTCATCTATCCCATCTTCTTAGGATTATATGGTACAACTCAGTTTTTTTATTGCCACCATCTATCTTAAATCTGATACATCTGTTACCTTTTATTTTTTTAAAAAAATGAGCATCTGGCTGTTCAAAGTTGAAGTTTCACCTGTGTCAATTTTCAGTTTGGATAGTTGGAGCTTTTTAAATACTTAGATGCCCAGTTCTTGTAAAAAATAGGTTATAGATATAATAGGTTAAGGATTAAGATATTGAGGCTATATCCATATTACTAAGATACTTAAAATATCTGTTTACCTATTGGAAAGGTAATGCCAAGGATCTCTGAAGACTGGGGCTTGTAAAACTTTATTGTGGGTAATTCCATTGGTCATCAAATTGATAATAGAGTTAGGCATTCTTGTTCTGGGATGTTGAAAGAGTTTAAATTTTTCCAGATTCTTATAAATTGAAAAGCTGTTTACATTCTGTTGTGAAATCAGTTGAGGCTTTTTCCCTTCTGAGTTCTTCTCTAAAGTACCTAATTTTTACGTAAGTGAATGCCACATAGTTAAATTAGATTTGAAACATGGAATCAACCAACCTTCTACATCTGCCCAGAAGTTACACTGTGTTTCCCATCATCATAATCTGAAAGTGGGTCATGTCTATGATATTCACGTGTCTACCAGGTTAGATGATTCACAGTTTTTAATATTTAGTGTTTCAGTTTTTTTGTTTGTTTGTTTTGTTTTGTTTACTTTGTCATCTTGGTTCTTATCAACCTTTGGAATTAAAGATTAAGTGGTATGATTTTATGTCTTTTTTTTTTTTTATAAATTGCAGTGCATCTGTAGGTTTTAAATCAAAGCTGTAACATTGTTCTTGATACAGTCTTCTGTAGCATAGGGAGTTGGGAGTAGAGTCTGGTAAACAGGAACTCGTTTTCTTTCATTTGAGAGAGTGTAGTTGTGTTCCTGCTGGGAAGTAGGGAAGAGGACTTCTTCACCTCAAAAATCACATTGACCTTATCATTCTTCAATTCTGAGATTTAGGTTTCCTTCCCATATTTTTCTTCTCTTAGACATTGGGTGGCCTTGGTGGGGTCCCAAAAAGTGTTCCAGAGAGGATTCTTTCTCAGCTGTCAAGTGTGCTTTTGTCCCCATTCCAAAAGTGAGCCTGTTGAATATTATTCCACGAGTTTTGCAAATTAGGATGCTTAAGACCCAAGAGGTATGGAAATTTACAGATATATTAACCAGTGATTTATCTAAGGAGGTGGCTGTGGAAGTAGAAAGGAAATAAGAGGGTCTAAGTTCCTTGTGTTATTCTGAGTAGTGTAGGGCACTTTCACTTCTGTTTTCCATCTTTCCTTTCTCACTTTTTCAACTGTTTGCTCTCAGTAGCAAACCCAATTTCATGAACTGTGCAGGGTTCGAGTGGCAGGACACCCACTGTCCTGACTATACCTGCGTGACCAAGAAGTAGCTCTGAAGTAATTTACTATTTATGCTAAATGCATTCATTGAGGTTTGAACTCTCAATTATCTAATATAGAGGTCAAATAACTTAGTTTTGTTTAATATGTACCAGTTGGGTACTTATTATATTTAAGCGTGAGAAAGGGCCTTAGAAATAACTTAGTCTTTGATCAGATGAGAAAACCTGAAGTCCTAGAAGTTGTCTTTTAAGTCATTTTTGTAAAATGTAATCATATGTATTTTGGTGCATATCAATAGTATGATTGCTTTTGAAGGTATTTCCCAGAGATGAATGTATTAGCCACTAATGCTGACAAGTGAGAAGTTTGAGGGATAGGAGAGACATGGGTTATGAAATGTTCATTTTGGAAATTGTCTACAGAAGTGTTATCTGGTTTGACATGATACTTTTGTTGGTCTTTAATATATTCACTCTTTCTTTCTCTCTTTGTAATAATATTAGAATACAAGACCATCAGAGAAAGTTCTAGGGGACATATAAAAGTTCCAGGGAAATTTCCTCTTCATAGCTGGGACTTTTTTTTTCCCTAAAGAATGATTCTGTGGATTAGAGGAAAATCAGTGGTGTTCAGTGTGTTCACAGGTGGGGTACAATTACCTCTAACTTGCCTCTTATTTTGGGGGAATTTCCACAATGTTCTCTCCTTTACAACTTATAGAGTCTCAGATTGCAAATAGCCTGATTGAGTGGGAGAGATGGAACCATGAGGCAGACAGTCTGTTTCTCAGGCTGTATTGACAAAGGAAATGTGTGTCTGCTGAGTCCTATCTCTGTTCCAAAAATAAATAAAATCCAGTTTGATGTCGTTGGTTATTTGGCTTCTATGTGCTAAGAAAATTCTATTAGCGTAGTAAACAGGGAGATGAATGTTTTCAGAGTAAAATTATAAGTGTAAGATTTCCTTTATTTCTCTAATATTTTAATATGAAAATTTTAAAGTGTGCAGAAAAGCTGAAAGAATTATATATTAGAATACCTATTTCCACCACTTAGATTCTGTAAGTGTTACCATTGTGAGATAGTTGCTTTATCATACACTTATCCACCTATTCATCTATAAGATATGTTTTTAATAGTTTCTATCCTTATCTTTAGAATAACCATTAAAGCCTGAAAAATATATATGTGTAAAAATAATATCTACAAAATACATCTGTGTGTTTGTGTGCATACACACACATATGCATGACTGCTCTCTTTTGCTCCCTCTGGTAAGTTTTATAAGCTGTGATAACAGATTCTTTTTTGTAGAATTCAGGAAGAAGAATGGGATAAATACATCATACCTGCCAAATCAGAGTCTGAAAAATACAAAGTGAGCCGAACTTTCAGCTTCCTCATGAACAGGATGACCAGCCCTCGGAATAAATCTAAGGTAATTAAGGTTTTATGCCTATCGTCTATAAAGCGTAGATGCTCAGTTTCTGAACGATTAGTATAGTTTCCACTTTCCCTTTAAAATCATTTACCTTAGGTTTTGTACACACATATTTAAAAACCTCCATATTTCTTATGGGGTATTGTCCAAGTCATTGAAAATACTGAGACCACTTCATCCTGGGTGCTGTTACATTTTGACATTATCATACTTCTTGATGTGTGGCCCTTCTGTCCTGATAGAACACGTAGAGACTTTGTATGACTTCTGTAAGCCGATTGGCTCTGACCATTTCTCTTTTCTCCCCACTTTGCTGCTGCTGCCACATCTAAAGACAAAAGGCAAGGATGCCAAAGACAAAGAGAAACTGAGTCGACATCAGTTTGTCCCTGGAACATTCTCTGGGGCTCTGCAGTGTTCGGTTTGTGATAAAACGCTCCTGGGGAAAGAGTCGTTCCAGTGTTCCAGTAAGTTCTCGGGCCCCATGTGTGCTGTCTTCGTGCGTGCTTTGCCTCCCCAAACAGTAAGCTCCCTGAGAATAGTGCCAGTGCTAAGTGTGTTCATGTAGACTTTTGTTTTCATGTCTATGTGTGGTTTCATCAGCAAGCAATGACCCTTGATGGTTGAGTCAGTACTTTGTGTCCACAAGCGATAGTCTCTCCTAGAACCCAGACGGTTATACCTCACTGCCTTCTGATGTCTCCACTTGGATGTCTAAACAGCATCTCAAACGTTACAAGTCCCAAATGGAGCTCCGTTCTCCCCCTTCTGTGCCCACCTACAAGCTGACCCTCTCAGTTTAATGGCAGTTCCATCATTCCAGCCAAATGCTCGTGCCAAAAATCTTGGAGTATTTCTATATACCTCTCTTTCTCTCAGTCCCACACACTTCAGCATTCCTCTTGGCTCTGTCTTCAAAATATAAATGCAAGTCAGCCTCTTCTCACCCCTGCCACTGTTATCACCCTGGTCTAAAGCCATCATTTCAGTAGCTTTGCAACTGGTCTCCCTGTGCTTTTTTACTGCAAAAAGCATAGTTCTCAAAATCTCAGTCCGAGCGAGTTTGTCAAGGCATTTGTCCTTGTGTTCCAGATCCTCCAATGGCTTCCTGTCATCCTGAGGATGGCCGGAGCCCTGACAGTGGCTGCAAGGTCCCCATGATCTCTCCTGTCATCCGCTCCTCCCACTCCTCTGCCTCAGTCCCTCTGACATCTTTGCTGTTCTTCCAACACTCCGGGCATCAGGCATGCTCCTGCCATGGGGCCTTTCCTGCGGTCCGCTCTGCCTGCAGTGCTGTCCCCTCAGTTAGCTGTGTGGTTTGCCCCCTCACCTCCTTCAGGTCTGCTTCAGATAACAGCCCCCAGCCAGGCCTTTCTTGACCACCCTCTGCTTGGCTCATTTCCCCCCTTTTCCTCCTTTTTATCCCACTATAGCATTCAACATCATCTAACTTACTCTCTGTTCTGTTTATCAATTTTATTATCTATCTCCTTCACCAGAATATAAACTCTACAAGGGATGGATTTTTGTCTGTTGATTTTGTTCTCTGCTATATCCACAGTGCCTAGAACAGTGCTTTTGCATAGCAGGGGCTTAGTCAATATTTGTGGAGTGAAAGAATAATTCAGTGCAAAAGAATTCAGGCCCAGGCAGGTGAAATCCATTTCATGGTGTTTGTTGGTGGCCAGAATTAGGGGAACATTTGGGGGGTGGGATGGGAGTACAAAGGGAGGTGAAGAGCAGAGGAAGGTTATATGTAAAGTTCTTCATTAAATTCCTAGAAAATGATTAAATTAAAAATTTAAATGTATCCATTCACACTGTCTTTAATGATGCCAGTTTCACTGCATGCTTGAACTTTGCTTTCCTTGGAGACTTGATTTCTTTCTTTTATGCGACCTGAGATAGCATCGAGCAAAAAAAAATAATAATAATAATAATAAAACTACTCTAAAAAATAAAGTCTACTAATTAAAAAACAAATAGCATCAAGCAGTTCAGCTGTGATTTAATTTGCTAAATCTTTAGAAGTTTGCCGAAAGTATTGTTTGGGGATTTTTTTTAAGATATTCATTTTATTCATTTATTTGGCTGTGCTGGGTCTCAACCGTGGCACGCAGGATGTTTTAGTTGCGGCATGCGGGATCTTTTTAGTTGGGGAATGTGGGGTCTTTAGTTGCGGCATGTGGGATCTCCAGTTGTGGCATGCGAACTCTCAGTTGCGGCGTGTGGGATCCAGCTCCCCGACCAGGGATGGAACCTGGGACCCCTGCCCTGGGAGCGTGGAGTCCCAGCCACTGGACCACCAGGGAAGTCCCTGTTCATGGGTTGTTAATGGCTTGCCCCCATGTCAGCAGTCAGTTTATGGGTCTGATGGCATATGTTTCATAGGTTGTGGCTCTTTTCTTGTTCATAGGGCTGGATCTCTTCAGCTGTACCCCCCAGCCACATCCGTGACCTTTCTCTCCCCTCATTTTAAGACAGACTCCTCAAGTTGGGCAACCTCCACTCACTGCTCTGACGTCTGTTCCTGCCACTTCTTCCTTAACCATCTGATTTTGGCCTCTGTCCCCACTGCTTAACGGAAGTCCTGCTCCTGACCTGAGCATCTTTCCTCGTCGCTGTTCTCAGACTCACTGATCTCTCTCCTGTTTCCATGTTTATTGTCCCTTTGTGTAGGTAGATGTCCTCTTTTCCATGGCACACTACTCTTCTGTTTACCACCTGTATTGTCTCCTTTCTCCTAACTTTGAGTACCCTCCAAACTCAGTTCTTGGGCATTTGTTCTTTTTTCGGTATTGTTTCTAGGTATAGTCGTCCAGTCTTTTGTTCTAAAATACTGTACTTAAACCTGTTCTTCCCAGATTAACGTCTCTATTGCTCACTTTCTAATTCCATATTTCTAGTTGCCTGGAGAGACTGAGCCCCCATGTAACTTGTGGCCGTATTTGAGCATTATGGCAGAGCTACAGTATAAACCAAGACTGTCCCGGTCACACCCTGTCTGGGGGCATCATCACCCAAAGATCTTCTTGTCTCCCAGACCAACGTGTCTAAAACCGACCTTACAGTCCACACGCAGAAGGCTGTTCTTGCTGTGTGGATGGTACCAGCTCGAACGTTGGGCATGTTGACTCTTAGTTCCTCTTCCTCCTGGCACCCCAGTCCATGTGGTCCCTCTTTCATTTCCTTTCTCACTGTTCCTGCTCTGGTGGATTCTCATCACCACCTCTGGACTGCTGACAGCAAACTGTTCTAGTTTCCCGTCTCTCTAGGTATTTTCACTTACAATTTATTCTGGATACTTTCACCACCTTAACCTTAATGAAGCACTGCTTCCACCCGCACACATATGCTTGAGGACGTCTCTCTTTTTTGTTTACTGGACTAAGCCCAGGCTTTTCAGATGTGCATTCGGTTCTACCTGCATCCTGCTGTCTAGTCCTACGGTTACTTCCCTGTTCAGCCTTGGTTTACAACCAGAGGCCTTGCCAGGCCTGTTGTCTTTTCTCCCACTGTGTACGTTTTCCTGCCTCTGTTCCTTCACTTAACGATAATCTCCTATCTCTCAGTTTTCCCTGCTCCTCTACTTCATCCAGATTTCTTGCCTCTTCTTGGGAGGTCTTCCTTGACCACTGTGGCCTGAGTTCTTGCACATCACACTTAGGATCTATTTATCCCATCCAGTTTAATACTGGGGTATGTACACCCTCTTCTGATTTTAACTACTAGCATAGACTTTATGTTCTTGGAGGTCTATAGTCACATAATGGTTCTTTTGTATCCCCTCCAGCAGCTGTTGCTAAGCTGGGCCCTTAGACACTCATATGTAGTTAATGACTGCTGAAAGCTTAGGGATCACTGAAAGGCAAATTCTTGCAGTACAGAATATGTTGGTTCATACTGACTTGGTCAGGTGGGTTGTCATGAAAGTTTTAGTGGAAGATGGAAATTGCTGGAAGTACATAGATTTTATTTAGCTTTTAAAATGGTCATTAATTTTTTTAAAAAAGGCAGCGGAATTCATAGAAGATACAAGGTTTAAGGAGAAACAAAATTATCCAGACTTTTACCACCTAGAGAAGATTGCTATTCATATTTTTATGGAATCCCTCCTAATCACTAAAAAAGTCAGCTTTGTATGCTAATGTCTCATTTGATGATGATATCAAATGTGCTTAATTTTTCCTTACTTATTGTGCATTTAAGTTTTTTCCAATTTTTTCACAACGTAAATAATGTTGCAAGGAGCATTCTTTTCCACATATCACTGCCCACATCTTTGATCATTGCCTTAGATTAAATTCTAGAATCAGTTTGAGTATATGTTTAATTTCCTCTTTAACCATAGTCTTTTAGAAGTTTTAAGATTTACAGTTTTGGGGGGAGGGGAGTATTGGGGATTTAAACTTTGGTTATTAAGTTTTTTACATTGGGTAGGAAAATACAACGTTCAGACTGCCGTTATTGGTAAATAATTCTACTTCATGGTGTATTTTTTAATTGTGAATATCAATATTTCTAATCTTAAAAACACAATATGATATAAAACAAATAATATAAATATTCAAAATCTTGGTGTCTGTATTCTTCTTTATTAAAGCCTGAGTTGCTAGTTTTCCACAAATATTGTATTTCTATAAAATTCTCCTTGTTTATAAATAGATTTCACTACCTATATTTTGATGTTACATTATTTGATGCACAGAAGCTTACTAATCACAGCTTCACTGCATATTTAACTTTCATAAACTTAAAACTACCCTAATGCGGTTAAATGCCGTTTATAAGAATTTTACTTTGTTTAAAATTAATATTCTTCTTGCTTTCCTTTTGTTTGTATTTCTCTTACCTATTTCTGTGTTTTTAATTTGAGGTATGTGTCTTTAATTTAGCTATAGGTAATCTGTAATGTAACTGAGAGACCTTATTTTATAATAAGGGTTTTTTCCTTATTTACATTTAATTTTACAACTGTCAACTATCTTTTATAGTTCTTTGCTGTTTTCCTTGATGTCTGGTTCAGGTATTTAGACCATGTGTTGTTGTCTTTTATCTTCTTCAGGGATTTGGCAAGATATGCTCTTTTAATACTTAACTAATAATAACTTTAAGGCTGTGTAAGGCTTATAATTGAATACTCTTATTTCCCTTATAGTTACCCTTTTTTCCCCCTAGCCTTTGTGAGTATACTGAATTCATTATTATTACTTTTATAATGTATGTTTAATCTTTCAGGAATAATTTTCTATTTCAACAATAATTTGATATTTGTATTCAGTTCTGTGTCTCTACTTAACAATAATTTTTTAGATGTGATTCTTTGGTTTCAGTGCTCACTTTTGCTCTTTTTTTTTTTCCTTCAATAAAGCTGATCCATTCTGAACTCTTAATTTTGATTCTGCTTTTAATAGGCAATAGGATTTCAGGTAATTTTTTTCCAAGAAGGTTATTGGAGTAATCTGTTTTCTGAAATCTTGTGTATCTAAGGGTATATCTTTGCTTCTTTCACACAATAAAACCAATTTTATCTGGCTAAATAAATTCTTCAGTCAAACCTTTTCCCCTCAAGACTCTGCCAACACTGGTCCCTTATATCTGGGCATTTAATATTATAGTACAGTAGAAAATTCTGGGGCCTGCCTGTCCTCATTCCCTTGCTGGTAACCTGCTTTTTCTGCCTAGATGCTTGAGGACTTTTAATTTTTTGATCATAGGGATATTGTCAGACTGTGTCTATAGAATAGGTATAATTTAATGATTTTTTCCTAGAAAACAGTAAGACCTTTTGATTTGCCTTTTTTGGTTCTTTTTTTTTTTCTTAATTAATTAATTAATTTATTTATTTTTAGCTGTGTTGGGTCTTCGTTTCTGTGTGAGGGCCTTCTCTAGTTGCGGCGAGCAGGGGCCACTCTTCATCGCGGTGTGCGGGCCTCTCACTGTCCCGGCCTCTCTTGTTGCGGAGCACAGGCTGCAGACGCGCAGGCTCAGTAATTGTGGCTCACGGGCCCAGTTGCTCCGCGGCATGTGGGATCTTCCCAGACCAGGGCTCGAACCCGTGTCCCCTGCATTGGCAGGCAGATTCTCAACCACTGCGCCACCAGGGAAGCCCTTTGGTTCTTTTTAAGCTTTCTAAAAGTTTTTGTCAGTTGTAGCTGTCAGTTGTTACTTCTGACCTCATTTTTCTGATTTCTTCCTTGGAGAAGTGTGATCTGTTATCTGTCATATTTGTATGACATCTTGTTTGATAATTATACACTTCTTTTTCTCCACATTCTGGAGGGACTCTTTCAAGTTTAATTTCATAGCACTGCTTTGATACTTTGTCACCTCGAATCTTCTCGATTTGGTTTAAATTCTGCTCTTGCTCTTTTTTCTTCCTTGTAGGACTTTCTCGTCTCACAAAGCTCCATTTCCCTGTCATCCTGTTGGCCTATGGTCACATCTTATACTCCCTTCATGGCCTTTTGGTCCTATTTTATGTCTGTTTTGTGTCTCTTAGGGAGGACACATTTCAAATATCCAAATTTTTCTTCTCCATTTCTGGATTTCGTAATATTCAGTGGCTCCCTCTTCCTGTGAGTTTTCAGTATAACTTTGTTCTGTGGTACCTCCTAGCTTCTACTTTTTTCCTTATCCTTTCATTCTCTTGTTCCGGGGTGAGGAGAGAGCCATGCCATTTTGATGTTTGCCTGCAGGACCAGTACATGGACCAGCCTGGCTTTTACTCATTGGCCATTGAGGTGTTGGCTAGGTGCCGCCGAAGACCTACAGTGGGAGGAAGGTTGTGGGCTTAGCATCTTGCTCGATCCTCAGGGGGCTGCAGTCACTGTGTGACGGGCCTCAGTGAGCCCTGCCACCCTTGTGGAAGGATTCTTCTCCTGAAGTTTCTGATAAGCCTCCGGCTTCTGCATCTGCACACAGCGTCTCGGGGTGGGGGTGGGCAGGATGAGGGTGTGGTGGTAGGTGATGTGAAGGTGGGAGGGCAGAGGGGGCAAGAAGACAGCAGCCTGGCAGGAAGTAGTCCCCACGCAGGGAGCTCTCTGAGCCTGCGGACACGAGGGGGCAGGCAAAGTATTCCCTTACTTCTTTCAGTGAGATGCGGCCACATTGTTTCGTGAAGTAAAATGTAAGCAAGCTGCTAACTCTTCTCTTTTAATTTGGTTTCCTCTAGTTAGTAGGGATTCTCTCGGAGCCTGACAGTACATTTTTTCTAGCATTGTTGTGCGTTTTTCTTTCTTTCCGCCTTCATAGGCGTTTTCCCTGGGGTGCGAGCAGGCAGTTGCTATATGTCAGAAGTTCCTTACTAATATAGGGCATATAGTAGTGAGTTCTCAGGCAGACGCAGAAGTGTATGTCATGCATGATTTCAGGGTTCATAATCGATAAGACCCTGTGCAGAAGGGGAAAAATCTCTCCAAGGAAATGAAAATATTAACAGTGTGTTCTGCTCCAGTGGTGGGGCTACATGTGATTTAAATATTGTTTCTTTCCTTTTTAAGTTTTCTAAATATTTTTAATGTTTATGTGTTATTTTTATAATGACCCTTAAAAGCGTGATGTAGTCATATACATTTCACTTTGCAGATTAACTTAAATAAGATGGACACTTTTCTATCTTTTCCTTTTGTTCCAGACTGTAATGCAAATGTACATAAGGGCTGTAAAGATGCCGCCTCTCCGTGTACCAAGGTAATCTCTCAGTCGCATGTGAATATTACATGCTTGTATGTAGCTTGTTGCTTCACGTTATCTGTTTAGGTTTTTAGATTTATTAGTTATTACTGTCTAGATTTATTTTTAAAGTGGCCGTTGTAGTGATAAAATAACACTTGCTCAAAGCGTATACCTATTCAGTTAACTATGCACTTGTACAAGTAGAGGGAACGCTCCCTTTGCACTACATGATGTGGGCGGGTTAGGCTTTCCGTCAGGACCTGCTTGGTTTACCAGTGCAAACCCTGAGCGTATGTAAATGAAGTCTAGAGCAGTAATTCTCAAACATCAGCACACATCAGAATCGCCTGGAGGGCCTGTTAAAACACAGATATCTGGGCCCCACTCCCAGAATTCCTGATCCAGTAGGTCTGGGTGGATTCTGAGAATTTGCATTTCAGACATGTTCCCAGGTGACGCTGCTGGTACTGGGACCACAGTGGAAGGCCCACTGGGCTAGAGGAATGTTCTCTGTGTTTGGGGGTGGGCTTGAGTAGATGGAGGTATTTATCATTGCGTTCCTGTGTCTCCCACTCTAAAGCCATGCCAGAAATGCACATGAGTGAGCATGGTGATCCTTCAGAGGGAAGCGTGGAGTCCCCAGCTCTGTGTTACTTGAAACACACATTGTGTCAGGTCACAGAGTTGAGGATGACATTTCAGTGCTCAAGGTCATTGTGTCCCGTAGGTGGGAGGAATAGCCAGGAACAGAAAGAACAAATAGGAGAAAGGCAGAGCTGATAAGAACTCCTTTTTGAGCCTGGGTTTGCACAAAGGAACTGGAGATTTTCGGTTCCATCGGGCTTTTACTAAAACTGGGATCCTGCTGAGACGTGCTCATGAGGCACACCTTCCTTATAACTTGCTCATCTCATTGTCATAACATTTTTCTCTTTGTTGTGTTTTATGTCTTTTGCTTTGAATTCCTCTGTTTGAAATAAGACAACAAAGAAAATGGTATAGATAAGAAACCTGTTCTTGTAGTCCAGTGGTGCTTTGATCTTACTTTTTGTGTTTGTAATGTTCTTTACAGAAATTCCAAGTGAAATATAATAAGAACAAACCGCAGACCATCCTTGGAAGTAAGTGATGTGGAAAATGGCAAGAACTTTTTTCAGTTTCATACATACACACATTTTTTCCAATGTAAAATACCCCTTCCTTTTGTTCTCTCATTTGCCCAGTTATTCCTTCTTTCATAGCATATGCTGGGTGTAATTGGCATAATTTTTAGTTATACAAAGAAGTCAAGAATGTCATAAACTCTGGCAGACTACTAGCCTTTGCACTACATGTACTATATGATCTTTATATTAGGGAAGGCTGAATGGAGGAGGTATTATGATGTTGCCTCAATTTTAAGATGTGAACTAGTGTAATACGCACTATTGATAACAGCCTTTTGGGGGAAAAGAGAAACACTACATTAAATGTACATAATTTTATGTTTTCCTAACAGTGGCACATATTTATCTTGACCAATACATACCATATGGTTCTTAAGAGTCACAAAGTTAGGAAAAAGTCTTCAAGTTGAGAATCTATAGATTCTTATCAGTCTCTGTTGCTCATTATCAGATCAACCTGATTCTTTTTAGTAGCCGTGCCTGAGGCTGTGATCTCATCAGCTGCGTTAGGATGGCAGTTGAAATTTCAGGGCATACCTGAGTTTTGTTTGCATATGCTTAAGCTCAGTGGTTATCTTTTTCTTGAATTAATACGTTGTTGAAATTTAAACAATTTCTCTTAGATAATTGGCAGTCCATGACAGCCTTTACATTGCTCGCAAAGGTCAGTCACACCATTGTCCTCCTGAGAGAAAATCCTTTGATATGATGTGAGCAATTTTGCAATTTCTTTTGCCTCAAATATGACATAGCTTGCCTTGTGGCAGGCATTTTAAGTTTGTGGTCACTTTTCACTTCAATGCTGCCATAGTGTGACCAGTGTTTTAAAAGCCACTTGAATCGGGGGGTCAATGAAATATGCAAATTAATGGCGACGTGTGACTGTGTGTGATGTTGCACAAGGGCAAACTAGTGCAGGCAGTAACAAGTGTGACATTGTTTACTCCCCTGCTTCTTCAGCAGAAGTCCTTTTGACCTCAGTTGGAAGGTACTCCTCAATTTCGTAAGGTTAAGCATGAAAATAATTTAAAAGCATCTTAGAATTGAGAGAATACCATCTGTTCCTTCTCTTAGGAATAACATTAACTCATACATGTGTAGAATCCTTTGTAATATCTTAGGGTTCCACGTAAGTATTTTTTCCCTTAAGAAAGGTGTGTGCCAAGCCCATAATATTATAGGATTGAAATATTTTCGGAGAGTCACTTTTTAATACACATCAAATGTAAATGCATGGATGCCCATAACATTTCAAACTGACCAGAAAGGTACTGAAGCATCATTTCATTTTCCATATGTGAGAGAGAACAGCCCAGCTTGGCTTGAAGGTTTCATCTGCCTGACATTCTTATACCATAAAGAGCAGACCTGGGGGATTCCCTGGTGGCGCAGTGGTTGAGAATCTGCCTGCCAATGCAGGGGACACGGGTTCGAGCCCTGGTCTGGGAAGATCCCACATGCCGCGGAGCAACTGGGCCCGTGAGCCGCAACTACTGAGCCTGCGCATCTGGAGCCTGTGCTCCGCAACAAGAGAGGCCGTGATAGTGAGAGGCCCGCGCACCGCGATGAAGAGTGGCCCCTGCTTGCCGCAACTAGAGAAAGCCCTCTCACAGAAAATGAAGACCCAACACAGCCAAAAATAAATTAAAAAAAAAAAAAAAAAAAGAACAGACTCCCCAGCATTGTTCCAATCTGTCTACATGCTCTGTGTGTGTGTGTGCTTGTTTATACACACAGTGTACGTTCTAGTAATAGTGCTAATAACACCTTGTATCTATTTAAAGCTGGCTGTAGGGAGTACACGCAGTGGTTTATGGACAAGCAGTCCCAGTGTTTCCCCATTCCATTTTCTGGTCTGTTTGTGTAACTCCAGCCACCCACAGTCTCCAAGTGGATATGCTGAAGCAGGCCTGCAGCCTGGGTACCACGAGGGTGTGAACTGGAAGGGACATTTGAAGCAGGTGTTGGGATGTGGCAGGGAGACTAGTTTCAAGTCTGGGCTTGTGACACATTAGAAGTGGCCATTGGAGTGTTCAGCTTTCTGGCTTTTAAGAGACCATCTTTACTCGTTGGGATTACTGCCCGCTATGGAAACTTCATGAAGCATCCATTCTGATTTCCAGATTCTTCATTTAGAGACGTCCCACCGCCTGGGCTCTCCTTGCACCCTTCCTCCTCCATGCCTATTGGGCTACCGACCGGGAGGAAGGAAACAGCAGGGCAAGTCCATCCATTGTCCAGAAGCGTTCCAGGCACCACCTTGGAAAGGTATGCTCAGTGTGGTCTTACACCTTGACGTCTCAGAGCTGCTGCTGGGGCTGACTTTCCTCCTTGTCCTTCCAGCTTCAGGAGGTCAGGGGCATCCTTGGAGTCCGAAAGTGACGGGAGCACCTGGAGAAGCAGGTCGCAGTCTGATGAACTGTTCCAGCCCATGGGCTCATCTCCCTCCATGGACTCCTTCTTAATGGAAGGTGAGGAGAAGACGCCTTTGCATTTACTTGGGTTTCTGTGAGCATTTGCTGAAAGGAATGTTTTCTCAAGGATGTAAGATGGAAACAATTTTAAAATTCTTTTTAAAAGAATTCTGTTTCATGGTGTCACTTAGCTACAGGTTCTTCTGATTAAAAGAATGAAAATTGAGCCACAGAGGAGACTCCCAGATAGTGACCAAGGAAACATGATGCATTTTTTTAAAGGGACGTATTCCCCAAAGAATATGTCATAAACGTCATGAAGAGAAAGAAATATGTGCTTGTTCTTCTTTAAAAAAGTTTTACAGCTATTGATGAATTGGTATAGGATCATACATTAAAAATATACATTTCAGTTACTTAAGACTGGACTTGCCTGGATCTCTGAGATATTTATCCCCATATGTTGCCACCTACTTCTAGGGGAATAAAAGCATTTTTAAAAAACATGTTTTTGGATAGGACAATCTGGGGAATTGCTTGTTGTATCCTAGCGGTATTAATAGGCAAAGGAAGACCAAATGACGGGAGAGTAGTGATGCAAGAAAGGGGTGGACTCTTCCCCAGGAATCTGCTTATTTTAAATCCATTGTCATCACATCTTGACTTCTCTGAGCTAGAATCTCTCTAAGGAGTGCCATTTGGACAAATAGAGTTTAGTTTTCCTGAAAGGGGTGTATGTGTGTTGTCAAATTCTATCAGAAAAATCTGTACTCACATGTGACTGGAGGCCTTATACCCTGCTTCATGTTTATATTAAGGACAGCAAGCCAAGTAAAGAGCAAATAAAGTGGACAAGTACAAGATTCAGTTTTGAGTAAACAGCGCAAAGCAACCCGGGGCAAAAGAAATCAGTGGGTTTAAGATTCTGTAAGCACATCGTGGACTCTGCAGGTTACCAAAAACAAAACTAAAATAGAACAAGTCAAAAAAAAACCAAACTAAAGAAGCTTCAATTTTTTTTTTTTTTTTTTGGCATATGCACAATCACTATTTTAATACCTGATTCTGCTTTGCTTTCATGAGCGCGATCTTGATTTGAACCATTTCACTAGTTTGGTTTCAGATGTTTCAATTGCATATCACAGTATTTTGGCTTAGTTGTTTCTATGTTCATAGCAGGTTTCTTTAGGGTGATGAATCCATAAACATGGGCACTTGTGAAGGTCTGTTTGTGTTACGTGTGTTCACCCACTTCTGGCTTTTCTTTTCTTTCTTCAACGCACATTAGATGTTGTGGATTCGTCTCTGTGGAGTGACCTCAGCAGTGATGCCCAGGGGTTTGAAGCAGAATCTTGGAGTCTGGTGGTGGACCCCTCATTCTGTAGTAGGCAGGAGAAGGATGTCATCAAAAGACAGGATGTCATTTTTGGTAAGCATTTCAAACATTCTCTCTGGGCTCCAGCAGTGTGGTGCAGAGGAAAGTGCATGGCGTTTGAAACCATACATACCTGGATTCAAGCCTACGTTCAAATCCCGGTTCTACCATTTCCTAGTTACTTGGTCTCAGATAAAATGTTTAACTCACCTGGACCTCAGTTTTTCCTTTTGTAAAATGGGGATAATGATACTCTGGATTAAAATGTTGTGAGGCTTCAATGAGGCATTGTCTGTACCTGGTATAAGCAAATTTTATGTCTTCTCCCCTTTTCAAGTTTACTTAGGCACGGTCTCTACTCTTTCACCTCTTTTGTTGTACGAATCACAGTGACTGTTCCCATATTTTAAGGTAGGGTAGTCAGGGCTGCTGCATGCAGGGCCCTGTGGTTTGCCTGCACACAACCAGAGACTGCGACTCACATAGACGCAGAGGGACTCGGAGCACCTGGCTTAGGGCCGTGTGTGATCGTGTGCCTCAGTCCTGAGTATGGAGTTCAGCTGTGGGAGGTTTTACGATTTCATGCTATTTGGGGTGAAGGCCGTCTGAATTCAGGGAGGTTAGATTATAGACTAGTTAGGAAAAAATGAAGTTTAAAAAATTTTCAAGTATAAAGTAGATGCTAAAAAGTGGTTCCAAGAAGATACCTTACTTTAAATATGAGATTAACTCTTAGTTTTTGCTAATCCTGTGTGTGCAAAGCACGGGCCGCAAAGTCCGGTGGCGACGAGGGCCGCTTTTCTCCTGTGTGAGGTGGTGGTTATGTAGATCAGAGGAGCCGATGTGTAGTGTGCTGGCATCTCGGGCTGTGCAGGTGGGAGCTACCTTGGAAAGAGTGATGATGACCCCTTTAGTATTTCTCACATAATTTATATTATACTGTAATTTTTCTTCATTTATTTCTTGATTTCATATATTATTAAAAATATTCTCACCCATTTGGGATGAATTATCATGTCGTGTAGTTCATAGCATGGCCTCAGGGTCAGAAAGTCTTGTGTTCCAGGGAAAATCCTTCACCTCTCTTCTTCATGTCTCTCTTTTAAAGATAAGGAAAATCATTCCTATTTTGGGGGTCATAATAGATAAATGGATTAACGGATATGGTAGATGCTTAGTATGGAGTAGGTATTAAAAATATGGTAGGATACAATAATTAATAATAATAATAATAATTTAAAGTTAGTTTCCAATTAGAGTTTTGTTTATGATAAAATAATAAACAAAACTACATTTAGATTTGTTTACCCTCCATGGCTGATGTTTTGTGTTCTTTTTCAAAACATGTACATGAGTTTGGAAATACTCATTAATCTAGAACTTGTACTTCTGATGCTCCTACAAATTGTGAATTATTGTTTTCTCTCATGATGCCTTTTTCAAATTGAGATATAGTCACAAAAAATTGAGATATAAAATTCACCCCTTTACAGTGTATAATCTATATTGTAGTATATTTGTAAAGTTTTAGTATATGTATAAAGTTGTGCAACCATCAACCACTATTTAATTCCAGAGCATTTTCATCACTCCAGAAAGAAACCCTGTGCCCATTAGCAGTCACTCCCCTTTGTCCCCTCCCACCAGTACCTGGCAACCACTAATCTACTTTCTGTCCCTATGAATATGTCCCTATGAACATTACAATATTTAGTTTTTTGGACCTGGCTTCTTTCACTTAACATATTGTTTTCAAGGTTCATCCATGCTGTAATAGAAATCAGCACTCTATTCCTTTTTGTGGCTGAGTAGTATTTCATTGTATAGATATACCACACTTTGTTCATCTAATCATGACTTGATGGTCATTTTGGGTTGTTCCCACTTTGGGGGTCACATGGTACCTTTATGTTTAACCTTTTGAAGAACTGCCTGTTTTCCAAAGCAGCTGTACCATTTTACGTTCACACCAGCAATGTATGAGGGTTTCAATTTCTCCACATCTTACCAAGGCTTCTTTATTGTTCATCCTTTAAATTACAATTATTGTAGTGTGTGTAAAGTGGTGTCTCATTGTGGTTTTGGTTTGTATTTCCCTGATGGCTAATGATGTTGTGCATCTTTTCATGTGCACATTGGCTATTGGTATATCTCTTTAGAGAAACATCTATTCAAATCTTTGGCCTATTTTGAAGTGGGTTTTTTTGTTGTTGTTGAGTCATAAGAATTCTTTATATATTCTGGACTCAAGTCCCTTATCAAATACGTGATTTGCAAATATTTTCTCCCATTGTATGGGTTGTCTTTTCACTTTCTTGATGATGTCCCTTGATCATGACACAATGTTTTCTCCTGGAGAAAATGGAATTTCAGGGACAGATCCAGTAATAGAAAGGACCTACTGTTGTATGCATTGAGGAACTTTATTATATTTAATTCAACATAATTCACCAAATTAATTGTGCTCCTACTCAATGCAAAACACACACACACACACACACACAAATGAAAGAAGGAAAAAGAAAGAAAAGAGGTAAACTAAGTTTTATTTTATAGAGCATTCAGGGGAAAATAAAACCTGGTTCCCAACTGAAGATACTTCAAGATGTTAGCTGGTTATGTTATGAAAGTTTGATACATTGGATTCTTACATCTTGGACTTGACTTATACATATCCTCATATAATGTCTGGAAAAAAGAGAATAGTTTAATATTTTGAGCTTACATTAAATGTTTAATCAAT
Organism: Balaenoptera physalus; assembly: GCF_965194825.1. NCBI lineage: Eukaryota > Metazoa > Chordata > Mammalia > Artiodactyla > Balaenopteridae > Balaenoptera > Balaenoptera physalus. Next base: position 119,726,793 of record NC_138890.1, on the reverse strand, counting down.
GCTGACCTCAACAGTAGAAGAATATTATTATTCTTAAACATTTTCTCTCTTTTTTTTTTATTTGTGTAACATACAGTGTTTAGCTACTAATTTAGGTCAGTAGGGATACTTTTTAAAAAATTGAGGTATAATTGACATACAACATTATATTAGTTTCAGGTGTACAACTTAATGATAATTGTCTATATTGCAAAATGATCACCACAGTAAGTCTAGTTAACATGAGAGGACACTTGTTTTAAAGCTTGTTTCTGCTCACCTGTTTCAGAGCTAATGCAGACAGAAATGCATCACATCCAGACCCTGTTCATCATGTCTGAGATCTTCAGGAAAGGGATGAAGGAGGAGCTGCAGCTTGACCACAGCACTGTGGATAAAATCTTCCCTTGTTTAGATGAGTTACTTGAAATCCACAGGCATTTCTTCTATAGTATGAAGGAGCGAAGGCAAGAATCCTGTATTGGCAATGACAGGAATTTCGTCATCAACCGAATTGGAGATATTCTAGTACAACAGGTGAGAAAGGTTTAAAAGTCTTAAAACCTCAAAGCCTAAAGGTATGCAGACTGTCTAGAGTATTCAAAGCCTGCAGAGAACTGGAATTGATTTCATTATGATTATTGACAGATGGGTTTAGCTGGTTGTCTTTTATTTGATGTTGGTGTGTATGACCGATGTCTGAGAGTTTTTAATAGCCAGTGACTCTTCTATGTGTCACAGGACTTGGCTGGAGAAAATTTACTTAGACTTCTTTTTTTTTTTTTTTTTGCCACGCTGTGCGGCTTGCAGGATCTTAGTTCCCCAAGCAGGGATTGAACCCTTGCCCTCGGCAGTGAAAACGTGGAGTCCTAATCACTAGACCACCAAGGAATTCCCTACTTAGACTTCTTGATGTGATGGGCTCTCTAGTAACATGCCTTCCTGAGTGGCCCGTGATAGTCTCACCAATATCTCCAAGATAAGTGCTGCCTAATTTTAGGAGGAGGGAGGCAGATCTATTATCATGAAAGCCCTGGAGTTCATGCCTGGGGGATAAGACAAGCAAATCTCACTCAAAGGTGGCACTTTTTAGGTGCTTGGGATGTTTGAAGCATCGGTGAGAATGGGCTGTGCCACTCTCCTAGTTAAGAAAAAAAAACACCTTACTTTTGACAATTTGTATTGGTCCCCAATCTCTCTGAAAGAGGCTCTGAATTTAAAACATGCTAATACAGAAGTTAAATAACATGTATCCAGCAGCCTTAACATGGCAGGGACTTTCAAGGTACTTCCATTATACTACCTCACTTAACCATCACAACACAGTGATGCAAATATTTATTTTCCCTAAAACTGAGGCATGGAGAGTAATGACTTTCTCAAGGTCACACATCTCATAAGTGGCATAGCTGGGATCTGAGTTAAGAATATATCTTTGTGATATCCACAGTGACATTCTGGGGAAGCTTTCTACCATCACTAGTCTGTAAGTCCCAGTGAGGCAGGGAGTCTCGTCTGTTTGGTTACCACTGTATTTCAATACCTAGAACAGTGCTTGGTACTATAAATATTTATTGAATGAATGGGTCACTTGGGAAAAACACACCAGGAATTCACTCCAATGCTATGTTTTGCAGTCACTTACAGCATTTGAGGAAAGGCATGGAGATCGATCCCTAATTACTTTAGTTTGGCATTCTCTAAGTAGATGCCAAAATGTCCCCTCCAAAATATTAATTTTGTATCAGTTTCACCCTGTCACACACACCAGTCGAGTTTAGCTGTTGGTCTATAGGTTAAACATTTAAATATGCTTAAATACAAATATTTTTAATACACAAAAAGAAAAAAGAATACTGACAATTGCCCAAAATCTTCTTCCTCATGTCTAACAATGTAAAAATCCACACTAGTAATAAGTTTCTAATCAAAGCACTATCTGCTTTGCATATTATCTTTAAAGTCCTAGACCTGTTCCGTCTTCATAATTCACCTGAAACATATACAGTGCCAGGTTAAGAGACCGTAAAGTACTTGGGAAGACAGTTTGAATAAAAATGTCTGTTTGTGTCTTGGTGAACTTGAATCCGAGTGAGTGCATTCAAAAATGAAGTGCGAGATTATTTTATCATTTGAAAGTATTTGCATAATCTCTCTTTCCTTGATACAAACAATCATGACTTTTAATTCTAATCATTTAAAACATTTTTTCGTTCTTGTGTCACTTTCATAGTTAACAAAAATTTCACATCTTTACCAGATATATTTTTTATTTAATTTTATGGAATTTGAGGACAAGTTTTGGGAAATTGGCTATTATACAGGGTGAGCCTGGTGGTCTTTTGGATGAAAAGGAAAATCCTCGGTATTTAGAGAAAAGGATTAAGTCTGCTTTTGTGTTCCTGTTGGTGGACATGCTTAGTGGGTATGGCAAGGGTGTCCTTCCAATACTATGTAAATAAAGTTATCTCCTGAAGAATATATTAGCAAAGTCCTCAGACAATGGCTGTGGGAGTGGCACTCTGTAGGAGCAGAGGGAGAGCAAGCTGTTGAAGGATGTATGAGAGAGTCTGGGGAAATCCCACACTCCAACCCCGGGATTTCAGGAGGCTGGGCTGGAATATGATGGTAATTTAGTCAGTGGGAACTTGCGGTGTTGGTGAGAAATTGTGAACATGTGGAACATACTTGATATATAGCAGTGATTTTCCAATTTCAGGTACATAGGAATCTCCTAAAGCTTGTTAAGAACGAGGTATTCTGTGTTCCCGACCCCTAGTGTGTTGTTTGATAGGATTGGGTCAGGGGGTTGGCATTTTAAAATTATTTTTTCCCCAATGGTAATATCTTACACAGCTATAATACAGTACCACAACCAGGATACTGATAGGGATACAGCAAAACGCCAGAACATTTCTATCACAATGAGGATTCCTCATCTGGCCATTTTATAGCCACACCTACTTCGCTCCTGTCCCCAACTGCTGGCAATCACTAATCTGTTCTTTCTATAATTTTGTCATTTCAATCCAGCTATATAAATTACATACATGTTATATAGATTATATACACAGTATGTCCCTTTTGGATTGGCTTTTTTTCAACTCAGCACAATTCTCTGCCTCATCTAGATGGCTGTGTATGTCAGTAGTTCATTCCTTTTTATCGTTGAGTTGTATACCAGAGTATGAATGTACCACAGTTTGTTTATTTATTTACTTTTTAACATATTTATTGGAGTATAATTGCTTTACGATGTTGTGTTAGTTTCTGCTGTATAACAAAGTGAATCAGCTATACATATACATATATCCCCATATCCCCTCCCTCTTGTGTCTCCCTCCCACCCTCCCTATCCCACCCCTCTAGGTGGTCACAAACCCCAGAGCTGATCTCCCTGTGCTATGCAGCTGCTTCCCACTATCTGTTTTACATTTCGTAGTGTATATATGTCAATGCTGCTCTCTCACTTCGTCCCAGCTTACACTTCCCCCTCCCGTGTCCTCAAGTCCATTCTTTACATCTGCATCTTTATTCCTGTCCTGCCCCTAGGTTCTTCAGAATCACTTTTTTTTTTTTAATTCCATATATATGTGTCAGCATACAGTATTTGTTTTTCTCATTCTGACTTATTTTCACTTTGTATGACAGACTCTAGGTCCATCCACCTCACTCCAAATAACTCAATTCGTTTCTTTTTATGGCTGAGTAATATTCCATTGTATATATGTGTCACACGTCTTCTTTATCCATTCATCTGTCAGTGGACGCTTAGGTTGCTTCCATGTCCTGGCTATTGTAAATAGTGCTGCAATGAACATTGTGGTACATGATTCTTTTTGAATTATGGTTTTCTCAGGGTATATGCCCAGTAGTGGGATTGCTGGGTTGTAGGGTAGTTCTGTTTTTAGTTTTTTAGGGAACCTCCATACTGTTCTCCATAGTGGCTGTATCAATTTACATTCCCACCAACAGTGCAAGAGGGTTCCCTTTTCTCCACACCCTCTCCAGCATTTATTGTTTGTAGATTTTTTGATGATGTCCATTCTGACTGGTGTGAGGTGATACCTCATTGTAGTTTTGATTTGCATTTCTCTAATGATTAGTGATGTTGAGCATCCTATCATGTGTTTGTTGACAATCTGTACATCTTCTTTGGAGAAATGTCTGTTTAGGTCTTCTGCCCATTTTTGGATTGGGTTGTTTGTTTTTCTGATATTGAGCTGCATGAGCTGCTTGTATATTTTGGAGATTAATCCTTTGTCAGTTGCTTCATTTGCAAATATTTTATCCCATTCTGAGGGTTGTCTTTTCGTCTTGCTTATGGTGTCCTTTGCTGTGCAAAAGCTTTTAAGTTTCATTAGGTCCCATTTGTTTATTTTTGTTTTTATTTCCATTTCTCTAGGAGGTGGGTCACAAAGGATCTTTCTGTGATTTATGTCCTAGAGTGTTCTGCCTATGTTTTCCTCTAAGAGTTCTATAGTGTCTGGCCTTACATTTAGGTCTTTAATCCATTTTGAGTTTATTTTTGTGTATGGTGTTAGGGAGTGTTCTAATTTCATTCTTTTACATGTAGCTGTCCAGTTTTCCCAGCACCACTTATTGAAGAGACTGTCTTTTCTCCATTGTATATTCTTGCGTCCTTTATCAAAGATAAGGTGACCATATGTGCATGGGTTTATCTCTGGGCTTTCTCTCCTGTTCCATTGATCTGTATTTCTGTTTTTGTGCCAGTACAATACTGTCTTGATTACTGTAGCTTTGTAGTACAGTCTGAAGTCAGAGAGCCTGATTCCTCCGGCTCCATTTTTCTTTCTCAAGATTACTTTGGCTATTCGGGGTCTTTTGTGTTTCCATAAAAATTGTGATATTTTTTGTTCTAGTTCTGTGAAAAATGCCATTGGTAGTTTGATAAGGATTGCATTGAATCTGTAGATTGCTTTGGGTAGTATAGTCATTTTCACAGTATTGATTCTTCCGATCCAAGAACATGGTATATCTCTCCATCTGTTTGTATCATCTTTAATTTCTTTCATCAGTGTCTTATAGTTTTCTGCATACAGGTCTGTTGTCTCCTTAGGTAGGTTTATTCCTAGGTATTTTATTCTTTTTGTTGCAATGGTAAATGGGAGTGTTTCCTTAATTTCTCTTTCAGATTTTTCATCATTAGTGTATAGGAATGCAAAAGATTTCTGTGCATTAATTTTGTATCCTGCTACTTTACCAAATTAATTGATTAGCTCTAGTAGTTTTCTGGTAGCATCTTTAGGATTCTCTATGTATAGTATCATGTCATCTGCAAACAGTGACAGTTTTACTTCTTCTTTTCTGATTTGGATTCTTTTATTTCTTTGTCTTCTCTGATTGCTGTGGCTAAAACTTCCAAAACTATGTTGAATAATATTGGTGAGAGTGGGGATCCTTGTCTTGTTCCTTATCTTAGTGAAGGTGGTTTCAGTTTTTCACCATTGAGGATGATGTTGGCTGTGGGTTTGTCATATATGGCCTTTATTATGTTGAGGTAAGTTCCCTCTATGCCTACTTTCTGGAGGGTTTTTATCCTAAATGGGTGTTGAATTTTGTCAAAAGCTTTTTCTGCATCTATTGAGATTATCATATGGTTTTTATCCTTTAATTTGTTAATATGGTATATCACATTGATTTTGCATATATTGAAGAATCCTTGCATTCCTGGGATAACCCCGCTTGATCATGGTGTATGATCTTTTAATGTGCTGTTGGATTCTGTTTGCTAGTATTTTGTTGAGGATTTTTGCATCTATGTTCATCAGTGATATTGGCCTGTAGTTTTCTTTCTTTGTGACATCTTTGTCTGGTTTTGGTATCAGGGTGATGGTGGCCTCGTAGAATGAGTTTGGGAGTGTTCCTTCCTCTGCTGTATTTGGAAGAGTTTGAGAAGGATGGGTGTTAGCTCTTCTCTAAATGTTAGATAGAATTTGCTTGGGAAGCCATCTGGTCCTGGGCTTTTGTTTGTTGGAAGATTTTTAATCACAATTTCAATTTCAGTGCTTGTGATTGGTCTGTTTATATCTTCTATTTCTTCCTGGTTCAGTCTCAGAAGGTTGTGCTTTTGTAAGAATTTGTCCATTTCTTCCAAGTTGTCCATTTTATTGGCATTTAGTTGCTTGTAGTAATCTCTCATGATGTTTTGTATTTCTGCAGTGTCTGTTGTTACTTCTCCCTTTTCATTTCTAATTCTGTTGATTTAAGTCTTTTCCCTTTTTTTCTAGATGAGTCTGGCTAATGGTTTATCAATTTTGTTTATCCTCTCAAAGAACCAGCTTTTAGTTTTATTGATCTTTGCTATTGTTTCCTTCATTTCTTTTTCATTTATTTCTGATCTGATTTTTATGATTTCTTTCCTTCTGCCAATTTTGGTTTTTTTTTTGTTCTTTCTCTAATTGCTTTAGGTGTAAGGTTAGGTTGTTTATTTGAGATGTTTCTTGTTTCTTGAGGTAGGATTGTATTGCTATAAACTTCCCTCTTAGAACTGCTTTTGCTGCATCCTATAGGTTTTGGGTTGTCCTGTTTTCATTGTCATTTGTTTCTAGGTATTTTTTGATTTCCTCTTTGATTTCTTCAGTGATCTCTTGGTTATTTAGTAGTGTATTGTTTAGCCTCCATGTATTTGTATTTTTTACAGTTTTTTACCTGTAATTGATATCTAGTCTCATAGCGTTGTGGTTGGAAAAGATACTTGATATGATTTCAATTTTCTTAAATTTACCAAGGCTTGATTTGTGACCCAAGATATGATCTATCTTGGAGAATGTTCCATGAGCACTTGAGAAGAAAGTGTATTCTGTTGTTTTTGGATGGAATGTCCTTAAATATCAATTATGTCCATCTTGTTTAATGTATCATTTAAAGCTTGTGTTTCCTTATTTATTTTCATTTTGGATGATCTGTCCTTTGGTGAAAATGGGGTGTTAAAGTCCCCTACTATTATTGTGTTACTGTCAATTTCCCCTTTTATGGCTGTTAGTATTTGCCTTATGTATTGAGGTGCTCCTATGGTGGGTGCATAAATATTTACAATTGTTTTATCTTCCTCTTGGATTGATCCCTTGATCATTATGTAGTGTACTTTTTTTGTCTCTTTTAATAGTCTTTATTTTAAAGTCTATTTTGTCTGATATGAGAATTGCTACTCCAGCCTTCTTTTGATTTCCATTTGCATGGAATATCTTTTTGCATCCCCTCACTTTCAGTCTGTATGTGTCCCTAGGTCTGAAGTGGGTCTCTTGTAGACAGCATATATGTGGGCCTTGTTTTTGTATCCATTCAGCCAGTCTGTGTCTTTTGGTGGAGCATTTAATCCATTTACATTTAAGGTAGTTATCAATATGTATGTCCCTATTACTATTTTCTTAATTGTTTGGAGTCTGCTATTGTAGGTCTTTTCCTTCCCTGTGTTTCCTGCCTAGAGAAGTTCCTTTAGCATTTGTTGTAAAGCTGGTTTGGTGGTGCTGAATTCTCTTAGCTTTTGCTTGTCTGTAAAGGTTTTAATTTCTCTGTCAAATCTGAATGAGATCCTTGCTGGGTGATCTTGGTTGTAGGTTTTTCCCTTTAATCACTTTTAATATGTCCTGCCACTCCCTTCTGGCTTGCAGAGTTTCTGCTGAAAGATCAGCTGTTAACCTTATGGGGATTCCCTTGTACGTTATTTGTTGCTTTTCCCTTGCTGCTTTTAATATTTTTTCTTTGTGTTTAATTTTTGATAGTTTGGTTAATATGTCTCTCGGCGTGTTTCTCCTTGGATTTATCCTGTATGGGACTCTCTGCACTTCCTGGACTTGATTGACTATTTCCTTTCCCATGTTAGGGAAGTTTTCAACTATAATCTCTTCAAATATTTTCTCAGTCCCTTTCTTTTTCTCGTCTTCTTCTGGGACCCCTATAGTTCGAATGTTGGTGCCTTTGATGTTGTCCCAGAGGTCTCTGAGACTGTCCTTAATTCTTTTCATTCTTTTTTCTTTATTCTGCTCTGCGGTAGTTATTTCCACTATTTTATCTTGCAGGTCACTTATCCGTTCTTCTGCCTCAGTTATTCTGCTATTGACTCCTTCAAGAGAATTTTTAATTTCATTTATTGTGTTGTTCATCACTGTTTGTTTGCTCTTTAGTTCTTCTAGGTCCTTGTTAATCGTTTCTTGTATTTTCTCTATTCTATTTCCAAGATTTTGGATCATCTTTACTATCATTACTCTGAATTCTTTTTCAGGTAGACTGCCTATTTCCTCTTCATTTGTTTGGTCTGGTGAGGTTTTACTTTGCTCCTTCATCTGCTACGTATTTCTCTGTCTTCTTATTTTGCTTAACTTTCTTTTTGGGGGTCTCATTTTTGCAGGCTGCAGTTTCATAGTTCCCATTGTTTTTGGTGTCTGCCCCCAGTGGGTAAGTTTGGTTCAGTGGGTTGTGTAGGCTTCCTGGTGGAGGGGACTGGTGCCTGTGTTCTGGTGGGTGAGGCTGGATCTTGTCTTTCTGGTGGACAGGACCATATCTGGTGTTGTGTTTTGGGGTGTCTGTGAACTTATTATGATTTTAGGCAGCCTCCCTGCTAATGGGTGGGTGGGGTTGTGTTCCTGTCTTGCTAGTTGTTTGACATGGAGTGTCCAGCACTGTAGCTTGCTGGTCATTGAGTGGAGCTGGGTCTTAGCATTGAGACAGAGATCTCTGGGAGAGCTCTCGCCGATTGATATTACATGGGACCGGGAGGTCTCTGGTGGTCCAGTGTCCTGAACTCGGCTCTCCCACCTCAGAGGTCAGGCCTGACATCCAGCCAGAGCACCAAGACCCTGTCAGCCACACGGTTCAGAAGAAAAGGGAGGAAAAAACGAAATAAAGAAAAAAAAAAGTTATTAAAATAAAAAATAAGAAAAATATTATTAAAAATAAAAAAATTTTAAAAATAATTTAAAAAAAAAGAAGAGAGCAACCAAACCAATAAACAAATCCACCAATGATAACAAGCACTAAAAACTATACTAAGATAAACATAAAAATCAGAATCTAGTCAGTCCCATACAGCAAACCCCATGTCTACAGTTGCTCCCAAAGTCCACCGCCTCAATTTTGGGATGATTTGTTGTCTATTCAGGTATTCCACAGAGGCAGGGTACATCAAGTTGAGTGTGGAGATTTAATCCACTGCTCCTGAGGCTGCTGGGAGAAATTTCCCTTTCTCTTCTTTGTTCGCACATCTCCTGGGGTTCAGCTTTGGATTTGGCCCCACCTCTGCATGTAGGTCGCCTGAGGGCATCTGTTCTTCGCTCAGACAGGACGGGGTTAAAGGAGCAGCTGCTTCGGGGGCTATGGCTCATTCAGGCTGGGGGGAGGGAGGGATACAGAATGCAGGGCGAGCCTGCGGTGGCAGAGGTCAGCATGTTGTTGCAACAACCTGAGGTGCGTCATGTGTTCTCCTGGGGAAGTTGTCCCTGGATCACGGGACCCTGGCAGTGGTGGGCTGCACAGGCTCCCAGAAGGGGAGGTGTGGATAGTGACCTGTGCTTGCACACAGGATTCTTGGTGGCTGCAGCAGTAGCCTTAGCGTTTCATGCCCCTCTCTGGTGTCCACACTGATAGCCGCGGCTTGCGCCCGTCCCTGAAGCTCATTTAAGCGGTGCTCTGAATCCCCTCTCCTCACACACCTTGAAACAATGGTCTCTTGCCTCTTACGCAGGCCAAACTTTTTCCCAGACTCCCTCATATTTTAAGGATCATGCTTTTGATGTCAAGTCTAAGACCTCTTTGTCTAGCCTGAGATCCCAAAGATTTTCTCCTATTTTTTTTTTTCTAAAAGTTTTATAGTTTTATGTTTTATATTTAGGTCTGTGATCCATTTGGAGTTACTTTTTGTATAAAATATGAGACTTTGTTCAAGGTTATTATTATTATTTTTTGACCTGTGGATGTTCAGCTGCTCCAGTATCATTTGTTGAAAGGGCTATCCTTCCTCCAATAAATTGCTTTTGCCTTCTGTCAAAATCTGTTGGGCATTTTAGGTTCCTATTTTGTTCCATTGATCTATGTGTATCCTTCCATAGTCATAATTGCAGTAGTTATAGAATAAATCTTGAAATTGACTAGACTGAGTTCTTTTACTTTATTCTTCTTTTGCAAAATTGTTTTTATCTATTCTAGTTCCTTTACCTTTTGATATAAATTCTGGAATAATCTTGTCTATATATACAAACACTTGCTGGGATTTGATAAGAATTGCATTAAACTTGTACATTAATTTGGGGAGAATTGACATCTTTACTATGTTGAGTCTTCCAATCTATGAACATGGTATATTTATTTAAATCTTACTTGATTTCTTTCATTAACATTGTGTAGTTTTCAGCACACAAGGCCTGTGTATATTTTGTTAAATTTATACCTATATATTATTGTTGGTGGCTTAAGGATCATATCATAAGAGGTATTGACCTCAAGCATAGATAAAACTGTGAGCAAAGTTGAAAAGACCAGAGATAGGGATGTACATTTTAAGTACTTTCTAAGGAGGTGTAGATGTGTTCTGGTTTCTGTTACAATGATCTTCAACACCCACATGTATACATAGGGTCATCAGAGTCTGAAACATTGGCATTCAAATTATTCAGCTGATTCTCTCCATACCACCTTATGATTCTAAGTTGTTCCCATGTAGATTTTTCTACAGAGATTTTTCTGCAGGTCAAGGTTATTGAAATATCCAGCCCACATCTCTACTTGTGTCCATCAGTTAATAAATTGGCCTTTTGGTTACTCATCTTTCTCTGTCATCTTGGCTAATGATAACCTGCCTGTTGATCCATTTGTGATGACAAAAATTAAATTCCCAACGAGGACTGAGTTCATGGACATGATCAGTTACCCAATGTAAATGTCAACCTTCCTGAGGATCCCCAAATGTGCCCCATACCCTTCAATCTATAAAAGTATTAAAACTATAAATTGAAATTATAAAGTTGTATAAACACACAAAAATAGAAGATATCAAATGTTTTTCATTGGGCTATTGATAAATGAGTTAGTTCAATATAATATAATCACATTAGGTTGATGTCTTCCTCTTACCTCTTGACTACTTCCTCTTACTTTAATTTAAAAAGTATCTGGAGAAGAGAAGTGATTGCGGTCAGAAATTCCTGGATGTTTATTCTTTATTTGCAAAGACTGTACTGAAATATATGAAAATTGCATGTTCTTTTTAGTGTTTAGAACTGACTAAATTTATAAACCATCACTGAAATGTTTTTCTTCTCAGTTTTCAGAAGAAAATGCAAATAAAATGAAGAAAATATATGGGGAATTCTGTAGCCATCACAAGGAGGCTGTTAGCCTCTTTAAAGAACTCCAGCAGAATAAAAAGTTTCAGAATTTTATTAAGGCAAGTATTTTAAAACTCTGTTACAAAATAGTAAGCCAGCATGAAGTTCATGCTTGTTTTTTAGATGATCTAACCAAGTTTCACATCTAGGTACTGTTTTTCAGGGAAGAAGGAAGTGATAGGTTTGTGGCAAAGATAGAAAGCCTCTTTTTCTGTGTTAGTAAAATATTTCTCCCGAATCATTTACTTTTGTATTTATATTTGCGAAGCCATGTTCTCCATACTTCTGAGCACCTTTGTAATATCCTGTGAAGCTTTTCATGCCCTGACAAGTTATAAATCAGAAGAACCACAGTAAAAATAAAAAACCCACCCCACCCCCACTGGATTAATTTGAAGCAAGTCTGTGATGCACATCATTTCATATATAACTTGTATCGCTGAACAGTATATCTTTTAAAACTTACAGTGGCATTATTACACTTAAATACACAATAATTCTTTAATATCTTCAAACAGCTGGCCAGTAATCAAATTTCCCTCATTAGCTCATAAAATTGGATCAGGATCTGACCAAAGTTTATATATTATCCATGGGGGGTTATGTCTTTTAAATCGCCTTTACATTGAATGCTTCCCATCCCATTTTTTTGGTGTCCTACTTACTTATTGAAGAAATTTGTCCTTTAGAGTTTCATAGATTCTAATTTTTTATCTACCATTTTAAGAATGCTACTGGATTCCCCTCCTTTTTTTTTTAAAACATACATTGTGTATTGAGAACTTGAAAATAAGGCTTTGAGATATTTAGAAAAAAGTTGCCCGGATTAGAGGAAACTTAAATGCTATGATGAATAATAACAAATGTAGAGGAAACCCTGTTAGAAAAACGAACAGTTAATTGCAAACTCATGTTCAAAGTGTAACTTTGATTTCTGAGTATTTTTCAAAACTTCTGCTATTCATGAATCTTAGCACTTATAAGTCTTAAAACCTGCTCATTTTTGGAATTAACTCTAAGTACATCAGTGTAACTTGAAACTTCTTAATCTTGGAGAGTTGGGTTATTGAAATTAATTTCAAAGTATACAATTTAATGACAATATATCAAGTTTTAATTAATGATGCAGCCTGTTATGTCTGAATAGAATTATACTGTTGCAGATTCTTTGTATTATTAAATTCCTACCTAAAAAGAAAATACAGGTAGTGTTTGTGTATATTAAAATTAAAAAATATATACATATATATATATATATATATATTTTTTTTTTAAGCTCCGAAATAGTAATCTTTTGGCTCGACGCCGAGGAATTCCAGAATGCATTCTGCTGGTCACTCAGCGCATCACAAAATACCCTGTCTTGGTGGAAAGGATATTGCAGTACACAAAGGGTGAGTGATGACTTCTGGGATAAACATTTGCCTCTTTCATTAGTTTTAAACATAGCTGAGGTGTTGTAAACAGCTATAAATGCTTGTAGGTGCTTGATTCATAAAGATTTTTCATTATGGAAAAACTGTGAAGCCTTAGGATTTGGATCCATTTTGAAAAGTTATCTTTCATAATGTGACTTGGCCAATAGTCTGAATTCCTCCAAGCAGCCCAAAGCAAGTAGACTTTCTCATACTTTGACCCTACCCTTCCCATCTATATTTCCCCCATATCCAGACCTTAATACCTCTTCTTCTTCATCTTCCTATTACCTTCCCAGCAGTGATTTATTAGATTGAGAATGATTTATGAAGGAGCTATTTTTGACCCTGTCAATTCATCAAGTTCAAGGACTAACATCTGGATGTCCTTTAAGAACCTGTTAATGCACATGGCTGGCCTGTAAGCTCCTTGAGGGGTCTAGATTCAATACCTAGTGCAGAATAGGTTATCAATAAATAAATATAACAGTGCAATGAATGGACAGATAAAAGTGCCTGTTCCTCAAGCTAGCTTATTGATCGTGAGTAAATTATTAGGGTGGTAGTGTCTTCTGTTAACAAGGGCTTTGGTTTGGCCTTGCGTAAACTTGCATGGCCGTTGCAGATACTTGGCTCTGCCGCTCATTAGTTGGGCAAGGTAATGAAATGAGCCTCAGTTCTCTCCACTACCAAATGAGAATACTAATCTTTATCTTATGGAATTGTTGTGAGGATTAAGTGAGATTGTCTCAGAAAGTGCCCAGTACACAGCCTGGTATAAACAAGGTGCTTGATAAGTGGGAACTGTTTTTATTATCTTTATTATGACCAACTGACTTGGAGATCATGAAAGTGGTAATGAGATCTTAAATTCCCACTCTAAAAAGTCAACTTTTAACATCCTTTTTTTGGAAGGGGTCTCGGTGAATAGAAATGCATGATTTGGTCTTTCCATTTTTTCTTTAAGTCACGTTAGGACCTAAGTTCAGGCAAGAATGGTAGCATCCATTCCGTATGTCCCATTTGTATTGCTTCCTATAATTTAACATAAAAGAAAATAGAAGCACAGTAGAAAGAGAAAAGCCTCATAATTCTGTTCTCAGTTAAAGAATGAAAACAAAATTGAGACTTTTAGTTTATATTATGGTTATATTCTCTTTCTTAAGTTTAACACAATACTCAAAGACTAACATCTGTCGGGCTGTGTTAGGCCAGCTAGGGCTCCTCCAAGAATCATCCCATGCCAGATTCCAGGCAGGATGCATGACAGTGATTGCCTACTGTGTGTCGGAAATGAGAAGTGTGACTTACGGCTCTGCAGGCGTAGACGTCATAGTGGCTGAACGGACACTGCCTCCTTAGTTAGGTCAGACTTCTCCAACCTCTCTAGTTGCTGAGAACATTGGTTCATGTGACTCTTTATGGCAGTGCTTTTGGAATTTCATTAGGAGTACCCCTCACCTGGGGATCTCATTTACATGCAGACTCCGATTCAGTAGGTCTGGGGTAGAACCCAAGGTAAGCATTCCTAACAAGACCCCCAGGTGGGGCCAATGCTGCTGCACTTTGAGTTGCAAGTGGTTAAAAGACAGTAATTTATTCCTGAAGGTCAGAAGACTCGGAGCCTGTTCTTGGCCTTACTTTAAGTCACTTTGTAATTCAACTTTGATTTCCTCTACTCAACTTTCCTATATTTAAAATATGCTCTTTATAAAGAAGAATCTTTTTTTTTTTTCTCATGGTGGGGAGTGCTGCTTAGGTGGGTGGCAGGTATAGTAAAGTAGTGAAGTAAATGAAGTATATTCTTTTCATGGGCAATGAGAAAATCTTCCTTGTTAATGACTGGTGTCACGATCTATTCCTTGGTTTTCTCACAAAGCCCTCATGTACCTATTTGAGGCATTTAGAGCCTGGAAAGTTTAGACCCTTTGGAGGACTTGTTCTTATTCCATTTCACTGCTATTTCTGTGTGTTTATTTCTGCTGCTCTAGGCTCTTAGAGTATCTTTTATTTTCTCTGTTGTTTTTCTTTCTCCTCTCCTTCTAGCATTTTCTGACCTCCTGAAACTTTCCCTTTCCGTTCCATTCACCTCAATAAACATCAATTAGTTTTTTTTAAATCATATATAGAAAATAGCTAAATTTGGTTTCATCTGGAGCTCCAGGAGGCTGTTGCAGAAACTTCTCCAGAAGTTTTTCTTAAGATAATCTAGAGATAAGAGATTTGGCCAGTATTTCAGAGTAACAGCTGGATTCGATGATCGTCTACTCTGTTGGCATGAGCATGGCTGAGTTACCTACTCTGCACAGTGGCTTGGTCCCATTTTTTTTAGGTTGAAAAAATGTTTTAATATATATTATTAATATATTTATCTTTATGCTAATGCAGTTGTAAGTTATAATTTTAAATGTTATTTTTTTAGAGAGAGAGGGATCTAGGAAAGCAAATGAGTCCGAGGTCTGTTGAAGTCACCCTGCAGCTCCCTTCTGGGAAAGGACTCCAGCTTGGGCTTGTAGCTCAGTTAAGTTCTAAGAAGCTAGGTGTGGTGTTTGCTTAATTACCTGTGTCTGGGAAGGTGGAAGGAAGGCCTAACTTGGGATATGACACATTCACTGCTCTAGGAAGGAAGGTCAGACCAGTCTCTAGAATTCAGACATCATACTGTCACAGTGTTTCTGCTGAAGCATCTGATAAGTAAATCTTCTTAATGACACATTTTAACCATCCTTTTGGGGAGGAGTGGTGCGGAGTGATGGTAGAATATTTGAAGTTAATCCAATATTTTTGCTCTGGGATTTTTGCTATTTGGATGATGTATTTAACTTTATTTAAAACTAAAGAAAAAGTGTCTTCCTTATTAGCACTCTGGCTTATTTCATGGTGTCTGTTCTTTCTTTTTCCCATGCAGAGAGCACTGAAGAACAGAAAGACTTATGCAAAGCTCTTTGCTTAATTAAAGACATGATTGCAGCTGTGGATTTAAAAGTCAGCGAATATGAGAAAAAACAAAAATGGCTTGAGATCCTAAATAAGATTGAAAACAAAACATATACCAAGCTTAAAAATGGCCACGTGTTTAGGAAACAGGCACTGATGAGTAAAGAAAGGACCCTGTTATACGATGGCCTTGTTTACTGGAAAACCGCTACGGGTCGTTTCAAAGGTACCGTGGCTCTAACAGACCAATTTCTCCCTGTTGTTCACGCACATTATTCATTTAACAGAGGACAGATTTTCCAAAGAAAAATGGTTCAGTGATGCAGGCCCACACACAAACCCTAGGTCAGTGGAAAGATCCCTGTAGGATCAAGATGAAAACTTCCATAGGCAGAGGTGGCCCACGCTACAAACCTTAGGGGGAAGTTTGCTGCCTCAAGCAAAAGGCTTCCTATGTATTGCATGGGTTTTCAAGTTTGCAATGTTTGAATCAAAGGACCTGAGAATTCTTCTAATTGTTGGCATGGAAATATTATTCTGGAAAATGTGCCTACACACTCAGAATCTGTTGTGTGCCAAGCCAGCCAGGGGCTCAGACCATTGAGGGGAAAAATGAGCTCTAAACATCATCTTTGGGACTGAATGATATAATGCATAAATATACATAGTAATGCATAAATATACACGTTGACATTGGTGTGCTGTTTGCTATCAGGCATTAACCTGCCTGTTAATCTGGTTAGAGTCTAAAATAGTTTATTCTGATCCTTAAGAAATGATTCTGTAGCTAGCACCTTGTCCGAGGCTTTGTCAACACTGGCCACTGGATTTAAAACCCTAGAATGGCCTCTGGAGTTTAAAAATTTTACTGATGCTCAAGTCTCCTCCCAGAGGTTCTGATTTTATTGGTCTGGGGGTGAAGCCCAGGCATAGGGATGCTCAAAACACCCAGGTGAGTCTGCAGTCAGGGTTAAGCACCACTGGCCCAACCTTCTTGTTTCTGTTATGTCTTAGTATCTTCCTTAGGTAAGCAATGAGAGGAAGAGGTGGTTAAATTCCAGGGACTCCAAGGTTGTTACCCACTGAAGGATTATCAAGTTTTGGTAGTGCTTGCAACAAATGACCAAAGGACTTATTGATCAGCAACTTGAAATGTTGCAACTAAACATGAACCATACTTAGAATATTAACCACAACTAAAATATTAACCACAGTCTGTAGATCCTATTGCTCCAAGTCATTTGCTCTTTATCTGTTTTGTGGAATGAACAGCTGGGTAACTTTGTGTTAGAATGTTAGTGGTATAGTGAAGGTGGGTTCTTGTGAACAGTATGTAAGGGAGGTGTAGGACCTCAGACTTCCCTCAGATCCAGATGGAACAAAATAGCAGATTAGTATATATAGTAATTCAAGGCAGAAGCTGCCCATGAACATTTTTAATTAAGCACTTTTTTTGCCATAAAGGTAAGGGCTTGCTCCATTCTATTAGAACCTTGTTTTTTATTGAATATTTTTCTTCCATTTGGAAGGCTACAACATTAAATTTTGCTGGAGATTTAGCTGTACCAACAGTGATACACACAAGCGTGCATTGAAACACAGCTTACCTACTAAGTTATCTATAAAATATATCTTTAGCTATCATAATACAGGCATTTTAATAAAGGTTTTATAATTAGACTAAAAGTTAGTATTTATTTTTAGTATGTTTATTTAAATTATTTAAACATGAAATTAGAATTTTAATAAAGGCATTTGAATTGTGGTTTGCTTCATTAATACTAGTAATATTTTTCCTTTGAAGATATCCTAGCTCTGCTTCTAACTGATGTGCTGCTCTTTTTACAAGAAAAAGACCAGAAGTACATCTTTGCAGCTGTTGTAAGTATATGGCCGTGTGATGAATATTTTAATTGGTTTAATCCCACATCTCCTTGAAAAATGCCTGAAATTCCTAGTGAAATTAAATGGTCATTGGCAAGATCATGCCTGTGGTATATTCCCATTATTAGCGATTACAGTGTTCAGTAGCAAGGATCCAGTTGGGTTTACCAAGCATGATGTGCATTGATTTATCACAACCAGGACTGGTAGTCAACTGATGCAGCAATTTAACCAGTTGTGAAAATATTGAAGTACTTTGATACTGGTTGGTGAATAGGCACTGCCCTAAACCCCACAAGGGGACCCTCTGCTGTCTGGCTATCTTGGTCTTTCCTCCAGAAACCCCCTCCCCGCCCCAGTCCTGACCTCCCAGCACCTCAAATGTTAATGCTGGGAATAACAAGTCACTTCTGGCACCTCACTCTCTCTATCCCCATTGGACAGTGCCTGCTGTACCAGTTGCCAACTCCATTCATAACTGTTACGATGCTCCTTCTGCCAGACACGAGAACACCATCCTGGTATCTATAAAGTGTAAAGACGATTCTTTCTTAATTCTCCCATAATGGCTACTAATACTAAGGTTGTTCATGTAACACTTATCTTTGTAGTGTGTTATTGTAATCTCATTGCCAGCACAGAGTGAGACTCAGACTAGCAGTAAAACCAGTACTTTATAGCATTTCTTACACAGCATCTTGTCCACAGTGACTCGCTTAAAGATGGAAGATGTCATGAGTCAACCCCTTGTCAGCATCATGGAGCATCAGGCCCTGTTATAGGAAAGAATCTAAGATGCAGTACCAGTGTGGGCGGTATAATGGTGCTTCTCTACAATGTTAGTGTTTATCATCCATTGACTGATAGGATATTTGGGCACCATTAGCAGATATCCTCAATTCCAACTGGTTTTGGCAAATTCAAAGCTTAGGGAAGTTTATGTTATGCCGTTCAGAGAAAACAAAGAAGCATGCCTGCTCAGTGATGGATTCCGGGGAGGAAGAGGCTGGAGCAGTGTCTCAGCTGCCTCTCCATCTTGTCAGGTTGTCCCAGTAGGCTTCTTCGCCCTGTTCAGCACATTGCCTCTCATCAACACAGTGATGCCAAGTTGTATAAAGGTCAGAGATTATTTCACAAAGCTACACCAGAGGATAACAAGAGGCCTTAAACTAGTTCCATGGCCCTGATCCATTTGAACTGTATATATTGCAAATTTCATGACAACCTACTGATTTGTTCAACAACCTGTTTCTTCTATTATCTTGGATGCTCTGAAGGAACACAGAGAAAATAAGCAGGAAGGAGGGAGCATTTTGTTTGCCCTGTGGGATGGTGAGGGCCATGCTGGAAGAGAAAACAAATTCACACCACATTTTTATAGAAACAAAGGTTTCTCCAAAAACTAAGAACAGAAAGAAGCAAATCCTGCTTCTTGGGTGGTATAAGGCCGGGTGACCTGCTGATGGATCAAAAATTCGACACAGCAAAAAGACAGCTATCTTGTTTTCTAGGACAATGTGCAGATGGATTCAGATCAAGTTGTGATGTTCAGCTTAAAATATGACCTGAAATATGAATCTGTTCCTCTTACCTGATCTCTTTTTTTTGGGGGGGGGCCTTATATACCATTTTTTTTTTTTGAATTTTTGAATTTTGTTTATTTTTTTATACAGCAGGTTCTTATTAGTCATCCATTTTATACATATTAGTGTACATATGTCAATCCCAATCTCCCAATTCATCACACCACCCACCCCCCCAGTGCCATGTTCCCCCCACCTTGGTGTCTATACATTTGTTCTCTACATCTGTGTCTCTATTTCTGTCCTGCAAACCAGTTCATCTGTACCATTTTTCTAGGTTCCACATATATGCGTTAATATACAATATTTGTTTTTCTCTTTCTGACTTACTTCACTCTGTATGACAGTCTCTAGATCCATCCACATCTCTACAAATGACCCAATTTCGTTCCTTTTTATGGCTGAGTAATATTCCATTGTATGTATGTACCACATCTTCTTTATTCATTCATCTGTTGATGGGCATTTAGGTTGCTTCCATGACCTGGCTATTGTAAGTAGTGCTGCAGTGAACATTGGGGTGCATGTGTCTTTTTGAATTATGGTTTTCTCAGGGTATATGCCCAGCAGTGGGATTGCTGGGTCATAGGGTAGTTCTATTTTTAGTCTTTTAAGGAACCTCCATACTGTTCTCCACAGTGGCTGTATCAATTTACATTCCCACCAACAGTGCAAGAGGGTTCCCTTTTCTCCACACCCTCTCCAGCATTTGTTGTTTGTAGATTTTCTGGTGATGCCCATTCTAACTGGTGTGAGGTGATACCTCATTGTAGTTTTGATTTGCATTTCTCTAATAATTAGTGATGTTGAGCAGATTTTCATGTGCTTCTTGGCCATCTGTATGTCTTCTTTGGAGAAATGTCTGTTTAGGTCTTCTGCCCATTTTTTGATTGGATTGTTTGTTTTTTTAATATTGAGCTGCATGAGCTGTTTGTATATTTTGGAGATTAATCTTTTGTCTGTTGATTCATTTGCAAATATTTTCTCCCATTCTGAGGGTTGTCTTTTCATCTTGTTTGTAGTTTCCTTTGCTTCGCAAAAGCTTTTAAGTTTCATTAGGTCCCATTTGTTTATTTTTGTTTTTATTTCCATTACTCTAGGGGGTGGATCAAAAAAGATCTTGCTGTGATTTATGTCAAAGAGTGTTCTTCCTATGTTTTCCTCTAAGAGTTTTATAGTATCTGGTCTTACATTTAGGTCTGTAATACAGTTTGAGTTTATTTTTGTGTATGGTGTTAGGGAGTGTTTTAATTTCATTCTTTTACATGTAGCTGTCCAGTTTTCCCAGCACCACTTATTGAAGAGACTGTCTTTTCTCCATTGTATATCCTTGCCTCCTTTGTCATAGATTAGTTGACCATAGGTGCGTGGGTTTATCTCTGGGCTTTCTAGCCTGTTCCATTGATGTATATTTCTGTTTTTGTGGCAGTACCATGTTGTCTTCATTACTGTAGCTTTGTAGCATAGTCTGAAGTCAAGGAGTCTGATTCCTCCAGCTCTGTTTTTTTCCCTCAAGACTGCTTTGGCTATTCGGGGTCTTTTGTGTCTCCATACAAATTTTAAGATTTTTTGTTCTAGTTCTGTAAAAAATGTCATTGGTAATTTGATAGGGATTGAAGTGAATCTGTCGATTGCTTTGGGTAGTATAGGCATTTTTACAGTATTGATTCTTCCAATCCAAGAGCATGGTATATCTCCCCATCTGTTTGTATCACCTTTAATTTCTTTCATCAGTGTCTTGTAGTTTTCTGCATACAGGTCTTTTGTCTCCCTAGGTAGGTTTATTCCCAGGTATTTTATTCTTTTTGTTGCAGTGGGAAATGGGAGTGTTTGCTTAATTTCTCTTTCAGATTTTTCATCATTAGTGTATAGGAATGCAAGAGATTTCTGTGCATTACTTTTGTATCCTGCAACTTTACCAAATTCATTGATTCGCTCTAGTAGTTTTCTGGTGGCATCTCTAGGATTCTCTATGTATAGTATCATGTCATTTGCAAACAGTGACAGTTTCACTTCTTCTTCTCCAATTTGTAGTCCTTTTATTTCTTTTTCTTCTTTGATTGCCGTGGCTAGTACTTCCAAAACTGTGTTGAATAATAGTGGCGAGGTTGGACATCCTTGTCTTATTCCTGATCTTAGAGGAAATGCTTTCAGTTTTTCACCATTGAGAATGATGTTTGCTGTGGGTTTGTCATATATGGCCTTTATTATGTTGAGGTAGGTTCCCCCTTGCCCACTTTTTGGAGAGTTTTTATCAGAAAAGGGTGTTGAATTTTGTCAAAAGCTTTTTCTGCATCTATTGAGATGATCATATGGTTTTTATTCTTCAATTTGTTAATATGGTGTATCACATTGATTGATTTGCCTATATTGAAGAATCCTTACATCCCTGGGATAAATCCCACTTGATCATGGTGTATGATCCTTTTAATGTGTTGCTGGATTCTGTTTGCTAGTATTTTGTTGAGGATTTTTGCATCTATATTCATGAGTGATATTGGTCTGTAATTTTCTTTTTTTGTCTGGTTTTGGTATCAGGGTGATGTTGGCCTCATAGAATGAGTTTGGGAATGTTCCTTCCTCTGCAATTTTTTGGAAGAGTTTGAGAAGGATGGGTGTTAGCTCTTCTCTAAATGTTTGGTGGGATTCACCTGTGAAGCCATCTGGTCCTGGACTTTTGTTTGTTGGGAGATTTTTAATCACAGTTTCAATTTCATTACTTGTGATTGGTCTGTTCATATTTTCTGTTTCTTCCTGGCTCAGTGTTGGAAGGTTATACCTTTCTAAGAATTTGTCCATTTCTTCCAGGTTGTCCATTTTATTGGCATAGAGTTACTTGTAGTGGTGTCTTAGGATGCTTTGTATTTCTGTGGCGTCTGCTGTAACTTCTCCTTTTTCATTTCTAATTTTATTGATTTGAGTCCTCTCCCTCTTTTTCTTGATGAGTCTGGCTAAAGGTTTATCAATTTTGTTTATCTTCTCAAAGAACCAGCTTTTAGTTTTATTGATCTTTGCTATTGTTTTCTTTGTTTCTATTTCATTTATTTCTGCTCTGATCTTTATGATTTCTTTCCTTCTACTAACTTTGGGTTTTGTTTGTTCTTCTTTCCCTAGTTCCTTTAGGTGTAAGGTTAGATTGTCTGTTTGAGATGTTTCTTGTTTCTTGAGGTAGGCTTGTATTCCTATAAACTTCCCTCTTAGAACTGCTTTTGCTGCATCCCATAGGTTTTGGATCGTCGTGTTTTCATTGTCATTTGTCTCTAGGTATTTTTTGATTTCCTCTTTGATTTCTTCAGTGATCTCTTGGTTTTTTAGTAACGTATTGTTTAGCCTCCATATGTTTGTGTTTTTTACATTTTTTCCCCTGTAATTGATTTCTAATCTCATAGCATTGTGATCAGAAAAGATGCTTGATATGATTTCAGTTTTCGTAAATTTACTGAGGCTTGATTTGTGACCCAAGATATGATCTATCCTGGAGAGTGTTCCGTGTGCACTTGAGAAGAAAGTGTAATCTTCTGTTTTTGGATGGAATGTCCTATAAATATCAATTAAATCAATCTGGTCTATTGTGTCATTTAAAGCTTGTGTTTCCTTATTTTCTGTTTGGGTGATCTGTCCTTTGGTGTAAGTGAGGTGTTAAAGTCTCCCACTATTATTGTGTTACTGTCGATTTCCTCTTTTATAGCTGTTAGCAGTTGCCTTATATATTGAGGTGCTCCTATGTTGGGTGCATATATATTTATAATTGTTATGTCTTCTTCTTGGATTGATCCCTTGATCATTATGTAGTGTCCTTCCTTGTCTCTTGTAACATTCTTTATTTTAAAGTCTATTTTATCTGATATTGAGTATTGCTAACCCAGCTTTCTTTTAATTTCCATTTGCATGGAATATCTTTTACCATCCCCTCACTTTCAGTCTGTATGTGTCCCTAGGTCTGAAGTGGGTCTCTTGTAGACAGCATATATATGGCTCGTATTTTTGTATCCATTCAGTGAGCCTGTGTCTTTTGGTTGGAGCATTTAATCCATTCATGTTTAAGGTAATTATCGATATGTATGTTCCTATTACCATTTTCTTAATTGTTATGGGTTTGTTTTTGTAGGTCCTTTTCTTCTCTTGTGTTTCCCACTTAGAGAAGTTCCTTCCGCATTTGTTGTAGAGCTGGTTTGGTGGTGCTGAATTCTCTTAGCTTTTGCTGTAAAGCTTTTGATTTCTCCATCGAATCTGAATGAGATCCTTGCTGGGTAGAGTAATCTTGGTTGTAGTTTCTTCCCTTTCATCACTTTAAATATATCATGCCACTCCCTTCTGGCTTGTAGAGTTTCTGCTGAGAAATCAGCTGTTAACCTTATGGGAGTTCCCTTCTATGTTATTTGTCATTTTTCCCTTGTTGCTTTCAATAATTTTTCTTTGTCTTTGTCAATTTGATTACTATGTGTCTCGGCGTGTTTCTCCTTGGGTTTATCCTGCCTGGGACTCTGTGCACTTCCTGGACTTGGGTGGCTATTTCCTTTCCCATGTTAGGGAAGTTTTTGACTATAATCTCTTCAAATATTTTCTCGAGTCCTTTCTCTCTCTCTTCTCCTTCTGGGACCCCTTTAATGCGAATGTTGTTGTGTTTAATGTTGTCCCAGAGGTCTCTTAGGCTGTCTTCGTTTCTTTTTATTCCTTTTTTCTTTATTCTGTTCCGCGGCAGTGAATTCCACCATTCTGTCTTCCCGGTCACTTATCCGTTCTTCTGCCTCAGTTATTCTGCTACTGATTCCTTCTAGTGTATTTTTCATTTCAGTTATTGTATTGTTCATCTCTGTTTGTTTGTTCTTTAATTCTTCTAGGTGTTTGTTCTTTAATTCTTCTAGGTCTTTGTTAAACATTTCTTGCATCTTCTTGATCTTTACCTCCATTCTTTTTCTGAGGTACTGTATCATCTTCACTATCATTATTATGAGTTCTTTTTCTGGAAGGTTGCCTATCTCCACTTCATTTAGTTGTTTTTCTGGGGTTTTATCTTGTTCCTTCATCTGGTACATAGCCCTCTGCCTTTTCATCTTGTCTATCTTACTGTGAATGTGGCTTTTGTTCCACAGGCTGCAGGATTGTAGTTCTTCTTGCTTCTGCTGTCTGCCCTCCCCTCTTATCTAATCTCTTGAAGAGTTATCGGTGCCACACTTTGAGCACATTTGCCATTAAGTGGGACACTAGGAATGCAATCCACCAAATGTCAGAATGGAGGCAGCCACAACTTAGGTCCTCTTGGTATAATGTGTTTGGCTATGGACAGTAGTTAGATGGTGCTGATACTGTTTCTTGACGATGTTAGTCTGCCACATAGCTGCCTTCATAAAGGCCAGTCAAGCCCTTGTCAATGTCAGGGAGCAAAAGAGAAAGCATTATTCTGAGAGTCAATGCACACTACTGTTCAATCCTATGCTTTTTAGTTGCATCATGTACATTTAGTGGACACAAACCCAAGTATCATACTTTGTAGTTAACAGCATGAGAGAATTGATGCGTTAGCTAGGAGTATACAAATATCTGGATTTCCTAGTACTCGCCATAGTATTTTAGAAAGTTATCTTCATGCTGATGACCATAGGTGAGATGCTCTGCTCCTTGTGCTGTTTGAAACTTTTCTTTAGTAAATTCTTAACTTGCTACATGTTGCAGAAGACATGACGAATTTGAAAATGGCCAAGAAGATGAGCAGCTGAAAGTAGCCAGAGCTTGGAATAGCTTCCTTACAAGAGAATTTTGTTGTTTTTTAAAGAGGACTCTGGAAATGGGAGTAGGACCAACTCTAAAAATGAGTAGGAAAAAGTACATGTGTTCACTAAATCCTGGAATGCTAAATCTAGGAGGACCTCTTGAATATCAAAGAAGGTAGTTTCAAAATGAATGAACAATAAAAAAAACACAAAGTGAATGTGTAGATGTGCAAGTGCAAGTTCAATATGAAGCGACCTTAAGATCTTGTTATCACAGTGGAATCCTGAATGGAATGATTCACTAATAAAATCATCCACTTTCTGGAATCACCAATGGATATGGTGTAACAATGAGGCTGAATGTAGCAGTTCCTTTTCCTCTTTCCCTTGGGCAGAAGTTGTCAACTCTAGTGTCTACAGGGATTGGGCAGGAAATGTAAATGAGTAAACTGGACCGGACTCTTGCTATCAAGGAGCTGATAGAGAGTGGTAGGGACCACAGTGAACTGGTGAATTCATGCCCTGTCTCAAAGAGGGCAGGGATGGCTCAGCTGTCGCCTGTGTTTTATTTATGTTTTTAATTAATTTATTTATTTTTATATTTATTTTTGGCTGTGTTGGGTCTTTGTTTCTGTGCAAGGGCTTTCTCTAGTTGCGGCAAGCGGGGGCCACTCTTCATTGCGGTGCACGGGCCTCTTCACTATTGCGGCCTCTCTTGTTGCGGAACACAGGCTCCAGATGCACAGGCTCAGTAGTTGTGGCCCACGGGCCTAGTTGCTCCGCGGCATGTGGGATCTTCCCAGACCAGGACTCGAACCCGTGTCCCCTGCATTAGCAGGCAGATTCTCAACCACTGCACCACCAGGGAAGCCCCCACCTGTGTTTTAAAATGAAGCTATGGGCCCAGGATTGCCAATCTTCTGCTTTCTCCCAAAACCCAGAAATCTAGAGTTTTAAAAAAAGTGAAATGCTCAGTTTTTAAAGGCTGGCAATTATTTTTAAAAATCTTTTGTCAAAGTGCTGTGGCACAAAGAAAAGCTCTCTGCAGGCTGAGTTAGGCCTTTGCATCACTAGTTTTTAACATCTGTCTCCAAAGTAGACAGGTTACCTCGATTCCTAGAGATTTAATTTGAATTCTTGATCATCTCTAGTGTCCATGTGTGATTAGTACGAATAATCATGGTCATGTCCCTGATGCCTCCTGGTCTGTGGTGGTTTAATTAATGCTATGTTCCACCCACTGACCTATTTTTCATTTTTAAAATATCTGACACCACCACGTCCTCTCCTGCAACACTAAACAACTAGTTCAAATAGTTACATATACATATATTTGTGTGTGTGTGTGTGTATTCAGACCTACTCTGCCTCTTTATGTACAGAGGCTACTGACTTTGTAAGCTGAGGAAGCTAAAACTGTGCTTTGCAAGAAGGAAAGCAGATAAGGTCTTAGATAGTAGATCCATATTCGAATAAGGGATGTTAACAGTGCTCAGGGGCTCTCCCTAATTAGAACGGGCAGTGTTCCAAAAGCTCTGCCACAAAGTGGCTTTTACTTCCACGAGCAGAGGCAGGGAGCAGGACTGGGTAGACCAGTGGTCTGTCCCATCATGGCTTGCTCTTTTGTATTTGCTACTCTTAAGAATTGGATGAAGATAGAATGACGAGGTCCTCTGGTCATACCCTTGCACACAACTTCAGATGTGGTAAAGCTGGGTGATGCTGGGAAAGCCGACCTGTCAGCACCAAGGAGTCCGCAGAGAGGGATGGAGCAGTGTGTTCTGGATAAAGGCGTCGCTCAGTCCAAGAGTCCAAGAAGCAAAACCACACACTGCAACCAACTCTGTAAACAGTGGTAGAAGCCACAAGCCAAAGAAGATTCTTCATATTTAGCCCCAAACTGTTCATCCTGCCGACATTCTTTTGGCCATCATTTTCAACCATAGCTACCTACCCAAATTAGTATTATCAGTGTCTTATTCATCTTTGAATCCCCAGTGCTTAGAATGGAGCATTGAAGGATCATAGTAAATGTTGATAGAAAAGGTGATTTAATCATGGCTTCGATGCCAAATTTTAGACTTTGTTACTATTTCTCTCTGATGGAATTATGCCAAATATAGTTCTACTGACATTTATTGAGTTGCCTACTTTATTCAAAACAATGGGTTAGGCATATGAAGATGGATTAGATCCATTCCTGCCCACCAAGGGCTCACCTGGTTGGTGGGAACAAGAGGCATTTGCAGGTTGCAGTGAGGCTATTGTGCTCAGTACTACAATAGCAGTAGACATTGGTTCTGGGGAATCTGAGGTCTTGCCTCCCCGTTTTTTCTTTTTTAATTTATTTATCTAATTTATTTATTTTTGTCTGGGTTGGGTCTTTGTTGCTGCATGCGGGCTTTCCCCAGTTGCGGCGAGTGGGGGCTGCTCTTCGTTGCGGTGCGCGGGCTTCTCATTGCGGTGGCTTCCCTTGTTGCAGAGCATGGGCTGTAGGCGCCCGGGCTTCAGGAGTTGTGGCTCGCGGGCTCTGGAGTGCAGGCTCAGTAGTTGTGGCAGACGGGCTTAGTTGCTCTGCAGCATGTGGGATCTTCCTGCACCAGGACTCAAAACCCGTGTCCGCTGCATTGGCAGGCGGATTCCTAACCACTGCGCCACCAGGGAAGCCCTTGCCTCCCCAGTCTTACCTTTCATATTTACAGTTTACTCTTTGGTACTTGGGGTTCTGTACCCATCAGCTTGTTAAAACAGTGTTGCTGTTAACTGCCAAATCCAGTGGACTCTGTAGGTCTTCCAACCCTCTTAATCTCTTTGTAATATTTGATACACTGTTTCCTATACCATGCCCTTCTAGAAAAATCTCTCCATCCCTGACTACAGCAGTTTTGATATTTTTTTCTTACTGCTCTGATTGTTCTGTCTTTTTAGAAGATATCCTTTTAAACCACCAGTTCTTAAGGGCAAACATTCTCTTGTATCCTCTTTTTCCATCCTCTCTTCAGCATATACCCTTTTCATTGGAAATCTCATGAACTTCCACAGCTCTTCTGTGGAAGAGAAAAGGTTGACGTGAAATAAGATTTGCCTAATACTGTTGCTTTCCTTAGCTACTGTGTTTTGTGAGACCCTTGCTTTAAATAGGACACCGTTTCATCTGCACCTCATCCTATTTTCTGTAGGATCAGAAGCCATCAGTTATTTCCCTTCAGAAGCTCATTGCTAGGGAAGTTGCAAATGAGGAGAGAGGAATGTTTCTGATCAGTGCTTCATCTGCTGGTCCTGAGATGTATGAAATTCATACCAACTCCAAGGAGGAACGGAATACCTGGATGAGGCGGATCCAACAGGCAGTAGAAAGGTAACATTTCCTTCTGTCCATTATTGAGGCAATGGACTTGTTCCATTGGGGAAAATATTCTAACTGTGTCTCCCCTGCATGAAAACTTAGCCTCAGCCAGAAGGGTCTGCTCCCCGCCCCCTCCTCCAGCCTGCAGTAGCCCCTCATCTGCACCTTTTTTCTCCATGCCTTCCTGCCTGTAACGCCCTGTCTCCCTCTGCCTGTGTGAATCCTGCCCATCTTGGTGCAGCTCGCAGCTCACCTCCTTCGTGAAGACCTCTTCAGTTCCACTGGTCTCTTCCTTACCTGAAATTCCTTAACGCCTGCTCTCAAAGCATTTATTTGGTGCTTGTCATCTTCGGCCTTGCAGCTATTATCTTTTTTATGTATATATGTTTGGTTATTAGATTGGAAGCTCCTTGAGGGCAGGGACCATGTCTGTGTTTCTCTTTGTCCCTAATTCTGAAGAATCATTCAATAAACGTTTTTAGATTGGTGGATCTAAGTGTGCTACATCAACGTACTCCTCATTACTTGTGCAAAGACAGTTTTTATAAACAAGAGTGTGAGGGTGATCATTCTTAATGGTAACTTGATTAGTTAGATCTTGAATGATGTTGTATAAAATTCCTCCTCCTCCACTGCGCCCCACCCAACCTGGCACCCTACCACCATCCCCTCCAGTCTCTCTACCCTCATTAAGAATGGAAGTGTCCAAATGCAGTAGAAAGCAACAATTATGATTTGAGTTGTACCTACTGGTGGCATTGGTATTGTGTGCATGTATGAGTGTATGTTTGTGGATGTGGGTGTTTGTTGGAATATTTGAGTCATCCTAAACTGCTGACTTTGAGAGCTATGTTATATTATGCAAGGTCCATTATATACTCAAGAAAACCAAATCTCTTGGCCAGGGGGCATGATGAATTCTCTTTATGCTGAAGTTTTCTTCTCCGAATAATTCTAATGCCAAGTTCCCATGTCTTTCTAATGGACCTAAAGATACTTGGATTTGGTTTCAGTTGTCTCTCTTGACTATTGTCTTTTAAAGTTGCCCAGAAGAAGAAGGGGGAAGGACAAGTGAGTCTGACGAAGAGAGGCGGAAAGCTGAAGCCAGAGTGGCCAAAATTCAGCAATGTCAAGGTATAGTGCAGGCGCCTCTCGTTCCTGGGTCGTGCGGTTCTCCTTGGAGGTTGGGCAAGCCCAGGTGTCATGAATGGGAACGTATGACTAAATGATTAGTTCTGTGCACTGGAGGCCCACCCCGACCACTCCCCAAAAAATACGTACATACATGCATATATATATATCTATATAGATAGATATCAATCTATCTATCTATCTATCTATCTATCTACACACTGGCACTAAAGGTGCTCAAATAAAATGACTCCCTCCCTCCTTAGTGATTAAAACTATATTTAAAAAATTCTGCATGTAACATAACAGCAGTTGTGGATAGTATGGTGCAGATGGGCAGTGGAGCTGTTGTCTAGTGTTTTGAATTTAGATCTCACACTGTTAGGTCACGGTTGTATGACTTTGGACAAGGAACACAATAGCTCTGGTCCTCAGTTTCCAGATCTGTGAAGTAAGGAAATTAGATGAGCTCAGTGATTTTCGTCTCTGGCTGGGCCTTAGAATCACTTGGGGAGGTCTTTAAAAATTCTGATGCCTGGGCCTCACCCTCAATCAGTTCACCCAGAATCTGAAGGCAATGGGCTGTAGACATCAGTATTTTAAACTCTCCCTCGGTGATTCTGAGGCAGACTGAGAACCCCTGAATTCGCTTCTGGTTAAGGTCCCTTTAAGCTCTAAGAATTCTGTGACATGTTGAAATTAGAGGAAGATGCTGCATGCGAAGATGGTTAAAGACATTGGATGTTGAGAAACGAAAATATAAACCGGTATGTTTGGTTTTGACCAGGACTGGCTGAAGGCCGAGCAGTTCCAGGCCTTGCATTGTTTTCCCTTGTGGGAAGCGCTCATCGTGGACAGTGCCACCTCAATTTTCATTCCTGACCTTCATGTTTAGTCTTAATAGAAAACAGCCTGAATAAACAAAGATCGGCTTTGCAAGGTTTTCTGGAATTAGGGGAATGGGAAAGGAAATGAACATTTATTGAGTACAGCAAATTTACAGAAAAGACAAAGGAAGCTCAGAGATGTTAATCATTTGCTGGAAGCTACAGTCACCAAGTAGAATAGTTAGGATTTCAACCTAGGTTTGTCCCACCCAATCAATAACTTGTACTTGAACTGTTCAATGTACTGCTTGCTAACTAGCAACATCTTTATCTTAGAGCTTGGATTTTCATTAGTTGTACTCATGTGATAACTTTCGATGGTAAATACTATTTCTTAGAAATACTCAGTAACCAAGACCAACAAATTTGCACATATTTGGAAGAGAAGCTGCATATCTATGCTGAACTTGGAGAACTGAGTGGATTTGAGGATGTCCATCTAGAGCCCCACCTCCTCATTAAACCAGACCCCGGAGAGCCTCCCCAGGCAGCCTCATTACTAGCAGCAGCACTGAAAGAAGGTAAGTTGCTTCCAAAAGGATTTGGTTCAACAAATTCATAAAATGTTTATTGGGCAGCTACGATGTGCCATGTGCTACGGTCTTGGTGCTGAGGACACAGCAGAATAAGACAAAATCCTTACTCTCCAGAAACAGAGAGTCCTTACTTATTCCAGAAACAGCAACATATATTTTAAAAAAATGTCAGTTTGGTTCAAATGCTATGAAGAAAAATAAGGGTAAGTGGAATATAGAGAGTGATAGGGCTGGGAAGTTTCTATTTTTGATAGGATGACCAGGGAAGGCCTCTTTGATATAGTGATATGTGAGCAGACAAGAAGTAAGTGAGAAAGCCAAGTAGATATCTGGGGAAAGAATGTTCCAGATGTCAAGAACAGCAGGTGCAAAGGTCCTGAGGCAGGTGAGTGCCAGGCTTGTTTGAGGAACAACAAGGAGGTCAGTGCTGGTAGAGTGACGTAGGGGTGGAGAGTGGCAGGAGATGAGTCAGAGTTACCTAGGGCTCAGATTACATGGACCAGATCAAGGTAAGCACTCAGAACTTCATTCTGAGTGAGATGGGAAGCAGTACAGAGTTTTGAGTAGAGGAGTGACTTGATTTGTGTTTTAAAAGGAACCCTCTGGGTGCTGTGTGGAGAATAACAAAGTCTAGGGCATAACCGTGGGAGTTGGTGGCTAAAGGAGTGTGGAGGACAAGCTCACTGAAGGGGAAAAAGTTAGGGAGATGATAGGCCAGGGTACTGGAAGGACTGTGTTCACAGAATTGAAATTACAGAGAATTCTGACAAGAGTAGCACTGGGGGAGGTGAGAGAACTTGCACCAGGTGCCATGTCGTTTGAGGAGTCTGTAGATGAATGGCAACCAGGAGGACCAATGAGTGGTGTAATCTGGTGGCATGAACTTCAAGGGAAAAACAGGTTTAGGGAGGAAATGGGGCCAATAGTCTGGAAGTGACAATAGGGACAGAGGGTTTGGGAAGTAAAAGAGCCACCACCCGAGAGTGGCAGGGAATGCTGTCATTCAGCACATGGGTTGGTAAATTACAGACCACGGACTAAATGCGTCCCACCTCCCACCGCCTGTTTTTAGGCTGTAGTTTTATTGGAACACAGCCACAGCCCCGCTTGTTTCATATTGTCTATGGCTGCTTTCTTGCTACAGTGGCAAAGATGAATAGTTGCAACAGAGACTGTACGGCCCACAAAGCCTAAAATATTTACTGTCTGCAGAAATGTTTGCAGAAAACATATGCCAAGTTCTGCCTTAGAATCTCAGAACGCTACCTATGGAAGAGAATTTAGAAATGATCAAATCTATTGTATCTATTTCACGGTTGAAGAGACTGAGGTCTTAAGGAGGGCATAGAGGTTGTCTGAAGTGGAGTCCACTGATGGAATGAATCTCTTACTCATTTATTCATCAAATATTCATTAAGCATCTACCTACTGTGTGCACTATTGTTGGTGCCAACTAAGGAAACAGTAATGCTTTCATAAAAACTTCTAGTTGGGGAAGATAGACAATACACAAAGAAACAAGGTTATTTCAGAAAGTCACAAGAAAATAAGATAATGGGATTGGATGAGGGGAAGGCTTTGCTGTAGAGAGGTCAGGAAAGACTGCTCTGAGATTATATTTTGAGGTGAAAATTGACAGATGAGAAGCCAGCTGTTTGGAGATCTGGGGGAGGACCATTCCTGGGTAGACAGAATGTGAGTACATAGCCCCTGCATCTGGAATGGGCTTGGCATGTTCAGTGAAAGAAGGAAGGCAGGGTGACAGGAGGCAGAGGAGGCTGCTATGGGTGGGCAGGGACCAGATCTTTGTAGATAGTGGTTTAAAAAAAAAGAGAGAGAGAGACATTTTATTCCAAAATCAGTGGAAAGTTAGTTGTTGGAAGCTTTTAATCATGGGTGTAGCATGATCTTATTTATATCTTGAAAAGAATGAGGGTTGCTGAATGGAAAACAAGATCGGAAGGAGACTAGTTTGCCTGGAGACTGTTAGGAAGTGGTTACAGAGGCTGAGATGAGAGAGGCTGGGGCCTCGGTCTAGACCAGGACTTTTGGCAATGCAAGTAGAGGGAAGTGGGCAGAGGCAAGGTAGATTTTAGAAATAAAGCCAGAAGAACTTCCAAATGGGTTGACACAACCCAGGACCCTCTCATCGTCCCTGACGATGTCTTTATCAAATTAGTCGCGCACTCTCAATTTTAGCCTGTGCTGCTGGGCATTTTGTGATGCTCTGATACCTGGATGGTAGAACTTGGCACTGATCGTGCGCTGCCCTGTAGTAGAGTTAGTTGTGTGTGTCTCTTTCCTTCTGTAGTCTGCAAACTCTCCTTATTAGTTAGCAGACGCCCAGTGGCCCCCAGAACAGAGTAGGTGCTCAATGAGTAGTTGCTAAATTGAATCACTGGACAGAGGGTTTTAGAAATATTTGTAGAGTCCTCAGAATTATACTATCCTACGAGCTAGTTGCAAATTTTTAATCGTAAATAAGAACTTGACTTTCTTGGTGTGGCGTTTCCCAGTCTTACCAGATCCTAAGAGTAGCCACTGGTGCTTGTTTAAAATTCAAATCCCCTGTTTTCTCCTCTGGAGAATCTGATCCAGTAGGTCTAGGGTGAAGATTGGGAATCCGTATGTTATTTAAGGCACATTTGGGGAAATACTCTTTTGAAGAATAACTAATATTTCTGAGTAGCAAGTTTTGAAATCCTAATGCCTGGGGACTTCCCTGGTGGTCTGGTGGTTAAGACTGCCCTCCCAGTGCAGGGGGCCCGGGTTCAATCCCTGGTCAGGGAACTAGATCCCACATACCGCAACTAAGAGTTCTCATGCTGCAACTAAAGATCCTGCACGCGGCAAGGAAGATCCTGCGTGCCGGAACTAAGACCCGGTGCAGCTAAATAAATAAATAAATAATAAAAAATAAAATCCTAATGCCTGATATCATATTTAAATTAATTGATTTCAGGAAGTTTTTTTAGCATACTAATTTACTGGAAGTTGCATTTGAGTTATTTTTATACTGTTTGTTTTTTCATTGAATTAATTCTCTATCATAAAGTTATGCTAAAAGTATTGGTCTAGGTTGTGGGTTGGTAAACTTTTTCTGTATAGGGCCAGATAGTAAATATTTTAGGTTCTGCAGGCCATATACAGTTTGGGGAACACAGTCTTCTTGGCGCGTGTGTGTGTATTTTAACAATGCTTGAAAAAGGTAAAAGCCATTTTTAGCTCCTGGGCCATATGAAAACAGATGTAGATCAAATAGTTTGCCAACCCCTGAACTATGTATATGTATGTGTGCGTGCATATATATATATATATATATATATATATATATATATATATGCACGCACACATACATATTTTTTAATTTACTTTTGTTTTCCTCCTTCTCCTTAGCCGAGAGCCTGCAAGTTGCAGTGAAGGCCTCCCAGATGAGCGATGCGTGTCAGTCACCCAAGGAAGGTTGTGGAGAACCTGCTTTGCAGGATGTGTTCAGTTCTCGGGACGCACCCGGATCGCCTACTGCTTGTAAGTGAGCATGTAGCCTTTGCAGTGAGCCTGGGCACAGTCCCTGGAGCATACAGTGGGCACATAAAATGAAGGCAGTGACTCTGTCCTGATTTGAAGGGTACTTAGGGTATTCTTTTGAAAAGAACCTGAGAATAAATATGCTAGCCTCCTTTACCTATAGAAGTGACACTGGTGTTCCAAGGACAAGGACTTAAAGAATAGTTTGTAGGTTATACTGCCATTACCCAGGGAAGCTGTGTTCTTTGTCCAAACCCTACCCTGCCTTGTATTTGCTATGATTTACTGAATACAGTCTTGAAAGATCTTTTACACTTTTTGGTTTTTTGGAAAAGGGTCCCTGCAGTTCATTAAAGAGTAAGTCCTTTACCTTAATTTCATATCGTCAACTCAGAAAACTAGAATCTAATGCATATATGCACACATGCACATGCACAGACACAGAGACAGACAGACACACACACACATGAGGTTTGGTGTTGGGGTTAAAGGCAGAAATGCCGGAAGATTCTTGATCACTGTTGTCATACACCTTAGTTGAGGTCAGAATTCATTTATTAAACAATGTTTCAGTAGATTTTAAATACAGAAAAATAGAATGTGGTGAATCGATTTAGGTAATTTCTCAGAACTGAATTATATGTATAGTTGTGAGCTAATTATTTAGTTCCCTAGAGGTTTCTGAGATAGGACCATAAAGGATATAGTTTTCATTATGTCCTGGTGATTAAAAACCTTACTTCCACCCGGTCTTCTGTGCACAAGATAAAATGTCTTTAGTAGCTAGAGATTGGAGGATTAAATTGTCTTAGAATTTCTTTAACAGCATCCCTTGGTTAATTAAGATACATGGAAGCAGTATAGCTTTAACATTCCATACATTCTTTTTTTAAACCAGAGCTAATAATTATTCTTAAGTTCTACTTTATCTAATCCTGGGTTTCTATTTTCAGAATGTGCACATGTGTTTTTCATTTGGACACAGCCCAGATTTGTCAGGGGAGTTGTACTGCCCCAGGTGATTTCCTTTTTAAAGAAGAGCCTCATTATGCCGTTGAGGAAGTTCTAGCTAAAAATACGTGCAGGGATCTGCCACTGTTAGCCTCAGCCCGGGGACAGCTGGACAGGCTCCGCTCAGCTCCTGCAGCTGCTCAGAGCACGGGCCGCACCTACCTCCTGTCCGACCAGGCAGTGGAGGCTCTCCCTGTCTGTATCCACATCTCCCCTGACATCTGCTAGAACCATCGAGAGGCTGTTTACAGTGGCCTGAAGTCAGGGTTCACGTAGAGGAGGGTCAGGTTGGTGGGGCCTTGTACTGGTTTAGTCTTGTGCTGGGGTTTAGTGCTGGGCTGGATTGGAACACGGTGCTACAAGAGTTTGATTCTCTTTATAGAGCTGATGAGGGTGAAAAACACTGTCCTGAACGAAGGTCTGTAACTGGATGGTTTGGTTCTATGATTGACTTCGAGGACTGGGTCCTTCTAAGTCAGGCCCCTGTCAGTCTGAGCTTACAGACCAAGCAAGGCCCTCTATTTTTAGTCCTTGAAATACCTAATCAGGTGGGCAGGTATAATCTGCTTCCTGTGAAATGATGAAATTCTGAAATAGGATACAGGAGCAGAGGGACCCGATCCATCCCACTCTGCTGCCTTCGTTTGGCTCACCATCAGCTTCCTTTCCCATCTGATGGTCCTCCTATCTATTGGGGGGAAGAGAGAATGGCTAATTCTCTGGTAGTGCTTTTGGCATCTCTCTAAGAGTTAAGAATAGTACCCAAGAGTCGAACCGTTTTTTGAGTGACAGAAAAATCTCTATAAAATGTTTGTTCGCTATAGTGAAAAAGTGTTGACTAGCTTGAGCAAAATGAACTTAATTTTTAGTTGATGTAATTTGGAGCTATTTCGGCTTAAACAAAAACTTCTTTGTAATCAAAGAGGCCTTTGGAATCTCAGAGGACTGTCATTTCCCAAAGACCAAAGTGTTTTCTAATTAATTTAAATAAAGAAAAAAAAAGTATTTCCTTCATCAGTAATGAAGTTTCAAGATAGCACTGTCACAAAGCGAATATCTATTTCACCAGGGTCCTGATTGGACATGGTTCCAATGAGGCTCTGTGTGTGAAAGGGCTTTGGAAAGTCTAGTTTTAATAATGTGCAAGGTGAGCATGGTATAAATTTTAACTGAGTTCACGTGGGTAAAGAAATAAAATCCCACCAATGGAGATTTAATGGATGGCGTGAAATCTGTATTTGGTACTTAAACATATCTCTGGACTAGAAATATGTCTGTGTTTTCATATGTTAAATATACAGTATTTACAGTATTTGTGAATTTACAGCATAAGTAAGAATTGTGAGGGAAAAAACACACTTGGTAATTATTTTAAAAATTAAGTTATTTGGAGATGAGGACAGCTTCTCAGTTTGTATGACTCTGAGCTCATAAAGTATTAGCCGTCTTCACCTGCTTAGAAAGATGTTTCATTCCTGCCATTGGATGCCTCCCTTCTAACCTTGTTTACGGTCTGCTGCTCTTGTACCGGCCCTGAGGGAGCCTTTCCCAGACCTGTCTCCTTAGACCTGGCCTGCCAGCCCTTGATTTTCTTCTATGGTGCCTGTTTTCAATTTAACCCTCCCCAGGCGGCTTTTCCTATTAAGTGAAAGTGAGATGCAGAATCCTACCCTTTTGGTACCACAAACATCTCTCCGCTAGAAAGAAAGCAAAGTAAAAAGATGGGTGACAATGGGTGCTGTGGGTCAGTTTGGCATCTACTAGTGTGTAAGCTCCCTGGGGGCAGGGATTCTGCACTTTGCTCTGTACTTTTTTAGCACCTCTTATAAGAATATTCTATACATGCGATGTTGTGATGTTTCTTGTCTTGGAATATGTGTCAGCTGAGTACAAAGAACCCAGTCTGCTGGCTGATGTTTGATGATGTCCTTTTTGTTTCTGTCTCAATGGCGTGCTTCCAGCACTAGTCACAGAAGGGACAGGAGGAAGAGGCTGTTGGGATGTGGATCCTGGGACCCAGGGTGTGGGAACCGACCTGGCGGTCTCTGATGCGGGGGAGAAGGTATTGTGAACTGATTTGTTAGTAAACAGCACCGGTTACTTTGTGTAATAAAACCACCTCAGCTCCTGGTGTGTCCACGGCAGTGAATAGTCCGCAAGTGTTTTCCTGCATTGTTCTTAATTTCAGTATTCGTACTTAAACTTTCCAACTTTTTTCTTAAAATGTTCTTGCTTTTCTGATATCGTGTAGGTGTAAACCAAGAAACAAATGAAAAGTTATTAAAAAGATTTAAAACTCAAATGTTTATTTGTGTGTCTGCGCTTTTGCTTCTGGTCTCACTTTCCGCCTTGCAAACCTCGAGCTTTTCACCCACTACATATAGTAACTCTTGGCTGAGAGGTGGTCCTGGGCATCCAGACCCTTAGGCAACCAAGTGGTGCTAAAGTGGCAGAAACAATTTTGACTTTGGAGTATTCTGACTTCTTCACTTTCTTTTACCTTCCTCTCCTTTACGATTGTTTTCCTGTCAGCACCCCTGTTGTCACCTGCCTTTTTGTGATTGATAGACTTGTAATCAACCTAACCAATTTCTGCTCTGGGGCAAAGTGATTCCAAACGCCTCTTCTTTTTTTTACGTACTATACACATAGGTTATAACACACTCTTTTAAACATTAAATGCATGAAATTTTCTATTAACATCAAATGAAACTGAGATGTCAGAGAGAGAGAGGGAATAAGAATACGATTCTGGGAAGTGGCTAGTGGGCCTTCCCAGGATTATCTGGGGCTCAAGAGTTTCACTTTATCTAAAATCGAATTAGGCACATTACCAGATACCACTGTGTGTTAATGTGGGAGGATGACATCTGTCAGATCTTTATGTAATGTTTTGTATATCATATATATTTTTGTATATATTACATATGACTGAGAAACCAAAGATATTTTAAGAGCCATAGAAAAGATGGCTGTGATTTAGTGTTTTTTTTAAACTTCATAGGCCAAAATGAAAATAGTCGTTAGAGTTTACTCCACTTACTCTGACTGTGAGCTTTCTAACTTATTTCTTCTTAAAACATTCCTGCTTTTCCATCCTTTTCAGGGCAGACTTCACTTTCAAGTCTGTAGCTTCCAGCTGCTTTTATGTTACTAGAGGGGGGAATTTGGGGGAGGGTTGAGTAGGAACAGCTTTCTCTTGAATGGAAAGCTAAGGTGGCTCCCACCCCTAAAGCCCTCCCCTTCCATGATTCAGTGACAGGTAAGAGGTTAAGTGTTCAGGGTCCTCTTTGGATGAACCTACCTGGAAAATGTTGCCATTCATAAGGCATTTTGAGAAACGAAATGAACTGACATACAGGGCAGGATCATTTGAAATCACACTTTAAAGAAGCATATGATGGGTATTTTGTAATTATCTTTCTTAATATGGTAAGGTTAAAAAAAGAAAGAATTTCTGAAAGGATTTTTCAAAATTACTGATTTCGTAACCCAAATGGCAAAATATGCCATGTGTAAAGCACCTACTGCAGCTATGCACATTCACCACAAGGTGGCAGACGAACTCCATTAAAAAGGTGTTCAAACTTCCTGCCTGGTATCAAACCAAGTGGATCTTGGGAATAAGTAACTACATGTAGCACAATCCAGCTCATTTCTATGTTTCTTATGTGTGTAGAATATAAAAATTATATCCCATACAATCTTTTTATTACAAAAGCAGTGGAATGTGGAGCAAGGACAGAACCAGAAGAGCAGAGAGAACTCCAGAACTCACTACAGAACAGGGGTTCTCAGCCCCGGTTATCTTCCTGAGGGTTGGGCGCAGATCTAATGACTGAACTTCGTCTCCTTTCCCCTGTTGGAGGTGCTGCTTAGTAATGACGTCTTCCGTGGGCAGTGTCGGGGACGGGTGAGGGGCGGGAAGAAAAGACCTAGCTAGCTTATCATGGCCCCATCAGCCTGAACTAACTGAACTCAACAAGTCTCAGGTTACCTGAGAACCGTTTCCTGAGGTTTCCATTTAAAGCTGCTCAGACAAGACCACAAGTGGCGTGCAGGAGACTGTAGGAGGGCACGGAATCTGATGATCCCCATAGCGTGAGGTGTGGAGGGCCTAGTGGCTCCTCACTTTTTATCTGTAGAATGGAGTGTGCATGTCCATTACACGCCAGGCAGCATTTTTAGGTTTGCAGGTACAGTACTGAATACACAGATGAAATCTTGCTACTCGTTGGCTTACATCCTGATGAGAGAAAAGGGACAATAAACAAATAGACAGATGTTGAATTCTGGAAACTGGAAACCCTCACTATCCACATGTGCCCCCAATGTGTGCAGTGGAGAGGCAATGAGTGAGGTAGAGATGCATCCCCCGGGAGCACATGGTCTCCTGTGGCCTCATTCAAGGCCTCTGCTGACAGGGCTTCTGCTAAGGCGCTCATGCATGGGCCCAGTGAGCTCTGAGAGGGAGGACCTGGAGCTGGCCAGCGGAGCGCTCTCCTTTGGGCTGCCTCTGGGTCTGGTTTCTCCTCCCAACCACTGTCTACTGTGGCTTTGTAAATCTCAAAGTGAGTTAGAGACCAGGCGTGATGATCGCTAGCTTCCAAATCTGGCCTCCAGGATGGAAGCTGGGCCCAGGAGACAAATTCAGCCTGGGCGCAGAGAGCTCCATTTACAAGATGGTTTGCACGAGGTAAACATTGTCACTTAGAGCCTGCAGCGCTCCTTGACCATCTTCCCTGGGTGTTTTAAGGGATGGCTGGGTGGAAAGTTGCCGTGCATCTCAGATACCAAGTCTGCACAGAGGGGGTTCTCTCTCATCAAGTGGTGGTTTAATTCTACAGGCTTTGATTTCTGGGAGGAAACAGTCACTATGGAAGAGTTTAGAGAGAGAGAGAGAAGTGATTTCCCTGAGGTCATATACTGTGGAACACTACAGTGCAGCTTTTCAAGAGTAGAGTGTGTTCATTTTCTTATGTTTTTATGTATTTTAGGTGGAATATAGAAGTTTCCCAGGTTCTTCACAGTCAGAGGTGAGCTCTGCATACCTTAAATATGTCACCATCCTTTGTTTGTGGATAATGAATGCATTTTCAAAAATTTGACACTCACAATCTTATTTTTCAGATTATACAAGCGATACAGAATTTAACCCGTCTCTTATATAGCCTTCAGGTAACTATGCTTTGACCCTGTGAATGTTTCTCTTCATGCAATTCACTTTATTCGATGAGTCCTGGACTTTAAAAATTAGAACATTTGAGAGGTGGTGAATGATCTTAAAAGAACACCAAGCCTCCACCCCAAGTGTAACTCAGCTAGATGCTTTGAACTTCACCTGGTTTTGTAATCACAAGGCATCATCACTACTACAGTTTATACCATTCTTCTCTGAAACCATAAAACAGTTCATATCTTTAAAAAATATTGATGAGTATGATCTGGCTTGAAGTTTACAATGAATCTCTTTCTTAGGTGAGTATAGCATGACTTCACATTTTCTGGTGAAAACTTAAATTCACACCTAAACTTTTTCACTTCCACATGTGGCCTTAGGCCTTTGGGGCAGTTAAATAATTCATATGCTCTTTCATTGTTTTCTTGGTTCATCCACCTAACATTTATTGAGTTCCCTCTCTGGGCCTGGCACCATGATGAGGGCCAAGCACACAAGGGCAAGTGGTCCACAAAGTCTACCATCAGACGGCTCACTGTCTGTCCAGGAAAGACAGGCATTGTGAAAATGAGAACTCTAAGGCTGGATGATCCCTTAGGTCGTGCCCAAGAAAGGCTGAATACATCCAGTTGCTTAATTTGTGAGTTAAAAAACATTTTAAAGCGATGTGAAAGCAATGTTTATAGACAAATTTATAGAAAATCTTGATACAGGTAAATAAAGTAAAATGACTTGTGATTTTGTGAGAGAATTACTGTTGTCATGGGGGTATGTATCTCTCTAGTTTTTTGAATCATTTTATACATACTCTTGGAACCTGTACCTTTCTATGTCATCACTTGTCTCTATAGCACGATTTTTAATGGTTGAATAATATTCAGGTCTATAGAATTTATCCATTCCTCATAGTTTATACTTTTGTGTTAATAACAGTCGAGCACACATCCTTGTGTACTGATCTCTTTGAACATATGTGAGTGTTTCCTTAGGATAAATTACTGAAATTATTTTTTGAGGTTTTTGACAGACATTGCCAAAATAATCAGCACCCCTCTCTACTTGTCCTCAATTTGAAAATAGGTCAAGTTAGCTCATGATCTTAATTTGCATTTTTTTGGTTACTACTGAAATTAAACGTTTTTCCCCACTGGTTTATTGTCATTCATATTTCATATCTTATACCTGTTTAATATTAAAAGAAAATAAGGAAAATAAAAGTCTGATTTTAAGTGGTTTTTTTTTAGATTATAACACATTTCTCTTTATAATAAAAGCAAACAGAAAATCAGTTAGGATACAGTGGAATAACAGGAAGAGTGAACTTGACCTAATTAACATGCATAAAATAATACACACAAAAACTGAATAATACACATTCTTTTTAAGTACACCTGGAACATTTCAAAAATTTACCATATTATGGACCACAAAGTAAGGTTCTACAAATTTCAAGCAACTAAAATCATACAAAGTATATTCTAGGGTCACAGTGCAATTAATTTAGAAACCAGTATCAAATATTCTACTGGAATATCCCTGTTGATTTAGAAATTAAGAAAATATATGCTTAAGTAAATCAGGACTCAATGAAGAGAATATATTGAAGATTATAAAATAGTTTTATCTGAAGGATAATAAAATTACTAAGTATCAAAGTATGTAGGATACAGTTAGAGTCATGCTTAGAGAAAATTTAGAGCTTTAAAAAGCACATATTCAAAAAGAAGAAAAGCTAAAAGTCAATGAGTTATGCATCTATCTCAAAAAGTTAAAAAACAACAAAATAAAATCCAAAGAAAGTAGAGGGAAGGAAAAAAATAAAGTTAGCATAAATTATATAGAAAATAAATAATAGAGAAGATCAATAAAATTCAGATATTGTTTCTTTTAGGATATTAGTAAAATTTTTAAAACCTCATATTGATGCTAATGAGAAAAAAAGAAAAAGGCATGAAAAAATCATTGTCAGCAAGAAAAAGGGGACATGGACTAGATTACGTAGACCTGGAAAAGTTTACAATAGGGTAATATGGACAACTTTTTGCCAATTTGAAAATGTTGAAGTAATGGAAATTTCTATTTGAAAATAGGTCAAGTTAGCTCTGATCTTAATTTGCATTTTTTTGGTTACTACTGAAATTAAACTTTTTTCCCCACTGGTTTATTGTCATTCATATTTCATATCTTATACCTATTGAATAGTAAAAGAAAATAAGGAAAATAAAAGTCTGATTTTAAGTTTTCACCAGAAAAAAATATCATGCTACATTTGCTGTTTTCTCATTAATACTTTACATCAAGACTTCTTTTATGTTCTATTGATCATCTTCCTATTCTTGATCTAGTACCACTATCTTAATTACTAAAGTTTTGGATTACATTTGCATGCATGACAGTCTCCTCTTATTATTTTCCATGTTTGTCTGTATGTTCTTTCATAAGAGCTTTTGAATCACTCTGATAAATTTCTTAATCTTCTACTGAGACAGTTAAATTAAAATATTACTATATTTATGAATTAAATTGGGGAGAATTGACACTTTTGCAATAATTGGTTCTCTTGTCTGAGAACATGTTATTTTATGTTCTGCTGGAAAGCTTTGTAACTGTCTTCATGTAGGTACTTTTTTTTCTGCTAAGTTTATTCCTGGATATTTTTGTCTCTTTGTTCCTATTGTGAATGGAGTTTTTTTTTTTTTTTCATTCTGTTTCCCCAATGTTGGTTGCTGGTATAAATACAGGTATTGGTTTTTTATATATTTTTTAACTGGCCAACTCATTGAATTTTTGTTTTTTTGTTTTAATAGTTTTTCTGTTGATTCTTTGGAGTATTCCAAGTAGAAAGTAAAAAATTGAAAGTAGTGGTATTTTGGCAACTCTTCAATAATTATATCAATTTCATTTTCTTGGCTTACTGCTTTGGCTAGAAATTCTGAAATGTTTTAAATAATAGTGGCGATAGTAAGCATCCTTGTCTTATTCAAGATTTAGTGGGAATGCCTTTAGTGTCTTATATTAGATATGCTGGTCTGGGGTAGATGTTCTTAGAGATTAATTTCTCATGTAAAACAAATATTCTTTCTTTTAAACTTTAACCGAGAAGGGGTATAGTTTGCATGCAGTTCATTAACTTTTGGGAGATGAAAACATTGAGTGTCCCAGCTTGTGTTGCCTGATGAAAACACTCACAAGGTCATATCTCCTCTTTTCAACCTTGAATGCAGCCCTCTGTGGATTCAAGGTTCAGAAAAGCTGGATGACCTAAATGACCTAGTTTTTGCAACACTGAAGCAAATACCAAATTCTATAGTGGGTTCTCTTAACCAAAGCTTTTGAGCTGGTCTAAGGATATGGGCTCTCAAAGATTTCTGTTGATGGTACAGTCATCTCTTTTGAAGCTGAATGTTTTATGCATGATTAAAGTTTTTACAAAGGATTTTTGAATCGGATGAAAATGAAATTTGATCCTATGTTAGAAGAATAGAGTTAGAGATGAGGTATAGGCAAGGCAGAAAGGAAAGGACACAGTTCAGCTGTGAAAAATTGAGAGGGAATATACATGTATAACTGAATCACTTTGCTGTACAGCAGAAATTAACACAACATTGTAAATCAACTATACTTCAATATAATTAAAAAAAGAAAAGGAGAGAGAGTGAATTGGGAATTTTCCTAAACTTGAAAAGCAAGTGTTATTCTCTGTCCTAAATGTAAATGTAAACTTTAAATGTGAAGATGAATATCCAATCTTCAAATTTCACCTCTCTGCTACAGAAGGGAGTAGTCTTATCCCAAATGTTAAATATATATGAAGAATACTTCATGGTAGCATTTAATTAATCTAATTGTAATCCTTACATGAGAGTTACCATTGCCTATAGCAGTTTTGGCATATAAAATGTTGGAGTTTTTGTTTGTTTGTTTTACTCTGATGATGCCCTTAGGATTTGTTAGAATTAAGTGGTGATGTGCAGTCTACAGTTTGCTTTAGCCAGGTCAGCAGAGTCCTGAATGGCTTATTATTTCATATTGAAATATCAAAGTTATTAGTACCTATTCTCAATGGTATCATTGTTTTCTTTATAATAACTGCTAAAAGACATTAATCAAATATTCATGTGAATTTGAAATTTTTTGAATTGATTTTCAAATTTAAAAACATGAAGTTTATTTCAAAAGGCCCCATTGAATACATTTTTGAGTCTTACTCCAAGACAAATACCAATTTAAAATATACCTTAGTTCTTTAACCTTCAAAAGCGTGGGAAAGTGCTGAGTTAACAAATAACTAATGGTCACATCCCCATCTTCCCAGCATCTGTTACATGGACAGCTTTTTAAATTTTTAGGAAAGAAAAATGAGAATTTATCCCTAGGAGA
The DNA here is from genome assembly GCF_965194825.1 of Balaenoptera physalus. Classification (NCBI taxonomy): domain Eukaryota; kingdom Metazoa; phylum Chordata; class Mammalia; order Artiodactyla; family Balaenopteridae; genus Balaenoptera; species Balaenoptera physalus. The sequence goes on along the minus strand of NC_138890.1, from coordinate 119,681,944 downwards.
GTAATAATTTCTCATAACGAGTCACAACATACACACACATACCCAGTATGTGGCCATTTTCAATTTGTCCCTTTTCTGTTTCTTTGTGCTTTCATTGGGGACTTTTAAAATTAAAAGCTTCCAGGGGCATTTACAGATAATTTTTTGTTTTGTTATGTGGAATCCTTCCAAAACTTGGCAGTTATTTCCTGTGATACTGCCCAACTTCTCGTAGGCAGATGCCGTAACTCAAAATGGTTTTTTAATCTGGTTGGTAATGTCCTCTGGGTTTTAGAGTATCTGTGTCCCTGGTTGGTAATGTCCTCTGGGTTTTAGAGTATCTACGTCCCCTGAAGCAGTCCAGCCTCCTTTTAGCACTCCATTAAACAAATGAATTTCAGCTTAGTGTTTTGTGCGTGACCTTCCTGCTATAATACAAAGAAATAACAGTAATGAGACTAGCTTTACCATTTCTACATCTCCTAAATATGATATTAACTGCTATTCTCGGGCATTTTATCATAAAAGTTATTTAACAAAGCTTCCAAGTGGTTGACTTTTATTTTTATGTCTTCATGTATGTCCTATAGCTTAAGTAATTTCTGGTTTGAGACTCTAAGGGTACTACCAGATTTATATAGATTCTTAAATTCTCTTGAATTACTGACTGTCAAGACCTCAGAAAGAGGATGAGGCATAGCACAGGAATGCAGAGTCCTGTGAATTTAGGTACTGAATTCTGATTCAGAACACTTGCTTAAATATTATCCAACAACCAGCAGCAAGCCGCATTTCCAAAAGAGGGGATGAGTATTGCTTCTGTGCTTTATTTCTTTTGTGTATAAATTCCAGGCCATACCACTAAGGAAATGCAGACAAGCCTATTTGAAGTGCCAAGGTCAGTCTCAGGAGGTAACTTAGAACAAGGACAGAAATATTCAGAGAAAATAATTTGGTCATGCTTTTGAGGTGGTTCCAACCCAAGGTGCACACGGTATGGACGCCTTTGCTTTTATCTGCCCTCTGCTCGGACAGGCCGCCTTGACCGTTCAGGATAGCCACATTGAGATCCACAGGCTGGCTCTCCAGCAGCAGGAGGGCCTGTCCCCCGGCCCCTCTTTCCGAGGCAGCCCCTTTCAGGACCAGGAGAAGCACCGAGGCCTGGAGAAGCGGCGGGAGGAGCTGGCCAACCTCCACAAGCTGCAGCATCAGTTCCAGCAGGACCAGCAGCGCTGGCGCCGCAGGTGCGACCAGCAGCAGCGAGAGCAGGAGGCCAAGGCCAGCCGGCTGCAGGAGCGCGAGAGGGAGTGCCAGGTGCAGGAGGAGCTGCTGCTGAGGAGCCGGGGGGAGCTGGACCTGCAGCTCCAGGAGTACCAGCAGAGCCTGGAGCGGCTGCGGGAGGGCCAGCGCCTGGTGGAGAGGGAGAGGGAGAGGATGTGGGCCCAGAAGAGCCTGCTGCGTGGCTGGAAGCACAGCCGGCAGAGGAGCCTTCCCACAGCGTTGCCTCGAGGAGGCGTGGAGGTACGGGTCTCCCTGTGCTGGCGGAAGCAGCGTGTGAGACGGCTGTGGTCGTGGTGGTTCTGGAGCCACTGACCACACGTCTTTTTCGCTGCTTGTGTGAGAGCTCACAAGAGTTACTCGGTGTGTAGGTAACAAAAGCTGGGACCCTTTAGAGGCAATACATATGCACCTTGACTTGAAGTATGGACACGTGAAAGGTCTGGGTGCTGCTGGATCATGGGTTCATTGTACTCTGAGACCCCCTTACCCGAGGGAAGAAATACAGAATAGAGTTGTACCAGTGAGGCGAGCTTTACCCTGGAGGCACACTCACCGTGAGCATGCTGTAGTTCAAGCTCCCCTGTATATGCTCCAGTCTTCAGAGCTCTGTATAGATTTACCTTTCAGCAGATCAGTTAAGCTATTAATGTTCGTAGGTACTGAATTTAACAAGTACACTACTATTCCGTTATTCCAAGCTTATTCTCTTTTTGTAAATTTGACCTCATAAATTCAAAATCCATTTCACTAATGACAGTTAACATAAGTAGTATACTAATTGATCTTTGGGCAGGATAAAACCTTTCGAAAAGTTCCGTGTTTCATTTTGCACCCACTCTAACCATGCTTGACAATTCCATTTGTTCCAAGAGTTTACTTTTCTGTACTATGTGCACATAGATACTTTTTATTTTTTTTATATTTTTTTATATCTTTATTGGAATATAATTGCTTTACAAAGTTGTGTTCGTTTCTGTTGTACAATACAGTGAATCAGCTATAAGTATACATATATCCCCATATCCCCTCCCTCTTGAGCCTCCCTCCCATCCTCCCTATCCCACCCCTCTAGGTGGTCACAAAGCACCGAGCTGATCTCCCTGTGCTATGCAGCTGCTTCCCACTAGCTAGCTATTTTACATTTGGTAGTGTATATATGTCAGTGCTACTCTCTCACTTTGTCGCAGCTTACCCTTCCTCCTCTCTGTGTCCTCAAGTCCGTTCTCTACGTCTGTGTCTTTATTCCTATCCTGCTGCTAGGTTCATCATTACTGTTTTTTTAGATTCCATATATGTGTGTTAACATACAGTATTTGTTTTTCTCTTTCTGACTTACTTCACTCTGTATGACAGACTCTAGGTCCATCCACCTCACTACAAATAACTCAGTTTCGTTCCTTTTTATGGCTGAGTAATATTCCATTGTATATATGTGCCACATCTTCTTTATCCATTTATCTGTTGATGGACATTTAGGTTGCTTCCATGTCCTGGCTATTGTAAATACTGTACGTAAAGTTGTAAAAGTTGACAAGCTTCTAAGAATGATCTGTGTTATATCTGACTTTCCTTTCAAGTTGGCTAAATTATATTTATTGCAAATAATTCATGTATACTGTATGTATACATGAATGTCTTCAACTTAAGTATACATTCATGTATACTTTATGTATACATGAATGTCTTCAACTTTTATTTAGCGAAAGTGAAAATGCTATTTCCTTAAAGTAGAAACACTTTAACGGCAGTGAGCACACAGCTGCATTTGTCTTTTCATTTGATTTTCATTTCTTTTAAGATATGCTGTGCGTTGCCAATTGAAGTTTTTGGTACTAGCTCATTAAAAGGGGATGGGAGGAGGGAGTCAAGGGTAATATCCTTCTCGACCTCACTCATTAAAATCTTGTAAATATCCTTCTCCACCTCACTCATTAAAATCTTGATTGCTAAATTCTGTTAGGAATAAATACTTTATAAAACTGGTGCAAATTGCTGGAAGAATTATTGTGTTTTTTCTTTTTTCTTACACAGGTAATGGAACTTAATCAATCTGAGGGTTTATGTCATGAAAATTCATTCTTCATCAATGAAGCTTTAGTGCAAATGTCACTTAACACTTTGAACAAACCGACTCCAGCAGATATCCATCAGGATGCCACTTACCCCCCAAGTATATCTCATTCCGATTTGGTAAGGACTAGTGAAAATCAAGTAGACCTCAAGATGAACATTTCTCAGCCCTTGGACGTCAGCCATGAACTGTGGATAGCCGCTGGGTCCTGTCATCAGATACCCCCTCTCCACCAAAGCAGCAAGGATTCTTGTAAAAATGGTAATTAATACTTTAAACATCATCTGTATAGTTTCCACAAGGAGCTGTTTTTCTGAATGGTTGGCTCTTCTTCAGAGCGAATCAAAGTGGGCCCTAGAATGGGAATAAATTGGTGCTGATGAGCTAGAGTTTGTGGCATAAACTTTTCTTTGGGGAAGTCTGGGGGCCATCGCTTGTGAGTATTGAGACAACTAGACCATGGTTGGAGGGCTTAGAGGATGCCATTGAGATGTGAGAACCAGACAGGGTTTTTAGGTCTGTGGGTTAAATAATAACTTTCCTTGAAAAGTGAAGCAACTTGATATTTATTCCTCACTGTAGACCCAGCCACATCCTGATACACATACTTGTTGACTCTCAGAAATAAAAGATATGGACAGGGTTTGTGGTAGGGCTTTATTGTCTCTCGGGGCAATTTCCTGCAATGTTAGTAAAATCTTCTGTACTGCCGTTAAATACCCCAAATGAAACTGTTAACATCATTTGTCACTGTAAAAAAAAAAAGGTGTTGTGTCTCCATAAGTACCTCATAATGACACAATTTGCTAATCCCATTAAAGCATTTGCCAAATATAAATGAAAGGCAGCTCGAGTTACCAACTCCATATGAATCCAAATGATTTAAATCTATGTCTATTATAAATTGTTTTCTGTGGGATATGAGGTAGGGAATGAGAAGAACTCGAAACCTCTCTACCGAAAAACAGATGGCATGCAATAGAATAAACAAATGGCTGGCCACATGGGTGGGAAATAAATCACCGACAGCAAAATGTTTCAGAAACATGAAACAAGCAGTGGTATAGAGATCTTCAGAACTGGACAGAGATTGGTTTCCATGCTTCATAGTTATTCTTAGTTTGTCAGTAGGATAATTCGTCAGCAATGAAAAGGTTTGAATGTGTTCAGCTTCTCTGAATTAGAGAGTAATAATTCTGATACTGCCTGAAAGTAGATGTATTAGTAATCCAAATTATGTTGATTCTTAGCGGTGGATAATTCTTTACATTATTCAGTCACTGCTGTAATAGTCTTATTTCTTGTCAGGATATAAGAAAGAATGAAATAGTTCTTTAAGTATCGTTTCAAGTATTCCTTAAATAAAAAAGAAAAAAATGGAATAGTGAATTGGGGTTTAAAAAATGGGCAGAATGTAGCAAAGTGTAACCCCTTTAATGTATTATGTTGCAGCCCTAACACTACAGAGACCATATTGCAGAATACCTTCTCATGATACATGTTGCTTTGCTGTGTTGGATTCATTAAGTTGCTATCTGCAGTGCTTTCTGTGTTGTCACTGTGATTTTGCATACTGGCTTTGGGGTAATTCAGAAACTCAGTTTGAGTTAAACCACATGACACTTTTGTTTGAAAGAAGTATTTCTGCTTTTTCTGTATCTCCTACCTTTTTCTGTTGACTTGTGCTTTAAAGTAGAAAGCTTTTAAACATTTGGCAGCCTGCATGTAGGAGACAGAACATGTACTAAGGAAATAAACAGTAATTATATACAAAACCAGTGTCTCCACATGTAAGGAATTAAATATAGCCCAGGGAAATGCTGAGAAAACGTGCTTCAGCTTCAGATGTTGTGTCCAGTGTAGGCCAGGACACGCAGGACATTGATAGAAGAGAGCAAAATCAACCCTGGCCTTCCTCTCTCAGGAGCGTCCTGGTGTGTGCAGGAGGGATTAGATCAGAAATGCAGTGTGGGCTGTCCAGCGCTGGAGTTTTGCAACTGGTCAGAAAACCTTATTTATGTTTGTTTACTTAAGCGTGATAAGCAGTTTCTGGAGGAGAGAGAAGTCAGAGATTAGGAGGAGGTGGTAGGGAAGTGGAATGAAAATTGGGTATATATTCTTAAGAGGGTTGTCAGGGCCAGATAAAATTGTTCAAGCCACTCCAGAGCTTTCACGGTTCTTAGAATCGAAAGTAGCTCAAAATAAGCCACTGATGGTGGTCGTCACTAGACTCTGCCTGTGCTCTCCACGTAGGCCGGGGGGTGGGGGTGGGAGGGCGGGAGGGGGGAACAGGAGGAGGCCAGAAGAAAGCAGTCCAGGCTATGCTGGTGCAGAGGGGGACAGTCCATGTGCTAGAACCAAGGGTGGTGCCATGTCAACGTCCCCTGCTTTCACATTTGCTCCTGTATCTTTGTGTGAGTGGTCATCAGTGACAACTACCCTGGCTAACAACATTTGCCTCTCCTGTTCTTGGCTGGTGTTTTTGTTAAATGTGTGTTTAACCGTGGTTTGGTTTCATCAGTAGGCCCTAAGGTCAGCTGTTTTCAGGCAGCTCCTTAAAGAATGCTTTGCTCTTTTGTCTGGTCTTGTACTGGGTGCCTAAGAGCAGCTCAGATAAGTGGAAATGTGAAGTTTGGGAACAGTAAGCCTGGTGGAAAAAATTGTATGTAAATAAAATTCTCTAACGTGTTTAGCTGTCGCCTAGATTGGAATTTTCATTTAGTTTGGTCAAGCCAGCTTCGCCAGACATTTTACTGTGCTCTTTGTGTTCCAGTTGGGTTTTCAATATCTCCATCACCGCTGCCGCCACTGACAGTTATATGACACTTGCCAAATTTCAAGCACTGTGCTAAAGTTTGACATGGAGAAATTCATTTAGTACTCACAACCATCCACTGAGATGGTTCTGTTATTATCTCCATTTGAGGGGGGAAACTGAGGCACGGAGAGGTTCAGTGACTTGTCCAAGGCCACAGAGCTAGTAAATAGCAGAGCCAGAGAGGAACTGGGAAGACTGGTTCTGGAGCCCATGCTCTGAACCATTACACTGCACGTCGTTAATTTCTAGAATGCTGTTTTGAATTGTCCTTTTAAAAGAAGTTGGAGTAGATCTAGAATAAATCCTATTGTAATATCTGGCAGGATGTTCATGATGAAGGCCCAGTTCTTTGTCGTTGTCTTCATCCCTTCCTTCTTTTTTGAATATTACCATTTGGAAAATATTTCTCAATCATTTGGGCTGTGGTGGCCAGTGCTGGCATGAGTTCTGAGGATCTTCAGATATAAATACCCTTTAGCTTCACTTTTTTCCCATAAGACACATCTTGTTAAGGATCATTTGTTTCTCTAGTGTTGCCTAACAATATCCCTGTGTTACTTGTAAATATTTTTTAAGGTAATACTTTATAAAGAACTTTACTTTCCAGTTTTGGAAGTTGTCTCATGAACAAAATTCTTGATGTTTGAACATTAGATCCAAATTGGTATTTGATTTTATTTATAGTGGAAGAGATGGTTGGTTTAGGAACTTAATCTGCACTCCTCTGAGGGACACTAGCCAAGGCTACAGAAAATTTGAATTTCTTTAAACAATATAGTCCCTGTAGGACAATTGCTATGTAATTGGCCCGATGAAATGCTCAGCTGTTATCAGTCTTCTTAAAGGCAAAACCAACAAAAAACATTCTTTCTGTGCCTTTTTTTTCTCTCCTAGCTTTAGAATTCTAGGGCTATTTACTCAGTGTCTCTCTTAGTTTATACTTGCCTTTTTTTCATTAATCAACAGAGAAGATACTTTCTGGTATGATAATTAATCTGAAATCTTCTTAGTCTCCCTTTTCAGTTATATTTTTATCTGTACCTCAATATTTGCAGGTTATCTAAAAAGTTCCTTTTCAATGTAGTTAAAGCATCATAGTTTTGCTATAATGCATATGATAAAATTTAAATTGAGAACCAAATTTCATGCCTTAGTCACGTAGTAGTTGACATTGGAAAAAGAATAACTTTATCAAGTTTGGATTCCAGAAGAGTGTTTCGCTTTGCTGCTTGTTAGAATTTGGTGCCCGTCAAGATATTTTCAAATTCAAAGCATTGTATTCAGAATACTTCATCTAGGCAATGTTGTTATATTTTTTTAAATACAGACAGCTGCGTTAAACTTTCAATGACATGTTTTTTACATATGGAAATAGAATAGAAATTTTCCAAATAAAAGGCTATGCTGTAGTTAGTATTTAAGTAATAGTCTTTAAGAAGTGAGTATGTGATAATTTCTAATGTTTTAAAAATATTCTATAATTCAGAAATGGGTACCTTATTTGTGTAATCTGTGTGGAAAGAAGCTTTGCTAAAGACCTACAGGCAATTTCCTATAAAACTGAAGCTGGCGTTAGATAATATAAACTTCAGTGACAAAGAAGTATTTGAAAATGTGGATGTATAAGTTTGCTAGAGCTGCCATAATAAAGTTCTGGAGGCTGGAAGTCAAAGATCAAGGTGTTGGCAGGGTTGCTTTTTCTGAGGCCTCTCTTCTTGGCTTATAGAGGGTTGTCTTCTCCCTGTCTTCACATGGTCTTCCCTCTGTGCAAATCTGTGTCCTAATTTCATCTTCTTAAAGGACATCAGCCATATTGGATTAGGACCCACCTTAATGACCTCACTTAATTACTTCTTTGAAGGCTCTATCTTCAAATATATTTTGAGGTAATGGGGGTTAGGACTTTAATATATGAATTTGGGGGGGACACAATTCAGCCTTTAACACAGGATAAAATTATTATTTTCTCTTTGCTATTTTTAGTTGCCATGAAAGCTTTAATTTTTTAAAAAATGTACCAAACTTGAACTATAATTTAACAATCTGAGCTTTTTTTTTTTTTAACTTGGTTAGGGAAGTTAACTAAACTTTGTTTACAAAAATGCATAACAGTAAAATTGTGATAAATATCTATATTCTTTATATTTGTAGATATAGGTATCTGTTATCAAGCCTGTGTCAATACAAAAATTAGGGCAGAAAAATGTCTATATATTCATTAGGACATTTTTCCAAACCTAGACCTTAATTAAAGAGCTTTGGGAATTTTGAACTCTCTCTATGATTGGGAGGGAATATTAGATGCCTTTATTTTGGATTGCTTAAATAAAACCAAAGCTGAAGGGTTGAAAATATTCATATGACATCAAATTATTATGCAGATATACCTATGGGAGTTTGTAGAAGTCAAAATTGGGAAATCATTGATCAGCTCTTTATCTTTTCTTCTAGAATCTTGGCTATCACTTTGGTTAACATTTTAAAGGAAATCATAATACTGCTTGCTCTCGGTCATCTGCGTCATGACAAGAGCATAAATAATTGGGCTCAAAGACTTAATTTTAATTTTTCTCACTGACAAGCATAGATGATTTTGCAGATTTTGTACCAGGAAAGGGAAACATGCCATTTGCTTGTAGAGCCTGGTGAGCCAGGGGTGCTGACTGCCAACTTCCTGACTGCATAGTTCTCTGGGGGCAGGTTTGCTATGTGAGCCAGCTGGGCCAGGGCCATCCCGCCTTAGTGAATAGAGCCCAGTACACAGCGGGAGAGCAAAACCAGCAGGTGGGTGGATTCAGAGGCAGCCAGCCAGCCATGTGGCTGGCTGTTCATCCCCGCCAAGCTTCCAATTTGGTTTGAACGAGCTGCCAAAGTGGGAACCTACTCAGTATGAAGGATTCCAGGGGGTTAGGCCTGACCTTGGGTCATCCTTAGCTTAAATCCTGAAAAAAAAAAAAACCCCACCCTACATACAAGTACATATATGCATACATATACATACACACGTATGTGGTCTATCGGTTACATATTTGACCTCTCTAGTACAGTGTGGCTTTACTCTCAAAGTGATTAAGGGCTGGGTTTGCAAGGAAAGTTTGTAACCATTTAGGTACCAAACATACCTGAAGGATAAGGCATGCTCCTATCAGTCGCAGTGACTCCTGGGACAGTGATCCAAAGTGGGCAAAGAAAACATCACGCCTTCCACAGATCAGAATCTGGGGACCGTCTCCTCTCTCACCCCCATGGCCATCCAACCGTGAAAATTCAATTTTTAGGACTTGCCTAAAATGTGGGGTGTTCAGCTAAGGACTGATGTTTTATGTTTGCCTAAGAAAAATATGACCATCGGGTTCAGAGGGTGTGGCAGACTTTTCCTTAAAGGACCACACAGTGAATACTTGAGTCTTTTCAGGCCCGGTCTTTGTCGCATATAGTCAACTCTGCCGTTATAGCTCTAAATCAGCCGTAGACAGTACGTTAAGAAACTAACACACCACCGTAAAGCAATTATACTCCAATCAAGATGTTAAAAAAAAAAAAGAATGAGATTAGCTGTGTTCCAGTAAAACTTTATTTGTAAAAATAGGTGGTCTAACTTGTATTTTCTTTTTCACTTAAATTGAGGAGTTTATATTCCTCTTGGCTTGGAAATTCCATCCCAATTAATTCACATTTGGGTGAGTTAATGTAATATTATATGGCACTTCATGCCATTCAAAAACACATTCGAATTCATGGTCTCATTTGCCCTTTACAACATCCTGTGAGATAGTGGTTGCTGTCTCTGTTTTTCAAAGAAGACAACTTTTCTTTTTCACGTTTTATTCATTCAGCCTCTGTGAAAAGCTGAATTTAGAAAAATGGAGTTGAGTGTACTGGATGGAGTTAAGGCCGGTGTATTAAAACCCAGAGAGACTTTTCCCCCCAACTCCAGCTCCCCACATCCTGTGATGGTGTTACGGAGGGCCACCCTCTAACTGTGTGGCTCATGAGAAGTGAGATGCCATGGGTGGGATTGGCTGCTAGAACCGTGGTTACTGTAGCTGGCTGTGTACCATGGTTTCTGGGAGAAGGCAATAGAAATATGAATTCCTCTGTGCAGAGATTCTGATTTGGTAGGACTTGGCTGGGCCTGCAAATCTGTGTATCTGACATTTTCTTTAAGTGATTCTGAAGCAGCCGTCCTGCTATCTTCCCCTGCACTGCCAGCCTGGAGTGCTGGGCTTGATGTTAGAGAACCTCAGTTCAAATGCTAACTCAGGCTCCTACGGCTGCTGCGTGATTCCTAAGCCTTACTTCCTCATCTGTACAAAAGAGAGGGAAGTGTTAGCAGAACTTAAAAAAAAAAAATTGCCAAGCATGTTCTGGGATCCGGTGAACTTCAGCTTCATCCCTGCCTGGTGGAAAGAATTCATTGTAATTGTGATTCAGAGGTGTCCTGCTGATAGAAATGAAAGTGTCTCCTAAATGTCAGTAGGAAGCCAATAGTTTCAAAGGTGATTTTTTAATAAATTGGGGAATTTTTTTACTCAGAATGGAAATATATTAGAATATAAAGGGTTAACTACTTTTCCATATTGGTCTAAGAGGAAGTGTTTGTTAGTATATCACCAGAACTGTCTTAGGGAAAAAGTCACAGCATTTTGCTTCCCTTTGTTCCTCTCTGAAGAGGAAGAAGTTACATCAGTCAACCATGTTTTCAGAACCAAATGTAAGAGATATTTTGGCAACAAGACTGAACATCTCAACTTGGGATGTAGAACTTCCATATCTACAGAACGTCCAACCCTCATGGGTTGCATTACATAAATGGTCGCATTATATCAATATATCCCCAGGAAAACTTCTAATAATACTTGAGTTCCCCGAATAGGCTTTCCTACCAGAAAGAAAATGTTGAGAACACCCAACAGGAATATTTGGGTTTAAACCATTTCTCACTTTAAATTTAAAAATTGTATTCTGGTTTATGACCTTAATCTCTTTTTGAGTTCAGTTATCCTGAATTTATTTGTCCTTGTTAGTCCTGGATAGACTGATAAAAATCAAGGCTCAGAATCACCAGGAAGCACCCCTGTTATCACTTCTCATAATTTGAATTAATGACATGTGTAATAATTTATGTAAGGTCTGCCTGTCCCACTGTAGAATAAGCTTCAAGAGAGTGGGGCGCTCCACGTATCGCCTTTGTTCATTGCTCTATTACAATTAACAAAGCACAGTGCACAGTGTTTGGCGTCTAATGAACATTTGATAAAAATTTGCGACATGATGAAGGAGTCAAGGTCCACAATCTTTAGCAGAAATGAAAGCAACTATGAGCTTGAGTCACACAGCTTGACTTGACTGAGGCATTGAAACAGGTTGAGGAAAGCCAGACGTGTGGGGTGTGATGGGGGTTAATACATGTGGACTAGGCAAGAGCTTCAGGCTAGCTCCCTGGATTGAGTGAGTTTGAAAACTTTTGTAAGATGGGTGTATGTGAGGTGGCATTCCTGAAATGTCAGGGTAACTATAAAATTGCTTGCCATGAATACCTTTCTGGATTCTAGGTAGCAGACTTTAACAATTGCCAACTTTTCTTCCTCATTAATGTTGAAATAAATTTGTCTTCAGATGTATAGTCTCATTTATCAGTTTGATACAGGTACTCTTTGTTCAACTCTAGAGAGCATCTTCTTATGTGAGTTATTTTTCCCTTTAGAATATTGTACATATAGCCCCACATGGCCATGTGTAGCAAATGAAAGCTCAAACAGTTAAAACATATTCTCCATAAAATGCCTTAATTTATTCTAAACAAGTAGAAATGAATTCATTGCTGTCATTTTAGGAAGATGGCACATAAACAATTTAGCATTTAATTGTTATATGAACAACAATTAGTCAGCCTATCTGTTCACTGGGGTATTTCTTTTTTAACCATAAAGTAGCTTGAACACCAGTAAATTAAACATGGGCAGCTAGCTCAACATCAGTGAAACACTTTCTTAAACCCTTTTTCTTCTGCTAAATCCTATTTAACAGTCCAATGTATCTCCCCAGGCAAAACAATTAGTATTTGTTTCGTTAAGTACACTCTTAGAATGTGAACCAGTTTCCCTGGCACCACCTTCTACTTGTCAGCCTTAAAGTATTGCCTGAAAGATCATATATTTATCATAGCAATCTTAAAATTAAATGTGGTGGCATCTTAAATATATCCCTTTGCTCTACCCGAGACAGACTGACTGAAAGGCACCTATGTGTCCTCAGCTGGTCAGTTCTCAGAAACAGCTGGCTGAGGGGGCGATGTCTTGTCCTGTTTTTCTGCTCAGACTTCGAGCCAGATAATAAATAAGCCGGGGCCTGGGTTTTGATCTGTGGAGATGCTAATTTGCCATGATAAATCACTGTGGAGTTTGCTTGGAGAAGGGGCCAGGGTATCCATTTTCTTTCTAGGTAAGATATTAATTCAATTTAATTTGAAATGTTAATGCTTGGTTTGAAGGTTTACCTAAGGAAAAATGTGGTGTTAAAGAGGTTCCCAGTTCTGCAGGATAGGACTCTGAGCCTTTTGCTGAACAATTTCACAGTACGACTGTGCAGAATTTAATTATTTTCATGGCGACTCTTTTCCATAGCTCTCTTTGTGCAAATTTCATTACACTACAGGTTTTTCTTCCTAAAACATAACATGCTGGATGTTTGGATTAAATATAGAATATTTGGATCATCTGCCAAAAATACAGGAGACTCTACTTCTCAGGTGAATTGAGGTCATTTTGTAAGGACTGATGCTGCCACAAAGCTTTGGAAGAAGCATTTACAAGCAAAACATTGACAGAGTTTTAATTTTATTTAACGACCTGCTTCCTACCAGCGATCTTGGCACCCTGTGCAGTGATTTGCAATCAGTTAATCACACAGAATGTTATAACATTGCAATAAGGACCTTGCGTTCTAAGAGTCTCATAAATCCGCCAGCAACAAAAAACAGGAATTGCGTGCTCAGAGCCCTCTCCGTGCAAAACCCCAAATCAGGAGGTGATTTTAATGCTCCGTTTTCTAACATGTCCTCAGAAGCCTCAGTACTTTCTTGTAGATTCTGAATTTTGAAGTTCCTATTTCTCAAAGATGGTTTGGGCTGTCAGTATAGGAGTCTGTAAGTGTTCAATTTAGACACCAGTCCTTTAGATGGGAGGGATTCTTGATTCTTCTGGATGGCTGAAAGAAGACTATGGCTTTGGTTATTTCCCATGAATTCAGGGCAATCATGCTCAATTGCAGTAGGCCATATTTTGGGGAGTCTTTTAGGAATGAATCAGAAAGGAAACATGTTTCCGTCCTGGGAATCCACTGACATTTGCTAGAGGCAGATGGCAGAAGATGGGATGGTGAGATATTAGGAGTCAAGGAGAAAGAGACTTCACATACTTGGCTTTGCCAAAAGCTTCTAGAATCTGTGTTTAGGATCTTAGGCTTGTATTCTTGTCATTTCAGATGCACCCTTGCAGTTAACTGTTTAGCTATGCTGGATTTTTTTTCTTCTTATTTTAGTGTAGTAAATATGGAGCTATTAAATATTCTTAAAATTACATAAGCCTGAACTCTTGGATAAATGTAGGTTGTGTTTTCTTGACTTGTTTCCATATGGCTCTGTTTTGGGGATGTTATTATATAACAAGAATATGGAATGTATAATTCTTAATATACATTCCATCTGATTAAAATGGAACCTTTTAAGAAACTAAAGGCTTTTAAAGCTGCGTTACTTCCAATGAGTAGATTAAACTTCTGACTCTTGATGAATTTATTTCTTCCAAAAATAGTTAACCTATTTTTGATTACTTGTTAATGTATCCAGATCGGCATGATAGATTATACACAAAGTAGAGCTCATCCTGTATTTTTAGACGCTTGATGCTTCTGTTCAGCGTGAGCTCTGAAATACACCCGCGAAGTTTTGCATGTGCAAACTGCTTTTCACTGGCACATAGCTTGGAAGGAGAAAACAAAAGGAATGTTTGGGCCAAAATGTGATGGTCTGTTAGTCAGCATAGACACGAGGCCCTATTTTGCATTTGGGCTCCAGTGTGAGGAAGTACAGTCACACACTGATGTGTCCCCAAGGACTGCGGACTGGAATCCCATCCCCCTTGAAAGGAGAATGCAGCAGTACTGCAAGGGGGAGGGTGTGTTTAGCTGCCTTTTAGGTAGGTGATGTGATATTTCCCTGTCATTCAAAGATGAAAAGATAAAGAATCCATCTTCTCCTACCTCCTAAACCAAGTTTCAGCAAACGTAGACTAAAACGATGCTTTTTCCAATGTAATGAACTTTAGGTGTATTTTCTGGTACTTCACTTTTACATGAAGGATTTGAATGAATGAATCAATGAATAGATTAATAAATGAATGCATGAAGGAATAAACTTGATGAATATTGAACAGTAGAGGTGGCTGAGTGGCATAGTGGTGAAGATAGAAGGCCTGAGTTCAGATTTACCACCTGTGAAAACTTTAGCAAGTGTTTAAACTTGGTGTATGTCAGTTTCCTCATCTGTAAAATCGGATTTCTGATAGTATCTACTTTGTAGGTGGTATGAGGGTTTTATAAGACAAAATGTACAATTCTGAGAACTTTGGAAGCACTTAGTAGACATTGTTATTGTCACTGTTACTGTTATACCTTGTGTTAAAAAAGGAGCAGAGCATTAGGAAGAACATTTAGTTGCTTCATCCACTGGGCCGCTTCCAAAATAGTTGCTCTGGGGACCTGAAGGACATATTATGTCTCATTGGAGTATTATCTAAATAGACACTTCTCAAAAAACATTCCACTGTACATGATAGAAAGTTCCCATAATCAGATGGTACTGGGAAATGGTGGTTTGGCGACTACACAACTTCTTCAAAACTTTCATCGTGCTCATGTGTACTGTGACTCTTCAAAAGTGGCACTTCCCAAACCTATTTAATCACAGCATCCTCTTCTCCAGCCCAGAACCTTGCAGGGCTACTATTCCTTAAAATATACTAGGAAAAAAAACAGTGATGTAAGTGGGTGTTGAAATAAACTCATTGTGCATGGCACAACCTTCGAATACATCCTTTCTCCCGTAGGAACAATTGAAATCCAAACGACATATGCCGACATGATTTACCACGTGGGTTGTCTTCTGAATTCCAAATACAACACAATGAATTTTAGATAGAGTTTTGTTTAGCCCCTAGGCCAGCATTTGGGCCTGTGGATAAGGATTTGTGTCCAGTCCTCTTAGGGCTTTTCTGGGTCACCTTCCTTGGACTTATTCAAATGCACCATGTGCTGAAATTAGTCATTGCTGATGAAGCGCAGGAGGTTATGTGCTTGGGCCTGGAGGCCTGATCTGACCTCTGATCTCTCAGCCTCATCTCATGCTGCTCTGTCCTTTCTCTCCCTGTGGTCCAGCCATAGGAAGTTCTTCTGCTTATGTGAAAGGCCAGCCACCCCTGCCCCTTTTCTACATCTATTTCCTCTTTCAGGAACATCCTCTCCTCCACCCTTTATTCTCAACCTGGTAAACTCTTGTTCGTCTTTCAAGACCCCAGCTCCAGGGTCACTTTCCTCCAAATGCCTATCCAGACCCTCCCAATCTGGGTTAGGAGCTTTCCTTGTGATTCTATAGTGTCCAGTAAATCTTTGTGTTACTTTCCACCATATTTTGTCACTTGTTTTCCCTCTGGACTCTTAAGTTGCTATATATTGTTTGTTTGAGATATTTACATACATTGAATGCTCAGATATTAACTCTATTATTTAATCATTTTTGTGGAAAGAATTTCAAGGCACGGAATACTGCCATCACTCTAGAAAGCGCCCTTATACCTCTTACCAACCAACCTTCACTCCCAGAAGCAGCTACTCATCTGTTTTCCATCAACCACAGGTTAATTTTGCTTATTCTAGAATGACATGGAATCAAATACTATGTACCTTTATGTGTCCAGGGTTTTTTCGCTCAACATACTGTTTTTGAGATGCATCCATACTGTTGCATGAATCTGTAATTGGTTCCCTTTTATTACTAAGGAATCTTGCTTAGATGAATTTATCACAATTATCCAGTCTTCTGTGGATGGATACCTGGCTTATTTCTAGTTTTTGGCTCTTATAAGTAAAACTGCTATAAACAGTCTGTACAAGGCTTTTTGTGAATTACGTTTTCATTTTTCTTGGCTAAATACCTAGGAGTAGAATTCATCCTAGAATTGGTGCCTATTTAGCTTTTAAGAAACTGGAACAGTTTTTGAAGTGATTGTATGGGCTATAAGCTTCCTGGGTGCTGAGACAAAGTCTTGTTCAACTCGGTTTCCCTGGTGTCCGACCCAGTGCAGGGCACATACTAGGCACTCAGTGTTGATTGAAGAGTGAATGGACAAGAAGCTCAAAACAGTTTTCCTTCTGACACACCCTCTACTAACTGAAAAAATAAATAATGCTTTGTCCATCAGAGGGATGGAAACTTGACTGGCTAAATGTGGGCTTATTCCAAGCAGATGAAAAATGGGGAATAACTGCTCCCTTCTGACCCTGCCCTGGACCTACATGTGCAGGTGAAGCCAAGTATATAGATAGACACGGGACCATAGAAGGGTCCTGATCACCAGCAGCTGCAAAACTTACCTCCTAAAGTTAAAACTCCCAGCATTCCCGTTCAAAACCCTCCACAACCTACTCTTCCAACACATCCCCACCCCTTTGATTTATCTGCACAAACTCGTAATTCCACCAGACCCAACAGCTCTCTTTTCTTATGGCATCCAGCATTTCCTCCCCTTTGCAGTAGGGGTGAGCTCTACCTAAAATACCTCCACCCGAGGCCACCTCTTCCTGTTGACATTCTGGTCAGCCAGGCTCAATTCCAGTTCTGTCTTTGCTCTGAAGCCTGTCCTGGCTACCACATCTAAAAGTGCTCTCTTTGGAAGATCTCTGAAGTGGTGTCCGCCTGTGGACAGTGTTCATTAGCCTCTTCTATAGTTATCTGTGTCTGCATCTTCCTACTCCGTGAGGTAACAGGCTATCAGAGGGCAGTGTGCTCAGTGGCCCTTATTGGTCTGGAAGGCGCTGGAGCCATTGGTCACTAAGTCGCTGAGGCTACTTGCTCTTTGCTCTTGGTGGCTGATTCCACTAAAGAGAAGTTAAATTGTATGGTAATGCTATGGCTCCTTCTTAAAAAGAGTTGTTTACAGAAGAAAGAGATCTGTCTAAAAGGAGGAGGATGTAGTGCAAACTTGGGAATTTGTGTCACCTGGTAGATAATTAAAGGGAAATTCGTTTCTTAGGCTCCAGTGTTAGTCATAGGTCACAAGTCAGGAAGCACAAATATTAACATCTAGAGTAGCTCCACATGACATTTGTATGCATAAGACAATGTAAAATCATCTCCTGGAGGAAGAGATGGCTCCAAGGAGTAAAGTAATTAATCTTAGTATATATGTTCTCATTTGATTCCTGTTTTAATAAAGTCCTAATTTTGCCTCTGTTCTGCAAACTGCCTACTTCTCTAATGGTACAATTTCTAAAAGTATTTAAGTTTAATTTCCAGAAAGGTAATATAGTAATCTTTGCTCTGATTGCAAACATAAATATGAAAAGAATGCTAAGTGTGAAAATTTACATTGAACAAAACATTTTCTATATATTATGTTGTACTTTTAAAATTTTAATCATTTTTGAGTGACATAAATTCAAAGCTGCAGTTGGAGAAGATATTGCAGGGTTTGGTTTCTCAGCAAATGTTATTTCAAACAGATGAGAATTACAAAGTGTTTCTCGTTTTTAAGAAGAAAAAATTTTATGTTGCTCTGACAACTGTAAATACCAATTTCTCAGAACAGAAAAAGGCATGTAAGTTCTTTGACATCTCATAATTTTGTAGTTGATCAAGAGAAAAAAACACTCATTTATATACCTTTAAAGAATTGGGTGCCTTTTTTAAAAAGTCTGGTAATAACATAATTATTAAGAAGTAGGTAGAACTAATTAGCTTGGGTGTGTTTGATCTAATTGCTTGCCTTCTTCTGGTTTAAAGAAAAACGCTGGATCTGGTATGCTTAAGAGTTTTAACATCTGCTTTTCCCTCTACTGAACCAGTAAGAAGTAAATGCAGCATTAAAATTCCTAGGTTGATTTCCTGCATTATTCACCTGGCAGAGAAATGAATTCAGTTCTTCTTTCAGCAAAATGAGAGGCATAACTCTTTCAGTGTGGGTAGGGTCATGCAGAAGGCAGTTTCCAGTTTTATTGCCATGGTACTTAGCAGTCCCTGGTCTCTACAGCCTTAAGAGGAATTCAATGCCATGAAAATACTGCCCCGTCCTTGTAGCTGGAGACCTACATATTGTTTAATTCAGCGCAATCTTAAAAAGCTGTCCCTGCTTCTTAACAGGGACTCTGAGGAACATGATAATTTATTTATCATGGTGAGGAACATCTTAATTTGTTTTGATTTAAAATTTGAGCTTGACATACTCCCTGATTACCTGAATGTATGCACAATTTGAAACGTACAAAATTAAGCAGAGGAGTATAATAACCGCTCATGTACCATCACCCAGCTTCAAAAAATTAGGAAATTATGGCCAGTGGCGTTTTATCTAGATTCCTACCCACCAATCCCCCATGCCCAGCAACAACACACACCCTGTGCTATTTTGAAGCAAATTCTAAAGATCATCTGTAAACATTTACTGATACATAACATTTCAGTATGTATCTCTGAAAGATAAGGCTCTCTTTTTTAAACTATTATCACACCTAGGAAAAATGATCAAAACTTCCATAATATCAACATACAGTCAGGGTTCAAGTTTCCAATTGTTTTATAAATGTAGTGCGTGTGTCCTTTTTCCAGCTTGTTTTTTGGACTCAGTATGCAAATAAAGACCACACATTGCAATTGGTTGCTGTGTATTTTCATGCATTTTTTAACATAAAAGTTTTAATTATGAAAATTTCAAGCTTACAGAAAAGTATAGAAAATCTGTATCAGGCATGCATTTAACAGATGTTAACTTTATACCATATTTGCTTCAGACATCTCTTTGCCTTTTTTTTTTTTTGAAAGAAATGTTAGATATGAAATCCCTTCCCCTTATCTTCTTCTTTTTTCCTATTCAGAGTTATCCAATATCCTGTAATTGGTGTATATCATTTCCACAGTGTGTTTTTATGCCATAAACATATATATGTATCAATAAACATATATTTTTTGTTTTGTTTTAACAAAACAAAAATATGACATATTGTTTATCGTTTATGGATACATATAAATGTAGTGGAAAACAAAAAAAATGATATATTGTTTATGGATACATACATACGTAGTGATAGTATAAAAGAGCCTGCCCTCCTTCCCTTTCTCCCCTGCTCCGTGTATATGTGTGTGTATATGTCTATTTGCAACTTATTTTTTTCACTCAACGTGCATATTTGTACATGTAGCACAAATAGTTAATTTTAAACTGCTGTATGCTCTTCCATTATGTGAATAAACACCAGCATATTCATTAACTTACTAATGAGCAATTAGGATGTTTCCAATATTTTTTTATTACAAACGCTTCTCAGTAAACATCCTTTTATGCACATCTCCTTGTGCACCTGAGTGAGAGTTTATATAGATTATGAACACCTAGAAGTAGTAGGGATGTCTTTGGTTTCGCTGGGTATTACTGATTTCTCTCTAAAATTGTATAGTATAACTCTCAGCAGCAATGTACGAGAGGTCGAGTTTCTCCAGATTCTCCCCAACACTTAGCATTGTTAGGCTTCTCAGTATTTGCCGATATCATGGGTATGGAATGGGTAACCCCTTTCTTTCAATTTGTACTTCCTTAATTACCAGTGAGGTTTAGTTCCTTTTTAATATTTATTAGCTTTTTAGGTTTCTTCCTCTCTGAAGTGCCTGTTTATAAAGGTTTTTTTCTAACAGCAGATATTAGAACTTCAGAAGTCTCCAATCTTAATTATACAGACACGTTCATTCTTTTTGAATGGGCTCAATATATTTCGTACTTTGAGAAGTAGTTTTCCGAAAAATCATATTTATAGTTATATGTAGACATTTAAGATTAGAAAAGGACATTTGTGAGAGCTGAGCCCTTTTAAGATGGAGAAAAATCAACTGTATGAACAGAAGCTACTAAAAATAATGTCATTGACTGTTCTGTCTTACTGAGACTTTGACCATCTGCCTTATTTTTTCATTTGCTCACTTTTTTTTACCTCCTATATTTTCCTCCGGAGTTCCTATACTTCTCTCAATAACTGATCAATGTTATTTTACACACACTCAACACATTCTAAAATCTATCAGCTTCATCTTCCTTCCTGGAAATTTCCCTTCCAGAATCCTCTGTCCTCTTACTCTAATATGCCCTTGTTGCTCTCCTGGCCAGCAGTGTAGCTGTCACCTGGGACATCTCTTCATATCTCTCCTGTGTTGGATCCTATTGTCCTCAATCCCAATCTTTCTCTTTTATGGCATATTCCTTTATTTGATGGAGCATATCCCTAAATCTTCCTAAGAAAAGGTCTAATAATGAAAGGATTTTTTTTTCCAAATCAGTTGAAATGTCGTTTTCATTTCATTTATTTATTTTTGCTACTTTTATACTTGGTTTTTATAATACATCTGGGCTTAGAATTCTATACCAAAATTATTTTCCTGGGCTTCCCTGGTGGCGCAGTGGCTGAGAATCTGCCTGCCAATGCAGGGGACACGGGTTTCAGCCCTGGTCTGGGAAGATCCCACATGCTGCGGAGCAACTAGGCCCGTGAGCCACAAGTACTGAGCCTGCGCGTCTGGAGCCTGTGCTCCGCAACAAGAGAGGCCGCGATAGTGAGAGGCCCGCGCACCGCGATGAAGAGTGGCCTCCGCTCGCCACAACTAGAGAAAGCCCTCGCACAGAAACGAAGACCCAACACAGCCAAAAATAAGTAAATTAATTAATTAATAATAAAAACAAAAAACAAAAAAACAAAAACTAAATGAGTACTTCTGTATTAAAAAAAAAAATTATTTTCCTTCAGAATTCTGAAGGATTTGATTCTTCCACTTCTCAGCGTTGCTGTTAAAAAGTCTGATGCCATTCTGATTCCTAATTCTTTGTTTGTAAACTGTTTGTGCTTTAGGAAGCCTCTAGAATTATCACTTTATTAATTCTTGGATGAATTTTATAATATGCCTTAGTCTGGTCTTTTGTTAAAATCATTTTTACTGGTTATTCATTAGACTCTTTCAATCAAGAAATATATTTCCTTCGAATCTGTGATATTTTCTTCTTTAAAAAATTGCTTCTCTTCAGTTTTATCTTACTGGAACTGTTTCCAGTTATAAATTGGACCTCTTGGAGCCTCTGATTTTTCTGTTTTGTTTTTTCTGTTTATTTCCATTTCTTCATGTTTTTGTTCTACTTCCTGGGAGATGTTCTCATCCTTAACCTCCTACTTTTCCATTGATTTTTTAAAAAATTCAGCCAGCATATATTTAATTTCTAAGAGATTTTTCCGTGTTCTCTTATAGTTCCTATTTTATGGAATCTTGTTTGGTGGCCGAAATAGCTTTAAAAATTTTTTTGAAGATGTTAATTATGGTTTTTGGATGTTTTCTTCAGCTTCTTGTGTTCCTGAGTTGTGTTCCATTTTCAAGTTAGGTTTGTTTTAAGCTCTCCTTTTCATATTCCATAGTGTACCTACCATTGTGGATTGGTGTGAGGTTTGAATTGAATGCTTGACTCAAGGTCAAATAATGTTAGTGGCTTAAAGAGAGAAGCCCTATTATGCAGTTCTATCTTGACTACATTTTCAGCTTCATTCTTACTGAGAAGACAAGGATTAGAATAAATGAAATTGTAAGGTACTTTCTAAACATAAGAATTCCAAATTGGTGATTCCCACAACTCTAATTACAGTAGGTAGAATTTTTGAATAAGGTATTCACTAATTCATTCATTCATTTGACATTATATATTGACACCTACTATTGTTAGGAACTGAAATTTACTCAGATATTGTTGGACTAGATGTACATCTTCTAGTTCCTATTTCTTAAAAAATGTTACTTTTTAGTTTTAAGTAAACTCAGAAGACTAAAGTATAGGAATCCAAATTCTAAAAAGAACATTATCAATTCACTGCTATGGACAAATGGACTCAGGGTATAAAATGAGATCTTTTCTGAAATATATTTCACTGAGGAGATGTTAGATTTTCCAGGCAAGAGCAAAGACCATACCTGAATCTGTATCATTTTTATGGGGAGCTATAAACTCAAATGAACCTCATCTATTTTCTGGAATAGGTTAATAGAAATTGTGTATCTTTCTAAATAGATATAACCCCCTACACAGCACTTGCCAATGACTTGTCATACAGTTGTATTAAAACTGATCTATACATATTTCACATCCAGAAGAGACATCTAATTTATTGCCACAGTATTCTGTTTATATCAGACATGTAGAAGCTATGCTATTGGAATAACAGAGAGCCCTTTATAATTTTATAGTCCAAGTATATGAAAGAGTATGGACTTTAAAAAAACTTACCATGGAACATGTACAAAAATAGAATCATTTAATGAATTAACGATTACCGACACAGCCAATCCTGTTTCATCGATGCCCTTTTCTCTTGTCCTCTCATGTTAGGTTATCTTAAAGCAAATCCAGGATATCCTATCATTTCATCCCAAAATATTCAATAGTTCAGTATCTTTCTCTAAAAGATATGGACTCTTTCTCTTTTTTTAAGCATCACCACAGTATCATTTTTTTTTTTTTTAATGTGGACCATTTTTAAAGTCTTTATTGAATTTGCTACAACATTGCTACTGTTTTATGTTTTGGTTTTTGTGGCCATGAGGCATGTGGAATCTTCGCTCCCCGACCAGGGATCAAACCCGCACCCCCTGCATTGGAAGGCAAGGTCTTAACCACTGGACTGCCCGGGAAGTCCCCACGGTATCGTTATTACACCTTAAAAAATTTAACAGTTTTTACTTAAAATCATACTCTCAGTACTTGAATTTCTCTGATTGTCTCAATTTTTTTTTCCCTTGGTTTGTTTGAATTGGGATCCAAATAATTTCATGTATTGCATTTGGTTTGTGTATCTCACAAGTCTTTTAATCTAAAGTTCCGTTGCCTTTAAAAGAAATCTTACAACTTGTTGAAAAGACTGGGTTGCTTATTTGGTGAAAAGACATTTTTTTTTTCTGAAAAAAATATATTTTCTGAAAAATTTTCTACATTCTGATTTTGCTGATTGCTTCCCTGTGGTGTCACTTAACGTAGTCTTCTGTCTCTATATTTCCTGTAAACTGGTAGTTGGGAATAGACATTTGATATTTGACTAGATGCAGGCTTTATTTTTTGACATGAAAAAATCTTCATAGATGGAGTTGTCTGTTTCCTATATTGTAGATGTTGTATATTTCCTCTTGCATCCCATCAGGAGGCTTGAGGTGTCCGTTTCTCTCTTTGTGATATTAAGATTGACCCGTGGGTTCGGATGTTGTCCATCCATTATAAAGTTCCCCATCAGCTCTTCTCCTAATGCTTTTAGCAGCCATTGATGATGATTGCCCGAGTCTGCTATAGATGTTATATACAGGGTTAAGAGTCTCTGAATTTGGAAAACCTCACCTATTTCCAGCTTCCCACCCCTGATTTATTCTGGCATCTTGGTCATTTATTGTCTCTTTCTTTCTTAGTCTATAATAGATTTATTATTCTCTAGTGCACTATTCCCCAAAGTATATTACATAGAACACAACACTGAAAAGTACACTATGAGAAAAAGCTCCCCGAGTTTGGGACCTGCCACATACAGTTTTTCCCTCTCAGAGATTAATAATACAGGTGAACCTATTAAAGTTCTGAGGAATTTGTCAATAAAGAAACTTGATTAACCCGGAGTTTCATCAACTTACTTGATCACTGTGTTCTTTTATCATTATACCTATTAGTGTCCTGATTAGAGAAACACACTTTGAAATGCATCTCAAAGAAGAGGGGAAGGTGGAGGCACTTGCCCCGTTCTCCCATGGGACTTGCTGATGTTAAGGTCATGACTCAGTAACATGGGCACCCTTCTGGGTGAGAGAGTGTGAGAGCAAATCAAAGTTCACACAGAGACAATTGACGTATCATAATGCATCTTGTGTTAACATAATTGTAACCTCATTGTTACAATGAGGTTGTTACAATACATTGTTACAATGTATTGATTGCTTCAATTGCTGTGTTTCTTATCAGTGTTGCCTGCATAACCAACATAGATTATTCCAAATATGTTAATTACTGGTAAGAAAATAAAGTCCAACTCTAACAGTCACAACTTAAAAAAATTATGAGCTTGCTTTCTTACATTACACATTTACACGTATACAACCCCAGAGTACACTTCGGTTGTTTTATTTCAGGTGTACGATTGGTACGTGAGGAGTAATGAAGGGAATCCTAACACTCATTGAGATCGTTGGCTTCAGATATCCAGATTGGTTTTTATGCCAGATGTTCACATGCTGTTTGTGGCTCACTATGGGAAATGCAGTTGAGCAAAAGCAGTGAGGGAGACCAACTTTCCTTAGCTCTGAGGACACCTTGAGTTTTGTACAATAAGTGTTTTCCATTAGAAGGAAAATGCTGTGCATTAATGCTCCTGAGAAAAAAATAGTGATTGCCAGTAATGCCATCAGGAAACCATTTTGTAAATGTTTCACAGTATAAGCATGAATCGATCATTAAATGGGGGACTACAACTTATTTTGCAGACTTGGAATATGAATGACAATTTTTTTGAGGTGGTGTTATTCTAGGAAAGTGTGAATTTTGATTATAGGAACTTGCACGAGGGATACAGTAGTACAGAGTATGAGTCTGAACACTTCATTAAAATAACCAAGAACAGAGCCAAGACCCAGAGAGAAGCTCTGTTTTGTGAGTCTTCTTGGGGAGAATGGATTGGGATAAGACACGGAGAGGGCTGACACGCATCATCAATGATCCAAACATTGACTCAACGTGCTTTTGTAGCACTGGCCTGCTGTCTGCCTGGCCATTGGGTAATGTGGAGTTAAATTCAGACCTGGACAGTTAATGTTTATGATGGAAGTTATCCTGGTGCTTTTAAATTGAAACAAAGCTTTTCTTTAAAAATTATTGGGATTTAAAATGCTTTTCTATTCAGAAAATCCAGAAAAAGGCAAAGACTACATGAATTAAATATTTTAAAACAATAGACAACCGCTTTCTTTATGACAAACTACTGTTAGGTTTGCTGTTCATAGAAGGGAAGATCATGTGTAGATTTTGACCATGGACCTTATCTTCCACTCATTAGGTAGCTTTCCAAATCCTGTGCTCTGAGGGCTGTGTGGGCTCAACTCAAATACGTGTTGTAGGGAAGACTGAAAGTAGAAGGGTGGGGCATATGTCCGGAAATTACCCTAAAAACATTATTTTAAATGCAACTTAAGGTAATAAATTTGTATTCCTTGAGCAGAAAGCAGTTGAAAAATGAATTCATTTGTTGCACTTCTAGAATAGTATCTGGTGCATTACTGAGCCAAAACACAGGTGTAAACATTCTCCTACAGTATAAGAAGTTTAAGAGGCCTGAATGATGATTTCAGTTCAATCCTTCATGAACTGAAGCCCAGAGAGCGGAAGTGACTCGCCCAAGGTTACATTTACCTTGTGGTTTAAAAGATTTCATTCACTTCTCAGCTTGGGAGGCACTTCATTCATTTTCAGTGTGACACATGGTTGCATTTTACACCTTGACTTTACAGTCTAGTCTTGCAAATAACCAATTATCCAGTTGGCTCAAAAGAATAATAATGATGGTGAGCTGATGCAGGGAAGGCCAATTTTTCTTCCCGCTCGTGTCAGCTTTTCAGGTGCCGATACCACGGTTGTATGTCACCCAGATCCCACCTTCTCTTCCTTCATAGTTTGAAATTCCAATAGCAGGTGAGCAAAGTGTGAAAATGATAAATGCAAATGTCAACAAACGCATTTTTAGCCCATCAAGGCTGCAATGAAGGGCTAAAAATGGGGGGATTTGGGGAACTGTCTCTGGGTATCAGCACATCATACAGCCCATGGCCTGGGTGTTTTCCGCCCCCTGCCCATAAGACAAAGGGGATAGTACCAGCCAAAATGTGTATACTTAATCATTTTTAGAAACTTCATGAGAAGACTTACTTAGACCCTACAGTGAGACTGAGGAAATTTCTTGCGAAGGAAGAAGTTTTAGGCTGTGGAGAAAAGTTCAGCTAAATAGGAAAAAAAATCCTTGCACCAAGATTCTACTTCTCCACTTGGTTTAGCTAGGCTTTGATGTGATTTAGCCTATTTGTCCTTATTTTAAGGTTAATAATGCTCACTCTGTTGAGTTTCCAGAGGTATGGGAAGGAGCAAATTATTTCTTTTATGTCAACTAAGAGGGACAGTTGTGTTGAGACAGTAGATCAAAAGGTTCTTTGTAGTTTGAAGTTTTGTTTCATCATAAGAGCATTTGGTTTTTTATCTGACCAAATTATGATTGTGTTAATATTTCTTTGCTTATTAAAAAATGAGGTATTCTATTTTTTTGAATTTTTGAATTTTATTTTATTTTTTTATACAGCAGGTTCTTATTAGTTATCCATTTTATACATATTAGTGTATATATATCAATCCCAATCGCCCAATTCATCACACACCCCCACCCCACCACCACTTTCCCCCCTTGGTGTCCATATGTTTGTTCGCTACATCTGTGTCTCAATTTCTGCCCTGCAAACCGGTTCATCTGTACCATTTTTCTAGGATCCACATATATGCGTTAATATACGATATTTGTTTTTCTCTTTCTGACTTACTTCACTCTGTATGACAGTCTCTAGATCCATCCACGTCTCAACAAATGACCCAATTTCGTTCCTTTTTATGGCTGAGTAATATTCCATTGTATGTATGTACCATATCTTCTTTATCCATTCGTCTGTTGATGGGCATTTAGTTGCTTCCATGACCTGGCTATTGTAAATAGTGCTGCAATGAACATTGGGGTGCATGTGTCTTTTTGAATTATGGTTTTCTCTGGATATATACCCAGTAGTGGGATTGCTGGGTCATACGGTAATTCTATTTTTAGTTTTTTAAGGAACCTCCATACTGTTCTCCATAGTGGCTGTATCAATTTACATTCCCACCAACAGTACAAGAGGGTTCTTTTCTCCACAAAAAAAGAGGTATTCTATTTTTATTTCTAGTAATTTACAGGCATTTTGATCACAAATAAAATTGGATGATTAATTCTACTCCCCAAGAATTCTGCTTTCTGGATCAACGAGGGTTTATTTTAACAAATGTTTTTTCAGTTTAGGGTTCTGTATGACGATCCTACTCTCTAGGGCAGAGCGTGTGGAAAAAGGTGGCTGACCTTGAGAAATATACAATTGCTGTGCTGGAGTTCTTTCAGGGTTGAAATGGAGGAATAAAATCAGAAATCACAGGACGGTTTCTAATTTCAAAGACAGACTGTCTGACCTTGCCTAAGTAGTTCAGGTAGAAACCAAGAAGGAACGTGGAGAAGGAAATTGAGTTGCCCTCCAGGTGACACACAAGCTCAACATGAATACATATGGGATTACAACGTGGGCCATTTCATTCACTTTAGGGTCCAGGAGATGTTTTTCTCCTGGATTTTTATTCTTATTTGAAAAAGTTCTGATTAAATCTCTCTCTCTACCCGCCTTATACTCACACACAAATGAAAAATCTCCCCCCATGTTTACTCTTGGTTCTCTATCTTCCTGAACTGGAGCCTACAATTTAAGATAAAAGAATTCTTTCTGAAATGTATTGGGTTCTTTGGCTCTTTTTGAACAAGTCTTTTCTTGAAACCGTGAAGGGGACTTCCCGGATGCCTAGAATCACCAGTATTTTGGATTCTTTGCTGCATGTTTCATAGCCCAGAGGAAGGAAACTTACATGGATTAAGGACTTCCCTTCTGCCCGCTTTGTCACATTTGTCAGCAATCACCTCCCAACTGCCTCTTTCAGTGGATGAGTGTTCATTCTCCCTGTAGCGCCTCTTGCGCCCTGGCTGGACCTTCCGTGGGCTAGGAGGCAGCGCTGTGGCTGGTGGCTTAGGTGAACTGTTCTCCAGTGTGTCAGCCTCTGCTAGATGGAAGTTCTGAGGCGTGTTTTTGTTTTTTAGGTTGTATAATATTAAACATCAGTAGTTTAACTGGGAACGTTTATCTTTAGAGGTGAAATGGTTTTATTTCCATGGCTAGGAAAAGGAGTTAAAAGTGTGAAAATGTGTGGTGACCACAGACAGGTGAAGGACAGAGAACATTCTAGGTTGATCTGTATTGCCCTGATAGTGAAATCATTGCCTGGGTTTTTTTTGTGTTTACCTGATTGAATGAGGGAGGTTCCTAATTTTATAGTAATTACTGTGTCGGTTTGGAGGAGCTCAGAATGTCTTTTTCTTTCTTTTTTTTGGTAAGTGACTGTTCAAAATTTGGTACTTAGGGAGGTTAAGCATTACACATCCAGGGTGTCTTAATTCTGCAAAGATGGTCAAGTCATTTCCAGCACAACGAGAAATGGGGACCATGAGAATCTTGAGCAGATGAGCAAGTGGGAATGATCCTCTGAGTTCAAATCTGGATTACTTCCTAGCTGCACAATGGGCAAGAATTTAGCCTGAGCTTCAGTTTCCCAATCTGTAAATTGTGCGTTACAACATTTTGAGGCTTAAGGAGATGATGACTGTAAAAGGCCTGGAACAGCTGCTGTGCTCAGAGAAGGCACCGTACACATGGTGGATTTAGAGGCATTTTCAGTGGTCATGTTTTCAGTAGTGAGTGAGAGCCCAATATTTGAGGTACGGGATTAGGATCAACAGAATCAAGTCACCCCAATGTAAATGGATTTTTTCTTTGTGCCCCATTGATACCTAGAGTTAGGGGTGGCCTAAACCTTTGAGCAGAGCTGTGGAGTGCAGCCTCACCTCCTTTCCCCAACCCCTCCCTTCCCCTCCCCTCCTTTCCCTTCCCCTTCCCCCTTCCCTCTCCTCCCCTCCCTTCCATTTTCTCCCCTCCCTTCTCCTCCCCACCTCTCTCCTCCCCTCCTCTCCCCCCAGGGTCCTCCTGGGCTGGCTTTGGAGGCACAGGTCAGCTCCTCCAGGTGACCTGTGTCTACTTCCTGCAGCCCTGGCTGCCCCTCTCCCACTGGCTCTGCCTCCTATTGGAAGAAGTGATGAAAGGGGGTGTAGCAAAGGAAGCGCATCCCTGAAGGTGGAGCCTTGTGTGGACATTTTGCTCTTCATTCCAGCCAGGCCTTGCTTCCTGTCTCCGCTAATAACCAAAGATCCTTGTCAGGAGCGTAAAAATGACAAGCATTTTTGTCACCACAGTGCTGGCAGTTATGTGTATCCATCTAAATAATAGAGGCTTTGAATAAAATGTGGCAAGGATTAGAATGACCTCTTGTTAATGACTGAAAAAAGAACAGGTGGGCCTCAGGGCTCTGCATCTTCCCCACCTGGGTTTCCATGTAGACTGCTTTTTGCTCCAACTGAAGCTGGTTATTTGTAATTTTCCCACATAGCCAGGCTTCCGGGAGGGTGGTCAGTGGAGCAATGCAGAGAATATGGTTTGCAGCAACAGCCTTGCTTTTTTTTCAAATCAAAACCCCCCTTTGCCTTTCCTTTAAACCATGTATTAGAGGGTTTTATCAGAAAAGGGAAAATAGGCTGTGCCCTGCTGTTGCTAGGTAACCAGAAAAATAACAAACACAGTCAGAGTTGTTACCAGGACGATTTTCCCCAGGAACCTGGCTCCTTTTGCTAAGTGATTTGTGTGGTGTTAACAGATTTGCATAATGGTGAGGCTGGAGGGTCTCCATCCTTCATCTCCTTTCTCCCCTCCCCTCCCCCCATATCAGGAAAGTCCCAGGTACATTATTTGAGTCTTCCCGATCAGTTCTGGACTTTGAGTTACTCTGAGGGAAGATGCTGTACAGATGCAAATATGGCTTATTACACGTAGCCGGAGTAGATAACTGTATTTCTAAGAGGTTGAACCCATTTTTAAAAATAACTGGGCACCCCCTTCTCAGCAGGTGCAGTGTTTGAACAGCCCACAAATGGTAACAAGTTTTTGTTTGACGGTTTTGCTGGGAGTATTTTGTAAAGGTTATTTTTAGCCACAGGAGATGTTTGTACACCCAACCAACCATTTTAGTGATTTTGATTAAATCATTAGATATCCATTTCATTCCTTTCTCACTGGACTCCCTCATCTCTCCGTGGCTAGCTCTATGGCCACAGCATTTCCCAATCTTCGAGGGCTCTGAACTCTGATTCATGGTTTCACCTGACTTGTAGGTCTCAAGCTGACTCTCCTGTGACCTGTGCTGTCTGTTGCAGATTTGGACCTCTCTCAGACTGCATACCTGCCCCCCCAGGACTCAAATCCGCATGGCCCTCAGCTGCAAACGTTCATAGCAGAAGCAAAGCTAAATCTACAGAGAGTAACCAGACAAGACGGGGAAACTGGAGATGGAGCAGAAGAAACTATTGTTTACCTCTAATTGTGTTGTTATTTTTCCAAATGAAACAAAATACTGGCATTTTGGGGAGACTTTTTTTTTTCCTTTCCTGACGTGTGTGTGACTGTGTCCAAATTGCTTTAGGAGTAATGTTTAATATTTCGTGCAAGTTTATTTTGGGGGCATGAGTCTAATAATTAAATTATTGAAAACAACTCTGTTTGTATCATCATTAACTTATCACACCTAATTCCAGACTCCTGGAGGAGAAATTAACTTAGATAAGCAGAAATATGTTCAAAGTTGTTATGACCCTAGAGTAAAATTCCATATTGTATTTTCTACGGGATCATTTGTTTTTTGAAATGCCTTTTAAGATCTAGGTGAAGCACTTTGGATGGAAAGAGTGATATAATTGGCAAATTTTCACAATCACAGCAGCTGATTAGGAGGAGTGACCTCAGGGCCCTTAAAGGCGAGGAGGATGTGGAAAAGGACTTTTCTTTTCTTGGCTAGTCTTTGGGACATCAAAGGGGTCACTCCTGGTGGTGAACAGTAACCAAGCAACCGAGGTACCCTATTTGGACCCCTGTCCTTACCGGGTGGCCACTCTGCTGTGGACACAATCTGGACTCTTGGGACCTGGGCCAGAGACTGTTCAGATGCACCTTCGTGGTCCTAATGCTTGTGGGCTTTGAAGTCATAGTTCAGCAGCATCTTTCACACAGCCCAGAGGCAGGGCCCCAGCAAGTCGGTTCGAGGTAAACTTTAGTAGCGACACTTTGCTACTGAAGTAAGACTTTAGTAGCCCTTGCTTCTCTCAGCTGGCCTGCCTCCTTCTGGTCCCGGGAGCACCAAAGACCACCACTCACTGGAAGGATCGCTGCCCAGCAGTTACTGAAGGACAAAACCTGCTCTCTCGGGGAAGCTTGCTGCCTGAATGTGCTTTTCCACAAAGGAAAACTGGCACATCTTGCTTTCAGGGTAATATGGGTCTCTGTGTGAGAAAATAAACCAGGAAATGTTTTCAGTTTGTTCTTCAAAAGTATTTGTGTATGTTTTGGTCAGTGTCAATAAATATCTTTTACCTCGCTATTTTACTTTGAAATTTTAAAACTGTTTAGAACCATAGTAAAATACACATTTCACACTCAAACACAATCTCCCTTTATTAAAAATGAAAATAAAGTAGGAATACTAAATTCACCCAGGCTTGCAACACTTACTGGGAAGGGAGCTGTGATAGGAAGAGAAAAAAATTCACCCCGATTCCGTTATGGTTTTTTCCCACTTAAGTTACCAGTGGAATAACTAACCTATATTTTCACTTGGGCAAGTCTAATCTGAGTTTTAAAAAAAACCTTTTGGGGGACACTCTTTTTTCTGACTCTTGCTGCTTCTGGCCATTTTGGTCACAATCATATTAACAGATTCAGAGACTAATTTTCACAGAATGGATAATAGCTTATTAAAATTTTAATCAGTCTCTTCATCTCCAAGATGAACTCCTAAATTATAAGGTGCATCTTCTATTCCTAAAGACATCTACCGAGAAAGATCTATCTTCCCTCTCCAATAATGTCTATTCCAGAATTCTCTATCCTTCAAATAAAAAGCGTATAGATATTTCAGTGTAAATCCTTGCTCTGATAACTATAAATATCTTTCCTTTTTTCCTGACAGAGGCTATGGAAATAACCATACGTGAAAACAGGTAAAGATGTTCAAAATCTCCATGGAGTTCTTTAAAAATACATGTGCTCGGTTGATTTTCAAGCCCTGCAAACTCTGGGGCTTTGTGTAGCCACCCAGGGGAAGCTTCAGCATTATTTGATATATCTCTATTCATAGGTTCCTCTTGGTAATTTTAAAATTTAATATTATGACTTCTCAACTGAATCTAAGTCTCAACACTTTCTTGCTAAGTTCTTCCTTTTCAGTTTGTCCTCACTATATAATGAGCTCAGATCTCGTGGAATTCACTCTGTGGCTCTAACAGAAATTCACTCATCTTAGGAGAAGACCACCCTGTTTCTCAGCATCATAAATAAGTTTCCCTCAAAGGATATTTCCCACCAACTGAAGATCTTAAGGAAACCTTCATCCCTTTAGAGATTTGTTGCAGAAAGGAAAACAACATTTTTGCCCTGTTCCTTCCCGGTTTCATAAGTTCATGTGCATCTCATTTGTAGTCCAAGCTTCTCTGCACTTCATCAGGGCTGCATAATTGCTGGAGTCCTTCCTGTGACACTTCCAGCCCACTCACAAATGGAGCCCTGCTCATTCAGAAAAGGGGAGAAATAATCGCTGCAGAGGTGGTGGTGGTGATGTTGAGCGTAAGGCGTATATAAAATGAAGAAGGTGAGCAAGATGGAATCATGGGATGAGGGAAAAGTGAAAAGGAATATGTTTTCCTTCTTATGACCTAGGACACACCATTCAAACTCAGGATCAAACTGAGCTTATTAAGGTTCAACCATCTCTGTCTTTCTCAATGAGAGAGGCATAGCAGTAGAGTATCTATTCTGGAGCCAGACCTTCCACTTCCTGGCTGTGTCCTTGGCCTGTCACTTACCTCTCTAGGTCTTAAGTTTCCTCATCTATAAAGCAGGGATGATTACCTTACAGAATTGTGAGAATTAAATGGTTATGCAATGTGCTTAGAACAGTACCTGGGGCATAGTAATCACTCAACATATGCTAGCTATTATTATCCTATCATAAGCTCTTTTAATAATTGGTCAGCCTGGTCCCAGTCCTTAGGCAGATTGCACCTGCACAGCCAGAAACAGTGAATAGAGGGGTCAGGTGCCTGGAGATGGCTAGCTATAAGAGTGGACTAAGGCTTCATAAGGTTAGCTTTCAACTCATTTGCATCTAAACCTCCATTCAACTCATTCAATAAACATTTATTGACCCTCTGCTAAAGGCCAAACACTCTGTTAGGAAGCATGTAAAGATGAACATGCCTGCAAATTGTTGGAAAAGACAAACACATGAACAGATAACTGAGAAATACAGATCACCATGGGAGCTCGGAGAAAGGGCATGTTGGGGCCAGTAATATGTGGAATGAAGGGAGTTGTCCTAAAGTATAAGATGCCTGAGGCTTGAAATATAAGTAGAGTCAGAGGGTGTGGAAGAGACATTCCAAGTAAGGAGGGAAAACCCAAGCAAAAGTCCAGAGACACAAAAGAAAAGACCACTGGAGTACACATTTGGAGGTACTGCAGAATGTGTTCCTCCCCTCTGGATCAAGGTGTCCAGGGAGAAAATCCATCTACCTCGGACTCTTCCAAGCACTCTGGTACAAGTGGTGGGAAAACATGGAAGTGTCTCTCTCAACTTGGTAACCGATCAGGTTCCATAGAGAGCTGGGTTATGGAGGACTGCTGAATCCCCGGGGAAGCATTAGTCAAATCCATTTCACCTGCCTTCACTAATCAAGGTCATCTACAAAAGACTTGCCTGTCCTCCAGGTGGCACGGAGCCTAAACAAGATGTTTGCCCCAGTTGTTTTCCGCGAATTGGAGTCAGCTGTGTCTAGTTGGAGCTGAGTTGGTGAAGACTGGATAGGACCAGGACCCTCCAACTGGGCATGCGTGAGTGTCCGCTCCGTGACCTTTTGACGTCAGGGGGCTGAAAACTCCACCCTCAGAGCGTGCAAAGCGCCTCCGTTTTAGAACGTGCAGAGAGCACTGGAGCTTAGTTACACCTGAGCAGAGCCATGATTACCGCAGATTTTTCCAATCGTTTCCCCACGCTCCCCACGCCTTTGCCGGCCCTGCCTCTTTATTTGTTATCCCATAAATATCCCACCCCCTAAGCCCTTTGCTTCTCTGGGAGGTGGATTTGAGATGCGCTCTTTCGGCTTCTCCCTTGGCTGCCTTGCGAATAAGCCCTCTCTTTGCTGCAAACCTCGGCGTCTCAGCATTTTGGCTTGCTGAGTGCTGGGCAAAATGATGATACCGTGTCCCCTCACCCTTCCACATCCGCCTCCACCATAAAGCAACTGGGTTCTGGTCAAATGGCCAGTTGGGTATCTACCTACTGATCCTAAGCCACAAGAAACCAAAAGTAGAGGGGCTCCTGGGGGCTACGTGAAGATGCTTATTGCAAGAGAGGGAGCAGAGTTTTAAGTGGAGGAATGAAGTGGGGATGGGGAGGGAGAAAGTCTCACTTTGCTCTTCTGCTTTATTTTCTTATCTCCCTTTCAGTAAAGTTTTCTTCCTAAGGGTTTATCTTTTCTTTCCTTTGGAACATATTCCTGTTTTCTCCTTTTACCTGACTCCGTGGGGTTTTTATATATTAGCTGAGACAGCCACCTCTCCAGATCTTGCAGGATTGCTCTTGTCGTAGGAGATGAACCTTATTGTTCAAACCTGCCCTAGCTTTTGGTTGTCTCCCAAACCTTCGTGATCGCCCAAGCAGCCTATTTTATTTTTCGTGGCTCCCAGTGTTTGAGGTGTGCCAAGACCTATCAGTGTCCTAAAGGTGGGCGGGGGGACTGCAGTCAGCACCTAGGTTTAGGCTGTTTACGAAGCCAGACCCTCAGGCAGCAGCTTTAAAATATATAAATACAGTAAAATATATACAGTGCCATGGGAACGCAAGCAAAAGCCCTGCTGGCCACGAGAGCCGGGCGATCTGGAGGTGTCCTCTGGACGACAGTTGCAAAAACTAGGGCGCCAGAAGAGTGTATCAACTCCTTTCTGGGGGATACCGGTGAGCTGGAGCCAGGCAGAGGGAGGGCGCAAAGATGGCGGCATCCCTGCCTCTGTTCCCCTGGGCTGCAGCTGCAAAAACCTGGGGCACCCCTGTGGGAGATGCTAGTGCAGGGAGAGGGGAGTCGGCTTTAGGGAGGCGCCAGCCGGAGGGGAGGCGGCACCTGCAGAGGGGAAAACAACTGGACTCCACTGGCTTTAGGGAGTGCCAGTGTCTCCATCCCCATTCCAGAAAAGTACGGGGCTCCGCCCTGTAGGCCGAGGCTTTAAGATCAGCACATGAATCTCTTTCACATAAAGTCTGCGTGCTTTTCAAAGGGCTGCTTCTGCACCGGGCCCTGGAGAGAGTGAGGCTGAAGCCCTTTAAAAGCTGGTCCTCAGGTCCCTACAGCCCTTTGGGGCTTGGGGTTGTGAGCCCCATTGGTTTTCAAGCCAGATGTTTGGGGGACTTGTCTCAAGTGCTGATATCAAAAATTGGGGTGCCTGATGTGAGGGATAAACCCTTTGTTCCTTGGGGAGAAGTTTGTGAGTTCCATCCAGATGGTGGGTTGCCACGCTGGGGGTTTAGGGTGAGACCACATCTCAACCTCTCCTACTCGCCTCCGTGTGGGCCTTTTCTTGTTTTCTGATGTGGTGGAGCTGTTTTGCTAGTCTTTAGGTCTTTTTCAGAGGAAATTGTTCCATATGCTCCTATAGATTCGGAGTGTCCAGGGGAGGAGGTGACTACACGGGATCTTCCTATATCACTATCTTGACCACCACCTGCCTTTTTTTTATCAGCTCGGATGCCACCCCTCAGCCCATCTTCATCTACCACTTAGGGCTTTGTGGAAAAGAAAGAAGAGTAGAGAGGACACATGGGAGAAAGATTCCACAGTGATCTTGTGATTACCACCAAGAGTCCGCCATGTTCTTTCCCGACAGCCTCTCAGGCACAGAGCTCCCTCTACTAAGTGTGACAGAGGCAGTGAAAAGGTACGGAAAAATCAGACTTGGGCTCTGCTTACTGAAATTCCCTAGGACCACAGGGTCACACAACGCCACTTACATTGTCTGGATTTGCTCGTGGAATCCAGCGTGAATGGAATCTCTTGGAGTTGCACAATCCTGCAACCTTGCTTCTGAGCTAAGTTCCCTTATCGATGAAAGGGGATAATAATATCCATGCCTTGCAGGGCTGTTGTGAAAACTAAATGAGTTAAGCCTAGCACAGTAAATGCCACACAGTAACCACTCTAAAAACGATAGCAGGGATTACATGCTGGTGATAGGGGTGGGAGGAAGGCGAGCTTGAGCTTGCTCAAGAGCTAAATTAGCTGGGGCATCACTGCTTCAGGTTTTCACAGCCCATCTTCCTTTGCCCTGGGAGATGTCCATGATCTAACAAAGCCTGCCATGATGCTGCACTCAGAATAAGAGCTTCATGAGACTTACTCAGTTGAGGGGATGAGCGGATGAACAGGAGCCTTTAGAAATCTGAGATCAAAGAGGCGACAGAACTAGAACCCTGATCCTGTTTCCATTCCATTTCTTTGCCTCTGGCTTGTGAGTTCAAAGCCGTTCCTTTAAGTTGGTGATTGAATATTGTTTTGGGTGAAGTAACTTGAAGGGGGACCATGGTTCAGTAGTTTTGTAGAAGCTTCATGGCTGAGAAACTTCAATATGCCCTTAATCGAATCCTAGTAGTCTGCCTACCAATAAAACTCTCTGGAGAGAGGAAAGTAAGAAGTTTTGGTTACAGCAGCCAAAAAGCTCATAGAGACAATTGTCTGCGGACGAAGAACGAACTTGGTGAGAAACAAGGATTATACTTTCTTTGCTAATTTCACTAGATACCATAGTTACATTAGAGAAGTGGCCCTTTTTTCTGCACGAGCCCCCAACCCTCCCTTCCCCAATGACTCCTCTTTCATTCAGTTTGGAGATACACCATCCCCAGGGCCAGTGTCCCCAGGCTCCACAGAGTTCCAGCCACTGGGGAAGGTTCAGGAAGTTCCCCTTCTTGTTCAGAGGCTCAACTGGGTGTCCCAATGTATATCATAGAAGGGATCTGATTTGTCTACTAAAATGAGTCTTGACTTACCCAAGAGTTTGTCTAAATTCTTCTCTTCTCCCTCCTCAGTGGGTTTTGGGTTGTTTCCCTTTCACTGCTTCCTTCTTTGAATAGGCAAAGGAGCTGGAACTCTGATGAGTGGTTTACTTCTTGTTAGCAACCCAAGTAAAACATTTAATGCCGGAGCTGGTATGGACTGAACCGCTACTTGGGGGTAAACGCCTGGCTTCACTTGTCCACGCTCTCTTTACCACCGCACCCCACAACACCACATGTAAGGTCTGAGCGGTTTTCTGGGGAGTTGTCAGTGTTTCTTTTTACTATTGCTAACGTAACAGCTTCAAATGTAAACGCAAATACAGCCAGCGTCAAGGAGAGCATCTGTAGAGGCCATGGAGCTAAAAGAGACTCTAAGAAATGTGCTTGACGTTTCCCTTGGCAGCATTCATGGCCCCTTGGAAAGGCTCAGTTGAACCTCTCTGCTGCTGGCAAGCTCTAATTTGGGGAAGAAGTTGGCAGGTGCCCTCAAAGAACATAGGCTTTTAATTAAGGTCTGTAGGGCCAGAAGCTCAGGAAGGCCCCCCTCCTGATAAATTTCTTTTTAACACTTGCATTTCTTCAAACTGCCCTACAAACAATAATTGTATGCTCCATCAAGGTAACTGTGGTCATTAATCTTCTGTAGCACAGGAATTTCTTGTAACATAAAGGCAGTAATGGGATTTTTTTTTTTTT
This sequence comes from Balaenoptera physalus, assembly GCF_965194825.1. Taxonomy (NCBI): domain Eukaryota; kingdom Metazoa; phylum Chordata; class Mammalia; order Artiodactyla; family Balaenopteridae; genus Balaenoptera; species Balaenoptera physalus. The sequence goes on along the minus strand of NC_138890.1, from coordinate 119,643,699 downwards.
TTTGCAATACCTTGAAAAATTAGTGTTAACTTGTGTTCCCGGTTTGAGGCAGTTGATTTTACTAAGGTGATGCTGAATATGATCTCATAACTCGGTCTTTCCACGCAAACACCCTCCGTGCAAAGTTCTCATTATATCTGACACTAGAATTAATGTAAACATGTTTCGGTCATGGCCGTATTTTGAGTCACTCACTTAGGGGAAGATTTCTGCATGCAGGGACTGAGCCTGCTAAGCATCGTTGCTATGGAGACTGAGAGAGTTGGATTAATTAAGGCCTGAACAGATGTTGTGAAGTGTGCAGAATGCACTGTTTTTTCTGCTAGTAATTAAAGAGGGTACGTGTGTACGTGAGAGAGGAGAAAAAATACAGACAATCGGAGACAAGGCAGTCAGACAGATAGATGTGCTTGGCACTGGACACATAACATTTCCTCTGGTGAAACTAACCACTGATCACTCTGCTGGCACTACTCTATTTTCTCCTCCACCCATGCCAGACAGAATAATTGCTTGAAATGAACAAGTGGTCCATTCATGCTTCCTTTCTTTGGTCTGATTTATAAGAGGTATAGGAATATACAAAAACATGTTCTTGGATCAGTGGGTTCAAACAACCCATCTTTCTGAACACTCAAAAATCAAACTGGACCGTGTAAATGGTAAACTACCTGGCAGGGAGGCCAAGTGTGTGGATTGGAGCTATATTAATTGTCCAACCTGCCGGGCGTAGTGTCATCAGTGACTTGGCAGCCAGGAAAAGAGATTGGCTGCCCAATGCCATGGAGAAATTGTTACGGGAATGCCTTCTAGATTAGAAAGTAAATGAAACATCAATCTAGTTTAGGTTTGATTTGGAGGATATTTGATTGTTTCAGTTGGAACTAAATGTTGATTTTTAAAGCTTTGCATTTCTATTTTCACTTGAATGATATTGTTAGGTTGAGGTCCAAGTTCAGCAAATTAGGTTCCATCTGAATCCTGCTTAGTGGCCCCAAAGATGAGTAGTGTCCCCACGTTGCGTCCTCCTGGTCAGCAGGAAGGACTTAATGGGCTGAAATCATCCTAAGATTTTTCTGCTGGACTGACAGCAGTTCGACTAGAACTGGTGTCTTTTGAAGCGTGATCAGTTTTTTCTTTGTCTCCAAGCTGTGCGGGCGGTGTTGTCTGAAAATGGGAATCAGAGCATCACAGGCAGAGGTGCTTGTTTCCTGGGGGATAGTGTCCTAGCGTCTTAGTGGCCAAACTCAGCTTCTTCCCATTCCTAGACTGTGGAGCTGAGTCAGAATGGGATGATGTAATAGGGCAATGCAGGGCAGGGGTGGGAAGAAAGGGAGGCAAGGGAAGAGAGGGAGAAAAGAGAGAGAGAGAGAATGACAAAGCTGTCTCATCCAATGTGACGTAGGTGTCTGATCATATACATATGCCTCTAAAGAGTCAGACATCCCGTGCCCCAACCCCTGATGTACCCTTTACCCAGTTGGGCTGTGCCACTGATAACAGCTTGGTTCTGTCTATGAATGGGGCCGTTTCTTTTCTTTTTTGACGAGGTGAAGGCTGCAGGTGGCCCTCAATCTGAGCGAAGGTCAGACACCTTACAGTTGTGTGCCGTTGAGAGCTCCAGAGATAGGGAAAGAGGGACAAATTGGATCAGTGTGAATTTATCACCATCTGGGGGGAAAATGCAAGTGCACATCTTCCCTCCTGTATTGTCCTCTCCAGACGTGACCTGTAGTTCATTCACCCTTAAACTTGATTGTTGAATCTGTTTGTATTTTCCACTTTTCCTCTTATTTGAGGATTATCTCCATTTATCTCATGGGAGAAAGCACTACTGAGGCTACAGAAATAGAAAGGATTAGGATTTGCCTTTTGAATCAATTGTGGTCTGTTTCTGTCTCTGGTCATTAATGAGAAAAATGACATTTAAAAATATAATTGTCTTTTTCTTCTCCCCGACACATATAAAGGGAAAAAATATATTCTGGGTAATTTGTTTACTGAAAAAGAAATAGAGATGGGAGAATAACCACAACAGTCGTTTGACACCTTTGGAGGGACATCTGTTAGGTGCTTTAGTACAAGAGCAACAATGAAAACCTTGAAACAAATAAAAAATAGAGCCAGTATTGGGAGTTAGGGGAAAATCTGCTTTCCCCCTAACTCACCAAGTTTTGAGAAAGTGTTTTATTTTTGTTACCTGTTAATATGTATTCTTTCCGTGTGTGTGTATATCGTGGTCACTTCAATATACCTGCTGCCCCAGCAACAAACTTTACTCTTTGCCTTCTATTGTGTCCTGCCCTATGTTAGTGTGAGGCCAAAAGAACCCAACTGCCACCATGCTGCAGACACAGTCCACGACCCCGGCAAGCCAGGAGGACGAGAAGCATACCGAGCTGCTTGGATTTCTTCCTAAGCCAGTGGCCGGGGGTCCAGGATTTAGGTCCTCTCTGTCATCCATCCACCAGCTATTCATCTAACAAAGTCAATGAGCATCTGCTGTGCCCAGGACTCTGCCTGACATGGGGTCACCACCAGATGTCTGTTCTAAGATATCTGCCCACCAGCAGGGCACCATTTATGGAGCCAGATGAGCCCTCTATCTACAGCAAGAGAACAATATAGTTCAAGCAGCATCACAGAGCGGTGAATCCCAGCAACGAAATGAGCAACCCAAGCACACGGTTTTAGGAGTCAAGTGAGGAGAGACTTTGTGGGCTGGTGAGTATTTTGGTTGGTTTTTTTCCGATGTGAGGGTTTTGAAACTCTCGATTTAATCTCATCTCACCCAGAGCATACCACAGCTCAGGAGGTGTTTGGAAATGAGTGGAAGGTTTTCCGGTTGTCACCATAACTGGGAAGAATTATTAGCTTTTAGCGAAGAGGAGGAGCAGGGACGCTCAGATGCTGCAGTGGGTGGGACCGCCCTGTAAGGACAGTTGTCACCTCCGAAAGCCCACCGAGAAGCACCGATCGAATGCCAGCTTTTTAGAATATTTTTTTATTCACAATGTGAATTCAAAGGTGGGGAAGCATTTAGAAATCTTTCATACAGGCTGAGAGGTGACTATTTTATAGATACTGGTATCTGGAGCACCTTGATTTTTAACCAGAGTTCAGATTTTTAAGGAGCGTATCATGAAGATTCAAAGAGGAATTTTAGGGCAAGCGTTCTTAGAGAAATCATTTCCTTAACGTTGTCAACCCCAAAGTGAGAGACGAGACCAACCCAGAACCGAAGTTAACGGGGCTCTGACATTTTTATAAAACACATTCTAACTTTAGCTGACATTTAAATTAAAAAGCCCAGGAGTGCGGCAGGGAGCTGATGGATTTGGAAAGCATGGATATGAGATAATGAGGGCTCTGCCATGCTTTTCATGGTGAGGGGTAATAGATGATCTATTCCTGGCTGAAAACAAAGGAGATGAGGCACTTTCTGCATTTGCACTGCAGGAATTTGCATTGCATTGAGGCTAAAAGTCCTTCAAATACTGCTTTCCTTTGGCTCACTATAGCATATTCTTATATTAATCTTGATAACGAACAGGAAAAAGACCCTGGTAGGCATTTCTTGTGTTAAAGACACTAGTGGTTACTGTCTTAAATTTCCCAGTGTGCTTTGGACACACCAGCCCTGTAGGCAGACAGGCAAAAATTGGTTCTGTATGTGGGTTGGTCCTGCTTTGACCTGCCACATGTGGGAGGTTTGAAAAGCTCAGGTCAGAAAGCTAAACCAACCCACCCTCATTTGGAAACTTGTCATCCGTTTTGGGAAGAGTGCTGCCTTTGGGTTGCCCCGAGGTGCAGTGTGATTAAAGGCGAACTGGGAAGTGGCAGGGACAGAGAACAGGCCTCGGGCCCTCCTTGATTGCCTCAGCTCTCGTGCTTCAGTTTTCCCCATCCGTAAGATGGTCTAATGAAACTCGCCCTCTCACTGAAGATTAATGAAGTGAGACTTGTAAAGGACTTTACGTCAGGGATCAACTCAGGATACGTTTAAATCCTTTGGAATGAAACCACACTAGGGGACACTTATCTGGAAGCCAGGTTGACAGAGGCCTTCTGGAAGCCCAATAAAAATTAACAGGAGAAGTGAACCCTTAGTTTCCTTTCAGAAAAAGTAGGTGCTCATTTCATTTTGCTGCACAGAGATAAAAGCACAAGATTGCTGTCCTAAGAGTCACGTCAGTAGACACAGAATTTGATTGACAATGAGGTTTGTCCTTTTAATCAGATCCCATTCATTGCTCTAAATCAACTTCAGTTCTGACTCTTGTTAAGAAGCCGTTGACTCCCCAAATCGGAGTGATATTTTGCCACCAAATATGGCTCCCTGTCCTTCCTTTGAGAAGATATGCTGCTCCTGAACATGAAAAAAGAATACACACACACATATATATATATTATTCCCTTAGAAACAACAATGGCAAAAAAGAGTGAAGCAACACAATCCCTATGGTCCTTGAAATGTGTATATTATCCTAATTGGACATTTTCTAAACAGATCTATGTGGACTAACTCTTGGGGTATTTATATTAATTAAATATTTCTCCAAGGAGCAAATTATTCTTTATGTGCTTCTTAAGTTGGTTGCTGTTGAACTGTATCTGAAAACAAACTCTTTCCTCGATTTTTCCCTCTGGGATCCATCAAGAGATTGACTTTCGGGCAGCTTAATGAAAGACAAGGGTCCATCAACATTGCTTAAGGAACTGAAAGAATTGTGTGCTAATTGTCAGAGGCTCTGCCTGCGTGCTGGCTGGCAGCTTCATGCAGCCCACTGGGGCACAAGTCTCCCACCCTTTGCTCCAACGTTGCCTGCAGAGAAAGAAAGGGCTTTGGGGGACTGTGGAATTCTAACAACTGCCTCTGACAAGCCTGCTGATGGACTCGTCTGGGCGACCTCAGGTTACAAATGGGCATCTAGGAATGGCTGGCATAAATTCAGTGAGTGGAATTTCATTGCTGGTCCTGCTTATGCATGGTGTCAGGGTTTACTCCGCTGATACAGGCATTTTGCCTCTAATACATTCAACTGTTACATTGAAGTTCCAAAGTACTCCTCCAGGGGGAGCAATCTGAAGGTGCCAACTAAGCATTTGGGGGTGCAGAGGCAAGGTAATTTAAGGTTAATTCATCCCAAACTAATTAGATGGGAGTTCATCAGCTGGAATGTGCCAGAGAGAATCCTAGCCTTGTAGAAAGAAATTTAGCCCCATCATTTTCTCCATTTTGTAGAAACAGTTTAAATAGGATACAGTAGAACCAGTAGGCCTTAACAGATCTAAGGTGAATACAAAACACAGTATGAAGTACCGGTGATAAGCCTGGGTTCTAGAGTCAGACTACCTCAATTTGAAGCCTGGGGCTACTGCTGACTACTTGTATGAACTTAAGTGAGTTATTGCCTAACACTTCTGTGGCTCAGTTTTCCATTTGTCTGTTTGGGTAATAATGCCTACCTCATAAGGTTATTTTGAGGTGTATACAAAGGTCTTAGAACAGTGCCCTGTACATAGGAAACCCCCAATAGACTTCCATGATTACATTAATAGCCTTTACTGGAGCTTGCTTTCAGATACTTCATTTGTATCATGGCATTCACCATCCCTATTACTCCCTTGAAATGACTTTTATTCATAGGTTTTCTTTATCTGAGAAGTTAAAAGTGGATGGCAGACCCCTCATTAATTCTCACAACATCATCAAGAAGTAGAAAAGAAAACAAGTATAAGCCACTTTCCCACAGTGGGAAAGAGAAGAGGTTCCTCTGAAAGCATCATTGTCAAAGATGGGGAAATGATGCTGTATACCTGGGTGGTCCTGAGCTGGCTGGTTCTCTGGATTTTCATAACCCCTCTCTTTTCACCATGGCATCAAGTTCATGAACTTAGTGACTTCCCCTGGGAAGTGCTGATGGTCATTCACCACCCCCGAGAAGGGAAGGTAAAGGGAAGAGGGATGGAGAGACCTCAAGCTGTTGTCACTTGAGAGATACTTAAGTATGACCTTTTTTGGTTTTCCACTCAGGAACTGCTGCTAGAGTCACCACAAAAACCCACAGAGCAAAAGGGAATGGCATTTGCCATGGCTTTGGTAAAAAGCTACCTCTCAGGCAAGATGCTAATTTTAGTAGGAATATGACCTTCTTGTCCCAGCATATTACATGTAATCAACAGGGGTGGGACTCTGGTGGTTAAACACACTTGCCCAAGACTAATTCGGTTTCAATCCGTTTCTCTGAACCAAGATTAATACAGCCCAGAATAGACTTGGGGAGAAAGGAGCCATTTCCCAAAGGTAGAGGTTTCTGGATGCCTCGTATTTAGGTATCACAGAAATTCCTGTGGGTCTGTCTTCTGACCCAGTGGATTCTCAGGTACAATTTGTTGGGCCCAGTGTGATGGGTTGTTGAATGAGACATAAAATCCTGAGTCTCTTCAGCTGGATTAGAGGCCAACTGGGTCTAGCTCTAATGTTCTTCTTGGGCTTGAACTTGTTCCCACAGACTCCGTAAAGAAGACCATTTTGAATCCACAGGTTATACACTATCAAAAGAAAACAGATACCAGAAACTTGATTGACTCATTAATTGAACCCAGTACCTTTTCTTAAGCCAGTAATTCCAACAGAACCATTTGGATGTTATAGGGTCCAAAATTTTATTTTTCTTGAACCAAAGTGAAATTGTCCCATGGCCCTTGTTACTTCTGCCCAGCATGCCCATGTCACGATGGTGTATTCTTAGCTCCCTTAGCTGCTTCCATGTTACCGCTGCGGTCTGTTTGTTCAGCGTGGGTTACCCCACACAAGCTGAGCTGATAAACTCTGCCGATCTCGATGCAGAGAGTAAGCCACAGGAGGCAACTTAGGAGCCTGGGAGGTATAGAGCCGGGAAGATGAAAGAGAGGAGTGGGCCTTTGATGTTTACCGAAGAAAGTTGACATGTTTGTGTAGATTTTTCTGCAAGATGACATAACATGATTCCCAGAGCAACATGTAATCTGGCTGCAGTGGGGTTGGTGTTTCTCAACTTCCCACTGGGAAAAACAGCAGACAGACCAGGCTCAGCCCAACGCCTGCAGACATTTTGGCCTCAGCTGTACCCAGTGGGTGCTTGTTGGCTCTTTGCACCGAGTTCTGAAATCCATCTGCATCTAGAAGGAAACATTCTCTCTTTGCTTCTGTGTGACCCTTCTCCTCAAACCAATTAATATTCTCCTTCATAAGAGCCATTTGATGTCCTAGAAACCTAATAAGTCTTTTTAATTAAAACAAGCTATTTGATTTTGAGAAACAACCTGCCAAGAATTCTCCTCCAACCTCTGAAACCCCAAAACCACAGGCAAAGTAAGAATTCGAAGACCCAGGCAGATCGCCTCCCAGATTTGCCTGCCATGAAACAACCAGCCACCTAACAAAACTGGCCAGTGGCCGGCAGCACAGTAAATCCAGGGGCTCCAGGCAAGACAAGTCCTAGAATCTGGGTGGGAGATGGGTCAATAGACGGAAGATAGGAGGGCGTGCTTATCTACTGTTCTCTTCCTATACAAGAGTTGCTGTGGCTTCGTGCTGGGAGCTGGAATTTGTGCGCAGACCTGGGTCAGAATTGAGATCCAATCAGCATGTAAGGACTACTATCTATTGATCACTCACGACTTGTCATGTGTTGTGCTAACATGTCACAGGCAGTATTTCTGCAGGTACTATTATTATCCTCAGATAATCGATAAGTAGGCTGAGGTTCAGAAAGTTTGAGTGATTTGCTCAGGGTCATCCAGTGGTAAAGGTAGATTCATTCAACCACTGTCTGGCTGACTTCAAAGCCTGGGCATGGTTTTAAACATATGCTCCACTCCTGCGTGAGTTAGATGGAGATAAAACAGCTCACTGAGGGCCTCATACTACTTGGCATCAAAAGCGTTTCATATGTAGTGAGGTGGATGGACCTAGAGTCTGTCATACAGAGCGAAGTAAGTCAGAAAGGGAAAAACAAATACCGTATGCTAACACATATATATGGAATCTAAAAAAAATAAAAGGTCGTGAAGAACCTAGGGGCAGGACAGGAATAAAGATGCAGACCTACTAGAGAATGGACTTGAGGACACAGGGGGAAAGGTAAGCGGGGACAAAGTGAGAGAGTGGCATGGACATATATACACTACCAAATGTAAAATCTATAGCTAGTGGGAAGCAGCCGCATAGCATAGGGAGATCAGCTCGGTGCTTTGTGACCACCTAGAGGGGTGGGATGGGAGGGTGGGAGGGAGACGCGAGAGGGAAGAGATATGGGGATATATGTATATGTATAGCTGATTCACTTTGTTATAAAGCAGAAACTAACACACCGTTGTAAAGCAGTTATACTCCAATAAAGATGTTAAAAAAAAAAAAGCGTTTCTAGTGTCTAGGACTACCTGCCCAGTGCTTGTTCTTAGTGTTTTACTATCAAATTTAATTCCAAAATGTTTATTCCTAACAACTATGGATAATAATAGCTAATGTTTATTAAGCATTTACCAGGTATGAGACATTATACCAAGCACCTTAAAATCTGTGACTTCATCGAATCACTACAGCACGGGAGATGTTATCTCCATTTTACAGAGAAGACAATTGAGGCTCGGAAAAGTAATGTAAACTGTCTAAGCTCTTGTGATATCAGGTTGAACCATATAACATTGCCATTTTGTGTGTCAAAACCAACCAAATGGTAGGTCCACTTTAACCAGCAAAACTCGGACTTGAGTCCAGGTCTGAGCCCAACTAATGAGCAAAGGAATAGTCTATGGGGGGAAGCTGGACTCAACTGTCCTTGGCATCTCTTAGAAACAATGCCTCAGATCAGGGAGTAATAAACCATCAGAAACCCCTTGTGGCTTTACAGTGCATGAACCTATATATGCTTCTAGAATGAACAGACACAAAATATGGTTGGGATGTTGTCTAAGTGGTGGAATTTAAACTCAGCCCTTGGTTATCATGCCACACCCCCACACCCCATCTTCTTATTGTTTTCCACTTGATTCCTTCCACTTCCCTTCAACTCTGCTCTGTTTCTGCCTCCCGATTCTGTCCTTGGAGTCCCCTCAATCCTGTGCTTCTCCTGTCGTGACTTGTTTTGACCTGGCTCCTCTGGATTGGCCCTGCGCGTTGGGTTGTTCCGTGTGACTCATCCCCTCGCTTGGTTCCCACCTCTCACTCACTCGGGGCCTATGTGCTCCTCTCAGTTTAACCCTCTGGGGCTTCTGTCTCTTGCTCTCAGGCCCAGCCCTACCTGGGCAGCTCTTCACCCTGCGGCTGCCCTTGACGTTCCCTTTAGTTCCCAGTTTTCCATACCGGCCACTTTTCTCTTCCAGACCCCAGGTGATCCAACTTTCCCCCCTTTCCCCCCAACCCAGCATGTGGGCTGGGGCAGGACAGACTTTGAAGGTGTTGGGGATAAGTTTGGAGGAGGTGGGAAAGTTAGCTGGCTCTGTGTGGTTCCCATGAGTAGGAGGGGGCTCTTCAGAGAGTGGGCAACTCTGGCAAAGGCCATGAGAAGCTGGTGGCTGTGATTTCAGGAAAAGGACAGCTGTGGTGATGAAAGGGTACGATGGGGTGAGGCCAGTGGGGCGGAATACAAGAATTAGGTTCTTTTGGCTACCCAAGCATGTGAATCACTCAGAAGCTTAGTTCTCAGAGGAAACCACGAACCAGGCAAAAGAAACAAGCAGGTGATGCCCTGAGAAGAAAGGTGGTGGGAGGAAGAAGTTGATTCCCACAGTTTTAACTAAGAAGGAGGATGTATTAGGTCTTCCTTTTCCTCTGAGCAATGGTGGTGACTGGGGGTGGGACAGAATGGCGTACAGAAGGGGAGGTCAATTGTTTTTCCTCCCTCCTTATGGACCTTATTTCTTCTTCCTGGCCAGCCCAGGCATTTGGCTTCATCTGTATGGGCCAGCTAATTAAAGGGATGAAAAATTTTAAAGATCTGGGAACAAGGACCCAAAAGAAAGTGATGCTGCTGAAAGATATTAGTGGAGAGAAACCAGTCAGCTTTACAGGAAAGTAAGAAGGGTCTTAGTAGACGTATTTGAGATGATTGGGAGGTGGCTAATAGGAAACCACAAAGCGTTGTGACAGCTTACCTCAGGCTTTTTAATACCCGGCAGCTGTAGGACTAGGCAATTGACCTTCTACATGTGTAAAGACAAATTCAACAAGGAAAGCCCTTTCCCTACAGTTCAATCATTCTTGCCTTCTATGAGGTATAACTACGTGGATAGCTTGCAGTTGGACCACTTGGGCATCGCTGTGAAAGGAGTCGTGAGGGGCTAACGTGAGCTAGGATAGTAATTGGGAAGTACAGAAGGCCAGAGAGCTAAAACCTTGGTTTTCCTGCAGATGCTGGACCTCATATTAGACTCATAGATGCAGGCAAGATGCTCATTACCTCTTCTTCACATGGCCTCCAGAGCAATGTTCTTTCCCTTGCTGTCTACCTGACTCCTGGGGCAGGTGGCACTGCCAAGCCCGACCAGGAGCACCTGAGAGAAGGCACTTGATAAAGTTCAACCCTTCTTCCATTTGAGTAGGAGGAGAAAGCACACCCTCTATCAAAGAGATATGAAAAGAACCAACAGCCAAGTAGCTCTATATTGCTTCCTGTTGAAGTGTCGAACACCATATAACGTATACCCTTTTAGGCAGCAGGGTTATGGAACAGAAGAGTAATTGAGAAGGGCCTGAGTTTTGAGACTGTTCTTTAATGGAAAATATTTAGTGTCCATTTACTGGAAGTGATGCGTCTCAATACTGTGGTTCAGTTGGACCGAACTGAACCACATTCATAGAACCACATTCATAGACTGTGAATGACTATGTTTCATAGTCATTAAAACATGCTTGAGGGACTTCCCTGGTGGTGCAGTGGTTAAGAATCTGCCTGCCAATGCAAGGGTCACAGGTTTGATCCCTGGTCCGGGAAGATCCCACATGCCACGGATCAACTAAGCCCATGTGCCCGCGAGCCACAACTACTGAAGCCCGTGCGCCTAGAGCCCATGCTCTGCAACAAGAGCAGTCACGCAATGAGAAGCCCACGTACCGCAACAAAGAGTAGCCCCCACTCATCGCAACTAGAGAAAGCCTGCGCGCAGCAACGAAGACCCAAATGCAGCCAAAATAAATAAATAAATAAAGAGTAGTAATTAAAAAAAAAAAACAAACATGCTTGAGTGTTCCATATGCTTGTGGTTAATAAGCATTATACTTTGGTTGTTCTGTTTTCTGTCCTGTAACGTCTAGTCTTGCCTGTGTTATATGTGAGAGGAAGGGGGTTTGGATGGATTTGGAGGCAATTTGTATAGGACTCATATTAACTTAAGGAGTTAGTATGGGTCAGTAAATATCCTAGAGCATGTTTATTTCATTCTGTGTTCAAGTATGGCAATATTTACAGCTTGACTCAAAATGGATTATAATTAGAAAAGGATGGTTACCTCCTAAACATTGATCGTTTTCTTATGTTTTTACAAAACATATACACATAACTTCACTCTATAGATACAATACAGTCACATCTCTCCAGCGTTATTAGGGAATTAAATCCTCCCCAATAAGAATTTTCCAGATAACTGAAACTTATTCCCTTTAAGATTGAAAACATTTATTTTAATCATTTATATGAAAATCTTTTTTGAAATATAAAACACAGTTCTCTAACTTACTAAACAGTGACTCTCAACATAAATTAACCTTTTTTTGATGAGTCAGAATGAGGGTTAAAAACCACGGTTATTGTACTGATCCAAGACTGGCCTTTTTTTTTTTTTTTCTTTTTTTTATAGAGTAACAGACCAACCAAGATGAACCACACCCTTTTTTTTTTTTAAAGGGAACGCTATTTATTTATTTATTTATTTAGGCTGTGTTGGGTCTTCGTTTCTGTGCGAGGGCTTTCTCTAGTTGCAGCAAGCGGGGGCCACTCTTCATCGCAGTGCGCGGGCCTCTCACTGTCGCGGCCTCTCTTGTTGCAGAGTACAAGCTCCAGACGCGCAGGTTCAGTAGTTGTGGCTCATGGGCCTAGTTGCTCCGCGGCATGTGGGATCTTCCCAGACCAGGGCTCGAACCCATGTCCCCTGCATTGGCAGGCAGATTCTCAACCACTGCGCCACCAGGGAAGGCCAGTAGGTCTACTGCTATGATGTCTCTTTAAATCAGCCATTCCTACTTAACTTTAGACTGAGACCAGAATACCAGTCTTAGTGAACTTTTAAGTAAAGCAAGAGTTCATAATTTGAGTGAGGTTTCCTTAGGAATAAAACATTTACATTTCAGTACATGGACTTAGTGAGTTCTCTTTTGGCTATTCTAGTAGCCTTTTGTGCTTGTTTTAGTGTTTTTCCAAAGTGTTCCAGATAGGAGAAATTACAAGACATCTGAATTCTAGGTAACTGAGATGCTGCTATTATCTTGGAAAAGAGGAGTCCATCCCTTGAACTTAGTTTGCCTGTGTGTCCATTTGCTCCAGCAATGAATGACGCAAGTCTTCCTGATCAGTCCAGCCGGTGCTAATCCCTCCCCTGATTCCCTAAGGGTATGGCTTTGAGCTCTACCACACAGTAATTTATTACACACAGTAGACCCCTGGAATTCACAACAGATACATTCTAAAGCCTTAGCAAATCTCCAGAATTGCAAATATTATTGTAACATAATAATATCCCTCACACAATGCAATAAAATGTGGTAGAAAAATTTAAGTGTTCCTTTAGACCCTTAATGAACTATAAATATAGGACTTAAGTTACTTATAAAGCTGGTTGTCTTTCATTTCAGGGCCCTTTCTTACAAAGAAATAAAATTCTATTATTTCACCAACATTACCGTGTGGGCCCTGACAGAGGGAAGCAGAGTCCGGATCCCAGGGGAGGGGGATGCTGTGGGTTACCCTGGGCTCTGACATCCAGCTAAGTGGTTCCCCGTACATACCAGGCTCCCACCTTGAATGGTTCAAGTTTGGGTTTGCAACAATTACAGTAGATCGTGGACCAGGGACTGCAACCTCAGATGCTTCCAGGGCCGTGCAAATGAGTGCAGAGGGCCAGGTTCATCAACACACTCTGATGGCATTTCCATTTCTGTCTGTTCCAAACACGGCTTTCCACATACTGACTGTGGCGATAGCATTGAAGGGCTCACTCAACCCCCTTCTCCCTTCTGCCTCACTTCTAGAGGCTGAAACTTGATTTCCCAGTTTCCTTGCAATTAGGAGTAGATGTGTTACAGGGTCCTGGCCAATGGGCACAGGCAGAGGGCTTGGGGAAGGCTGCCTTGTATCCCTTTCCCTTCCTGCTCCCTGAAATGTGCAAAGTAATTTTCAACCATGGGCGTGAAAACTGCACAAAAGATGGAAAAACAAAGATAGGAGTCTGTCTCTGACAGCTTTGTGGAGCTGCTGACCCTCACACTTCAACCAATATTTTTGAGCTTTCTGTTCCTTGCAGCCGGATGTATTCTTGACCAGTTCACAGATCATAGTTCTCATCACATTTTGTTTCGTAATGGAACACTAAGCTGTGTTATTTCACCCAGACACACTTTTTGCTGTGAAACACATTGTCATAGCCTTCCTTTCCATTAGAAATGTACCTCTAACCCACTTTTTGAAAAAAACAAAAACAAAAACAAAATGCAGCCCTCTCAGTCTGCTTCTCTTTCTTGTTTTTTGAAAAGAAAAATTCTAAAATTTAAAGAAAGTAAAAAAGATGATAAATGTTAGCTGAGCTCTGACTTAGTGCTGGAAGAAAAAGTAGGAAACGATGAGTACTAGGGAAAAATGGAGGACTCACACCCCATCCAAAGGCATCTTGGAATGGGAATATGGGCTCAGCATTACCTGTTTTCCAAAAAGAGAAACTTATTTGATTTTTTAAAGAAAAGCTGGAAACAGATCTGCAATATGTTCTATTTTTACAAATTTCTTGGCAGCCAATTTCTAAATTTTTAAACACTCTGTGAGCCAACAATGTGTAGGATAAGCTCTACGTGTATGCCTGGATGATTTGGCTGATTGCCAGCATGTATCTTCTATCATGAGGAAGCTCATTAAAATTGCACATTGGCGAACACCAAGGATCTACCACACTAACTTACATGGTTTATTATTCCATCTATAAAATCTTATCTCTCCAACTCAATTGCAGCCAACCTGCAAAAAAGGAGCAGGCTATATATTTTTTCATGTTTTAGGACACCCTGTCTGTGGCTGTCTGGAGGGTTTTTGTAGGATATTTTCACAAAAGTGTGTGGGAGACACACAAAAGAAACTGTCAAACCCCTGGAGTCTAATGGAAGGGACCACGCTCACGTGACCTCGTACTCCACGAGAAATAGCAACCACACACTATCAACTCGGGAAAGGGAGTGTTACACAACCGCACAGTAGATGTGTTATTACTCAGGGAAACCTTCATACAGGGTCTGAATCTTAAACTGGATCTTGAATAGAAGGAGGACCCATCACGCTGGAGGAATAACTATTCAGGGTCAAAACACAGAAGCTGTTGAAGAAGGAGAAGCCTCTCTCCTAAAAGAATCTGAAACCTGAACGTCTTTTCTCAGACACGGTGAAAAATCATCCCTGCACGAATTGTTGATTTGTATACACATAGCACGTTTCATGACAGGTTAGGTGAAAATGGGAACCGTGAATGCTGAGAATATGCCAGATACGTTTGTTAAACATTCAAATGATTTCTGTGATAATGAAGGCATGCTCGCTGAGCTGTGAACATTTTGGGTAAGATGAATTACCAGGTACCTTGGTCCATTTACCAGAGCTGGGATGTTATCAGGGCTGGGAAGTTAAATTTAATGCTGTACATTGAACATCCAGCCAAGCACCCAAAGAATGTGGAACGAAAGCTAAGGGAGCCACACCGCTCTAGAAAAATGCCCAAACTTGAACAACATGTGCTTGCTTGATGCCTCAAGTTTCAGCAGGCCGGAAGCCAAATTTTCTGAATTCATTTCATACCTGTGATGGCTTCCAAAACTAATAGTTCTTGCTTTTGTTTGGTATACAGTAGTCGTGGATGATATGATGACAAGAACAGAAAGATGGGGTGGAGCCAGAAGTGGACAGGGCAGCTGTTGGAAGCTCAGTGGGCCTGATGGGAGGAAACGCAAATGAGAAGAGGGCTTTGTGAGGTTCTAATAGGTGCTCAGCTCTGTGCTGGGGGCTGAGAGGGGGGCCCAAAGTGATCTGTGTTTGTCCCCAAGGAGGCTGCAACATGGGCACTTTAAAAATTAAGGAGACCAACTATGGAAGCAGACACCTACTTTAAGTTTTGCCTTCCTCGTGTCATATATCAGCTGGATGACCTTGGGCATGTTACTTAGCCTCTTTGAACCTGACCTCCGTGTCCTCATACCCGGTATGGGGCTGGTACATCATACCTCAGAGGGTTATTGTCAGGGTTCAATGAGATAATGCAGGCAAGGGCTTAGTCGCCTGATACAGAATCCCCATGCATTAAAAGCTGGCTAGTATCTTTGTGGCTATTACAATTAATTTGTATTATGCAAAAAACGGAATGAATTAAAAGTGGTTCCTATACAATGGCCTTATTACCCAGGCAGACAGAGATAAATAATATTTGGCCCAGATGGTACCCTGGATTGTGTCGTGAAGGCATTCATGATGGAGACTCCATTTGGTGGGTACAAAGCAGGCTGTGGCCTGACGTGGTTTTGTATTTTTGGAGCCCAGCACAGGGTCTGCCTTGGGTTGTAAAGTGTGTGAACAGATGGTGTCCCTGGGAATTTAGAGTGGAACTGGTTGGGAGGCATGTCACCAGATCTCCCAAACCCCTGAGTCCTAGAAGTTTGTAGCTGAGTGTGAATGTAAAGGTCACGCAGCCTGAACACCTTATCTTATAGAAGAAGGTATCTACTCCCCTTTACCCCAGCTCTAACACTCGGCAGAGATTGCTGGCGGGGGCGGCAGCCTGGGGCATCTTTGGACGGTGTTGCTCTCCTTTCAGAACAGTTCTTCCTCTGCTCGAACTCCACCCCCATCTCCACCACCAACATTCCCCCTGCAGCTGCCCCATCACTGCAACCCTGGTTCCCTCTGAGGGCAGAGCAGAGGAAGTGGGAGAGGGCGGGCTTCTTGCAGGGGTGGGGTGGTTCCCTCAGGGTAGTGTAGCTGCCCACCTAGGCTGGGATGGTTTTGATAAAATTCTGCTGAGAGGTAGAGGGGTGAACCAAGATGATTTTCCTAAGGTGCTGCCAATAACACTGAGACCCAGATCTACCAACAAACAGCAAAGTAGACCTCCTTTAAGAGGGTCAGGGAGAAAGGGAACCCTGACATTTCCCTTGGGATTGAGAGGCGCATGAAAAGAGTCATCTTATTTGAGTCTGTGCCTATCGAGCCACTCTGTGCTTTCTAGAAAATGATTCTGGCAGAAGATTTCATTAACTTTAGGTCATTTGCCCGGAAATAACAACCAAAACAACAATAATAATAATGGCTTATAATCTCTGAGAGCTAGGTATTCAATACTATTCTAAAATTTTTGTGTTTTAACTCACTGAATCCTTACACAACCCTTCAAGGTAGGTGCGATTGTGATTTTCATTTTGTGAATGTGGAAACCGAGAAATTGAAAAATCGACTTAACATAGCTAATACACAGTAAAGCCAGTCAGAGAGATATTGCCAACCTCTTCCCTGCAATGGACACACATGGGGTGTGTTGGTTTCCTACCCACTTGTTTAACCATGTGGGTTTTCATTTGGCTTTCATCCCTCTCCACACACGTCCCATGTGTTAGGTTGGACCATAGGAAATTACTGTTTCTACAAGTCAAAAATGGACAAATTGACTATTAACAGTTTCAGATGGTTCAACCTAATAGTCCACGGTCCAGGGGTCATTTTTAGTTAAGTTAACTAAGACAATAAGCACATCCCATTTTCTGCTCATTGTCATCTATTCAGGAGGAAGGCATATGACCAAAGTGAACCAATCGAGGTGAATCTCAGGACTCTTACCTGGAATGTTAGGATGGAGGTGGTCATGTACAGACATATGATCGAGAATTTCTGTAGCTCTATCGATAAGAGCTCAAAAGTGAAAACTATTCGTGGAGTATCCATACCTATCTGAAGCCAAGAGAACCACGAACTGTACAGCCCGGACCTTGTATAGACCACACCTGATCCCTGATCTCCCTACGTTTTCGCTTAGATGAGCCAATCAAACTTCTTTTTAGTTTAAGGCAACTGACTTGAGTTCTTATTCCCAATCACAGTTCAGTCATTCTTGAGTGGAGAGAGACAGGAGAGGATGACCACTTTGCAACTGACACGAGTGGCAGAGAAGCCAGAAATGTCCATGACCCTTTATAACTGAGTCCTTTGGCTCTTCAGCCAGTAAGCCATGTAACGCTGAGACAAGCCTGTTTCCATTACACAACTTGCTTTTCCTTTTCATCGACGATCCTATGAACTCCATCTTTGTTGTCTCTAAAGAACAACTGCATGACAAAGACACACAGTGAAATGAAGTCCCTTCTAAAGCCAGGTAGAGGCATCTTAGGCAGAAGAGCTGGAAGGCAGAAGTTATGGAAGACAGTGGGCAGTGTGAAGTTCTATATCCAAGTGGGTGCTTTATTCAGGAAAAGCAGGAGGTGGGGAGTAGAAGGCAGTATCCTGGTCTTATGTTATGAATTTACCCTGAAATTTATAGTAAGTCATTTCCATGTAGTATTTTTCCATTTGGAATTAGCGGCCACCCCTATTTTCTTCCACTCCATGGGGGTGTGATGAAGATTAAGTACAGACAGCATCAGTGCTCTGGTGCCCCATGAAAGGTCAACGCTGTTGGTTGCCTACCCAATGTCCATCCCATTCCCTATTTCTTCCTAACAGAATCCTAACGTTGTGCAGAAATCCATGTGTTAGAATGTTTCACAGTACAATGTACAACCTGGATAGGGACTTTATTGAGCTAAAGGAAGCCAAATCCAGTTTCGAAGATGGAAATGATTGACCCAACTTCTTAAGAGCATTACTTTTCTGGTAGTTGATGATTGCTCTGTCTAGGAACATAGAGATTGTGTATTTCAGTGGTGATATGAGTAGGGTTCTTTGATCAGAAGTGATTTAATTATAGGCTCAAGAACCTTAGGATATGAAGGAGAGCCTTTCAATGTTATTCCACTGAAAGGGTGTTAGAAACCACATGCCATTCAAAATGGGACTGGGTCCCAGAGACACCCAGTCCCATTTGGTCATGGGTGGAGATGGGAAATTGGGGGAGAAAAATCACCTGAAATTTATTGACCTAAATTTATTCACGAAAAGTGAGGGCCCAGCAAGCTGAGGGTTTAAGCTGAGGAGAAAAAGGGCTGAGGTTCTCATTTTCATTCTCATTTCCCTATGGGACCCCCACCTCCCCCAGTACCCAAGACACTTTTATTTCTTGTGAGGTAGGAAGCACCAATACTTCAGTTACTGAGCTAACACCTTTCCTGTCTATTCACCGATTGAAACATCTCCTAGGACAGCAGTGAGGCAGAGGACATTGTCATTTGGGGGGGAGCACAGGAACGATCTGGGAGTGAATGAAGTAAGATAGGTCAAGGGTGGCCTGCAGAGCATGTTGCAAATACTGGCCATGGCGCCTGGTGGCCAAGGCAATTAGTGCTGGAGAATGTTCTAGATCCCTAGAGTTGCATGGGAAAGAGTGAGGCACAGGTCTTTCTGGTGACGCAGGATGGCCGGGGTGAGTACGGAGGGAAGGAGAGTACGTATGTTCAGGATTCTCCTTGGGGAATGCAGGCCGCCTCTGGCAGCACACCTGGAAGCTTCTGTAGGCAGTCAGTTAGAAACGAACTTGAAGGGAAGCCTTTAAAGGTAAATAAGAAATTCCACTTGCTGTCTGAGAAGATATGTAGAATTGAGCCGGCGAGGCACCATCCAATTGGCTTTGGGGATAGTGGGGAGTGATTATAAGTCTCAGAAATTTGAAAGCACTGACTTTCATCATATCTTAAAATTTCTCCAGAATCAGGAGAACAGTCACTACAAACACTGATTCTGTGTCCTGGAGAAGTAGGAAAAGGAGAAGATAAAATGAAAGCTGCAGTTGTATTGTGTGAAAGGCAGGCCAGTTACAGTCAGGTATGTGAACTGCTCATTCCTTTGGCTGCATGAGGGGCCACATGATGAGGGCACGCATAGCACTTGATCGTGTGGGACTCAGTGTTACTTGATTCTGTCAAAAAGTTTTTATTTACGTGCTCAATGTGTGTTACTTGTATGTCAGGGACATTTGTCTGTGATGTAAATACTTTTGAGCGAGCATTGGCAGGGAGACCTTAGTGCTTTACATTCTGGGATGGGCTAAATTTCCTGACAACAAGGCTTTTGGCTCAACCTTGGGGCCGGACAGGCACCAGAAGAAGCTCTGCGGTAAGCACAGACCCTCACCCATGAAAAGACTGAGGAGGCCACCAGCCCAGAGTCCCTGGGAAGCCATCACAAAGTCACCATCATACCAATGGCAGTGATAACTGGTTTCTCACTAGGGCTCACTCTGTGCTGGATAGCACTCAAGAGATTACACACACTGTCGTGTTTAATTCTTACAATTACCTTCTGAGGTTGATAGAAATATCATTTCTGTTTTACAGATGAAGTAAAGGGGGACTCAAATCACATAACTGCTGAGAGCAGAGCCGGAAGGCAAAGGCATGCGTGTGTGACCCTACGGCCGGAGCGGCTCGCTCACCAAGCGCCAGGCGGGGTGGGAGCCTTAGGGGCACCCCCAGTTCTTGAAGCCACTCTGACAGCAAGTCCTGTCTGAGAGCCACCCTGGGTTCTTGGCACCATGTGACGTTTAATACCCCAGCTTAATACCCCAGCATGGGTCAGAAGGGAGGGAGTCTCCTGAAACCCCCAGACTCGGCAAAGGAGGCCTCACCGCTGAATCCCAACAAAGCCCCCATGGGACCATTTAGTTGCAAAAGTTCACTTCTTGCCCCAGCGTTGAGGAGAGGGCGACCTCCCTTCCTGCCAGGCTTGCGCACCATCAGCCCGCAGAATGAGGTGTCGATCTCTCCAAAACAGGGCGGAGTGCCTTTGAACCGTCTCCAGCTCAGGCTTGGAAATGCCCTCCAGGAACTGCTTTTTCTCAGCCAGTGGTCAGTCACCGGGGCCAAACAAAGTGGCTCATGCAGAGCTCATGCAGAGTTGCCAATAAGATAAGGAATTAGCAAATTTCGGTTCTTCCTCCCTTTGTTCATTCTAGGATGGTTTCATCTTGAGTTTCACGATGGGGGACAGTGCGGGTCGCAAGGAAATTTATCAGGCTACCGCCCAGGGCCATCTACAATGAGCAGCCATAAATATTTTCAAGGGGATGAAAGCGGCTACTCCACCACTACCTGCTACACACAAATGGGCCTTGGGGGGGAAGCAGAGCTGCCAGCAGGGAAGTGTGGGAAGCAGCCTAACCCTTATCTTTCCTGGGGGGGGCGGGGGGAAGGGAGGGAGGGAGGGGGCCGATGGCTGCTGTTGCAAGTGGGGGCCCAGCCCCTCCCTCCCTACTTGTACTTAATCTCTGGAGACTCGCCTGTGCTTCCGGTGCCAGGCCCGGATCCAAGACAAGGTGCCATTTTCCCCCCATCTCCCAAGCAGGGAGCAACAAAGGAAAGACATTCTAAGAGCCCATGAAGTGCTTTTACTGAAACCCTGTTCTCCAGAGAGAGATTCAGGAAGTGATTTAAGCAACCTTATTACAAAATAAAAATGTATCCTCCTACTCCATGACAGGAAATGCGAGAAAGAGAGACAAGTTCGTAAAAAAAGCTCTTAAAAAAAAGAGTGTGCAAAAGGACTGGAAAGAAAAAGATGTTATATAATTATGTGCAAAAGCAGCAAAAAACAGCAGGAGACTCAAAAAGACCTTTTTTTTTGAAAAAGTCTACACATAATATTGCCCCAGGAGGAAACTTCTTTGGGATAATATGCATTATTTTTCATATTTTCTAATTAGAACGATTCATCAAGCTGTGTGTAATAGCTGGGAGGGGAAATCCCTTATCTTTACCTTTATACCTTATGAGAGCGCTCTGATGCTGTGTCATTGACAGTATTACGAGAGCCTTTGGCAACGCTTCCAGAAGGTTTTCAGGTGCTTCATATTTTGCTTGCATAACACTTGTTATACCATAATTTAGCGTCATCTAAATAAATCTGCTCATTAATGAGGCTGATTAAAAAGCAGGCACAACAGAAGAACACAGCTACATTTCCAGACCGACTATCCACGGCTCCCCACCTCTCCAGCCCCAGATCCGCCAAATATTCCACTGATACTGAAAGGAACAGGAGGTATGCCCCCGCTGAGCTCTGTTTTAGGAAACTTCTTTCTTTTTCTTTTTTTGCTTGGCTTTGACATTGGTTATTGATGGCTAATCTCTCACTAGATCCTCCAGACATTTCAGAACACATGGATAAGGGTGCATTTTTCACAGGAGAACCTCTGCCTGTATTTTAACCCACAGGTGCTTAGGGTTTCCACCTGAGAGTGGGAGAGTGGGCTGGGCTGGGTGTAGATACTCGGAGTATGTAGGTGCACTAAAGCCAGCCTTTTTGTCAGAGGGGCTCGTTTACTTTTCAAGAAACACTTCTCTTGGGCTTGGTCTCCTTGGCTCCAGGAGTCCTAAGTGCCTTTTCCCTCCTATGGGGATTGAGAGTTGAGAGTGGACTGGGGACACAGGCCTCTCCTTCTGCCCCTTTGGGTGCCCGCCTGCTGGAAATGGAACTTGGGACTCTGCTGGTATCAAACAGTGTTACCTGTGAGTGGTGGTCACGGGGCAGGAGGAGTATAAAGGCCTTGGCAATCCCTGGCTGACCCCCTCGGTGTGTTGGCTGGGGAGTGGTGGGGGGAGGCGGAGGGAGATTGGATAAGTATACAGGGGTAGGGAAGGGGGTAGATGGGTGGGCTAGGGTGGGATGGGATGGTGGGGTGGAAGGAGGCCAGCAAGGTGAATGACACACACACACAGGGTGATGGGTCTCATCTACATAAGGTCTTGTCTCCTGTCTCATCTCCTACTAACCTCTGGGGGTGGGTACCATTCAACCCCCATCCCTCCACAAACATGCTTGCAGATGTGGCAGCTAACCAGTGGCATCCACACTAGTTAGACACAGCACTCCCCAAATCTCAAAGCACCTATAGAAAACACGCAGAATCTGAGCAGTACTTGATGTTCCAAATAGCCTGATTTCTCTCTTTTAAGCTTTTAAGAGGACTAAGTCTGCATAAAATTGAGGTAGCAAGCAATATTATTCCTCCAGGCATGTTTGAGTCAGAAGGACCCAGAATTTTAAAAATAAAAACTGCTGCCTCGCTTAATATATTCACTCTTCTAATAAGCCACCAAGCAGCCATTGCACTCTCCCACGCCGAAGGACATATATCTTGCTGAGACACATGTGTCCAAAGTCAGGATATTGTCTGGGAAACCTGAGCCCGCAGCCTGCACAGCAGCAGACATCACCACATAATTCCTTCCAGAAGAATAGAAACCCAGGCACAAAGCAGCATGCAGGGTCCCCAAAGGATGCGTTGCCATTTCTTTTTTCTGTGATTATTTTCCATTACACACTGCGGGAGGGGTGTTTCCTAATGCTATCTTACTTTCTTTTCATGTCCCTTCATTTACTGCTCCCCGAGAGGCAGTCAAAGTCTCCAGGCTACACTCTGCAATAAAAACTCAGCAAATTTGAAGGATACAGCATGAAGCTTCGCAGACTGCCAGAAGTTCTGCTGACGGTACTAAAATTCAGGAGCTCCATCTAGCATCCCAGGCAGGTGCGTTTATTCAGCAAAGGGGCAGCTGGAAATGCTTCCTTTGGGGATGCTTCTTCCTCTTCCTGGTGTGTTTTCCTCCTGGGCTGCCTTGATCCTGGACTTTGCCACTTTTGGGTCTCAGACTAGTTTCTGGGGCTTTATTTGGATTCTGGAGGTTACTTCCCTCAGGATCCTTTGTACTGTTTTGAGCAAGGCTGAGTCCTTTCAGCAGGGGTCGAGGGCTCTTTATGAACTGTGATCTAAGATCAGAGTGTGTTTCTACTCAGGGTTTTTCTTGGGCTGTCCCTTAGTGCATGGTGACAGAACACAGTCACACGTTGGTTCCTGATATGTAAGTGCAAGGCACCCTCTAAATGTAGTCATAGAAAAATAATATGTTTCCCCACCAAAATAAACTCACAGTTGCAATCTCAGATGAAATGGCCCACTTTGCATGTCACTGAGGATATTCTCCTATGTCTGTGAATTTCTGAACTCTGAGTCAAGGTCACTTTGGTGCATTTTGGAAAATGCCTCGGTTGTATCAAAATCAGTGCTTCTCAAAACGTCTAAGCATCAGATTCACCTGGAGGCCTTGTTAAACTAGCTTGCTGAAGCCCTCCCCGAGAGTTTCTGATTGAGTAGGTCTTGGGTGGGGTCCAACCATTTACATTTATAACTGATTTATGGGAATAATGAGTCACTGTTCCCCACCAAGCCCCCGCCCCCCGAATTCATGCCCTTCCCAGAACCTCTGAATAGGACTTTATTTGGAAATAGGGTCATTTCAAATGTAAGTAGTTAAGATGAGGTTACACTGGAATAGGGTGGATCATTAGCGCAGTTTGACTGGTGTCCTTATAAGAAAAGAAGAGAGACAAAGACACAGGGGAGAAGGCCATGTGACAACAGAGGCAAATTGGAGTGATGTGTCTACAAGCCAAGGACCGCCAGTGACTGCCTGCAACACTACAGGCTAAGAGCGGCGTGAACATATCTTTCCCTAGTACCTTCAAAAGAGCATGGCCCTGCCTACACCTTGATTTTGAACCTCTGGCCTCCGGAACTGTGAGATAATGAATTTCTGTTGTTTTAAGTCACCAGTTTGCAATAATCTATTTTGGCAGACCTAGAAAACTAAGACACCCCAAATCACACTTTGAGAACCACCGATCAAAAGTAACTCATCTCCCTCTTCAGCAATTTCTCCTTACAACGTCCATGATAAATTTTTTTCTGGACTAAGTCCTACTTGCATCTGCCAGCACCTGCTTAATTCCCTAAGAAGAATTTTCACAAGCTCCCGGTTCCTTAATACTTCCCTGTTTCTCGTTCCTAATCTTTTTACCCCCAAATAACCCGTGGGGCTCTCTTTAGCTACATTGTGGTCAAACAGAATCTCTGATCCCTCCCCCGCCCAAGCTGAGAGAATTGTGACTTCATGTGGTTGAGTCTTTATATATTCTAGTAAGAGACGCGGGTAGCAGGAAGCCAGTGCAGGAGACGCCAGGGAGCTGCAGAGATGTGGGGTGAGGGGATTTCAGCCTCAGGAAGACAGGCATTAAGAGGGATTTATCTGCCTTCAAATATATGAAGTGCAACTGTGCATACAACGCAGACAGCCCGCCTTCTACCCCTCCAAGAAGGGGCCAAAGGAAAGCAGGCTTAGGAAGGAGACCTTCCACTGGACAGAAGGAACTTTCTGAGGTTGAAGGTTTTAAGTCGCTGGAATGTCAAGGAAGAGGTTTAAGTAAAGAGTAGACACCCTTCATTAAATGTGATTTAGGTGGGGCCCTTCCTGGAGCCGGGAGGATGAAGGGGGTAGACTCCTGAGGGGCTCTCTGCTCTTCAAGTTCGACAACCTTGCAGAACAAGAAAAATGCCCCGCTGGGAAAAAAAAATAACTCAAAAGGAAGAAACATCTCTCTGTTGGTATATTTGTGATCCTAGGTAGGGAATCTGCCCGAATTTCTTCTCATTTTTAACTTGATGCCTGGAAGACACCCTTTTGGGCTAAGTTAAGGAGTCAGATTAGTTAGAAGGTTTGTTTTTTAATCCCTCTGGAACTATCTAGTCTTGTCGAGTCCAACTTCTCCCCCTGCATGATGACAAAAGCAGTGCATCTTCATTTTCTACTGCCGCATAACAAATGATCACAAACTTAGAGGCTTAGACCAGCTCGTATTTGTTATCCCACAGTTTCTGTGGGTCAGGAGTCAGAGCACAGTTTAACTGGGTCCTTTTCTCAGGGTCTCACAAGGCTGAGGTGTCGGTGGGATGTGTCCCTTTCTGGATCTCGGGGTCCTCTTCCAAGCTCACAGGGCTGTCAGCAGAATTCAGTTCCTTGTAGCTGCAGGACTGAGGGCCCCACTTTCTTGCTGGCCGTCACTGGGGTCCTTGCATGTGGCCCCCTCTCGGGCCCTCTCACAACGTGGCGGCTTCCATCCTCCAGGCCAGCGGGAGGCTCTCTCCCTGGTGATATAACCACAGGGGTGACATCCATCCATCACCTTCACCATTCTCTACTGGCTAGAAGCCAGTCACGGGTAGGGGAGGGGACTGTGTAAAAGTGTGACTCATTGGGGGTCATCTTAGAATGACCTGCCACATGGGGGTTGGGAAGAGGCTCTTCCCCCAGGCCCAGCTGCCAGGGGCCTGAAACCCAAAGGCCTCTACTTTATTTGGAATTTATCTGATTAAATAAATATACATGGAATTCCAAAAGGATTACAGAAAGTGTGACTGATGCTTATTTTACAGACCGGTTGTGCTCTAAAGTTTAATTAGGCAATCAACTGTTGGAATTTTAAGTTCTTTAATCAAGAACATGATATAAAAATTCGTGGTTTTCTGCGTTTATTTATTTGTTTGTTTGAGAGTATAGCATAGAGGTTATGTAGCTTTGTAGCCAGACTGCCTGGGTTCACATCCTCACTCTGACATTAACTGTGTAGTCTTAGGCAAATCATTTAGTCTCTCTGCCCAGTTTCCTTCATTTTTGAAATGGTGACAATAATACTTTATGGAATGCTGGTGAGGATGAAATTAATAAGTATAAAGCATCTAGAATAATGACTGTCATATCATATACACTATATATGTGTTATTATTTGAGTTTGGACACCAGATGTCACATGCCACTCACATGCTTGACGCTCTGTGGGCATTCTTAGGACTCTGAGCATTTCTTGGCTTGTAGCTATGGCTCTGCTCCTTTCTTTTCCACTCAGAATGCAAGAAAAAGTGACATTAAAGTATTAAACTTGAATCAGGACTGATTGTTTTTAAAATGAAATGATTTCTAAATTGCAGTCTTTGTAACTAGTAATAATAAGAATGATTATGGTAGCTGAAATGTGTTGTGCATTCACTATACGCCAGGAAGTCTACTAAGTGTGGTGACGGCATCCCCCCTCTGAGGAAGGTACTATTATCTCCTTTTACAGAGAAGGACCCTGAGGCTTAGAAATTATTCACTCAGCTGGTCGGGAGCAAGGTCTGCCATAGGAAGGAGCTCAAGCAGCTGGACTCAAAACCTTCCATCTTAATATCTATCCTATACTGTTTTCCCATTTTATTGCTGGCAACTTAGCGCTCAACTTTTGTGTCATGACATGACAGCCAAGAAACACCAACATAAATGACATAAAAAGGAGCCCTGGGTTCCTGTTTATCTAGGTGGGCATCGTGTAGAAGGAGGGAAACGACCTGGAAGATACACATTTCAGACAAGCACCTGCTACGAATCAGGCATATACAACGTTCCTTACTCACCATTCTCTCATTGCCTCCTCAGAAAACACTGCAGAGGGCTAGTATTACCTTCTTTTAGCAGCTGAACAAATTGAGGCTCAAAAGTTGCCAGTGAGAAGCTGAACCAAGAGTCAAACCCCAAATCTTCAGGCTCCCAAGTCTGCACTCACTGTTCCCACAACACACCGTTGTCTGAGTGGTGAGCCCAGAAGAGGGGAGAAGGGACCGGCCTGGGGTTTGCATCTTCCATGTGGAGGGAGAAGGCCCTGGGCAGGCAGCAGGGGGCCCCATCGGCCTGTTCCGATGGATTTGCCATCAAAGGGCTTTGCTGATTTCTAATTCTGCCAGGTACCACTGCTGTAACCCAGGGCACGTTACTCAGATGCCTTCAGCATCCGTTCCTCACTTTTTCAAATCAAATTGATCTTGTTTGAAAGACAAAGTGAGATAATTGATGCCAGCACTGGGTAGATGCTACAACACTTTTCTCATATAAGCAGATACTCAAAGTGTGGAGGGAGAGAGTAGGAGAGAGAGATTGGAAAGGAGAGGAGCTGCAGGCAGAGCGGGACAGTGCTGATGAGTAGCAAGCCCCATCTGTGATTTATTATTATACCCCTTCGGATAAAAAGACAGTTTAATCCTGGAGTGTCAGAGGTCACTCCAGAATGCTGTTTCAACTCTTTTTCAGTTTGCTTTTAGAAGATAGACATTAAGTGAGCAAGTAGAAAAATTCCTGACAAACAGAAGCCTATTAAACATGTAGTAGAGAAAACAGAGGCACAGCCCAGTGACTGGTATTGGGCGGGGGCTCAAGAAAAGGCTTCTTGACATCACGAGTTTCAAAGAGCAGAAGCTGACGGAATGGATTTGGAATCACATGCACCTGGTTCCATTCCCAGCTCAGTGGCTTAGCCATTAAATGGGATAATTGAATTCTATTTTCTCATTTTTAAGATGTAGATAGGAACAGCAACCTTGCAAGGTATTTGCAATAATTAAATTAGGCAATGATTCGATTAGCGCGGTGTGGGCCTCATGTGAAGCGCTCATTAGCGGTACCTGGTGCTCCTGCTGTATCATAACTATTAAAATAAGGATACAACCTGGAGGAAACATGGCTGCTTCAGTTTAAGTACTTTATAGAGAAGTTCTGATTTGAGTCCCACCTTTGGATTCTGCCACATGGGATAGGAGGAGAAGTGGGGCCAGGCAGAACAGGGCAGATCCCAGATGCCGTGTCCCCGTGTCATGTCTGGTGCCGGAAGCAGGGTGGTGTGGAAAGACAGTTACGAGTTTCAGGAGTAACTGCGTGCTGACCTTAGAGCCCATGTGTCATCTCTTGGTTCGATAGAGGTGACAATGACAGCTGTGTGGGAATGGGGTAGAGATGGAAAGAGGTCCTTTCCTAGAACGTATGTCAACAGGCCTAAGAAAGCTGTTGACAGTGTCACTCGGCCATTAAGGGCACAGACTCCGGAGGCAGGTTTGGTACCTATGGCCTCAGACATCTCACTTAGTTTCTGTCTGCCTCAACTTTCTCATCTATAAAATGGGGAAGAAGGGTTATAATAGTGCTGACCACACAGACTTCTGCAGTGATGAAATGAGACGGCACCCATCCAAAAGCCTTAGCACAATAAGCCCTCAGAAAACGTTAACTCTCATTATTACTACTCCTATAATTCAGAGGAAACTGAGATTCAGCAAAAGCAAAACAATCAGACAAATAAAAAATTAGAAGCCAGTAAAGGTGGATTTTGCACGTGGCTCTGTGATTCCACCTCAAGGGTATTCCTGCCCCTCCTGCATCTCAGAGTTAAGAATTCCCTTCATGTTCTGTTCCCTGTATGTCTGTCCACACTGTTATTAAAACACAGATTGTTGTAGAAGTGTGTCCGGAAAGGGGACCTGTAATGTGCTCACATTGTCTACCGTTTGGCAGCAGCAGGGACTCTTAATGACTTTGACTTTTGGGGGAATTTAGTTGGGGAAGGTCAGTTGTCCTTCAGGACCATGCTATCATTATGAAAAGATCCCATCTGACCAGCCGAGAATCACAGGATGTTAAGTACTTCTACCAGAGCTGAAAATTGTTAGTTTCTGATTCCTGTAGCCGCTCAAATGTTCTAAATACGACCTAGAGCTGAAAGCTAAGTTCAAAAGGCGATTTCAAAAGAAACCATTAGGCGTATCCTGAAAGAAATCAGTTGATTTCATCTGCTTGGAAAAAGCATTTCGGCACAAAATGGCCTAAAACCGATGGCTTGGCCTTTTGCAAAAGGCCAGTTTTTGC
This sequence comes from Balaenoptera physalus, assembly GCF_965194825.1. Lineage (NCBI taxonomy): Eukaryota > Metazoa > Chordata > Mammalia > Artiodactyla > Balaenopteridae > Balaenoptera > Balaenoptera physalus. Next base: position 119,614,778 of record NC_138890.1, on the reverse strand, counting down.
AGGGGTCAGAAGGAAAAGCAGAGAGGCAGGTGGGCTGATGGCTAGAGATAAGTCTGAGGGAGGCTGTGCAGGCAGTCTGAGCACGTAGCCTTGTCCTCATGTTAGAGGCATATCATCCGGAGAGAAAAACAGAAATGGGCATCCCGGGCTTTCAACCGAGAGCAACTGTAAAGGAGAAACACGCGTCTCCTCTGTGTCTGTCCCTGATTACTCACACAGAACACTTCACTTCTGACACTTCTGGTCGCCAAACGTATGAGGTTTCTCCCCACACCAGGCAATTTCCCGAGACACGAGCTGCATGTCATAGAACTCAATTCAATTCTGACCCTGTCTACCTGGATATTCCTCACCCACATACCACTGCGATTCAGAGTTAGTAGATCTGTGTGCAGGAAAAAATCTGGAGTTTTGGACTCTTTTTGGTTGATTCTGATAATCATCCAGCTTAGGGAGCCTCTGGTCTGCAATGGAATCTGTTTCTCTAAGGAACTAAATGGAGATCAATCCTGTAACAGTGAAGAGCTGAACGCTACCTTCATTTAGAACATCTGACCCCCTCAAGCTTCCCTGGAATAAAGGAGACTAAATTAAGAGGAGCCAGTGGCGGGCACACACTATCCGGCAAGGTGACAACATCCGGAGACTGGAGAAAACCATTTATCCTTCTCCAGGAAGACGCCAGACAATCGTTCCCCATTGGTTTTCCGACGAACAGATGAAGCCTTGGGGCAAAGGCCTTACATCCTGTAAAATCAGTCATGAGCAGGATGGATTCACTCAGCACTGCAGAGTGAGGGAGGACTTGGGGTGAACAGAGCTGGATCGTGGGCTCCGCTTTAGAGCAGGTGGAAAAGTCCTTCCCCCCAACGGTCTGCTCCCATGTACCCAGCGCAGGCAGCTCACTGAGTTAGAAGCTCTAATCTGCACCCCGATGCTCCCCGCCCTCCCCCTCTCCGTCTCTCTGGAACAGACTGAGTTAAATTCTGAGCACATGCTCCTTTCCCTCTTCCTCTGCTGATGAAAGGGGCTTTATTCCCAGTGACCTGAGATCCTAAGCCCACATCAAAAGCGACAGCTCAGGGAGGCCCTGACCAAAGCCTGTGGCTCAAATGTTAATACGGTATCTTCCAGAGAGCTGGGAGGAGCTCTGTGCAGATGGGCTGGGAAGGAGTTCAACGGCCTGTTGTTCTGGATGAAGGATTCTGTTGGCTCAGGAGGGGAAACCCTCAGCTTCAAAGCCACAGATATTGATTTTCCCACACACTCAGCAACCATTTTTCAGGTAAATGCGCACTTACTTCATTCTCCCTCTAGGTGGGTGAAGACATTCCTGTTTGTTAAGTGCCCACCAGGTGCCAGGCACTGGGTAAAACTCAACACATTCATTCTTTTATTTTACCTTCCAGTGACTCTCTGAAGAAGCCATCAGTACATCATTATTGTCCCCATTTCATGGATCAGCACATTGAGGTTCAGGGAGGTGAAATGATTTGACCTTCCTTAGGCAGTAAATAGCAGAAGAAAGACTCCAACCCTGGTCTGTCTGCCTTCAGTGCCCTTGCTTCCTTGGTCCTCCATGTCTTGAAGCACAAGTAATGGGTCAGGTTAAGAAAAAGATTTTAAGAGCTGTGAAAATTGCTAGCATGCTCAATGATGAGAGCCTTTTAGTAATATCCAAGTCCAATTCATTATGTTGTTATTTGAGCATATCTGGTGGTAAAACTATAAATGTCCATCACTTTCCAAAAGGCTTAGAGGTAACTGCCTGCACATAAGCATCTACTGGTGTTTAGAAGACATTGAGAGAAAAACACAAATTTATCAAACCAACTAACATGAGCCTATTTTTGCCATGAGGAGTCCTAGTTTACAGAAGGATTTCCTTTAAATGGGAGCTGCGGTTAGCAGCCCCATTCTTCCCCCACCAGTTGTTAACTTGGTGCCCACTTAGTGCTCAGTGATTCCAAACCCTGGTGCCTGATGCCTCGGACCTACACTCAGAGCTTGTGATGTGATGGATGGGAGGCGTGGCCTGGGTGTCGGGCGTTTCCAAAGCTCGCCAGATGGCTCTGACGTGCAGCCAACCTGGAGAACTACTGATTTATACTGGTAGGGAAAGGAGACGAGTGGGGGAGGAGAGGACCAGAATCTAAAGGATTAGGAAGCATGAAGCAGTGACCAACTCTTCCCAGTTTACTATGGACAGTCCCAATTTTAAAACCAAGTCCGATGTCCTGGGAAACCCCTCCACCCCAGGCAAACTGGGACTGTTGGTTGCCCTACATACCACAGTGTTAAGCAAAGACAAAGGTTCTCAAATGACAATCTCTGTCCGTGGGAAATGGATCTGTTTGCCAAACTTCTCTTTATACAACCCTTTAAACCACATGGCTCTTACATGGAAACGCACAATGCCATTCCATTTGAAGTCTGTCACAACAAATGTATATCCCTGCAAGTGTATATCCTTCACGACCTGCATTCCCTTTGCTTTGAACTGTGGTGCAAGGCATAACTATTGTCCATAAAGCTTCAAGCACCAATCTGGCCCTGTGGATTCATTCCACAGCCCTGTTGTTTGAGAAAAGACATGCTGAGAGCCCTGGTTTTTTTTTTTTTTTCTGTTGCCTTTTGCTAAAAAATTCCCAATGCCTGAAGATTATCAGGGCTCTTTGAAGCATCCTATGATTCTGATTCCCATCAAGTTACGAGCGATGTGAAATAAATCTGAATTTACCCAAATTAATGTATAACTTTTAGAAGCACTCCACCCCTGGGAGCATCCTGACTGGTTTCATGGAATCTCATGTGCTGCTGACTTCCCACGGGCTCTGGGATCTGGCCATGGAGAGAGGGAGGCCGTCATTCCTTCTCACTGAGCATGTTTGGCAGCTTTCATAGTAAACACCAGGGAGACTGGTCTCTGCTCTGACATGTCTCAGGTGGTGAATCAATCAAACTATGGGTTTCTGGTGGGCCCTGCCTGCCCAGACTGGGGCTGGTCTCCTGAAAGCCCAGGTATTGGCAAGTGACCAGTAGTCACAGACCAGAATGTCCACCTTCATTATCAACATGATGCCACATTCGGAAACACATGACACAGGAGTTCCAGGGTGTTTCTCCGTGATACATCCCATGTATTGAGGGCTCCCTCTGTGCTAGCCGCCATGCTAGGGGCAGCACAGACATGGCCATTCTTCATGTGAGAGGGAGATATTATTACCCCTGGTTTACAGATGAGAGAGCAGGCTTGGTGAGAAGGAGTAGGTTACCCAGCTGGTGACAGAGAGGAGAGATGGCAGGGCTTGATCTGCCTGTCACCAGGCCTCCTGCTGTGGTCTCTAAGAGCACACATTCCAAAAAGGGCAGAGAGAAAGTGCTGAAAACACAGCACATAAAACAGACATTTAGATAGAAAAAATTCTTAAATGTAGCATAATGGTTACATGTTTGGACGTGGATCTACACTGCCTACTTCCCAATATTGGCTCCGCTTATCTGTAAAATGGGTTTAAATGAGTTAATCTGGTTAGAATGGAATTCAGATCAGTAGGCATCCTCTCAGTGATAGCTGTTGTGTGGCTCTTATTATTATCTTTATTGTCGTTATTGCTATATTATTTATTATTGCTTCCTTAAGTCTTTGATCCCATACCTTGAGCTCTTTGGGTCATGATAATACCAGGATTAACAAGCTCCTGGGAAAAGAAGCCATCCAGAGCAGGGCACACTATTTTCTGTCAGATCATGGCATACTTATTTTCTTAAAAGTTTTTTTAAAAAGAAAAAAGATCCCCAGGGACTTCCCTGGTGGCACAGTGATTAAGAATCCGCCTGCCAATGCAGGGGACACGGGTTCGAGCCCTGGTCCGGGAAGATCCCACATGCCGCCGAGCCACTAAGCCCATGTGCCACAACTACTGAGCCTGCGCCCTAGAGCCCACGAGCCACAACTACTGAGCCCACATGCCACAACTACTGAGCCCGCACGCCTAGAGCCTGTGCTCTGCAACAAAGAGAAGCCACCGCAATGAGAAGCCCACGCACTGCAACGAAGAGTAGCCCCCGCTCACCGCAACTAGAGAAAGCCCATGCGCAGCAATGAAGACCCAACACAGCCAATAAATAAATAAATAAATTAATTAAAAAAAAAAGAGAGAGATTAAAACTTTAAAAAAAAAAAAAAGATCCTCAAACCTCAGACTCTGCTAATCTTCATTCAAGAAATGTTGCAGCCGCTCAAGAAATGTTGTCAGTTCAATACTCACAGCTGATGCTGAATAATTTGCAGCTGGAGAACATTTTGCAAAGGGGGCTTTGAATCAGCACCCACCCCATTCCTGGGTCCAGGTTCATTTTATTTTATTTTATTTTATTATTATTTTTTATAATTTTTGAATTTTATTTTATTAATTTTTTTATACAGCAGGTTCTTATTAGTCATCAATTTTATACACATCAGTGTATACATGTCAATCCCAGTCTCCGAATTCATCACACCACCATCCCCACCCCCCAGAGGCTTTCCCCTCTTGGTGTCCATACGTTTGTTCTCTACATCTGTGTCTCAATTTCTGCCCTGCAAACCGGTTCATCTGTACCATTTTTCTAGGTTCCACATATATGCGTTAATATACAATATTTGTTTTTCTCTTTCTGACTTACTTCACTCTGTATGACAGTCTCTAGATCCATCCACGTCTCAACAAATGACCCAATTTTGTTCCTTTTTATGGCTGAGTAATATTCCATTGTATATATGTACCACATCTTCCTTATCCATTCATCTGTCGATGGGCATTTAGGGTGCTTCCATGACCTGGCTATTGTAAATAGTGCTGCAATGAACATTGGGGTGCGTGTGTCTTTTTGAATTGTGGTTTTCTCTGGGTATATGCCCAGTAGTAGGACTGCTGGATCATATGGTAATTCTATTTTTAGTTTTTTAAGGAACCCCCATACTGTTCTCCATAGTGGCTGTATCAGTTTACATTCCCACCAACAGTGCAAGAGGGTTCCCTTTTCTCCACACCCTCTCCAGCATTTGTTGTTTGTAGATTTTCTGATGAAGCCCATTCTAACTGGTGTGAGGTGATACCTCATTGTAGTTTTGATTTGCATTTCTCTAATAATTAGTGATGTTGAGCAGCTTTTCATGTGCTTCTTGGCCATCTGTATGTCTTCTTTGGAGAAATGTCTATTTAGGTCTTCTGCCCATTTTTTGATTGGGTTGTTTGTTTTTTTAATATTGAGCTGCATGAGCTCAATATTATATATTTTGGAGATTAATCCTTTGTCCGTTGATTTGTTTGCAAATATTTTCTCCCATTCTGAGGATTGTCTTTTCGTCTTGTTTATGGTTTCCTTTGCTGTGCAAAAGCTTTTAAGTTTCATTAGGCCCCATTTGTTTAATTTTGTTTTTATTTCCATTACTCTAGGAGGTGGGTCAAAAAAGATCTTGCTGTGATTTATGTCAAAGAGTGGTCTTCTTATGTTTTCCTCTAAGAGTTTTATAGTGTCCGATCTTACATTTAGGTCCCTAATCCATTTTGAGTTTATTTCTGTGTATGGTGTTAGGGAGTGTTCTAATTTCATTCTTTTACATGTAGCTGTCCAGTTTTCCCAGCACCACTTATTGAAGAGACTGTCTTTTCTCCATTGTATATCCTTGCCTCCTTTGTCATAGATTAGTTGACCATAGGTGCCCAGGTTCATTTTATAGTCAGCAGAGCCACCAGGGATTATGAGGAAACACGCTGATCATAGGCTTCACTAGGCAACTGGAAGTCCTCCAGTTCAATTTTCTCTGTTTCAGGAACCCCTCCTCTAGTGTCTTTCTTGGCATTTGAATACCTCCAGGGCTGGGGCGCTCACCACCTCAGGATGAAGTCTGTGTCACTCTTCACAAGCTCTAAGTGTTACACATTCCCTTCCGGGTTAGTCTGCCATCTGTCTCCCTCCAATCACATTGACAAATTGGCTGCAGTCCTGCCATCTTGGCAACACGGAGCACCCCACATCCTCCTCCACAAGAGGGAGACATCCCCTAAACCTATAGTTTAGGTAGTTGGCAATACTGTCCTTTTTCAAAGTTTGTTTTCTGGGGGAACATGCTCCTGTCTTCGAAGTCAGGTCTTAGCATTATGCTGGGAACAATGCACTTAACGGTGTGGACTGTTTTTTGGACACAACCAACCAGCATCGCTTAACAGTTTTGTACAAGCATGTTCTAATGGGCTTAAGTATGAGATTTGGTCATTTCAGCCCAGGGCTAGACTGGCCACGTTTTAGGCTTCCAATGGAATCACTAGCTCATAAACACCTTTATCACCTGGCTTGTTCAAGTTGTTCCCTGTATATGAAATCTTTGACCCATTCAGATACCAGTAGGGCCTGATCATTTTTGACTATTTCCATTTTCCAGGAGGAATTGTTATTTTCAGTCTAATGTCTTTGTCTGAAATCTAGAGATAGAGAAGTTTCTCGAGGGAGGAATCTGTAAGGCCACTGCTTTCTAGGACTGAAATTAATTATGAAAGGAGACTTGCTCTGATTTTTGCAAAAAGGGTTGTCCCACATTCACACTAATAATAAGTTTCCTTTTTATAGTCACTTCCCTTCTGTAAGAGAGTTCAAAGTGCTTTATAGGCATGGCCTAATCATTTTTATTATTTTTTTAAGTGCAAGTTATGTGCTATATCATTATCCCCACTTTGTAGAGAGGGAAATAGAGGAACAGGGAAGCCCAGGGCATGGGAAAGGAGGAGGAGGAGTTGGACATCTGGACCCATGACCTCATTCTGCCTGTTCCTCACCTTGGCAATGTCCTCTCACCCACCTCTTTTCACCCATTTCTCAAAGGCCATTTCATGTGATCTCAACTGATGACAATTTTTCTCTTCCCAAGGGCTTGTTGCAATGCCATATGACTCTTGATTTAACTCAGGTCTTTTTTTTTCTAGGTAGGTGTTTTGATTCCTAACAATTTGTTCCAATTGTTTACATCTTATCCTTCAAATACGGAGTAGGAGTTCCTTAAGCCAAGGGGCCGTGTAATCTATTTCTTATGTAGCCCAGATAGCTCTTGCATAAGGGCTGGGTGCATAGTGTGTACTTAACAAAATCTTAGCTCTCTCCCTAGGACTTCTATGATGGGATATGCCACAGCAGGAAGGAGTGATTGTTCATGCCTGGAATGTGGCCTAGATGGGGACAAACTTCGATCAGTAAACACAGTAACTGAGTAGCCTCCATGTGCAGTGCATTGTGTTATGTTGTGAAAACAATGCAAAGAAAGGAAGGATTCTGCCCCTGCCATCAGGAAGTTGAGAGGGTAAGGACCACCTTACAGTGGCTGATGGCAGGATTTGCAGCCTACATATGTGGCTTTGAATCTCTGCTTGACCACTGATGAGTGGCTTTGAGTAGATCTTTAAACTCTTGGAGCCGCTGGAATTTCTTTTGCAAGATGAGAATAATAATAGCATAGTGATGATAAATGAGGTAACATGTACAAAGCATGTGGCACAATGGTTCCTACAGAGTTAAGAATCAATAAATAGCATCGATTTTAACACAATTATTAAATGGCTGGTAATTCTAAGAAAAGTAAAAAAAAAAAAAAGTGGCACAGCAAGGACATGTGTGGGAGTTCAGCAGAATTGCCAGTAAACCGTGTGATGAAGGAGGGACCTGCAATTAACCTTGAAAGATAGGGAGAATTTGGGTTTTGAAAAGTGTGAAGGATGGGGAGGCCTAGGGAAATGTGTGAGTGTGAGAAAGAGAGTGGGCTGGGCTGACGAAGTAAAGGTCCACATGGAGAGAGCCTAGCAGGTAACGATAAGATGAGAGCAATGCTATTGCCCTTAGTGGTAAGTTCTTTCCTTTTAATAATTTCTTTTAAAAATGATCAGGAAAGAATTATCATAGCCATTTTAAAGATTAGGAAGCGGAGATTCTGAGACAAGCTGAAGAGTTAGCTGGAAATAATTGCAGATGACTTGGCTGGTGTTGGTGCTCATGCATCCTCTGGCACGCTGTTGGTGGAGGGTGAATTAGACACAGCCTTTCAGAGAGCACTTTGACAGCGTCTGCTAAAAGTAGGGTAGTTTTGTAGGGTCCGCTACCCTCAAGGTACTGATTCAGGAGAAACACTTGCGTATGTACCCAAGAGGCAGGAAGAGGGATGTTCACTGAACCGTCCAAAAACTTGGATATGATTCGCATGTCTACCAATGATGGAGTATGTCAGTAAATTGTAGCACGTCCTCATTGTGGTATATCATTCAGCAATTAAACATCGTGAGGTAAACCTACATGACTGACATGCAATAATCTCTAAAAGAAGGGTGAGTTTTTTAGTGAATGAGAAAAACTGCAAATCATAAAACCATTATAACACCATTCACTTTTAAAATCCTATGTGTGTATGGGTATATTGGTACATGCATTAAATGCATGGACAAAAGGTCTAAATGAAGACAAATCAAACTTTTAACAGTGATTGTCTCTGGGGAGTGGAGGGATATCTATTGGGGAGCGTGTGTGTTTAAAGGAGGATTTACATTTGAGTCTACGTATTATTGTCTTGTTTATAAAGAAAACATATCCAGCTACTACCCAAATTCGGGAACTAAAATTTTAAAATATATATGCTACATCAATATTGTAGAACACTATAGGGTCATCAAAATATGCTATAAAATATATTTATTGATTTGGAAAGAATTTTCCAATTAAGAAGGGGAAAAAGTTTCAAAGCAGTATGGACTATATATATAGCTTTATAAAAGTTAGCATACACATAGGACAAACACACATATACATGAATAAATACTAGGAAAGAAACACACACCAAATATTGGTTATCTCTGGATAATGGGTTATGGGTATTTTTTAAAATTTCCTATTTATACTTGTAGCACTTAGCTTTTGCCACAGTAATGGTGTGTTAACAAACCACCCCCAAATTCAGTGCCCGAAGATAATGATGACTTTTTCTTCACTCACAGCCACGTGTCTTTGGTCAGCTGATCCAGGTGGAGCTCAGCTTGGCTGGCTGTGGCTTCAAGCTGGGTCCAGCCTACTCTACGTGTCTCATCTTCCTTGGACTGTGGACCAACCAGGGCAATGTCAGAAGGGCAAGGGGGCCAGTGGAAACACTTGCTCTCTCTTCAGCCTTTGGTGTGGAGTTGGTACACTGTCTGTTCTGCCCACAGGGCCAAGCTGAAGCCAATAGGGGAGGGAAATAGACTTCGTTTCTAGTGGAAGGATCTGCAAATTCTTTGCAAAGGGCATGGATACGGGTGGTGGTGAAATGTGGTAACTGTAATGCTGGTATATCACAACTGAAATGGGTTTTCTAATTTCCCCCACTGTGAATGTCTATTACTTATGAAATAAACATCTTACTATTTAGTGGGCAACACTGCAAAAAGATGTGTGACACAACATGGAGTTGGGAGCCACGGTGCTTTGTTTAGTCCTTGTCTGGCTCAGCTCCGATCTCTTGGCTTTGTGGGTCATCTCTAATTTCATCCGGCCAGTCAAGGTTTCCACCAACGTCTTTAGGACATGCCTGAGAATAACTTGTCTTCTGTTTGGACAACCTTGCAGGACTCATCTTTCCTTATCAAACTCTGTGTCCAGAGAGTTCATGCACCTTGGGAGAATAACTTGGAATGCTACATGATCTTCTGAGTAATATAAAACTATGAGCAAGAATGGCAGCCAGTCACTGTATGCTAAGGTGAGCACACAACGAAGTTACCTGAAGCCGTTTTTGTACTCTTTGGCAAATCTCAAATGAAACAACGAAGTGCAAATCAAGTCTTCTGGCTTCACCACGGCCGGCAACAATGGTAGCCAATCATTGCACACAGCAATGACAACAACTTATTATCTCAAGTTTTCTTCTTCCATGTCTTACTGCACCAAAAGCATCAATTACAGGAATGAGAGCTGATTATAAACCCCAAAATTCACCTACACTGCACTCCTTGCCGTCACACCTGCCCACAAAAGAGAACACCACTTTCAGAGAATGTGCTTGGAGAGAAATCACTCCCTGAATTCCCCTCTGCCTCCCCCAAGCTAAACTTCTAGTTCAGTTCCCCTGAGAGAAGCCACTAGACCCTTTTCAGGTGTGCAGTAAATCTTCCACCAGCCTATTTTAAACTCCTAAAAGGAAAGGCATTTAACCCCATCTGTGGGGTGTTGGTGTGTGTGTGTGTGCGTGCGTGTGTGTGTGTGTGTGTACCCGTGAGACAGAAACTTTTTTATGATACAAATATTTATGGACTTTTTAACCTTGCCCTCTAATCTTAGACATGTCTTGGCCAAACTATCGTCTCACTGCTTTAATCTTTCTTTGTAAATCACTCGATGTCTCTTCCTTTTCCATTCAAATCTATCATCTTTTCCTTTTTTCTCAGGTGCCCAAAGTAGACTGTAGAATTGTCTAGATCTACTCCCAGATTATGTCAGGGTTCCACATAGTTTAGTCTCTATCAGAAATGGGCCTGAAAGCTTTAACAGCAGGGGCCTTTCTCCTAAGACTTTAGACTGAAGTGCTCATTTAACGCAAAAGAGACAACATTTCCATCCCGAGTGGTCAAGCAAAAACCATAAAATCCCTTCAGGCTTTTGCACACAGAGGCTTCGCTCGTTTTAACGCCTGGGGAACCTGTCTGAAGCGGCTGGAGCGTGAGGGGCTTTGTGCCTGTGGTTGATGGGGGAGAGAGCCCGTGACAAAGGCTCCACATTTTTCCATTTCTCTGTCCCCAAATTTGTCCACGGGTGATTTACTCACATACTTCACAAAGGTTCACATCTTATTAGCTGTACTTCTATACCTCACCTTAAAATATGTAGGAGAGGGAACTACTTTTGGAAAATGTGCTTGGGACAGAAATCACATACCCCGCTGCCCCTACCTCCCCTCCACCTCCCTAAGCTAAGCTTCGGTTCACATGTTGTAGTTCAGTTCCCCTGACAGGATCCACTGAGCCCTTTCAGATGCGCAAGCTGTGCCCACCCCCAGCTGCCATCCCACCTCTCTTTGCCGGTGTTTCAGCCGTGCCCTGGGTGTGTTTCTCTGAGGCAGGAACAAGATTCTCAAAGAAACTCAATTGCTCGGTTTATGGTCATGCTCAGTTCTGAATAAGTATCCTTTTCAGAATTGTTCAGGTGGTCAAACAGCAGAGGCAGGAACAGGCTGTAAGAACCTCCAAGCTAGCTTGAGGAGGACCCATCAGGGGACCTTCCAGCATGGGAAGTGATTATGTCAAAAAGAATGAATGAACCTTACCTGATCCGGTGCTTCTTAACAAAACAAAGAGAGCTAAATGGTTTCTGGAATCTTAAAAATGAATTGAGAGAGAAAGTCTAGGAGAGGCCAATATTTCAGAAAGTACATTTGGAACTCTGCAACAAGTCACCTAGAGCAAGTCCTCTGATTCTCTGCTATTGGAAGACATCATTTTGGGAGTTTCAACATTTTTCCCACAATAGTGAATGCCAATAAACAGAGCTCAGAAAGTTACTTAATTATTCCTATTACAGTTAAAGCTAAGGAAAAAGTTCCATAAAGCAGAAAATGCAAAATCTTGCTCTATCTGAAGAGGAAGCATTGGTAAAAAAAAACAACGAAGTGGTAATTGACTAAAAGGGTCCACCTTCCTGGGCTGGGATTGTGGAGTAAACACACCACATCCACCACCCTACACAGGCTGGGCACAAGGTACATCAAGGTGCTTTGGAGATGGCATAACTACAATGCTGGTAAAATTTAGATTTCATACGGGGGCAAGAAATGGGCCAGTTCACAGTATTTCTGAAGGATTAGGACTTAGGAATGAAGACAGAGGGGAAAATCTGCTAGCCCCTCCCAATGTTTCAGACCAGGAGGTTTCCTGGGCAAGCAATAGATATTTATTTCTGAGTCTCATCTTTGGCTCAGTAGTCATTTTCATCACCTGTCTGAGGCCAGTTTCAGGCAAGGAAAGGCTCGTGGGAGTGAGAGCGGAGCATTTCTGAAAGTGTGCTCTGAGGAATACACGTTCTATGGAATTGTCATTGAATGTAATAGAGATTCTGTGATCATACAGACTTGGAAAGTATGATTTAAACAACCTTAAATCTTTCTTTGCCAGAATGTCATTGAACGTAATAGCAATTCTGTGGTCATACAAACTTGGAAAGTATGATTTAAACAACCTTAAAAGCTTTCCTTGCTGCATGGTTTCTCAGAGCCTTTTAAATTCTGAGCTGCCCTGTGAACCTCCAGGCAAAAGTGGGGCTGGGGTAGGGGGCTTGGCTGGAGAGAGTATAGTGCATATACTGCTTCAAAAACTTACCTCATCATAAAACCCCCTTCTGCTTTCCTCTCCTAGAAAATCTTTTAGACCTGGTGCTCCGTGAAATATTTTGTGACCCACACTGTTCGCGTGGGAAAAGCCCAAGACTGGGAATCAGTTTCTCGGGGTTCCAGCTGTGGCTGCTTATCTTCGGGCATTTATTTCACCTATCTGAGCCTCAGTTTTCTCATCTGCAGTAAGCGTGAGTTAAGTCATAATGGTTCTAGAACCCTGTGCTTCCTTTATCTCTTTCTGACCCAAAATGTATTCTGAAGACTCCATTAAGGGAGAGGCAGCTCACCACCAGTTGAAGCCCTCACAGGATGAACAAATAGTGGTAGCCCACTACCACTTCTGTGGCTTCCCTAGGTATTTATAGAACCAAGCAGGTTTGCATTAAACCAACACACCACTAGCCGAGCCTTCCTGGAAAGAACAGTTTATACTGTTGAATGCCCTCTTAACAGATTACTTGCAAAGAGCATGAATCACACTTCAAGTCCATTGCAAAACTCATCACATTTTCCACCAGGGCCAAGGAGAGTCTTCAGTGTGGAGGGAGATATGGTCATTTACCCTGGGGCTGTTTGTCAGAATGACAAAGAAACTATTCTAGGGCAGATAGGACCTCATAAAATAGCTGTCTGTCGGAGGCTTTGTGGTGACTTTGATGTTCTGCAGGAGAAAACCATCACAAGCGTGGGTGGGCCAGGCTAAGTCCAAGCTGAACTGGAAGGCAGAATTTCTTGAACTTCTCATTCATTCAACAACTCTTTATTTAGCACTGACTAGGTACCAGCAAGATCGTCATCATCAACAGAGCCTTCCTTTCCTAACACTCTTGCCAAAACTGGGTATTGCCCTTTAAAACTCTTTGCTAATTTTGGAAGTGAAAAATATTTCACTGTGGTTTTTAATTTGAATTTCTGATTCTTGACATTTTACAATTTTTTAAAATTAATTGTGTTTTCTCGTCTATGAATTTTCCACTTACACTTTAGGATCTTAGTACGAGTGGAAGGAATAAATGCCAGGAGAATACCTAATAATCCATGAGCATAGGAACGATGTCAAAACTGTGGGGTAGATGATAGGGTATGCAATGTGTGTGAGCGACACTAAGTATCCCCCAGACACCAGGCACAGCCCTGGGTCTTCTCTCTGCCCAGCCGTTGTGCTAGCTGTGACCACCTCATCCCAGTTGCCCCTCTGCCTCTATGAGCCCCTCATGACCTCTCGGAGTGATTGGTCTTCTGGACTGGGTTGGGGTCCGGGACCCTTGCAGGGAAAAATATATTCTGTTTCTGCAGAGGTGGGATACACCTAATACCCAACAACTTTATTTAGGTATTAGAAATTTTTTTCCCCTTATTTGTCTTCTCTTCCTCGTGTCCTAACATGAATTTAGAATCCTTATGGGAAAGGAGCAATGGAAACAGCCCATCTGTCTGACAGAGCAGAGGACATGCTTGAATGACTTCCCCAAGGAAACCAAATCCTCAGCAAACTTGGAAGCCAGTCTCTTTGCCTCATTTTATTCTTCCCACGTCCTTTATGTCCCACACGAAGCATACTCCCGCGTGGTGTCACAAGGTTTACACAGCAGCAGGCTCCTGTGGAGAGTCTCAGTGGCCCAGGGGATCTGGATGGACAGTCAACTTCCAATGGTGACGTTCTCCTCAGCTACTTGGACCCCCTCCCACCAACCTATTTTTTTCTCCTGCTTAAAAAAAGAGTTGAGGCTACAGTGAGCCCTTTGCTTGGCCTGAAGACAAAGGAGCCTCCCAGTTTCTTTCTCCCCCTACTCCCAGCATGAACCAGTGAGTTCATCATTTGGCTGGCCTTCTCTTAGTGATGGGACAGTCACAGACTTAGGGTGATTTCTGTGCAGATGTAAGACATCCAACACATCCTTTTGATGAATGAGGACCGAGGACATTCTAAGACTGGAAAAGTTAGGAGAGTGCAGCTTGTGAGGCATGGTGTTCAAAGTGCAGTTTGCTTGGGGTTGAACAGACAGTCCCCCAGATGTTGTTTCGTTCACTGTTTGGGTTGACCATAGCGTTATTCATGCTGCTCCTTTCTTCTTCTCATCACCCATGACTGAGGATAAGAAATGGTAGAAGTTTGAAAAACGAAACTGAGGTTTGGGCCAATGCCCCAAACTTCCCTTTCTTTACATATCTCTTATTTAAGGAAGTGTTAGTCAACTCGTGGACCCAGACTTGGCTGCCTTTGGAAGAGTGCCATGCTTACTGTTCACACAGCAGAGGAGAATGGATGGAAAGATGAATGTGCAAAGAGAGAAGCAACAGGTCCAGAGAGCTGCTCCTCAAGGTTAACTCTGCCAATCTCAGGCTCTTGACCACATAGGCTTTACAACATACCAGTTGTGTGGCCTCAGACAAGTACCGCATTATTCTGATGTTAGTATGGGAGTAATTATTGTCCTTATCCCATAGAGCTGCTGAAGGATTGAATGAGTTAATACATGTAAAAAACGCAGAACACCATCTGCTTATGTAATAAGGGCTCAATAATGTTAGCCATTAAGTAATCGGAGTGGCTCCAATAAACTGCAAATGGAAGCCTCTGGTCTCCCCAAAGGAGAGGAGGATATTCATTGAGAAAGTGATTCACGGTACCATGAACTACTGTTTTTGGAATTACTGAGCAGCTACAGCAAAAAGCATGTTGCTTCACCCTCCTTTATGCCTTAATCTCCTAGTAGATAAAACAAGTTTAAAGTATTGTACCTCTACCCATCTCCTTGGTTTTCCACAAAAATAAAATAATTTTTGCAAAGCACTTTGGCTAGAAAAATGCAAGTGGTCATCACTGTGGTTTTCTTTTCAGCCGTGAAGGAGCTCAGATTTTTTCCCCTGTCACCAGCACAAGTGAAATGGACTATTTTTTCTTTCTTATACTGTCCTTTTTTAAAAAGTAGCCTTACAATGTTTGGAAGTGAGAGAGTTGCCTTTAGGGTTTATTGTGTTAAGTGAGATCGTGCAGTCATTCACTCATCACCGCAGCCTGTGTCCCAGAAGGTCCCAACACAGAGACAGTAAGCAGGCAGTAAGAATACAACACAAAGGAACATGTGAGATCTTTGTCCAAATGATAGCAGAAAACACAGTAGGTAAAAAAAATGGCCTACCTGGGAAAAAAGAAACTAGACACAAAATACTGGAGTGGCTGCCTGGGGAAGTCAGATTGCCTCTCTGGAACAGGGAAAAGAAAATTGCCACTCACTGTGAACTTATGCAGCAGCCATGGTCTTCATCTTCTAATCATATCTGCTAAAATTTATTGGCTATTATCTGTGCTCTACGCACTCTCCTCAGGGGTCTACAGTGTCTTATCTCTTTTAATCCTCATTAATAACCCAATGGGGTAGGTAAATTATTCCTTCCATTTTACAGTTGAGCAAAGAGAAACCCCGAGAACTTTCTGCCCATGATAGCTGATAAGTGGCAGAGCCAGGATTTAATCCAGATCTATGTGACTCTAAAGCTCACACTTAGAACCATGGTGCTATCCACCGCACACATCAATGAGTGGTACATCCCACTAGCCTCTAGGGCACCCGTATTGGGAAGGTAATAAAAAGGTGTCCCTCCAAAGGAGGTCATCAGCTATAAGAGGAATCGGGACACATCAGATCTTATACTACAGTTGCTCTAGATCTTCATTTCAGTCTTGAGTTTGTGAACCAATGCCTTTAAGGAAGAGACACTAACAGAGGAAAAGTATATCCTGGGCCCAGTATTTCCATGGTAAGTGATCTAAAATGTGAGCCCACAACGAGCTATGCATCACTGCTCCTCGGCAAACAGTAATAATAATGGCAACTGATAAAATCAAATGCATGTGTACCAATGTGCTTCCTCGAGTGTTAAACTTTCCAGGGAGAGCCCAGCACATCTACTGCTCTAACTCAATAGAAATCAGACTCCTGGTATTTCTAATGGGCAGTGCTGGATAGCTACTTTTTAAGAAGTCTGGAATAATCTTACATACTTTGGTGACTATGCAATTGACAGATAATTTACTTCCTATTCATCAACATCCTCAACGAAGGAAAATGTTGGAGTGATTAATATGATGATTTAAAGGGGGAGGGAAGGAAAAAAATCAGTCTGGGAACTTGGTATTTGGATAATTTATGGGCAGTACGGCACGGAAAAGGCTACATCAGTTTTCGAGCAAGTACAAGTTATGTGCCTCAATAAGGAGCTTATAAATAAACATGAAGGTCTAGCAATCTTGAGCTTCAGAATTAATCTCATCTGAAGCAAGAAGGGACTCTGTTTCAAAGACGGAAATCTAGGGCAGAATGCCCAGCTCAGTAGACAATCTGAGGAGGGGAAAGCTTTTGGAGAAATTAAAAACCTCTCCTACTAGTTATTTTTATTTTTAAGCTTTAACATAAGAGTACCAAAGTTCTTCACGTGTAATCTCCAAAAATTTAAGATAGATTAATTCTTATGGTGAAAAGGGCTTTAAAATCCATCTAGTCCAACCTCTCCTCATTTTATAAGGTGAAAAAGAGACTCAATAAGAGGTCCCAGGGAGCTGAATAGACTTGTATACAGTTGCATGTCCAGCCAGCCTTCATTTCTATTCACTAGATTTAAAAAATAATCATCATTTTATAATCTTTCTGATTATAAAAGTGACAAACACTCATTGGAGCAAAGTGAGAAAAAAAAAACCCTCACAATTCTACCATTCAAATTATCGTTCCATGAATATTTTGGTATATTGCCACCCATCCTTCTTTTCTATACATTTATATTGAGTTTGTATTTTATTAAAATGGGATCATATTATCCTTTTTTAATTTAGGATTTTGCTTTGGAGAGTTTTACTAAATAGCTTTATTGCTTTTTTATAACTATAAAAGTAATACATGTTTATTGTAAAACTTTCAGACAACACAGAAATTATAAAGAAGAAAATAAAAATCACCTGGAACTCCAGCATCCAAAGATAAAAACTGATGGTATTAATTTATTTTCTTCCAGAGTATTTTCTATGGTACCTTGTCACCCGAATGTCTCCATGTCTCAGCAACTTAAGGGTTCATACGAAGACTCTTAAAAATGAGTATACTTATTGGCTCATCCCTGCCAGCTGAAGCCTGTGGGATCTCCAGTGCTGCCCCAATCTCTCCCCCAGTCATTTCTGGGGTACCTGGGGTAGCTCAGGGTCCCCCATACTCACCCTCTCCTGTTTTGCTCTGTGACATCCCCTGATCACAGAGCCTTGAGGGAGGCACGTGGTCACCCCAGCAGGAGCCTCTGTGAGAGGAGCCCGGCTTCGTTATCCAGCGTGCTGTCTCCTGGGACCTTGAGTCTGCAAAATATTTGTGGTGTCCAGAGACCCTGTAGCCTCCCGAGGCCTCCATATGGCCTGCTCAGTAGGGAATACAAACCCTCCCTCTCCACCCATGCTTTTTAGGTTCTGCATTCCTGTCTCTTTGAGGGAGGCCAGTGTGCTTAAAACCAACTTCTCCCAGCAACTCCAGTCCTAATGCAAATTAACTCAGGCAAATTAATGACTGAAGACCTCCTGGCTTTAACTACCTTTAGCTCCCCCTGTGATCTATTTTGGGTTGAATTTTGGATATTTTGAATAAATTTTTCAGTGTGGTATGAGGTATGGATGAAAGTTCATTTTTTTTCGCATATGGATATCTAATTGTTCCATTGCATTTATTGAAAATATTATCCTTTCTCTACTGAATTGCCTTTGCACCTTTGTCAAAAATCACTTGTCTTGTTATGTGGGTGTCTATTTCTCAACTCTGTTCTGCCCCTTTGATCAATCCGACGCTGTGATGATTAGTGACCCTCATAATAAGGCTTGAAATGGGTAGTGTTAGTCCTCTAACTTTGTTATTCTTTTTCAAGGTTGTTTAGACTATTCTAGGTCCTTTACGTTTCTATGTGAATTTGAGAATCAGTTTGTTAATTTTTACAAAAACAGTGCTGGGATTTAATTGGGATTGTGTTGAATCTGCAGTTCAATTTGGGGAGTATTGACATGTTAATATTAAATCTTATGACTCATGAGCATGATAGCTCTCTCCATTTATTTAGATCTTTAATTTATCTCAGCAGTATTTTGTACTTGTCTCATCTGTTCCTGGTTCCCCTTTTCCTCTTTGTTATGTCTTATTTTAGATTAATCAAATATTTTTAATGATGCTATTTTATCTCCTCTGGCTTAGTAATTAAAACCTTTTGTTATTTAAGTGGTTGCTTCAGGGCATATAGTATACATCTTTAACTTACCACACTCTAGATGGTAGTATATAGTTGTATTAAGTGACTTCGCATGTAGTATAAGTGATATTATGTGACTTCAGGTGCTATTATATGATTTCACATGTAGTACAAGAATCTTACACTAGAATACTTTCATTTCTTCTCTCTCAACTTTTGTGGTATTAGTGTCATATAACTTAACTTGTACATCTGCTACAACCCAACACTTCATTGTTATTATTTTTGTTTAAACTGTGAATCATCATTTAAACATACTTTATTAATAAGAAAATCATCTTATATATTTACTCATGCAGTTACCATTTCTGGTTCTCTTGTTTCCTTTGTGTAGAGCCATATCTGATATCATTTTCCTTTTCTCTGATTGACATCCTTTAATATTTCTTTTAATGGCGATTTAATGCTGATGAATTCTTTCAGATTTTGTATGTCTGCAGAAGCATGTATCTTGACTTGGCTTTTCAAAGATATTTTCCCTTGATATAGAATTTGAGGTTGACAGTTTTGTTTCTTTTAGTATCTAAAAGATGTTGTACCACTGTTCTGTTTTGCTATGAGAAAACTGATGTCATCCTTATTTTTGTTGTTCTATAAACATGTCCTTTTTCTCTTGCCATTTTGAAGATTTTTCTCTTTAGCACTGGTTTTGATTACTTGTGCTTATTTAACTCTTGGGCTTGAGGTTTGTCAAGCTTCTTGGTATTTGGGGTTTATAATATTCTTTGGTAAAATTTGGGTCATTATTTCTTCAAAACTTTTTTTTCTGCCCTCCCCCCTTGGGGGACTCTGATTATACCTATATCAGGTTACTTGAAGTCCTACACCTCACTGATGCTTTGTTCACTTTTTAAGAAGTTATTTTCAAAAAAAAAAAAAGTTATTTTCTTTTGATAGTTTCTATTGCTATATCTTCAAATTCACCGATTTTTTTCTTCTGCAACGTCTAATCTGTCATTAATACCATTAAGTGTATTTTTCACTTCACGTATTATAGGTTTTATCTTTAGAAGTTTAAGTCTTTTAAAAATCGTTCAATACCTCAATTTTTCTTTTCAAAGCTGAAAAGAAAAATAAAAATCTCCAGTGTCTTAATTTTTGAACATATGGAATACAGTTATGATAACTTTCATGTTTTTGCCTGATAATCCTAACATCTCTGTCAGTTCTCATTCAGTTTTGATTGATTACCCATCTCATTATAGGTCATGTTTTCCTGCTTCTTTGCATGACAGCTAATTTTTTTTTTAATTATATTCCAGACATTGTGAATTTTACCTTGTTGGGTACTGGATATTTTTTTATCCCTATCAATATTCATGAGCTTTGTTCTGGAATGCAGTTAAGTTGATCAGAAATAGTTTGGTCCTTTTTAGTATCTTTTTTAGTCTTGCTTTTAAGATTTGTTAGGCAAGACTGGAGTCGTGCTTTGTCTAGGGCTTATTCCCCACCACTGAAGCAAGATCCTTCCGTGTATCTGTCTAACGAACTGCGAGGTTTTCCAGTCTGCCTATAGGAACGTGCCCTGCATCCAGCCCTGTGTGAGTGCTGGGCACTGTTGCCTCTAATCCTGTTAACTGGTCTTTGCCCGTCCATGGGTAGTTTTTCACATGTGGCGTGTGCTGATCACTGTAAGGGAGACTCAGCAGAACTCTCTGTGAAGCTCTTTCCTCCCCAGTACTTTATTCTAAGAACTCTAGTTGCCTTGGTCTCCCCAGATTCTCAGCCCCCTCTCCTCAACTCAGGGAACCTTCTGGGATCCACCAGGGAATGCTCTCCCTGCTCCATGGTCTGGGAACTCACCAGGGAGTAAGATGAAGCAATTTTATAGGGCTCACCCCATTTGTTTTCTGTCTTACAGGGAGAATCTTGAAAACCGCTGCTTAATATACTTTTTGTCTAGTTTTTTCTAATTGTCTTTGGTAATTTCAGGCAGAAGAGTAAATCTGGTACCTTTTACTTCATCTTGGCTGGAAGCAGAAAGTGCATTAATATTTATAGATTTTTTTGTCATTTATACATTTTTTTCATACATATTGCCAAATCGCTCTCCAGTAACATCAGACTATAAGTGGAAAAGCAGTTGAACCAAGTTTATGTACCTTCAATGGCCATTCTTTTATTCAAAATGCGTCAATTTGGTAAGTGGCAGATATTATGTTGTCACATACCATTCTTTTAATCACTACTGAAATATAATGTACTTTCTTTATTAGCCACTTGCATTTCCTCTTCAGTGGGTTTGACTGTTCATGATCTTTATCTTATTTTCATTAGTTTCAAGGACCACTCACAGGATCTGAGTCAACACCAAGGGCAGAGAGGCCAAACACTTCAGATTCCTGTTCCAGAAAGTTGCTCTGTGTGCAGAGAGGCTGTGGAACAAGAGACAGGGCGGAGCAGGATGGAGAAGCTAAGCCAAGGTACTTTGAAAGCCAGAGAGAGCCTTTTACCTAACCCAGAACATTAACCAGATCTTTGTTAGCAGCAAACAGAAGTGTAAGCAAGCTCTAAGAACCAAACTCTGTTCACAGTTCCTTCAACAGTGAGCTGCCTTGTGTGTTTGCAGGTGGTAGCCAGAGATCTGGAATTACTGGCAACCTTGTAGAAATGACTCGGGGCGGGGGTAGGGGGAGGTGGTGGTTGGCCAATAGAGCTGTGTTGGTCAGGTCTGAGATCAGTCAGCCCTGGTCTGTAATGTCTACATAGGCTGAATAATACTCCCTATTTATAATAAAGTTTTGCTCCTCTTTGGCCCATTTCATGAAAAAAAAATTCATAATTTAGTTGATTTCCCTTATCATCTTGCTTCAGCAGCAGGTAATAGATCAAAGGTAAGTGAGAAAGTGTTATCTGAAACTCCAGGTTTAACTCAGCAAACTTCGAAAGTTCTTTTTAATAGCCTCCATGTCTTTGATTACACTGGTCTCATACAAGTATGTGCAAGAATGTGTTATTTTAATCATGGCAATTCTCCAAATGAATAAATTTTTTGAATGAAACTGACAGTTACATTTCATCTGGCAGGTCAAGTTGTAATTATCTACAGATTGTCCAAGATCAACCTTCTCAACCATCTTTAAATGAGTAACCAGGGTACCAAATTAAAAAGAGTCATACGTAAATTTATGCATACGAACATGTTCGCACATATCCCAGGGCCATTATTAATTTGTGCATTTACCATGAAGAACTAGGAGATGTTCAAGGTTGTTCCAGCAATTCATTTGTGTATTAGACTGCTAGGGCTGCCATAACAAAATACCACAGATTGAGTGGCTTAAACAACAGACATTTATTTTCTTACTGTTCTGGAGTCTGGAAGTCAAGCAAGATCAAGGTGCTGGCAGGACTGGTTTCTGGAGAGACCTCTCTTCCTGACTTGCAGATGGCCGCCTTCTTGCTGTGTCCTCAAGTGGCCTTTTCTCTGTGTGTGTGCCTCCCTGGTGTCACTTCCTCTTCTTATGAGGACATTAGTAATATCAGATTAAGACTCCACACTTATGACCTCATTTAACCAAAATTACCTCTTTAAACGTCCTATCTCAAAACAAAGTCACATTGGGTATAGGGACTTCAACACATGAACTAGGCGGGGTGGGGTGGGTAAAAATTCAGTCCTTAACAATTTGCAAGGGAGCTCCGATGCTTTTGGGGAGGTGGAAGAAATACAGAAGGATTTAGGCTTAGTTTCAGGTCTCATGATGTTTCTGAAGAATACTCCTAAAAAGGTGTGAGGGGCCTGCTATTCAACCCCTGGATGTAAGAGTGGTAGTGGGTTTGGGGGGAGTATTATTTTTGGGAAAAAGAGAACTCACCAAGATATAGGGAAGGGACAGTGAATCAGGGTCTGCTCTAGAGATATTATGAAATATTATTAAGATTTTATTTACTATCTGAGGGCAACTCTAGGGAGGTTTACATGATGTACATGAGATTCTTAATTATTGAATCCTGTAGGTTATATTACAATACGAGGTTTACTAGGAAACACGGCATGGAAATATCCACTAAAAGCTAACCAATTTAAAAATTGGTGACCACTCAAACCTCACTTTCTGCTTAACCCTGGTATTTATTCAGTGGGGTGCTGGAGCTGGCTCATACAGGCTCTCAGAAGCAGTGTACACGTGTCTTCTCAACTCCTCATTCAGCGACATCACATGGGTCGCTTGGAATTGACCATGGTGCAGTATCTGCACTAGGCAATTGGAAAGCACTCTAAATCAGAGCTCTTTGTTTTTCTGAGAACTGGTTGTTCAAGATTTACCAGCAAATCACTGGATTGATTCATGCCCTTTGAATCAATATCATTGCTGGACCACTTATTGCCTATTGTTCAAAATAAAAATTCAGTGTAAATAAAAGGCAGAGTGAAGCTCAATATCTGATAAAGGATGTTAGATTTTATGACATTGCTGGAAGTGATGTTGTGCTACTATCCACAACACACACATAGCCATGGGCAAATAAAGATGGGAGAGAGTTTAATCAGTTATCAACTAAAGAAGGAAAATGAACAGAGTTACATATCAAAATATAAGAGAGACCCTAGTGAAAAACGATAAAATCTTGATTATTTTTTTCATAAGTATTTTTTTTTTACTTGAGGCACAACAGTTCAACCTGAAATTGCAATGTCCTCATAGATGCTGTCAGTTTTTTGAGAAATTTCATCCCCCAATACTATTTCTAAAAAATAGTGCCTACTTAAACATATTCTAAATGTTTTAATAAAAGAACTTATTTTAAGAATTTAAATTTTATTTTTAACATGAAATTCAAGTTTTTCTTTGTCATTTATATTTTAAGTGAATTTACCTAAAGGAGTCTTTCTCCAGCTTCAATTAGGCTCAGGGAATGAAAACATTAAATACTTGAAAATGGTCATTGACTAACTCTGAGGTGAAATGCCCTGGCTGGCAAACTTTGCTGGGCCCAGGATCACGTAGGGACCTTGTTATGAAAGAGAATCTAATTCAGTAGACTTTGGGGGAAAACAAGGGACAGAGACTATGAATCTGCATTTTAAACAAACCGCCTAAAGGATTCTGATGCAGGTGTTCCATGGACCACATTTTAAGAAACACTGAAATAAGTTATAGCAATGCTCAGGCTACTAGGCTATTATTGGAAACATAGTTTTCTGAGGTTTAAATGATGTATATGTGCATAAATGATTTAAATGATCATAGTTAAAATATGCTATGTATTTTTCCCACTGAAAGAGTTGTCTAAAAATCATCCCATGTTGAATTAAGTGCTACCAATAAAATGTTCAAAACTAGGAGGCAAGGAATGTAATGGATGACCAAGCGATAGCAATTATGATTCTCTCCTACTGGTAGGGTGCAGCACCCTTTAGGAGTTACCTTAAAAAATCATGTCATAAGTCCCCAAATTGATGGGTGTAGAGTTTATATTATTCCTGTAATAATTTCTATTTCACATTATACTTTTATCTTTTTTAAAATAACTCATGGCTCAAAAGCAATACAAGCTTTTCTCTAACATTAGAGTCAGGCTTAATGTTTTAAGACTTAGAGAGAAAAGACCATAATAAGGTTGCTAGGTGCTGTTCAGATCTTGTGACAACCAAGAAAATTACAAAGACGTGAAAACAAGAAGAGAAGCATTGGGTTGATAGTAAACACACTGTTACAGAGCAACAGATAACAGTGAAATCAGTCTAAAAATGTGGATATACTGATCTGTTGAAACATGTTGGCTTCATTTTTAGTGTAGTGACACCTAATGATGAAGAGACCCATCAGGATGAAGCAGTGGCAGAGGGTTTGGGTTTGATGTTTGGTGGGAGTTAAAGGAGAAGGCTTCGTAGGTTCTGAAGATAAAAAGTAAACCTCTATGATGCCTTTTTGTCGTGTTTCTGCTCATTGTTATGGGGATATCGTATGATTTCTGTTGGAATTCAATTTGTTTGTTGCTTTCTGTATACTAATTTTCTGTGAACTACTTGATTTAACGGCCCAGATAACTATGATATTGACATTCCTTCCAATGCAATAATCTGCTCCTGTATTTTCTTCTAGTTTTTAGTGGAATGTTTGTTTAGCTACATGTGCTGCAACTCCCTGTATAGAAATTCATTCAGATTTATGTTGTTCCTTGCTTTGTGCCCATTTTTATTGATATATTTCCTCTGTCTGTATAGACTATGCAGAAATTTATTCTAATGTATTTCATGTTGTAACTCACTTATTGGTACCAACATTCAATAAAATACAGTCTTATTAAAAAAAAGAATATGGTCATTGAGCATTCATCCATGCATCCATTCATCTATCCATCCATCCATTTATTCCTCAAACAGTAATTGAGTATCTCCTATGTATTAGACACTAAAGTGTCTAGGAACACTGAGATAAATAAGACAATGTTCTTGTCCTTAACTTTTTACTCTAGGATGAAGACAGATATATAAGTAAATTATAGAACAACCAGAGAGGAAGTGACAATAAGATCATGTACAAGGTCACAGAAGTTTTATAGTGAGGAGAGTGATTGTCTCCATGGTGTCAGCCTAGGAATGACCTGAGATAAGGAAGGCTGAATTCAAGCATCACTCCAATGGAGAGCCTTCTCTAAACACCTGGTCTGGTCCCTTTTGATGTCCCTCATCTGTGCCCTGACAGCGTCCCATTCAGTTTTATTGGAAATGTCAACTCTCTTGTCTCTCTCCATCTAGACAAAATGCATCTTGAGGGTAGAAATGGTTTTTATATCCCTAGGATGTAGCAAAACTCTGCTACATGCTTGGTACTCTGTTGAGGTATAAAGAATGAATGAATGAAGGATGAAGGGCATTGAGAAGATATTGCTTGGAGGAGTATCTTAGTTCAAGCTGCTATAACAAAATACTAGAGACTGGGTGGCTTAAACAACAAACATTTATTTTTCTCAGTTCTGGAGTTTGGGAAGTCCGAGATCAAGGTGCCAGCAGATTTGGTGTCTGGTGAGGGCCCTCTTCCTGGTTTGCAGATGGCTGTCTTCTTCCTGTATCCTCGTGTGACTTAGAGATCAAGATTTCTTTCTTGCCTTTTCTTATGAGGGCACTAATCCCATCGGGGGGGATCAATCCTTACGACCTCATCTAAACCTAATTACCTCCCAAAGGCCTCACCTCCAAATACCGTAACATTGAGGATTAGGGCCTCAACATATGAATTTTGGAGAGGCACAAACACTCAGCCCGTAAAAAGAGTTTGAAGAATAAATAGGATTTTCCCAGAAGGTCTGGTAATGCAGGGTGGAGAGTGGCGGCTGAGGGATTAGTATTGAAAAGCAAGGAACCTTAAAACAGCATCTACAGCATGGCAAGTTTAGGAAACTGCAAGTTGTTTTGTTGTTGATGAGTCTTAGGACAAAACAGTAGTCAGAGAGAAGGCAGGAGCCATGTTCAGTAGCACATATATTTTACATATTTTTCTGTGCAGGAAATGGAAATTATTCAAGGATTTCAAGCAGATCATTATCAACATTTTAGAAACATCACTATGGATGAAGTGGAGAATGGATTGGAAATGGAGACTTGAGTAAGAGGCAAGAAACCAATTTGGAGGCTATTGCAACAATTCAAGGAAATGATAATGAAAGTTTGAACAAAGGGTTTTTTTGTTGTTGTTGGTTTTTTGTTTTTTTCTTGTGAGCAAGGAAGTTGAATTATCCCTTGTAGATCGGCAGAGAGTGAGCAGGAGAAGCTGGGAGTAGAGGTTGTCTCACCGTGAGAGGAAGGAATGTTCCTTAGTGCATGTTTGGCCTGGACTCAAGTCTTGGAAACTTGGGATGGCAACAGCAGTAGCTGCCATTCAATGAAGGTTTACTAGGAGCCAGGTGCTGTGTAAGATCTTCAAGCACATTATCACACTTGGTGCTCACAGACGAGGAGAGGGCTGTGATTTCAAGCCAAGTTTAACCCTCAAATTATGCTCTTGACCATTAAGCTCCACTACCCCCACTAAGCAGCCAGAGAAATTGAACTAAAAGCTTCAAACATCAGGAGATTTTGTGAGGAAGCTATGGCCCGAGAAGCAGGGCATCATGTGCTCCTGCAAAGGCTTCTGAGTACTTTGTATGTTCACACACAGAAGTCTTGGGAGGGAACAGCATTGCCACAGGCTGGATTCTCCACGAGCAGACACTGAGATGGTGTTTGCCAGGTGTTTATTAGGGATCAACACCTGTGAAAGGAAACCGGAGGGAGCAGGACTGGAGAGAGGAAAAGGGTGTTCTGTGACACGGACCTGACAAGGTCTTGGTCAGTTTGGGGTAAGTAGCGCCCATCAGATTCATTCATCATTGGCTCAAAATGGTTGGCCTTTATGCCTCCCCAGGAAGGATGTGACCTCGGGGGAGGGGGTCTCAATGCAACTGAGGTAGGCCCTGGACTTGCCGAAGCTGGAGGCTGGACCACACTACTCCAGCTAGGCAGCACGTTTCTCCTTGAAGAGAGATTGGGGCAGTGTATCTCCATAAGTACAATGGGCTAAAGGGTTCATCTTATCACTTTTGGGAACTGAGAGCCTTGGTTCAAAGTCTGGCTCTGACAGTGGTAGTTTTCTTAATCTCTCTGAACCTCAGTTTCCTTGTCTGTAAAGCATGTGTGTGTCTGTGGTAAAGGCTAATAATAGTACCTAGCTAGTGAGGTTATGGTGAAGACGAAAAGAGATAATATTCATTAGAGGGCCTGGCACATGAAAAACTTTCAATAGATGCTAGTCATTATTTAAGACATCATATGCTTTGAAAATTTGAATGTTCTACATTGAATGATTGAGACCCCATACCCAAAACATTTTATGGCACATTGCATTTCCTTCTTATGGAATCAAAAACATAAATATTGGGACTTCCCTGGTGGTACAGTGGTTAAGAATCTGCCTGCCAATGCAGGGACGTGGGTTCGAGCCCTGGTCCGGGAAGATCCCACATGGCGTGGAGCAACTAAGCCCGTGCGCCACAACTACTGATCCTGCGCTCTAGAGTCCGTGAGCTGCAACTACTGAGCCTGCGTGCCACAACTACTGAAGCCTGCACGCCTAGAGCCCGTGCTCCGCAACAAGAGAAGCCACCGCAATGAGAAGCTCGTGCACCGCAACGAAGAGTGGCCCCTGCTCACCGCAACTAGAGAAAGCCTGTGCGCAGCAACGAAGACCCAACACAGTCATAAACAAACAAACAAATAAATTAATTAAAAAAAAATTTTAAAACCATAAATATTGATTCTACTTGACACAGCTTACATTGATTGACTTCTGTTACAACAGCAGGAAGAGAAATAAAAGATGGTTGTGATTAATTTTGGAAATACGCTAGAAGTTAATGCATGTATTTGTAAATGCCTTTCTTAAATAGAAAGTCAGAATGACAAACTTAAAAGTGAAAAAGTAACTTCAAGCTGATCATAGTTCCCTAAATTCATTTCATTCTCTTCCTTTATCAGCCCCTGAAAAGAAGGGCACGAATCTCCTGTCCTCTGAACTCATCTGCTTCATGGAGTTTCGTCCAAGTGTATGCTGCCTGTATGGTTCTCTGGGCATTCCCCATGAAGTTCTCTCTCTCTCCTGCTTATATAAGATGTTTCTTATGGCCTGAAACTGTTCATCGTCTTATGGAAGTGCATATGTACGTTTTGTCAGTTAAGATACAGCAATGGAAATGCATGATTTAGATGCATCAGGGACTGATGTATTCCCACACCAAAGGAGCACAGATGACCATAATTTTCTGCAGCTAAGGTACTCAGTATTTCTCTTCAAATCCATCCTATTTGGATTCCAACGTTTGGTTCACTAGCAAATTCTGTAAACCCATACCACCAAATCAGCCACCTGTGGTAGGAGGCCGACTAACACCCCATGGCCGAGATCGTTTCTTCTTCAAAATTTAAATCGACTTTTCACTGGATAGCAGATTCCTATAAGCGTCTCTTCAAGGAAGCAACTTCTCTTTCCCCATGTACACAAGCAAGCATCTTTCCTCCTGACTACAGGTCTGAAGCTGTGGGAGCTGAGAGATCCAGGGTTGAAGCCTTGACCAGCTGATCATGCCTGGACCCAGGCATCCTGGCACTGACCGAATCAGCCACATGGCTGTCAGGAGCAGGAGGGGGGCCCACGGAAGCGGTGGGTGGGAAGAAGCAGAAGTCCTAGGCACTTACAAGAAGCGTAATTACTAGACATCTATGTCTCATTAACGTCGTAGTAATAGTAACCGTTAAATCTTGTAAAGAGTAAATTAGCATTCAGAAAGAGACATTGTCCAACATCCTGATGGTGGGAAATGCTTTTCATCTTGTGTGTGTTGACTAGTGCATTTCTTCTCCTCCTTTCTCCTGATGCGATTCTGCCTCTTTTGCAGCAGCTCAGAACTTCACCTCCTGCCTCAATAGACGGGCTTTTGCAACACAGCCTCCTTGGGAAGCCTCCTCTTGCCACCTGCTGCACCACAAAGAGCTGAAGTTCCATCTCTCCTGTTGTCCCCAAGCTGAAGATGCCCCGGGGGCTCACAGACGTCCCAGCAAAGTGAAGTTATCCTAGTTTCCCCAAAATGTCTCATCCTTTCCATATCCCTGCTGATTATTGAATATACAAGAGTACTTTTGAAGAGGTATTTTGAAGTCTAATTTAAAGACTAATTATGAATACCTTGGGACGTGCACTGTTAGGAAATGAACGACCTTACAGACCTGGGGGAAAACCTTCTGCCTTACTCAGTGGGGCCCCTGGGCACATGTTAGTGGGTTTCCTGGGCTTCTCACCATACAGAATTGTTTGAAAAGGGAGGCTCTGCCCAGGTGATCATTGCATAGGCTGTGAGTGTGGTGAAAACCAGCTCCAGAAAAGCCTCTTGCAAGATGTTCTGGCTCCAGCAGCTACAGTTTTGCACCTCTTCTCTCTGATCGTGAAGCAGATGAGCCAAAGGCATTCCCTGTGGAATCCAGCCTTCAAGGGACCTCCCCAAGCCCTAGGCCTGCTGCTCTCACCCCCTCTGCTTGTCATGCTGGGCCTCCTTGAATCAGCAGGCGCCACGAGATGCCAACCAACCCAGAGCCCGGGGGCCCAGCTTTTGAAGGCAGGGAGGGCCAGCACATGTGTTTTGGTACCTAGAGCTTGTTTCCAGGTATCTAAGCAGGAGGGGCCTGGATTTGGGGCTCGGGAATTAGGTTTGGACTCTGCTCTCCAGTGATGAACAGCTGTGGGACCTTCAACCCCTCCGGGCTTAGGGTTACTTCAGTTTGAAAGTTAGGGAGTTTTACCGAGAACGCCAAGATCTCTTCCAGTTCTGAAAATATACCATGTTTCAACTCTGACCCAACGTTAAATTCACTTGGGCAGCTTTAAGGCATGCCGCTGCCCAGACATTCTGATTGAATTGGATCGGGTAGGGCCTTGATCTAGGTTTGTAGGTCCGGAAGAGCATATAGTTTGAGGGGACCCTGTCAAGAAGAAGAACAAAACAGTACCTTACTTTTGCAAATGTTATAAAAATGTGACCCTGTGAACACGTTGCAGGGTCCCTCTCCTCCCAGGGCCTCCAGGGAGGTCTGTGCAAGTGAGTGTCCCTGAAGGTTAACTTTACTGCTTCAGGGTAAATCTAGGGGTGCCCAGGCATCAGTAAGTCATAAATGCTTCCCAAGTGATTCCAACGTGCACAACTGCAGTGTGAGAGTCTTGAGGTAGGGTCCAAATCTTGAGGTGAGGATGAGTGTGAGAGCACATGGTAATCCCGCCAGCTCTGCCTGGAATATCCTTGTTTAGAAGTTTCCCCTCCATGCATCCGTCTCCTAACTAATTCCTACTCACTAGTAAGGCTCAGATTCAAGGTCACCTTGTCTGGGACCCTTTCCTAATCCTCTGGTTAGGTGCCATCTTCTGTATTTGTCTCAGACCTGTGCATGGCTCTGACGTGGCCCACAGCACATGCTATTATAATTATTTCTTTATGCTTCTTTCTCCCCCCCCCCAAGCTGTGAGCAACTTGAGGGCAGAGATTGTGTCTTGGGCGTCTTTTCATCCCAGGACCTAACACAGTGCCCAGCACATGAAGCCTTCATGGAAAAAAGGGAAAAAAAGTAAATTATTATTATTTTTACACAGAAGACCTTTTGGTCCCCCCTCTCCATTATATTTTCTAGTCTCTTCTCTCAATAGCCAATGAAGATACCACACTGGAAATGTAGTCAGATTCTCCATATTTACAAATGTAAGCTCTCAAAACCCCTCTCAAACGCCTACGAAAAAGCTAGATTAACCATTGGATGGCACTGGTGTCGGAGCAGAAGGGCATTTGCACAGCATATGGGAGTATCAGACAGGATCCTGGCAGGAACCAGGAGGCACACCTGGCTGAGATTTTGTAAATAGAAGATGGTAAGGACTGTTTACAGAGGTGCGTGCAGAATGAAGGGAACCGGTAAGGGAAGTTGAGGCCCCCAGGAACCCATTATCCTCCAAGTCTTAGAAACCATGTTCCCCAACCATGTTGAGGGTTGGAGCCCAGAAGAGGGGCTGCCCAATAGGAGCTCTATTTCGAGAAGTGTGGAGGCACCTGAAAGATGCTGCTGAAGAAAATAGGAGCACAGGAAGAAATACTTTGATCTCTCTCCTGCTCTCCAGTCTCCTGCTGTTGCTTCCCACTGACCCACCGACTGGAAGCCAGAGGCAATGGGGCCCCAGTGAGGCAGTACACAGGGATCACTCTCCTGAACCCAGCTCAGAGTCGGGGGATGAAGGTGGAGATGCATCTGGGGAGGGAAGGTTAAACAGAAAAATCAGCACAACAGACTGGATGATGTCATATTACAGGGAGGGGAGGAAATAACTGGATGTCTTTATCTGTAATAACTTGATATAGTTTAAAGTAGTTCTGCTGTACTTATTTGAAGTGAAAACAAACTCTAGGCAACCTATAACTAGCCTAAACGTAAAGGGCAGACAGCGAAGATGACTCTGCATATCCAGCTGCTCTATTCTAGGAAAGAGAAGCAGCGGCATGCGGGGATATTGACTCCCACCTGCTGACCCCTGCCCCTCTCTGTTGAGAGGTAATCACTCTTGTTTCTATTGACATCTTATTTGCTCCTTGGGTCCCACAGCTGTCGGCACCCCATTCTTTCCCTTACCACCTCCCACGTCACCTCGGGTATTTCTAAGGGACTCTCCTTCTCATTGTGAAGATCCAAGCTTGCCGGTTAGGAAGAGCTTACCACTTAGCTCTCTGCTGCCATGCACGGCTAACTACCTCGGGGACTATAACAGTTGGGGTCCACCGGTCCCCTCCTCAGCCTGAAACCTCGCACCCACCTTGAAAGGGGGCAGAAACAGCACTGCAGGTTGTGTGTTCTTAGAGGAGGCCCCACACTAGGTCTGCAGGGTCTGCAGTGCTGGAGGAGGCCAGCAGGCGCGCCCTCGGCACACGCTCCCCTATGGACCCCCTTCTGCCCCGCCACTGCTCCCAGGTCCCCTTCCCTCCGGTGTTCACCTCACTGACCTGTCTCCTCACGCAGAGGGTCGTCAGAAGCAGCGAGAGGCGCACGTTCCGAGAGGATGTGCCAGGGGTCTTCTCTGGCCTGAGGTCCACCGTCCCCCCCCAACCCTGGCTGCCCACCATTTCTTCTCTGTGTCTCTCGTTTTTCCACAGCTGGGAGATGACAACGTGAGGGGGAGGTAGATGGGATTCGCTTGTTTCTCCGGTTCTTAAAGTACCTGTGGGGGGAGTTTCAGAATAAGAATGTGGCCGACCCCAATCGCTTTTGAACTTTCTAGTCTCTGACTTGTGGGTAAGACTGGAATCTGGGGTGGGCAGCCGCATTTGTGGAGGAGATATTTTTCTCTGCAGCTATCTGGAAAGAACAAGGAGGGCTCTAATGCAGGTGGAGCAGGGCTCTCAGGAGGGCTGGGGAAAAACACAGAATTCTCTTGGCTGAGGCTGAGGGAGGGCTTCAGGAGGAGCCGAGCAGCTGAGTGACGCCGCAGCTGCGTAAAGAGGACGCGGGGAGTGCTCACGAGGGAGGAGCCAGAGGGGCCGGGCGCTGGGAGTCTGCGCCTGAGTCTCCTTGTGCGGGGTGAGGGGTGGGCGGGAGGAGGGGGGAGGGGGAGGGGAGGGGAGGGGAGGGGGGAGGGGGAGGGGAGGGGAGGGGTGGGGGAGGGGGAGGGCAGGGGTGGGGGAGGGGAAGGGGGAGAGGAGGGGGAGGGGAGGGGTGGGGAGTGGGGTGGAGCCTGAGTTTTCCTTCCTACTTCTTCTGGGGATTGTGAGTCAGGGGGTTACCTGCAGGGCATGACCCCAAGAGACTAGGGAGTCACTAGATACGTAATACAGGTACCCTCTTAGGTTGGGACTTCTGTGAGGGAAGGGGCTGTGGTGTGTTCTTCATAACTCAGCCCCAGCTGACTTACAACACCTGATGTAAACGTAGGTGCTAAAGGGTGGTTGTTGAGTGAATGAATGCACGAAGAAGGAAGACAGCTGGTGTTTGGGGTTAACTTTTTCTTTAAACACTGTGGTCAAAGTGCTCACAAGCTGGCTTGCCAAGCAGATAGCTGAGCTTTTCTTTCTAGATGTTGAATGGGAGTAGGGGCCGAAGTCAAGTCATTCCCCCTGCCGCCTCCCCTGCACCCACAATAAAAGAGAACCTGTGCAGGGTCCAAGCCAGCTTGCTGAGTTCCAAACTCCAACACATGTCTTTCCCCAGGTCCTCTGGTCAACCTGTGCCTGAGAAATGCCCATGGAGGTGGGCAGGGGGCGGGGGGACTGTGAGTCTGACCTTTCTTTTTACTCAGCTCTCAAGTCCAAGTCTATGAAACCAGACCCAGAGCTCTAGACAGGGGTGCGTCCTGGGTGTTTGGGGCATAAGCTTCAGCAAGCAGAGCCTTCCAGACCACAGGATTTGTCCAAAATCAGTCTCCCTCTAGCCAGGGGATAACTGTGAATAACCATCCCATGCCCAAACTGGAGATTTCCAGGGCCTTAAAAGCTAATTAACAATACCCTGGGAGTACCCAGTACATTGCCATAAAAACCAATGGCCCCCGCTGCCAGCTCCAACTCAGAGGGTTCCGTGACTCACTGGGTTGCTGACTCAGAGCGCTCCCGGGCAGGTTTTAATGGGTTTCATGAGCATCTCTTCTCACTGCTGTCTGAAGATGGGAGGGAGGCTCTGCCCAGGTGATAATTGCCTTGACCTTGAGTCTAGTAAAAACTGGCAAGAAAAATGCTGTTGTAGCCTTGGAGTTTTCAGTGCTTGAGAAGAGTGGAAGCAAAGCCAGGGCACATGGAGACAGAGTAAAACCTGGTTTCACAACTGGGTTGGGAAATCAAATGATCTCAGGAGACCCAGTGGAGAATCCTGTGGCTTCCATGAAAAGCCCAGTTCTAGTTAGCAGGCATGAAGCCATAGAGGGGATTTATTGTAATAGCTCAGACTGGAACTTACAGCCTCAGACCCCCTAGCTGAGCTCCTAGCTGATCATGACCTACCTTAGCCTTCATTTGCTCATCATTCAGGTGGAGATAATCATAGTATATATTACATAGGTTGTTGGGAGGATTAAACAACTTGCATGGTGCCTGGTAGATAATCAGTGTCTGATAGCACTCACTTTCTTCCTCAACAGTAGGAAGCCAAGGTGAAGTCAATGGCTGGGCAAGAAACTCTTTTGGAACATTTATATTAAACGACACATTTTCCTCTTTTCCCACCACTGATATCAAATCCAGCAAACAAAGACAGACAAATACAATATATACATTGCAACTGGACAGTCGATTCTTTTACTGATGTGCAGCAAAATTCTTCACAGAATCACTGTACTTAAGCAGTACTCCAGGCCACACCAAGATACAACCAGTGGCTACTCAACAAGCTTGCATTAAACTCCTATGCTTACAAGATGGACCAAGCATTATGACAAGACCTGCCCTCAGGAAGGTCATAGTCTATGTGGGGAGACATGTGCAAACGCATAATATTGGCACCAGGGCATGGGTTCTAACACAGTTGTGCTTGAACTAGCCTGTCTCACAATCATCTGCCAAGCTTGTGAAAACAAATCCTGGACTCCATCCCCACTGATTCTAACTCAGTAGGTTAGGGATGAGGCCCATGAATTTACATTACGTTCCTCACAAAGTCCCAGGTGAGGCTGATCCTTTGAGGAGCCCTATTATAATAGAAGTCAAAAATTACGGGGTGGATTATAGCGGAGCAAGAGAGTAATGAATTATTTTTTCTGGCGGGGGGGGAGTTGCTATCTGGGGTGACTTCATGGAGGAAGTAGTATTTAAGCAAAGCCTAGAAGTATGGCTAGGCCTTTAGTAAGCTGCAACTCGAGGAAGTGTTTTCATGGAGAAAAAAATACTAAAAAGTCAGGGAAAATGCAGAGTACCTGCAGCAAGCTGAAAAAATACCAGGGTGTTTGTGTTGGAGAAGGAAGGGTAATAGGAGGAGATGTTGGACACTGGTTTCTAGAAGACCTGGGTGCTCAGGCTGAGGAGGTTGGACTTATTCTGTGAATAACAGGGGGGCTGCCAAATGTTTTTGAGGATGGGAATGACGTCACCAACTCAATGACCTGATGCTTTACGTCTGTGTGAGAGACAGATTAGAGGATGTGATGAGAAAACCAGTTGGCTGGCTGACTTCTAAAATTCTCTGAGTGAAAGGAGGTCGTCTGGAAGTCTAAACTAGGCCAGTGGGGATAGAAAGAAGGATTCCTCCATGAAAGACAAAGTGGAGGGAATATCATCGGGGTTGTAAAATTAAATTGCATGCGGTTGATGAGGGAGAGAAAAAAGTCAAAGACGGTCCTAAGGAATGCAGCCAGAGTACCAATGCCAGCAGAAGACTTAGGGGTTTTAGGAAGAAGAAAGATTTAACAAGGAAGATAATGACTTTGGTTTGTACCTCTTGAATTTGAAGTACCTACAAGTTATCTAGTAGTTTGCAATGCAATCCTGAGTTCAGTAGAGAGGCTGGGTCTGAGCATTTATATCTGAGTGCATCACATATAGAAGATTGTAGAAAATGGGAGAGTAGATCTTCATGGAGGGAGAACACATGGAGAGAAGGGTGTAAGCAACAGAACCTTAGCGAATGTCTAAAGTGGTTGGCGAAGAAGAGCTAGCAAAAAAGACTTGGAAATTGTGGTCTGGGAGGCATTGGGGAGATAGTTGAATGCTGTCAGTGAAAACACTGAAAGACAATGAGGAAGATTTTAGGAAGGGAGTGGCTCACAGCGTTAACTGCTAGAGAGGAAAGAGGCCTTTGGATGTGTGGATTGGGAACCTCAAGAGTGTGCTGTCCAAGGTGGGGCAGGATCAGGTTGCAGAGAGTCGAGGAATAAATAGGAGGTGAGGAAGTAGAGGAAGCGGGAGTTGAGTGGTGACAGGAAGAAAGTGGGACAGTAACTTGAGAGGGAAACAAGTTCATGGGCGGGTTTTGTTGTTGTCTTAGGATCTAGGGGACCAGAGCAAGTGTGTAGGCCAAGTAGAAGGAGCCAGTGGAAAGGGAAAGATTAAAGAGGTAAAAAAAGAGGAGGTGATTGATGCCGCAGGGTCTGGGAGGAGATGAAAGGGTGGGAGGGGAAGCCCTGGGACAAAGGACCACTTTATAACAAGGTCCTCTAGGTGTTTTGGCAATGAGAGAGCCTTGGATGGGCTCCAAGCAAGACTCTCCTTTTACTAAAACAAAGAGCATGGTGGCACCAACGCGGCCCTGGGAATCTCAAATCCAGAGCTGTCTGCTTTTGCCCAAGACCAACCTCTCCACTTTCAAGCATTCAGAAAGGACCAAAGGTTAAATGAGAGTTTCAGTATTCTAATTTTCCAACAAATTTATTTCCTCCCTGTTAGCCAAATCATGGAGTCTTTTCCCTCACCTGGGCTCCCAAATTTAATTAGCAAACTTCCTTCTTTCCCTCTGAGAGTCAGAACAGAGACTTCATTTCTCTCCTTCCCTTCCTAGCTTTTGCTTATCTAAACTAAGGGCCCACAGGAGCTTTCAGTTGATTTATTTCAGCTGGTCCCTCACAGCCACACCGACTCTGGGTTAACCTCCTTGGCCCCTCCGGGACCATTTTTAGGAAGGTCTGCTAGGTATTCTGACCTACTAATAGGTCCCTCGAGGGGAAGTCCACACTGTCACGGTAGATCTTACTACCTAACACCTTGTGAAATCCTAGGCTTTGCTGAGCTCAGCCAAGACACTGCAGGAAACACATGGGCTGGGGTTCCCAGAGAGACTGTCTAGGTCTCGAAGAATAATGCTAAACAGACAGCGTACAAAGCCGTCTGCACTAGGAGCCTTTAACTAATAGCAGGAGAAAGGGATGAAATGTGTCTGTTTCTTAGAGTATGTATTATTTTCAGATAGTATCGCGACATTATTAATTATGAGAGAAGCCAGGAGTTGTTGGGCAAAAGGATATTGTCAGAGGTGTTTTCCCCTTTTGTTTGCCTAGAGGGCGTGGCCTCCTCACCTTGGCCTTGCTCCACGTGCTAATGCTTTTTTGGGGGCATGTCATTAGTTTGAGCAACAGAGCCCTGTTCTGCAACCTTCATAGAACTACATTAATCTCTGCACTTCAAACACTTTCTTGAACATCTAGTTCTGTTTCATACCATTTACACAACCCTAGCACTGGAAATTGTAACTCTGTCTCATCTTTCATGTTAAATTGAAGATGTCAGGAGAAAGAAAATAGCCAAACATGATTATAAACACAGCAAGTGGGATATGAACTTCTGCTCGAAGCCATATTTTTAAAACTTTGTTATAACACATATAGGAGTTTGTTTCCTACTGTCTATAATTTTTGTTTTGGCCTTTAAAAATAAGATATGGATGAAAAGTATGGGAAATATAGTTAGTAAAATATAATGAGCTGTGCTTTAAAGTTAGAAATGGAGTAAGAAATATACATCATTGCATGAGAGATGTACGTTTTGGTGCAATAGCCTCGCCAACAAATCTTTCTTCTTTTATTTTCCGAAGTGTTGGTCTTAGTCAATCTTCACGTGTTGCAGTAATGAAAAAATATTTATTATCTCTTCGTAAAATGTCGTAGCCATTTTACCTGAGTGGGTGAGACTGCTAACCTAAGTGACTCAGTGACTATGTAAGGAAAAGGATTTGCCCATTTATGCTGCTTCAAATCTTCCCATGAAAAAAGCAGCTCCGTATGGAGGCTAGGCACAGGTGTTCAAGGCAGACCATCTTGGTTTAAATCATGGTTCTGTGTGGACTTCACCAATTTACTGCTCTCTGTGTCTCAGATTCCTCTTCTGTAAAATATGGATGGTATCAATAATAATAGTAACCTACCTCCAATGGTGTGGAGATTAAATCATTTGATATCTGTAAAGTGA
This sequence comes from Balaenoptera physalus, assembly GCF_965194825.1. Classification (NCBI taxonomy): domain Eukaryota; kingdom Metazoa; phylum Chordata; class Mammalia; order Artiodactyla; family Balaenopteridae; genus Balaenoptera; species Balaenoptera physalus. Next base: position 119,576,746 of record NC_138890.1, on the reverse strand, counting down.
TAACAGATACCGTTCCTACTCCACACAGACCCCTTATCCAGGTACCCACACGCATCCCACCTGTTGCAGGTCTGGGCTACTCACACCTGCACCTCCCCAAGAGACTTGCCCTTGGCTGATGGGAGCTGTCTTGCTGGCCACGCTTGTTAGGTGCTCCCCCCACCCGACCCCATTGGGGGTGGCTCAGAGCCAATGACCTTCTGGTCCAGGGATAGAAGAGCCAGCACCGTTGCTTCTGGAAGGGATCAACACTGGGGTACAACTCGCCATCCGGAGCTCCCCTGGAATCGGGCTGAGGCTAGACTTCTCTAGAGAACACACTTTGCCCGGCTTCTCTCCCTGCCCTGCCCTGCTTCTCTCACTCCTTTACTGGTTTCTCCTCAATAGAAGTTCTCCCTGGCGGGCCCAGGAATCCCCATCTCAGGCTCCACTAGGGAACTTGACCTGAGACCAGTACTTCAAAGAGTGCTTGGCACTTAGTACTCATTCAGTAAATGTTAGCAATGATTAAGGATTGAAAATAATCAAATTTTTGGTCTTCGTCAGGTGTATGAACTGGAGAAGCCTTTATTGTTTAGAATTGAGTGGCCTACAAATCTGTCATCAGAGTTGAAAACTAAGGGCTTCCACAATCAATTGTCTTTTAAACTATGTTTCTTTTAGTGGCTGTGCTTGAGTGCCTAAAAAAGGCAAGTGCCAGAGCTGTCAGGGGTGGTCAGTCAGGCTTGAAAGTGAACAAGCACGATGGAGGAACACCAGGCCCAGCTCCATAAGTGACGAGCGGTGGGGTCTCAGGTGTCCTAGGTTTCAGGGTCCGAGGGATGTACCAGGAGAGGAGGGAAGCAGAGGGAGAAGAGGCCAAGCAGTGGTGACTGGAAAGGAGAAATTGTCCAGTTCTCACTCATTTCTTGAGAGACAGGGGATAGGTTTGAATCTGGGGCTCAGGTTTTTTTGGTGGGTGGTGGGCGATAACCAGGCCTGATATCTTGTTTTGTTCAAATCATCATTGAACAAAACTCCTCTCAGCATTGGGAGGGAAGAGGGAAAGGGCAAGGGAAAAAGGAGAGGAAAGAAGGGAGCTTTAGATGCCGGAAGATGGTGACCCTTCTTGCATTGCAGGGGAGAGACAGGCTCTTTCTAGATTTAGGAGAGTGGACAGAGAACTTTGAGTCAGCTTAACTGCTCAGTGTGTGTTGAAAGGCAGGCGGTAGTCCTTCCCGGAATGTGTTGCTATCGAGGAGAAAAGCCACTGTAGAGCGCACAGCGGGCCGTGCTGCAGGAGCATAGCACACCGGCAGTGCCGTGCCACAGCCCTTAGGTGGCAGAGAGGGCCAGAAGTGACCGTCAAAATGGGCCGCTGAGCCTGGGAATTTCAGCTTCCTAAATTCAAATGCAGTCTTGAAGAAGTTCTTTTCCATTTACCATCTCACGGTCAGGAAAGCCGAGACCTGGGCAGCAATTTGCAGGTGCATGACATCCATTTCAGTAATTGCCAACTACTGGCTTTTTCTCCCGGAAGATGTGCCATTGTCACCAACATCATTTATAGCAGATGAGTTCGAGACACCCGCGTTAGGTAAAAACCTGGCCTCCTAAGACTTACCATGAGATATTGATTTGCTTTACTGCCAGGATCACTCATGTGACCAGGTAACAGTGGGTTCACCTGGCGGTAAGATGGTAAGGCTGCTTGCATCATTAGGACAGGAGGTACAGGAGGAGCACTGCTAAGTGTCTTCAGGTCCATTCTAGTGAGGCTTCTTAGAGAAGGTGAAATTCAAAGCCAGAAGAGGAGGAAAGGGGAGGCTCTGGAGGTTGGGTTCATGACATTCAGCAAGGCCCAGGCTCTCAGGGTTCACTGCATTAGAGTGGTTAACAGCTACTATGTATTGGGACCATTTTAGGGTGAACTTTGCACTTTTACACATTATCTTGGTCTGCTATCAACACAGTGATATTGTCATTTCCTCCCTTTTTTATTTTAAGAGAGAAAACGGAGGTTCAGAAAACTTAACCCAGTTAGGAAGTGGGAAAGTCAGCATTTGGACCCTGGCCATCTGCCTGGTATTTCTGAGTCTGGTATTTCTCTTTGCTCGAGAAAAGAACACAGCCCTGCTGTAAATATATTCTGAGAGAGAGTGCATCTTATAGCATAGGATGTGTCATTTTTCTCTTTTGATTTATTTCTTGATTACGATTAACATTCACATGTATGAAAACCCAAAAAGGATAAAACTCTTCCTACCATCCTGGTCCCTCATCTGCCAAGTTCTTCCTCCCCAGCCCCACAGGTGCCCGCTGGTGTTGGTTTCTTATCCATTCTTCCAGGGTCTCCTTATGTCCTAAGAGGAAATATGAGATTCTTTTCTTCTTTCTGCTTTCACACAAAAGTTAGCACATTAAAAACATTGTTTCATCCTTTTTTCAATTAACTCTCCTTCCTAGAGATCTTTCCATATCGTTTTACAGGGAGCTTCCTCAATCTCTTTCACAGTTGTATTGTCTTCCATTATATGGACGTCCTGTCATTTATGGAATCAGTGCCCCACTGATGAAAATTTGCGTTGTTCCTTATTTTTCGCTATTAGAAAATGCTGCAAGGAGTAACTTGTACATTCATCCTTTAGCACACATACAAGCGCATCTGTCAGTTAAACTGCTAAAAGTAGAATTGCTGAGGTAAAATGGTTGTATTTGTAATTTCTTGTGGATACTCACCGGAAACTTTGATAAGGCCGAAGTGAGACAGAAAGTACTTGCATACAGTGGTTGCATAGTGGGTTTGCCAAGGACATACCCAGCTAACGAGGACCCCAGCTGAGTTCCTTCAGAGGATTAAGTGTTAGGCGGGTACCCTGACCACTCACTGCAGCCAAGGATGCCCGGGCTTTGGCCTTTAGTTCCTCTTCCTTTCTGCGCCGGCTCTAAAACCAGGAAGCCGATATACCCTTGAAGTTCCTCCTCTTGCCCTTGGACTTATCGTACTGGGAAACAGAACTGAGACAGGCAGCCATCTGCGACCTGTCTTAGAGAAACAGAAGAAGCACAGGCTCTGGGGCCAGAAAGACCAGAGTTCTAATCTTGGCTCAATCACTTTTTATCTGTGTCATCTTGGGTGAGGTTTTTATCCTCTCTGGGCCTGGATTCCTTCATCTGGGAAAAAGGGGAAATGATGGCACCCATCAGAAGTGGTCATGGTGGGGATTAGAGATAATCTGTGGAAAGCACACCCCGTGCTCAGTAAGTGGTTGCTATGATTTTGGGGAATTATCCTAAAACCCATTGCTTATAAACATCCTCTTTGTGTCACTGAGGCCCAGCACCGGCCTCTACCTGGCATGCACATCAATGACTCATAACCTCAGCTACAAAACCATCTCATTGTGGATGGTTCACCTCTTTGTAAGCAGTTCCCGAGTGGGTTGCCACATCCATCGATGACGTGGGATTCCTCACGAAGCAGCCACTCTAAGCTCCAACCACACCCTTATAACATCAAAGGACCCTGGCTCATTAATTAGTCAGAAAGCAATTTTTCACTGTTCGGTCCAGCACCTAAGCTGGCCCTTCCTTGAAAAACACCAAGGTTTATCTAGAGTCAGATGAGCTTGGAAATCCTACAGATAGGGCCACCCACAGTGTCCCAATCCATGACAGGTGTCTGAACACACAAGAAGCAAAGACCCACGGAATAAAGAGCAGACATTTTCATCGCTGATCTGAGAGCTGCTGCACCCAATTCTCTTTGTTCATCTTTTTCTGGTGGTTCTTGACCCCCAAATCAGCACACAGAGGTCTGTGTCCTCTTGGAGAAGGGAATGAACGTTCTCTGAAGTACAAACTCCAGTGATAGCAGTAATGCAATGGTGGATTACCCTTATGTTTCCTCATGTTCTGAATCCATTAAAAGGGGGGAATTGAATTCTATCTAGTCAGGACCCTCATTCCTTTCCTTAATTGCTTTTTAAACTACTGAAATGAAAAGTTGCCAACAAGGCACATATTAGCCATTCCTCCCCTTCTCGGCCCATTCTTGCTACACTCCCATCTTCCACCCTTCAAAGTAGTTCAGCAGCAAAATGTTCCAAACTGTGAGTCACTCATGGATTGTTCAGACGACCGAAGGAAAATCTGTTAATGGGATTCGCAGAGCTTACAGCTGAAAAGAGCGAGATATGGAATGGCCAATGTGTAAAGGATTCTTCCGTGTCATTCAGAGTAATGAGATGCAGTTGCAGCTTCATCCTGAATTGAAATCACTGACAATGTATTTGCCTATTCATTTTTGGACACTTTGATCTAAAAACAGGTCATTGGAGGAAATCAGTCTAACATCTGAGAATTGTAGGCACTTGAAAATAAAGGAAAAATTCTCTAAGTTTATCTCTTTCCCTAATATTTTTGTGGTCTTGAAGCAGAGGCTGAAGACTGAATATCTTGGGTGATAAGCTCACTGCCTATTAAAAAAAATCTGATACTGAATATCTTGGGTGATAAGCTCACTGCCTATTAAAAAAATCTGATAAAGATTTGTGGCAGGAATATTAACTTATAGTATTTGCAGTTTTTGACTTTGAGATCATCAAGGATTAGTTGCAGGCTTTTATGTCACTGTGGAGATTTGAGTGGAAATGTTCTTATATCTGAGCTGTGCAATACGGTAGCCACTAGCCACATGTGCTATTTGAATATAAACTCGTTAAAATGAAATCAAATTAAAATTTCTGTGTTTTGGTAACACTAGCTACACTTCTAGTGCTCAATACCCACATGCATCTGTGGGGCAGTGCAGCTCGGAGGTGTAGAAAGTGTGATGGACATGGATCTACCAGACTGAATGTGACGGAGAGCTCTACAATGGTTAACTGACGAATTAGTAGCTCCTTATAAAAGCCTTTCCTCCTCATTAGTGTGGCACTTTGCTCAGCCCTCCTAACATCATTAAACATGGTTAGCTACAGAGGAAGAGACTTACAAATCAAAGTTCATGCATTTATGGTTCAAGAACTAGTTAAGCATAACTGGGTTATGTGTATTAGTCAACCCTTCTGAATCACCAAGTTTATCCAATTTCTTCATTAAAAAAAAAAAATTGAGTCGGGACCATAAATGGACCTGCTTTGGGAGATAATGTTTCCCCCAGGGAAAAAAAAATGCATTGGTTTTGCATATTGATGTTATTCAATGTACAAGCACATGCAAATTTCCCACCGTTTGAAATAACACAAGACTTGGGTCAGATATATGCAAAACTGAGCAAGCAAACAAAACCCCCTAGCCTAAGAGTCTGCATTTTCCAGTAACGAGTTCACTCTCAAGCCTGATGACTTGTCTACCTTGCCTTGATGCAAAAAGGCTATGAGGCAGTATTACATGTGTTTTATGAGTAAAATCTAATCATTGTTCCATATTCATATGTTCTTTTGGAGATATCTCTTGGGGAGTTAATAACTGTTCCCTCTCCCCCTTCACCCCACTACCTGCCCTCCCGACTTCTCCTATTGTCAGCATTATAGTCTAGTAGAAACCATCGAAATGAACACCACCAAAGGAAGTCTTGGAAGGAGAACAAAAATTCAAAGGGTTAAACATGAACATTAGTGTGAATTATTCTATGAGCTTCATCTAGGGGGACAAAGGGTGATAGAGGCTTATTTGATGTCTATAAAGTAACTAACTTTTAGAGGGTTTATTCTGTGCCAGGACTGTATTCCACACTCTGTATTTACTCATTTAATTGTCACAGAGCAGCTGTGTTTTTTTGATGAGGAAACTGTGACTGGGAGAAGTTAAGCAATTCACCCACGTTCACATAACCAGGCTACAAAACCAGGCAGTGTAGGGCTGCAGCCGGTACCTTTACCCATGAGGCTAACTGCTGCCCTATTGTTTCTTACGTCTGCTTGGGCACCGGTTGGGCTCCGTCCTTTGTCCCGAGTACAGCCTGCTAGGGTAAGCTGGTCCCTGGAGCTCTGTGAAAGCCTCGGAATGTAGGATGTGAGGCCTGTGCCATGTATCATGACTCATCCGGAAGCTGCAAGGTGAGCTGAGCAGTCACTGGAATGCTTACCTCCACTCTCCCTCCCCTGGGGTTTATGGCTCGGCCAGGTGTGGAGGAGAGAGAGGCCGCTCCACTCGTTCCTCCACAGCCCGTCCGCTCCTCCACAGCCTTTCCCTGGTCCAGGTCTAGGCTTCGCCAGGGAAGCCAGGAGAGGTGGTCCCAGTCCTGCCAGCTCACTCTTTTTTGTCTCTTCGGTGGACTTGGGGGCACGAGGAACTGGTGAAGGCTGGAGGGTATGCAATGTCCCTTAGGAATAGAAAATTGTTTTTGGTAGGGTCCAGCCTGGGTCCCCAGTCCCTTTGAGTAAGTGTCAACAGGCTCCCAGCTCCAAAACAATTCTGCTTTAAAGCCCCATATCTGGCAATTAAAACCCAAGATACAGTTGAAAAGAAAAGGAAAAAAGGCTTTCCTTTGTAGAAGCACCAAATTATCCCATTGCTAGTAGCCTCTAAGGCATAGAGTGAAAGCACAGTGTTGTTAAAAAGTGGCCCAGCACAGTGTCTATCCAGTTAGCAGACACTTAGCTGGCTTAGAGCCGGGCTCCTTTGTCGAGGGAAGCCATGTGGTTGGCACGATGCGGGTGCCCTCAGCGGTCCTCGTGTGTTTGTGTGGCTGGGCTGGGAATTTACTCCCCTACCCCTTATCTGTAGCGGGATGACTGCCAGAAGGTAGGGTTACGGAGCCAGACAGAAGGCGAGAGGGCTGTCTCTTCTCTGCCGGGTGGTCTCTTTGTTCCTATCTTCCTAGAAAAGATGATTAGATACAGCTCCGGGTTAGGAAAGAACCTTGAGATCATATAGACCCACCGGCATTGCTGCTTTGCAGATAAGAAAACTGAACCTTGCAGTGGTAAAATGACATGCCCAAGGTCAGTTTACTGTCAGAGATTATGATCATGGATGTCATCCAGAGAAAATCCCAATTCTTGTCCCAAGCTACAAAGTGGAACCAGTTTGTAAGATAACTTTCTTAAAGGTCTTCAGTGCTATTTCTTGGTAAAAAGCCTCCATTTTTGTGGTTCACGCATGGAGCCCTCTGTGCAGGGGAAACTGAGGCAGAGGAAAGTGTTTTTATTATTATTTATAATGAGGACTCCGCTGTCTAAAGGATTTGTGGTGGCTTGTAATGAAAGGGAGGCATCTAATAAAGCTGTTAAAATTAAAACGCATTTTATGTAGAAGGACAGTAAATAACCATATTAAACTTCTAAGTTAAAGGCAGCCAAGGGGAACAGTATGAGTAACAGCTCTCATCATCTGTTGAAATGTATTAATTCTTCAGGTACAACATTCTTAAAGAAAATTTAGATGGTTACCTCACCATTCCTCACCCATTGCAGAGTTTTTTGTTTTCTTTTGTTTTGAATCCACTTAGGGAAGGGCTCTGGGGCCAGCAATGATGCTCTGATCCTTACTGGCATGAATGGATAGTGCTCAAGAGGGGGTGCCCGAAGGCATTACTACCATGCTTCGCCATTATTCTGAGGCACTGTTTTCACGGTGCACTATTTTGACCCCCCTATAGCTTTTATCTGGGAGCATATATTGTCACCTAATAACTTAGTCTTTTTAGAGACTGTCAGGGTCTTTACCTCTAAATACGAGGGCACATCTGGGCACACCAAAGGCAGAACTTCCAGCAGGGAGATCTCATCAGAAGCCATTTATCTGAATTCCAACAGCATATATTGAGTACCTACTGCATGCCCCACTCCTGTTGAGGAGCAAGGGATAAGATGTGAGTTGGACCGGATCGATAGATAGATGTGGGTCTGATGACTTATAATACAATATAATGACAAAATATGGTGTGATATAATGGAACAGTGTCCAGAAAGGCAAGTTTTAGGAACACAGTAGAAGAACAGATTCTACCCAGGGGCGTGGGAAGAGTCTTCCTAGGGAAGGTAACATTTTATTCATTCTTTCAACAAATGGTTAATGAACATCTGTTTTCTTCCTGAGGTTGTGTTGGGTACTGGGGTGATCAAAACAGTCTTGGTCGCCTATCTATAGCGGGAGAAGGGGACTCCTAGAGTATATTCTAGAAAAAAGGAACCCTATGAACAAGTATGGAAAGGGCATGGAAGTTAAAGGGTGACCAGGTAATGTGAGGGGCATGAAGGAACCTGAACTTAATCCTATAGGCAATGGAGAGGCAGGGAAGGATTTAAGGAGGAAAGTGGAATGATCTGATTTGTGCTTTCGAAGTTAATTAGTCACAAAGATTTCATTATTTAAAAAACAAAACCATGAAAGTACTAGAAAAAGACACAGGTAAATATTTATATAATTTTAACTTGGGGGAAAGCTTTGTCAGTGTATGACATGGAAAAGTTAAAACCATACAGAAAAAGATTTGAATAGGTAAAGATTTAAAAGTTGTATACCACCAAATCACTATTAAAAGGACAAAAGTTAAAAAAAAAAACTTTAAAAAAGTTAAAAAGGACAAACTCGGGAGAATTTAATGCCTTAATAGCCTGAATATACAAATGGCTCTTACACAATAAGTAAGACAAAGAACACCTCCTAGAAAATGGGCAAGAGAAGAAATTCAAATGTCCAATAAAACAGATTAAAAATATTCAAGTGCACTAGCAACCGAAACATATTTGATGCCATTTTTCATTTACCAGATTGACCAAAGGTTTTTTTAAGAAGGTAGTGCCCAGTGTTAGTCAAAGGACTAGAGAAACAGGCACTTTAAAGTACTAGTGGCTTTCAGGTGGTTTGGAAGAGCAATTTGCAATATGTGTTACAATGAATGGATACACTGACTCAGCAAATTTACTTTTAGAAACACATCTTAAGTAAATAGATTCATTCACAAAAATCTTTGTTCCAAGTGATTCATTCCAATGTCGCTTATAATAGTAAAAACAAAACAAAACCTAACACAAACAATGACCAAAAAAACCCTGCAAGGAAACAATGTAAATGTTCCACCTTAAAATAAAGGATTGGTTAAAAATACAATGGTCCAGCCATGTGCCATGTGACCAAGGGAAAAGATATGGTTCTATATTCACTGTCAGTGAAATTTGCCCACAATAGATCACTAAAGAAGAATTGAAGATTATGGAGAACTATCGTAGCAGGAGCTCATTTTTGTAAATATATATTTTATATACACGTACACAAGAAAAATCTGGGGAAAAAGACAACAAAATATTGAATGTTATTTATGATCATAGTTGTTATTTTTTTCATCATGCCCATCTTTATTTTCTCATTGTGCTTTAGGAAACATGAGTTAATAAAAGAAATAAATCAGCTACTGTAACAAAGTAAGACAACTCAGGTGCAAAAGCCTGATGGCTTTGAGGAGGCCTTTGCCATAATCCAAGTAAGAAAATGAGAAAGGTCTGTGCTGGGCTCCAGCGGTTTCCAGACCCTGGCAGTACTTCAGAATCACCTAGGGAGGTATTAAAAAATACTGATTCCAAGGCACAACACAGACTAATTAATTTAGAGTTTCTGGCATGGGGTATGTTTTAACCTCTGCTCCCCTAACCCACTGACCCCTTCCAAGTGACTACAACGTGCGGCCGGAAATAAGACCACCACTCTCTAGGGCAGTGGCAGTTGGAAAGGAAAGAAGGATTTGATGTTTCGTGGGTGGGATCTCTGAACAGGATATTAATCGAAAGACACCCACGAAGCTAGCTTTAGTGGGTTTCCTTTCATGCCATGTAGCTTTCAAGGTCAAGTGTATTGCTGAGGAATGCAGAGGCACTGAGAAAGTCCTCTGTTGATCTCTCCAGGCTAAGCTGCCGCTGGCATTGCAGATCGAAGGCTGCATCCAGTTTGGCACACATGGGGTGCACCGCTGCTGCAGGGGCAAGGCGCCCATCTTTCCGGGGCCTGCACGTGAGCAGTCAGAGCGCCGGAGTACTGGCAACACAGAGAGCTGCACAGTTCAGAGAGAGGATGACGTTTCATACACATATGTGAATGCGACTGTTACTTACATGATGCTTTTTTTTTTAGGGGAGGTTTTGTTTGAAAGCTTGCTGGAGCTGGCGTTTCATTACTAATTGCAGTTTATGTAGGTGTTAGCTAACATTCCAATAACTGACTGCTTCCAGCATCACTACATGCAATAGCTTCCCTTAAGGTTTAAAAATTATGATTTGCTTTTAATTACTACCCTTCTGAATAGGCATTACTCAAACAGGAAGGAAAACTCCACATATTCTCACCAGTCTTTGATGTGAGAGGTTACTGAGGCAATTTGGAGAGATATCTTAAAAGGTGTCAGGTAAATACAGGGGAATTTTAATACATGACATGCATTGACATTTTTATTCTAGCTAGCAACAGAGAGACTTTTGTACAGCTGGGGAGGAATTATATCAGATTTTGGCTAAGGGTACAGGATTTCTCACTTCTTATTGGATATAACTAAATAACTAAATAAATAAAGCCATTATAAACAGTATTGAAATATGACTCACGCCTTCCATAATTAAACACCCCTTCTAAAAATAAAAGTTACACAATCTGTCTTTCACTTTCTTTGACTTTCATTCCAACACTAGTGGGAGGCAATGAGCTCTGACTGGAGTCAAACTTGGAAGTGATTTTGACTTTGCAGGAAGCAACAGTGTTGAGGCAGAGAACTTGACTATATCTTCTCTCCCGCTTGGGGTCAGTGTTTCAGTAGATGACGGAGAGGCTGAGGAAATAGGACAGGAAATGGCAGTGCTTCCACCAAAGGTCAAAGGAGGATTAAGATAATGGCCTGCATCGCAGACCCAATGCTGACATCCCCCTTCAAAGTTCAGTCGTGTAAATACAGACTCAGAAACGCTCCCCCAAGGCACGAGGAGGTCAGGAGCATTAGGGAGAGAGACGATGTGGGGAGTGGGAATGGGGGATTCATGGAGCAGCTCTGAAGTTCTCCTCCCAGGCAGTCTTTGACATCAAAGGGCCTGTGCCTGCTTTGCATGGCAGGTGAAAGTGCTGTGCAGGTGACACCAGGCCTCTGGGAAGATTAGAACAGAAATCGCTGAGCTTCAAATCATTGATCTTTCTGCTTCACTAAAACTGGTCCTCTCCCCCTGGGGTGTCGGTCCCAGCTGGGACTGACCACAGAACACTGAGGGCAGAGGCTCAAGTCCTAATATGCCCACAGAGTGACTTCATAAACTCTATTGACATCATGTCCATTTTAATTTTTAAGGATATAAATAAAAGTCAAACAACACTAAAAGGTATACAATAAGGAGTAAGTCTCCCTCTGTTCCCTCCCTGTCCTCTAGACCCCCTTTCCCATGTCCCTTCCCTGGAGACAACCACTGTTTGTCATTTTTAGACATCCTACGAGCGATATTTTCCTCCTCGTCCTCCTGAGCCTCCTTCTTTGTCTTTTCCCTCCGTCCTCCCTCCCCATCCTCTCTCTTGCTCTCCCTGTATGTGTGTGTGTATATATATATACACACACATACATATATATACATACACGCATATACATACATACACACACATAAATATATGTGCACACTTTTTTTTACACAGGTGAAAGTCGACTTTACACACTGTTCTCTGTCTTGCTATGTTCCCTTATGCTCCCTTATGTTCACTTATCAATAGCTTCTGGAGATCATTCCACACAATTCCATATAGGACCTACTCATTCTGTGAATGTCTGCACATCACTCCACTGTAGAACTGGACTGTAATGTATTCAGCCAGATCCCTAACTGATAGACTTTAGATTATTTTTTTTCTTAACCTTTGTTAATGCTTCAACCAATATCTTTGCACGGCTGCCTTTATGTGGGAACGTTTCTGAGGGATTAATTCTTGGACATAAAATTTCTGAATCAGAGTATATGCATTTAAAATTTTGGTTGATAGTGACACATTTTTACCCAAATATTGAACTAATTTGCACCTTATCAAGAATGTATGAGAGCTTGAAAATATTATGTTAAGTAAAAGAAGCAGGTAACCAAAAGGCCACATATTATATAAGTCCATTTATAGCGAAATGTCCAGAATAGGCAAATCCACAGAGATAGAAAGTGGATTGCTGGTTGCCAGGGGCTGGGGGGAGGGGACAATACGAAGTGACTGCTCATGGGTACAAGGTTTCTTGTTGGGCTGATGAAAATGTTCTGAATTTAGATAGTGGCGTTAGTTGCACAATATATTAAAATCCACTTAACTGTACCCTGTAAAAGAATGAATCTTATGTGAATTATATCTCAATAAAGCTGTTATTTTAAAGAAATGAATGAGGGCATCTGTTTCCCCCTCACCCTTGACAGTGTATGTTCAAATTTTTCCATCATCCTTCATTCTAATTATAACAGTTTTTCTCCATTCTTCCAAGGAGGTGGACCAAGCAGGAAATAAGTTGCAAGATCTAAAGGGCCAGCCGGGGATCTAAGGATTTGGGCTGTCAACTTTACAGTCTAACGACAGCGGAAATGACCGAGATGGCAACAATCAAAATAACCAAGTTGTCAATAACTGTCAGTGAATTCAGCAGTCCTGTAAGAATGAGACTTAAAACAAAAATTCCAGAAAAGATGAAGGACACATTTCTCTCAGCCTAAACTGTTTTGAGATCTCCTTTTGTTTACTTAACTAAGGATCTCCTGAATCTCTTAACCACATCTCCCGAATGCAAAACTTCATCCAACAACCCAACCTGTCTCCAGTAGAAAATATATTTGAAGCCCTATGGATGTAAGAAAAGGCTTCGAAGACAAATAAAAACTATTATTTTTGAACCCAATTCCAGAGCTACTGAAAGTCGGGCTGAAAAATTATCCATTGTCCATCTCTAACTGGTATTTTCATCAAGGTGGGGTTCCTTGGGATTCCATTTCACCCCTTTTCACCTCTCACCTCTAGCTTAACCCTACTAAATTCTTCTTTTTCTATGATGTCTTATATTTCAACCTGCTTGTGACCTGTGGGATTAAGAGCTAAACACTCTTTAACAGGAGTAATCCCCTAAGTGGACATGTTTCCGAGACTGTTAGGCATTTGATCACAAAGGAAAGAAGAGAGAGGTATGAAAGCAAAGAATATAGAGAGGTTGGAGATTTTCACCTTAGTAATAATTGATTGCAAAGGGACTCTCCAAGCCAATATCTGCATGAAAATAGGCCTGTTCCTAGTTCCTAAGAATAAGCTCATTGTCTCTCTTCCTTTGAGAGACAATGTGCCCAAAGGCACTGAGCTCCAGCGAGGAAAGTCTTGATGCATTTGACATTTTCCAGTTTTTGATTCAGTTTCTGTGACTGTGATAATAAAAACAGCTAGCACCTGCAAAGAGAGCTTAATTAATACGTGGCAATCACGGGTGCAGGCACCTGACATTTATTGGTTCATTTCATCTTCATCAAACCCTATGAGGAAAGCATTCTTCATACCACTGCTATGGACTGATTTGTGTGCCTCCCAAATTCATATCCTGAGGCCCCCCTAACCCCACGATGTCTTGGTATTTGGAGATGGAGCCTTCAGGAAGTAATGGGTTTCAGGAGGTCAGGAGGGTGGGGTCCTCATGATGGGATTAGTGTCCGTATAAGAAGAGACACCAGAGAGCTTGCTTCCTCTCTGTTGCAGGTGAGAGCATGGCGGGTAGGTGGCCAACTGCAAGCTAGGAAAAGTGCTCTTGCCAGGGAAACAAATCAGCCACTACCTTGATCTTGGAGTTCTCAGCCTCCAGAATTGTGAGAAATAAACTCCCATCTAAACCACCTGGTCTGTGGTATTTCATTATGGCAGTCTGAACTGACTAATACAACCACCATTTTACAGAAGAGGAAACTGAGACCCAGAGAGGTTAAGTAACTTGCCTACTAAGAGCCAGAATGTGACAAAGGCAGGATTCAAACCCACTTAGTCTGGCTTCAGGGTCAGCGTTCTCCAGTATGGTTGATTGCCTGTGATAAAGGCCATGATCTCCATGTGTTCTAGCCACCACTCTTTCTGCCATCTTGAGACTCCAATCACACCCTCCTTTAGACTGGAAAAAGATTGTGTTGTGCCTCCACTGAAGCCCTATTCACATTGTTTCAGACGCCTTGTCCTCTACCCACCTGGGAGTCCTGTAAGGCCTGGGACTTTTTTTCACTTTTTCATCCCCTAGTACAGTGCCTGGGTAGGTGTTTAATAAGTCTTTATTTGAGTGAACACGTGGATAATAAAGATGAAACTGCCTCACCTCAAGAAGTTTTACCAATAAGAAGAAATCACTGTGAGTTCTTTGGAAATAAGAACATTGTAGCATGGGAAGCTATTTTGGTAATAATGCAGCCAATCAACAGACCTGCTCAAGCAGTTGCCCAAGCCCCAAGGTGAGAGATTTTGTGCTGCTCTGTGATAGTCCAAATGGACTTGGGATAAGGCCAAAGGGACACCAGTTTTCTAGTGTGCTCTTGGCTCCTTGCTCATAGCAGTTCTGTTGCAGGGTGGATTGCTGCAGAAGCAGCCCCGAGGTTGTATGTAGCGAGCAGGATATTTATTAAGGGGTGTCCTTGACTTCCACACCTGTGGTTGGGAGGAGCCTGCAGCAGGTGGGGATAGAGGAGGAAGATGTGATGCAGGGCCAGTGAGAGACTTGGCCATCCCCACGGGGAGCTCTTGAGCTAGGGTGGCCTTCCAGGTTGTCCTGAGTTGAGCCAGATGGTCAGGTCTTCACACTCCATAATGACTAGGCTACTAGGTAGGGGCTGCCCAGGAAGGGGCCTGATCTTGATGGAGATGGCTCACTGCAGTGAGGCTTTCCCTGAAGGGGCCACCAGCTGAAGGCTGTCCGCTGACAGATGCCCAGAAGTTGGGACAACAGGCCTTCTCTCACGGGGGGATCTGAGTGGTGTAGCCCGGGTCCTCCTCAGGAACCGTACTTGAGAATGAGTGTTTTTGCAGCACAGGAGCCCAGCAGGCCGAGTTTTCTCCTTGTTACACAATGTTACTTTCATCTCTTGAGCCAGATTTCCTTTTATGATCCTTGGCAGATGCCCAAAGATCTATGTCTGTGGAGGATCTTTTTAAAAGGTTTCCTTGCAGATTATCTCTTGTCTGAGATTCCCTTTTAAGAACACTCCGCCTCTGGGTCGAATTGGAATTTGTTGTCTCATCTTTCTTTGTATCTCAGAGGAAGGAAGTTCCCTTCTCCTTTGTCAGGTGATTTGCCCTCCTGTACCTTTGACCTGACCCTTCTTGACCTCCCACAGAGCCTTGTCCTCTCCATGATTCTCTCTCAAGCCTTCTCACTCTCTTTCCTCTCCTGTGCAGGGGAAGGCTCTAGAAATTATCATATAGGTGATGGGGTCTTAGTAGGGGAGTAACACAATGACAGTGGCATTTGGGGAGGAATGCTTGGCAGCTGGGTTCCAGATGGGTCTGTGACTCTAGGCCTGGAAGCAGGGGACAAGAAGTGAGCTGCAGCTCAGCTAGAGAAATACAATTTAACACTTATGAGCAGGTTCTTCTAGGAAGGCCGAGCTAATGATTCTTTGTTGCTTCTTACTCTGTGCAGCCCATTAGGGTAGTATCTGTGGGGAGTCTCATGGTGAACTGGCGGAATGTGGTCTGGGGAGTTGTTCATGCCTGGATTTGACTCCTTGCTAGGTCACTTCTAGCTGTGTCACCCCCAGCAGTTCATTTACCTTCTCAGCCTCTGTTTCCTCATCAGGAACATGTGGTTTAATAAGGCCTCCCTTAAAAGGTTGCTGTGAGGGGGACACTTGCTGGGATGACATAGATAAAGACCCTCGCGTGGTGTCCGGCACACAGTAAGCCCGGGTATACATCAACTGCCTCCCTGCTTTCAGGCGGTTCCATTAAGGCTGTTGATTCAGAGAAAGCCCAGCTGGTCAGGAGCTGCCTCTCCTTTGGCTCTTTCTAACAAATGGGCCCAGTCACTTTCTGATTTTACATTGAAACCCAGTGTCCAAATCCCCAGCCTGCCTTTATTGGTGAGACAGCTCCTTCTTTTTTTTTTTTTTTTTTTTTTTTTTTTTTAAGTTTATATTCCCTTGTTTTTCTTTTTTTTTTCTTTTTTTTTTTTTTTTTTTTAAATTATTTATTTATTTATTTATTTATGGCTGTGTTGGGTCTTCGTTTCTGTGCGAGGGCTCTCTCCAGTTGCGGCAAGTGGGGGCCACTCCTCATCGCGGTGCGCGGGCCTCTCACTATCGCGGCCTCTCCTGTTGTGGAGCACAGGCTCCAGATGCGCAGGCTCAGTAATTGTGGCTCACGGGCCTAGTTGCTCCGCGGCATGTGGGATCTTCCCAGACCAGGGCTCGAACCCGTGTCCCCTGCATTGGCAGGCAGACTCTCAACCACTGCGCCACCAGGGAAGCCCGAGACAGCTCCTTCTTAATGGCAGTTGAGCAGTTGAGTTGGGTGAATGCAAGATTGAACAAATAAAGAACCCAGCAGGTAAGGAAAACTTAAGAAATGCTTTGCATGCCCTGAACTCAAATGGTTTGTGCTCTTCCACTCAAGGGTGACATGTTATTTCTGCTGTCACTACCGGACCGACTCTGACAAGATGGTTTCTTGGTGCTGAGAAGAGCCTAACAGGCTCTACCTGTCATTTGCCAACCTCCTAGAGCATACCAGTCTTAACCAATCGACTTTCTAAAAATCTGTCCCTGCCTTTGCAGTGTGCCTTAGAAGAGTTAAAATTCTTCTTATACTGTGAAACCTTGGAAATTCATCTTAAGTCAACAAGCAAAGAATTAGCTACAAGGAAGGGCAGAGCAAAAATCAACTTTATCATGCAGTTGTATCTTAGGTGAAGAATTGGCCAGGGCTTTTTCCTTGTTTCAGTCGAAACTTCAATAACAGCAACAGAGAGTTAGGGGACAGCTAGATTAATGCTTGTACAGGCAAAAGGAAATAGCCAATATGCTTCATCAGATTAATCAAATACATATCTGTAAGTGAATTTTGAACAATGACTTTGCTTTGAGAAAGTTGATTCTTGTTTTGGTTTGTTGTATGATTGCCTGATTTACTCTCTACCTTGTATGTCACCTGGTTTGCTCTGACAGTAACCTGACAGGAGAAAACGCCACAGGCCCAGGTGTCAGGCCTGGGACAGGACTCTGGCTTCGCTCCCTCGTGGTGGTGAAACCTGGGGCAAGTTACTCAATCCTCTGGACTCCGTTGCTCCAAAAGTAAAATGGGATTTTAGTACTTATTTCTTTGGATTATAGTGTGTATAAAGTATCACAATGTATACAAACTGCCTGAAATGAAGTACGTATTAAAAATGGTGTAGGTCCTCTTTCCTTGCCTCCTAATTCCCAAGATATCCAGTGGTTTTTTGTTATGCGATATATGTCAGTTGCTACCATTTCCCTGTAGGTTACTACTTCCTGGTGCAGAATAGTCCATGCTTAGTGCCACAAGCAAGTCCAGATACAAAGAGAGAAAATTGCTGAGGCAGTTTAGTTCAAAGAGTTTGAAGCCAGGCTCTGCCACTTACCAAACTTGTGACCTTGGGCAATTTCCTTAAGCTCTCTGTGCCTCAGTTTCCTCATCTGTAAAATGTGGATAACAAAACCCACCTCCTAGCATTGCCCTGAGGATTAAGTGAGTTCATGTATTTGAAGCGATTAGCAGGGTGCCTGGCAACTGTAAGAGCTCTGTTAAGTGTTCGTTATTATTATTGCTGACTCTAGTAGACATGTTTGTGGCTGCCTGCTTATTCACAGCCCCCATCCTTGGGGACTGCCACCACCCACTACCCCTTCTGCCCCCAGTAATGTTTGTATTCCAAGTCACAGTTGTTTGGATCAGGAGCGGACGGCTTATGTGAGTTGGACAAATCAGAACCCTCTCCTTGGTTTGGGACCCGTGAGCAATTGAGCCAGTGAGCTGTGGGTTGCTGAGCTGAAAGGTTGTGTAGATTCAGGTCTGAGGCCATTATCTGAGCCCTGATAGGTAGACAGAAAAAGCTTTTCTGCTAAGAGAAGCAGAAAAGCGGGGGCAGACATGAGAGAAAATCAGAGAGGAGAAACTACATGGCCCATAAGAAATGGTGCGAAGTCTAGGAAAATGAGTTTTCAGGTTCCTGAGACCAGCCTATGCCGAGCACTCTGGGCTTGAATTCCTGAGAGCTCGATTCTTACACTAGGACCCTCCAATGCCAGCCCCTTCCTTGACTAGTTTAAGCAATCCTCTCTGTTCTGTGATGAAAACACTGAACTTCAGCAGAAAATGGTCTGCATCCGTGGTCTACAAATGTCTTTTGCTCACATTGTTGCAGAATTTTGAAAAACTATGTATCCCCACACATTTTCAAGTTGACATCTAAAATTTCTATTTTCAGTTTAAATATCATATATTATAGAATATGAATATGTGCATTGATTGCAAGCTATTACTCACCATATTTATATGCTGTGTTATATTACTTGCGGCTAAGAAAGAAAAAATACTGTCAAGCTATGACCTACCATCATTGTAAGATGCACCCTAATTTCAGAGATATTAAAATGTGAAAAAAAATTGTGTCTCTTAGAATCTTGAAATGCAGTCATTCCCAAGGATATCATTGCCTTTCTTCTTTAAAAACCAGAGAAAGGCTTTTGGGAACATAGGCATGTTAGTCTCAGACCAGATTAATTTTAGGAAAAAGTACAGTCAGAAATTGAGGATCTGGGGGAAAAAAAAGTCTCAGAACTGTATGTGATCACATAGCCCTTGAAAAACATGTATCTGTATGAAAAAATCACTGGTTTACATGTTTGTTTATAAAAATAGTTTCTTCTTTGCTTTCTTTCTTTAAAAAATATTATTAAATATTATTAAAGCTATTAGAACAGCAGTAAAGGGAATTTTGAAAAAGAAAAAATTTACATTTTACTGGACAAAATACTGTCTATGCTGCCTACTAGACAGTGGTCTTAGTAAACCTGGAGATTCTCCTTTGCCATGTAACTTATTTACAGGTTCCAGGGATTATGGCATTTGAGAAGCCATTATTCTGCCTACTATAGACCTTAAAATCAGTTCGAGTGCCACTATATTCCCCGTTTTCTTTCTGGAAAAAACAAGAGGACCATTTGGTGTTATTATCATTCCATGTTGTTTGCCTGCCAACAACACACTGGGCTCTCCACTGAAACATATTTCGGAACAGTCCTGTTCAATGTGCTTACAGACGTAATTATTGTTAACATTTTCAATTATTTAACATTTACTGAGCACCAACCATGCACTAAGCACTCTTCGAAACATACAATTAATCATGTTTGATGCCCAAAGGGCTTACAATTTAAAATTAGACAAGTCTAAAATCAGAGACATGCAAACATCTATACCTAGCAACGCTTCGTGAAAGAATTGACTGTCCCAGACAAGTCAGATGTAGTGCTTTGTGTTATGTATTCCCCAAACTCACCTTTACTCCCATGAGACCTAGAAATATACACTCTTCAGAAAATGCACATTGAAACGTTAGGTAAGACAGGAAAACAATATTGTGTAAATGCCGCTTACAAGCACATTTTTAAAAGTTCGGGACATCTGCCTTGCCTTCTTATTTCAGATCTTATGACAAACAAGATTTTTTGTGTGTGTCCCACGATTAGTAGGATTCAACTGTGAAAAGAAAATATCTCACAAAAGATGCACAGTATAAAATTTAATTGCTAACTGGAGAAAGAAATTTTCAAAAGATGCTGTTGAGAATGACAAGCCAAGTTCTTGGAGGCCCGGAATCATCTAGGAGACCACTTCACACTATAGCCTAAGAGAAAGCAGAAACCATTTTTACAGTTTAGACGATCGAACCAACCACTGTGTTAATGTCTTCTTACGGCAGGTGGCTGAAGTAGAAACTCTTTTTGCCTATAACTCCTTAAAATAAGAAAAGGGGGAACATTTCTGTAATGCCATGTGTCTGTGACCATTGGCTTTTCCCCAATGTTCCTCCAAGGTGTCAGGGACTGTGGAAGCATCAACCTACGGCTGCAAGGAAAGGAAAGTCATAATGTTCCCTAAAGAACAATGGCATGGCGCTCCCCTGTCCAGGTGGTTGATGAGGGTCTGAGCGCACCTGGTTGACCTGGCTGATTGGCACTATGTGCTCAAGCATGGGTGGAGACTCCACCTGTTCTCACCACAGAGCACGGGGCTGCCATATTCAGGGGTCTCACCAGGGCATGCCAACAACATCTGGATGTACAGGACAGATTGTTACCTACATGAAAATAACTTAGTGTTCATCTGACCGTCTTCCCAGAATTGACTAGTAAATGAAAAGGCTGGAAGATGGCCTTTTGTTTCTAGGTACCAGTGCTCTTGTTGGAAGGAGACACGACAGGCAGTTTTACCCTTTCTGCACTTTCCCCGCAGACTGAGCATGGTATCTCCACCCATACCGAGTCAGTTTTTAAATTGCTTGAGGCTACCTCCCTCTGACTATACAGTGACACTGCCTGGGTTTAACTCTACCTCCATCAAACTAGACTACATTCTCTCACCATGTACAAAAATAAACTCCAAATGGATTAAAGACTTAAATGTAAGACCTGAAACCATAAAAATCCCAGAGGAAAACGTAGGCAGTATACTCTTTGACGTCAGTCTTAGCAATCTCTTTCTGGATCTGTCTCCTCAGGCAAGGGAAACAAAAGCAAAAACAAACAGATGGGATTACATCAAACTAAAAAGCTTTTGCACAGTGAAGGAAACCATCAACCAAACAAAAAGGCAGCCTACTGAATGGGAGAAGATATTTGCAAATAATATATCCAGTAACAGGTTAATATCCAAAATATATGAAGAACTCATACAACTCAACCTCAAAAAAACAAACAACTAGATTTTAAAAATGGGCAGAGGCCCTGAATAGACAGTTTTCCAAAGAAGACATACAGGTAGCCAACAGACACAAAAAAAGATCCTCACCATCACTAATCATCAGGGAAATGCAAATCAAAACCACAATGAGATACCACCTCACACCTGTCAGAATGGCTATCATCAAATAGACAATAAATAACAAGTGTTGGTAAGGATGTGGAGAAAAGGGAACCCTGGTGCACGGTTGGTGGGAATGTAAATTGGTGCAGCCACTAGGGAAAACAGTATGGAGGTTCCCCCCAAATTAAAAATAGAACTACCATATGATCCAGCAATTCCACTTCTGGGTATTGAAGTGGAATATGCTTTTTGAAAACAAAAACACTAATTAGAAAATATATATGTGCACCCCTATGTTCACTGCAGCATTATTTGCTATAGCCAAGACATGGAAGCAGCCTTAGTGTCCATCGATAGGTGAATGAATAAAGAAGATGGTTATATATAATGGATTATTATTCAGCCAAAAAGAAAAAGAAAAAGAGATCTTGCCATTTGTGACAATGTGGATGGGTCTAGAGGGTATTATGCTAAGTGAAATAAGTCAGACAGAGAAAGACAGTCACTGTTTGATTTCACTTATATGTGGAATCTAAAAAACAAAACAAAACAAAATGAAAACAGACTCGTAGATACATGGAACAAATGGGTGGTTGCCAGAGGGGTTGGTGTGGGGTAAATTAGGTGAAGGGGATTAAGAGGTACAAACTTCTGGTTATAAAATAAGCCTCAGGGATGTAATATACAGCATAAGTAATATAGTCAATAATATTGTCATAACTTTGTGTGGGGACAGATGGTTACCAGACTTATCATGATCATTTTGTAATGTATGCAAATATGAAGTTACTATGTAGTACACCTGAAACTAACATAATATTGTACAACTATATTTCAATTAAACAAATGTATATATACTGTATATTTGAACAGAAGGTATGCTCAGGCAGTCACTGAACATATTGTTTTGATCCTCTAAGGCAGCACTATCTGATAGGAATGTAATTTGAGCTGCATATGCAATTTCAAATTTTCTGCTGGCCACATAAAAAAGGAAAAAGAAAAAGGTGAAATAAAATTTAATAAAACATTTTATTCAACTCAAAATTACAAATTAAAATAAAAGTAAAAATAAAATATCACCAAAGAAGACATACAGATGGCAAATCAGCAAATGAAAAGATACTCCACATTATATGTCATCAGGGCGCTACAAATTATAACAGTGAGATACTGCTACATACTTATTAAAATGTCTAAAATCCCAAACATTGACAACACCAGTGCTGGTGAGGATGCAAAACTCTCATTCATTGCTGGTGGGAATGCAAAATAGTACAGCCACTTTGGAAGGCAGTTGGGCAGTTTCTTACAAAATAAACATTTTCATACCATACAATCCAGTAACTGTGCTCTTCAGTATTTACCCAAATGAGTTGAAAACGTATGTCTACACAAAAACTTGCATATGAATGTTTACAGCATCTTTGTTCCTAACTGCTAAACTTGGAAGCAACTAAGATACTCTTCAATAGGTATGGATATACAAACTGTGGTACATCCATACAGTGGAATATTATTTAGTGATAAAAAGAAATGAGCTATCAGGCCACAAAAAAGAAAACCATGGAGGAACCTTAAATGCATATTGCCAAGTGAATGAAGCCAATCTGAAAGGCTGTGTCCTATATGACTCCAACTATATGACATTCTGCAAAAGGCAAAACTATGGATACAGCAAGAGGATCACGGATTCGGGAGGAGGGAGGGATGAATAGATGGAGAACAGAGGATTTTTAGAATAGTTTAACTGTTCTGTATGACCAGTGGATACATGTCATTACACATTTGCCAAAACCGATAGAATATCAGACTCAAAGAGTGAATCCTAATGTAAACTGTGGACTTTAGTTGATAACAATGTATCAATACTGGCTCATCAATTGTAAGAAATGTATTGAACTAAGGCAAGATGGTAATAGTAGGGGAAACGACATCCGGGTCGGGGGATGAGGGTATTAATGGGAACTCTGTAGTTTCCTCTCAAATTTCCTGTGAACCTAAAACTGCTCCAAAAAGTACATTACTTAGAAAAAAAATCACCATTTCAACATGTCATTAATATAAAATTTTTCCAAGAGATATTTTTGTACAAAGTTTTTGAAATCTTGTGTGTACATTTTATACTTACAGCCCATCTCAATTCATCCCAGCCACATTTTAAATGATCAGTAACCACATGTGACTAGTGGTTACTATATTGGACATTGGAAATCTCAAAGTTTTAGTTAGATTAGAGATTAAAGGAAAAATACATACTTGAAAATATTTTACCTCCAAAAACAAACTCATAATTTGGAGAATGCTGTATGTCACACACAGTTCTCTAACAGCAAAACGTATCAATATTGTTTCAGTAATCCCCTTGTCAACAGTTTTTAAAGAATAAAAGCAAACGCAAATCCAGTCTGACGACTTGCTCGACGGGGTGATTAAGACGTATGGGTGAGCATAAAGCAAGATTTCCTCCTACAATCAGTCTTCCAGTGACCTTCATTAAGGACAAAGAGCATTTTAATGGATGAAGCCTTCACCTTTAATAAGCCTTTACTCTGTTATTTCCTATGGAACCATTCATTAGATTTACAAAACAATGGTAGCTGCCTAATGACGGAGCCGTGGTCAGAACCCCAGGGATAGCCTATGTCACCATTAGCGCCTCAAGGCAAAATGTCACTTGGTCCACCTCGTCCAATCCAGTCAAGAAGACTTTGACCTATAATTGCATGCAGAGTTCAAGAGCTCAAGAGGTTACAGATGGGGGTGAGCGGATCCATGATTTGCATCTTTGTGTCAGCTTGAGAAGAGGATGTATGAGAGCATAAACAGAGATGGAGACGGGCAAGGGTGAGCATTGTGCTTCTGCTTCCAAATGATATTCCTGTTTATTAGTGACTGCTTTAGGGAAGGTGTGTTTGTTTGTTTGTTTACTGTGTCGACAAAAAAATTAATCAGTAGATCTAAGAAAGAAATGGAAAATTTTATTGGAGCTAAATTGAGGATTATAACCCAGAATAGCCTCTCAGATAGCTCCGAGAACTGTTCCGCCTGTTAGAGGTCAAAGCACAGTTATTTAAGATTTTGAGACAGACATTAAATGTACGTCATATGTACATTAAATGACATATTATTGACAGTTTACACAACAGAGGTTTACACATACAAAACGTGGGTCATTATGGTCCCATACAAGATTAAGCAGAAAGGTTATCTCCTAAGGAGTTATCTTGTTGATGCTAGGAGAATATTGCTCTTTATGGTTGAGCAGGTTTGAGCGGGGGCAGGGGAGGGGGGTTTGGTCGATGCATAATGCAGATACACAATGCACAGTAGAGAGGAGAGAGGAAGCCAAAGGGCAGAGAAAAATGTTTATGTTCAAATTTTCCTTGACTTGCCTTAGAGTATCAATTTTTCTTTCATCAGTTGTTTAAATATATTTTTATTTTGGAATAATTTTAGATTTACCGAAAAGTTGCAAATATAGTACAGAGAGTTCCTGTATCCCCTCATCTAATTTCCGCTTACATAACCACGGTGCACGTGTCCAAACTAAAAAATCAACACTGACACTTTACTATTAGTTAAACCGCAGATTTTGCATTGACTTTTTAAAAAATCTCAGCAGGAAGAATTGTGTAAAAAATGAAACATCAAAGCACCTTTTGATCTTAATTTAAAAAAAAAAAACAAAACTATTTTGGAGAGAAGATGGATAGAAATGAGGATGACTCAGCTTCCCAGTAGGGACATGCACATGAACTTGCATCATTCAAGTCAGATCAAGGCGACTTTCTTCAAGAAGCCTTCTCGGATTTTACGGCAGTAGTTAGTGTTCACATTAGAGGACAAAGCTCTATGACACTTTCCATGTTGCATCACCTGGAACTAACAGACACTCAACTGCCAGCTGAAAGAGGGAAAGAACCCAAGTGTTCAAGGAGAAACTATTGCACCTTCCCCTCTCTCCTTCTTGCCACCCCCATCCCCCTAGTCTGTGCTAACTCATATGCTTTCAGAAAGTATCTCTGAAGTCTTTATGCATGAGGAAAATCAGTCCTTTCCTTTCTGAATTATTGAAAGGGAGCTATATATCTCTAAAGATGTATAGTTTGGGAATCGTCATAGATAACACATCTTTGCGCCCTTAGGTAAAGCTATTATTACTCTAAGGTGAATTCAGGGGGAATTGGGCTTACTCAGTTTACTACTGACTGTAAATTCAACCAATATAAAAAGATGAAACTCTAATTAGAAAAGATACATGCACCCGAATGTTTACAGCAGCACTTTTGCAATAGCCAAGACATGGAAGCAACCTAAGTGTCCATCAACAGATGAATGGATAAAGATGTGGTACATATATACAATGGAATATTACTCAGCCACAAAAAAGAATGAAATGTTGCCATTTGCAGCAACATGGATGGACCTAGAGATTATCATACAAACTGAAGTCAGAAAGAGAAAGACAAATAGCATTTGATAACACTTATATGTGGCATCTAAAAAAATGATCCGAAGAACTTATTTACAGAACAGAAACAGACTCACAGACATAGAAAATAAACTTATGGTTACCAAAGGGGAAGGGGGAGAGGGATAAATTAGGAATTTGGGATTAACAGATACACACTACTATATATAAAATAGATAAAAAAACAAGGACCTACTGTATAGCACAGGGAACTATATTCAATATCTTGTAATAACCTATAGGGGAAAAGAATCTGAAAAAGAACGTATACATACATATATAATGTACAGCTGAACCACTTTACAGTGCACCTGAAACTAACACAACATTGTAAATCAACTATACTTCAGTAGAAAACAAAAAAATTCAACCAATATAGTTTGAGTACATGCCATGTATTTGGCTCTGTTCTAGGTGTGTTCTGAGGGCCACTCCTATGGGAACACTGATACACAGGATGTTTCTCTATTAGACTCAAAGTGCCCTGATGATAGGGATGGAGAGAACTGTGTCTTATTTAATCTCTCTTATCCTTAGATCCTCAATACCTAAAACGTCCCTCAGTGTCTGGTAGATGCTCAATAGTGTTATTGAATCAATAATAGACAAATAACTGTTGAACGAGTAGATGGTTGAATGAATGAATACATGAGTTCATAGATGAGTGATTCCTAATCACTGCCCTTAAGGAGATTACATTCCCGAAAGAGGCAGAGAGGGGCAAGCACACAAATGATCGTGACGCACGGTGGAATGAGGTAAGGACCATCAGAGGCGAGCCTGCTAAAAGAAAGCACTGTTTAGGTTTAGGTGCAAATGGCTAGTCCTGGGAATGTAAGCAGAAGTAAGTAGTACTTGAGATTGTCCAGGAGGATGGATAGGATGTCTTAAGCAGGGATGGCATAGGAAATGAGGGAGGACGTTCCAGCCTGAGAGAACAGAGTGAACAGACATGGCCAGGTAGAAAGTCATGAACATTTTGAGGAGCTGAGTTTGGATAGCTTCCATGGCACGTGCAGGTCAGGAAGGGAAATAAACAAGGTTCACACACTGGGTCCTCAACATATGGGTCTTGGATGCCTGGGTTTGCTAATTTGGAAGTGATCACAGACAAATCACGAGGAGAAGCTGGCTTCTCATGGGGGCTGTGAGGTTTGTTTAAGCACATCTACCAAAAACATGATAGTTCTAAGGAAAAAGGTGGAAGTGCAGGAAAGAAAAAAAAATTTGTGATAACGTGATGATACAATTTGTCTTTAAGTTCTGTGATGACAAATCAGAATTCTCCTATGTTTGTAATGTAGGAGTCCATGCTCTGATTAAATCACTCTATCTGCCCTGCCAATAACATGCAGAGAAAGCCATTGACCCAGTTTTGTTAAATAAGCAATTAAAACAGTAGTAGGTTTTGAACTTAATGCCTTTTCTTTATATGTTACGTTAAAAGCTGTGTGATTAAGCTGACCTGGGATTTCTGAACAGAAGCTGAACAGTCGACTTCACATTTTTAAGAAGTGAAAGATACGTGCTGAATTGCGACATGTACTGCTCATGGAGTCCCAAGGATAAAATATGAGCATCTCCTGGGGGCAAAGAGTCCTTAGTGAGAGCAAAGAAGGCTCATGAGCATCACATTAACGTTCTGTATTTCAAGACCTTCCGCTGCCGTGGAGTACCTCTTTAGGTTTCTGTGAACATCTTTGGAAAAGACACACTGAACCACATTGCTGGGTGGTTCCTGTTTATTTCCCTTCACAGGGGCCTTCTGCTGCTCTTGCTGAGTGCCTGGGTGGCTACTCTGTGACCGGCAAAGCCCCTCGGTTCCCAGCTCCAGGCTCGCCTGGTGTAAAGACAGATGCTCTCAGGGCAGTAATGGCTGGATGTGCTGTGTTTGCACATCTGCGGTGGCCTTTTGAATTGAGTTTCGAGCCCAAGCCAGGCAGCCCCTCCTTTATTTTCACTGTCACACCATTAAAGGAAATGAGATTATGGCAGAAATCATCATTCACATGACTCTGACATAGAAGGTTAGGGAGGTATTGCCGAGATAATTCCACAGCCGCCATCGCCCCTGACAATAATTACAATGTGACCACAGGGGATCGCCTTCTAATAGGCTTTTGTTCAGTCAATTCAGAGTCTGTTGTGTGCTCTGAGTTTGGATAATTAAAGTTGTGTCTCAGAAGCCACATGTGGTAGCTCATAATTATGTAGTCGAGTCTAAGAGGGAACTGAGATGACTGACACCTGTGCTGGCGTGAGGAACAAGGGCCCTGGCGACGAGGAAGAAAGAAGCCAGTCCCCTCACTGAGGAAGCGGGGGATGGCATTCCCTCCGTAGCATCCACTGCTTTATTTATTTTAAAACGAAAATGAGTAATTATAGCCCTTCCCAGTCTAATTGTTCACCCTCCGGAGGGATTTTGCTAACCCTTTCCTGCAGCCTCCAACAAAAGAATGGGAGCTGACTGGACAGGGAAGAAAATACAAATGGCTTATTGAAACACCAGAATGGTTTAATTATTTAATCATTTGCATGTTGAGAGATTTGCATAAAGGCAGGAAAAGGCCCATGTTGGAATTTGGCCTGTATCTCCCCCTGTTTCTCACTGGAGCAAAGATCTCGAAGTGTGGCCTTGTTTTAGCTCTTGAATTTTAGAGAAATGTGAACTTTGGAAAGCTTAGGTTTGCTATTTCAAGGGCACAATGTTTGAAAGGAAAATAAACCCAAAGACCATATCCTGCTGGGCCATGTTTCCCAAGTCAGTCTATGGCTGTCAAAGAAGCAAAGTAGTTGCTTTTCCCCACCACGCAGGACACCCTTGGAGAACCATCCTCCTGAGCAGGTCGAGCAGACTGCTGGGTAAGTGGGTGCCTTTTTACCACTCTCAGACTGGGTCCCAGTTTTCTAGCTTCGTCACATAAGAGAGGTTGAAATGTTAGTATAGGACATCTTTTGTCTGAAGTCTTTAGACTGTTTAGCAGATTCTTGGAATATACGTGTAAAGGGTTTTCAATTTCTGAGCCTTGAAAGTAGATTTCTGCTGTGTCCTAACATGAGATATCTTTTCCTCCGGGTTTTGCCAGGTAGAGAAAAAGCCTTCCCTTCTTCCAAACACTCTTTCCCCTTTTGAAGCACAGCAGATTATTTCTTCACCCAATGTGGGAACAACAATTGCTATTCAAAACACTGCCCTTTCCTCGGGCTTTGCCTTCATGAAAATGAAACATATTTCGTGCTGAGCACCATATGGTGTTTGGGAAGAGTGGACACGCAGATGCTTCCTAATTAAAGCATTCAAGTTTGTCATGAGAAATGACAGCCACAGATGACTTTGGCTGGGCGCGTGTCCGGGAGGGGGCGGGTGGGAAGGGATCCCGGAGCGTGGATGAAGTGGGAGTCTGACGCCCAGCTTTTTCAAGCACACGCTCTGATTGGTCCTCGGGGAACAGATAATGGCAAGAGGCAGTTAATTTGAAGATAATTGAGAGATCTCTTTCCTGTCTTCACACAATAAACTAAGGTGCCGGGCCTCAGCTGGCACTTGCACTCTGGCAGGAAGAAAAGGGCCCGGAATGGGTCTGCTAAAGCTGCCACCTCATTTTCACATCTCACACAAAGCTGGGAAACGCCTCTCCTGGCCTCCCCCAGCCCCAGATGCTGGTGCCCATGTTTATTGTTTCAACACATCAGACCATAAATAAAAGTTTCCAAAGAGAGAGGCCATCAGAGGAATGGGGATGGCCTATTCTTCTGGAAAACAAGGGCCGTGCCTCTAAAAAGGCAAGCTCACCGACCATACAGAAGAGACGTGCCCTCTCAGATGTTGGGTTTCTTGGAGAAGGTGAACTATTTTTTTGTACCTTTTTTTTTTCCTCAGCATCCTTAGTGCTCTGTGCAAAACTCTTTCCAAACCACTGAAGTCCAGGAATCGTGAGGGCCCTTCTCAGGTTAACTCAGACACTTGTCTGCACACTTCTGCAAGCACAGGAACCACAGAGGTATCCCAGGCAAGGAATGGACTTAAAAGGAGGCTCTCCCATTGCCTTAGCAAGCCGTGCTGAGAAAGGGTTTTTTTTTTTTTCTTTTTGAGGGATCCTTCCCTCTGTCCTGCCTGCCTTCCCAGCCCTTTTTCATTCTCTTTTGGGGCGACTTGCTTATAAATTCTAGGAAACCCTTAAGCCAAATAGGTGGAAAAATAATCTGATTTCCTCTTTTAACACACAGAAGGACTGGATATAAGGGCTACCTAAGTGTGAAAAAGAATGCTGCTCTTTTTCTCAGGACTGGGAAACTTAATGGTGTCGAGCATATGGGCATAACAATGATAAAGAACTTAAAAAAGTGAAAAGAGCCACATTCGACAGATTTATTCCTCATCGGTAAAGAAAAAGATTTGAAGGAGTGGGCACACAGGCAAAGAGGAGTGGCGGGGGCAGACTGAATGAGAAAGCCAGTCAGGGGAAGCTGAATTAGGTGATTAATGCAGGATGGCTTGGGGCTTATTAAAGGTAGCTAGACAGCTGGGTTTGCTAATCTGATTTGAAATTTTTTTGGCATAAAATACATTTTTCTGTTGTCCTGGTAAGTTGGGGCCAAGTAAGGTTTTCTTCCCTCTGAGCGAGAGGATTGTGACGGTCTCCCCATGGAGGGCTATCTTCCAGCTTTTTCCTGGGGGGTGCTGTACAGGTGGAAATATTGGTCTGTATAGTCACTTCTGTACTGTAGTTACACAGAAAAGGCAGAATGGGGAGAAACTGCTAGGACCATAGAAATAAAGAATAGTAAAATGAAAGGTGACAATTTCCATTTATCAAATGAAACCATAAAGAAAGCAAAGAGATAATTAGATCCAAACTTGCAGAAGAGATTTCCAACACATAGACCAGCAAGTGTTTAGTATCAAGAATACAGGTATGAAATCAACAACAACAACAACATAGATAACCAAATCGAAAAACTAGG
Organism: Balaenoptera physalus; assembly: GCF_965194825.1. NCBI lineage: Eukaryota > Metazoa > Chordata > Mammalia > Artiodactyla > Balaenopteridae > Balaenoptera > Balaenoptera physalus. The sequence goes on along the minus strand of NC_138890.1, from coordinate 119,546,334 downwards.
TAAATGACAGAAATGGACATCTTATGGCAAAGGAAACACACATAATGGATATATACAGGAAAAAAATGCTCAATTTCAGAAGTAGGCAGGAAATGCAAATTAAACCCTAATGAGAACCTATTTTATACCCACCAGACTGGTAAACAATTGAGAAGTTTGACATCAAGCACTGACACGAGTCTGGATGAAAGGATCGCTTCTACGCTCTGGAGTATCCGCACAGGTCCCATGACCCTGGAAAATGATTGGGTTTAATTGACTCACCCAGGAATTCTAGTCCTGGACATATCCTCTAGGTAATTTCTAGCACATCTACAAGTGGTCATAGCACACTGTAAGAGCAAAAATTATCCAAACAATCCAAAAGGTCATCAATAGGCAAATTTAAGAACAGATAGTGACAGTAGAGTACCACACAGCAGTGAAAATGCATAAATTAGAACTACACACATGATGCAGAATCTCACAAATATTGCGTAAAGCAGAGAAAAAATAAGTTTTACAAGATTGCATATAGTATGTTACCATTTTTATAAAGTCCGAATCAAGCCAATTCAATTAGCAACTACTGAACCATTGCTCCTAAGGAAAATATACATCCCCACCTCACCCCACCCCCACCTCAAACAGATTATAGTCTTAAATTCCAAGAGCAACTCATCTGGTGGATTCTATTTTCTAGATTTTACAAAAGAGAAAATGAGGTTCAGAGTGTGACGTGACGCGCCTAAGCCCCCACTACTAACTGCGGAGCTGGGATTCAAACCCCCTTCAACTGACCCCAGGGCCGGAGCTTTTTTTCCCCATGCTGCACCGTCCCCTACCTCTCCATCCTCTGCGCATCTCTGTGTGAGAGCTGAAACAAAGCACAGCGTCTTCTTGATTGACCCCAGATGGGGTCGTGCTCATCTGAGTCGTCTGGGTGACTCGGATTTTTCTCTGCTCTGTGGATGTCCACTAATGACTGTGAAAGTGCTAATTCATTCTGTCTGGCTGCTGTCTACCAGGCTAGTGGACACATATAGTTATGCAGTGAGCACTTTCCAGATACAACCCAGTCTCCTCACATGCAGGCGTCTGTGTGTGTGTGTGTGTGTGTGTGTGTGTGTGTGTGTGTGTGTTCAAACAAAAATATAAACATTGGAATCATGGAGTGGGAGATCCCTCTCGATCTAAATAATCCTATAAATTTTTCCTCTATAGTCTCCACCATATAGTACATTTAAGATGGGAAAAAGATATTAAGTATAATGATCCTTAACACTCTGAGAGAAAAGGACAAAGCCCCAAGTAAATACACATATGAGCTTTCCCTCTTTTTATTATGAAAAGAAAGTGCGTTATAATTTTTATTTGCTTTTGAGAGGAAATTTTAAAACCAATTTCTCCCTAATTATTAGAATTGAGAGGAGAGGATAGTAGAGCCATGAATAGCTAACATGTCTACAAACATCAAGAGACTTTTCCGTAGATCGACAATAATGCTACAAAATAAAATGGAAAAATATCCCACCCACCATAGCAGTAAAAGATATCACACAGTTAGAAAACCTTAACAAGAAATGTGTGACACCTAAATGAATAAAATAATGCAACTTTATTGAGAGACATACAATAACGTTTGAATATCCAAAGTCACACACTAGATGGCTAAATGGCAGTGTTGCTTGTTATGAACATGTTAATTCCTCACAAATTAATGTATAGTTCTGAGACAATCATGATTAAAATCCCAGAGCGGTTTTGGGGGAAAAAAACAGACAAAATTATTTTTAAAGTAAACTACAGGTGTAATGAGTAATGAATAGCTAAGAAAATGTTGAAAATGAAGAATATTTCTGGATCCAGTGTACCCACAGTGGGTCACCATGACCTGTGGCTGCATCTTCTAGTATCAACCCTAGAGAAATTAGTGGAATAAGAAGAAGGCAGGGATTTGTGGTTAGTTCCAGAAAAAAAAAAAAAGCGAGAAATCCTTAGGGAGAGTGAAACCTCTGTGTGTGTGTGTGTGTGTGTGCGCGCGTGTGTGTGTGTTGGGAGTGGAGGGCCTGAGGAGGTGGTGGTGGCCGCAGGCAGGACACAGGGCCACCAGAGGCACCTGGGAGAGGATAGATTGGAGAGAAAAAGCTCTGTTTTCCTGTGTGGTCTCAGGATCATCCTTACCGGCCCCAGGGCTGTAGAAACAGGCCCTATAGCTCAGGCCACTGGCATCCCAGTGATATCAGGGCAGCAAAAACCCTACTGAAAAGAGCAGTTAATGAAAGAATATTTATTCTCTCCCTCTTTTTCCAAATCCCCAAATTTGGTGAATTTCCCTATTTAAAAAACCGCCTTCTAACAATGCTGCTTGTTTCTAAAAGTTTAAAGGGACTCAGATGAAGCAGGTCTGAAGTACATGTAGCTTTAAGTATATTTATCAGGAAATAAAATGTTTAAAAGCAAAAGTTAGCCAAGGGTTAACTCACAAGTTAGAGAAAGAGTAACAGAGCATTCAAAGAAACAAGAAGGAAGGAAATAATAAAGATAAATTCAGAAATGAATAAAATAACTCATGTGTATACACTTACACACTCACAAATGAGGAATAGAGATTAACCAAGCTAAATGTTGTTTCTTTGAAAGTATTCCTGGACTTCCCTGGCGGTCTAGTGGTTAATACTCCGTGCTTCCACTGCAGAGGGTGTGGATTTGATCCCTGGTCGGGGAACTAAGATCCCACAGGCTGTGTGGCGCAGCTGGAAAAAAAAAGTATTCCTAGTATTGATTGACTTCTAGAATAAATGATCAAGACAAAAATATGCAAGTATGTCAAATACAGAATGAAAACAGAAAAATTACTACAGATAGCAGTAACATTATTTAGAGATAATGTGAAGAAAATGAATAGAAAAGGCACAGTCTGGGAGAAATTATTTGCAAAACATATATCTGACAAGGACTTGAATCCAGAATATATAAAGACCTCTTATAACTCAAGAATAAAAGGCTAAACAGTTCCAACAAAAACCCAACAGAATCTTCACAAAGATATATACACTACCAACAGGTACATGAAAAAGTTTTTAATATCATGAATCACAGGGAAATGAAGATTAAAACCACAATGAGATACTATACACCCACTAGAATGGGTAAAATTTTAAAAGACATGATGCCAACTGTTGACAAGGATATGGAACTACTGGAACTTTCCTAAATGGCTGGTGGCAGTGGTGACCCAGGGTAGCAGGAAGGAGTGGCTGTCCTGGGTACAAGCAATAAGCGGGTGGTTCATTGTCTGCAGATAATTTAAAAACAGTAATAAAACTAACTATAAGTCAGTCTGCTTTTTATTACCAACATATGCCAGCAATTCTAAACAACATTAGTGATAAAACACTTTTCCCTGAAAAATATTTTTTGTTGGTCTAAGCGCTAAACAATTGTTGAGGGTTACTCTTGAGTTTTAATGATGTACATGTAAGCTTCAGATTAGCACAGTTTTATTATTTATCCTTTAATAATCACTGCACTTTACATGGAAATAAAGTCCAATTTTCCCAGTTGTGTCAGTCTCCTATGCACTCACACTCAGCTACGCGTGTTTTGAGAACAAGCCTCTTAAGGTTCAAGATCTTTTCAGCTGCCTTCAGAGCACGTTTTTTTGTCTCCAACTCCTCTGTACTACACATGCCTGTATTTAAAGAATAGATTTGAAATAACGAAAACATAGCGATCGTAAGTCAAAGAAACAGAACTTCAGTTACTTGAATTCTGTTATTCCATGTGACCACTTGGAGTTCTTATTTGTGTTTAAAATTTAGAACAGGAATAGAGGCCAGACTGTAAGTTATTATATTTTTATTTAGAGAAGTGAACTTTTAAATTCATGTGTGTAATATTTTACTGGATTTGATTTACATTTTAAAAATGGAACATTGGATTATTTTTAATTTATTATTTATTTGTTCATTTATTTTAAATTGAAGTGTCATTGACATACAATGTTATGTTAGTGTCAGGTGTACAACATAGTGATCCAACATTTATATACATTGCAAGATGATCACCACAATCAGTCTAGTTACCCTCTGTCACCATTTAAAGTTATTACGATATTATTGACTATCTTCCCTATTCTGTATATTGCCATGACTTACTTATTTTATAACTGGAAGTTTGTACTTCTTAATCTCCTTCACCTATTTCACCCATCCCCCCACCCCCTCCTCTCTTGGTGACCACCAGTTTGTTCTCTGTATCTATGAATCTGTTTCTGTTTTGTTTTCTTGTTTGTTGCTTGTTTTTTAGATTCCACATATAAGTGAAATCTTACAATATTTATCTTTTGCTTATTATGTTGCCTTTCTTTTGCTTAGTTTTCTATGTGCCTATTTATATTATATTTTAAAAATTAAAACTCCAACATACCTTATTTTAAAATTTTTTATTGGAGTATAGTTGCTTTACAATATTGTGTTATAAAACTCCAACATATCTTTCAAATATATTTTATTTTCCAAACCCCCCAAACCTTTGGGGTCATTTTTCCTCTGGGAGACCTCCTCACTCAGTCCCTTGTCCTTCTTGCATCTGCTCTTGATCTCAGAGAGACAGCAGTGAGCAGTGGCTTAGAGAGAGATCTTAGTTCCCTGCCCAGGAATTGAACCTGGGCAGCCATGATGAACACCAGGAATCCTAGCCCCTAATCCACCAGGGTCTGTAAGCTAGAAGCATGGTTGGCTCTTACCCCATTTGAAAAATGAATTTCTCAAAGAGGCAAAACCTGTAAAAACAGGTACAAAGTTTATTATTAGAGACAAGCACAACAAGTGGGAAAGCACACAGAGAAGTAGTTTATTTATTTAAGATAGAGGCAAGGCAGAAATATACTCCTGGAGAGTAAGGGTGTGGGCGTCCTCCCTAATGAGGAGGAGTAAGGAGGCAGTTCAATCATTTATATAAGGCAGTTCTTCCAGGTCTTTGTTTACCTTTGACCAATTATCTCACTTCTTTTCCCACATCTGACCTGCCTGAGGACCCTCCCCAGTATGCATGGGCAACTTTTTGCCAAGATGGATTCCAGCGCAGACGCCTGTGGGAGGTTTGACAGCACCTATTATGGGGTGGTGCCCCCTCCCTTTTTGACCCCCGAGTAGCCTTTCTGCACATGTGCAGTCAGGGAGGTTTCCCTGGCCTCAGGAGTGATAGATGTGGTCCTCTTATCTCTTCACTCCAGCAGAGCTCAGCTCCTGCCATTAACTTTGTCCTTGGAGTGTCAGGGAAAACAAGGCTCCAATTATTCCACTTGACAAACTTCAGCTGCTCGGCCCAGGGGCCCACCTACCTCCAACCTCACTCTGATCTGTACCCAGTGCCCTCCTCACCTGATGGGCAGTGTCAATGGGGGACTTCCCCTCAGTAGGTTCTTGTGCTGTGTCTCTAGGTTCCCTGGATACCACGTTTCCTTTCTCTTGATGTACTCCCTCATTTTGGTGGAGAACAACCTCTAGTAGTTTCCTAAGAAAGGGTGCCTGGGAGGTAAATATTTTGAGACCTTGCATGTCTGAAAATGTCTATTTTATTCTCACTCAATTATATAATTAATTCTAGATAGGAAATAATTTTCTCTCAGAGTTTTGAAGTCCTTCTTCTGTATATTCTATCTTCAGATACTGATCTTGTGATATTGGTCATGTGAATATGATTCCTACAATTTCTCCCCTCCATAGAAACTTTCAATATTTTCTTTTTATCTCTAGTGTTCTCAGCTTTCATAAGGATGTTCTTTGGTTGTGGGTGTTTCGCTTACACTGTGTTGTGATTTTGATGATCCCCTTAAATCTGGAGACTCATTTTTTTTATTGCTTCTTTGAACATTTTCTCCCCTCTGTTTTCCTACTGTTTCCAGAAGTGCAACTAATTAAGCATTGGCCCTCTTGGATTGGTGCTCTAATTTTCTCTTCTATTTATTTGCCTTTTACTTGGACTTTCTGGGAGATTCTTGTCTTAGTCAGCTGGGACAACCATAACAAGATACCATATACTGGTGGCTTAAACAATAGAAATTTATTTCTCATAGTTCTAGAGGCTAGGAAATCCAAGATCAAGGTGCTGGCTGATTTGGTTGCCTGGCAAAGTCCCTTCCCTGCCTTGCAGGTGGCTGCCTTGTCACTGTATCTTCACATGGCAGAAGGAGGAAACTCTGTTGTCCCTTCCTCTTCTTATAAGGGCACTAATCCCATCATGGGGGCTCCATCCTCAGGCCCTTATCTGAATATAATTACCTCCCAAAGGCCCCACCTCCTAACACCATCACATTGGGGGTTAGAGCTTCAATATATAAATTTGGGGCAGAAATATTCAGTTCATAATAATTCCTTGACTTCATTGTATAATCCTTCTATTGAATTTCTAATATTTCTAATTTCAGCTCTCATATTTCTAATTTCTAAACCCCCTGTTCTTTGACTGTTCCTTTCCCTTATTTCCTGTTGTATTTGCAGATACCATACCTTCTTGCTCTGGAGAAAGCAGATCTGTTTTTAAACTCCTAGGCCTGGAGGTGACATCAACCTCTCTGCACATATGGGAAGAACCATCATATGGCCCCACGAGTCACAAGGGGCTGGATAATGTTGTGCAGCGGGTGTGGAGGAAAAGAGAACATTAGCAGCCTCTTCCACAGAGGATTTCCTTGTTGTGTGATGATCTTTGGTTTTCTGTTTATTTTTAAGTGTGAGACACCAGAAAACTTATTGGAAGCTCTGTGTGTGCAGGTAAAACATGTCGCTACTGAAGGTGATTGTGGTAGCAAGCCAGCTTTTTTGTTCAGGGACCCTCAAATACCATTGTCTGAAGTTCATTTCTCCCAAGGCATGTGTTGTTTTGTTTTGTTTTGTTTTGTTTTTTTGCAGGAAAGAATCCTCCATTCTTCTGTCTAGGGGTACACGTCTGGTTGTCAATTTTTTTGAAGCAGAAGGAAAAGAGAGCTAGGGAGTTCTTACAATTCAAACACAGAATTGCAGCAATTCTCCTGAAATGATGTGCATGCTTCTCTTCCACCCCTGCTGTGTCTGGTATCCCTGAGTCCAGATTCTCTCTGGCTCAATTTATCCAGAGACTAAACGTCAGATTTCCTGTGGGAGTGGAGAGAAGGGGCGGAGAGGCAGGGCAGAGAATCCAACAGCTCCATGTTAAGACTTCAATCAGTCCTCCTGTTTCCAGCTCTGTATCTCACTCTACCCTTCAGTGATACCTGTTGCCACCAAGTCCTAGGCCTGCCTGAGTTCTGTAGGGTGAAGAGACCTTCTTGGGCTATTGACCACGGCAGGCCTTGGGACTGTAGCCCCCTCTGTTCTAAAAATTTATTACATTGCTTCTCTATCTGCTGTCCTACAAAAATTTTTCAGTCTTTTTTTTTTTAACATCTTTATTGGAATATAATTGCTTTACAATGGTGTGTTAGTTTCTGCTTTATAACAAAGTGAATCAGCTATACATATACATATATCCCCATATCTCCTCCCTTTTGCGTCTCCCTCCCACCCTCCCTATGCCACCTCTCTAGGTGGTCACAAAGCATAGAGCTGATCTCCCTGTGCTATGCAGCTGCTTCCCACTAGCTAGCTATTTTACAATTGGTAGTGTATATATGTCCATGCTACTCTCTCACTTTGTCCCAGCTTACCCTTCCCCCTCCCCGTGTCCTCAAGTCCATTCTCTACGTCTACGTCTTTATTCCTGTTCTGCCCCTAGGTTCTTCAGAACCATTTTTTTTTAGATTCCATATATATGTGTTAGCATACGGTATTTGTTTTTCTCTTTCTGACTTACTTCACTCTGTTGTCATAGTCTTTTATTTGCTCTCACCTCTCATTTTCTTTGTCCCTATGATTGCATATTTTAAAAAGTCTTTTACTTTCAAAGTGGGTTTTAGAAGAGAGAGGAGAGAAACACTTGTGGTCAATATGCCACATTTAATGAGAAGTTTAGAAATAATTTTGATAATATAGATGAGTTTATAATGCTTAATATAAAAGGGACAACTTCCCTTGTGGTTCAGTGGTTAAGACTCTGTGCTTCCAATGTAGGTGGCTCGGGTTTGATCCCTGGTCAGGGAACTAAGATCCCACATGCCACACCATCAAAAGAAAAAAAAAATCTTTTGTAGAAACTAACACAACATTGTACAGCAACTATACTCCAATAAAAATTAATTTAAAAAATAACAAATAAAAGGGACAAAAAAGTGGTATAAATAATGTGATCTCAGGCAGGTTAAAGAGCATAGAAAAAAATAAAGGAAGGAAAATGTCAAAATGTGAATTTTTATTGCTGACAGAAAATAATGGTGATTTTTAGGTTCTCTTTAGTCCTTTTATTTCCAAGTGTCCCTACTGAACATGAAATACTTTTGTAATCAGAATAAGTACTTTTTTACAGAACTGCAAAGAAAATAAGATCACAAAGTAGAGAAAGTATTCGAAAGAAATTAAAAAGCATCTCAGCTGGAAGTGTTTTTCTTTGGGCATAGTGTGTGCATTTGAAATTGGACGCTGATCGTATCACCGATGAATGATAAGTAGACATACACAATGCCATGCATGTGCTGTATGCCAAGCTCTATACAGTATCCCATTGAATCATTATGGTGATCACAGAGGTAGACATTATTTTCTTCTCATTTATAGATGAAGAAACTGAGGCACAGACGTAGCACACTCATGGCCCTCTGTTGGTACATGACTGAGCCAGACTTGGGACCCAATAAGTCTCACTCCAGAGAGGCACCCTTACCCATCGCATTCCATTTCAGTCTCTCACATGTATATACATACAAGTCAGTACCTATGTCCTTATCTAACTCCTTGTACACATTTGTGCTTATGTCTACACATGTGTCCATACAGTCAAGAGCATGCCTTGGCTCTTGAACAAATTATAAAGTGAGGGCAAGAAAGGAGGTCAGCATGGCCTCTCTGGGAACTGTGATAATAAACCCTAGAGGTGGCCATATAACTGCTTGGGTCTGAATTCCCATCTCCTTCTCTTTCTCCCACTCTTTTCCATAGCAATAAATCATGCCCCACACATGGGAGATGGGAGCCTTGGGCTTCCGAGTGCATTCAGGAAACAAGCTGCTCTCACACCTGTTTAGGCTTATGCTTTCTGACAGCTTTAGAGGCATAATATGGCCCCAGGTCTTTGTTTTGAGTACGGTGGGTGGAGGGGGGCTTCTTACCAGCCAGGATGCGTTAAAAGTTCATGGCAGCTGCCTAGAAGCCACTGCAGTGTTTCTCATTAAAGACAAACTAGTTTAAACTCTGTGGTATTTCCAGGAATGTAGGAGTTTTTGATGCTGTTGTTCTTTCCATCCTATTGTCTCAGAGCTCTAATTAAACAATGCCACATGTAATACTCCCCAAGGCCCTAGGAAAGAGGTCATTTGAATGATTTGGGATGGTCTAATTTTCTTTAAAAAGTGCCCACAAGTTTTTTAAGACTTTTTTATTTGCAGGCAGTAATTCCTCATGTGGCACCCTGGGGCCACATGCTGGATTCTAGCTGGAAAAGAATTTATTATGCACAGTTTTTGTCTATATAGTTCTCTTTTGCTTGTGAAAGAGTAATCCCCCAGACTAATTTTCTTTTTTTCCCTCTCTTTAATGAGAGCTCTACTGAGATTCGCATACCGTACAATTCACCCATTTAAAGTGTACAGTTCAATGCTTTTTAGTATAGTCACAAAACTGTGTAACCATCACCACAACCAATTATAGAACATCTTCGTTTCTCTGCAAAGAAACCTAGCACCCAGAATGTGGTTTCCAACACCATTCTCCAATAAAAGAAACCAGAGTTCCTTGGAAAAATGACTGATTCTAGTGCTGGGCAGGAAATATATAAGATGAACCTGGAGCATCTTCTAGTGCCAGGAAGTAAAGAAAGGCTAAAACAAACAAACAAAAAAAAACAAAACAAACAAAACCCATCAAACCCTACATTCACGGGGGTACGTCAACTGAAAGAGCTTCCAATGGACAAAGCTGGAATAATTTGAGCAGCAAAGTGTAGGAGTATTGAATTATAACCCAAAGCATAGAATAAACTAAATATCCATGTGTTCATACTGATTCAAAGAAATGATTAAATAAATAAATAACTGGGCAGAAAAGGCGAAGCTCCATTGTAAAAGAATTCCAAATAATTTGTTAATATTCTCTATCGATGAGACACCATTACCACACCTCCCTTTATAGCCTAGTTTCCTTTCTTCTTTTGAAGTCTTTGTCTGTTAAATCCAATATCTGTGCTCTCTCACAGGCAGTTTCTGTTTCTTTCTTCATTCCCTGGGTGTGGGTCATACTTTCTTGTTTCCTTCCATGTCTCATAATTTTTTGTTGAAAACTGGACATTTTCAGGAGATATAAAATAACTCCTCTGGGATACTGACCTCCTGCCCCTCTCTGGGGCTTGTTTTTGACGTTGTTTATTTGTTTATTTGGCTGGCCCCTTGCAGCGATGTCTATTTCCCCCATAGTATGAAACTTATGATGTCGCCTCTCAGAGGGAGGAGCCTTTGTCATGCACACAACCGCCCTAGGATGACAATCATCTAAGCAGGGCTCTCTGTTTTCTCCCTTGGTTTATCTGTTAAAGGTGTCTGGCTTAGTATCCCACCCAGCTGATAGTTTCCTGTAATTGCTGGCTGATTGCACTAGTGTTTTTGACAATGTCTAGGGCATGAATTGCTCCTCGGTCTGATCCTATTAAATCCAGCACCTTTGCAGGGGCAGGCTTTGAGGTTTGTTCTGACCCCAGGAGGGCTTTTCTTAGCTACCTCTTTCCCTTCCTCTCTCTGATGAACCAGCTGGTTTACAGTTTAGTTTGTTTTTCTCAGAGAGCTACCAGCTGCCTCTAAATTGCTTGCCACCAAAATATCAGTTGTTTTTGAGAGCATCCTTAGTCTTGAACTTCCCCACAGTCTGTTTCAAATAAAGTTAGCTCCCTTAGGAAGAGATTCGGAACTCTCTGTTCTTGCGGTCTGCCTTACTCCCTGGAAAAATCTCTGAGCCACTGCTCCAGAGCTGGGAAGAGGGTGACATGCTTGCCTTATGAGCAGGGTGCTGGGCAGGGGCAGTGGCCTATGGTCTTCTCCGTGTGTTTCTCCCAGCATGGGATCTCCACCCGTAGAACAAGCTGAGGTGAGGGCAATTGGAGCTCCAGTATTCTGGACCTTCCACGTTTGAGGTAGGACCTCTCCGTTATGAGTTGGGGCTTGAGGGAAGGAAGGGAGCAACCTCTTGGCTGCACTGCCAGCAACTTATTCTCTGCAAATCAGAGCTGAAGGAGGTGAGAAATGCTGGTGTCTTTTCCCTCTCAGTGAGATACTCTATGCCTTGACTGGGAGGTAAGGGGAGAGGGTCTCCCTTCTTGGCCACACCTGCCCAGAGTGGCGTTTCCATCTCTCTGACTATGGGGGGGAGGTGGGAGGAGGGAGAGATGGCTTGTGGCTCAAGTGCCACAGATTCTTACTGTTCTTACCAAGATTTAGTAGAATTTCTCAAATAAATGTTTCTTAGTTTGCTGTATGCCCTGAGGACAATTTCCAGAGACTTTATATGATTGTTTTTTAAAATAGTTTTCACTAGTTACGGTTGTTTTGCTGGGGAATGATTCTATGGAACTCCTTACACCACCATTTTGAAGGTGGAACTCCTTTTGTTTTCTTGCCTTGAATCGAAACCATTTCTTGGTATTCACGGGGGATTGGTTCCAGGACCTGCTGGGATATCAAACCCTGGATGCTCAAGCTGTAGTATTTGCATATAACCTATATAACCTACACACATCCTCCCAAATACTTTAACCAACTCTAGATTACTTATAATACCTAATACAATGTAAATGCTATGCAAATAGTTATCAGTTCATGGCCAATTCAAGTTTTGTTTTGGGGAACTTTCTGGAATTGTTTTTTAATATTTTTGATTTGTGGTTGGTTGAATCCACAAACGTGGAACCCATGGATATGGAGGGCCGACTGTATTTCCATGAACTCTCTGGTGTTTAAGGAACTGTCTCCCCACCTGACATGAATCCAGATTTTCTGTATGACAGTTTCTCAAGGGAGTCCAGTGGGGCCAACTTCCCTACAAAGAAAAATGAACGGAGGTCTGAGACCAGGTCCTGCTATGTCTACCCAAATCGAGCAGATTAATATGCACAATATTCCCAGGGCACCAGGTTCGATGATTGGATCTCCAGGACGTGAGGAGCAGTAAGGTTGGGAATTCAGTGATAACAACCTGCTTGACTGAAGTCACACACCAAAATGCTTTCCCCTACGCCCTTCCAATTAACCAAATAAATTCATGAACCATTTTTTTTTTTACAAACTGTAGAACATAGGATGATTTTATATAGTACACGAGTAACAGTTTTTTGGTTGGTTATTTATAGGTTTACTAGGAAAAATACAGATAAAAAGATGAATAAATGTGAATATGGATATTGATTTATGGAGAGTGCTTCTGAGCACAAAGATAGATGAAAGATTCAAAGCAGGTGGTAAATGACGCAGTGTTTCCCTTTCAAAAACAAATAAACAAATCCGTTTAGACTCCCACACATTTCCAGGAAGGTCAAAGGTCTCCAATACTGTTTTTTTTCCATTTTATTGTTTCAGTGCTCTAATTAAGGAGTGCCACATCCATATTTTATTATTCTCCAAGGGCCTAAAAAATTTGCATGGTATGGGATTATACACTGTAAAAATGATATATGCACACACACACAAAGCATGTCAAAATTGTAATTTCACAATGCTACTGCTTAGACAAGTCTAAAATAGCTATTTACTTTCATCAAAGTAAGCCAATTTAAAAGGGATCCAGGAAAAAAAAAAAAAAAGTGATCCAGGGACATAACCAAGATTGTAAAGGTAGTATGAAAATGACTGAATTTTGGGGGAAAAAAAGGTGTAAATATCAGGTAAAAATTTTACATGATAGCAAATCTGTTTACACAAAAAAATAAATTGGTTGTTTCATTATGAGCATGGCAAGAAGATACCTTCCGAATTCTCTCTGCTAATTAGTTACACTGGACAGCTTGAAAAAGAGTGGCCTCAGACAGACAAAAGGGGAAGATAATGGCTCCTCTCCTTCCACCCACTCAGGCTTCTCATTTGTAGCTTCAGGTATGGCTAATCTTTTCCTTTTCATTCTTTGTGAAGCATCAGGAAAATTAGCTTGAATGAGCCGACAGCCTGAGTTAACTTAAAAGTGGAGCATCCTTAAGCCTCCAGTGAATGATACAGTCAGCAGGACACAGGTGAACGAGGAGTGGACCGACAGAGCCACAGTTCAGATGATCCCAAAGCTTCTGGTCAGTTGCTGGTAATGTCATTTCCAAATAGAAGAGCGACCTTCCAGAGAAGGCCTGGGAACGTGGCCACCTGTACCATTTATGTGTATGAACTCAAAGCATTGTTTTCTGGTTGTCATCTCTTTTGTTGTCAAATGTTGGTCCTAAAGTTGTTGTCAAGTTTATGAATATGTCAGAACAGGCTGTGAGGGAGCTAGTTAATATTCCAGTTCTACACATCTCCTGGCAGCCTTCTGCGCGGCTTCCCAGCGACAGAGACTGTAAACGTTTGTGTCTCTCAGTGCCTACGTGCCTGGCCATTGTCACCTCCTCTTCCTGCTCCTTCCCTGAGAAGAGGATCAAGTTTCAAGCAGAGGGACACACTTGGTCCCAAAGCCCCCCATTTCAAAGAAAGCAAAAGTGTTGCTGAAAACCAAGCTTAAGCAAATACGGTTTGGAAACGACTTCTCCCCCATCCCTCACCTTAATGCCATCTGTCCTCATGCATATCTTGCTTAAGCGGTTTTGTCAGTGAGCTTCTAAGTGACAGCACTAAATGACATGGGGTTTGCTTCCTCTTGCCTTGTGTTGCCCTTGTAGAAGATCTAAATAAATGGGCAGAGTAAGGATACAGAATGGAGAAGTCAAAGAAGAAATGGGTCTGGAAATTTCTTGGTATAAGGGAAGGACTGACCACAATTATTATGATATATCTGTGTGGTAATAATACGTCTAGTATAGAACACATCCTGTGGGCCTCAGCAGAGTCTCCCGGCCTTACCTGTCCCCTGGGCCCTCAGCGCCTGGCCTGGCAGCTGGGGGGAAGACTCCATGCAGGACTCACCGAGCCCTGTGTTGTCTTCACCTCTTCCCCCTCTTTTGATCCCATAAATGCCACTGCCATAAGTTAGAGGATCTGCTTCCCCGAAAGAGGTCTGCTGCCTCAAGAGGATAGGGGACCCAACCCAGAAATATAGGGGGTTAACTCCCATGGCCTTCATTGTGATAAATGGGAAAGGGAAGGAGGAAAGGAGTCATTGGCAGGACCTTCTCTCTGTTCCTCCCTCTAAGACATTGTTCTGAGTTTCATACAGCTTGTCTGGAGACATCCTGCACCTGCCTGGGCACTGGCTGTGTTTCTTCTTGGCTCGTTGTGACGCAGGAATGCACGTCCTGGCCTCAGCCTTCCAGCCTTCCCTCCCTGCCTTTCCATCACGCCTGCTTCCCTGTGACTGTCCTTCCCAGTAAAGCATGGGCACTTAAACCCTGCCCCACAACCGCAAGCATTCTGCCTCTTTATCTCAAATGTTTCGGTGTTTGCCAAAGCACGTGATGCCTTCTTTTTGTTTCCCTTCAGAAAACCCCAGAGATGTGATGTATAAAACTAAAGAAGATGGTGGCAGCTCTTTAGGTCATTTTTTAATTTGCTGGCCTAACTTTCCAATTAATTTTTAAAATTAATTTATTTAATTTATGTATTATTTTTGGCTGCATTGAGTCTTCATTGCTGCGCGCAGACTTTCTCTAGTTGCAGCGAGCAGGGCTACTCTTCGTTGCGGTGCGTGGGCTTCTTTCTCACTATGGTGGTTTCTCTTGCTGCAGAGCACAGGCTCTAGGTGCGCGGGCTCAGTAGTTGTGGCTCGCGGGCTCTAGAGCGCAGGCTCAGTAGTTGTGGCGCACAGGCTTAGTTGCTCCGCGGTGTGTGGGATCTTCCTGGACCAGGGCTCAAACCCGTGTCCCCTGCATTGGCAGGTGGATTCTTAACCACTGCACCACCAGGGAAGCCCTCCAATTAATTTTGATCCTCTGCTTTTTTGTTTTCTTTTTTCTCTGCCTGGCAAAATTTGACTTATCCTTCCAAGCCCAGTGAAATGCCATCTTCTGGGTGACACCTTTCTTGCCACTTGTGCCCACGCCTCCCATGTCAACCTGTGCTGTCGCACGCCAGATGGAATAGAGCCTGTACCCCTGCTTCCTAAAGTACTGACCGCAGTGTTCTTGGTTGCTGGATACAATGTAACCATAAGTTTCCTCCACCCCGCACTAAATCTTACTGACTTTATCTCCAGGACTGGCCCACAGAATGTGTTCAATAACGTTTGCTGAATGAAGGGGGTACGAGTTCTCCTTTTTGCGTCCATCACTGTTGCATCCATCTCAGCCCAGATAGGCCCACCTCACCCCTGGACGGGACAGTGGCCTCTTAGTCTCTCCGCTGCCAGTCTCCTCTGACAATGGAATCTGCATAAACCACCAGGCTGCTCTTCCTAAAAACTGCATCCTTTCACCCCTAGATCTCCAGAGCCTATAGAAAAAAAGATAGTGTAGCACAGGAATAATATAAATGCACAAAGCCCAGAGAGACTGTAATAGCCCTTAATAAATGTTAGATACATCATATCTGATGTAAATGTCTAGTGTTCAAGGTCCGGGTCAACTTAACTCCTGGACCCACACCCCCCAAAACAAACTCTCCATTTTGCTCAGGTTTGGCTCCTCAGCCTGCTAAATGGTCCCCTGCATTGAAGTAACTCAGGACACCCCTGCCTCTGTCCAAAGCCTGTCTATTTTTCAATCTCCCACCTTCATAGATGCTAGTGGAGTTGCTATAACCAGACAGATCCCCCCTTATCTCAACTTCTATAATCATCAGAGATGCGCCATCCAATTTCTAAGCTTGAGACCTGATCATCTTAGGCTTTCGCCATCTCTTTCTTCAATAAGATTACAAACTTTCCAAGAGCAGGAACCACGTTCAGAATTTCTTCAGGAACCTTCCTGGCCCAGGACAGAGTCAACAAATATTAGCTGATTGATTCTTTGCTGTAGAAATTAACCTGACCAAGCCAGGCAGAAGACGTTAATGATAAGCTACAACCTGATAGTTAGAGGGTATCATTAGATTTTAAATTAAAAAAAAAAGTTGGGGGGTATTTTCTGTAATTTTTACTTATGTCAGCATAGAAGGAGAAAAACACAACACACAATTTTTCTATATGTCTAGAGAGAAAACCACTACTATATGTTATAATAGTTCATTAAAGCATTTTTCTGCTCCCTTTCCTAACATATGCCATGAATCTTCATAGCAGTCAGGGTACATTTTTTTCCAATTAATTTGTCTCTTTTGCTGTCCTGGCAGTCAGTGTTTCTTATAGCCATTTTTCTAAGTCAAACCCTTTAATTAAAGTTGGAATGAAAAGTCTGATTAAAATCTAAATTAGCTCAAGGAGTTGTGATCTTCTGGTCTGCTCTATGCACTTACATAATTTATGCCCCAAATTGCTACATTAGGACTTTCGGTCCACTTTCCTTACCTAAGGGGTTTTTAAAGGCCTGGAGCTTTGAACCAAATAATCCTAATTTGGGAGCTATTGCATACCCAATGTCAAAAATTTCAAGACTAGCAATAGGTTATGGAGGGAGTTTCCAAAATGATTTAATTTTTGAGCAATTCCAAAAGATAGGCACACAATTTCTTTCCTGTTGGTTGCCTTTCCTACCCTAACCTGTTACTTAAATATATCCAATACTCATCCTAAAACTCATTCTTGCTGATAGATGCTCTGCCACAATCCAGAAGAAACCAACTAACTTTGAATATCTAAATGAATAGTTTAAAAAAATGGTGATGTGGATTATCTGGGCTTAACTTTTTCTATTTTTCAGAAATCTCTCTGACGATATATTTTTAAAGGTAGGATCTGAAAACCCAGAAAAATGCATGTGTCCAAAGGAAAAAAACCAAAACCAAGAAAAGAAAACACCAAAAACCTGAACCACAGAGTAAGTTGATAAATCTGATTCCCATTTAGTGGCTCAGGTGGGTGAATTAACAATTTCATAAAAAATGTATAAGACCATCAGGGAAATGTGAATGAGAACAAAGGCTGCCGAGAACAAAGATAACGAACATGGGGACCATTTACGAGGAAGAAATCGAAGTTACTTGGGCGTCTTGTTTTTCAAGCTCGGCTCTTGGGGGTCAAACAGGGTAGCTGGCTCTATTGCCGTCTCTGCAGATTGAAGTTGGCTGCCGAGGGCAGAGGTCACCCCACAGTATCAATTACTTGCTGCTACCTGGAAAATTTAATTTCATGCCCAGCAATAGATCTGCTTTCTTCTCTAGCATGAATGGCAACTGTCCCCAATTGATAACAAGAATAACTCATTTCCTCAGAGTCATTAGACTCTAGAAGCTTCTGCATTCAGAAAGGCCTCTGCAGACTGCTGAGTGAACAGAATAAAAGCTATGTGTTTGCCCTTTTCTTAACCTTTTAAGATATCGTTTGGTTTCTGATTCATAGTAGAGTTAGTCCAAACTCTTGTGTGCGACTGATATTTAGATGAACATCGGTTTCTCCGTGGAATTCCTCAAAGAAGAGGCTGTCTGGGGATGTTAGCAAACAGAAAAAAATCTGAATTTTCAAACAATGGGGAATCTGGTTGAAGGGAAGTTTGTACTGGGTTTGTTTTTTCCTGGAAATATTGTAAAGGTCTAAAAATAATCTCTCCCTCTTCCCCTCCCCAAATCATAGTCTTTGGAAAGACGAGATAAGGGCTGTTTTGATAATGAGATTAATATTATTCTAGGAAGTTGATAGGAATATTTAAAACAAACAAAGAACAAACACTTTCCATGTAGTCTGCTCCACTATTGACCTGGATCTGGATGCAAGCTAGAAGACTGAGAATGCAAAACTGCCAGAAATCCTTGATCATAAATGACCAAAGGAAAGCTTTTTAAAAGGATCATATAAATATTCTTCATTTTTGTTACCTTTGTTCCCTTGGCCTTAGTTCTAATTCAGAAAAGTTCCTAATGGTTTCCTCAGCATGGCAAAGAAAGAATAAAATTATAACTCAATTAAATAGCAATGTACATTCCACAGTATCTAAATTTTTTAAGGCAGAAATGAAAATGAACATTATTAATTGGTGTTTCTTGCAGAGTATGTATAAGGGCATGCTTGCACGTGCACACACACACACACACACACAAAACACGACACTCTAACCACACAGTAGTGCCTGTGCTTGTGAACAGAAACCTTAGGCCAGATTGCCTGTGATAGAATCACTGGAGAACACAAAATGGACCTCGCGTGCAATTCTTCATTTCCAAATCACCCTGCCAATTCTCGTTAATAAAACCAAATCTACCCAGGTCATAAAATGATGAAAGGGAAAAAGAGCAGCTAGGGCTTTAGGTGTTAGGCATCTCAGTGGGTGGGGAGATGATGGGGGAAGTGAGGGAAGATAAAGAGGTAGGTGAGAATCGTTTCTTCTCTGGCCATTAGTTCTAAGAACAATGCCCCGTCTGAGAAGAGCTGCCAGTGTTAGAGGAAGCAGCAAAGATTTCCTGCTGAGGGTCACAGGTCTTCAATTTATTCCATCCTTTTTGATACAAAAGGCCACACTCCGCTCTTTCTTTTCCCCATGCTAAGAAATAAATGAACTAACTATTATTGTGTTTCTTTTGACTCGTTGACCACTGTTATGGCTATTTGAATGATTTTTAAGTGTAAGTTGAGTAAAAAAATTCTCAAAACAGAAACAACCATGAAAAAGAGCCCTTTAGAAAAGGAAGAGAAAGACAATTATGTATCTTAGTTCTTTAGACCTACACAAAGAGAAAGAAATGAAAGGTTTTCTAGTGAAGCTCCCCTGTAATTCAAAATGGGAAATTGGACTCAAAAAGCACAATGACTTGCCCCAGTCCACATAGCTTCTTAGAGTCAAAATGTTATTAAAATTCATGTGTCCTAAATCTGGGACAATTTGAACATCAAAATGAGGGATCATAGTACATTATAACCCACTGAATAAAATGAAAATCCCAATTCTGTATTGAAAAGTTCTCTTTAACTAGAATGACAACTTGTAAATCCAGAAGAAATGATTTATAAAGGTATCAATGGATGCTAAAATTAGAGAGTGAAAGTCTTGATGAGAAACAAGTCATCTACATAGTCTAAAAGGATTTTACCATAAATTACATCTTAATTACAAAGGGGAAAAATTAACTTTATATTGGAGAACGCTAGTGAGCACCAATAACCAAGTGACAAAAATTAACATCACCAATACTGGGATAAACTGACATGTCTCTTCTGATTTGATGCACTGAGAAGAACACAACATCACTTCTGTGGAACTCCTGCCAAGGCTGCATCACCAGAATCTAATCATAAGGAAAGATCAGACAAACCCAAAGTGAGGGACACCCTGGAAATTAACTAGCCTGAACTCTTACAAATATCAGGGTGAAGAAGGACAGTGTAGAGGGAATTGACAAAACTTCTATGGCTTAGGTAATTGTGCTCTATTAACATCAATTTTTTAAAAGATTTTGGTAATTGCACAGTGTGTAAGAGAATGTCTTTCTTCTTAGGAATATACACTAAAGCCTTTAGGGGCATAATATCTCCATTTACTTTCAAATAGTTTAGGGGGAGAATGCATGTATGTACAGATATAAAAAGTACATGTATGTATATATTATATAATATATATTATAGACAGATAGGTGTTAGAATGATAAAACAAATGAGGCAAAATGCAGATCGGTGAATCTGTATAAAGGGCATATAGAATTCTATGTACTATTTTTGTAATTTTTCTGTAAATTTAAAATGATATCAAAATAAAGAGTAACATAAAAAATATCAGGGCTCTTGACTCCAAGACAGAGGCTACTTCAATACATTTAAGAACCAAGATCTTTTAAGATTCTCAAGGTTTGCAGTTACGTAACATAACTGCCTCAGTCAGTCAGGCTGCAATAAAAAAACTACCATAGATGGTGTAGCTTAAACAACAGAAACTTATTTCTCACAGTTATGGAAGGTAGGAAGTCCCAAGATCAAGGCAGCAGCTGATATGGTGTCTGGTGAGAGCACTCTTCCTGGTTTGCAGATGGCCGTCTTGTATCCTCACATGGTGGAGAGGACAGCGTGAGAGCAAGCTCTTGTGTCTCTTCTTATAAAGGCACTAATCCCATTCATGAGGGCTCCACCCTCATGACCTAATCACCTGCCAAAGGCCCACCTCCCAATATCATCACATGGTGGGCAGTGAGGGGGTGGTTAGAATGTCAGCATATGAGTTTGAGGACACAAATTCATATGTAGTTCATAACACTAACCCTTACCAGGGTGGCCTGTTGAGCAGATTCTTCCCTCTGGTCAGCCTGTTATTCCTTTCATGGGATCAGGCCACCGGGACAGTCCTGACATACTGACTTTGGGCTCTAATTCATGTTTGGCACAGGTTGAATTCAGGGCTCTGGGCAACCAAAGGTCCATCATCAATCCTTTCCTGTAGCTGCGTGTTGGGCTCATGCTTCTGCTCTCACCCATCTGAGTTCCAACCATGGTGCTGCCTCTGGTCTGTAGCACCCGAAGGTGCAGGGGTGGCAGCAAGCTCCCGACTACCACACAGGGCAGTCACCCCGCCCTCTGTGCCACATATCACGTGGTTCCCCAGGATGCTCACACCTGTGTCCATAAGGGCTTTCAAGGCCTTTGCTCCATGATGTCAACATACCTTTCCAGTGAATGACCTCATGTTCTCCCAGGTGGGTCTTAATCCCTGCCAGATAAATGGTGGACATTCTTTGTGTGAATGGGACCATTCTTCTAGCTGCCCAGGCCACCCGTCCATCGTCTCTACTGATGGAAACGTGTGGAAGTCAGGAGTGCAGTCAGCATTGGAAGAGACCACAATCCATAAAGGCGTTGTTCGTGGCCTAAAGCGTTCAGGAGAAGCTATGCTTGGAATATGTGCTGTTCTCTGTTGTTGCCATAAAATTCTACATGGTAAATTTAGCATGACCAGAAAATAAATTATTGTTCATGCATTCCTACATACTCTGGGCACAACTTGCATTTGTGGTCATCATCAGTGAAGCCCAGTAACAAATTTGAGAGTGTCACTGGAAGCCAATATTCACAAACAGCAGAACGAGAGAGCCAGTGTCATGAATGAAAATGTCACTGGCCTTAAATCAGCGGTACTGGGGATGGCAGAGGCAGGCAGAACTAAGTTGTTTCAGTACAAACAGTTTCCGAAGAGCTATGACATCGTACTTAATAACAGCATCGTTACATTTTTCTTGCGGTGACAGATATGAAATTAGCCAGAAATAGTGCAGTTGAGAGTAAAGAACACAAGGAGATAGTTTAGTTCCTGGGCTTGAACAGGAGGAGCTGGTGCTTGGACACTATGGAGAATCTTCATGTGTGCATATTAAACAATCAGCAGATGCATAAGGACTGTTTTCTGTTGTTCCAAATCTCCATTGATAAATCAGTGTACCTCACAGGAGCCCATGAATTTTGTAATATACATATACATATATATTATATATGTATATATATATATATATTTATTGAAGTATAGTTGATTTACAATGTTGTGTTAGTTTTAGGTGTACGGAAAAGTGATTCAGTTATATGTATATATATTCTTTTTCAGAATATATTTTTGTAATTTTTTTGTAATATAATATTTTATAATGTTTTTTAATCAAATTGTTTATAAAGACAAGGGCCCATACAATCTGGGGGGTGCCCTGCCTGTGGTGATGGCTTACTTTGAGGATGATAATTTAAGAAGGATTACCAAGAGAGTTCTTGAGAATTTGTAGTGCCTCTCTGAGCCTCAATTTTCCCACCTAGCTGATGTAGGAGGCTAATTTATTATTTTACACTGAGGCTAGAAACTTACTATTTTACACTGAGAAATATTATTGTCAAGTCCAAGTAGGTATACAAATTGGCTGGCCAAAGCACTCTCTTTTTTATATATATATATATATAAACTTTTTGTTGAATTCAGACTTATTGAGGTATTATTTACATAAAGTTCACCCTTTTTTGGTCAGACATTAGCCCCAAAGCCACCTGTTTCACAGCACACAAGGAAACTGCTCTGGGTGCTAACCCTTCCCTGTAACTTCGTTTCTAGAGAGGTTTTTAACCCAGGGTGGATATCAGAATTACCTGCTATATTTGAAATCTCTCCTATTGTTCTGAAATGATCTATTTCATGTTTCTTTTCCCTCTGGACTACATGTTCCTCCAGGGCACCAGGGAAGCCCCAGGGCCTCATACAGTGCCTGGTACATTGAGTGCGCAATACAGATTTATTGAAATGAACTCAGCATCTTTCTCGAGAAATTCACTTCTTTAACAGCACTATTCAATAACAGCACTCATAAAACAAACAAAAAATCTCCCCACTGGAAGACAAAAAAACCTGTAGCTGTTTTTTTTTTTTAACCAAAGTAAAGAATATAACCATAATCCTGGTTTCCTGACCCTTTCCCCTTATCTGCAGTAATTTCTCTCCATGTGTACAGCGATATTGTCCTGCCCTATTCTGAAGGGAAGGATCAAATGATTGAAAACCCTCTCCTTACAGACAAGATCCAGGGGAAGCAAAGTTATGAGATCAGAAATAGGGGAGTTTGTTTTACCATGGAAATGTTGAACGTGGCCATGAGGAATTCACAGCCAAATGTTGGGAGACACATTGGTATAAGAGCTTTGGTATAAGAGGGCATACTCTTTCCTGAACAGTGCCAAGAGGGGCAGCACCAATCTTTAGTTCTGAATCTCTCCTTGTCTAAAATCATCAAACACAGATGATCAGTCCTCCTAGTTAGACTGTCCCTTATTTATCAATGTTAGTAATTTTGGAGAGGTTTGCCCTGCAAGGGAGCTAGAGCCACATGGACCTTGCATATTTTTATTGTTATAGACTGACTGTGTCCCCCCAAATTCATATGTTGAAATCCAAAGGCCACATGTGTTGCTATTAGGAGATGAGGCCTTTGGTGAAAGATTAGGTCATGAGGGCAAAGGCCCTCTTGAAAGGGATTAGTGTCCCTATATAAGAGACTCCAGAAAGCTCCTTTGCCCCTTCTGCCATATGAGATTATAGCAAAAAGGTGGCCATCTCTGAAACAGGAAGAAGGCCTTCACCAGACACCCAAGCTGTCAGCACCTTGATCTTGACTTCCCAGCCTCCAGAACTCTGAGAAATAAATTTCTGTTGTTTATAAGCCATTCCATCTGTGGCATTTTGTTATAGCAGGCCAAACAGACTGAGACTCTAACCATGAACTTGTGGTTACCAGAGGGAAAGGGTAGTGGGGAGGGATGGTTGGGGGGTTTGGGATTGACATGTACACACACTGTTATGTCTGAAATGGATAGCCGGCGGGAACCTACTGTATAGCACAGGGAACTCTGCTCAATACAATATTATGTAACCACCTAAATGGGAAAAGAATTTGAAAAAGAATAGATACATGTATATGTATAACTGAATCACTTTGCTATATACCTGAAACTAACACAACATTGTTAATCAACTCTACTCCAATATAAAATAAAAAAATTCCTTACATCTGATACTTTAACTCTCTGCAGGCAAGGTTTCTCTCATTTATAAGTTCCTTGGCATGGCTTATGTCTGTCTGACCAGCAAGTGCTGACCTGTTCCACAAGAGAGATGAGTTGGTTAACAATGATTTCAGCTTTATTTTTTTAAGTTTTTTTCAGTTTCAGAAAGCTTGAGGGTAATTGATGTTTGTATCTCAGCTTGGGTGCACTTTTCCTTCGACTCACCAGTGATCTCTCTGATGCCCATCCTCTAGACCAGGCAGGCTGAGATGCTCCGTCCTCTCATGCTATTTTCAGAGCACATTCCTTCGGGATAACATTTCTTTTTCATTGTGCTTATTTTACATTTCTGCTTCCTCTTCCAAACTATGAGCTCACGAGGGCACAAACCATGCTTGACTCACCTCTGAATTTCCCAGAGGCAATGTGGTGTCAAGGTCAAGATCTTGGTCTCTGGAATCAGACTGTCTAATGTGGGATACCTGCTTCTCCTAACTTCCCTCAGCCTCCATCTTCTCGCCTATAAAAAAAGGATATTAATAGTAACTGCCTCCTAGGCTGTTGGGAGGACTATGGGAGGACATGGGTGAAATGTTTAACATAGTAGCTGCCACTTAACAATACCCACAAAATATTAGTATCTAGTTAGTAGTAGATGGTGCGCCTGAACAGAGTCACTCAAAGAAATGTGTACTGAGTGAATGAATGAATGCAACCAGGTCTGTGAACTGAAGTCACAAACAGAGCTCCAAAACCACAAAATGGGTCCCCGTGACATACAAAGACATTTACTGAATGTGACTGCAACAGAAGGAGGAATTCTGTGACTGCCACAGATGGGTGGATGAAACCCTGGCTTCCTGAAATTTTCAGCATCTCCTTCTTTGCCCAACGGGACTTTTCCCCAGAAATTCCCTGGTAAAGACCCAGTCCCATTGGATGACAGAATTAATATGTGAGGAAGAGACATTAGAAAACAAGAAATCCACCCCCATTTAATTCAGAAGTAGGAGGTTTAGACCCAGAGGACTCCTGAGTCTTCTGAGGGCTAAACAATAATATTCTTCCGGGTTTTCTGCCATCCCTATTAAAGTCAGGGCTCCTCTGGTTGGTGGCGGGGCTAGAGGCACACAGTGACGAGTGCCTTCATCTGTAAGGTCAGAGGTTAACTACAAAGTTTCCAGGCCCTTTTTTTTAGGGGGGAGGGGAGTTCTTAAAAGGGCTGCTTCAGCGCATATGCACTGGCATATGTCACTGTGACAGGTAGACACATCTTAAAACAAGCCTCACAAATACAATTCAAAACAAACCGAGTCAGTAGGAACTGGTTCCTTACATGAGCTCATTAAGTCCGTCCCCTTGTGAAGGAAAATCGAATCTCCAGGTAGAAGACCAAATACTTGATCCTTTCCATAAGGCCACGTGAATTTCACTTCTTTCCCTTCCAGAACTGATAAGATCTCAAATAACCACATCGGCCTGGCTCACAAGAGGAGCTAGACCTTGCTTTGCTAAGAAGCTGGTAGTTGTTAGTGAGGGCCTGAGCCCCCTGAACGAAGAGATTTTCAACTGTGCGACTGTACTTGTGTTTGGTTTCCCGTCAAGCTCTCTAACTCAGTGCTTACGTCACCTGCCTGTTATGTAGACCAAATGAGACGTGTATAACAGCGGGTTGAAAACCACTGCAAGGCCCTGTGCAGGTGTGATCTGTCCCCTTTCTTCAGGGTATTGTTAATTCACGATCCTTAACCTCAAAGAGCTCTCAGTTTGAATAAGTTTATGATCTGTACACAGGCTTTGCCTGTGTGTGCGATTCTGAGAAATAAAGTTGGCTTGAGCGACAGCCCTTGGACACAGAGAGAGAAGACACGGGGAGAGGGCACTAGACATGGGAGCTTGGAGTTCAGAGTAGCAGTTACCTGTGTAATTCAAGTCTCCCAAGCCTGAGGATACATGAACAAACCCACACCAAGCCCACCCTCTCTTGATCTCTCTTGTCCACAAAGGGCCCAGGCCCTGTTAAAGGCCCCTCCAGTATTTTGGTCTGTCAATGGGTATTGTTCCTAAGCTGAATCTCCCACTGGACACCACCTTGTCCCTCTGCCAGGTCACGCCCTGGACACCACATGCACGGCCCCGTGGCACACCACGTTTCCTCTTACTTTCCACTCTGAATCACACTCAGTTCAACATTATCACAGCAGGATTGCCTGAGCCTCTCCATTTTCCAGAGACTTCATTCTTATTTGCTGCCCATGCTGCTCTCCACTGAGCTCCACACTGAGTCCAATGGTGCTGCCCCAGGAGCAAAACTAGATGATGGGCTCCATGTGCACAAAATCACTCTTCTCTCCCCATGGCTGAGGCTATGCTTTAGGGCTCACTGGCTGGACCCTGCTCTTTCCTCAAGACTTCTCTCTCTCAGGAGACTTGGTCTTCCATGGTCTGTGCTGTGGACTGAATGCTTGTGTCCCCCGTGAATTCCTGTGTTGAAATGCTACCCCCCAATGTGATGGTGTTAGGGGGTGGGGCCTATGGGAGGTGATTCGGTCAGGAGGGTGAAGCCCCTGTGAATGGGATTAGTGCCCTAAGAAAAAGAGACTCCAGAGCTTGATCATTCTCTCTGCTCCTCACCAAGTAAGGATACCAGGAGAAAATGGGCCATCTGCAAACCAGGAACAGGGCCCTCACCAGGCACTGGATCTGCTGCACCTTGATCTTGGACTTCCCAGCCTCCAAAACTGTGAGAAATCGATGTCTGTTTTTTAACCCTCCCCATCTATGGTGTTCTGTTATAGCAGCCAGAACTGGCTAAGACTGTCTGTCCCAGCAGTTTGACTGTTTGTTTATCAGATATCCCCAGAAATGTCTGCATCTTATTTAGACTTAACCTCCCTCTTCTCCTGCCTCACCACACCTGCTTTACAAAACTCTCCTTGCTTTTCTAACGTTCATTTATTCCATAGATTTAGTTGAAGAGTAATCACCCTGTGAAAGCTTTCTCAAGCTATAAAATGAAATTGCGTTCCAACTCCAAGCTGTACTAAAAATGTTCTGTAACTTAAAACCCTGTAACTAGAGGCACTAAGCTTATGGAAAATTGAGGGACTTGTGACTATAATTTATCATGTATATTTGGTTTTAAGAGATGATTTAAATCCAAACACTGAAATAGATTTAAAGGGTTTTATTAAAAATATTTACTCAAAAATTACACCTTAATGAAACTGCAGTATATATCATTTTACAGCTCCAAATTGCAAAGCAAATGGCTAAAATGTGTGGATACTTACCTAGTTCTCCCGGAGGTAAGCTCTGGGAGGAACTGGAAGTTGGCAGAAGCTGGAATGGAGAGTGGTCCTCGGGTTTGCTGGAGGCGGCTGGGCTGGGTGGGGACAGGAATGGGCCCCCCACTCCTCTCTCTTCACCTCCCCCATCCCCCGCCCTCTTAGCCTCTCTAGTTCCCTAGGAGGCCCTAGCTGACCTCTGTCTGCCCACAAGATAATCTCCATTTGTGTGTGGTGGGTGGGATAGGGTGTTGGGAGACAGGACAGGATTCAGAGAGGGAAGAAAGAAGGCGTTCAACACGAATCCCATTTATTTTGAAAGTTTTTCAGCATCCTCTTTTACCATAGGGGAGCAGATCCCAAGCTGACCCCACAGCTCCTTATGCTGCCTGGAGAGTCTGGTGTGAGAATAAGGAAGGGAGGGTGGGCATAGTTCTGCTTCCCTACCCCCACTCAATCCTGCCCCTCAAAATCTCTCCTCCCCCCACTCCAGTCCACCCCTCATTTCAACTTTTAGAGAGCCAGGCAGCAACTCATCCCCGCTCAGGCCAGCACCCTCCAGGAGAGTCACTGGCCTTTGTGATTTGCTGTAATCAGAACAACGAATTCCTGTGCCTGATTAAAATCAGTGGGGGTGGGATGGTGTTGGGGGAATGAAGACGTCAGTTTGGGGCTGTGTTGTTTTGGAAGAGAGAGATGGGGGAGGGGCTACGGCTGAAGTTTGGCAGAGGTCAGCGTGAGGGCTCTGGGCCTTGGGAAGACTATTCTGGTGCTCCCAGTTCTGGGTTAGGTGTACCCTCCTACACACCGCCAAAGGGTATCCTCCTTAGCCCTAGCACTTGTCCCACTGCCTGTTTCTTGTATGACCCTCCTATGACACAGTAAGCTCCTCGACGGTGCAGACTGCATCCTGAGTGTCAGGGTATCCCCAGCCCCTAACCCTAGGTCCCAGGAGGAACTCAGTAAGGTCGCTTGTCTATGAATGAACTGGGCTGCCATATTGCAAAGGTCACTGGACTGAGACTTAAAAGACAGGAGGAATGCCTGCTCTATCATTTATTAACAGGGCTGGACACTTGGTCTCTCTAAATCTGTTCGCTTCAACAGCAGAATGGATTCAATTCATCCCATCCTACTAAGGCAATAATGGAGCAAAATGGGATAATGGATGTAAAGGGGATTTATAGACTATATAGCGTTAGTCGCATATAAGATATTATCCAGACGAAGCTTGAGCAAAGAAAAGTGTGATTCTGGTCATTCTATGTAAAGCAAGTCCGTGTACTCATATACAGACTTTCATAATACTAGCTCTTTAGTCTCAGAGTAAAAATTTAAAAGTAAAGAAAATTACAATAATAAACAATTACGAGGTAATGATACTTTAATATTTTGTGAATATTGTATTTGCTATGTGTCAGGAAATTATTTGAAACATTTGGCATGCGTTGTCTTATTTAAAACTCTTCATGATCGTAGAAGGTAGATGCTGTTATTACCCTCATTTCTCTGAGGCTTAGAGGGTCATGTGACCCATGGTGGGCCTGAATTCAGATGAGACCTGACTTTGGAGCCCAGCTCTAAATTGGACCACTGAACTGTCAAGTAACCATGAGAACTAGTTTGAACCTCCTTAGAAATGAGGTCTTAACTAAAGACAAGTGGTCCTGTGCTTAAATCTTGCCACTTGTGAAACAGCAATAAGTTGGTTTTCTCAAAGAACTGCAGGGAACGATTATTTCCCAAACACCAAGGACACTCTGGAGTGGAGTGGGGGTGGGGGGGGGGCAGCGTGGCATGTGGGATGGTGCCCACAGGCCAGGCTAGATGACATTCTAGGTCCCTTGCTTCCACTTACATTAATTCTGGTTTTTTTCTTTTGTGAGAATCTTCTAAGGCCCAGGGGAGATTTCATTGTCTGAAGAGGATTTGCATTGGTTCCAACCAAATGTCCCAAATGAGAGCTTCTCATTTGGAAAACCTTTAACTTCTCTACTTCGGATGTTCTCAGCCATGTAGGTGGTGCAAATTCAAACCACAGACCCACAGAATGACAAACACAAGGCTGTAGATTTTCCAGGAAATCTATTTTTTCTCACCACTCAACACCCAAATCAAGGCATGCATGTCTCCTTGTCATCTCCCTTTGCCAATACACCATTTCCCCCCTTAATCTACACTTTGACTTTAGAAGTCCCAGATTTTGACAGGAGTCTCAGCTCCACCTGCTTAGCTGGCTCAGACCCTGTTCCCTGCACAGTCAATAAGACCCAAGGGCACCAAATCCTATAAGACCCTCAGCACAGCCTGACTTGGAACTTGCTTCCCACTCTGGGTTCTGGGCCCACTCTTCATTTTTGGCCCCTTGGGGTTTCCTTAACTTTCTTGTTTGTTATATTTTTCCAGCATTTTAAGGTATTTTATAGTAGGAGAGGTATTCGGAATACATAGTCTAATACATAGTCTATTATAGTAGGAAGGGTATTCAGAATACATAGTCTAAACAGAACTCCCACAGATACTTTTACACAAGTAAAATCTGGCTAACAGCTGACATGAGAAGAGAGAAAGAGAACCACCTGAGTGGTCAGTGGTCCTCCTCTTCAAATCAGAAGTCAGGACGGACAACTACGAGTTTCTTCAGAGTTCAAGGGATGGAGCATTAAAAATAAGAACTGATCCAACAGATCTGTGAATATAAGGTAGACAGGCATCACTGCCAGCAGGGCTCAACATGAACCCTGGCTGAGGAGAATGTCTCCAGAGACCAGCACCAGAGTGAAACTACCCCTGCCTTCCCAGCCCTGCCTCTCCGAGTTGCCCCCAAACAGGGCAGGGCAAGGGCGGACAAGAACCCCCATCTCCTGCCCTGGGAAGGGTCTCTGCCACGGCCTCGAGTGCCTCCAAGGACAGGCTCTGCGAAACACATTGTGTGTTCAAATGTTAAGTCTTTCTGCCACTCCCTTATTGTATGGCAGACTGGGAAAGAACTCAGAGAAATTGTCTCTTGCTGTAGGACACAAAAATTAAAACACTTGAGTCCAACATCCAGCTCTTTGGTCGCATTGCTTAACATAAGGTGGCAGGGAATGTTCTTGATTGAATCATATCCATTCAGTCAATCCCAGGTGTCTTCCTAAACAAGCAGATGGACTGACTTTGGGAGGCTTGGTGGTGGTGGCAGTGGTGGTGGTGGTGGCAGTGGTAGTTGTGGGTGGGGAGTGGGTGGGGAGGAAGAAGAGCCCTTGCTCACTGCTCACTGCCCATCGGACTGACATCTGAGCTGGGCTGACTTCACCTTCACCTTGTACATAGTCACCCATGAAGCCCACTTGTCTCAATGAGCTCTTCTTAGACTTTCCCCAGTGGATTTTCACCTTGGTATGAAATCGGGGCCACACTTGGCATGCTTATTGTGTAAGAACCATCTTACCTCATGTGAGTCCTTCAGCTGGAGAAGAAATGCCCCCGCAAAATTCATTAGCCTCAGGTGAGTGGCGCTGGGAGCACTTGCCATGTCAGACATGCTTCAGCAATTGAGAACAAATCCATCTTTATTCTGGAGATGGGAAACTATGGGCCTCAAAAGGCAGTGCTCTTAGAGTTTACATTTTCTCCTCATTCCCCTTAGCGCAACCAAAGCGCAACCAAGTCTTAGCCATTACAGAATCCACTTTGTATTTTAAATCCACAGTCCTTTGGTTAATTTTAAGACTGGAGGGGTTTCTCTCTCCTCCCACCTCTTTTTTTTTTTTTAGTTGTCTGTTTTATACATATTAGTGTACACATGTCAATCCCCATCTCCCAATTCATCCCACCCCTGCTTTCCCCCCTTGGTGTCCATACGTTTGTTCTCTACCTCTGTGTCTCTATTTCTGCCTCGCAAACCGGTTCATCTGTACCGTTTTTCTAGATTCCACATACATGCGTTAATATACGATATTTGTTTTTCTCTTTCTGACTTAACTTCACTCTGTATGACAGTCTCTAGGTCCATTCACGTCTCTACAAATGACCCAATTTCATTCCTTTTTATGGCTGAGTAATATTCCATTGTATATATGTACCACTTCTTCTTTATCCATTCACCTGTCGATGGGCATTTAGGTTGCTTCCATGACCTGGCTATTGTAAATAGTGCTGCAATGAACATTGGGGTGCATGTGTCTTTTTGAATTATGGTTTTCTCAGGGTATATGCCCAGTAGTGGGATTGCTGGGTCATATGGTAGTTCTATTTTAAGGTTTTTAAGGAACTCCATACTGTTCTCCACAGTGGCTGTATCAATTTACGTTCCCACCAACAGTGCAAGAGGGTTCCCTTTTCTCCACACCGTCTCCAGCATTTATTGTTTGTAGATTTTCTGATGATGCCCATTCTAACTGGTGTGAGGTGATACCTCATTGTGGTT
The DNA here is from genome assembly GCF_965194825.1 of Balaenoptera physalus. Classification (NCBI taxonomy): domain Eukaryota; kingdom Metazoa; phylum Chordata; class Mammalia; order Artiodactyla; family Balaenopteridae; genus Balaenoptera; species Balaenoptera physalus. The sequence goes on along the minus strand of NC_138890.1, from coordinate 119,514,874 downwards.
TTGATTTGCATCTCCTCCCACCTCTTAAACCAAGGACCAGAAAGTTCTGGTGATAGACCCAGGATCACATTGGTCACTTAAGGTGGAGTCTTCAATTCCTAGAGCAGTTTTCCTTCCTCCGTATCCTCAGGGCTTCCCATCAAATAGTAACAGAGGAAGCAGACAAACAGCTGGGAAATATTCCCCCCAAGTAGTGGAAGGATAGGCCGTGGGGCCTGTCTTGCCTGCCATGGAATTTTGTTGAGTAAAGACACCAAACAGACCCTGGGCTCTGTCTTTAAATTTTCAGCCTAACACATGCCATATCCAGTGAGGGGCTTAACAAAACAAATACTTGCTTTTGATTTTCATCTTAGGATGAAGTCACTCGGGCTACTTGTAAAGAGGGCCCAACATTTTATAGGCACGTAACTTCTCCAACTCTGTTCCCTTCTTTCCTTCAAAGGATGTCATAGCAACAGGGCCCATACCCGCCTGTGCCAAAAGGACTTTATGTTAACTTTCCTGGACAAGCAACCTCAAAACCGATTCTCCTTTGAACCCAGGTCAGAGAAACCTAAGCCTCCTGCAAAGTACAAAAGGCCAGCCATCTATACCAATCTTTGGGCTCGTTATGTTAGGGACTCCTCATTCTTTATCCCTCTCTGGGAAGAGGAAATTCTCAATTTTAGAGAAAGCTCTGTTGTAAACCCCTGGCAAGTTTGCCTTCCCAGCACCCGAATCCCCAAAGATTTGCTGGAGGCAGGGCTCACCTCTCATCTCAGAGCAGAAGCAGGTCAGGTAGTTCCTCTCTCAGCAGCCTGGCCACTGGCATATGGAGTTGGATGCAACTGCCCTGGCCTTGGGACCTGAAGCTAGTGACACAGAGAAATGTGGGGTACTTAAAGATGAATTCTGGCACCACCTGCAACAGGAGGCTGCAGTGACATCCAGACCCTTCTGTGGCACCACCTTGGCTGTGTATCTAGCATCTGGCCTCCCTAGGAACCTGTAAATCACCCAAGCCTAGTTCTCCATGTGGCCTTCTCATCGATTTTGCAAGTTAGCCAATCTCCTTCCAGTAAATTCCTTTTCTGCTTAAGTTAGTCAGAAATAGTTTCTGTTGTTTGCAACCACAGATCCTGACTAGCCCAGCCTCCTTGAAGCTGTTTCACTGAATGGATGAGTATTTGAGGAGTGAGCTATGCTCATGGCATCTTTGTTGAAAGGGAATGAGGGCATGAGAGCTTCGTGATCAAGGCCTGAAGGACTTTTACTTCTCCAGCTGCTGGCAGTGGGGACAGGAAAGGGGGTCATTTAAAGTCAGCAGGAGGTGGTGGTCTATGTTCAATCATCCACGTGACTTTGCTACAGCTCCCAACCCCAAACTTAAAAACAGGTACTGACAGAGGTCCTGTGGATTCGTGTCTCCAGCCCTGGCCTCCCTCTCTCTCTCTGGCTCTCCTTTCTAGCCAAAAGTCAGGTCCCACAGCTGGATGAAATAAAATGGTTCTATTGGGAGGCCTTAAAATTAGCATGGCTCAGTATGTTTTAGACTTGGGGCCATTCCCTGAGTAGAGAATGGAGGCTTTTCTCACTTTCTCTGCCGCAGCTGCTGGGGATAAAGTCAGGATCTGTCTGCTGCAAGGGCTCCCCCAGCCCAGATCTAACACGTTCCCCTACTCCGACCCCCTCCAAATCCAGCCACCCAGACACCCGCCGTGGACCTCAGTGAAAGGCAACCCCACTCCATCAACGGCACATTATCATGTGGCTTTCCATTTTTCTTAGTCACCTTATTCCTTTGCCCTTCCAAAGTTGAGGATAAATTATTTAACAAGTCTCCAGGGGTTAGCTTTATGAGAACCTAAAGCCGGTGCCCATATGCTATAGGTTAGGGTGAGCCAAACGCTGAAAGTTAATCCTTCTTGTTCCACTGTGGAAAACACCCAGCCATGCACACACACGTGTGCACATGTGAGCAGTCACAAACTCACACAACCCACAACAGCACCTCCCAAACCACATGGCCCAAGCAGTAAAACATCAAGGCTCGAATCACCCTACTCAGGTCAATAAAAATTTAACTTTGAGCCCTGATGTAGTTGAGCCCGGGCTTGCAAAGTATCCTGCACACGCCTGGCTGTGAGTGAAACACTGTCTTGCCTTTCAGACAAAAGGATAGGTTCTATTTAAAAGTTTAAACATTCATTTGCACCTATATCTTTCTGACACATGCAGTGAAGTACAGAATATCAGAGTTGAAAGGGAACATACGTGATATATATGATACCTACACCATATTGTATCATTTTATAATTTATTAATTCCACCACATTTTATTTAGTTTTAATCTAAGGGACAGAGATAGCTAAGGGAATAGTTTTCAATCTTTTGCAGAAGAAATGGGCTTGAATGTTGGCTCTGCTGTATTCTTACTGGATGACCTCTTTAAGCCAGATCTGTTTCTTAATCTGTAAAATGAGGACCGAAAATAGTATCTACCTTGTATTATTGTGACAACTAAAGGAAATATCAAATGAAGCCTTAGCACAGAGTCTGGCAAACAGAAAAGGATATAATTAGCTAGAAAAATGGTAGCTTTTATTGTTATTATTATTATTATTCACCCCTGAATGGATTCTATTTTGAAGGAGATGGGCAACAGCGCTACATTTATGAATTAGTAATGAATTCACTCTCCCTTTTAGTTTTCACACACATTAATATCACCCCATCAGAACTTCTCATCTGAGAAATCAGTTGCTATAACTCTGGTAAAAGGTAAAGACCATTCTAATTAAGTTTAACCCAAGCAGTCTTATTGTCAATGGGTGATAAACATTAGAATTAAAAATTTTTAACATTCGAATATAAAAGTTAAAAATATTTTGACTACTTATGTAGAACCAACCTAATGAAATTTCTCTGTTTTTCAGAAAAAGAAACTGATATCTAGAGAAGGGAACTTGCCTTAGACCATAAAGCAGAAACAAGAACCCGAGTCTCCAACCCTGAGACCAATTCCAATCTCCTTCATCCTGAATCCAACTAAGAACCTACAGCCCAATTTCAAATTACTAGTTGGTACATTTATAGGCCATGTCCTAAATCAGGAACTGTGATAGAAACCTAAGGGGTTGTGTGTCCAGCAAGTCACCCCTATTCCACCCCCAGCCCTTTTTGGGAACTGCTTCCCCCCTCCCCCTACTGCCCACCCATCCCCCACCATGGCTCTTGGCGGCCACGTTTGTAGGATACAAATCAACCCCTGCCCATAAGAGTAGGTACCAGGCCCAGACTAGGTCAACAGGAGCATCTCTTCTTAGGAATATGGAATGAAGTGAGGAAAGAATTAGTTTTTTCCAGGTGGATAGACACCATTATTGGTTATGTTTTCAATGGTGCTATCCACAGAAGCAGAGAAAGCCAGGGTATAAAAAGAAAAGAACGTGAACTCACTAGGAGGAGGAGATAGAAGAGTCAGATTCCTTATGGCTTTTTTTTTTTTTTTTAACAGCTCTCTGAGGTGAAACTGAGGTTTGGAACTAAGTGACTTCTATTTATTTATTTATTTATTTATTTTTGGCTGCGTTGGGTCTTTGTTGCTGCGCGGGGGCTTTCTCTAGTTGTGGAGAGTAGCACGGGCTTCTCCTTGCGGTGGCTTGTCTTGTTGCGGAGCATGGGCTCTAGGTACATGGGCTTCAGTCATCGTGGCTCGCCGGCTCTAGAGCACAGGCTCAGTAGTTGTGGCGCACGGGCTTAGTTGCTCCGTGTCATGTGGGATCTTCCCAGAACCCGTGTCCCCTGCATTGGCAGGCGGATTCTTAACCACTGTGCCACCAGGGAAGTCCTCCTTATGGCTTTTGAATGGCAGGTTCTAGTTTATTTTGAGGTCTGCTGCCTGCTTAACCTTGGGCTTTTGGAAATACTGTTGAATGAATTCTTTCCTGGTTGAAGCCAGCTTGAGTCATTCTCACCTCCCTGTACCCCCGTAGTGGTTACATTCTAGGAGGTGGGAGCATTAGGGAACCCACACTACATTGCCCATCTGAACATCGTCCCTACTGGGAGATATTTTCTCATCATTAGAAATGGCTCTTCCATGCTTCAAATCTCTTTAACGCATGGCATGCCTCTGGCCGTGATCTCTGAAGTTGCTGGGTCTACCATGGCCTGTCAGACCTCCCAGCTCCTGGGCTATTTCCCTTGCAGATGTCTAAGGATGCCTACCAGACCCCCACAAACTTCTGCTCTTTCTTTCCACTTTTACCACCACTGCCTTGAAGGCTCCTTGGGCTTCCATGAAACTTGCATTTTACCATCCAGTAGAAAGCCCTGTGCTTCCACTGGGCAGCTATGGCTCCAGCACTTGTGCATCTCCTGTCAGCCCTCTAGGGCCAAAAACTGTTCCCCCAGATCACAAGATGAATGGCTGGAAGAGAGATCACAGTGGAGCAGACAACGTGCATTACAGGACACTCTCAACCAAGAAGCACAAGGAGGAGGGCACGTGCCCACTGCCGAGAGCAGGGAGAAGGCTGAGCTGGGGGCTCTGCCTGGTGGCCGAGCTTGCTCTGGTCCTCAGAGCACAGGAAAAATATAAATGAACGATGACCAAAATGGAAGGCTCAGTGTGAATATGTAAATAAGTATATGTGTATATAGCTGTTTTACAGAAAATATTTCCGAGGCAAATATCATTTTAGCAAATCAGCCCTGTGCAGCACATGGGGAAACATGGGCATTTGCAGTCCAAGACATGTTTCTTGTGCAGGAGCTAGAAAGCTTGTTAAGAGCTATGAGGAATGATTGGACTTGTTAGCTCAGCAAATAATTCTCGGTTGCCTACTATGTGTTATTCAGCAGTGCACGAAATAAAGACAATTCCTTGCCATTCGGGAGCTTCTATCTGCAGGCATGAAAGCCCTAATGGAAATACTAGCAATGGAAACTAGTGATAAAAGTGTCTATTCAGTACCTTTTATTCCAAAATATGGTGTTTATGTGGTTTTTTTTTTTACATTATTTCATATGTTCTACCAGGTGATAAGTTATAAACTCCATAAGTGAATGAACTGGCTTTTTATTCATTGTTATCTCTCTAGTGCCTGATGCATAGTTGGTCTCAGTAAATATTTCTTGATTATATAAATGAATGATTCCCCCCTTCAAAAATCCTGTGAGTTTGGTATTATTGTTCCTATTTAACAGATGGTAGGTTGAGGATCAGATAGGTTAAGGAATTTGGCCCAAATCACACAGCAAGAAGAGCCAGGATTCAAACCTAGATGGTTTTCCCTTACACCAAAATATTCCTTTTGCGTGCATCAGTTGGACCAAGTTTTCCTGGAGCTCAGGTCACTCTTTACTATAAGCTGGACCTGGAGGGATAAACTATAGTACTTTCAGTCCCTGGAATACTATTTTGCGCTAATAGGAGAAACTGATTTCCTTATAAGAGTGTTAATTTTGTGTTCCTTGTGTGTCCCAGGCTTCACCAGGCCAGGCAGGGACCACCAGTGAGCTTCGGTTAACATCGGTGACCCAAAGCCCTTGTTTTTGCCCCAGTCTGCAGCCTCTCCAGCATCTCTTTCCTTAAATAAAGCCCCCCCACCTACCACTCCATTTACTCTACTTCCGCCATGCACGCACAAACACCTCTTGAAATTTTCAAAGGTTAGTTTAGGTGGTTCTCAAACCCACCTGTGACTCGGTTGGCAGCCACCCTGGGCCACCCACAGCTTTTACCTTCTGCTATGGTGTTGTGCGGTCAACCTCTGCTGTGCAAGAAGCTGTTGAGGGCACCACACTGAGGCTGCTGTTAATGGTGCCTTTTGGGAAAATAAGGATGATTAATTTCAGTTCTCCCAAAGCTTCCAGCCCTGAGCTGGCTTCTGTGAAGAGATCAGGCGAATGACCCCGCAGCCAGTCGTCATGTGAACTGACCATGAAATAGCCCTCACATGTCCTGAGTCTCACAAAGTCCCTCCTCTATGTACAGCCAAACACTCTCTCCCTATGAGCCCACATCCAGGCGGAGGAAGCCTAGAGTCAGAGACCCTCGCACACTTTCAGGTGGCAGAGTACCAGGAAGACACGCGTTCTTTGTGGAAACCCATGAGTCATTGAACTTAGAGTAACCAAGTACTATGATTTTGCTACGTGATGTATCATCTTGGATTCGCATCCCGACAAGTATTAGCAGACACTAGAATATAAGCATATACCCACAAGTACACACACACAAAGGCCTTGCAACAGAAGAGATGCAACTCATTAACACTGTGTGTATGTGTATGGACACACAAGACAGAGAGAGAGGGAGAGAGAGAGAGACTGAGGTTGGAAAAATGTCCACATATGGATACATCCATATGTGGCAGGCACGGCTCACGGAACACCAATGTTTAGAAGGAGCCAGGTTGGAAAGCACTGGAAAATGGCTGAGACTCTGGGGGTCGGTCATCCACGTGACCTGATGTGTTATTTGCAGCTCAAAATCCGTGTAATGTCATTCCTCAGCAGCTCGGCTCCTCCTCTGTGACACAGAGTGGTTAGACTTGAAGCTCTACTGGTTTTCCTCCAGTTTTAGCCTTCTGAGATTCCGACTAAAGTTGGTAGGCCAGGGCCCAGAAGGCTTTGGGCTAAAAGCAGACGCTTTAGGGAGGGAAATGCCAAGAGAGGAGATTTATTAGGAGGGAATAAGTTTATGATACAGCTTAGGACCTCACAGTGGTCTATGTCTACAAGAGTGGCACTGTAATTACAAGGTATTTTAAAGGGAACATTCTCAGCCAGGAATAATATAATTCCAGTCTTCTTTCCAAGCTGCTCAGTACCTATGCACAGGAACTTATTAAGCCCTACAGACTCCCAGAATGGGTTGTAAGTATCATGGTATCTTTCAGGCAATAAAAGGAGCTGTGGCCACAGAGGGTGTTGCCTCTGTGCTCCCAGAGTTACCCACCAGGCCACTGGTCCTCCGGTGTGGTCCAGGCCTCCCTGCTGTGGTCTGCAGTGGACTTCCAGGGGTCTGTGGGTTGGTCTCCTGGAGTAGCTATGCTTTGTCTCTGCTTGCGCTCCAGAGGGATTTATAATTTACTTATGCTCTCTCTTCTGATAGTTTGCCGGATTTTAATGGCATTCTTCTCGCTTCCCCTTGTGACATCGTCCTTGCCCACCCTGTGCCTCATTTTTAGGATGTTAAGTTATTGAAAGTGTTAGGTGGCCTCAGTGTTCTCTGGTCCTGACAAAGTAGCCCTTTAGTCTCAAGTGTCAGCTTCTCTGGTTCATACTGGCTTTTAGTTAACATAATATCTTTTTTTTTTTAAAGATTTATTGATTGATTGATTGATTGATTGATTGCTATGTTGGGTCTTCGTTTCTGTGCTAGGGCTTTCTCTAGTTGCGGCAAGCGGGGGCCACTCTTCATCGTGGTGCGCAGGCCTCTCACTATCGTGGCCTCTCTTGTTGCGGAGCACAGGCTCCAGACGCGCAGGCTCAGTAGTTGTGGCTCACGGGCCTAGTTGCTCCGCGGCATGTGGGATCTTCCCAGACCAGGGCTCAAACCCGTGTCCCCTGCATTAGCAGGCAGACTCTCAACCACTGCGCCACCAGGGAAGCCCAACATAATATCTTATGATGCTGAATTTCAGCGCCATAACTGGGCACAGCATTGCTCAGAAGTTATCTCCTCTTTTAACAACAGTCGTTTTTCTCCTCCAAAGGCAGGTGTTGTCAAGACATCATCCAGGGACTTCCCTGGTGGCACATGGTTAAGAATCCACCTGCCAATGCAGGGGACACAGTTTCGAGCCCTGGTCCGGGAAGATCCCACGTGCCGCCGCGGAGCAACTAAGCCTGTGCACCACAACTACTGAGCCTGCGCTCTAGACCCCGAGAGCCACAACTACTGAGCCCGTGTGCCACAACTACTGAAGCCTGCACGCCTAGAGCCCATGCTCCACAACAAGAGAAGCCACCGCAATGAGAAGCCTGCACACCTCAATGAAGAGTAGCCCCCGCTTGCTGCAGCTAGAGAAAGCCCGCGTGCAGCAATGAAGACCCAAGGCTGCCAAAAATAAATAAATTAATTAATTGAAAAAACAAGAAGACATCATTCAGACTGTGCCTAGTAAAAGGCCAAGAAAGAAAACCATGAAAAACAGAGAAATTATTTGTGGATCAAGGCTTATTATTCAACATCAAGGTTTCATTTTGGTGGAGAGACAGGAAAAGAACATATACATGCCCACCCAGACAGTTTGTTAATAAGCACATTTGTTTTCCTTTGTTATTTCAAAGGCTCTTGAAAGTATACACAGAGTCATATACTTTTTTTAAAGTAGTAACTCTTTGCAAAATTTTACAGAAGCTTCTACCTATTGGCCTAATTTTTCAACGAAAGAACACTTAAACCACAACAACCTGAGAGTCCCAGAACCTTTTCAACTTTTTTTGGTCTGTTTGACAATGAAATTTCACATCTGGGCTGACAAGCCTGCTGCCAAGTTTTAACCTAATGCAGTTTCAAATGGATGCGCTATTAATGTTCGAGCAGGAAGACCCAGGCTCCTAATGGGCTTGCTTGATAGCCCCTCGCCCACAGCTTGCTGCTGTAACAACAGTATTGTCACTCTGCTTAGTGGCCAGTGAACTCGGATTCCTGCTCCAGATCATCTTCCTGGAGGGAACAGATGACTTCTTCATTCACTCTTTGTCAGTGAGCTGTCAGGCAGGGCCCAAACATCCAGCCTTGCCCATTTATGTCATCTGTGCCAATGTGCTCCCATGGACCTAGATGTGAGACTCATGTCAACACAATCCAGTTTATTCAAACTTGTCCTCTTCAGAGGGCTACTGCTCCCCTATTAATTATGCACATCAACAGTACCTCATCCGAAATCTATCGTAAAGATTCTAGAACAAATAACCCCCCACAGGCTAATGGCTCAAATGTGATCAAGGTTTATTATTTCTTGCTCATATCAAGTTCAAAATATGTTCCCCATTAGCAGCCTGCTCTGCTTCAATATGGGACCCAGGGACCCAGGGTGGCTCTGCCATCTGTCTCACGTGGCCCATCTGTAATAATCCAGCACAAAGAGAAAGAACAGGGCAAAGCACATCTGGAGGTGTTTGAGGGCCAGGCCTGGAGCGTCACATACCACTTCTGCTCACATTTGTTTAGTCACAAGGCCAGACTGAATCAGGAAGAGCCACGAAGGAGGAAGAGGAAATGGGATTGGTGAGCTGGTCCCTGCCCCACCTCGGCTCTAGCCCTAAGGCTTAGCTTTATAGCACCTCTCATCCCCACCCCCTTGAGATGATAAGGGCCTCCAGCACAGGAACTGGAATAGAATCCTGTCTACCCTTCGTACTCATCCTGGTCTCTGGGGGAATGAAAGGATGAATTTCAGCCAGAAGAGTGGTAGTGTAGACACATTTGATGAATCTTGGACCTTTTGATGGCAAGGACAGATGGTGAGGCTCAACAGATGTAGCTGTTAAGGTCATCTTGTGCAAACTGAAAAAAGATTCTTGTCTTTTCTAATTATAAAACTAATATGTGCTCGCTGTACAAATTCCAAAAAATGCTGAAATTATTTTAAGGAAGGAGAATAAAAACCACCCATAATCTCTTTTCCCAAGAGATGCTGACATTTTTCTTGCTTATATATTCTGATGGAATCTTTATGTGCATGTCATTTAAATTAATTTGTGTCTGCAAAACTGAGATCATACTGTATACTATACACTACTTTGCAACTTGCTTTTCTACTTAACAGGATACATTAGGAATGTCAATGCATGTAAAGAAAAATAGATCTTCATCATAATTTTTGGCTATATATTATTCGATTGTGTAGACATAGATGAGAATAACTGTATAATACACTTAGCTGAACAGGTGTAGACTGGGTGGTCAGTGAGACCTGGGATTATGTCTACTTTATTGATCAGTTTATTCCCAGGGCAAGATATGATGTCTCACTCATAAGAGACGCTCAATAGTGCTCTGATGAAGCCGGGCTCAGCAAGGTAGAGAGCGCCTCTCAGACCTTGGTGTGCATACACATCACATGGGGACCTTGTTAAAACACAGAGAATCATTCAGAAGGTCTAGGTGGGCCCTGAGATTCTGCAAGTTCACCAAGCTTCCAAGTGATGCCCATGTTGCTATACATTGAGTAACAAGGATCTAAACCAGTAGTTCTCAACTGGGGGTGGTTTTGTCACCTGGGGACATTTGGCAACATCTATAGACATTTTTTAGTTGTTATGACTGGGGTGTGTGTGAGAGGGGGGAGGGGTGCTACCAGCATCTGGTGGGCAGAGGCCAGGGATGCTGCAACATATCCCACAATGCACAGAACAGCCCCACATAAAGAATTATTTGGCCCAAGTTGTTAATAGTGCCACTGCCAGAAACTCTGAGCTAGCCTTTCTCAAACAGTATTTCTCATCTGAACCACAGACAAAATAATGATTTGTGTGACCATTTTCTCAGTTCTCCCAAGGATGGTACATGACTAGTACTAAACTCTATACGTAGGAGATAAACTGATTGATTACATGCAATGGATGCTTTAGGCAGTTCCAGCTTAATTCTTTTCCAGAACCTAGATTTACTGTGCTGGCTGTGCTGCTATCTTGTTTCAGGGATTAAGGGAAGTCAAAAACTTCACAGTTTCATTTCTCTTCCTCTCTCCCTTCTCCCTCCATCCTTCCTTCTTTCCTTTCATGGAAAGAGGGATTGGAAATTACTGCTTGCACCTTAGGCTTCCTTGAGGGCTAAAGAAATAACTTATTGGAAAAATAGAGAATGCGTGGATTATTTAGTTGGAGGGTATTCATAGGAGCTTTTTATAAAGGCGTGACCCCAATGTATTAGTCTTAACACAGAGTTGCAGCCAATAAAGCACAGTTCAGCCGCCAAAAGGTACTCAAGTTCTGTAAAAGAATTTCTTGAACACCATGAAAGAAATAATAGAACACAATAATATTTAGAAACAAAGAAAACAAGCAAAACTTATATACCTGTTTCCTCCTTTTCTTGATGCAAATGCCCTTCAACTCCTCCACCAGCCTTAACTCTCAGGCCTTTTCTATTTCTCCCCAGTTACTCTTTTTTTTTTTTTTTTTTTGATTTATTTTTGGCTGTGCTGGGTCTTTGTTGCTGCTTGAGGGTTTCTCATTGCAGTGGCTTCTCTTGTTGTGGAGCACAGGCTCTAGGCGCACGGGCTTCAGTAGTTGCAGCACGTGGGCTCAGTAGTTGCGGCACACAGGCTTCAGTAGTTGTGGCGCACGGGCCTAGTTGCTCCGCGGCATGTGGGATCCTCCCGGACCAGGGCTCGAACCCGCGTGCCCCTGCATTGGCAGGCAGATTTTTTTTAACTGCTGCACCACCAGGGAAGTCCCTCCCCAGTTACTCTTAATTCTGTGTCATAAAAGGCCAAAAGAACCAGCCTTGATGAGAATCATGTTCCTTGAAGGGTACAATAGATAAGAATCTCTATGAACAAAGCCAGAATTTTCTTAGAAGACAGGGGAGAGGATATAGATAAAGATATAGCTACTGATATAGTATTAGAATTCCTCGGAGAAATACAACCAATATATGTACAAAACAAGGGATTGGTTCACATGATTATGGAAGCCGAGAAATCCCAAGATCTGCAGTCCACAAACTGGAGACCCAGGAGAGCCGATGGTACACGTTCCAGTCTGAGTCCCAAGGCCTGTGAACTAGGAGGACAAATGGGGTAAGTTCCCATCCCAAAGCCAGCAGTCTCCAGACTTAAAAAGAACCGATTTTTCAGATTGAGTCCAAAGGCAGGAAAAGACCAGTGTTCCAGCTCAGCAGTCAGGTGGGAGGAGTTTTTTTGTTCTATTCAAGTCTTCAGCTGATTGAGTGAGGCCCACCCACATTAGAGAGGGCAATCTGCTTTATTCCGTCTACAGATTCAAATGTAAATCTCATCCAGAAACACCCTCACAGACACACCCAGAATAATGTTTGGCCCAATGTCTGGGCACCTTGTGGCCCAGTCAAGTTGACACATAAAAATAAGCATCACAGATATAGATATAAATGTATGATATTGATAATATAGATGATGTTGGCCCGGTCCCATCAGTGTGCACTTATGAGAGTGTTCTGGGGCTCCCATGAGTGTCTCCAGATGGGGTTACTTCTGCTGACCTAAATTCTTCTGAAGGTTTCCTCCAAAGTTATGTTATTTTGATCCAAAGCACAATGGTATAATATTGCTTTCCTACAGTGACCCTCAGAGAAGGGGAGAAAAGTAAAATTTGTAAAAGTTGGGACTATCCCAACTATGATGAGAGGCTCAGAGAAAAGTGAACTTTTTCGGGGCCTCTGCCTAGAGTTGTACACAGAGGTGCTTGGCCAAAGGGAAACCAAACCCCTACTCCTCTCACCAAGCCTGGAGGAGGGACCGTTTTTTGATTGGTCTGCCAAGACGGACGCCTTTTTCTGATTGGTCTGCGGAGACCAATGATTCTGTATAGCCTTGGGCAAATCACTCTTCCTAGTAGGGGAGGGCTTTTTGTAGCAGCCCCCTGTCCCCACCTGGGGAGTGGGATATAGCTTGGCTTTACTTTGCTCTCCTTTAAAATGGGACTAGTAATCCCCAAGGGCGAGTGTTTTTGGAATGCCCAGCTCCGTGTTTGAAACAGCAGTCACCGCTCAGTACACAGCAGGTGCAACGGGAGGAGGGCGGGCTGGTGAGCTGATGCCGCTGAGGGAGGCCGTTAAGGTGGTTACGGCTTGTCCTCGGGAGGGGCACAGCCTCCTAGGTTCGACTCCCAGCTAAACGCCTTACGGTTGTATGGCCTTGCACACTACTCTAAGTCTCAATTTTTGAGCTGGTAAAATGGGGTTGTTTGGGGATTAAACTAGATATGCAGGTGACAGACTAACATAGTATTTAACACGAAGTAAGTCCTTCAGACACTTTCAAATCTAAAACACAGTGTATTGATTCTTTAACAGCTCCTGCACATCTTAAGGCAACACGTATTCCAGACTTACTGGAACAAGGGTGAGACCCTGTTTTAAAGGAACCCCTGGGGACTTCCCTGGTGGCACAGTGGTTAAGAATCCGCCTGCCAAGGCAGGGGACACGGGTTCAAGCCCTGGTCCAGGAAGATCCCACATGCCGTGGAGCAACTAAGCCCGCGTGCCACAACTACTGAAGCCCATGCTCTCTAGAGCCCGTGTTCTGCAACAAGAGAAGCCACCGCAATGAGAAGCCCGCGCACCACAACGAAGAGTAGCCCTAGCTCGCTGCAGCTAGAGAAAGCCCGCGCGCAGCAACGAAGACCCAATGCAGCCAAAAATAAATTAATTAAATTAATTTAAAAATAAAATAAAATAAAGGAACCCCTGGTCAAAAATCAGGAGACGTACCCTGCTCCTTGCCAGACCCCAAATTAACTAACAGATTCTTATTAGGTAGCAAGTGAAAAGATTCAGAATTCTAAGAAACAGGGATCAGGCTGAACGGATTTTCAACAAACTCTTAAATTGCATGTCTCCTCAAGACATCATTAGGTAAAATTACTCAGTCTTCTGCTGGTAAGACAGCTTGTCTTGAAAAATTTCAAAGGTCCACGTTGATCTGGAGAATCCTCCTCTGAGGAGGTTGGCAGAGAAATAGGTCATCTAAGGTCACGCTCCTTGGACACAACCTCAGAACAATTTCTCTCTCTACAAGATGACCAGCTGGCATTACCAATAATGAGGATGACTGACAGAGATGACACCAAATTACAGCCCTTCCCTTCCCATTTGGCACAGAGAGGCACTTCCTCCTTCAATAAACAGAAATGTTACAAAGTAATCAGCATGCCAGAATTATCATTACATCGAGTAAGATGTATAGAGGGATGATTTCTTTCACTCCCCTTCTTCTACCGTATGTAAGTGATCTAGTGGGCATAGAATGGTCTCAGCTTGAAGTCCCATGTGCACCTGATGGCAGGTTACCAAGGCTGCATGTTCACCTTGCAGAGGAAGGAAGCATTGTAACTTTGCAGCTGACCTAGCAGGATTGTCACAGGGTTCCTGTCATGAGACCAGACATATTAACGCTCCACAGTGACTCTGATGTGTGGTCACGGTTGAGACCAACAGGTTAAAGTCTCTTGGATGCTCAGGATGGTTTCATTCCTTCCTAACATGGGCCGTGTCCTCATTTAACCAAGTTCCTTGCTAGTCTCTGTCACATAGACATTCTGTCCCTTCTAAGAAACTGTGACCTCCATGGGGCCAGATGGCCTCGTTCCTCTGGGCTCCAGGTGTCTGGTATTTACCCTAGAGCAGAGCTGGAGCCCCCACGGTTATGTAAGCCAGGGGCACCTCCAAACATGACATTAGCTAGAGAATATTTGCTCAGCAAGTTAACAGTGTAAATAAGATTAGAGGGCGGCAAGGAGTGGGTTTAAATGTTAAAATGCCTGAGAACAGACTGTGCTTGAGCATCTTAAAAGCATCCATTAATACTTAAGTAATTTAAAATTACTTGTACATGCATCATACCTACTCCACCAGGCTGTGCTTTACTAACTTACATATATTTGTATATATAGCTGGAATAAGAAAGCAGCTGCTTTTCCACTGTTCAAGGATCCACACTTTTCATTTGTATCTCAAACATCCTCAGCGTACCAGCCAGCCTATGGATCCCAATGAAATGACATGACTGCTACTGCCCACGTCTTGGAAACCCCGAACTCCCATTGTTCATATAGTACCTTCCATGGTCCCCCCACCTATGTATGGAATTCACAGAGAGTGCTTACATCCATCTGTGAATCAGCTTAGGGACACTGCTTTCACTGCCTCTGCCCTCCTTGCTCAGCCTCCAAGGGCCCCTGCCACCCGCTGCTCTGACCTCCGCCACCCTGCCTTGGCCTGTGTTGTTTTCGGCTGTGGGCACCTGTGGACCCTGCTTCCCAAAACCACATTCCTGCCTTTGACCTGGACCCTTTCCAAAGGACTTCTGTCTGGCCAAGGTTCAGCTAATTCACCCCGGCCACCACCAGTGCTATCAGTCAGCACAGGACCGTGACAGCTTCACACTCTCCTGTAAATTAGAAAGGAAAACATTCACTCTCTGTATGTCCCCTTCCAATGGGGGTCCCACAGCATGGTTGCTTGGCCCTCGGATTATTACAAGGTTTATTGCAACACCTGTCAGTTTACACACTCAGCTCCTATTCGTCAAGGAATGCACAAATGCCACCGGGACATCAGGGATGGGAGGATTTCACACCCAGACACCATGCTGCCTGTTCCAGAAACATCTACTGTTTCTGGAAGGAGAAACAGTACTCTAAACTGCAGGCAGACCCTGCTGTTGGGTCCGGCTGGCTGGGCCATATTTATCCTTTTATTCCAAATACTAAATTCTCCCTTGAGGAATCTGCTTTTCTCTCTGCTCCCCACCCATCTCCCACCACCTAACCCCTCCAAATATGTCCACACACATTCGAATCCCCTGGGAGACACCATTCAGGCAGCAAGTCACCCTCATGTTAATCAGTTGGTGCAAATAGACTTGGGGGGGTGGAGTGGGTAGGCTGGGGGCAAAAGAAGGTGGGGCGATACCTAGCACATTCCACAGCTGAATAAATATTTAGTAATCTTGGATTTTAGCTAGCCAGGACCCTTGTTATTTATGAATTCATTTTAGCATTTTCTTCAATTAGTCTATATCAGGGAGGTCATGCACTTTAGAAGTTTATCTACTTATAAACTTCTAACCTGGGAGCACTAATAGAAAAACCCAAGAGTGTTGGGATAAAATTTTGAAAAATTAAGGTGTATATTTTCCACTGAGAAAATAATTTTTAAAGCTGAAAATGATGAGAAATGACAAGCACTTGCATGTGAGATTATTTATTTAGTACAAATAATCCCAAAGCCCAGAGACTGAATAATACAATATGTAACATAATAATATAATACTTCTCTGCCTGTTTTTCTAAAGGCTCTTAATTCCAAGTTTACTCTGATTTCCCAACTCTGTATTTAGAGAGCAGTTCCAAGAGAACTGTGGAAAAATAAATAGTGAGAGATTAAAACATTTTAGGTCGAAGTCTTTGAGCACCACCTACGCCCCATTTCTTCCCCCTAAAGAAAGCTTTTCTAGAGTGCTTAAGAAGTCAGGAAAAGAGCTACCCAGGCTTTGATTCTTTGGTTCTTCCAGCTACAGTCTTGCCCTTCAGATTTTATATTTGCCTTTGGTTTCAACTATCACCCATACGAAAATGACACTTTGATTTCCATCTCCAACTCTGATCTCTGTTGAAAGCTGGATATGCAACTCTCCAGAGCCACACCTAGTCCTTTCCCCCTTCATCTAAAACACAAGGTCTAAAACCAAATCCACTCATTTCTTTTTTCTCAAACTATGTCTGCTTCCGGACTTGTCCATTTCAGTCAATCGTTCTATATTGTAAGTTCAGTTACTGTATGAAAACTTTTCAAAGGATTGGGAGGCTTTAAATATTTTTCAAAAAACTGGAGCCTTTTTTAAAAAGTTGGTTTTTCCCCTAGCCCTGAGCTGGAAGTGTTTCCATTTCTCTCATTTCTGAGGGAAGGAACAAAGCTGAACGGCCAGCAGACATGCATGGTGGCTGCCGGAGAAAGCGTGAAGGAAGGCGGCCACCATCTCTGTTGGCTGAGATGATGAGTGAGCAAGGAGTCCAGCACCAGCTGCCATTTCAGAGTAAGGTCAGTGGCCTAAAGCCATTGCTCCCACATTCCCAGCATCCTAGGAGAGCAGGAGGTGGGTGTGGTACCTCTCCTGGATGTGATGCAGTGTTTCCAGCCAGCACGGCCCCGTGCAGACGGGCACTAAGAATGCAGATGATGTCACAAGCACAGCTGCTGCCGTGTCCACCCTGGGGTTTTCCTCACAGCCTGGCTTATGCCTGGTACTGTAGCTGACTGGGCCTGAGCACGTTCTGTTGAAGTCTGAGCACATTCTGTGCTTCCTGATCTTCTCCAGGCCATGCCTTGCTTCTCCCACCTATTTACTCCCAAGAGGGAGGCTGCAGCTGCCGTTGCTTACAGCCTGTTTCCATGGTCTCTTTCCAGGCCAGTGTCAAGAGCGGGAATGTGGACTGACAGCTGACCCTGGCTGGCTCTTTGTCTTCGTGTAGAATGGAACATATCAGGGGGCAGCTGAACTATCTTAACTTTTCTTTTTATGTTATTCTCCCAACTTACAAATTTCTCTTAGTGGCTGAAAGCACAGACTCTGTCGCCAGGCTTTCTGGGTTCAGATACTGTCTCCACCATTTTACAAGTTGTGTGAAAATTGGGCAGATCACTTAACCTCTCTATGCCTCAGTTTCCTCATCTATTAGAAGCAGATAATAATGGTACTTTTAGAATGATTAAGGGAATTAAATGAATTAATATATGTAAAGAACTTAGGAGAGTGCTTGACCTATAATAAATGCTACCTATTACAATTGGATTACTGAAAAGATGTTCACTCCACAGCAGTGATCTGTATCATGATTGAAATTCTATCATTTCTAAGAGAGGTGTTTATTAATAGTAGCAAACATTTGTTAAACACTTTACAATTTTAAGGCAGGACATTCACTATTTCACTAAATCCTGTGAAACAGACAAAGCAGAGGTTTTTGTTATACTCATAGAGGAAGCTCAGAGAGTTTTAATAGCTTGTCTAAGATCACAGAGTTTATAAGTACAGAGTTGAAACTTAAATTTAAGGCCATTTGACTCCAAATTTCATACTCTTTCTACTATATCAAGCTGCCTCAATTTTTTTTTAAGACTTTTTTTTTGATGTGAACCATTTTTAAAGTCTTTATTGAATTTGTTACAATATTGCTTCTGTTTCATGTTTTGGTTTTTTGGCCGTGAGGCATGTGGGATCTTAGCTCCCTGGCGAGGGATCGAACCTGTACCCCCTGCATTGGAAGGCAAAGTCTTAACCACTGGACTGCCAGGGAAGTCCTTCAAGCCACCTCAATTTTTATTGATATGTTCCATCAATATTTGCTGAGTAAGGACTTGGTACTAGAACAGGTGAAATGAAATTAGGTGTGATGAAGAAACGGCCACCAAGAAAAAGACAAGTAGACAAACTGACGTACAGCCCTTCACACAAGAGCTGTCCTCCTCAAATGTATAAAATTTGTTACAAGTTGAATAATGGATTGGATCCACTTACTATTTAAAGAATCTTTTCTAAGAAGGTGCCCTCCTGAATCAGTCAGGGTTTGGTCAGAAAATCATTCTAAATATTTTAGCAGGAAGGGATTTAATAGTAGGAACTATGTGCCTATAAAACTATTAGAAGAGCTTAAGGTGTGAAAGTCACAGAGATCCTCTGCTGCTTTTAGGAGATCACAGAGAGCTTCTAGCAGGCTCTTTAGAAAACAAGCAAATCACAAGAACTCACTGGGAAGCCGCTGCAAACCTCACTCACAACTTTCCATAGTCTGCCTACAGCTTCCAGAGGGAAGTAATGCCTGATTCTCTTCTGCTATGGAAATCTCATATCAGTGCCTTTCACTGGCTGCATCTGAAGAAGAACTCTACTAGCAAAGGAGTCTGGGAAGTGTAGTTTCTAGGCTTCCAGCTCCTTACTAAGGGAACAAGATTAGAAGGGCAAGATATTGCTGGGTACCTATAAATACTATACAGTACTCCTCCCACTGACTTGTAAAATGCCTAATGATGGGGATGATTTTCTTCTTCAGGTTGAGGAAACTAGTAATGTTTAATGGAGACAGGTGTCACATTGTCTAGCCCCACCCACATAAAAGAGCTGAAAGTTTTTCCTTGTCACCATCTTAATGGCATTCAAACCCTGACAGATGCTCTTTGAGGGTATTGCTTTTAGACAGTTGGGTCCATATAAAGGAGGAAGTCCATCTGAGTCTCAGAAGATCTTGGGATTTGGGATGTTGTCACTTGTGTTAGATGATAAATACTTCGGGCGATTTGCAAGCCGAGGTCAGGGGAAAGCCCTCACGCTGTGCGTCACTCACGTGGCTTCTCAGCCCCGGTGGTGGGTCGTAGTCCCTGGAATGGCGATCTGGAAACAAGCCCCTGATCTCTGTGCCGTTTGTGCTGATCTTTCTACATGCTGATTCTTTCCTCCCTACAAGGTGCTTTGGTCCAGTCCCCAGCCTTCAGGAGCACGTGCCGCATCCCATTCTCCTCCCTCCTCCCAACCCTGGTCCAATGTGAGCCTCATGGATAGGGGTCATTAGCTAGGGTCCCTCTCTCTCTCTCTCTCTTCCCTCCAACTCCAAGTTAACACAGTGCCGATTTCCTTTCAGTTCCCAAGGGCTTTTCCTCTCTGGACCAAACCTGCTCTAACAAATAAAAAATGTTGGCTTTCAAGACAATTGTTTCTGGTATGGGCTGCAAGAGCTTACTTTGGAAGTCAAAACCTGCACATCAAATACTTCCCTCTAAAAATATTTCCCAAAACAGACACACACATATACAGTCACTTGATTTATGACAGAGGCATGATTCAATGAGGAAAAGATGACCTTTTTCATCAGTCATGTTGGAACAATTAGACATCTATGTGAAAAAATTAACCTTGACCTTACCTCACACTAAAATATTAATTCAGGATTGACAATAGCCTTAAGTGTGAAATAAATTAATAAATACCCTAAAAGAAAACGTAGAAGAGTATCTTCATGACCTTGGCACAGGACACAATTTTTAAAAGTCAGAGCAAAAAATGGACTAACCACAAAAGAAAAAGCTAAAAAATTAGAGTTCATTAAAATTAAGGACTTATATTCTTCAAAAGGCACCAGTAAGAGAGTGTAAATGTAAGCCACAGACTGGAAGAAGATATGTGCAATACATATGTCTGACAAAAGATTGACATCCATAATATGTAAAGAATTCCTATGAATCAATAAGAAAAAGAAAGATAACTAAATTTAAATATACACAGAGAGAGAGACTTGAACAGGTACTATGAAAAAGAGAATGTATAAAGGGCCAATAACCATATGGAAAAGTCTTCAATATTATTAGTCATCAGGATAGTACAAATTAAAACCACAGTGAAATACCATTGCACACTTACCAGAATACAAAATTTTTTTTAAATTGACAAAACCAAGTGTTGACAAGATTGTGAGCAAGTGGAACTCTCATACATTGCTGCTGGGAGTATAAATGCAATCACTTTGGAAACTCCTTGTCAATGTCTAGTTAAGCTAACCATACATTGTTTTCCTAGATATATGCCCAAGAGAAGTAAGTGTTTACATCCAAGAAAAACATTCACAAGAAAGTCCTTAGAAGTTTTATTCATAATAGTCAGAAACCAGAAATAACTCAAATATCATCAACAATAGAATGGATAAATAAATGTGATATATATGATACAGTTATATATGATATATATATCACAAGACATCAAACGGGTATATAAAACAACATTTTAACAATTTAATGTAAGTGAACAAGAAATGGATTATATATATATATAAAACTCAGCAATAAAAAAAGAATGAACTACTGCTCTATCAAACAACATAGACAAACCTCAAAGACATTATGTTGAGTGAAAGAAGCCACCAAAAAAGAGTGTATTCTCTCAGACTGCATTTATATGAAGTTCAGGAACAGGCAAACAGTTCTATGGTGATAGAAGTTAGTATGGAGTTTAACTCTTGAGAGTGGGTGGGTGCTGACCAGGAAAGGGCCAAGGGACCCTTCTGAAGTGTGTGGGAATGTTTATGTCTTGATCTGGGTGGTGGTTACATGCATATATACATTTGCAAAAATCCACTGAATTGTGTTCTTGAGATGAGTGCACTTACTGTAGGCATGTTATACCTCAACTTAATAAGAAAGGGAAAAGGTCCTATTTAGGAAATTTAAAAGATAAACATCAAATATTTCTGTCTCTTTTTTTCTTCTTAGAACAATTTAAATTCTTCCCCAAGAAACGTGTATACCTCTGACTGACTTGGGGAAGGGCCACAAACGAGAGAGTCTGGAAAAGAAAAGAGCACACATTTGTTTTTGTTGCTGTTTCATTTTTCTTTTGCCTTTTGCTACCTATGGAGAGACATATATGCTCCAGGATTGGGGGTGGAAGGGAGAAAGAAGAAAGCACCACCAGTCAGGCTGCCCCCTAGAGCCCTCATATCCAGCATCATGGTGTACACACACAATAGTAAATAAACATTTGCTAATTTTCTGATTGAGTCTTTCTAGGCAGACAAAATATACAAACAGCTTATGCAGCTCAATAACAAAAAAACAAACAACCCAGTCAAAAATTGGGCAGAAGAGCTAAACAGACATTTCACCAAAGAAAACATACAGATGGCCAAGAGGCACATGAAAAGAGGCTCAACATCACTAATTATTAGAGAAATGCAAATCAGAACTACAATGAGATATCACCTCACACTGGTCAGAATGGCCATCATCAAAACATCTACAAACAATAAATGCTGGAGACGGTGTGGAGAAAAGGGAACCCTCTTGCACTGTTGGTGGGAATGTAAACTGATACAACCACTATGGAGAACAGTATGGAGGTTCCTTGAAAACCTAAAAATAGAACTACCATTATGACCCAGCAATCCCACTACAGGGCATATACCCTGAGAAAACCATAATTCAAAAAGACACATGTACCCCAATGTTCATTGTAGCACTATCTACAATAGCCAGGACATGGAAACAACCTAAACGTCCATCGACAGATGAATGGATAAAGAAGATGTGGTACATATATATAATGGAATATTACTCAGCCATAAAAAGAAATGAAATTGGGTTATTTGTAGAGATGTGGATGGACCTAGAGTCTGTCTTACAGAGTGAAGTAAGTCAGAAAGAGAAAAACAAATATCATATATTAATGCATATATGTGGAATCTAGAAAAATGGTACTGATGAACCTATTTGCAGAGCAGGAATAGAAATGCAGACGTAGAGAATGGACGTGTGGTCACGGGGGGGGAAAGGGAGGGTGGGACGAATTGGGAGATTAGACATACACTATCATGTCTAAAATAGATCGTTAGTGGGAACCTGCTGTATAGCACAGGGAGCTCAGCTCGGTGCTCTGTGATGACCTAGATGGGTGGGATGGGGGGTGGTGGTCCAGGAGGGAAGGGATATATGTATACATATAACTGATTCACTTCAATGTACAGCAGAAACTAACACAATATTGTAAAACAATTACACTCCAATAAAAAAAAGTGAAAAAAATTTTTTTAAAAATTAATGACAAACAGAGAAGAAGAAGAAAAAAAAGCCCAAAGAAACAAGTCTGATTGTGTGAAGGTACACAGGCTTATTTCACAAGATGCCCTTGGGTGGATTTCCCCCTTTGATGCAGAGCTGGACGTTGTGCCCAGAGTAGCCCCTCACTCTTAGGTTAGCTTCGAGTGGGTCAGGATAGGTCTCCTGTTGGAGACTCTGGGCTCAACTGATTCTTGCTGCTCTAGCCTGGGAAAGTCCCTTTTATTTAAAATTTCCTGGCAGGCCTCCCACTCCCCCTCCTGCTCTGCTTGGTGGCCTCTGGGTAAATTAGACATTGTACATTTGAACAAGCCGGCATCAGCAGGCAAGCTTATCTCAGTCTGGCTACAGACTTAAAAGTACCTGCACTTTACATTTTGGGCAATCCATCCTTTGTCAATAGAAATGAACATCCCTTCCCATGAACTCCTAATAAATATCTGGAAGATTTCAAGGAATGAACCTTGGCTGACCCACTCGTGCACATCTTTGAAATCCCTCCCTTCCGCACTTTCTGTGGAGCTGGGCTAGTGGTCTGAAAACCCTTGAACACTTTTGTGAACCATAAATTCAGGGAACTGTGAGTTTGGGGATTTGAGGAACAGATTTCGGGAAGTAGCAAGGAATAATCATGTTTTGGGTCATTTCATCATGGTCCATTCCCAAGAGATTACATATGTTCTCTGCCTGTATCCCTACAGATCTGCATTTCCTGTTGGAAGGAAAGAAACCAAGTCAGTATTCAGTTTGCAAATGATACTAATCAAAATTTATTTTAAGCGACAACTCTTGGTAATGTGGGGATAGCTCCATCTTTCACAGAAGATCGATTCTGTCTGTTTGAATGTGCGTGTAAAACAATGTATGTCTTCTCTGCATAAAGAATCATCTCATAAATACATATTCCTTTCCTATATGGCACATCTTTTCAGCCCTTGTTATGTGTGCATTCAGAGGAACACCAAGCAGTAACTTTGAGCAGCATGACCAAGTTCGTGTTATTTTAAGAATCTAAGGGTTTGACCTCAGTTCAGAGTCACACTGAAAATGGATAGGTTTTATGTCTTGCAATTGTAAAATGGGAATTCTTTGCTTGATGAGTTTATTTCACCGTTGCTATGGGATGGAATAAGTGACGATAGTGATAATTAGGGAGAGAATCATTCATTTTTCTCCATGTAGAATTTACAGAATCTGCAGGGTTTGGGTTCTAGCCTAGAAGTAGAATCCTCTGGTGCTTGAACTTGTTTATTTTGGTCAAAAATGTGACTACAGGGGAAAAAGGATTAGAACATTCTTTGAACGACTTCCAAAAGCATCTTAGACATCAAAAGGATTATACGAAGCAACATTTTACTGATTTAATGTAAATGAACCAGAAATAGATATACTGCATTTCCTTTAGAGGTACACAGGGCTTCAAATTAAAGGGGAAATGCTTACAGATAGGATTTCTGACTTTATTAAATCACAAATGTTTCTAAGACCAATCCTGTTCTGGATAAGATTAAAACAGAATTGCTTGTTTTTCCTAAAAAATAGTAATCTGTTATATTTTTAACTCATAGAATTCCATATTAGCTAACAGTGTTTAAATACAAATCATCTCTACCCATCATTGAAAATGCTGAGGCTCCCATGGCAACAATAGATTTCATTTTTTTCATGCTGAATAGCGACATTGTAGCAACTCTGAAGAACAAAGACTGAAATGTGGCTATCAGCAGAAATTCCAAGGATGTGTCAAGGTGGAGGTCGCAAGCTCATGGCCCATGGCTGAATCTATTCTGCACTCATGAATTATTTAGCCCAGAGAGCATTCAAAATGTTTTTGAATTATTTGCCAGCATTGAAATAATCTGCTGATGGGATCAAAAAGTCAAGATTTCTGGTTTCTCTGGACAAGTAGAAAATCTGGTGCCAGGAACCTTGATTGCCCCCTGGCCGCATCGGCAGGAGCTGAAGCCAGGCTGCCTTTTCAGAAAGCGAGTTCTCCGGTTTGCCACAGTCTCTCCTGAGCTGCTTCAAGCAGCCACATCACCTGGCCCATCTAGGCTTTGAATGTGAACCAAACTGAAGAATAGAAGTAGAATGCAACAGCCCCTGAAAACTGCATCCTTCTTAAAAAGATACACAGCACTTCTGCTCTATGCTCTTTAAATACCAACTTATTCAAGGTTATTTTGAGTAATTCTCAAATGCAGGTTCTTTCCTTTACTGACCCTCAATCCCAGATCTCCCAGTTTACTGTTCGTAGACCCTCCATGGAAGAGGCAGGAGAACCACAGGGAGCCATGTCTCTGGTCAGGACTTTAGCTCGATTCAGCCAATAAAAGAGATGGCCCTTGAGACCAAAATTGAACTATGGCATTAACTATGACAATTATTTCTCCAAGTTCTAGCCTCAGCCACTGAGAATTGGGAGCTACATATTCCACTGGGTTATTTAATTATTGCCTGGAATCTTTGGTAAACACAAGATAACAATTGATTCTGTTGGTCCAAGTTTTTAATTGATTTAGACATTGTCCTAAGGAGGGCAAGATAATGGGGTCAAGAATGGCATGGACCACTTACCTATTATGACCACAGACAATACCCTTAAATCAAGCCAACCACCTTGCCTAAGTAAATTGCTTATTATAAGGAAAGAAGTGGTTAGAAAGTGTACCTGAATCACTATGCAAACCCATCATCATTATGAATAAATAACTAAAAACACACTTGTAAGCAGAGAGGTGTCATTTATACTTGCTTCATAACCTTGATTTGAGTCAAATGGCTAAAACTATGCAATATGTCCAGTTATAACTCATAAGGCAGCCACTAATTACATCCTAGAATCAGTCCACATAATAGAAGGATGACACAACCCCAGGGTTATGACTTACAGCACTTAGGTCAAGCTGACACTTGATTTCAGTAGAACCTGGAGGTAAAAACAAAAAGTCGATGCCCAGAGTTTGCCAAGATTCACCTTCCTGGCATGACAAGAGTCAGCATTCAGTCCCAAACTCCTTTCTCTCCAACTAAAACTGATGCAGACAAGACTCACCATCAGCCCTGCCATGAGAGGATACAGTTATCTCCTCTGCTTGTGCTTCTTCTCGATCTTTTTTGTGTTCAAATCTTACCACTACTGCTCCTCAAACAATTCTTTGGAATTGCCTCTTCTCTCCATTGTGCAAAACTCAGCTGAGGGGCAGACCTTGTTGTCCCTTGTTGATGAGAATCCCGGGGGCAGGGCAAAAAATTTGGTGTGGAAGTGAGTCCCTAAGGAGATAGGTAGCTGTGATTTGCCGTCATAATTGATGACATCTGTTTGTTTCCCCACTCCAAATTTATTCAAGAAATATTTATTGACTATGTATTCCAGGCCAGATAGAATTCCTGAGCTATGGCATTTAAATTAGTTCATCAGCTATTTCTTGATATCTCTGGGGATGGAAAATGAAACCCTCACTCTGCAACCCTTGTTAGTACATGATCTTCCACTTAGTGATATACTTTCTCATGACTAGTCAAAAATTTTCCTACTTATTCACAGCATATCTGTTGACTTAACAATACTCATTGTTTTATATATATTTTTTCTGTTCCTGAAAATACTTTTCAAGAACATATCATAGGTAGCAATCAAGTCACCATTTGGATGCCCTTTCATTTTCTTTCAAATGATTTAAATCCTTTTAGTAGGAATATTTTTGGTAGGTATCTTGTCCCCTAATGGAGAAATAAGATAATTCTTTTGTTATGTTAAAAACACTTTGTTCCACACAGATATGCAAACTTGTTCCTTTGTTGTTACCAATCTGTGATGTGTGAGCTGGGCATATTTCAGGGATGATGTTTTCATTGTCAGCTCTCCCAGTCTATCTCAGTAGTTACTGTACTTGTCCAGAGTTAAAGAAGAATCTACATAAGACAGAGGTTCCAACCAGTTAAACTACCAGCTGAGGAGTCAGATAACAAAGCACAACTGTAATGGTGTCAGGGACCATGACAGGGACATTATAGCATCATGCTGCTGCATGTGACTCTGCCTCCTCATGATAGGCTGACAGAGCCTGACTTTTTTTTTTTTAACTTTATCTTATTTTATTTTTTTAACATCTTTGTTGGAGTACAATTGCTTTACAATGGTGTGTTAGTTTCTGCTTTATAACAAAGTGAATCAGCTATACATATACATATATCCCCATATCTCCTCCCTCTTGCGTCTCCCTCCCACCCTCCCTATCCCACCCCTCTAGGTGGTCACAAAGCACTGAGCTGATCTCCCTGTGCTATGCAGCTGCTTCCCGCTAGCTATCTAGTTTACATTTGGTAGTGTATATATGTCTCTGCCACTCTCTCACTTCATCCCAGCTTACCCTTCCCCCTTCCCATGTACTCAAGTCCATTCTCTACGTCTGCGTCTTTATTCCTGTCGTGCCCCTAGGTTCTTCAGAACCTTTTTTTTTTTTTAGATTCCATATATATGTGTTAGCATACGGTATTTGTTTTTCTCTTTCTGATTTACTTCACTCTGTATGACAGACTCTAGGTCCATCCACCTCACTACAAGTAACTCAATTTCATTTCTTTTTATGGCTGAGTAATATTCCATTGTATATATGTGCCACACCTTCTTTATCCATTCATCTGTCGATGGACACTTAGGTTGCTTCCATGTCCTGGCTATTGTAAATAAAGCTGCAATGAGCATTGTGGTACATGACTCTTTTTGAATTATGGTTTTTTCCAGGTATATGCCCAGTAGTGGGATTGCTGGGTCATATGGTAGTTCTATTTTTAGTTTTTAAGGAACCTCCATACTGTTCTCCATAGTGGCTGTATCAATTTACATTCCCACCAACAGTGCAAGAGGGTTCCCTTTTCTCCACACCCTCTCCAGCATTTATTGTTTGTAGATTTTTTGATGATGGCCATTCTGACTGGTGTGAAGTGATACCTCATGGTAGTTTTGATTTGCATTTCTCTAATGATTAATGATGTTGAGCATCCTTTCATGTGTTTGTTGGCAATCTGTATATCTTCTTTGGAGAAATGTCTATTTAGGTCTTCTGCCCATTTTTGGATTAGGTTGTGTGGTTTTTTGATATTGAGCTGATGAGCTACTTGTGAATTTTGGAGATTAATCCTTTGTCAGTTGCTTCATTTGCAAATATTTTCTCCCATTCTGAGGGTTGTCTTTTCGTCTTATTTATGTTTTTCTTTGCTTTGCAAAAGCTTTTAAGTTTCATTAGGTCCTATTTGTTTATTTTTATTTTTATTTCCATTCCTCTAGGAGGTGGATCAAAAAGGATCTTGATGTGATTTATGTCATAGAGTGTTCTGCCTATGTTTTCCTCTAAGAGTTTTATTGTGGACAGAGCCTGACTTTAATGATGCCCCTTGGTGTCCATAGGACTTTCCAACAAAGACACCTTGCAGGGCCCTCCTGGAACTCAAGTGCAGATGGAGAAAAAAAGAAAATTGCAGGAGATGTTGGACACCAGAAACTTGGACACACAAGAAAGACTAAGAGAAACATGAGAGAAGAAAATTCTTTTACTCTACTCTCAGGATGGATGCTTGGTTACTTTGAGATGCAGCGTGTTGACATGGGAACTGATGTACTGCAATGTTATAGTGAAAGCTAATTACTATCAATTTTGGTTAAAGATGAACCTTATAGAGAAATGAGATACATAGAATATTGATAGAATATTGACACGTGATTGAGTGGAGAAGTAAGTATCTATTAATTTGGACTGCAAACTCAATAATCACTTATCCTTGTTTTCATGAACGTACATTTTGCTAAAAAAGTCACGTGATAGTGCAATAGAGACAAATATG
The DNA here is from genome assembly GCF_965194825.1 of Balaenoptera physalus. Classification (NCBI taxonomy): domain Eukaryota; kingdom Metazoa; phylum Chordata; class Mammalia; order Artiodactyla; family Balaenopteridae; genus Balaenoptera; species Balaenoptera physalus. The sequence goes on along the minus strand of NC_138890.1, from coordinate 119,486,727 downwards.
CAGGTGAGAGGCCCCGGAAGCAATTTCCATACCACAGCGTGAAGAAGAAGAACACATTAAGCGTATTTCAGCTCTGCAGTCTGCATCCCCAGCTTCAGCTCTGCGCAATACTCTGGCTAGCTACCAATAACTAGACTTAATTTTTACCCTTGAGTATAAATTAGTCCACCACACCGACTGCAGGACTCCAGAGTTCAGCTCAGACTCAGCTTGCCTGAGCCCCACCATGCACTACAGCCAGGTCTCTCAAGCCCACCAGCTAATTAAGCTCACTTCCTGAAGGGAGAATTCCAAATGTGCGGTGGTTGTGAAACAAATATAAGTGAGATGCTACTGAGATGTTAGGTAAGAGGAAGGGTCTTACCTTCTCTAGAAGTCTGATATGGTTTATAATTTTGTTTAAGTATATATTTCTTGAACACATGAGGGGTGTAACTCCTGTCTAAAACACAGCAATTATATTAAGTCTTTATCTTTTATTGGAAAACGCTGTCAAAGGAAAGAATTGTGTTTATCTGACTCAGCCAAAGAAAATGTTCAACCCCAAACTGTTTCAGAAGCGTTAGGCCGGTTCATGTGAAATATAATTAAATTAATGACTCATTTTTATTGAGAGGAAACTAAGACACCATCCTGCTATTGTTACCTTTCTTGCATACTGGGAAATTCAAGAATAGAATTATAGTCGGAACAGAAAAAATTATATGGAGAAAACCTCAGTAACCAGCAAGACACTTTAAAAATCATCTGAAACATTGCTGTTAGGAAATAGTGTAGAAAAAAAGGGTCATCAACAAAATAAGGGTCAGGGATTTGGGGAAAACATCAACCACTTTGCGTTGGTACAATTTCACACTAGCTATCATGTGAAATGTGAGGATGGCTCTGTTCTTGTGACAGCTTCATAAGGAAATACCAACACATGACTGAATGCTAAAATTGATCAGGAAGACACCAGTGACTTGGGGTCAGCTGGAGGGGAGAATTAAATGGCAGCCTACAAAAGCTCAGTAAACGTCATTCCAAACAAGAAGTCTAAATGGGGAAAGGACCCAGTGAGCCTTTCTGCACAGAGCTGAAAAAGGGGAACTTGTACAGGGAAAGGAAAGGTTAAATACAGCTTAGGTTTGATAAATTAGAGGAGACTGAAACCAGTAAATTTCAGCCATGTGAAAGGGGACAGTGGGGTGAATGGTAGCTTGCCTGTGAAACCTCACCTGGGGGTGATCTGATGAAAGCAAATGACACTACAAAATATTTAAGGAATTGATGCACAAAGAAAATTGAAAATGCATGGGTATACCTAGGTCAGAGGAGAGAAGGCTGATAAGTGGAGTTTTTGCAACTCCATAGGTACACCCCCCAGTATTGTCTATAGATTAAATTCATAGGTGTACCCTCAGGAGTATTATTTTGCAAATGTATGCACATGGAAGCACGAGGATGTCAGGAACTGAGAGGAGTCTGAGATTGTACCCTATTTACAAGCTATCAAGTTAGCCTGCTGGTTTCATGGATGCTGGCAGAGGACACCGAGAATCCTGGATCAGAGACATAGGACATTTTATTACTTACAGCAATAGCTAGAGCTAGAATATTGTCATTTTCTTGTGTCAGTTCCCTGAGCCCCAAGTCCCATGGGGGTGACAGGCGAAGGGCCAGGCTACACCTGCACACGCAGTGGGTTGTCTTGTGGGAAAAGGATCTTGAGCTTAGGAAATCTGGATCACTGGAGTGGGCTACAAACAAATCTTCCTCTTGCTCCAAAGGGAGATATTATTTCTATCTTCCAAGACTGATCTCTATACCAATATTGTGTTTGTGAGATTCATCCACATTGTTGCATGTAGTTTGGGATTATTTATTCTCGTTGCTGTATAGTATTCCATTTGTAAACATTCCACAGCTTATTTCTATCCATTCAACTGTTGATGGCCATCTGGATAATCTTCAGTTTGGGGTTATTATGAATAGTGTTGCTATGAACATGATAGTATGTCTTCTGATAAACAAACAAATGAATTTCTGTTGGGTACATCCTTATGGGTAGAATTGAGTGCGTCATATGTATGCTTATACTTAACTTTAATAGATGTTGCCAAATATTTTTCCAAAGTGGTTGCAAGAGTTTACACTCCTCAGAAGTATATGAGAGTTCTGATGGCTCCACATCCTTGCCAACACTTGATATTTTCCATCTTTTTTTATATTAGCCATCCTAGTGGCTATAAATGGCTATAAGTGAGTGTTAAGCTCAGTGTGCTTTAAACATGAAGCAATTTTATTTTTCTAGCCCGTGCTTTCAAACATGCTGTCAAACCCTACTTTCCCGTCACTTAATGGTATCTTGAGAAAAATCTCCTAACTTTTAGGTTCTTCTCAGTTATTAAAATTTAGTTTGGTTCAGTGTGAAATTTCAGTGTCTATCTGATTCAGAGCTCTTTCCCTTCTCCAGTCCAGACTTAGGCACCTTGTGGCTTAAGAGGCTTGGAGTAGAGAGGAGTGTGGTCTTCTATTTACAGACTACCCTCTCCTCCCTTGAATAGATTCTGGTTCTGGTTTGGGGGCAGGGAAGAGGGTAGAGTTTTATTAAATGCCTCCTTTTCGTTGTGTCTGCTTCTCTGGCTGTCACTGTTTAATGGGGAATATATCCAATGTCCCTAGTTCCTGGCACAGAGCTACAAAACCCCTTGGAATTTCCTGAGTGATAGGAATGTCTTTGTTATGCTAATGAGGAAACTCTCGTGGGTTCCTAGATTGCTTCAGGGTGGAGGTTGGTCCCCAGAAAGACCAAGAACGTGCTTAGGGAGTTGGAACTCTCAGCTGCCCTGACCTCTGGGGAGGTGAGAAGAGCTGGACATTGAGTTAAATCACAGGGCCAGTGATGTCATCAGTCATGTCTATGCAGTGAAGCCCCAGTAGAAATTCTGGATGCCAATGCTCAGTGGAGCTTCCTGGTTGGTGAACACACTGATGTGCTGGTAGGGTGATGTGTCCTGATTCTGTGAGGAGAGGGCATACAAGTTCTGTGTTTCCTCCCAGACCTCACACTATGTGTATCCTTTATAGTAAACCTATAGTCGTAAGTATAGTCCTTCCTTGAGTTCCATGAGTCATTCTAGTGAAGTATTGAACAGAGGGGGTTGTGGAAACCCCCAGTTTGCAGCCAGTTGGTCAAAATTATAGGTGGCTTGGGGACCCCATACGCAGCTGGTATCGGAAGTCAGGACAGTCTTGTTGGAGACCAAGCCCTTAAACCTCAGGTGTGTGATGCTGTGTCTGGTGATTAGCGTCATAACTGGATTGCAAGACACCGCAGCTGGAGCGGAAACAAAACAACCGAGTCATCACCAATCCTCTCCCTGGCCGGTGCCCAGAGGCGGGGTCGGTCGTGGAACTGCACGTGGAGTTCAGCAGAAGCTTGCGAGGCCTCCTATCACGTGAAAGCTCTAGCTCCAGCTTGACTGCACCCTCCTGCTCTCAACACAGCGGCCTGCCCATCAACTTGTTGCTGCTAGAATACCTTGGGCTGCACACAGCAGCCCTCTTAGGGGAGAAGCTGACAATGCAGGTCAGGTCCAGGTCCTGAGGCAGGAGATAGATGGGCCGCAAGTTGAACAGTTTCTCCTCTGTGGGCAGAAACTCCATAATAGCAGGATGATGGAGGAGGCTGGGCCCTGCCCAGATAAGAGATAAAAAGAACACATGTTCCTCATTTTCCAAGTCAAGGAGACCTTCTCAACTACACATGCACAGAAAGGCTCCTTGGAGGTCAAAAAGGGAGGGGGCGCCACCCCATAGTAAGTGATGTCAACTACCCATAGGCCTCTTCGCTAGAATCCATCTTGGCTAAGAGATGCGCGTGCACACGTGGGAGGATCCTGAGATATACCAAATACGGACTCCGAACCAGGCAAAGCAAGATGACTGGTCAAAGGAATCCCAGGAGAAATGCCCCATAAAAGTGATTCAAACTACCACGAGGGCACGACTCTCTCTCTCTGAGCCCGCCTATGTGTCTATCCATACGTACTGTACTCTTTTTCCTCCTAATAAACACTTTACTCGCTTCACTACTCTCCATCTCTATGTGGGAATTCATTTCTACACAGCCGACAGCCCAGGGCCTTGTCACTGGCCACTGGTCCCCAGTGGTCTGGTGGCTAGGATTCAGCCCTCTCACTGCCGCTGCCAGACCTCAGTCTCTGGCCGGGAACTGAAATCCTGCTTCAAGCTGCTGCAGGCCAAGGCCACCAGAGATCAGTCCCTTCCTCTGAGTCCATAATACCCCCAGGAAATTCACATGTGGGAATGCAGAGAGTTCCACAAACGCCCCTTCCTTCTACTTTGCCATCACTCTCCTGATGGCACAGGGGCAGGGCATTCAACCCATTGGCTAAGCCCATGTCCAATCTGGGATATGAAATGCCAGTCACCCCTTCTTGTAGGTACTCCAAAATCTTTACAAATAATTCCCTTGGGGCTTCCCCATTTCCCCACTTGGATAAGAAAGGGAAATAATGTCCCTGTCAAATACCCACCTGAAACAGGAGGGAAGGGAGCAGGGCACAACCTTTAAAAGAATGACATAAACATAGGACATGACAAAAACTGGTTAGAACCAACTAGGTTGAGATGGCAGAAGATTCGACTTCCAGTAGACCGTGAGCCTCATTATACACTGATTGTAATATATCAGCCAAAGGACACACCCACAGGTGCCATGACAGTTCTGAGGTCGACCATAAAAGGCTAAAAAGTGGGCGGTGGCCCAATTCCTGGAAATCTCCACCCCTTCCCCAAAATAGCTGGAATACTCCTTCCACTCATTAGCCTATGAAATTACCCACTCCTGTAAAAACTGACAACCCCATACCCTGATGCCTCTCGCCTTCTGAGACGGCCCACACTCTGTCTATGGAGTTTGTTTCTCTCTAAACAAATCCACTTCTTACCTATCACTTTGTCTCTCACTGAATTCTTTCTGCAACAAGACATCAAGAACCGGGGTTTTGTCCGGGTTCCAGTCCCAACCTGAGGTGCATGGTTTCACATCCCCACCCCCGCCAAATTTAGGTTTCCCACAACTCTCTTCCTGATCGCTTTATATGTGCTGTGGAGGGATTCTTGTCTGGTGTTAGCAGGGCTCGATCTGCTTGCTATGGGTAAAACCTGCAGGGAGGTGCCCACCTATGTGAGATCTCTCAGTAGAATGTTCTAGAATGAACTAGGGGTTCTTAGAGTCTCTTGTTTTCAGCTTTGGGCCTCAGCCATTATTCCTGAACAGAGTCCTCTTATGAATTAACAAACAAATAAACAAAAACAGGTCAGATCAATCAACAAATATATTTTGAGCACCTATTTCATGCACTAGACTATGGAATGAAAATGGTAAAAGAATCACGTGGTTAGTTGTGAGAGACCTCAGTAGGGAGGGTAAATATCTATAATAAGAGATGGGATTTGGAAATTGCAGATAGAGAGACCTGGTCCTCGCTGGGGACTAGATGTAATTCTACGTTGGTAGTTTATCCGGTTTTCTTTCTCTGCTTTCTCCATTGCAGCAGCACTAATTACAGGCAGGGGAAGGTGAATCCTGCATAACTAAATTGGATTATTTTTATTGTTTCCACAGGAACCACACCATGTGGGGAATGTTTGTTCAGGGACTATGCTGCGCTTGTATTCATTGTATTCAGTTGTCCACAAGAGTGATTGAATTTGATGTCCTATAACTTTAATACCATGAAATATGCCTAAAGTACATTGATTTTAAACAGGATATGAATTTCAAAACTCCTGAGCTTCCCACTTCGTCGTGTTCTGTCATGATTTTATTTAGTTGATCTCCACTCTTGATATCCCATTAAGCTTTTTTAAAATATAAAAGCCTGAAGGCCATTTGCAAACCTCTGCTGTTGGAATTGGGGTCTCAGCCTTTGCCTGGTGGCCATCCCCCTGCTGAGGAGTTTAATGCAGTGGTGTTTCTGTTCCATCACACTGCAGGTCCTGGGAGGGAACAGGGCAGCAGGCAGTGGAAAATCCTGGTTGGATCTGGGATGCACTCTGTCCTCTCTGGCTGGAGTCAACAGCACCATCGCCTTCAAGGAGGCTACACCTAACCACTACATATGCTGTGACCACGTGGCCTAATGGATAAGGCGTCTGACTTCGGATCAGAAGATTGAGGGTTCAAGTCCCTTCGTGGTTGGCTTCATTTTGATTTAAAAAAAGAAAAGAAAAGAAAGTCATGGCTTAACCTGAGTTCACATTCAGGTACCACCACTTAGCAGCTCTATGACCTTGGGAAGTTGCTTACCCTTTTCTGACCCTCCATTGTGTGATATGTACAATGGCAATAAAAATACTACCTCCCTAACAGGGCTGTTGGGCAGATTAGATGAGATAATGCACGTAAATCCCTGAGGGCAGTGCCTGACACATAATAGTGTTTAATAAATACGACATGCTATTCCGAGTAAGGGGGTGGGGTGGGAGTGGAGAAGGAAAGGTCTCCGTAAATGTGTAGAGTCACTACAAATGTTCTAAGTACTAGAGCATTTTTGTAGACTATGCTGTCTCCAAGAGGGATATATAGCTTTTCATCAGGTCGGAGGACCTTCCTGGTGAAGAAGGGTTTGTGTTTTTCATCAGGGTTTGTGTTCCGAGGTTGCAGTGCCGGCTGATGTTGATTTAGCTCACTTACCAAGCCACACACCGCGCTGCAGTGCTCACTGGCCTCCACATTAGCTTATTAATCCTCGAGTTATTCCTCTATGGTTCAAGGGCATATTGGCTTTCCAGCGGAGGCACCAGGAGGTGAAATAATGTGCCCCAACCAGGCCGAAAGGGAGTGGCTAAGTCAGCTGTGTTTCTCCTGCCCCCACCACACTTGGAGCCTTCATTTACACTGAAGATTTTTTCTCCCTAGAACTGGTGTTTGTTTTTTTTTTTTAACTGTATAAAAATGAAAAACTTTAGTACGCTTTATAGAGTAGAGTGGAAGAAAATAATCACTGCAGATAAATGATTTCTGTCCATCCTGGTCAATGAGCTCCTATAAATTGCTAACATCTATCAGGCATTTCTCTCTGTGCCTGGCATTGTTCTAAGTGCTTTTTAATATTTTTTAAAAATAGATCTTTATTGGAGTATAATTGCTTCACAATACTGTGTTAGTTTCTGTTGTACAACAAAGTGAATCAACCATATGCATACATATATCCCCATATCCCCTCCCTCTTGAGCCTCCCTCCCACCCTCCCTATGCTACCCTTCTAGGTCATCACAAAGCACAGAGCTGATCTCCCTGTGCTACGCTGCTGCTTCCCACTAGCTATCTATTTTACGTTTGGTAGTGTATATATATCAATGCCACTCTCTCACTTTGTCCTAGCTTACCCTTCCCCCTCCATGTCCTCAAGTCCATTCTCTATGTCTGCATCTTTATTCCTGCCCTGCCACTAGGTTCATCAGTACCGGTTTTTTGTGGGTTTTTTTAGATTCCATATATATATGTTAGCATATGGTATTTGTTTTTCTCTTTCTGACTTACTTCACTCTGCATGACAGACTCTAGGTCCATACACCTCACTACAAATAACTCAATTTCATTTCTTTTTATGGCTAATATTCCATTGTGTATATGTGCCACATCTTCTTTATCCATTCATCTGTCAGTGGATATTTAGGTTACTTCCATGTCCTGGCTATTGTAAATAGTGCTGCAATGAACATTGGGGTGCATGTGTCTTTTTGAATTATGGTTTTCTCAGGGTATATTCCCAGTAGTGGGATTGCTGGGTCGTATGGTAGTTCTATTTTTAGTCTTTTAGGGAACCTCCATACTGTTCTCCGTAGTGGTTGTATCAATTTACATTCCCACCAACGATGCAGGAGGGTTCCCTTTTCACCACGCCCTTTCCAGCATTTATTGTTTGTAGATGTTTTGATGATGGCCATTCTGAACTGTGTGAGGTGATACCTTATTGTAGTTTTGACTTGCATTTCTCTAGTAATTAGTGATATTGAGCATCTTTTCATGTACCTCTTGCCCATTTGCATGTCTTCTTTGGTGAAATGTCTGTTTAGGTCTTCTGCCCATTTTTTAATTGGATTGTTTGTTTTTTTGATATTGAGCTCCACAAGCTGTTTGTATACTTTGGAGATTAATCCTCTGTCCGTTGTTTCATTTACAAATATTTTCTCCCATTGTGAGGGTTGTCTTTTCATCTTGTTTATGGTTTCCTTTGCTGTGCAAAACCTTTTAAGTTTCATTAGGTCCCATTTGTTTATTTTTGTTTTTATTTCCATTACTCTAGGAGGTGGGTCAAAAAAGATCTTGCTGTGGTTTGTGTCAAAGAGTGATTTTCCTATGTTTTCCTCTAAGAGTTTTATAGTGTCTGGTCTTACATTTAGGTCTTTAATCCGTTTGGAGTTTATATTTGTGTATGGTGTTAGGAAGTGTTCTAATTTCATTCTTTTACATGTAGCTGTCCAGTTTCCCCAGCACCACTTATTGAAGAGACTGTCTTTTCTGCATTGAATGTTCTTGCCTCCTTTGTCGTAAATTAGGTGATCATATGTGCATGGGTTTATCTCTGGGATTTCTATCCTGTACCATTGATCTATGTTTCTGTTTTTGTGCCAGTACCATACTGTTTTGATTACTGTAGCTTTGTAGTATAGTTCGAAGTCAGGGAGCCTGATTCCTCCAGCTCTGTTTTTCTTTCTCAAGATTGCTTTGGCTATTTGGGGTCTTTTGTGTTTCCATACAAATTGTAAAATTTTTTTCTTCTAATTCTGTGAAGAATGCCATTGGTAGTTTGATAGGGATTGCACTGAATCTGTAGATTGCTTTGGGTAGTATAGTCATTTTCACACTATTGATTCTTCCAATCCAAGAACATGGTATATTTCATCATCTGTTTATGTCATCTTTGATTCCTTTATCAGTGTTTTATAGTTTTCTGAGTACAAGTCTTTCACCTCCTTAGGTCGGTTTATTCCTAGGTATTTTATTCTTTTTGTTGCAATGGTAAATGGGATTGTTTCCTTAATATCTCTTTCTGATTATTCTTTGTTAGTATATAGGAATGCCAGAGATTTTTGTTCATTAACTTTGTATCCTACAACATTACCAAATTCATTGATTAGCTCTAGTAGTTTTCTGGTGCATCTTTAGGATTTTCTATGTGTAGTAAGTATCATGTCATCTGCAAACAGTGACAGTTTTACTTCTTCTTTTCCAATTTGTATTCCTTTTATTTCTTTTTCTTCTCTCATTGCCATGGCTAGGACTTCCAAAACTATGTTGAGTAAGAGTGGCGAGAGTGGATATACTTGTCTTTTTCCTGATCTTAATGAAAATGCTTTCAGTTTTTCAGCATTAAGGAGGATGTTTGCTGTGGGTTTGTCATATATGGCCCTTATTATGTTGAGGTAGGTTTCCTCTATGCCCATTTCCTGGAGAGTTTTATCATAAATGGGTGTTGAATTTTGTCAAAAGCTTTTTCTGCATCTATTGAGATGATCATATGGTTTTTATGCCTTAATTTGTTAATATGGTGTATCACATTGATTGATTTGCGTATATTGAAGAATCTTTGCATCCCTGGATAAATCCCACCTGATCATGGTGTATGATCCTTTTAATATATTGTTGCATTCTGTTTGCTAGAATTTTGTTCAGAATTTTTGCATCTATGTTCATCAGTGTTATTGGTCTATAATATCGGTCTATAATTCTTTTTTTGTGATATCTTTTTCTGGTTTTGGTATCACGGTAATGGTGGCTTTGTAGAACGAATTTGGGAGTGCTCCTCCCTCTGCAATTTTTTAGAAGAGTTTGAGAAGGATCGGTGTTAGCCCTTCTCTAAATGTTTGATAGAATTCGCCTGTGAAGCCATCTGGTCCTGGACTTTTGTTGGAAGATTTTTTTTTTTTAATATTTTATTTATTTATTTATTTATTTATTTATTTATTTATTTATTTATGGCTGTGTTGGGTCTTCGTTTCTGTGTGAGGGCTTTCTTCAGTTGCGGCAAGTGGGGGTCACTCTTCATCGCGGTGCGCGGGCCTCTCACTTTCACGGCCTCTCTTGCTGCGGAGCACAGGCTCCAGACGCGCAGGCTCAGTAATTGTGGCTCACGGGCCCAGTCACTCCGCGGCATGTGGGATCTTCCCAGACCAGGGCTCGAACCCGTGTCCCCTGCATTGGCAGGCAGATTCTCAACCACTGCGCCACCAGGGAAGCCCTGTTGGAAGATTTTTAATCACAGTTTCAATTTCATAACTTGTAATAGGTCTGTTTATATTTTCTAATGCTTCCTGGTTCAGTCTTGGAAAATTGTATCTTTCCAAGAATTTGTCCATTTCTTCGTGGTTGTCCCTTTTTATTGGCATATAGTTGTTTGTAGTAGTCTCTTATTATCCTTTGTATTTCTTCAGTGTCAGTTGTGATTTCTCCTTTTTCATTTCTAATTTTATTGATTTACATCCTCTCCCTTTTTTTCTTGATGTGTCTGGCGAAGGGTTTATCAATTTTGTTTATCTTCTCAAAGAACCAGATTTTAGTTTTATTGATCTTTGCTATTGTTTTCTTCATTTCTATTTCATTTATTTCTGCTCTGATCTTTATGATTTCTTTCCTTCTACTGACTTTGGGTTTTCTTTGTTCTTCTTCCTCTAGTTGTTTTAAGAGTAGGGTTAGAGTGTTTATTTGAGATTTTTCTTGTTTCTTGAGGTGAGATTGAATTGCTATAAACTTCCCTCTTAGAACTGCTTTTGCTGCGTCCCATAGGTTTTGGGTCATTGTGTTTTCTTTGTCATTTGTTACTATGTATTTCTTTTATTTCTTCTTTGATTTCTTCAGTGATCCCTTGGTCATTTAGTAGTGCACTGTTTAGCCTCCATGTATTTGTGTTTTTTACAGTTTTTTTCCTGTAATTGATTTCCAATTTCATAGCATTGTGGTCAGAAAAGATGCTTGATACGATTTTGATTCTCTTAAATTTTCTGAGGCTTGATTTGTGACCCAAGATGTGATCTATCCTGGAGAATGTTCCATGTGCACTTGAGAAGAAAGTGTATTCTGCTACTTTTGGGTGGAATGTTCTATAAATATCAATTAAATCTACCCAGTCTATTGTGTCATTTAAAGCTTGTGTTTCCTTATTTATTTTCTGTTTGGATGATCTGTCCATTGGTGTAAGTGGGGTGTTAAAGTTGCTTACTATTATTGTGTAACTGTCGATTTCCCCTTTCATGGTTGTTAACATTTGGCTTATGTATTGAGGTGCTCCTATGTTGGGTGCATATAAACATTTATAATTGTTATATCTTCTTCTTGGATTGATCCCTTGATCATTATGTAATGTCCTTCCTTATCTCTTGTAACAGTCTCTATTTTAAAGTCTATTTTATCTGATATGAGTGTTGCTACTCCAACTTTCTTTTGAATTCCATTTACATGGAATATCTTTTTCCATCCCTTCACTTTCATTCTGTATGCATCCCTAGGTCTGAAGTGGATCTCTTGTAGACAGCATATATATGGGTCTTGTTTTTGTATCCATTCAGCCAGTCTGTGTCTTTTGGTTGGAGCATTTAATCCATTTACATTCAAGGTTATTATCAATATGTATGTTCCTATTACCATTTTCTTAATTGTTTTGGGTTTGTTTTTGTGGGTCTTTTTCTTCTCTTGTGTTTCCTGCCTCAAGAAGTTTCTTTAGCATTTGTTGTAAAGCTGGTTTGGTGGTGCTGAATTCTCTTAGCTTTTGCTTGTCTGAAAAGCTTTTGACTTCTCTTTCGAATCTGAATGAGATTCTTGCTAGGTAGAGTAATCTTGGTGGTTGTAGGTTTTCCTCTTTCATCACTTTAAGTATGTCCTGCCACTCCCTTCTGGACTATAGAGTTTCTGTTGAAAAATCAGCTGATAACCTTATGGGGATTCCTTTGTATGTTATTTTTTGTTTTTCCCTTGCTGCTTTTAATATTTTTTCTTTGAATTTAATTTTTGTTAGTTTGATTAATATGTGTCTTGGTGTGTTTCTCCTAGGGTTTATCCTGTATGGGACTCTCTGTGCTTCCTGGACTTGGATGACTATTTCCTTTCCCCTGTTAGGGAAGTTTTCCACTATAATCTCTTCAAATACTTTCTCAGACCTTTTCTTTTTCTCTTCTTCTTCTGGGACCCCTATAATTTGAATGTTGGTGCATGTAGTGTTGTCCCAGAGGTCTCTGAGATTGTCTTCAATTCTTTTCATTCTTTTTTCTTTATTCTGCTCCTCGACAGTTATTTCCACCATTTTGTCTTCCAGCTCACTTATTCATTCTTCTGCCTCAGTTATTCTGTTATTGGTTCCTTCTAGTGTATTTTTCATTTCAATTATTGTGTTGTTCATTTCTCTTTGTTTGTTCTTTAGTTTTTCTAGATCTTTGTTAAACATTTCTTGTATTTTCTCAATCCGTGCCTCCATTCTATTTCCAAGATTCTGGATCATCTTTACTATCATTACTTTGAATTCTTTTTCAGGTAGATTGCCTATTTCCTCTTCACTTATTTGGTCTTGTAGGTTTTTAGCTTGCTCCTTCATCTGTGTCATATTTTTTTGCCATCTCATTTTTTTCTGATGAGTGGGATTGTGTTCCTATCTTACTGGTTTTTTGGCCTGAGGCTTCCAACACTGGAGTTTGTTGGCTGTTGGGTAGAGCTTGGTCTTGGTGCCGAGATGAGGACCTCCAGGAGGCCTCACTCCAATGAATATTCCCTGCAGTCTGAGGTTCTCTGTTAGTCCAGTGGTTTGGACTTGGAGCTCCCACCGCAGGAGCTTCGGCCCAACCCCCGGCTCATGAACCAAGATCCCACAAGCCAAGGAGAACAATAACAAAGTAAAAAATAAAATTAGACTAGGAAACTAACAGATATGTTAGAAAGAATATAAAAATAAAAATATAGATGAAACAACAACTGGAAGGTAAAACAGAACCACAATAGTAAAAAAGAGGAGGAGGAAAAAAGAAAAGGTGGAAAAGGCCTTGGCTGTGGAGGGCGGGGCCTAAGCAGGGGTGAGGTTTGGGCAGTGGGCAGGGCCTGTGCTTAGGACCCACAGGGCTGGAAAAGGCCCTGGGGTGTGTGGGGGGTGGGGCTTAGCCTCAACAGAACAGAAGGGGCCCAGGCGTGCCTCCCACCTCTGGTCTCAGAGGGTGGGGGACCCCACCTGGGAGCCCAGCAGGCTTCCTGGGCTCAAGTGGGTGGGGCCAACACCCTCCACTCCCTCCTGCTCCTCTGGTCCTGGAGGGTCCCTCCTACCTGCCTCTCCTGTTCTCCCCTCGGCCTCCTTCCTATGCCCCCAGGACCAATGCGGCCCGGAGGGGGTCTCTGAGGGCATAGGACCCGGCCCCAGAGCCTGGCAGACTTCTCCAGCCAATTGGGCAGGGGAAATGCTGGGCGCACTCCACCCTGATCTGAGCCCCTGAGGGTCCCTCCAGGCGTGGGAACCCCTCCCCCTTCTCAGTCACCCCTCAGGGGTGCCAGTCCTGTCCAGCCTCCACTTCTTCTCCCCCTTCAGTGCCCCCATGCCCTACCAGTTCGCTTGGGGGTTCCTCCCATCTCCTTGGGCATCAAGGTCCCCCACCAGCGTCCAGCAGGCACCATAGTCGTGGGGAGATGCGAACTCCATGTCTTCCCACACTGCCATCTTCAGAGCTGATGTTTCCATTATAGGCAATTTATTTGTTAAGTGAGAAAGAAGCAGTGGGGATCAGAGAGCAAAAACTGGACCAGTCATCGGCTTTGGCTTTTAGTCCCTCCTCTGCCCTCACTGCTCTGTGATTGGGTACAAAGAATTGGTAAATTTCCAGCCCTCATTCCCATGTCTGTACCATGCAGGATCAGATCGGAACAATCTCCACGTTCCCTTCCACCACAAGCACTCCAGGGTTCAAGTTTTTGGAGAGAGGAGATGGCCGCTTGTGGTGACCCTAAAATCTTATTAAATTAGAAGAAAATTTAATTTTAGAATTTTCTTTGTAATTAACTAATATTATGCAAGATTTGACCCACCGGCAAGTGACAGTCAAGTACTGCTCTGGGCATCTTTAGACCCAAAGGAAGTGCAAGGCAAGCAGTCAGAGGGTGTCTTGGCTGCATCGAGGCTGAGCATCCCATCCTGGGCCCACTCTGACCCTCTTGGCTTTATCCAGATGTCGTGGGTGGTGCTACTTCCTGCAAAGCTTTCTGGCAGCTACTGCCCTTGAGCTGCGTGTCTGATGGTTGCCAAAGACAGTGAGCTCATGGCATGGCTGCCTGGCCCAGCATTCAGCTCCAAGGGCTCTTTTCAGCAAAGGCATCTCTCCATTCTCCTCTCAGGCAAATGTACAGCTGGCTTAGGGAGCACCTAGCTGTAGCATAATCACCCAACTCTTCTCCGAGAGCGTCAGTGGCTTACTTCTACCCTCCCCGGCACGGGTTTTTGTACCCCGACAATGCCAGGGATTGTTTCTGGGAGCCGCACGTGGAAATGTGCTGCTGTTTCTCACAAATATCTCTGTAAGGCAGAAGCTCCAGAAAGTGATTTGTTAGTCTGGGGTCATTGTCTCAAATGCTGCTTTCCCTGGGCTCTGAGTTTCTGAGGGAGAAGTCTCTGGGTAATTCTGCAGAGATTTCTTTATCCCTCATGGCCCCCTGCAAAGTGGGGTGGACTCCAATTTCCCTGGCCTTCCAACAGCCAGCTCTCCCGTGAAGCCAAGTACTTGGCTATTCGGACTGGAAAAATCTGTTTCTGATGGGAAAAGGGAATAAGGATGGTAATAGCAGTAGGAATACTACTGTTTGAGCATCTTGTTTGTTGAGTACCTTGTGTGTCCAGCACGCCTATTATTATCGCCATCTTAGAGAAGAGAAGACTAGACAACTGGAGAAATGCCTTTCTCAAGACCACAAAGCTTGTAAGTGGCCAAACTGGCTCAAAACCAGGAAGGGATGTACTGATGGCAGGGGCTGATTCTTACCCAGCAGTCGACCCCTGCAGCCCTGGAGAGACCACACAGAGTCTTGTTTTATGGACGGTTGCTGTCTTTATGCAGGGCATGTGGTGTTTGTTGATTCACATGGGCGCTCACCTCTGGAAGTATCCTCCAGCTCCTGTTTGAGGTCACTTGAGGGGTGGTAAACCCTGCCTCAGTGCTGGAGAAGAAAAGGAGCCTGCAAATGAAATTGCTGCTCTTCTGTGGAAAGGGCTCCCCCATTATCCACTATGCCCACCCACCCCCCTGCAACGAACTGTAGAAAAACCCTGCAGAGCTGGGGCCAAGTGCACCAACCTCTATGAAAGAATTAACCAGCATTTGTTGTAACTCCTCTGGTCCAGACTTTGCTTTCTCAATTTTAGATTTTTCCATAGGTCTTTGTATTTTTTACCAAGTAGCTCTTTTTTTAATGCAATTCATTTTTTTTTTTTTCAATTAGGGTTTTTTTCCCTCCTGGTTTGTCATTATGACTAGTCTTTTATCTTGTTTTGGGGAGGCAGGGCACACCACACAGCTTGTGGCATCTTAGTTTCCCAACCAGGGCCCTCAGCAGTGAGAGCTCGGAGTCCTAACCACTTGACCACCAGGGAATTCCCCCAAGTAGCTTTTTATTAAAGTATTATATATATATGCAAAAGTGCCCACATCCTAAGTATGCAGCTTGATGACTTTTGTTTGTTAACAAACTGAACACTCTTGTCCTAATCAGCACCCAGCCTGCAAAACAACATCAGTAACATCCCAGAAACCCCTGTCTGCTCCCTATCCACAAAGATAACAACTGTCCTGACTTCTATCACCATAGATCAGTTTTGGTTGTTTTTGCACTTTGTAAGAATGCTCCAAGTACATAGCAGACTAACATACATGTGCTTCTTTATGTTTGATTTCTCCTGCTCAGCTTCATGTTTGTGAGATTCGCCCACAGCCTTGCATGAAGTTGTAGATCATTCATCCTCATTGCTATCAAGTATTCCATTGTGTGAATACAGCAGTTTACTTCTCCATTCTTCAGCTGATGCACATTGGGGTTTCCATTTGGGTGCTATTATGAGTAGTTACATGACTTAATTTTTATTTATTTATTTATTTATTTATTTATTTTTGGCTGTGTTGGGTCTTCGTTTCTGTGCGAGGGTTTTCTCTAGTTGCGGCGAGTGGGGGCCACTCTTCATCGCGGTGCGCGGACCTCTCACTGTCGCGGCCTCTCTTGTTGCGGAGCACAGGCTCCAGGCGCGCAGGCTCAGTAGTTGTGGCTTACGGGCCTAGTTGCTCCGCGACATGTGGGATCTTCCCAAACCAGGGCTCGAACCCGTGTCCCCTGCATTGGCAGGCAGATTCTCAACCACTGCGCCACCAGGGAAGCCCTACATGACTTAATTTTGAAAAAGTATTTGGTAAAGCCTCACCCTTGGTTGCTGAGTAATTAGGGTTCCTGAATGATCACCTCTGTCATCAGTTCAGCTCCCTGGATGCTTGGGATTGGCAGGTGAAGTCGGTGAGGACTGGGAAGCCTACAGTGCCAAGTTTATGTCAGACAAGAACTGCGTTAACCAGCCTAGGTAAGAAGGAATATGGGGTCAGTTCATACCCTGAGATGCTATCAAAAATATCGTTGGGAGCCTTCTGGTGGCCAAGAATCCCGCCGGTTCTTGGGAACCGGGAAGACCATGTTACAACCAAAAATCTTTGAGACAATTAGGAATATTATAATTAATGGCCCAGATCGCTCAAATGTCATGACACAGTTGGAAGATGGGGATCTTGGGATCTGTAGATTACATTTTGAGTTAAAACTCTGTGACCACAAATTCAGTGTGGTTCTCTGCACTAAACATTTCAGGGAAAGCTTGGCTGTAGGTGACCTGGAATGGCCAACATTTTAAACTACATATTTTAAGTTATGGCATAGCTTCTAAGTAAGAACTGCATAAACAAAGGATGTTCTAAAGGTCGTTAGTCTCTGGAAGATACCCAGTTACATACCCGACTGTGCTCAGAAAAGCAGAATGAAACCAACAGGAGCCAGAGAATCTGATAATAGCAGAGTGTGGGAACGGGCACTGTAAACTGAGACTTTGGGGTGCCGATAACTCTCTGAATCATGTACACAACTGTTGGAAACAGAAATATGTATTTTATTTTGTAAGATTTAAAAAAATTTCTTATTTTTTAAAATTTTTATACAATTTTTAAATGTTACACTCCATTTACAGTTATTACAAAATATTGTCTGTTGTCCCTGTGTTGGATGATACATCCTTATAGCCTATCTTGCAGCCAGTAGCTTGCGTCTCCTGCTCTCCCCACCCCCTAAATTGTCCCTCCCCGACCTGTTCCCAGTAAAAAAAACTAGTAACCGCTAGTTTTTTTTTTTAGTTTTTTGGGAAACCTCCACACTGTTTCCACAGTGGCTGTAGCTGTGGAGAAAAGGCAACCCTCGCGCACTGTTGGTGGGAATGTAAATTGGTGCAACCACTGCAGAAATATGTATTTTAAATTATTGCAATTTCATAAATTAACTTTTCCTTTCTTCCCTGGTCTCCACACATTTTCACAAAAGTGGTAAAATGTATACAATTTCTTTGACTTCATGGCATTAGAAATTTCTTTTCTGACGCTTATTAACATATGATCATTTTGGCAAAATTGGATCATGAGAAGCGTATAAAGAGGAAAATAAAAAAACACCCATCCCACCATCCAGCTAGTCTCTGTTCACACCTTGATAAACTTTCTTAAAGCCATCTTGGTTTTCACTTCTCTCTCTCATGCAGTCTATTATACGGTGTCATACTGTATAATAGCAATTTAAATCCTCTTTATAACTTAATTTTATATTGTGACTATCTTCACATTTTATAATGAGACTTAAAAGAAGCATTTTTGTCTATCATATGGGTGTGTCAATTTATCTAACTTCTTCCTACCCATATTATGGCTGATAATATTACCTACCTTGCTGCATTCTGGGTTTCACTTTATCAGTTAGAGTCTCCCCAGATGATAATTTAAACATATGAAAATTATTCCCATTAGTTAGTATAGGGTGTGGCTGTATGCCTTCTTTCCTGTTTTCTCTGAGGGATGCAAAACTATGACTTGTGGCTTTTCCTTTAGCAAACCTGTCTGCTCACAATTGTGACAATCCATTTACTAGAGTTCTCAGTTAAAAAGCCCATGAACCTGCTACCCAGAATCACGATGCCGGCCAGGAGGGGGTTCAGGGGGTGAGTGTCCTGGGGGCCAGATGCAATGCGGATGCAATGTCCAGGGTCTCCTCACCACTCCCCAGCCTGAGCCTCTCTCACAGGAGAAACCGAACGCTGCCGCATCCTGTGTGCAACTGACAGCGTGTACAGCATAAAGTGCATGAATGCATTACCTAACATGATGCTGTGATATTATCATCCGAACTCCTCTCTCCCAACAGCCAGCCCACAGCCCGCAGACCAAACAAGTGAAACAGATACTCAGAGGAGAGTTAGTTCCAGGAAGGTACAGCAGGTTAGTGGCCCAGCAGCTGCCCCTAAGAAAGGAGGAAAGCTAACTTCTCAGGTAGGTGGAGTGGGTCTCCCTCTAGGACGAGAAGGGGACACAACTCAGCTCAGGCAGCTTTGTGCTACTCCACCATCCACGACCTAACTGCTCAGAGGATGCAGGCTAGTCCTGGTGGGGTCTGAATGACCCCCATGAATCGTCCAAAGTGTTATAGGCTTTCAGGGCAAGAATTGGGGTTCTTTTAGTGTGTGTGCATGTGTGTGTGTGTGTGTGTTTTTCTTTTTTAAAAAATTTAACTATAGTTGATTTACAACATTGTGTATGTTTCAGGTGTACAGCTTCAGATTCTTTTCCATTATAGGTTATTACAAGATATTGAATATAGTTCCCTGTGCTATGTAGTAAATCGCTGTCATTTATTTATTTTACATATAGTGGTATGTATCTGTTAATCCCACACTCCTGATTTATCCCTCCCCTTCCCCTTTCCTCTTTGGTAACCATAAGTTTGTTTTTCATGTCTGTGAAAACGTTTTGTAACTAAATTCATTTGTACTGTTTTTTAAAATTCCACATATGAGTGATATCATATAGCATTTGTCTTGGTCTGATTTACTTCACTTAGTATGATAGTCCCTAGGTCATCCATGTTGCTGCAAATGGCAATATTTCATTCTTTTTTAAGGCTGAATAGTTTTCCATTGTATATATGTACCACATATTCTTATTCATTCATCTGTCAATGGATGTTTAGGTTGCTTCCGTGTCTTGGCTATTGTAAATAGTGCCGCTCTGAACATTGGGGTGCATGTATCTTTTGGAATTAGAGTTTTCGTCTTTTTCTGGATATATGCCCAAGAGTGGGATTGCTGGATCATATGGTAACTCTATTTTCAGTTTTTTAAGGAACTTCTAGACTGCTCTCCATAGTGGCTGCACCAATTTACATTCCCACCAATAGTGTAGGAGGGGTCCCTTTTCTCCACACCCTCTCCAGCATTTATTACTGGTAGACTTTTTGATGATGGCAGGGCAAGAAATGGAAGTCACTTATTCTACACACAGACCTGCACACACCCCAGGCTCTAACTTCAAGCTGGCTAAGATGTGCAACCTTGACATGCAGATAAGCAGAATGCAGTGAGAATTAAATGACTCTTTCCAGCAGAAGCTGTGGTCTCTCAGCATCTGTGTCCTTTTTTGGCGGGTTGAGCCATATCACTTCAGCCCTGGGCTGTGCCCCCTTGCTTTCCTACCACTTTCTCTGCTCCACCAGCATTGCTGGCCTCTTCTCAGCCTCCTCATACGATTGCTAATGTTTGTTCAGGAACGTTCCTGCCACCTGGAGTCATCTCTCTGTATCTTTCTCTTTGTTTCACTTTGGTTCACAGCAGGGCACCACAATTTTCTCCCTTTCTGTTAATAAAAATTAAGCAATCAGTTTCCTTCCCCTCCATTACACCTAATTCCCTCTGTAACTCAATTGTTATTGCAACTCTGGCAAGTGCTTTGCAAGGCAGATGGCAGGAAAGATACCTCGCCAAAATAAAGGGCATTGTTTGCAGAGAACATTGTTTACATGGAGGTGATGATACTCTCCTTCCAAGGATAGATTATTTTTTCTGAAATCAAATTCATGTTTAACTCTATCAATGTAATAAGTTTATGCAAGTGCTGCCAAGGTTAATACAAGCACATGTAACAAACGATAGCAACCACTAAAAATACTGAATACGTAGTATATTCCTTATTCAGGGATTGTGGGAAGTTAGGATAAACCTATTATATGACCTTTTATTCAAATAACAATAAATACAGTGAGTGCACTGCCTTTTGTGAGTGCTGAAATATCTGATTTGTAAAAGTGTTCTAGATTTTATGCACTGTATTTGTCACAGTGGAGAGCAAGCCTGGCAAGTTAAAAATATGGTTCTTTGTAACGAGACTCAGGAAAATTCAGTGTGGCCAGGAATGGCCAAAGGGTCCCAGCGCTAGTGCAAACTCCAACTGATTGACTGATTGATTGATTGCCAATGATGGGGTGGGAGAGATATGCAAGAAGAGGACAGGCATCCTTTGTTAACTTTCCTTACTCCTGGGGATGCCCAGAAAGAGGGGAAGGGAGATTGTCCTCAGGTGGTCCTCCTGCCCCCAGATCAAGCCCTCCTAGGTTTCAGTGGGCTCTTCCTATATTATATTAAGTTTGACTGTAAAATAAAGAGGATGTTTTCTATGAGTCAGCTATAAAACCAATCTTCTTATTCATAATCACACTACATTTATAGCACTTCCTGCCACGTTTGTAGAAACATTTCCATTTCTCCCTGCCCCTGTCTTTTGGGTCTGCATCTAGCAATTTGTTTGGGGACTCCCAGAAAACAGGAGAGTCCCTGAACTATAGATCTCAGAACCAAGACTTAACTGGTGTAGAGGGCTGCTACCACATCTCCCTGCTTTCAAGAGAAGCTGGACATCTGTATCCCATTAATTTCCAGAGTGGATGTGAGCTTATCAGGACACGTGAGGCTGGAGCATCTGGCCAGAATTCCCCTCTCCTAAAATCACTTGGTTAAGAAATACATAAGTGATTAATGGACAGAAATGTAAAAAGAGTACATTTTCTTTGTTTTAGGACAGCGGGAAAACGTATTCATTGTTGAAAGCCAAAGCATATAAGTAAGCCTAAAAAAGAAAATAATAAAATCACCTATAATCTTATTCCATGAAATTAACAGCCACCGACACTTTATTGTATCTCAACAGTTTTTTTTTAATTAATTAATTTATTTATTTATTTTTGGCTGCGTTGGGTCTTCGTTTCTGTGCGAGGGCTTTCTCCAGTTGCGGCAAGCGGGGGCCACTCTTCATCACGGTGCGTGGGCCTCTCACTGTCGCAGCCTCTCCTGTTGCGAAGCACAGGCTCCAGACGCGCAGGCTCAGTAGCTGTGGCTCACGGGCCCAGTAGCTCCGCGGCATGTGGGATCTTCCCAGACCAGGGCTCGAACCCGTGTCCCCTGCACTAGCAGGCAGATTCTCAGCCACTGCGCCACCAGGGAAGCCCCAACAGTTTTTTAAAATGTATATATGCTCTTAAAAATGGAATCGGCCATATGTATTCCATTGTAACCTGTTTTTTCCTGTTTTAATATTCAGTAGAATATTATCAATGCTGTTTCCATTTTATCAAACATGCTTCAGCATCATTTTTAAGGCTACAAGGTACTCTGTTACATGGATATACCATAATTTATTTTAACCAGTTCCCTGTGGTTGCACGTTTAGAAGGGTAAGTGATTATACATGCTGCAATTGACTTTCCCATTGTGAAGACTTTGTATGTTATGTATCTGCAATTATTACCCTGGGACAAAGTGCTAGAGGTGGAACTGCTGACTCAAAATTATTCAGCATTTCAAGGATTCTGATATTTATTGCCAACTGACTTCCTGAAATGCTCTGTGATACTTTGGAAATTATAATTTTTCAAGGCTGCATAGTTTGATTTTTATGTTCAGTATCTGAAAAGGCACTGCCTGGGTACACGTTTCACGTGTGTGCAGCTCTGTGGCTGGACATCCCAGGCACTGGGGTTCTTTATAAGCAATCGTTTAATTAGGACTCCTTTTAGTGCAACCAGTTTTTCAAGGTCACCGGTTATTTTGAAACGCATCCCTCATTTATACCACTATTATCATGCTTAGCATTACAAATCAGTGGCCCTAGGCTTGCAATAGGATTCAGATGTCTGTTCCCTTAGATTCATTTTCATAATTTATTTGAAGAATTTTGCTCAATATTCATAAAGCCAAATGTTCAAGCAGTTGATTTGCCGGGCTGTTATGGCCCTGTCACTGCACGTGAGGCCCTTGTGTTGGAGGCAGGACCCGCCTGGCTCCGAGAGGCACAATACAGGTAGCGTTGCTCTGGCTCCATCCCAAAACCACAGCACACAGATGGGGGAGGACAAAAGGCTTGCGTGGCCCACCTCGTTTCAGCTGTTCCTCCAGCCTTCCCCCCGGCCCTCCCGGGTCCGCTCCCTCTACCCGCCTTCTCTACTCTGCATCAGATTGACAAAAGGCCATGTTCAGAATACCCCAAATGTGAGCCCAGTGTGGTAAAGCTGAAAGGCGAGTGATCTCATGTCACTCAGTCCTCTCATTAGACTTTGTCTCTCTCCTCCTCTCCCAGTGTCAGAGAAATAAAGTCCGTCTAGGTGCCAACAAATCCTTCTGAGAGAACGGTTGCTATAGCAACTTCAGAGCGACAATTAAGGAGCAAACAATTCAGTCGGAAGGGGTTGGCTCGGAAACTGCTCTACGTGGGACCCCACCTTCTTTTGAGACAAGATTGTCCTCTGTGACCCAGCATCTCGGTTTTGTTACTGTGTTTCAGGCACAGTCCTTTGTTAAGGTATTTGATTTACCGTGGAAATCAGACTCCCGGGGTGCTGGGGTGGGGTGTGGGCGGGAAGAGGTGGGGTGGAGAATAGCTGAAAGACTGGAAAAATATGACAAATACAGGAGGATGACTTTTAAAAAGGGCGGGGGTGGGGGTGGAGCTTAAATAGTATCAATTCATTCAAAACCAGGTGCAGAAGAATAGTGTAAATTCTGTGCTCTGTGAGACGGTCAAACAAAAACAGCATTATCTAATGGACGGGCTGGTTTAAAACAAACCTCGTGTTATTATTAATATAATCCCTGCTTTGTAAGCTGTGACATTTAACCGGGTAATTAAATAATAATTGAATACGTCTGCGAGGCATAAAACCAGGCAGAAAGGCAAAATCCCCCAAGGCGATTTTGATCAAATATTGACTTACTCTTCAATATTAATGATGGGAATTTAATATTATATTTTATATTTACATACTAACTTTGTTTGAAAGACCTGAAATTTATAAGTTCTCAAGTTACACATGTGACTTGAATTAAAAGCACAAAGGAAGAACGCAGGGGATGGGGAGCGTGCAGATGTAAGGTGTGTGTGGGGTGGTGGGCAAACCTTCCCTGCAGTTAGTCCTGCAATTGCTGGGCTCTTTCACCTATCATGGTCTTCACATATGTGCTGTAAATACTCTCAATGTTCCTATTCTACAAAGACGCTCACTTCATGCTGGGCAGAAATGGAGCTCCCTTTTCGAGGAAACTCCTTTCCTTTTCTGGCTTTCCAGGCAGGCCAGAGAGAGAAGGGTAGGGTGTCCCAACCCCAGTGGTGTGCTGGTAAAGAGTTAGCACCTGGCTCTCCAGAAGTAAGGTGTGCATGTGCACATGCACATCGGTTTATTCTAAATTTTCCTGGTATAAAGACTATGAGGCAGAAAATTTAAGAAGAATAAAATACACAATACTGCAGTTCTCTAAATTCATACAATTTATTCTCACAGAGTGCTTTTTGGTTTTTGTTTTCTGCTGAACTTTTATATCTGTAGTCAATCTACAATGATCACCAATTTGTTCAACGCTTGCAATGAACAAACAAGAATAGTTCTTACACGAATGCTGACTGATATCTTTGTTTCTGTTGAGTAGGATGAAAGTAAAACAACGTGTCTGGTCAATGCGTGAGTGACCTCTTTGCTGACTCGGACTGTAGCTTTCCAATGCTGGAAGAATAGTCCGTCAATGTTTGATGCTATTCACAGTGCAATGGCTACATACATGACACATTTTTAAGTTTAATTTGCCTTGTTGGCATTTTTCATCACATTCTTAAGTCTAAGCATCTACAAAACAGTAAGTTAAGCCCTGATTTGTAGCATTTGCAATTTGCACTCTCATCCCGGCAGATTTTCAGCTACCAATGTGAGGCCACCAAACACAGGGTTAAGAAGACATGAGCAGAGGCACACCGCTGTACAGTAACCCCGCATGCAGGCACAAAAGAATTCAATAACCTCAAGAACATAGCTGATAGTAAGATGCGGTAAAATAATTAGGAAATGATGAGTTTGGGGTATTTATTGCTTTTAATAAATTCATTAATCAACAAAATGATTTCATTTCGGTAATTGCCATGTTTAACAATTGTCTCACAAAATTCCTGAAAACTTTGCCCTTGACTCTTGGGAGCTGGGAAGGACTGGTTCCAGAACACCAGTGTTCCCTGACCCCTCCTACACTCACCCGTCCCGGCAGCCTGCGCCTAGGGTCATGCAAAGGCTGGTCCTACCCTTGGTATTCCCTGCCACTGCTTGCCCTCTGGTGTCCTCCACCAAAAAGCATAGCATCAGCTCCCAGGGACTGAGCACTTGCTCTGTGCTGTGCCCCTCGGATGCCCAGACAGGCCCAGGGGCTGTGCCCCGGCTGGCCTCTCAGCTATTCCATCCCGTAGGAATGGACTGTGCTTGGCTCTGCCCTGAATCTCCACAGCCTGCAAATGTGCATCCGTGGAGAGAGCACATGAGCGCCCGCAGCCCTGCCTTGCCCTGCCCTCCTGCCCGACTCAAAACCCCCATCTACTCTTCCTGAGTTCCCTCCAACCGGCCGTGTAGGCTCTGTTCTCTCCACAATTAGGGAATTGGAATTAATTATTTTTTTCCACTTTGGCTCTCAAGCGTGTACTCTGTAAAAAGGGCTGGAATGAAAGCTTGTATGCTCTGGGCTCCTTTCCAGAACATCCTTTTTCTTGCTTGGGACACTCTTTGTCACAGTGCCACCACCCCCACCGCCCGTCTTCAATTTGGGCTACACTGCTTTGCCACTCTCAGGTGGCATCAGAGACAGCGAGCTCAGCTTTCTAGCAGGTATATGATTCAGGGATATATCCAAACCCCCTGTGTGCACACGTGTTACAGGGGGAGGAAATGGCAGAGAAAAGCCATTCCTATATTAGGCCAAACTCTTTCGGTTACAAATAAGAACTGGCTAAAGCAAGAAAACAAAAGGAATGTACTGGTTCATATTTAAGATGTCCAGAAATGAAGCTAGCTTCAGGTCAAGCTGGATCCAAGGGTTCAAATGAAAATAATATGACTTCTCTCTCTCTTGTTTTCCATCTCTTCCTCTTGTCTATTGGCTTCATTCTTTCCTCCTGCAAATAAACTTTCCTAGGGGGTCAGAAAAGGGGCCTCAATGGCAACTCTAGACTGACCCGGCCTCACTCAGCAGCCATAGCAGAAAGGCAGCATCTATCTTTCCACGCACAGAAATCAGGGAAGGACTTGCATTGGCCCTGCACTGGTCATGTGCCCAAGACAGACCAGGCATGTGGGCTCTGATGGACCTGGCTTCTAGCAGAGGAAGAGGGAAGGTATAGCAGATGCTGTCAGTATCCCACCCTTTCCCCTTGGCCTTGTCCCTTTCAGTGCTCACCTGCCACACATCTAAGTGTCAGGCCCTGTTTCTTTTTGCCTGAGGGCTTCGGCCTGCACGCAAGCTAGGCCAGAAGTGCCTGCAATCTGCCCTCAACCAGAGAGTCGGTGTATAAAGACCCTGGTCTTCTTGCCCTGCATGTGGCCAATCCCAGGTCTTGTGCTCCACGCTGCTCCTGAGTTTCCTAGCAGGTGTCAGCTCCATGCCCACAGATGTCACTAGCTTGAAGACAGAGCCTTGGCTGCACTCCTTCCCTCTCTTGTCTCAGGGCCTCACTCTCTTACCAGTGTCAGCTGGGCTTGCCTCACAAACTGCTTGCACTTCAATCCTTGTCTCAGGATCTGCTTCTGGCAATCTCATGCTAAGACAGAAAGAGCCCACAATTAGCCCCTCCAGGTCCATATGGAGTGTGAGAGACAACACCCCACCCCCACCCCAAGGAAAGAAGGTGCTGGCAGACCAAAGCAACAGAGACCTACAATACCTCCAACCATTCTGATCGTGCTCCTGGCACCAAGGGTCTGCTCCTTCCCTCCCAGCTCTCAGGGTTAGGTGATAGGACCTCATGTCCATGATCCCTGAAATCCCCTTTGTCCTTTGGTCCTGGCATCCCAGCTTCCTACACAATTGGCTTCCTGGAAGTTAGTCTCCACTCTGCCCCTCCCCATCATGGAAATACTGAAGCCAAGAGAGGCTGGACCGTGCACCCACCAAAGTCCTCCAGCTCACCCATTCTTTTATTTCAATTTCAGACAATTAAATAAACACTTGATTTCTAAGATTTCTCAAAGGATATTTTTAGGTTATAAGTAAATATATACAGGGACAATTCATATAAACTTGCAATTCAGGAAATTTCTTTTTAATACTGCTTTTTCCTTCACTTTGCCCCATGACTGTCTATGAAACACCAAACTGTTGGTTGACCTTGCAAAAGAGAGTCAACAGAGAGGCTTGTTGTAGACCAAGGAGAATACACACATATGGTGCTTGCCCCTTTGTGTTCTGTGAAGGATCCTGGGTTTTTCTTAGGTTTTGATTTCGGCTTACTCTTTCCAGAGGTTCAAAATCATTCACAGGTTGCTTTTTTTTTAAACATTAAAAATTTTCTCTCAAAATTCCTTCCAAAAATCTCAGCATTTCTCAGAGAAAGCCAAGCCCAGGGCAATCATAAAAACAGCCAAAACTGTGGCTTAACTCTAGGTAGATTTCCTTACTTCTGGGGCTCTGGCCTTTAAAGCCACATAATTTCCCACAATGGTTAAAAAAAAAATCAGGAAGCTGCTCTATACGAGTCAAGTTCAGAGAAAGCTTCAGCCCCGTGGGGGGCATAGCGCTGTCTACCTGTCTCAGAGGCAGCCACATTATGTCGAGCTGCATCTACAAAATCCCAGGGAAGTGTGGGTGTCAGAGGATGTGATCCTTCTAGCTATAAGCAAGTGGATGTGAGCAGAGTGACAGGTGTGCTATGTGCCTTTGCTAATGTAACAACTTTTCTATCAACTTTGCTAATCTGCTGTCATTGGGCTAAGTTGTATTCTACATTTGTGGTTGCAGAAATGTAAAATTTAGAAAATCTTAAATTTAAAAAATTTAAAGCTTAAAACAATCACAGTCATAGTTTTGGAAACTATTTTTCAGATATTTTGCATTTTTTCGGTGCCTTGAAAGGAGGATAATGAATGCATTTTAATTTCTATTTATTTTGGTGTCTTGATGATTTAAGGTTATGATAAACAGCCACCCTAATCATCATCATCATTTAAGCTGTAAAACAATGATGTTCTCAAGAATTTTCAAAGTATGTGGAATTTTTTGATACTACTTAAACTGTTCTTAGACTAGAGTGCTTTATGAGGTCCCCTCCATCTGTTTCCTTTCTCTTCTTCTTCTCCTTTTTTCTACCATTCCTTAGCAGATGGTCCCTAAAAGCCAGTGCTTTCAATTGCTCTCATTATTTAAGTCAGCAGGTATTTACTTAGCACCTCCTCCATGCCTAGGACTATTCTAGGTCCTGGGACTTCAGCAGTGAACAAAACAGACCAAGTCTTTGCGCTCAAAAAGCTTATATCCTGGCAGGTAATGCCTACCTGTCTTCTTCAGTCTGCTCTTTTTTCCTTGTCCTCGTTTCATCTTCCAAACCAACGATACTTAAAGCTAAATAGAATTTTGTTCACAACATGAGTAAATCAGCTCATGTTGCACAAGGGGGCAGGGATCTAGCCCATGACTCAGCTCATGAAGTTCAGTGCATGTACTACACAACAGGAATTTTTAGGTAGTGAGAACTCTACTTCTGGTTTCTCAGCAGTGTGCCAGATGGTTCAACTTATGAGACAATGGCCTCTGGATAAATACCATTTTATTTGATTCAGATGAATAGACTTTCAGAGAGAACCATTTCTCTCTCTAGCCCAATGGAAAAGGACAGCGATATATTACATAATAAGTCATATGAACTTTTGCTTAATATCCAAAAGGACTTGTAGGACATATGACAAAAGGGGAATCTTGGGTCAGACCCTGCTGGTACATTCTGAGTCGGTTCAGTATTGAGCATTGATTCCAAAGTGGAATCGTAAAGGACACACAGTAAAGAACCAAAAGCCAACTTCCAGCCCTACTCCAACTATGACTCTACTGTAGCTTAAAGAAAGTCAGACCACAAGACCAAAACTTTACTCTTTAGAGCATCCCATTTTGAGGAACAGCCTGGTGGATGCCACCTGGTTGGTCCCTCCTGATTTGGCACCTGGAATAGGGCAGTCTGCCAACCTGCCACCTGAAGTTTATTTTTCTTTGCTGACTTGGTCACCGATTTTTTTTTTTTTTCATTTGTTTGATTTTCTCATGTGTTCAAGTTTGGCCAAATGGGAAAAAAAAATTAGTCTTCAGTTAATCCAAGTAATCATGCTATGTGCATGGGAGAGAGAAAACCTAAATCTTTTTCTGGCTGCCTTACTGACTGCTATAAATTGTCCTCCAACACATGTAGAGAGAGTGGAGCCAGAATTTCCATAGAAGGACTCCAACCAGGAAACTCTGGATGTGCTTCATTTTTTAGAGGACTACTCTGGCTTCCAGGCCCCCTTGCCAACCCCACACCCACGGGAGACACTTGACTTGTTTTTTTTTTTTTTTCAAATTATATTTATATTTATATTCTGGAAACACAATTTATTTTTTTCATATAAGAAACATCTTGATATTCTGCTCCCAATCGTTTTTTAATTTTTTATTTATTTATATTATTTTTGGCTGTGTTGGGTCTTCGTTTCTGTGCGAGGGCTTTCTCTAGTTGCGGCAAGCGGGGGCCACTCTTCATCGCGGTGCGCGGGCCTCTCACTATCGTGGCCTCTCTTGTTGCGGAGCACAGGCTCCAGACGCGCAGGCTCAGTAATTGTGGCTCACGGGCCTAGTTGCTCCGCGGCATGTGGGATCTTCCCAGACCAGGGCTCGAACCCTTGTCCCCTGCATTGGCAGGCAGATTCTCAACCGCTGCGCCACCAGGGAAGCCCCCTTGACTTGTTTTTAAGGAGACATTGTTGACTTCAGACAGAAGCTAAAATGCAATCCAAGGACTAAGAAGGGAGCAGAGCTTCTAGAAAGTGAGTCAAAAGTAAAGGAGCTCACACACTCTCTGTTACAAAGGCAAAAAATAAAAGCCTCTTGAAAATATTTTCGAAACCAGACGTGACATTCTATTCCTCTAAACTATGTACCTATAAGTAATTAAAAATGATCCATTCCCCTCCTGCAGAAACTATGTAGTTTAATCCTACAATCTGAGAATCTGAGGTTTTAATTATGGAAAGGCAAGGGGAGGGGAAGGGGACCTTGAGATCCTATTTTCTTCCCTCAGCACCTAAGTTGCTAATAGGTACTCACTGCTTCAGTCAGGGGGGATGCAAAGACCCCCCTAGTTAGCTTTTGAATCCGTAAGACTTCTTGGTAGTACAAGGTATGAGGCCTTTCTCTACGAGGGCTTAGGAAGAGAAAGAATCCATGACTTCTCTGCAAATACAATTAAGTTGTCAAAGACAAATACCAGTGCTGAATTAGGACAATAAATCTTTATTCTGGGCCCACACTGCATCGAATGGCGGGAAAGGAGCCTCTAGCCCAACCAGGGTTGAGTTTGGCTCTGTAGCCTTAGAACACGAGGAGGCTGAGGCGCACACACCTGAAGCTCTTCTAGGCCCAAAGCATGATGTGAGATGAATGGGAGTCCCGCCTAGCTTACAGCAGCACACCAACCAGGGTGAGACAGATGGGGAAAGCTTTGCGCCCATAATTGAACTCCGGAATCATCAGTTAACTTGAAGGCTCAAGCTGAAAGTTTCAGTTTGAGCATTTTCCCATTCTCCACACTGAAATGAAAAGGCAGCTCAGCTCTCAAAGCCTCTTTCCTTTGTCCATCTAGACAGATGGGAGGTGACCTCAGGCAACTAACTGTGCCCTGGGCTAGAAAAGGGAGACGCCCTGGCTCTGGTTGACTGGGAAGGTGATGGAAACAGCCACGGAAACAGGGGCACGAGGAGGCAGCTTCACAGGAATCTGGTGAGCATCTGACGTGCAGATCCAGGGCCCCCAGCGATGAGCAGCGAAGAGGTCCTGGGAGAAAGGCCGTGGTTGAAGTTCATGATTCCACATATTCTACTCAGTGCTGTGGGTGGAAGTCCATGTTCCCGGCATGCTGGCGGGGGGCTTCTCCTCCCTGCAAACTCAACCTCCAGGCCTG
This sequence comes from Balaenoptera physalus, assembly GCF_965194825.1. Taxonomy (NCBI): domain Eukaryota; kingdom Metazoa; phylum Chordata; class Mammalia; order Artiodactyla; family Balaenopteridae; genus Balaenoptera; species Balaenoptera physalus. The sequence continues at coordinate 119,456,139 of NC_138890.1, read as the reverse complement.
CACAGACTCAATAGGTTGTAACTCTAATGTACAACAAAAACATACTGAATGAACGGATGAGAAGATAGCATGGAAACAGCAGAAAGCGCGTGGACTTTGAGTCCAAGAGACCTGGGTTCGAATCCTGCTGGAGCTACTGGGTAGCTGTATTAGTCTGCAAGTCTTAACCTCTCCAAAAGCCACATAAGAATACGAGTACAAATCAGAATGAGAGAAAAAGAAAGAATACCTACTTTTAAGGTTTGCTGTGAAAGTTAAATGAAATAATGCCTGTGGAGGGAAGCATCTTTGTACCTGCCTTGCGTGGAACTGGACCAACCCTAGTGCTTCATCCACTGCTTTCCGTTTCCCTGGGGGCGCATAATTGCTATCTTACTATTTCCCTGAGCATCTCCACAGGCCTGGCGTTATTCTGGCTAGCCTAACCAAATCTTCAGTTTATCTAGATTTATTGTGAGCACGACAAAGACACGTTTACAAATTATTCATTGTACCAAGCAATGCTTTTAAAATACAGTTTACTCTTTCTATAGATGACTGAGCCATTCCAGCCTTTGGGACACGGGTGCTTTTTGTTTTTTGTTTCTTCATATTGCTGCTTGTTAAAAAGCTTGCAATTCTTTTCTTAGTGGTACTATCATCTTTTGCAATTCTATACCAAGTTCCTCTTTAAAGGAGCTCAAAGTATATTATGATTATTTTGTTCATACAAATAAACACAATTTTCCTGATACAGGTGAAAATATAGTTTTGCTCAGTTATATTGTAATTACATAGACCACTAAGATTTACATATTTTAAAAAGTCCTTATGTGGTCCAGAAGAAACTTGAGCTAATATTTATTACCAGGAAAGAAGTAAGTTAATTGTGTTTACATTTACGTAATCAATTTGTATTGATGAGCTGTCAGTTTTACAGTTGACGTTGCCTTTGAAGGTCTTTGGCTTTTACATTTATGTGTTAACTGTATATCTCACATTTCCTAGCAGAGGTTGGGGCCCTCTCTATGATTTCAAATAATACATGGTTTTTAGACAGATGCAATGCCAATGTAAGCTAATAAAATGTTTATAACGGCATTGCAGACAGAATGCAAATTAATGGATTTTAAATAATTTTATTCCCCCTTTGGAGTACAATATTTTGCCTCTAAGCACAAGGTGGATGCTAGAACCTTCTTTTAGATATTATTGTACCTTCTAGATGCATCTCTAACTTAATAAATGGAATCGCTAACATAACCTCTGGGTCCAATGACCCAGTACATTGTGGTGGATGTAATCACTGTTGATAAGGGAGGATTGCAGACCAAGAGCAGATCAAAGTGATCAAAAAATAACTTGCCCTGATTATCTGAAAACTTGTGACTTCTTAAAACATCTCCTAGTGGCTTCCCCCAACGTATAAGATAAAATACTAGTCCCTAAACATGGAGTGCAAACCTCTCCATGCTCTGACCTGGCTTGACACTCCACACTTAACTGTCTCTACTCACTGCCTGCTCAATGCATTTGGTGGGTGAAGCAGAAGGAGGGTGGCTGGCAATGCGGCCAGGCAGGGAGAGCTAAGTGGCATTCCACCAGTTCGGCACTCTACCCTCATTGAGGGCTGCAGGAAGGGCAGCCGTCCTGAAGAGCTGGCGTTGACGGGGTGGGTCATCAGCTACTCTGCTCACCAGGCTGTGAGGAATTTGAAGGCAAGTCATTGGCCTTGCTGTGGGATTTTTATGACTTATAATTCACACACAGTGAAATGCGCAGATCTTAAATGCACAATTTGAACTGCTTGGACAATTACGTACTCCCACGTAACACACGCACCACCCCTCCCATCATAGCAAGTACTTTCATTACTCCAAAGAGTTTCCTCATATCTACAGTAGTCAGATTCAGAGACAGAAAGTAGAATGGTGGTTGCCAGGGGCTGAGGGAGGGAGAGAATGAGGAGTTAGTGTTTAATGGGTACAGAGTTTCAGGTTGATGAAAAAGTTCTAGAGATGGATGGCGGTGATGGTCGCAGCCCAGTGTGAAGGTACTTAATGCCAAAGAATTGTACACTTAAACGTGGCTAAAGTGGTACATTTTATGTTATGAATATTTTAATACAATTTTCAAAGAATTTTAAAAGTCTCCTCATGCCTCTCCCCAAGCAATACCCCCTCCTCCACCCACAGAGGCAACCACTGTTCTGATTTCTATCATATACACTAATCTTACCTGTTATAGAATTTCATATAAATGATATCATACAGCATTTACTCCATTGTATCCGGCTCCTTTCTCTCAGCAGAATGTCTTTGGAATTCATCTGAGTTGCTGTATGTATTGGTCATCTGTTCCCTTTTTATTGCTGAGTCCTATTCCATTGCATGGTTGTACATAGTTTGTTTATTTACTCTTCTGTTGATAAACACTTGGCTTGTTTTTCCAGTTAGGGGCCCTCATGAATAAAGTAGCTATGAACTTTCTGATACAAGACTCTTTATGAGTATATATTTAAATTTCCATTTATCCTGGATAAATATACTGAGAAGTGGAGCTGTTTTTCGAAGTTTTTCAATTGCTTTTCAGAGTGGTTGCACCGTTTTACACTTCTACCAGCAATGTATGAGAGTCTTGGTTGTTCCAAATCCTAGCTAACATTTGGTGTTAGCAGTTTTAATGTCTGCCATTCTTGTATCACACTCACAATACCCCACTGCGGTTTTAATTTGTATTTACCTGATTAACGATGTTGACAACGTTTCATGCACTCATTGGTCATCTGAATATCTTCTTTAGTGAAGTGTCTGTGAGATATAAATTTGCCCATTTTATTTTGGACTGTTTGTCTTTTTGTTATTGATTTGTAGGTCTTTACACATTTGGGATACAAGGCGTTTGTTAGATCTATGTATTGCCAATATCTTCTCCCAGTTTGTGGAGTATCTTTTTATTTTATAAATGTGTTTTCAGTGAACAGGAGTGTTAATTTATCCATTTTTTCTTTTATATTTAGTAATTTTTCAGTCCCTCTAATAAATCTCTTCTTAGCACTTATAATCATGGAGATATTCTCCAACATTTTCTTATATAAGCTTTATAGCTTCAACTTTATATAGTTAAGTCTATGACTCAGCTTGAATTAATGTTGGGGAGTGGCATGAGATAGGAGTAAAAGTTCATTTTTTTCCACATATTTATCCAGTTTTCCCAGCATTATTCATTTTAAAAAATTTAACTTTTCTCATAGGCTTGCTTTGATAGCTTTATAAAAATCAGTTGACCATATGCATGCAGGCGTAATTCTAAACTCTTTATTTTGTTTTATTAATCTATTGGACAGTCATATGGCAGTACCAGAATCTTCCAGACTTTATAGTAAGTCTGGAAATCAGCCAGTGATAGTTCTTCAATTTTTTTTTTTTCTTCAACACAGTTTTGACTATTCGAGGTCTTTTGCTCTTCCATATGGATTTTAGAAAGAACATTTCAATTTTTACAAGAAGTCTTGTAGAATTTTTATATGGATTGCATTGCATCTGTACAATAATATGAGAAAAATTGATCCTAAATTATTGGGTCCTTCGGTCCATGAAAACATTAAATCTCTCATTGGAGGCAGTCCTCAGGAGGATGTGACTACGGGTTGACCCTCGAGCTGGACCTTGGCAATCAGAGGCTCCTCACCCCCTCCCTGGCCTTGGAATGTACCCTCTGCCCACCATTCCCACTGCGGGAGCCATTTTCAAGGACACAGCCTTGAGAGAGTAAGGTGTTGTTAAGACCACCTGGATGGTATACATGACTAAACCCCCATAAGGCCTCTATAAAAACTTTTATGGTTCTGGTGGCTGGGTGTGGATATCTATTCATCTTGTGGCCGCCTAAGACAAGCCTTGTATATAAGTTCCCTTGCTTATTAAACCTGCCACCGACCAGTCTGGAATGATGTGCCTCTTTCTTCATTCTCTCCTTGCCCTGTGTGTAGGGGGGCCAGTTTGTGAACCAATACCTCTTTATTTATTTAGTTCGTCTTTAATTTCTGTAGCAATATTTTATAGTTTTTGATATAAATGTATTATATGTCTTTTGTTAAATTTTTACGAGTATTTAATTTTTTAGATGCTATTATAAATGGAATTTTTTAGATTTCATTTTCCATTTATTTGTTGCCATTATGTAGAAATACAATTGATCTTGTATTTTGGTCTTACGTCCTGCAATCTGCTAAATTCACCTATTGATATAGTAGGTGTTTCATAGATACCTTAGGATTTTCTATGTAAACATTGATGTCATCTGAAAAAAAGTCTGACTTCTTCCTTTCTGATCTACATGGCTTTTATTTCTTATAAATTGACTAGGATCTCTAGTCCAATTTTGAATAGAAATCATGAAGATGGGCATTCCTGCCTGGTCTACATCTTAGAAGGAAGCATTCAGTATATCATTCTCAAGTGCGATGTTAATTCTAGATTATTTTGTAGATCTTTTTATCAGATTAAGTTTTCTTCTATTTTCAGTTTGCCAAGAGATTTGATTATAAATAGATGTTGAGTTTTGTTAAGCCCTTGTTATACAGAAGCCTACAGCATGCTCAGTTGATACTTTCCGAGAGAACCCAATCAGCTTAGTTTGATCAGTCTCACAAAATCTCCCCCAAAGCAACCTCTCCCTCTTGCTGTGAGAGAGCACAGACCGAGAAAGTCCTTCTTCCTGCCTCGTGTCCTTTCTTCTACCCCATGCTTTTCTAATGAAGGGTGCAGAAAGCCAAACACCCAGAATTAAGAGGATCCTTGCGTCCCTCGGCAGTTCTCCAGAGTGAGGATTTGCACATCTTCAGGAATCTGCAGTTAGAGCTCAAATTTTTATATGTTGCGTATGGATTTCACAAAGTTGAAAAATGGAACAGAGCCAAAGCATAAATGAAGCAAGAGGTGGGCAAGAAAAGCTGGTCCTCCACTGCCGCACCTCTCGTTCTTCCTCTCCATATCATACACTCCCCTTTGCTTCATCACCCACACCCTGCCTCCTCACACATTTCCAGAAACATACACATGCGCGCCATTTTCACCATCTGTTTGGAAATGTAAAATCTAAATGCTTTGAATAGATTAGAAAATCTCTAAAATGCTTAATAAAAGTGCTTAGCTATTTAACAGATGACTAGGACACCTTGTGAGGAAAATGCGGCTGGCACAGTACTGTCGTGAGGTCCCTCACCATCACAATTTTGCACCTGCCCATCTGCTCAGGCAATGCTGCTGACAGTTGGCAATGCACTCGGGTGCAGTTGGAAAGACCCACAACTTCCAAGCAGCTTTCACTCTTGCTTTCTGTGCACAGTGGTGACTTTTTGGTTATTCTCCCATCCATTCCTATGGCTTCAGTGCAGTCTTATTTCTTTTCCTACCTTGCCAAATGCTCGCTTCTATCACTTCCATTTTCCAGTGATACGTGAATAGATTTTATGGTGCGTTCAAATGAGAAGACACTTCAAACTGTGCAAAGAGTCAGGGTTAAGACCACGGAGGGGACCGTCGTACAGCCCACTGGGCCCTGACTTTAGAGCGATGTAGCAGAGTTGTTAACAGCAGGTTCTGAGTAGGTCTACCACCTCCATTGCTGGTGGCTTTGTGACCACGAGTCACATTAAAAGGAACAGGGCTGGTTACACAATTTACAGGGCTCAATGCAAAATTAAAATGCAGGACCCCTTGTTCAAAAAGCAGGAAAAAAGTGTCATTAAAGGCACTAAAATATAAACATTTTTCCTTTCTCCTGTGGTTTTGAGCATTACCTTGGGCAAATTATGCTAGTTTCCTCATCTGGTTGTAAGGTGGTGAGTTAATTCACATGAAGGACTTAGAGCAGTACCTGCTACATGACTGGCCTCACTCAGTTATGGTTGTGTAGTTATGGATATGCGGTGGGCAACCATAGGCTCTCAGAGATGTCTGAGGGTCCCTCCCTGTGCTCTGGCACCCACTCACGGCCCACTGGCTGCCAACTGTCAGCTGGGGGGGAGGAAATCGGACCAGGCATCCTCCCTTCTCATGGGCCTTCTGGTCAGCCCACTGCAGACAGGTGATTGCCTGAGGCACTGCAACCTCTTTGAAGGGACTCAATTAGTACCTGCATCAGGGCTGGGCAAGAAACTCTCCCCAGCAGAGTCACCTGATGAATGCTCCTGGGGCTTCAAGTGGCAGTGGGGATGGTTGCTGCCAGGCCTCAGCCCAAGACACGTGAGCTACACGTACTGAACCCCACCCCTCCTTGTGACGGGGGTGTGGAGGCCTCAGTGGTTACTGTGTGGGAGTGGAGAGGTGGGGCACTGTCCCGGGCACCAGGGAGCAGGAGAGTGGGGGGGGTGAGAACCCACTGATGGGGAGGTAGGGAGAAGGTGAGAGGCAGAAAGATGTTTGAGCTCATTCTCTAAGACCCTGGTGCATGCTTCCTTGTCTCATTGGACTTCACTTACAAAATGCAAAGATAAAATTATAAAGAATCTTGAAGGAATGCAGATTGTTAAACCCCAAGGACAGCGCTCTTCTGAGCATGAGACCCTGTACAAGGGTACTAATGACATACCAATAAACCAGCCCTTGGGGTAACACCTGAGGCAGAGTCAGGAGCTGAAAATGTGAGCTATTAGTATTATCATCATTAACTTGGTGGTCTGTATGGGACAGAATATACCTTACATATTTCAGGCATGTTTATGGATGTGGATAAGTCGGTGTCTAGGAAAGCAAAACTAAAAAGACCACTCGGTCCTAGGAGGGTTGTGATTCTTGGCTTCCCAGCAAGCTGTTGACCAAGGCCAGCACTGGATTTATGACTTCTCACTGACCCGGCAGCCAGTCAGTGGGGTACCTGCAATGATTTTAGTCTGATTTGGAAATGCCAGGGAAGCTTCATCTATTTTAGGTAGAGAAAAATGAGTTTTCCAAAGTTGACTGCTCAAGGCAATTCGACCTCAGCTCCCTCTTGAAAAGCAGTGATAGGGTGAAGGTCTAGCCGTCATGGGATTGAGCAAACAAAGCCTTTTTTGTTTTCTCTCTTTTATATCTGTAGCCTCCTTCGGCATTGCTGGGTGAGGTGACTTTGAACTGCTAATCTATAAAGCAAACATATCCTCTGGGAAGAACCACCTTGGCAGTAAGTGTCAATCAAATTTTGCTGGAAGCAAGTGAGCCCAGGTGAGGTGCCAGCATGCACCCTCAAAACCTCCAGACTTTGAGGGCCTGGCTTGAAGGACTCAGGCTTTCCACAAGCCTGTGCAAGAGTTCACACACTTTCCAAGCACGTCTTCTTAGATGTGCTTAGACAATGTGCATTACTCAAGCAGCAGCTCTCTTTCGCAGGCTTGAGCCCTTCTTTCTGTGCACACAGATACCCACTCACTGTTGTGACTATGCTGGGTATGTTTGTTTGCACAGGCTTTTTGAATGTTTGGCCGGGATATAAAGTGACTCCTATCGTTCAGACAGAAGGGTGGTCTTCCATATCCAGAAATCAGGCAGGCAAAAAAGGAAGCTGTCAAAGAAGAAAATCTGTGAAACACCAGGAATTCCCCTTCGAAGATACACGGGACAGGGTATCAAATGGGAGAGAATACCTGTTGTTTCCCACCCAATCATTCATTGAAAAATAATTTTCTGTCCTTGTAAACTCCCTCTTTTGAGAGAGTTGACATGTTCATGGTTAAGTTCCATGACAAATCCCCCTTATGACCAAAGGAGGCAAAAAAATTCTGGTCTGCAAAACAGCGAGTGTAAAAAGATGCACAAGTCATTCTGTAATATTCTGAACTGAACAAGAGCTAACCGTCATATCTATAATTGAGCGAGGCCAGTTATGTGCCAGGTACTGCTCTAAGTCCTTTATATCAGCGGTCCCCAACCTTTTTGGCACCAGGGACCAGTTTCGTGGAAGACAATTTTTCCACGGACTGGGGGTGGGGGGAAGGTTTCAGGATGATTCAAGCGCATTGCATTTATTGTGCACTTTATTTCTATTATTATTACATTGTAATATATAATGAAATAATGATACAACTCACCATAATGCTGACAGGAGGCAGAGCTCAGGTGGTAATGCGAACGATGGGGAGCAGCTATAAATACAGAAGAAGCTTCGCTGGCTGGCCCAGCGCTCACCTCCTGCTGTGCGGCCCAGTTCCTAGCAGGCCACAGACCGGTACTGGGGGTTGGGGACCCCTGCTTTATGTGAATTAACCTTACAACCAGATGAAGAAACTAGCTTAGAGTAACTTGCCCAAGGTAATGGCAGAGCAAAGATTCAAAGCCTCCAGTCTGTCTTCAGAGTACACCCTCTTAGCTACTAGGCCCAAGTTCAAATTCTAGGATAGTGAAGAAGTTTCATTTAAAAACTAGCCTGAAGGAAGTATTTCTGAGCTCAACCACTATGACACGGGAATTATGCTTTGCTGCTCTTTTTACAACAGAGTTTGTTATTTTAATATATCGAATCCATTATTCACATAATGGTCACTCGTTATAAAGTTAAGAAAAAACAAAAACAAAACACTGTATACAAATAAAGTTGCAGCAAAAGCTTAAGGCAGGATGTACAAATGTTTCCCCTCATCTCAGGAACACCACTGGATGATGCTGAACCATTTGATGGAGCAAAAGGGCTTAGGCCCACCGATCATTCTAATTGCTTCACTAAGAACAGACTGTAGAGAATGTGGAAGGTGAAAGACCAGTCAAGAGATGATTATAGTAATTCAGTAAGGAGATGATTCTGGCTTGGACCAACGTGGCAGCACTGGAGATGGTGAGAAATGGTTGAATTCCAGATATATTTTTACATTAAAGCCAGTAGGGTTATTTGAAGGATTGAAGTGGGTGTATAAAATTAAAAGAGAAATCCCAAATGACTCCCAGATTTGGGACCTAAGCAATTAGGAGGCTGAAGTTGCCATTGACTGAGGAGAAAACCATGGAAGGGGCAGGCTTTGAAAGGGACTCCCAGGAGCTCAGGGTTGAATATATTAACACTGAGCTGCCTATTTTAGCCAACCAAATGAGGAGGTAAGTTAGGCAGTTAGACACATAACTCTGGAGGTCAGGTGAGAAGCCCTGCCTGAAGATATAAATTTGGTACTTTTGGGCATGTAGAAATACTTGAAACTGAAAGTGCATGCTATCATCACTAAAGTGAATAATGATAGAAAGCTTAGGCAGTGCTACTCAGAATAGGATGCACTGATCAACATCAGCATCACCTTGTTAGATATGCGAATTCTCGGGCCCACCTGCACCTATTGAATCAGAAACTCCTGGGGTGGGGTCCTTCATTGCAGTTTTTTTTTTTTAATAAATTTTATTTATTTATTTATTTTTGGCTGTGTTGGGTCTTCGTTGCTGCACGCAGGCTTTCTCTAGTTGCGGCGAGCGGGGGCTACTCTTCATTGCGCTGCGTGGGCTTCTCATTGTGGTGGCTTCTCTGGTTGCGGAACGTGGGCTCTAGGCATGTGGGCTTCAGTAGTTGTGGCACGTGGGCTTCAGTAGTTGTGGCTCACGGGCTCTAGAGCACAGGCTCAGTAGTTGTGGCGCACGGGCTTAGTTGCTCTGCAGCATGTGGGATCTTCCCAGACCACAGCTTGAACCCGTGTCCCCTGCATTGGCAGGTGGATTCTTTTTTTTTTTTTTTTTTTTAATTATTTATTTATTTATTTATTTTTGGCTGTGTTGGGTCTTCGTTGCTGTGCGAGGGCTTTCTCTAGTTGCGGCAAGCGGGGGCCACTCTTCATCGCGGTGCGCAGGCCTCTCACTGTCGCGGCCTCTCTTGTTGCGGAGCACAGGCTCCAGACGCGCAGGCTCAGGACGCGCAGGCTCAGTAGTTGTGGCCCACGGGCCCAGTTGCTCCGCGGCATGTGGGATCTTCCCAGGCCAGGGCTCGAACCCATGTCTCCTGCATTGGCAGGCAGACTCTCAACCACTGCACCACCAGGGAAGCCCCTGGCAGGTGGATTCTTAACCACTGCACCACCAGGGAAGCCCCCACTGCAGGCTTTAACAAGCCCTCCAGGTGATTCTTCTGCCTATTAAGTGTGGAGAACTGCAGAGTTAGCAGTTAGGGAGCTAGAAGGAATCTGATGAGAACCAGTCAGCAAGGAGAAGGAAAAGCAGAGTTTGTGGAGTTTTGGAAACATGCAGAAGGGAGCGGCCCACAGCATCACATGCTCCTGTGCACCGTCCAGTGGGTTCAACAACGCGAGGCCACTGGTGACGTCCGCTGGTGACGTTTTGGGGGAGTTGTGTGTGGACACAAGCCTGACTGGATGACTCCATGGAGTTAAGGAGGGTGCGTGTGGGGACGGGTGGGTGGGGGGATTGGAGACCATGGAAACAGGTCTTTGGAGGAGTTTTGCCTCAAAGGGTAAGGAAAGCAATGGGCAGTGTCCGGAGAGCAGAAGTGCAGTTAAGAAAGGGATTTCTTTGTTCGTTTGTTTTTAAGAAGGGAGCTATAATCGTATATTTTCACGATGTTGGAACCGATCAGGTACAGAGGCGGAAAGTGAGAATTCGGGCGAGAAGGGGAGGTTTGGAGGAGCAGTGTCTCAGAGTAGGTGGGGAGGATGGGCCGAGGCGCGCGGCGGCGGGTCGGTGCAGCCGAGCACGCGCGCTTCCTGCGCAGGGACCGTGGAAGGAGGGTTACAGGGGCGGGACGCTGGGAGGTGCGGGGGACGCAATGCCGAGAGTCTCGGAAGTTTTCTTCTGCTCGCTTCCGTTTGCTCGGCTGTCACCTGCGGGTGAGGATGGTGGAGGAGTGTATTCATTTCATAGAGGGGGAGAATGACAGGACTGGGGAAAACGGTATAACCGCCAGGCAGCACGAAAGGCCCGCTCAGGCCATTCGGTTTTGATAGACTTAGCCGTGATCAAAGTGGTCATTTTCTTTTTCAAAGAAGGCGCTCTGAAAAAATTGAAACCGGTGCACTCTACCGCGCGCACGCACACAGACACGCAAAATCCCACCCACGGAATCATATACAGAAGAGGGAAGAAACATCAGAATGCCACTGTGGAAAAATTCTGACCATTGGAAACAAAAAATGGGCTCTGAATTGCCATAACATAGGAAAAGAGGAAGGTCACTGGCCCAAAGGATGGCCTGAAAGGGGGCATTTGAGCATGTTCCCTAGATAGACATGAGGTAGGGGAATGAGGAGGTTGGGGTCTGTCCTCCTTGTCATCCACGCCCTCCCCAGGGGAGGGTACCAGAGACCAAGGCAGAGGGGAGAACTTAAGCATGTGTTCTGGGGCATAATGTGGGTGTGAAGAGGGAGGTGGAGGTACAGACAGGGGTAGCACAGGCGAAAGGCGGTCAGGATGTAGAAGAAGGAGTGGGACAATGGGTGTGATTGGAGGAGATACAGAATGGGGGCCTGGGCTCCGGCAGCAAATGCGTCCATCTGAGCCCTGGCTTCCCCTTTCCGAGCTGTGTAACTTGGGCAAGTTACTCAATTTCTCTGAGTCTCATTTTTCTCCTCTAAAATATGGTACCACGACAAGTAAAACACCTAGCAGAAAGCATGGCATATACTAAGTACTCAGTAAATGCTAATTACTATAATTATGGAGCAATAGGATTAAGGATGGACAAAAAAAAGAGAGGTAAAGAGAAAATATAAATATATTGAATAAATACATTTTAAAATATAAAACATATAGGGGGAAGTCAAGGGAAGGAAAAGAGAGAGAATTGGTGTGAGGAGGAAAAGTAAAATAGAAGAGAAAATGAGAAAGAGGAAATAATAGAAGTAAATAAGGAGGAGAGGAAAAGAATTATGGAGACAGTGAAAATGAGAAACATACCAATAAGAAAGTAGAAGGAGAAAAAAAGGATCAAAATGCTCTTTGTGCAGGATGAGGTCATTTCATACTGACATTAACAAGATTCTACAAGTCCCTTTCTGATGGGTAGAGGTGTAAACAGTTATCCAACTCATCCCAAGCCCTTGAGCAAATCAGCCATGCCACCAGACGGCACGTTACCAGGAATCTGAGAGGGATGTGCTTGCTGGTTCCTTCTCTGGGTTCCTCTGAGAACCAAAGAGGCAGGCTGGTGCTCTGAACTGAAGGGTCCCTAGGAGACCTCGGACAGAAGGGTTTTCCAACCTCAGCACCTTGGCCCCAATTACTTCTTAACATGAACTGTGTGCCGCTTATTAGAAACTTTCTAAAGCTCGTAATAACATACTAGAAATGTAAACCTTTTCTCCTTCTTCAACCTTTCTGAACCTCTCTGAGCTTCATATCCCTTTTGAACCCTCATTCCAGGGAGTGGCAAAATCCAAATCTCAGGCAATTCAGGTTTCCTGTCCCCCTGCCCTGGGATTGTGTCTAAGTCCCAGGTGATCGCAGTTCTAAGGCCTTGGGGGATGGAGAAGTGAGTCTGGGTCCTCTTTTCAGGCTGACATTCTCTGAGATGTATGCTGTCCCATCCAAACATCTGACATCCTTCCAGACAGTTCACTTCTCAGCCATTTCCTGCTCCTGGACATATGTGGCTGTTGTCCCACAATATTGGGGGCCTAAGAGATGGTGGGGCTGCTCGAGGCCCTTCATTATTTCCTTTGCTTTCCCTGTGCTTTCCCAGGGACCAGGGCACAGGCCCCATGTCCACTGAGATCCTCAAACTCAGCTGGGACTTGACCAGTGGTGGGGGAGGGACCCCACAGTGACCCACTGGATTGGTATCTTCCTTCCCTCTGTCTGGGCCACTTTCCCTAGTCCTGGGAATAAGGGGTGGCGCTGGAGGGAATAGAAAATAACTCTAACTAATTACATATTTACCCAAATCTTTTGTCTGTGTCCTGGGCCTAGGCTTCTGAGAGGGAGAAGTCAGGAGTTTGGTGCCTTTGTCATCCTTGCTTGGGCAGCCGAGAGGCACCAGAGACAGGATGCCTAGGTGCTCAAGCATTGCAGAGATGGGTGAGTGTGGGGAAGCCAGGAGAGACGACAATTACCTCAAAATTATCTGCCCCACAAGGCATAATTAAAAATTAATTCTAAAGCTATTTCACCCTGAGTGATAAAAACCAGCACGCTGCCCCATGTGCGATGGTATTTGCACTGGGGTGACCACACGTGGGTGGTAAGGAGCCCACAGGCCCTGGAGGGCAGCAGGATGGTCCTGACGGCAGGAGTCTGAGGCAGGAGACCCAAGCATGGAGTGCAACGTGCTCTCATATGAGTCCTGGAGTCTTGCTCAGAGCACATTTTCTAGTCCGGGGGAAATTTGCTTGTATGTTTCCACGTGATGCGGTCTACCTGGGAGGCCCCATCCCACTTGGCACTGTCCCACTTCAAAGGGGCCCTGCTTGGAAACCTCATTTCTCTTACAGCAGATGCTGAATTTCAGTCCAGATGCCTTAGACATTTTTGCAGTGTGTGTGTAGTGCTCTGGCTGGGGTGGAAACAGAGCCAACAGTGTTGAGAGCGTGCCTGAAGGCCCCTACACCATGCCTGGCTCTTTGAACGTGTTTGTTTTCTCCTAGAAACTTGGCTTGTGGCAGCCAGGTTACCAAAGTGGGGTGTGGTAGACTTGTTTCTGGATCCCCCTTAGTTTTCCAGGGGGATCACTCCTGAGGATCTTAGCGGGGCTCTTCTTTGGGGTGGCTTTGTTGGCAACAGCAATTCCAAACTTTCATCAGCATAAGAATCAGCAGGGGAGCTGATCACTAATGCAGATTCCCAAGCCTCACCCCAAGATCCAGGGTGCAGCCCAAGAATCAGCATTTTTAGTAAGCCCCCCACGTGATTCTGATACAGGTATTCTCAGATCGCACGCTGAGAAACACCGTGATGGGGCCTCTCTGGCGGCCTTTCATGAGGCCAGTGGTAAGGACCCCTGGGTTTTGTGAAAATAAGCAGAAACCTCAACTAAAATAAAGTTGGGAGGTCAGAAGGGGGAGCTCTCATGCCCTGTGACTATAGCGGAACCCAGCAGGAAGAAGAAAGACTTCCCCTTCTTGCCTGGCAAGAGCTCAGCCAATGAGAGACTGTCACAACTCAGCCAGTGAAAAGCCACTATTCTTCTAACTCTCAGTTCCTCCAATGGACTCTGTTTACTAGCCCTCCCAGCTTCCTTTCCCCTCTATATAAGAGCCCTCTCCTTGCGGCATGGGGACTTGCGGGGCTCGCCATGGTTACAGACCCTGAATTGCCATTCTTTGCTGATCCTTAATAAACCCATTTTGCTGTAGAAACAACTGGCCGTCTATTTGTCAATAGTTTTGTATCTAGCCACCTGGCTGTCGCCCTCCTATAGTTAATTCCTAAGCCCAGAACCCACCTATTCTTGTTACTAAACAGCCAGGTGAATACAGACGCCTCCTATACCTGCCCACCCCTTCCCGGTTAACAGAAAACAGCTCCTGGGTAATTGTGAACAGCATGTGTCCATGAGACCTCTGGGAACAGGTGTCTGGGAGCTGACGTAAATAAACAATGAAAAAGAACTTCCAGGCTTGCTTTTACAACTCTGAAGCCCTTACTGGTCAATCTCACACAAGTTCAGATTTGCTCATAGACTGCCTTGCCTGTTTGTTGTTTCTTGTGTTTTTGTCTCTCTCCCAAAGTATAACTTCTTGGGAAGAGCACACAATCATATTTTTTTCTCCTACTTACCCCACAGCATCTGCTATATAATTGGTATTCAACATAGGAGAAGAGTTTCTAATTTATAACCAGGTTGCTTCCAAAAGTTCATTCTTCAGTCAGATATTTGGATCTTATTTCCCATTAGGAGAATGTTATAAAAGGTAATTATGTTCCCAGAGCAGCCCCTAAATATTTATTTAACTAGCAATGTAGCTGAACTCTAGTTCCAATAGTATTACAGAACCTAAAATCATCTATAATACTGCTTTTATGGAAAAATGTGTTCCAGATTCCAGTGGGAGATGCCAGAACTCATTTTTCTGGCTACAGCTCCCGAACAAGACTTGACCCATCTGCAGTTAGGACTAGCACACACACACACTGGACTGGCTTTCTTGATGGGGCTCCAGAGGCGGGGAAGGGATGGCACAAATTCCCTTTGGGAAACTGGAAAGGGCAAGGGGTGCTCGTGTCAGAAATGCTTCCAGTAGGCTTGACTGAGTCAGGAGGAGGGATCTGGAAGAAGGTGGAGTTCAAGGCTGTGAGGTTGAGGAGTGGTCCTCATGGGAGGCTGGAGGGACCCAGAGGGCACTGACTCCCTCGGCTGCGGTAGCTGAGGCTGTCACGGCAACCACCGCAGTAGCAGCACAAAATGTGGTGGCCACGTTGGCCAGGGTCCCAGCTCAAGCCTGTAGATGTGCTGGGGGAGGTCGTGGTGTTTGGTTATTTATTGCTAAGTACGAACCACCTCAAAATGTAGTGGCTTAAAACAACAACCATATCATTTGCTCATGATTCCATCTGGGCTTGCCTGTGGTCCTTGTGTGGCTTCATTCAGCTGGCAGGGACGCTGGGATCTGGTCTTTGCTGGATGCTGAGACTACTGGACTCCTTCTCAGGTTTCAGGGAGTCTCAGGGCTTTTCTTTCTCGACGTGGGCTCTCCACAGAATCTCTGCACATGGTTTCTCTGGCAGAGTGGCTGGACTTCTTCCACGGCAGCTCAAGATGGTCAAGAAGCAAAAACAGAAACTTCCAGGCCTTCTTAAAACTAGTCTGGCTGCTGGCACAACTTCACTTTGGTTAAAGCCATCACAGGGCAGCCCAGATTCATGGGAGGGGAATACACAAAGGCATGAGTTCCAGGAGGCACGCTTTGCTGTGGGCAATTAACGCAACAGACTGCCGTGGTCGGTGCTGTCCCATGTGTGAGAGGCTCCCAAACCAAGAGCATTTTAGCTAAAGCTTCTCCATTACAATCACCACAGCTGCATTGCTGGCATTCCTAGAAGGAGCCTCGAAACAGTTTTCTCTACTTATATCTTTTCATGTCTAAAAGATAGATATTTGGCTGTAAAAATCCATCCTGTCACTTTGTCCTTCACATCTTCTCAGCCCCCTTTCTCCTTTCATAGACACAGCTACCTACTTTATATAGGCAGTGCTCTCAGACTTAATGTCAACACACCTCGGTCAGTTACAGTGGATTCTGATGTACATCCAGAAAATAGAACATAAAGCCCCAAAGTTTGCAAATGGCTGATTTTTAAATCGCAGATTCAAGGTCAACTGAAGCAGATTCAAGGTTGGCCCTATAATAATGTTCCTGTTAGATTCATGCACGTACCTGAGGGAGGGAGAAAGAGGTAGAGTTGGTGTTAGTGCTTTGGGAATTATGTATAACCCTGGCAGAAACAGACCTAGCTGCTTCCCCAGTTTCTCTTCTTCAGGTAAAACTTCTGTTTTATTTGGGGTGGCAATATGCCCAGCCTCTCTTCCAGCAAAGTATGGCCAAAGGACTAAGTTCTGGCTAATGAAATAGAAGGGAAAATAGTGCCTGGGACTTCCATAAAGGTTGCTTAAAGGGAGCTGACTTAGCTGGGAAGGAACCCTTGGGTCCTACTTTGGATTCCTTCTTCCTCTTGTCTGCATTGTGGATGCAATGGTTGGATCTCCAGCAGCCATTTGGGATCATGAGGTGACCTTAGACTAGAAGCCACACTTCAGGATGGTAGAGTGTAAAGACAGATGAACCCTGGGTTAGTGATGACCATGGAGCTTTATTCCAGCCCTGAACTCTAGAAATAGACATAGAGATCTAGATCAAGACGGAGACAGAGAGGTTCTTGTTTAAACCATTGTTATTTGGTGTTTCCTGATATAAATTAATGTTATCTTATGTACCTGGTCATAGCCCATTATGAGTGCCATCTGTTAGATGTATTGCATCAGAAAAATGATTAAGAACCACTTGTCAAGGCCATAGGGAATTCTCACCTGGACCATTTCCCAATCTCTCTCTGTGTTCGTTAGCTCTCTTGTCTAATTAATCCTTAGTGGATTGAGTAAGTGTTGCCTCTTTGGGCTCTAATGGTCCCTGGCAACCACTGATCTTTTTCCTGTTTCCATAGGTTGCCTTTTCTACCATGTCATGAAGTTGGAATCGTACAGTATGAAGCCTTTTCAGATTGGCTTCTTTCACTTAGCAACATACATTTAATATACATGTCTTTTCATGGATTGATAGCTTATTTCCTTTTAGCACTAAATAGTATTCCATTGTCCATCCAATAAGGGTATACCACAGCTTACTTATCCATTTACCTACTGAAGGACATCTTGGTTTCTTTTAAGTTTTAGCAATTAAGAATAAAGCTGCTTCAAATATCTATGTGCAGGCTTTTTGTGTGGACAGAAGTTTTCAACTACTTTGGGTAAATACTAAATAACTTGATTGCTGGATTGTGTGGTAAAAGTATATTTAATTTTGTAAGAATCTGCCAAACCTTCTTCCAAAGTAGCTGTACAATTTTGCAATCCCACCAGCAATGAATGAGTGTTTCTGTTGCTCTGCCTGCTCTCCAACATTTAATGTTGTTGTTGGTCCAGATTTTGGCCATTCTAATAGGTATGTAGTTGTTTCACATTGTTGCATTTCCCTGATGACATATGTGGAGCATCTTTTCCTATGCTTATTTGTCATCTGCATATCTTCTTTGGTGAGATGTCTGTTAAGGTCTCTGACCCATTTTTTAATTGGGTTGTTTTAAACAACCCAATTACAACCCCAATTAACTCAACAATATTGAGTTTTAAAGGTTCTTTGTGTATTTTGGATAACAACCTTTTATCAGATGTGTCCTTTGCAAATATTTTCTCCCAGTCTATAGCTTGTCTTTTCATTCTCTTGATATTGTCTTTCACAGAGCAGAAGTTTTTAATTTAATGACATCCAGCTTATCAATTATTTCTTTCATGGATTGTGCTTTGGTGATGTATCTAAAAAGTCATCACCATATCCAAGGTCATCTAGGTTTTCTCCTCTGCTAACTTCTAGGAGTTTTATAGTTTTTGCATTTTACATTTAGGTGTATGATCCATTTTGAGTTAATTTTGGAGAAGGGTGTGAGGTCTAAGCCTAGATTCACATTTTTGTATGTGGTTGTTCAGTTGTTCCAGCATCATTTGTTGAAGAGACACTGTTTTGTTGTATCTGTATTTCCCTGTATCTATCCCCATTGATTAGCACAGTGCCTGATAGAGAATATACATTTAATATTTGCTGAATGAATAAACGAAACTCCAAACTTTCCCTGAGGCTGTGTGCTGAGTCTGAAATGCCTTTTTCCTTTCCTGTTTACCATTCCATCTCTCTGCTGTACAGCTTGTGTTCACCAGCCCCAGGGATGAGCCAGATAAGTTTGGTGGCCAAATTCCTGTTAGAACATATGAGCAATACTTGCTGAATGAGTGATGAGTTTGTTTCACGTCTAAGGCATTGTTTCACTTGGACTCTGTAAGAGGAAGGGGCAGAGTCTCACCAGAGGGGGAGGGGTAATTTGCTGCAATTGGCCATTCTCCTAAGGCACGCAGAGGGGGGCATACAACTTGAATCAGGGCAGGGGGAGGTGGGATGGAGGTGACTAGAAGAGATGGCTACTCAAGCAACTGGAAAAGAGGGATCTCGTCTCGCCATGGAGGAGACAGGGGATGGGGAGGCCGTTCCCAGAAAGCAGGAAATCAGATGGCAGCCTCTCTATGAACATATGAGCCAAGAAGCAAGAAAACTATTTGGGTAGTGATTAAATCTATGGCCCATCCAGGTAGGCATCTGTGATGGGGCCATTCACCTGGCTTCTCCCTTCTTCCTTCATATCTTCGCTGTAGTAGTTAAGGGACGGCTTAACCTTGGTGTCTCTTTATGTTTATTCCTATAATAGGATTTTCCCTTCTTTTGTTTATGGTTAAGACATTTCATTTCAGGTTTTTGAATTATGAAGGTAGATACCCACTGTAACAATTCAAATAGTAAAACTGATAGTCCCTCACCCCTGTTTTATTTTTTTTTAACTTGGGACTTTATGATAAAAAGACTTGAGAGTGACCGGACCCATACTCCAAAGTACAAGCCAATGTAATTTAGATATTATGCAATTAATGAAAAGGTACCGCCCGAGTCCTATATCTGTCCCGAATCTTTTCTTACTGAGGCCAGAGGCAACTTTTAACCCATGTGGCTAAGGGAACCATCTTTGTGTAGCTCTAGTCTGGAGCCTCTTAGACGTTCCATGGTGATCTTGTCTTGAGCAATCTTGTCTGTGTGGAATGTGTGCTTCTTGTTCCAGTGTCCTCATAATTAAATTCTACTTTTGGCTTATAATTTGTCGAAATGCAGGTTTTGAGGACTATGTCTTTTTGAATTGATTATACAGAAGATTCTGCTTCTTTCTAATATGTTCTGCAAAATATTGACTGTCACTCAGGGATACAGTGGCTCTCTGTTTCTCTAACTCAATGGCTCATGGTTATTTTACAAAAATCAGCATCCTCTGCCCTGGTACCATTTTGAAGCCCTGCCCATGGGAGAAGCCTTTAAAGATGGAAAGATGCTCTCCCTAAAGAGGGAGCAATACATCCCTGAGGGCCAGCCTGGTGGGGAAGAAAGTGGAACACATGGGCCACCTTCCTCCCCATAAAGAGGGTCTCAATGAAGCGTTAAGACCAGGAATGTGCGCGCGCGTGTGTGTGTGTTTGCGTGTATTAGTTCTAAAGAGATTGTTCTTTTGGAAGCTTGTAATACCTACCACTGCTCCTTATACCACAACATGTACGAGTTTTGCTTGTTCATAATGTTAATATTTTTATAGATGTTTGTTTATGTTTGTGTCCAAATATGGTTTGCCTGCTAGTATATATTTCTCTACTGTCCATCTTTATGAGTGCTATCTCAAGTTTTAAGCTGTTAGAAATATAACTGTTTCTATACCGCTAATTTGCCTGTTATATAGCACAGAGCTTCTTATAAACAGGGTGTTTAGAAATGAATTTCAATGATGATGATAACTTATCAGCAACTTCAGTGACAGATACGGAGATGGCTTTTGAGCAAGAGTAGAGGTTTCAATATGGCTTCATGGCTGGGGTTTCTTCCTTCAGGAGGTGTAGGCATTTTGGAAACAGACAAAAGCACAATGTTAAAAAAAAAAAAAAAAATGTGGCCACACTTTGCAAAGGATCAGTTGAACCAGAAGAGAACATAAGCATCTCACCCTGACTGGTGACGCTGCCGCTGAAGACAGCGATCTCAGTTTTTTCCCTGGAGGGACCCGGACGTTTCTTGGAGATACGCACATCTGCATAGGCTGCAAGCTAGTCATGTAAATAAGAACTAGCCCCGTGCTCCTGTCCAAAACGAAATCTAAAGAGGCTGGTTGAGATTTGCTGAGCAGGTCTTAAAGAAGCTGAACATCGTCTGTCTTTCCTTGTGCTTACCTTTGTTGTTTATTTGATTTCTTTTCATAGGAATCTGTATCATCACTCCAACATGTGCAAAAAAACCAGCCCTCGGGTCTAAACATATTTACTTCTCAGCTCTAGTCATACAGTTAGAGCTGGGAAACGAGTGCCGAACGTTATAAATCCCTGTGTGCT
The DNA here is from genome assembly GCF_965194825.1 of Balaenoptera physalus. Classification (NCBI taxonomy): domain Eukaryota; kingdom Metazoa; phylum Chordata; class Mammalia; order Artiodactyla; family Balaenopteridae; genus Balaenoptera; species Balaenoptera physalus. The sequence continues at coordinate 119,435,586 of NC_138890.1, read as the reverse complement.
AAATGCTGCACCATCAACAGAGGCGTGGCAAAGTCTGGGACTCAGGATGGAGGGGCTTGTTTGGGGCTGTAACCTCCATGGAGAGGCCCTGGCTACACTTTGAACACTGGCTGTAACCCACAAAAAGACAAAGTAATATTTGCTTTGTGCTTTGTTGCGTGTTAGAAATTATAATTTAGAAATTATTATCAAACATTAAAACACAATTGAAAATCCAACTCTTCCCACGTGTGTGAGAATGTGGACCAGTTTTCTCCATTTTGAGTCTGTCAACTTTTTCGTGTATTTAAAAATACATTTATTTTTAGTTTCTTCACAGCTTGCTTTCAGAGATTAGCTAGCTTTCAGATATCGTTTTCTCCAGGTGGCTTCTAATCTTGCAAACTCTCAGAATAAACTCATCCTGTAGTAATTAAGGCCGTGAGAGGAGATGGTAGCATCTCATCTTCACCAAGTTGTCAGTTTCTCTAGTAAGAAAACCAGTCTCAAAGGCAGCCCACTCTGTACTATGTTGACCTTTTTGAAGGAGCCAAGATGTTCATCATTGAATTATTATCCCCTGGGACCACTGTTTGACAAAAACGTTTTAAAAAGGAAAATTGGTGTTTTCAGGGTCAGTTCTCCAACCTTAAACATCATTTTTTAGTCAGTATCAAATCCCCTTTAGAGATGGAAGGTGACCTCATCAGCAACCCACTGAGATTTAAGCTCAGCATATTCTTCCAGAAAATATGGATCTTGCTCTTGGCTTTCTAGCAGTGATCTAATTCTGATGGCTGTATTAAAACACACACACACACACACACACACAAAGGATTGGAAGAGCCTTGTTTCATGTTGGGAAAGCACTTCAGTTTAAGGCCATGCACTTAATCAAAATGCTCTGTCTTGGTACAGGGATTACAGGTTTAATTTCAAAGAGATATCTGAAGAGCCCCACTGATTATCTGGGAAACTTCCAGACATGTTCTGCTGTTGGTAAAAACATGACAGTGCAGCCTCTTGATAACTCTGGTCCTGGGGGACAAGAATAAGGTCCATGCTTCAGAGTCAGATTCTAGATCTGTGGTTCTCACACTTGAACATGCAACTGAATCACCTGGAGGCCTTGTTAAAACATAAACTGTGGGCTCCACCCTTGGAGTTTCTTGGAGTAGATCTGGGGTGGGGCCTGAGAATATGAGTTTCTCCCAAGTTCCAAGGCGTTGCTGATGCTGACCACACTTTGAGAACCACTGACCTAGAGCTTGGGCCGGTGATGCCCATCAGTGGTTAAAGGAAGTCAACTGGGAGATGTCAGAGCCTGGAATTAGATGCACCAAGGGACCAAGGAGACACAACTTGACAGGGGAAATCAGGTAGCAAAAATGAGTGGGGAATCTGGAAAGAAGATGAACAAGCACTGAGATATCATATCTGCTAAGGCAGCTCACACCAGTGATGAGGAAACCTGAAGGAAGAGGTTCTCGGTAGGCCAATGGGGGTTTAGCAGAGAGATAGGAGACCTCAAAGCTCAGGTCACCTAGCTTGGGGTAAGGAAAGGTCTCCAAGTCCAAGGGGACAATGGTAACAACAGTGCTGGGGCCTAGTCCTCAGAGACTTGGAGAAACCCAACAGATTACCAGAAAAGAATTCAATGTAATGTTTAGGATAACTCTTGCTGATGTAATAAATCTCTGAGTCACAGCGATGCAACTCGTAAGAGTTTATCTATTATTGCTCTCCTACACGTCAAACCAAGTATTCTTAATTGGTAGGCAGCTCCCCTCCAAGTAGTGACTCAGTGATCCAGGCACTGTCCAACTTGTGGCTCTGCCATCATCAAACATGACTTTTAAGGTCACTGATGAGAGGGGAAAGCATAGAGAATCACACACGGGAGGCTTGTAATGGGCAAGACCTGAAAGGGACTCATGGCTTCTGCCTAAGATCCACTGGTCAGGAATTGATCACATGGCCACATTAACTCAGCAAATCTAGCTGTGTATCCAGCTAGCTATGTGTCCAGGAGGAAGAAGAAACAGGTATGGTGGCCAGTTAGCCAGTCTCTGCCACACTCAGGTACAGGGGAGCAAGCAGAATTATGGTTATTATAATTCAGTCATGTAAAGGATGTTCTCCACCAACCAATGTAATGCCACTGAATGTTCTAGCTGGGGGCCTTAGCTCATTCAGTCTGTCTCATCTCTGAACTGGTCCTGCAGGTGGGGGGCAAAGAGGAACACAGAGGCTGCCAGCCATACAGGACCTAGAGACCAGCCATGAATTACAGGCTTTTACTGAATATACTTGAGGGACGTTGTGGTCTCTGAACTCAAACCTCTCTCATCTAAAAACATCGTATCAAGAAACATAGTCGTGTTCTGCAGCTACCAAAGAAGATAAATGCTTTATCCATATTATATCTTTTGAATGAACCCATCCAAAATTTCCTGGAGAGACCAGTTCGTGTTCCAAATGTGAGTGCACATTTCTTGCTTTGGATGTATTCTTAGATTTTGGTTGTACTGTGTGGAAATACTAATTGAGCAAGCCTACCACTGACCGTCCCCTGTTTAGCACATTTAGGGAAGATGGTCAAGGATGACCCAATTTCAGATGAGAGGTTTTTAATGGACTGAAGGATGGCGGACTGTTCACTTTGGGAAAATGAAGACAGGGTGGGAATACAACCACACACAAAAATTCTGGAAGTATCTGATCTGGGAAAAAGACTGGGAAGTGTCCCAATTCCCCTTCTCATCACTGCTGGGGAGAAAGAGCCCTCTCCCTACTTCTTTAATTTGCCTTACCCCAAAAGCATGTAACCCCCAGAATTATTCTATAAGGATTTTTTAAAATGTTCAGCCATTTAAAAAATATCACTCAATTGAAATAACGGAAGGATGATTTGATGCTGGGCATGGCACAGGATGGAGGTATGATCTGTGGGCTGGAGCAACGTGGTCAGGCCTGAGTCCATGGTGAGACCACAGCAGTCTCACTGATAACTCGTGAGTTTTCATTGTTTTTTTAGTTTTAGTTTTAGGTATTTATCATTTGTTGCTATTTATATTTGGCGGGTGAGAGTATTAACTGGCTTAAGGCATTAATATTTTTATTTTATTTAATTTATTTATTTATTTATGGCTGTGTTGGGTCTTCGTTTCCGTGCGAGGGCTTTCTCTAGTTGCGGCAAGTGGGGGCCACTCTTCATCACGGTGAGCGGGCCTCTCACTGTCGCGGCCTCTCTTGTTGCGGAGCACAGGCTCCAAACGCGCAGGCTCAGCAATTGTGGCTCAGGGGCCTAGTCACTCCGTGGCATGTGGGATCTTCCCAGACCAGGGCTTGAACCTGTGTCCCCTGCATTGGCAGGCAGATTCTCAACCACTGCGCCACCAGGGAAGCCCAAGGCATTAATTTATAGTTGTGTAACAATATTACATGAAAACATCTTTGTCAAGTCATAGTGTTCTTTTAAAGTTACGCTATCTTATCACCGGAAATATCCTTTGTAGCAGCTAAGTCAGCCCTCAGTCATCCTGTGTATAGTATTGCAACCTTCTGCAATCCTTCCAAGTGAATAGGGTAAGTGAGAACAGAACCCTTCCGATTTCTCAAAGGAGGGAGATGAGACGGCTCACGAGCACCTAAACCCCTCATGTGAAGAAGTCAGTACGTGCTGGAGGATGGTGAGGGTTTAATGTTTGACCAGCATGGTTCTCAACACCAGCTGCACTTTAAAATAATCTGGGGACCTTTAAAAAAGAAACACCAATGCTTGTGGGTCCCCCAGACCAATTAAATCTGAACCTCTGGGGTGAGAACTGGGCACTGGTACTTTCTTATAGCTCTGAGAACCACTGGGCTCGGAGGGTTTCTCACGCCCTTCTTTTGTTCACCTGACTTATGGATGAGAGTGGAAGGGGGAAAACACTCCCAAATAGGACAAGGAGGGCACCCTGGCAAGCCTTGCTGGGAAGAGAAAGTAGAATGGCTGAAGGGCCATTGGCTTCTTCTGGTCCTACAACCAGGAGCACCTCCACCTAACTGGCCTGTGCACAGGTCCCACCCACTGGTTTGGTTCTCTCTTCTTGTCATGAGGAGCTCAAGGTTCTCAGAATTCCAGAACCCAATTTCGTTCAGTCTTCCCCTGTTTTCTGTAGTCGTGGATCACACCCTACCTCCTCTTAGCACGATTATCAAGCTGGGATCACTGGGTCCAGCCCCAGAATTTCCGCTTGATCTTATGCTCCTTGGCATTTATTTATTTATTGACTCCACAAATATGCACTGCTCTAGGCCAGACACTGGCAACTTATTTGGCACCTGGCCTATGCCAGGTAGAGAAGTAACCAGATTTGAGGTTCCACACTGGAGCCCTGAGATTATGGTGCCATCTCTCTCCTGAACCTTGGTGATTATTTCCAATGTCAAAGACTGGCTCCTAGGGTGCAGCCTGCTGATGCGCTGTGCCAAGCTCACCTAGCTCATCAGTGCTTGAGAAATGGAGGCCGCTATCAACCAACATCATACACAGCCTGATACAGGCTGATACCAACCAATGCTACCCAGGGACTGGAATCTTCGTGAGCTAAGATAATAGCTAGAAAGGTCTTCTTTGACGTTAACCCTTTATTCTGGGCCATGATTTCAAAGGAAAGACATTATTTGGTGTAATTTCTGTCATTGAGCCTTTCCTTTGGGCTATGCAGACTGGCTTTTCTCTACCATTTCTGTCGCTGAAGAGGTCTCCATCCAAAAGACATAAATAAATGCGAGTACATTTTGTAGCATACCAGAGGAAAAACAACTCAAAACGCTCCCTTTGACTGTACCATAGGACAGTTATTTTATGATTGCAACAGATACCTGCCTTTAAAAATTTCCAGACCAAAGTTGATCCAACCTCATTTTACGTGGGAAATCTCAAGCTTCAATGAGATAATTGTTTAGATAATTATTTGCCCAATATAAATTCTGGCCCTAACTGTATAAGTAGGTGGGATTTTTAGCCTAAAACCAGGGAAAGGTAGGATAGTCCTACCTTCACAATGAAGAAATGTTTATCTCATGATAAGACTTCAGCCTTAACACCTGCACATCAGAGCATATGGCTTGCTTTGCTTTCCAACACGTGGACCAGTCTCCAAAGTTCTGTGTAAAGGTCAGCAGAAAAAATGAATTCTTGAGAGTGAGCGTCTCTGAGTCGTGCTAACCACCCATCCCTCTAGGCTGTCTGAGCTCTATTTGTATGTCAAGATAAATCACCTGAAAGTTACAGGTCTGGACCACATTAGCTAAACTCCCCAAAGAGATATCTTCGCTGAGTTATGATTTAATAAACAGCTTGACCTTGGTGTTTATTGCAGGTCAGTGGAAGAAACGGCTGTAAGAAAATCATTTCTACATCTTCTATAAGGCACTTTCATTCTATCTTGTCATTTATATAAAAATCAATTCAACAAAAACCCCTAAGAGTTTATTGTCAGGAGAAAACAAGTCTCTACCAAATAACTCACAAGCTTCCCTGGTCAGACACAGAAAACTATAAAACTCAACATCTCTTTTTCCTCTGATCGCTGTGAGGAAATGTGCTTCTCTCCTCTCCCTTCTAATTTCTAGTCTTTGACCTGTTTTGATCTTATTTTCATGGTTCTAATACATGTGTCTTCTTTTGTAAATGGTTAGTTGTAGAAGTGAGCTGAGGCAGCCAAGCCTCAATGCTTGACCTTCCTGACTCTTAGGCTCAGGTGAGCTCTCATCTCCTCAAAGGCAGGTCCCGAGGGAGCAAGATGGGACTCGTGTATATATTGATAGGGCTTGGGACCACCTGCAGGAGGCTGCAGTGGGGAGTTCTAAGCATCTTGGGAAAATTGTCCTCTGAGTAGGGAGACTGAGAGACCAAATGGACCAATGTGATAAGCAATGGGAATCCTGAAGACAAACTTGTAATCCGGTGTCTGTTAAAACCATCAGGTCTAACTGAGACTATATCAACTACTCGTACTTCTGTCTGATAAAAATGACATTTGCTGAATTGTCCTCATAATTCAAGGTCATCAAAGCAGTACTTATTGGTGCATTATTTTTTGTTTCCTTCTCATTAACAAATGAAGAGAAAGAGACCAAGCTATCAGAATGTGCTGCCAGGTCAGTAGGTCCAGGGTCCAGGCTCATGTCTATTTCTCGTAACACGTAGCCCTTTTTGCAAGGGGGCTGATTGTTGCAAGTGTGGGATATCCGGGTCAGAAATATAGATCCTCTGTAGATTTCCCACCCCTGAAGTCTCGTGGATAGAATGGAGAGGAATAAAAGGAAGGATAACCTGAAGGACATGTGCAAAACCTTGGGCAACAAATCGAGGCAGAAGGGAAGCTACCCTGGGGTAGAGGCAGAAATTTACAAGTGGGAAGTTAACTTGAAGTGAAGGCTGAATGTCATGAGAAGCACGTAGAGCAGAGAATGGCTAGAGCTTTGGAGACTGAGAACAGAAGCTGGGGGTTGAGGGCTTGCAGAGGAAAGTTTCAGATAGGGAAGGGAGAAGTAATTGCCAAAGGAAAAAAGATGCTAGATAGAGATACTAATAAAAACAATCAACAAAGATCAATACACATGACTCAGGCAGGTAAGACCAAGAAAAGGATCCCCACAGAGCAGGTAGGTGTAGGTTCCGGGGCATCTCTTTAAAACTGAATCAGTAAAATTCATCTTGCCAAGCTGTAAGACTATTTGAACTGCGTGAGTTCTGACTTAGACCTGAATCCAGGTTTCTGTATAGACCCGACAGGACCTTCAGGTTGGAAGAAAACAGGATTATTAATGGAGATCAAGAGTATTTTTGGACATCAAATGGTTCTTACAAAATGGCATTTTGATCTGTTACATATAAATGAATCAGAAACACATGATAAAATTTGTCTTGAAGCACATAGATGTTTTTAAAGAATTAAGACTGGAGAGTGCTGATGCAATGCATTTGGCCATCTGATGAATAAAAGAAATGGAAAATAGGGTTTGAGCCGTTCTGATCAACCCAAACCACTAACAGGATCTCGTAATCCTACTTTGTCATTTTGGGGGTGAGATTCCTGTTCTCCCTCAGTGACCATATTTTGTTACCTTTTCTTCACTGAATGACTCACTCTAACATCAGCCTGAAAAGTTTTTAAAACTTCCTCATAGGTGTCTTCTGAAAATACCATTTCTTAATCTGAGACTAGATCAGGGACATTGCCTTAATCTGTGCCCAGTTTAATACCTACCCGAATTTGTAGCTTTCCTTGTATCTCTTAGAAATGGTACCTGCAATGAACTGCACTTGTCCCATCCTTCTGTGATACACTGATTATGTGAGTGGCTTTTGGTCTTGCCTCTGGTGGCAGAGGCAGAGATGGGCAGGACCCAAGGGCCCCAAATCTCAGCTGGCTGCCTCCCCCTGTCTTTCTAGGGAGGGATGCTGAGACGTGAACAGCGTTGGCCTAGAGCTCTGTCTCCAAATGTGAAATCCCTGGTCCTGGTGATTTGGGCAGAACTATGGACATATGAACACTAAGCCCTCCTTCTGTCCATGCACTTGGGCTTGAGGGGAAAACATCCCTCTTCACCCCAGTTTCCTAGGCCTGTGCCATCCATTAGAAATATAATGTGAGTCATAAATGTGAGCCCCATATGCAACTGTAGTTCCTAGTAGCAGCTGGAATTAATTTTAGTATGTTTTGCTTAATCCAATATATCTAAAATATTACCATCTCAACATTTAATCAATGTTAAACATTTATTAATAAGATGTTTTACATTTTAAAATTTGTATTAAGTCTTTGAAGTCCTGTGTGTATTTTCCACCTAGAACCTACATTTCAAGTACTCACTGGCCACTTGTAGTCCCAGACAGCACAGCTCTGGGACTACATTTTAATGCTGGCCTTCAAGTTGTATCACTGATGACAGAAAGTATAAGAAGTTGAATTAAAAGAGTGAAGAAGCTAAGGGAAAGGAATTTCATTCCTTTCAGAAATGTTTCTCAGGGACTTCCCTGGTGGTCCAGTGGTTAAGACTTTGTCTTCCAATGCAGGGGCTGTGGGTTTGATCCCTGGTGGGGAGCTAAGATCCTGCATGCCTCAGGGGCCAAAAAACCAAAACATAAAACAGAAGCAATATTGTAACAAATCCAATAAGACTTAAAAAAAAAAATTTCTCAGAGTGTAACCTACAAATTTTCTGTGTCAAAATCACCTGTGATACATTTTGTTTTTAATAAAAATGCAGAGTCCTGGGTTTGACCCTAAATCTACCTAATCAGAACCTCTAAGCTGGGCCCTAGGAATCTGCATTGTAAAGCTCCTAGGCTCATTGTCTTGTACACTTACTCCTCTGGTGCCCAGAAGAGAGGTCACACACGGGGGCTGCTCTCCTCACAGAGCAGCTGTATTTGCTTTGTCCCTGAAGTGTTTTTACATTTTTGCCATTGTTTTAAAATCAGGAACACACACACACACACACACACACACACACACACAGATTTTTTGGATTCTTTTGAAAACTCAGAAAATCTATAAACTGGGGCCTGCATTTCCACCTGGCAACAACTGGCTAGAGGTGACCAGTGGGCATTCCTAGAGACAAGAGCTGGCCAGTTTGTGACTGTCCCAATTTGGCCCATTTCATTCCTCCAAGTTACATGCTAGCCCCCAAAGACTTTTAACATTTAGTTTTACAGTAATTTTATACTTATAGAAAAATTGCAACAATAGGTCAGAGATTTCCCGTACCCTCTTCACTCAGCTCCCCCTGGTGTTAACATCTTCCGTAACTGCGGTGCCTTCGTCAAAACTAAGACCTTAACATTGGTGTAAGACTATTAACTAGACTGCAGACTTGATTCGGATTTCACCATTTCTTCCACTCGTACCTCTTTCTGTTCCAGGATCCAATCTGGGATTCCGCATTGCATTGAGCTCCATAGCCTTTTCAGTTGACCATCCCCGGTCTGGCGCAGCGGTCCTTAACTGTCTACTGCATGCCTCCTCTCCGCTGGCCCTTACCCAGGTCCTGTCAGGCCCTCCAGGGTTAGGTGACTTTTCCCAAATGCTAGGCAACCCCAGACACACTTTAATGCCACCAGCTGCACTGGCCGTGCAATAACAGCTAGAGCTGCAAATGGAAGCACAATCTTGGCATGTGCAGTGTGGAAAGAAATCTTCCCGACAGGGGCTTGCAGGCCCACCTGAACTCACTAATGGCAATGCCAGGAGCGCCATCTTCTAATAAGTAGGGCAGCTGTATGATTTATCTGGGAAGATTATTACATGTCTATTGTGTTCAGGTGGGACCAGAGGTGCTGGATTTGTGGCCACACACCTTTGTATGCAGGTACTTTTTCCAAAGAGCTCCTGAACCCAGTGTCTTTTTGGTGTGTGGAAATGCTTAAATATCTGAATCTCCCATCCTAGTAGTGAAATTTAGACATCTAGAGCTTTCACTTTCTTTTCTGGCTCTGCTGAACATATAAATGTTCTTTCAGTCCAGTAGGACTAAACCCCTCGAGAAGTTGCTTTTATTTCTTGGCCAACCTTTCCTTGAGCAGTATTCCAATTCTGCGGTGCCTGACACCACTAACTAGCATATATGCTGATTTGCCTTAAATGCAAGAGCAAATCCAATTAACAAATCCAAGAGGAATACGCTGGAACACAGCCATTCTTCCAGGTGGAAATATCTTTCTGTTAGACATGCTTCTTGTACTCTTCATGCCCTGTCCTCCGTTTGTACATATAATCCATGGCCCGACTGGGGGAATTTGGAGTCTCATAAATCCATCTTCACAAGCTCTGGGGGGCAATGGCTAACGCGATCAAAGACTTTTTTTTTTTTAATCTTTATCATTTCCAGGGCTGTCTCCCTCTGATTCTGACACCTGAAATAATTCAATAGACAATTTAAAGGAAAAGCTTTTTGCACACAGTGAAGTTCTGGAAAGGAAGCCAGTTAAGATCACATAAAAGCCAAGATCCAAACAAACCAAAATAACTCAAGGCTATCAGAGGGCTAGTTTGGGCTACTGGGATGGTGCCATAAAATGTCTTCTATCTTAAGCAGCTGTTAGGGCAAACCCAGAGTCACTCAGTTTCCTGGATGATTGTCTGGCAGTTTAACCACTGGGTTTTGTTGTGTCTTGAAGGAGACAAGACCTCCTAAGAATGCATGTACTGTTTGCAGACAACACTCTGCCTTTTAAAAGCATCAGTTCACTTCCAGTTTACTGGTTGGTACTTGTTCAACCTCAAAAGGTCAGCTCTACCTTGCACAAGACAAGAAAATTACCTTAGAAAATAACAGCTCAGATTTGTAAGAGTCTTGGGTTTTCAAAATACTTTCAAATCTATGATTCCACTCTATTCTCTCAGTGGCCTTGATTGGAGGATAAGATGTAGGATATGTATTATCATGATCTGTCAGAGGAGAAACTTCATTCCTAAGAGGCATTAAGTAACTTTCCTAAAGTCATAACCTTCCTAGCAACAGTCAGTCTGGAAATAGAAAAACTAGGTTTGTCTCAAGACTTCTGAGCCCTATTCTTCTGTCATGGTGCCCGTGGGCCACTTGGGCCCTTGTGATTTCTCCCTTCTTCCTAGCAAAAGGCCTCACTTGGGACACTTAAAGGTGTTACCCATTCTAGAGCTATTTGTATCTTAATGGAATTCAGAACTTTAAACTGAAGCTACAACAGTAGAATTCATAGCAAGTCAGAGAGTGGAAGGGGCCTCTCTTGATTCAAGGAGTCAGGATAATTCTGGCCGGATGCAGACATGCTTGTTGTTAATCTTCCAGAACTGGATTTCAGTTCCAAAGTCAGGCTCAGTTTCCAAAGTCAGGGTCGGCGATGAGTCCTGATTAATGAGCTTCTTAGATGTGCGGAATCAATTAGATCAAAGAAAATTAATTGTCCAAGGAGTCTATTGATTCCAAGCTAGTCTTTGTTTTATTTTTACTAGCTGAACAAAATCATTATCCCATTGCTAAGTAAATGAATAAACAAACAAAAGTATTTTAATTTTCTGCTAAAATAAAAACTTAATGGTTCTACTCTAATTCCAAAAACAATGCTTCCTAAACCAAACAGAGGGTGTTGAGTTTGAGAGAAAAAGAGAAAGTACCAGAACTTGAATACATTTTGCTCTCACATTAATTCACTGTTAGAGAAATTTCCCAATGTCTGCCTACCTCCCTCTCCCTAGGGGTTTCCTATGGGTCCTCATTTTCCCAAGACCTCCTAGCACCTGAGGTCCCACTGATCTCTCTTCCTCCCAGCAGTGTCTTTGGGACCTTGGGGGAGGGGTGGTGCCTTGCATCTTGCCTCCAGAAGCTAGTTGCCCTCATGTGGTTTGCATGTGTTCATAATGACATGCTCGGAGTGTGTCAGCCAGTACCATCTGGGGCGCCTCGTGCAATGTCTGGGAGCCCGTGACAACTCAATCTCAGGCCAGAGGATGGGGAAATATATTGGATGATTACAATTCCCTTTCAGGCAGAGAGACTCTCTGGCATTAGGATGTCCACATCTGCTAAACCCATTATAGTCTCTGTTCCTCATGAGTATTACAATAAGAATAGTCATCAATCTGGCTAAATCACAGCTCCTTTCTGGCCACTATTCTCTGGTCTGATCTAGTCTGTACCTAACCACATGTTAGGGTGCATCAGTCTCTAATGAGGGCTGCTGGCCAGCCTTCTGCCTGCTTATGTTGGAAAAGTTAAACCAGGCCACTTGGTACTGAATTAACAGTCCCTGAAAAGTCCGAGGCTTCATATCATCCTAGGGGCTAATTGCTGGGGGAAAGGACCTGTATCCTGAATTCAACACATCTGGCTCCTAAGCACTTAATGTCTGTACCAGGACTTCTCAATCTTTAGAATGCATAAGAATTACCTGGAGAGTTGGTTAAAACACCATTCTTGAGCCCCATTCCCCATGAATTCCGATTCAGTGGGTCTGGGGAGGCACCTGGGAATCTGGTGACCACACTTTGAGTAGCACTGTTCCATCCACTTGCAATGAAAAGTGTGGTCTCCATACCACCAGCATTGCTATCACCTGGGAGCCTGTTAGAACTACAAGTACTATGGTACCACCCAGGTCCACTGAATCTGAACTTATTTTTTAATAAGGGCATTCTTTGCACCTTAAAGTTTGACATGCACTGGTCTGTACCATTCATTTAGTGCTGAACACGGAGTGGCACACCATGAACTTGGAAAGATCCTTAGTTCAGATGCTCTAGGTCCTTGCCTTCAAAATGGTAGGTTATTAATTCTATATTGCTTTGATTTATCAACTTTCTATGGATATCTGTGCCTTTCACCTAAATTGTAATAACCTCAAAAACCAGTGGCCTTGTCTTAAAATCCTTGCACAAAATATCCTGCATATAGTAGGCACGTATCAAGCATTTGTCGGTCAATTGGTTGATTGTGACAATATTGCATAGCCATCTCATAAAAGGAAGGTATGGTCTCTGTTTCGTTCATAAAGAAAGCTGTATCACCAGCTGTGATCTGTGTTTAGTTTTTCATGTAAATTTACAAAACAGAAAGCTGAAGAACAATCTCAGATTTAGTGTCTGAACTCTCACTGGCATAACACCCATGTTCTGAGGCTGTGTTTATGGGGAAGGTAGCTACAGTAAATAAAGAGTTGGCTGGGAAGTCCTTGTTCCTCTCAATTCCAACTAGCATTGTATTTGAAAAGGTTTACTTCAAGGAATGATGTAAACTCTAAATCAGGAGAACTTTAAAAACAAACAAACAAACCAAACCCCACTTGAAAACAGTAACTGATTTTGTCATCAGTCATTTCAAATAGACTAGACTATCATTCTTTGGGCATTTGGAAAAAGGATGAAGGCCTCATCAAACCTTAATGCTTGCATCAGAAATACCTTCCAATGCTAGCTGGCTTGCTCTCACCCAAAGCTGGAGACTTGGCTCTTTCATGCCCCTGAGAGCTGGGAGGAACAGAAGATATATTCAACGACAAATATTTATTGGTTGCCTACTAGAATTCAGTGTGGTCCACAGGCCAGCAGTATCAGCATCACCTGGGAGCTTGTTGGAGATGTAGAATTTCAGTTCCCAGTCCAGACCTACTGAAACAGAATCTGCATCTCAATTATTTGTATGCACAATGAGGTGTGAGAAGAACTGGCACAGAAGACCTCTATAAGGACAGGATGCAACATTAAAGTCAAGACCTCAGTGATAAAAAGAAGGTACCTGCTATTTGGCTGGTCAGGGGCAGAGCCATCAAGCACAGGAAATATAGTTTATTGGCCCAAGACATGAGTGGGGAGAATAGAAAGAAGGCCAGTGTGGTTGGAGCATGGCAGGAGAGGGGCAGATGGTAAGAGCAGTGAAAACCATAAACAGGAGGAGGCTGATCTATCATTCAAGAAGGAGCCTATCCTTCCTTGAAACTACTGTTGGGGGCTCGGATTTTTTTTGAGAGCAGAACAAGACAACCGATAGTCTGCAGGCAGGAAAGAATCATGATCTGATTCAGATTTGGGACATGTTTTTGAGATAAAAATGCCCAGGCTTAGTTGGTGAATTGGATGTGGGGTAGGGCTTCAGCAAGTGGGGTATGAGGAGAGGAGAGAACTTGAGAATAATTCCTTGACTTTTGGAAGATTATGAAACAATGGGTAATAATTAGTCAAATCCATTTCCCCTGCCTTCACTAATCAAGTTCGTTTTAAGACTTGCCTGTCCTCCAAGAGGCAGGTGGCCTAAACAAGAAAATGTTTGCCTGAGTTGTTTTCCAGGAAGTGGAGTCAGCTGTGTCTGGTTGGAGCTGAGCTGGATAAGACTGGAGAGGACCACGACCCTCCAACTGGGCATGGGCGAGGGTCCGCTCCGTGACCTTCTGACGTCAGAAACTGAAAAGAGGCTGAAAACCCCACCCTCAGGGCGTGCTAAGCGCCTCCATTTAGAACGGGCAGAGGCCTGGAGCTTAGTTACACCGGAGCAGAATGATGATTATTGCACCTTTCCCCAAGGTCCCCACGCCTGAGACCCCACTGCTTCTTTATTCGTTATTCTATAAATACCCGTAGTCCCTTGCCTTTGCGGGGGCAGCTGTGAATCTTGTTCTGCCGTCCTCTTGGTTGTCGCCTAAACCTCGGCATCTCAACATCTTAGCTTGCTCTCCAGCAGACAGAACAAACCTGCTCACAGCACTACTTGCTAAGATGGGGAATATGAGAAGAAGAGGGTGTTGGGGGGAGGCAAGGGTGAGGGGTGGAGTGGAAAGTTAGACTTCAGATGTTATGAAGGCATCCACGTGGAGAGGGGGCTTGGCAGTTAGAGCAAATCTGAGGAGGAAGGCAGAGCAGGCCCGGAGGCGTGTTTGGAATCTCTAGACTCTCAGATGCCAGCCATGCTGTCTTCAATTTTAAGTTGTAGGCAAAGGGCCCTTCGGCAGAATGTCAGAAAACAAGTTCTAGTGATGTTGAGTCGTTTTCCATATTATCCTCAGTATTCTGTGAGAATACGGAAGCTCCACCTTTTCAGAGAGCCATGAAACCAACAAACCCAGTGCTTGGGGGTCACTCAGAAGTAAACAGAGGTAGACTCTGAGCGTGCAGTGTTCTGAAATCCTGTTTATCCTTCATTTATGTGTAACTCCCCTAAGTATGATTATTCACTCTCCCAGACCAAAGCAAATTAGAATTGTGACCTTGTCTATCGTTTGCCTCTCCTGCTAGCATATGGCTACTCCATGCCTCTTACCCACCCGCGGGCGTGTAGTGAGCGCTCAAAAATAGTCCTTGAATAAGAGGATGGGAGTGGGGGAAGGTTTCTAGAGACAAATACAGCAAGACAGGGACACGTAAAGGTCTGACATCTAGGAAATCATTAGAAAAACTGGTAGAGCTCAATAAATCTAAGACCCCCAAGACATTGACCTAGGAATTTTCCCAGCGCAGCTCATAACTCACCAGGCCCTGACGTCATTGCTTTATCCGTCATGCAGTAAAATTATACATGCTGACGAAGATGACACTGAGTCATCAAGAAGAAGCTGAAATATGTTCAGTCACTAGATTTTAAAAAAAAAGCCAAGGCATATGAAATCTTTAAAGTCTTTTTTTTTTCAAAATCATGATTAAGATGTATATTTTGGACCTGAAGTCTTAGGATAACTCAACAACACATATACATGGAAAACTTTAGCGCCGACTGATACTATCTGTATAAAAGAGACAAAACTGCACTGTTCTTCATAAACAATTGCCTTCTGCAAACTCTAGTATTTAGTTTTGTGACGACTACATGGTTCTAATTACCTATAACATCACCGAAGATGAACAAGACTTTTCTGGAAAAATTACAGACTCTTGTTTTGTGCTAAGGAGGGCATTTTCCTTCTGAACATAGTTACCACTGCAAGCAGAGGAAGGCTGGAGGTATTTGCATGAGAGTAAACAAAAGCAAACCACCACCTGAGGATAGATGAAGGGATAGAAACCATGTGTGTAATTACCACTTGGAAAGCCTGCTGGTTATTGACGAGGCTGAGACACCAGGAGCACAAGCTGTATTCCTGTAGGTCTCAGTGTGGAGCAAACCCACACGTGCCTTGTACACCATGGGTGCCCAGTAAACAGGAGAGAACAGATAAAGATACATTTCTGTCCTACGTCCTTTGGAAGGGTGAGGAGTAGAGGTGGGGTCTCGGGCACCTTCAGTCCTGTGAGCTTTTTCGTCTGTAAGGGATCCGAATGGGTATGTTAAGATGGCCATCTCTGAAGAAACTACCTAAGACTTTGGCGTTGTGGAAGTGTTGGTGCTGAGTTGGGGATGGTGGTCTAATGTCAGGTTAGCACAAACGAAACGAAGGTCCTCTCGAAAGATGTTTACTAAGTTCTTTTCCTCAATAGCATTAGGCACAGCACACACACACTTCTGAGGGCTGAGACCACGTTCTACTGCAGGAAATCTAGGCTGCATTTGGGGGCTGAAGGTGAGATATGTGTTTGAGAAGCAGCTGCTTATTTCTGTCGATCTGACCTCGTGACAGTAGTTGTGAGACAATTTGGAAATAAAAATGTTTGAGATTCAGGCCCATTGCACAGCATGGGGATGTGTTTCCCCAACATCCCTGCCAGGCAGCATTAGGTACAAGCACCACCTAAAAAAATGCATGTAATATGCAGTTCAGAATGACTACTTCCCTAGCCACAGTGACTCACTTAAATCAAAAATAGAATCTCGAGAAGAACTACATCTAGGGGGAAAAGATCTGTCAACTCCCAATAAAAGAGGCCCACTGGAGCATGAGCTATAATCATCATAAAAGGTAATGATAATCCCCAGTAAAACTTTATAGAGAACTTCTGTGCTAGCACAACGTTAAAGCACCTTAATGGACCATCTCCTCTAAACTCCACGGCCCCTTGCGGAAGGTACTATTAGCTCTCCACTGGCAGCTGGGGAGACTGGGAGGCCAGGTGAAGGCTCCCGCGGCAGTTTAGGTGAGAGGATGGTAGCTAGCAGAGTGGGCGGTGAGGCTTAGAGAGACTGAGACTTTCCTAAGGTCGCAGGACAGCGGCTGGTAGAAGCAGCAAGTGCTACGACGGCCTCCCTGTGCGGAGCCTGGGCTGGGCTCATGGTGGGCTCCATGACTGTATATTGAATGGGTCAGGTCCCCACCCCTCCCCCCAAGCCCATCCCTAAGCCCACTGAAGCTAAATAAAGAAATATGGAAGACAGGCAATTAACAGGGCAAAGAGAGCCTTTTCAATTCTTCTCGTAACAGATGGGCCAAAATGTCAAGTTTTATACACATCAGAATATGGTGCTTTGAGTATTAAAATACCTCCAGATACACAGACATGTCTTTACGGCTACTCGGCGAATAGAAGTTTGATAAGAGAGAGCCACCACGCCCAGGAGGAAAAAAGAAGTCTGAAACTCTAAACTTTTGTGAAATTGGCTCAGAGACAAATGTCAGCATTTTCACCTCTTTTCCCATATGGCAGGAGGCATTTCACACTACTTTCCATAATAAATCTGGTAAGTGATATGAGTACTGTGCATGCCAAGAGACATATAATATGTGTATCAAAATAGATGTCTAGGTTGGCTTGTGACATGAACCAGATTTCGGCAACTGAAGTGAACAAATCTGGCCTGGCTCTGGCTCAGTGAATGGGTGCACAAGATCCAGGATCTCTTTCTGCTTATTTTCTTTTTTCCTTAATTTTTTATTAATGTTTCTCTTAGGTTTGCTTATGCTCTAAAAACCTCTGACCATCTTGATAATTTCTTCTTATTAGCAACCCCTTCATCACTTACAGCCTTACTGGGCATTTTTTCCAGCTGATGATAAGAGCAGGAAGACCCAGGAATTTACTCCATCCAATCAATATCTAGTGAGCTCCAGCTCTGTGCCAGGAATTGTTTTAGGTATGGGGGACACTGTTGTGGGCAAAAGAAAACTCCCTGCTCACACAGAAAGGCTGACAATAAACAAATGAACAAACTCATGCAATATGTCAAGTGATGATAAATAATATAAAGAAAACAGGGGCAGGATGGATAGGGAGTGACTGGGGGTATCAAAGGCCTCCATGACAAAAACGCCATTTTACCAGAGACTACAAGGAAATAAGGGAGCCATGCTAGTGAGAGAGCACGGCAAGTGCCAAGGCCCTGGGGTAGACTTGTTTATACTCAAGGACTTGTCGGGAAGCCAAGGAGGCCAGACCAGTAAGAGAGAAGGTCAGAGTTAGCTAGGCCTCGTGGGCCCAACTAAGGGCTTGGGATTTTACTGAGTGAGATGCGAAGCTATTGGTGGGTTTTGAACAGAAGAGGGACGCTGGCTGACTTACATTTTCAAAGTTTATTCTGGATCCTGTTGGAGAATCTACTGATTTGGTTGGGGCAAGTGTGGAGGCGGGGAGGCTTTTACAAAAGTCAGCCTAACGATGACAGTGACGGGGGCTGTTTTGAAGGCAAAGACTACAGAGTCTGCTGATAGATAAGATGTTGAGTGTGAGGGAAATTAAGATAATTTCACCTTTTTATTTTGGGGGGAACTTTGGTTACAACTACAAACTTTGCAAATACAATGTATTGCCTACAACAAAAAGATGGTTATACCCCAGCTGAAAACCCATTTTGTGTTGCATTTTGTGCACATTTCAATCCATCAACAGGGTGACTGGAGCCCAGAGTATGAAGCAACGGGGCTGTGCTGGTGCTGAGCTCTCATCACAGGCTGTTCTGGAACATCCCTAGGAGGCCTGTCCCTTTTAAGTCTCCATAAAGTAATTATTAAAAATGAAAATGGGTGGCTCTTCCCTGGAGCCCTTTTAAAGGGATGACTCTATGTTGAATGGTCCTGTTGTAACACTATCCCTATGGAAAAGTCAGGAAAGAGCAAGCCAATTTTCAAGTGAATTTACAAAATTGTCCATTTGAATGTCAACCGGGCAAGCTAAGCTCTACGGATAAACTGCTTTTGTTTCTCCAGGGAATGGCACTACTTTTCAAATGTGTTAAACAATACACAGGCCGAAGGAAGAAGAGGTGAACACCTTTGCCAGTGCTTGTCTACACCTTAAGCCAGCTTAGAGGCTTGCTGTCCATTTTCACTCAAGCAAGTAGCCTGGAGCACCTTAGAGGTGGGTCCTGTATGCTGCTAATCATTTAGACTAGACCAAGGTTGATTGTTCCAGCTGGCCTTGATTTTTTCCTCTGGGTGATTGCACACACGCCTCCCCTCTGGGCAATTACCATATGTTCCCAGGAGCAGAACTAAGCCATGGGAATGCAGAGTGAAGTGAGTAGCTCCTGGGGACCACCTCGCCTTTCCTTGCCACTGCTGACCTCTGCTGCTGCTGCGGACTAGAGCGCAAGGCTGCAGAAGGTCCGTTACCTGGCAGTTTCTAGCTCTCCCAGCTCCCAAGGAGAACTGTGAATAGAACAAGCATCCAGAGGTCCCCGGAACTGGATTTTTCTTCTCTCCCCAAGTGAAGCGATCAGAACAACACAGGCGGGGTGCAGAGGCAAGCTCTCCTTGGGGAGCCTATTATTTTGTCCTCGCATACCCTCCCTTGATCCACTTCATGCTCTGTCTCAGAGGGTGCAGACATAGAGTAAAGTGGTTGGAGTTTCAAAATGCCATGGGGCAAACTTGGGAGCTGGACCAGGATGTGGGAACGGGGCTTCCCTGGGATACACCATGTGCTGACTCAGGGTTGGTTCCACTTAACCTGTTCTAGAACCAGGTATAGTGGCTTGAGGAAGAGATGACAGTGGTTGAGTAGTTGGGGGAGGCCCGGGAGGAGGTGGCCGGGAATGGCTCACAAGGACTCTGACAGCGTGACTGCCCCTGAGGACCTTGACAAGACTACACGGATCTCGGGGGCCCACGTCCTTACTTGGGCAGGCACGAAAAAGATGCAAGGAAGTTCCATAACCTTTGGCCCAACATCCTAAGGGGAAGCTCTAAGAACACCTAACCACCAGGTCATATGCTAATAATGCAACCCAAGTATCTGCCTCCCTGATAACTTCCTGGTCGTCTAGTTTTATGAGGTCCTTAATGTTCAGATGCATTGGCTTGATCTTTCCACACCTAACTTACTGTGGCGGCCCAGATCTACCCCGTAACCCCTTCCTTATTTTCTCCAGTATCCTTTCTAGAAGGGGGTTGGTCCTGAGCTAGTTCACACCATGCCCTGGTCCTTTGCTGTCTCCTGGTTCCCAGGCATCATTCTTGGCTCCTGAGGCTGCTGTCCTCACTTGGTACCACTTCTGCCAACTCTGGACCCATCTACTCTTCCTTCATCCCTCAAGACACCACTCACTAAAGTATCCTGAAAAGCAGACACTGCTAAAGTTCTGGGGGAGGGGGGGAAGAAGGGAATTACAATGCAGAAAAAAAAAGTCCAAGAAAAAAATGTCAAACCCAAGAGACCTCAAGCGAACCGCCCTGTTTTTCAGCTCAGCCTCCCTGTCCTAAAGCTTCTCTCTCCTGAGAACCTTCTTCTCCATTCTGCTTTGTCACTTGTTCTGGACTGCCTGAAAGAGCCGAGGTTCTGTTAGTGTAGTAAGAGAAACAATTAAGTCCTCTGGTTCAACTTGGACTAGACTCTAACCCAGGGAGGCCAGGGGTACTCACTGCCTGTGACCACGAAAGCTCATTAAGGCCATGGTGGACATGGAATAAAGCGCCTGTCTTGCCGGACTCACAGCGTGTGCTCTGGACCACTACCCCATACTGTTTGCTTCCTTTCCCTCCCTCTCCAAGCTCAGCAGGGAAATGGAGAGACAACAAAAGAAAGCTGAGGAGGAAATTCTCTTCCCCCCAGGAGAAGCAAACATTTCATCCAAGGGGACACACCCCATGCCTGTACACAGTCATCAGGTCTCTGCCTGGACCTTTATTTGCCTCGACTCCAGCCGTGGTCAGACTCGGGGTTCAGACCGAGTCTGGCTCTGGTGTCTCTTGGATGAACTGCATGGAGCCCAGTCGGCTCCAGCTGAGTCATTGAAGTCCTAGCGTTGGCTGCAGCCCCTCCCTGGTTACCGGGGGCTGCCAACAGCGTCCTGCTGCTTCATCCCCGGACTCTCTCTGTTCAGTTCCCATGCTCCAGCTCTAAGAGTTTGTAAATGTTTACCACACACAGACCAAGCAAATGTTTACAATGAACCTTTACACAGAGCCCAGAAAAGCTCCCTAATCCAGAAAAGTGTCCTAGCAAAAAACAAGCCCACTGAGTTCCAGGTGTGCCCAAGCTGCCTGCTGCCTGCACGTTGCATGGCTCCTTGCAAAGGCCAGGAGGTCCGGCTGCAGCAGACAAATGTCCGTGCCTGTGGTCTCTGTGAGGCTTTCACAGTGAGGACCTTCATTCGGAGGGAGTACAGTAATCTTTCATGATTCCCATAAATCAGAAAATTGCATATGTCAAAGAGGGTTAGGTCACTCTGGGGGCTCCTGTCTGGATTTTAAGAAACAGGAAAAAAAAAAAAAAAAAAAGGCATGTTCTGTACAGTGAAAGAAGCAGAGGAGTGGGGGGGAATGTTATGAATTGTGTTCTGAAAAATTCAGCTCAACAGTTCTAATAGGGCCAATATCTAGGCTACAATATTTGGCTGGATGTGTTATGCAATTCATCTTCAGCAGGCAGACACACACACATGATCTGACCCAGAGCCGATTAGTTTTTTTATGGAGTTAAATCAGTCTGTTTATAAGCTGAAGAGGTTTCAAAAAGGCTATTTAAGGAGGGGGCCATGACTTTTCCGCTGATATGTTTGCCTTTCCATCATTCTGGGTTGCTTTTGTTTGATTGCGGTTTCTAAGTCTAAGAGTGGGCAGTATTGGGCAGGACGATTCCAGCTGTCTGAGCGCTTGGATCATTCATCCTTACAGTGGGGGTGACAGATTGGGAAACCCTAGGCTGGGCAAGGGTATGTGGGTTGGAGGCCCGAGTTAGCTGTGCAAGTACAACCAAATGTCACCTGGATGAGGGTTTTAATTAGTGGCAAGGGAAGAGAACTTCATTTCCCAGCATGTCTTGGATCCCTTTCCCATATTTCTCTCCCCAGTGGATCTAGGTCTAGAGGAAGAGATGCTCCCAAATTACCTGATCCAACACCTGCCGTGACAGAGATGCTAAAGTTACCTAGAGACCCACTCCTTGGCCTCCCATGCCAGCTTTTCCAAAATTACCCATCCTTTCTTACTCCGCTATCCAAATTCATCTTCAGCAAACAGATATTAGTGACCCTAGGGAAGAACATCATAGTGTTCAGCTGAACGATCTGAGCGATCATTTGTTAAGTAAACCACTTTTTACAAAGCGGAAGGCAAGAGAAGTAGAAAGTTTGCCCAAGGCCATAAAAAGGGCATCCGAGTTAGGGCTAGAACTCCACTCCCCATACTCCAGCCTCCCTTATGGTCTACCCAGGAGGGCACAGCCAACAGTGAGGCACTGGTTTGTGAGGGTGGGAAGTGGATATGGCAGGCTGAGCTCACCACCCCAGTGTTAAACCTCCTCTCTTCCTAGTCACCACTCCTAGGAGAGGAAGACAAAGATCACCTACCTACCACCCATCCTCAGCCAAAGACCAGATCACAGAGCTTCTCTCCCAGGAGAAGGCTGCTCCAGAAGCAGGAGTTTCCGGACTATTTCTCCCTGCTCACCTCTCCTCCTGGCTCCTGGCTGGGTAACGATGTGCTCTCCTAGTGCTTAGTAACCAGAAATCACTTATGCCTCTACCAAAATGCCTGAATTGTATCCAGATTTTATCCTACCATCTAGCAGGATTCATCCAAATGCTTGTAAATTATAGGACTCAGGGAAGAAGTAACTGACAACTTTGTTGACCACAGGAAAAATAAGCCCCCTCCCCCCCATCACCTGCCCTCCTCCCAGGTACTTTCTCTAATTGCCATTACTGTGCTTTCCCAGTACCAGATCTGGTCCAGTACGCTCCCTCTTGCTCTCTGCTCAGGATCTCCACCAGACAGGGACCCACAAAGCTTCCCCATTTGCCCCCTCAGAGTTATGTGACAAATTTACAAAGGGCAAAGAGCCGCGTTGTTTAGATACAATGTCTTACCTCCTGTTCTGCATTCCAAAATGCTGATTGCCAACAATAAATCTGAGCACTGATTCAAATCAACTTTTGTCACCCATTGTCTCGAATCTGCCACTAATTATCTGTGTGACCTTCAGCGACCTTAAATTATAACTTTCTCACCTACAAAATGGGGGTGATAATAAGAACTTATAGAGTGACATTTATTGGGCCCTTCCTGGGTCTCTGGACAGTGGGGATCCCCAGTGAACAAGGTGAGATGCTTGCCTTCAGGAAGCTTGTCCAGAGGTCTCCGTACAGAATGTGGGACTCCACGTCAGAAAAGTTGCCCACTCTTGCACTAAACTAAGAGTCAGTACCCAAGAACTCTAGAATAGTATCTTTTTGGTTGGAAAGCGACTTGTAGAGTAAAAATCTATTTTATATTTTAAGCACAGAGAAAATTGAGAACTATTTGAAAAAACTTGCACTGTTTTCCAATGATAACTTAGCAAGTTAGGGCAAATGTAGCAAACTTTGAAAACTCTGTAATATTGGGATTTGGGGGTGAAATATTTCTTGTGTTAGACCACTGTACTTAAAACAAGAATATTGATTAGGAGACAAGAAAAAACAATCCCTAAACAGCATTCTCTGAGTCAGACAAAAGGAAAAACACTAATTAAGTTCTTGAAGCTCTGCATGTAGAGCCAGAGTTTCCATGTCACAAGTATTTTCTCTGCACTTGCCAAGGTACCTAAGACTGTGCCAACTGTTATAGGAAATAAAGGAAAATGCTACCCATGGCTTTACTATGACTGAGCAAGAATCCGGATGGGAGGTGAAGACATACACAGGAAATGATACAATTCACTGTGGCGGCACCAGAAGAATTAGGAAGTAATGAGGGCTCCATGTCAGGAAGGGGCTTCAGGAATGGCTATGGCCAAAGAATTCAGCAATGGCTTAAAAGAGAAGCTGGGTCTATAGGATGGTGGATTATGGATGTTTGTACCACAAAGGGAAGGGAAGGGGAAGTAGATGGTGCCTGACCCTCGGAGGCCTGTACAACCTGGTGTCTGGCTGCCTCTGACCTCTTCCCCACCAATCTCTCCATTGCTTATCAGAGGCCAGCCCCACCGGCCTATATACTTTCTCCCCCTCCCCAGACGTTTGTCTCAGGGCCTTTGCACTTGCTGCTATCTCTTCCCAGATTATTCATTCCCAGTATCCACGAGGATATGCCCTCCCTTCCTTCAGGTCCTTGTCTGAATGGCACCTTCAGAGAAGACTTCCCTGCCCTCTCCTACCTCCCCTCAGCTCTCCCTCTCCCCATTCCCTGCTTTAGTTTTCCCCATAGCATTTGTCACCATCTGACATAGTCTATAGTTTATCTATTTTTTGTCATTGCCTATCTCTCCCTCCCAAAATGTGAGAGCAGAGAATTGTGTCCTCTGTGCTCACTGCTCCTAAGACACTGTGGGGCACACGGTAGTCTCTCCCTGAGTGTCTGGGGACTGGATGAATGCTGCTCTCTATGGAGCTGGAACTAACCATCAGTCTTCTCCCCAAAGGTTTTCAACGGCAGCATCCCGGTGAATTTTTTCCATAGCAACAGAGCCTTGATTATCATAAAAGTCAACTGGAAAACATCATCTGCTTCGCCAGCATTTGCTCTACTTCCAAGCCTGCTAAACAGCATCTATTCCATCAATCAAGAAATATCCTTATTGGCAAAATTTCTGCAGAATAATCACTAAGTATGTCATCAGCTACATAAAAGCCTCTTATTCTCCAGTGATTCTGTAGAGTGTGTTTTGTCATTGTACAAGTGGCCTGCATTCCTAGGCAATTTGGTAAATAAGGCACTTTTTGGAGCCAACGTAGAGACTACTACCCCCTCGAAGAAAGTCCAACAACTTGCAATATCATGGTCAAGTAGCCCAGCTTTCACCAAGTTCCTTGCAGACTGGGTCCTCCATTCTGTGGTAAATGCTGTTCATCAAGGAACCAAATTTTCCTCGGGGCTTCCCCAGCGAGCACACATAGGGCTCTATGGGGTTCTTACAGCAGGGCAAGCATCTGCCTTAAAGGGTCAAAGAGTTTGGGCTGCAGGCACACAGGAGGTGCCAGACCAGTTGGGGGGCTGTCTGCTGACCCTGGTGGCATGTGTCACCAGGACCAGACTGTGTTAGGGGAGACCACTGGTTAGTATCTTCACGTGGAAACATGAGGATTCCCTGGATGGTCGGCTTAAGCAAATCCAAGAAATTAAAGGAGGAGAAAAAGGATGCATTCTATGAAAGAGCGTAGAGTTTGTTTTATAGTTCTAGAAAGTACCATGACGTTTCCTCTTCCCCTCCCCGAGCGCTGCTCCTACCCCTTCCTTGGCCATCCAAAATCAGGAGAGACTTGCAGAGTTAGAAGAGCTTCAACCTCTCCCCCCAGGGGGTGAGGCAATTCTAGCTCAAAGGACTGTCTCCCCAGGAGTTAATTCTCTCCGAGCTCTATGCTAAATCTCCACTCCAGGGAGTAGTTTCAAAGGCAGTGTAAACCTTTCTCAGGGATTTATGTAAACCAGCTAGTGACCCAAGCTTTCCTGACAAAAACTCCCATCCCCAGGCTCAGCTGTGCTCACAGAACTTTGCAATCTCATCTGCTCAGCAACAGCAAAGTCAAAGAACCCTAAAGGGGCTTTCTCAGCCAAGGGGAGCTGTTGGCCTCTTGTTGCTCTTTCCGGGCCCTGCCAAGAATGACATCATCTCTCTGAATCATTAACAGGCCCTATCAGCAAACACTATCCCATCAGTCACATCAAAGCTGCCCCACATATGTTCATGCTGGTCAGGGAGCCAGTTTCTATCAGCTTCGTGCCCTGCTTTAAAAAATCCTGAGGTGGTCTCATGAACTGAAAAAGCCACTGCTAGAATAAGTTTTTAAACACAGAGGGAAGATTCAGCAGGACACTATAATAACAGAGTATATGAATATAGAGTTTCAGATATACTGCTCCTCAAGGTATTCCTTCTGAAATTTTAAACAACAGTGTTTATGATAAACACCTGCATTAGCCCAACCAACCAGTAAGGTGAGATCCGCCACGAAGCTCATAAAGAAATGGATATTACCTCTCTTCTCTAGGTCAAATATCTCCACTTGTGGTGGGAATAGCCCAGAGAGTAAGGGGTTCACTGTGTGGTTTTTCTGGGGTAGAAAATAGCAGAAATGATGCACTGCTGGAAGACATTCTCTAACCTGTGGACACCCTGTAGATTTATCTGGGCTGATCGGTATTCGGGCCAAGATGGGCACTTCAGAGACTATTAGCCCAGAGAAGGACCCTAGAGATCACTCATCCCTACCTTCTCATCTGGAATTCAGTTCAGTTTAACTGCAAAAGGGGAGTCTGAGGCCTAGAGAAATTCAATGCCCGCTGGACAGATAACTAGCTAACCAAAGGCCCTGACCTAGCATGAGGGGGTTACTAGCAAGATGAATGGCTCAGCTGGTAAAAAGAAAAGAGGAAAGGGGTGTGATTCATTATTTAATAATATAACCACCCAGGCTACCAGGTTACCAGGGACCAGTGTTCCTGCCTCTAAGACATAACTGACCTCCTTCTGAATCCACGGGAACCTCTGCCATCTCCAAGTGCAACCAGACACACTGGGCTAGTGCTTGGCTTTCAGGAAAGGGCAGGTGTGCCGGGAACACAGCCAGGGCCTCGTCGTCACCCTGGTCTGCTTTCTCCTCCCACCTCCTGCCTTGGAGGGTCTGCTTCCCTCCTGCAGCCAAGCTCATTGTAGAGAACGCCAGGGGACAAAAAGGTCTTCTACCCCTGAGGTCAGTCTGTCAGTCCGCTGCTGAGGGCCTACTCTGTGCTGGGCTCTGGGGATTCTGTGTGTTTCAGCAAGGACAAAATGGAACCGCATTAAAACTGCATAAGCGGGCTTCCCTGGTGGCGCAGTGGTTGAGAATCTGCCTGCCAATGCAGGGGACACGGGTTCGAGCCCTGGTCTGGGAAGATCCCACATGCTGCGGAGCAACTGGGCCCGTGAGCCACAATTACTGAGCCTGCGCATCTGGAGCCTGTGCTCCACAACAAGAGAGGCCGTGATAGTGAGAGGCCTGCGCACCGCGATGAAGAGTGGCCCCCACTTGCCGCAACTGGAGAAAGCCCTAGCACAGAAACGAAGACCCAACACAGCCATAAATAAAAATGAATAAATAAATAAATAATTTTTTTTAAAAATTATGTTTAAAAAAAAAAACTGCATAAGCGACATCAATTTCCTGAACCTTAAACAGAAATGCATCTGACAGCATCACTAACCATGAAAAACACAGTGGGTTTATTGATTTGTAGTGTTATAATTTTTTTTTTAATATTTATTTATTTGGTTGTGCTGGGTCTTAGTTGCAGCAGGCGGGCTCCTTAGTTGTGGCTTACTGGCTCCTTAGTTGTGGCATGCGAACTCTTAGTTGCGGTGTGCGGACTCTTAGTTGCAGCACGCATGTGGGATCTAGTTCCCCGACCAGGGATTGAACCCGGGCCCCCTGCATTGGGAGCACGGAGTCTTATCCACTGCGCCAGCAGGGAAGTCCCTCTATTGGATTATTTTTATTTTTTTTTAACATCTTTATTGGAGTATAATTGCTTTACAATGGTGTGTTAGTTTCTGCTGTATAACAAAGTGAATCAGCTATACATAATTAGTGTCATAGTTTTAAAAACACAGACGAGCTAAATGAATTTGAAGCTATACTTTCTGAAGCTTTTGAATTAGATAGAATATTGTGTTCATCCAGGACCTCCAAGACAGGACCAAACATGCCAGGATTTATGAGGGGGGAGCTGGAGACAGCTGGGAACACCGCTATCAGACGGTGAGGCAGGCCTGACCCTGAGGGCAGGAGAGGGGCAGGCAGGGGGCGGGTGGCGTAAGGAAGGTCTGGCAGGGAGGCCACAAGCCCCACTCCGGCTGCCACAGGAGTCAAACGACGCCAGGGAATGGGCACTGACAGGGGCGCCAGCGGGAAGCGTGGCTTCAGTGCAAAGGTGGGGCAGGATCTCAGAGGGCAGCAGCTGGGCCCCTGATCAGTTACATTCCCTCCAGAGGGAGGTCAGTGAGGCACGTTCTCCTGGCCGCCACGAACACCAAATACAGTGGCTGCACTGAAGAGTAGTTGCCAGAACCCAGCCTGGAACCTGTTTTTGAGTTCTGCCTCTGCTTTTAGCGGTGCCAGCTTGGGCACAGTACTTAACTCTGTCATGACTCAGTTTCTTCAGTTCTAAAATTTGGATTCAAATGGTACTGAATTGAATTCTCACGGCCCTATAATTAATCGGCATAAAGCACTAGGAGCAATGCCACATTCAGAGCAGAAACGCTCAGGGAATGTTAGCTTTTCTTATTGGATTCCAGTTTAGTTGTTGTCTGTGATGGGTTGAATTGTGCCCCCCCTTACACACACCAAAAAGGTGTGTTGTAGCCTTAATCCCAGCACCTCAGAATATGACCCTATTTGGAGATAGTCCTTACAGAGGCCATCAAGTTAAAATGAGGTTATGAGGGTGGGCCCTAGTCCAATACGACTGGTGTCCTTATGAAAAGGGGAAATCTGGACACAGGGACAGACACCCGTAGAGGAAAGGTGATGTGAAGAAACACAGGAGGAAGCGTCCATCTAAGGCCAAGGAGAGTGACCTGGAACAGATGCCCCCTCACGGCCTTCAGAAGGACACGAGCCCGTGGAGACCTAGATCTTGGACTTCTGGCCTCCAGAACTGCAAGACTGTTTCTGTTGTTGAAGCCATCCCATCTGTGGTACTTTGTTATGGCAGCGCTAGCAAACTAACACACAGTCCATTCTAACATTCTGAAACTAGCCCTTTCTGACAAAGTTTTGAGTGAGAACACCTGCCAAAAGTGGGTGCATGAGTCCCTGGGTTAAAGGGACTGCGGCTCTTCCAGCATCTTTAGCTGCGTGAGCATTTCTGGGGTCAGACCCCATCAGGCAGCACCCACTTCCCTGCAGCCACACATGCCCCCGTGTGTGGGTCCCCGCCCCAAGGGACAGAACAGGCGCCTTGCTGTTATTTTCAACCACGTACAATTTAACCCGCACTGGCAGACTTGGAAACTGACATTTGCCCATAATTGCTGTGACGTGGCACCAGCACTGCTAGCGAATGACAGTGCTGGGCTTTATCAGAATTGGATGCTCCAGACAATGAGATTACAGAATTCAAGATGAAGTTTGCTGTGATTTCACGACTCAGCCCGAAAACACGTGGCCAAATAAATTGGATTCATTCAAGAGATTTGGGGGCACTTTTAAAACCCAGCCAGAATCTAATTTCTCCATCTGAAATTCAGTATGATCTTATTTCTTGTGAACAGTTGTCTCAGTGAAGAGACTTGGGGTTGAGGAGGATAAAGAAAAAAAAAAGTAACATTTCTCTGATGTTATCTGTGGTTGTCTAAGAGGCGGAGCAAGTTTAATGAGCACTGATCCCAGTTTCAACCAATTTGATTCTTTGCATTATTGGAATTGGGTTCTCACTGTGCCTCCTATACTGTTTAAAATAAGGATGCTTTACTCCCCTGCGGTAGACTGGAGACACTCCTGGAGATGTCACAGCAGAGGTTAAGGCTAGAACCACCTCCGGGGACCGTGGCCCACCCCTCTGTTTGGCTGGACTGGATGTGTCCTGGGAGAATCCGTCCAATCCAAGCAGCTTGTAAGCAAAGGAATAAGTGGCCCTGATGTCACTTTACCCGTGGCAGCTCCTGCCCAGTCTCTTAAACTGATGAGTGCCTGTCACTCTGGATGAGTCATGGGGTAAGAAGCTAGTCCAAGTGGGGTGGCTTTTTTCGTTTCAAGAAGATTGATTTTTCAAAGGGTTTGCAGGAAGAACTGAATGCATGAGTTTGGAGGATATCCTGCAAACGTCAGATATTTCCAGGATAAAAGAAAATGCCTACAGGAGCAGACCCTCTCAGTTAAGTAGGTCTGGCCACGGGAAGGTGAAGCTGTGGGCGCATAACTCTTCCTCCCTTCCCACCTTACTGTGTCTCCTGGCTGGGCTTCCCCTTGATAAATTTATTACTTATTTTAGCATCTGAAGCCAGAGAGTGGATGAGTAAGATCAACTCCTGTGTCCTAACAGATTTAGAGCAAGAGGGTGTGGGCGAGAAGAGAGTAAATCATTGGTTCTCAACGCTGGCTGAACTTTAGAATCACCTGGAGAGCATTTAAAAACCACCTTTCCCAGCTGGAGCTCCAGATATTCTGATTGAAAAGGGCCAGCTGGGGCTCAGGCAATGGTAGCTTTGAAAAGCTCCCCAGGCTACTCCAATGTGCAGCCTGGGTTGCAGACCCATGAAGTAGCTTCTCACCTGAAGCAATGAGGTAATGACCCAGAAAGACTGGATCTCCACCCCGCCCCGTGCAGCCCCAGCCCAGTTGGCCCTCACTGATGGAGAAGCTTCGAGAAATGAAGGGACCCAGCCTAGCTGAGGGAGTCCCTGAGGCTGCCAAGGGAGGGGCCCTTTAGTCCAGTCCTGGTACCACTGGAATCAGGAGATCTGCAGGGACTCCCTCCAAGGGCAGGGACTGGGGTGAAAAGGGGAGTGTGGAACTTGTTATGCCAGAGAAGAGAGGCCCGATTGTTTCTGCCAAAAAAGAGGAAGGTCGAGGCAGATGTTACAGAGTTTGAACCTGAAGCCAGGAATCTGTGCAGCGGCAAGAGGGTGCCGTGCTGTGGACCTTCCCTCAAGTCCCAGCACCACTACTCAGTGAGGGACAGGTCACAAGTCACAAGGGTACAGTAATGGTGGTCTTCTTTCCCACCTAAAGAAGAAATAGAGGGACGTTATTTCCCCCTTTGACGTGGATGTTTTTGCATATGGTTCTATAGGACATCAGTTGCAAGCTGTGTTGTTTCTCTCTTCTGGAAGTTGAGGGGCGTTTCTTTGTCATTGGCAATGCCCTTTCTGGGGACTGCCCCACCCAGCTGGGCTTACGCTCCCCATGCTTCGGTGTCTGCGAGGGCTGGCTCTGCTTGAAGCGTGGTCACCCAGGCTGAGAGAGGATAAGGGTGACGTTGATGGGTGCGGGGCCAGCTCAGTCATTCAGTGCACCACCTGAGTCTTGCCTCAGAGATGTGCTTTCTTCTGCTGACGTGAGATCTAGGTGTAACACACAAGCAGTTAATGCCTCAGATGTGAGAGGAGCCATCGGTGGAGGTCTGTGGACTGCAGCCTTGCCTTCTGTATTGCATTTAAGCCCCATCGTGGGAAAATAAAACCAGATTGGCTGTTAAGTGCTCAAAGAAGGATTTCCGAGGAAGCACCTAATCCCGCTGCTTTTGTCAGCCAGGCCTTTAATCCTTGTGCCTCTGAAGCCTTGTAAATGAGGGGAGAGAGTGTCCTCTGCTCCCTGGCTCCCACCTGGGATAGACTGGGAAGAGGCACTGCATTTTCTCACCTGCTTATATTTTGCTTCTGGGGGTAGTTCCTTCTACCTTATCTGGATTGAATATTTCTTGAAGCTAGAAATGCTTTTGCCACCTGCCCTGTCAAGGCATTCTAACTCAGATGGAACCACCCCAGAGAACTGTGTAAATGCCTCCGCAGCCCTCTGTGTCACAGGGAGAGAGGCTGACCCCTCGTCGGAGCCCTCCAATTCTCCCGGAGGGCATCCCTGGCCTCTTGTCCTCCATGTAGACCGTGACTTGAAAGAAGAGGCATTTCCTATAGCCGGTTGGAAGAGACACTCGGGAATAAATCAGAGCTCTGTAAGAGCAGGAGTGCAGTTTTGAAACTGCCAGTCGCTAATTTTCCGAAGGAGACAGAATTGGTTTGGCTAAGTTGTTGGGCTCCTGTTGGCTGCACCCATCAGAGTGACCACAACTTCAGAGGGGAGAGACAAGCCATGGCAATGACAGCTCTGGAGAGGGTGTGGGCCAAGAGGGCGGAGCTAGAGGTAGTAAGCCACTCTCTCCTCTGTCCCTCCTTCCTGTTGTCAGAGAGGTTCAGGCCACACTCCGTCCAGCCACGTGGACCCACCCAGCCGGCCTTCCACTACTATTCTAAGCCCCCGAGTCAGCCCATAACCCACGTGGGCCACAAACAGTAGAAAAGGAATGACCTCTGGGGAAGTAGAAAGGGGTATGAAACCACAGGACTGTGCTTTGGGAAAGCAAAGTATTAGAATAAATCCTTAAGGATCTAATCTCATCCTCAGAAACAGTATTCCCAAACCATATAGGCCTCTGACAAGTGTTGGCTCCGTCCCCACTTATTAAAGCCGCCTGCTGGCCATATCATCAGGTTAAAGGCACAACGAAGAGGTGCACTTGGAGATGGGCCACCAACAATTTCCTGACCGTGGAACCTCACGGAATTGGCTCCAGCCAGACCCTCCTGGGAGAGAGGGGGCTGCAGAAGTGCCATTAAGTAGCTCAACGCAGTTATGTTGGATGACAGGGAGGGCAGTGGGCCCAAGAGGGCTTGTTGGGACTGGAGCAGCAGGGACCCCAGTTATACAGACCAGAGTATGAACTGGTCCCACAGACTACGAAGTAGACTAACTCGGGCAATGACTTAATCTTCTACGCCCCATTTTCCTCATGCAAAATAGGAATAATAATGTTTCTATCTCATAGAGCTGCCGTAAGAATTAGTGAAGTAATCTGTCTAAAGCACATTGCCTAGATGTAGAAAGTGCTCAATAAATATTAGACATTAATATTATCAAGAATGAGGCACAGGTTGGAAAAGAAAATCTATACATTTCTAAACACCCAAATTAGCCCCTTTCCAAGTGATTACATACATGAAATACTGTACTATTACACATCTCCTTTTACAAAAATGTCCTAAAATATGCTCACCATGCCTGCACACTGGTCCCCACGTGCTTTCTTTCAGACTCCCTGGTAAATGAGGTCTGGTTGCATGTTTTCAAAGCCGATGTTTGCTTTGAAATTATACATTTAAGAGAACTATTGGTAAGGAACATCTTGGGTAGTTTGGATACCATGAGTCAGCAGAAATTTGAGTTCCCAGGATTATTGTCTTTTGTGTTGTTGAAAATTCGAGCAATTCATGAAAAAGTCTCTTTCAAGGTATATTCGGGTCTGGAGGGACTAAAGCATCAAGTATATTCAGGTCTGGAGGGACTAAAGCATCAGGTATATTCAGGTCTGGAGGGACTAAAGCATAGTTTGTCTAAATGATATGTCTTTTAGGACATTCCTTAAATAATTTGCTTTGTTTGAGGCTCTTTTAACAAACCACATGTAATTACGTTCAAGTATTCAGCAAGTTAAGCCTCAAACTAACGAATGCCAAGAAATTCGAGGTTCTGATTGCCACCCCGACTCTAATTCAGCAAACGGGCCTTTGTTCCTCCCCTAAAGCATGATGCCTTCAGAAAAGAATGCAAGCTGCAGTGTCCATGGCTTCTGGCTTCTCTCTGTAGCATTCCTTTCCATTATTTGGGCAGGTCTTTTGATATTAATCAATTCTAGTATTTATAAACAGTCCTGTCTAGGGGGAAAAGGCATATACATATTTTAAGACTGTCACTATGTGCTAATGATGGGGTGTCATGAGATTTTTGTTCAAAGTCTAAGGATGAGTCAGAAACGAAAAAGATTCTAAATCCCAGTTCTCAATGGTTTATTATTCCTTATTTTGACTAACTTGCTTCTAATGTGTATTCATGCCTCCTGCATGCAGAAATATTGCTCTTATTAATCGCGGACTAGATCTCCATTGAATTCAATATTCTTCTTTTAGACCATTGCGACCCCAGATGTGGTTTTCTTCCCCTTACAGTTGCTTAAATTATCACCAGTGTATAAGGCAAAAACTGAAAGAAATAAGGCCATGCCTACAGGAAATCAGACTTCACACAAGTGTGATGTGCAATTAAAGACAAAATGTGTAACTATTCTCTCCATGACCAGTCTCTACGCTGGATTCTCCTGAGCATTTGGTGCTCGGGGAGTAATGTGAATAGAAAAGCAAAGAATGGCTGGGAGAAAAGAGCTTCATCCATCCATTCAGCGAACAGTTAGTGATGTCTAGTCTGAACCAAGTACTCTTCCAGGCTCTGAGGATACAGACAATGTTTGCCCGCATGGAGCTCAGGGTGTAGTGTTGGGAAACGGACAATAATGTAGGTGTGTATGACGTTTGAAGGTAAAGTGTGTGTTATGGCAGGTGGACATGATATGGAAAAATAAAATACAATGAGGAAGACGGATAGCGGTTTCTGTGAGCACAGGACAGTTGACTACAATTTATAAAAAGGTGGTCAAGGTAGACCTACTAGTATTTGAGCAAAGGCCCGAAAGAACTGAATATATGATCCATGTGGCTATCTGAAGAAAAAAGCTTTCACAGCAGCCATGGAAACTTTCAAAGAAGAGGCCAGCATGACTGCAGCTAGGGAGAGGGCAGAGTGGCAGCAGTTAAGGCCTGAGAGAAAGGAGGGGCAGTTTAAATCAGGCACCACAGGCCATTTGTAAGGACTTGGGCTTCTATTCCAAGTGAGACAGAGCCATTGCCGTGTTTTGAGCAGGGGTGCAGGACCCAACTTCTGCTTTAATTACATCCCCTTGGATGCTATGTTAAGAATGGGCAATATGGGGCAAAGGCAGAAGCGGAAAAACCATCTAGGAAGGCTCTTTAAAGACTTGGACCGGAGGTCTGAGAAGCAGCCAGATCGTGGATTATTTTAAAGGAAGAACTAATGGAACTTGCTAAAGGATTAGATGTAGGTTGTGAGAGAAAGACAAGAGACAAGAATAACTCTAAGATTTTTTGGCATAAGAACCAAAGGGTGGAACTGTCATTTTTTGAGAGGAAAGAAAGTGAGAAGGGGGTGAGGATTTGAAGATGGATGTGTTAAGTGTGAGATGCCTATTAGACATCCAAATGGAGATGTTGAGTAGGCAGTTGGAGAGATAAATCTGGGATTCAAGGGAAAAGTTGAAGCTTGAGACATATTTTTAGGTTTTTATCAGCATTTGGACGATATTTAGACCCATGAGACTGACTGAGATCACTCAGGTAGTGAACGTAGGTGGAAAAGAGAAGATGTCTGAGGACTGAGCCCTGTGGCATTTTTTAGCATTTGGAAGTATGTACACGATGCAACTCTGGACAATGGTGTTATTCGTGAATGTCTCGTCCTGCATAGTTCAGAAAACCCTCTTTTGTCAAATCAAGCAATTTAACATGGTCTTTCTCCAAATATTCTCAACTAGAGTGCTCCTGTAATAAAATAGTGCTTAACACTAAGATGACAATAACTCTAAAGTTTTCCATCTTGCTGGTGCTGAAGGAGTCTTTAGTCACTGGCTTTCAGAAGCAAGTTTCAAAAGCTTCTTTGTCAATGACTAGGCTAGTGTTGCTTATCAAAGCAAAGACAGAGCTCTAAATGTCTTTTTCATTGTGTACATGATGGCAAGGGGACACTGTTACAAAACCAAGAGTGCAGATGCCAATCTTATGTTTCACTAAGAGATAGTGTATTAGCTATCTATAGCTGCCTAACAAATTGCCCCCCAAACTTAGTTGCTTACAACAACTATTCATTATCTTACAGTTCCTGCAGGCCCGGAATTCAGGTACTTTTAGCTGGGTCTCACACAAGACTGCAATTAACGTGTGGGTTGGGACTGTGGTCTCATCTAAAGGTTCAACGGGGGCATGATCTGCAACTGGTCAGAAGCCACCTCAGTTCCTTGCCGCATGGACCTCTCCAGCTTAATTGATTAGAGAAAGCCTCTGGGAAGAGCCAGAGAGAGAGTGCTAGCACGAGAGTAAGGGTGAGCAAGAAGGTAGTCACAGTCTTCTGTAAGCCAACCACAAAAATGACATCCCGTCACTTATACCGTATTCTATTAATCAGTCTCAAGTAAGTCAGTGGGCCCAGTCTATATTCAGACTACCAGGAGGCAGGAATCACTGGGGGCCATCCTAGAGCTTTGTCTACCACAGGTAGCATGGATAATTTTTTTTTTTTTTTTTTTTTAAATAAATTTATATTTATAAATTTATTTATTTATTTATTTATGGCTGCGTTGGGTCTTCGTTTCTGTGCGAGGGCTTTCTCCAGCTGCGGCAAGCGGGGGCCACTCCTCATCGCGGTGCGCGGGCCTCTCACTATCGCAGCCTCTCCTGTTGCGGAGCACAGGCTCCAGCCGCGCAGGCTCAGCAATTGTGGCTCACGGGCCCAGCCGCTCCGCGGCATGTGGGATCCTCCCCGACCGGGGCACGAACCCGTGTCCCCTGCATTGGCAGGCGGACTCCCAACCACTGCGCCACCAGGGAAGCCCCATGGATAATTTTTAACACCAATGAATTTAGAGTTACACCATTCCTTTCAGTATGGTAGAAGCCGTTTGTCCTTTGAAATTGGTTATGATATCCCAACGTTTTTTAAACTGCAAATTGCTACTATATATAAAATAGATAACTAATAAGGACCTACGGTAGAGCACAGGGAACTCTACTCAATACTTTGTAATTACCTATATGGGAAAAGAATCTAAAAAAGAGTGGAGATGTGTAGATGTATAACTGATTCACTTTGCTGTACAGCCGAAAGTAACACAGCACTGTAAATCAACTCTAAGCCAATAAAAATTAAAATAAATAAATAAACTGCAACTTGTAACTTCTTAGTCATGAAATAAATTTAGTAGTCATGATCAGCATTTTTAAAAAATAAAACAGAATGAAGCAGAAACTGTCAGAGTACACTGCAAGTAAAAAGGTTTAGAAGAGGTTCTAGGTTGTGATATAAATTGTATCTCTTTTTAAGGGTCATGGTCAGAATTAGTGATTTCCATAATACTATTAAATATGAATGGGCCACCAAAACAGAATCTGGTAAAAACAGCCACCCCCAAAACTATACAAAGGAAAGAATGTCGGAATCAAAAAAGCCCCAATGCGCTCAGGTGAGCTAAATAAGCGTG
Organism: Balaenoptera physalus; assembly: GCF_965194825.1. Classification (NCBI taxonomy): domain Eukaryota; kingdom Metazoa; phylum Chordata; class Mammalia; order Artiodactyla; family Balaenopteridae; genus Balaenoptera; species Balaenoptera physalus. The sequence continues at coordinate 119,399,009 of NC_138890.1, read as the reverse complement.
AGCTTGCAGTTCATGCTCAGAGACCCCAGTTCCCTCCTGGGGTCTGTAAAGAAAAATCAATAAGAGACTGTAAAACCCTAAACAGACATGACAGATATGACATCTCGCCTCTGCAGAGGCAAAGCAGACACACCACAAACTCATGAACATACCCTATACAACCCTACACATCTTGAAAGTTCAAAAGCAAGAATTTTTCTGACCAAAAAACCAGCTGTGAGTGGCCTAAAAACAGTAGGCTTGCTCAAGACGGATGAGGCCAGTTTTCGGCTGAATCACTCCCTTCCCTCTCGAGGGAGGCAGCACCACTGACAGGCACGGTCTCCCTGCCACAGACAGAGCGCAGTCAGTGCTTTCCCAAGGCCTTGACAGGTTTGGAGACTGAGATCCAGCCGCTGTGCGCCTGCCTCCTCCGCATCTCCAGCCCCTGGCCCATCTAATCGTCCAGGCAGCTCAAACGTTAGCAGTGATTCCCAGCAGGGTAGAAAACAAAAGACTGTCCAGTTTAATTACCTCTTTCATCTGAAATGTCCCTTTTGAGATGAATGCTCAGATTCTGCCGTGGAAACAGCAAAGCGAAGTCTTCATCTCTCATCCATCCTTATCAGCCAGACAGCAAACAAGCCAAGTTTTGATTTGAGTCCAGATCTGAAAAATCTATCGTATGCCTGATGTTTCACATTTTCCACAGTGCTGCCCTGCAGATCTTCCTGGTTTCATGTGAGAGTGCTTCAGAGCAGAGCACATGAAACCAAAGCCAGGAACTGGGGAGACACGCTGAAAGTCAAGGCATCTTGGCAGTGTTGACTGGGTAGGAACGGAGGTTCAGTTAATGGTATGTGCAACCTATTAACATTGGGCTTTGAGGGAAAAGTCAAGGAGAAAGAAGAGACTGAGGAGGAAGGACTCACTCTGTGGTCTGAGTCTAAGCTTTAGGCTCCCCTAATTCCTAGAGATGAAAAGAGCTAAGCGTTTCGGAGGCTTTGCATAAAGTGAATTTGGAAGTATTTCTGCATTTTCATTTAGTATTTAATAACCATAGTCTGAACGATTTCATTTAAAGTTGGGTAATGGGCCAAAAGATTTGCTGTTCTACACATCCCACGTGTTATATAATCACAGCATAGGTGCCTGAATGTTTAACATTGTTTGCTGATATAGTACGTTATTAATTAGTTAATTCCAAAAGAACTTTGACATTAAAGTGGAGGTAGTACCTAGGTTTTAGACCAACTAGAAGTTGAGAAAAGAGTTATTCCTCCTTTTCTGAAAAATGAGTCACATTCCTGAAAGCTTTTTATGTGATAAAATCTGAGAGACATAGCAGGAGGCTTATTTTTTTGCCATGAAGTAAGATGAAAGGGCCAAGTCATTCTTAGATTTATAAATATCTCGAATAGTGTCTTCATAAATGGCTGTTTTTGATCTCATCAGAAGGGCCCCTTCTTAAAGCATTTATATTTAAATTAAGATTAGATTTAGATAAAGGGTATAGTTAGATTTAGATTAAGAAGCAGACTAAAATTAGCCTATTTAGCTCTATCAGTGAGGTATGCTTTGGGCTGCAATTAATAGCAAGACCAACTAATGCAGGCTTAAACAAGCAGGGATTTTCCTTGCCTACCTTAGGATTTCTTATTATGTGATAATGTCCAGAGCTGGTCACTATGTTAAGAATCCAGGCTCTTTTTACCATCTGCTCCACTATCCTTAGAGCATTAGCTTATTGCCCCACTATTGCAAGATGTTTGCTAAATCTCTACCCATCATGTCCACATTCAAGGCAAAAAAAAAAAAAAGATGTTGCCATTAGAAACATTGGTCCCTTTTGTCAGGAATGCTAACAACCAACAAAAGGTCTTCTTGTATCTCATTCTCCCAGCTCAGCCTCAAAGCAAAGCCTAGCTTTGAGGCAGGCTGAGAAAGCAGGTAGATAGCTTTTCCATTCTTTAGCATGGAGATGGGTGGGAGAGAAGGGTCTTGGGACTGAGGTTGGGTCAACAGGGAATCCATTAACAGAAATGCCATTGACCCAAGCAAGAGCAGCAGTTAAGTCAGCTCTAGATGACAAGGGCTGCAACCTCACCTAGGACCTCTGCTACTGCCCACATGGAGGACAGAGATTTGCACCCACATAGGTAGAAATAGAAGTAGAAATCTGGACTGTTAAAGGTCAAAGGGGAAGTTCAGTACTATTTGTGGTTTTTGTATGGAACACTGTTATGTAGCCTAAAGTTGAAGACCCAATTTCATGGTTACAAATTGAAAGTTACATAAGTTATCAACCAAATATCTTATTTAAAAAAAAAAGAAATCAAATGATGTTCATTATAATGATTATGTGCAGCAAATGAGATAAGCGTGTTTTCAATGAGAATTGGTTCAAGCCATGACATTTCTTATAATCATGTCTTACAGTTCCCATCTATGCACTCATTCATTCAAATATCAACTGGGTCATTTAATTATTCATCTAAATCATTCAATATATATTTGTTTGTGCTTTTTTCCAGGTGCTGGTCTAGGCACTGGGAATACAGGTGTGATGAGCAGCAGCGGGCAGTCCTTGCCCTCATGTTCAATCACAACTAGAATCGTTGATATAAAGTACAAGGTATTATGATATCAAGCCTTAGGAGAGGAGCAGGGGTAAGTCAGAAAAGTCTACCTGAGAATGTCAGGTATCTTGAGTCCCGGGAGACGGCCAGGAGTTGGCCAGGCAAAGAGAGATGGAAAAAAGCAGTCTCCAAAGGGGAACAGACTCTTTCAGAATCTGGAAAACAAGCAGGAGTGCAGCATGATTCAGATTTCAGAAGAGAGTTCCTGAAGAATGTTTCTTCAAGCTCATTTTGGGGAATGTTTATTTTTTTTACTACATCTAAACTATAATAAAAATGATTGAGAGTGTTAGCATGTCAAAAATATATATAAATATGATTATCACATTTTACATTCACATGGAAGTCTATCCCATTTACTGAAGATGAAAGCTCTTTCATTTCCAACAAAAGCTCTAACTATCAAAATGTGGTTCTCTAAGATTGACGTTATTTATGGTTTAAGCATGAAATGAAAATAAGTTAATGAGTAAATTAATCTCAGGAGGTTTACCTTGAACATACTGTAACGTATTCAGTTCATTACAAAGATTCATTACAAAGTCAGTATGGTTCTTACAACCTAACAACTTGGGACATCTTGCTAGGGCCATAGTGGGAATCTCAGTAATTATAGTTACTTTTGACCATTAATGTTCATGCTGGTTCAATAGCCAACTAGAAACTTCAAAATCTAATAAATGAATGATAACATTGATTATGTGCTAAAAACATTCTAAAAGCCAGAGGACATGTGACTCTGAAGACTTGGATGGAAGGAAAGGAGTTTGGAGACTTAGAAAGGAGCTCAAAGTATTGGCTTAAGTACTAGAAGAACAGAGTTGAAGCAAGCAGCAAATACAGAAGTTATGTTTTAGGAAGTGGAAAGGGAGGAGACAAATGGGAAATCAGAACTGAATTGACAAGACAACAGAGGGAGGTGACGTGGGAGGACGCAGACATGGGGAGGCTGAAACCCAGCTGCTCTGGCCAGGGACTGTCTCCAGGCAGACAGAGAGAAATAAAAGCACTGAGAAAGGAGAGGAATTCTCACTGTGTGCCCAAGGGGAGCAAAGAGCAGGGTTAGGAAAACCTATACTACTCTCCTAAACACTAGTCTCTGTAGGGTTGGGCTCTTGGTTTGGTGACATATAAAGTCAATATTTCTGGAAGAACAGGGCTGTTGAATCTGCTCATGAATGGCCTTCTTGCCTAGAGCAGAACTGGCTTTTCAGAAGGCCAGGCTATGAATCTGGGCCAAAATCTGTTGCCACCAGCTGGCTTCATGCTACAGAGCTGAAGCGCCAGGTCCCTGGCATTGCTGCCAACTAACTCCTTCAGACTCTAAGGAATGAAGCCAGCCCCACCTTAAACCTACTCCACTCCCTGCTCCCTAACAGAAGCTGACTGAGAAGTTGCCCTTTTCTGAGGGTTTATTTGAGACTTTAAAAGCATAATTTCAAAGTTTCAGCCAGGTCTTATGTATAAAACTGTACATGGTTAACAACAGGTCAATTTCTAATTTCCTGCAGTCTCGGAGAACACAACTTGGAAAGGAGAGTGAGGAAGGGATAGGAAATGAAATCTAATCCCTATACTCAGAGAGGTCATGCAAATTCTGGGACAATTAGGACGATATTTCCTCTTCTTAGGCTTTTAACCTCGAATGCCTTTAAGAATAAATATTTATTCTTGAAAGGCCTATGTGTGTGTTCGAACAATTACCAGCAAGACAATAAGAAAAATACGAGATGGATCTCTAACTCACATTGATGGGGATGCCTCCATGTAGACTGGATGAATCATTCCCGAGTGTGTCTCTGAGACTCAGAACACCAATGGAAGGAATCTGGGGAGCCCAAGCCCACTCTGGTGATAGTGGTGGACTATCCCTCTGGAGTTCCCTTGGGTATCACTATGGACTGAATAACTCCAACTTAAGGAAATATACTATTAGAGAAAGAGAACTCAATCTCTTGAGTTTGAGCTCAAAGTCAAAACAACTTCATGGGTAGAGTTGGAATTTCTCAAAAAGCGAATGAAGATTATAATGCAGATTTTATAAAGGAGGTTCTCAAAGAGATGAGGGAAGACATGAGGGCAGACACATGTGATCTACTCCCTGTTAACCCTTTGGAGACTTTTCCTTTGTAATCTGGGCTGAGTCAGGACCATAATGTAGTTTCAAATGACTTTCTTTATATATTGTCATTCCTTTTGGTTCTCTCAGTGTTTCACAAAATATGATGAATCCACACAAATGTGGATCATGTTTTGCCAAGGGATGTAAGAGACAGGGCCTACCCTATGTTGCCTTCCCTCTCCATGCAGGCCGTTGTGGAGGTAGCAGAATTACAACATTGAAACCACGATCCATTATTGGACACCAAGATCCTCAGCAAGGGGAGCAGTGACCTTCAGGGGAGCTGGAAAAGACACACTTTATGGAGGAGCAGCTGGTTGTTTTGTGGACAATTTGGGAGCTGAACTGAGAGAACTTCCCTTTCTCAAGAATACCAGAGGGAGGCAATCCTTAAGGGAAAGAGAAAATTGATCCTCGGTGTGGCCTTCTTAAGACAAGGCCACCAATTTCTTGACATTCCTCCCATTGAGAAGTGGGGTTTATGTCCTCTCCCCATGAATCTGAGTGGGCTTGCGCTGCTTTGACCAATGGAGTATGGTGGAAGGGATGTTACATGACTTCCAAGGTTAGGTCATGCCATGTCATGGGATTCTGCCTTGCTTGCTGGCTTACTCTTGGAATCCTGAGCCTTGCAGAGAGGGAAGCCTTGCATAATTGCTCTGGATGACAGTTCCAGCTGAGCCCACCCTTCCAGTCATCCCAGCCCAGGCACCAGTCGTTTACATGAAATCTCCAGGTGATTCCTATCCCCAGCTGTGCTAATCAATCTCAGATGAGGCCCCAGATATTATAGAGCAGACACAAGCCATGCCCCACTGTCTCCTATCCAAATTCCTGCCCCACAGAATCTGTGCGTATCATAAAATGGGGGTTGCTGGATGCCACTGACTTTTGGAATGATTTGTGTGGTAGCAGTAAATAACCAGAACAGTTGGGTTACACACATGATTTAACTACCTGCCCTCCTCTAGTTTCCCAAGTTTTGCATTCTCTGCCCTATTAATTTTTTCAGGTCTTAGTCAACTATGCCTGTCCTGGCCATTGTCTCATGTAACAATCCTCTCAAAGGGCAATTTAACTGCATCGGTTTCCAGTGAAGTGTGTACTGTGCTAAAAGCATGTTAATAAAGTTTTGAGTCAGCCTGTTGAAAGGAGGAATTAGTATATTGGTCACACCAAACCTCAGAAAGCCTGACATACCCACAATGTCCTTCTAATGGGTTACTTCAGCAAAAATCACCCCAAATGAGTTCCACTGTTTTAACCAATAGTAATAAATCAGGAACCTGACCTAAGAATAGCTAAGAGCAAACTTTAAATTGGCTGACAGTCTCTAAGCTAGACATGTCAAGAAGAAAGATGATGGCTAACTGGTCCAAGGAGATTCTCTGGGAACATCTAGACTCAAGAGAGAGAGAAAGAGAGAGAACACTTGGGAATTGACAGTAGTTGGTAAATATGTAAAGACACACAGAGAAAACAATACATAGAAGCCTTGAGATATTAAGAACCATCCGAGATGGACACCAGAGTAAATGAAAGTCATGAGTAAGCAGAATCTGTAGGATAAAGAAAAGGGGAATCAGGTCAGGTGCTGGTGTCAGGAACAACGGAGCAAAGTAGGAAGATGGCACTAGGAACAAGTGAGTGCTGATTTCAAAGGGTGTTGCAAGACACACAGGTCACTAGAGCTGCACTTTACCCAAGTCGTTATTCAGGGATATATCTCTGGAAAATAACGCTGTTCTCGTGGGAAGTGAATTTCCATTCCATCAGCTGGTGCCAGGATGTATTATGATGCCACTTCTAGGAGTCAGTTTAGGTGTAAAGCACACACTGTGTATTTTTCCCACCCATTTTCCCATCTCATAAAGGGACACTATAGAATCTAGTATGGGTTTGTTAAGATGCGGTAGGGGTCCCTCAGCACCCCCTCCTGCAGACACCATTGCCAGAGCTGAATTCCCACCGAGCTGCAAGTTCCCAGGAAGCAGCAGTATCCACAAAGGCCTGGCCTGGGAGATGCTCGCACAGCAGATTCCTTCATCTTTCCCCGTCTGGTTTCTGTAAACCCAGCATAGGACTATCACAAAGCGGCCAAGAAAGGGCCATGGAGGCCCCTGGACAACTCCCCAGACCCCGTCCTCTAAGATGGTCAGCAGCCCCAGCAGAACAGAGTTGGGGAAAGGCCACAGCTAGTCAATCCGACACAGCACCACCGGGAGAGTCCACTATGGAGAGACTTAACAAGGGACGCCAAGTCATTTTGAGACTGTCTTTGCCCTGAACTGAGGTCGCGCTGACACCTCAGAATACAGACCAGCTCATCCCCAAAGATTTTCCCGGAACAGCGTCCCATGTAGCCCGAACCACAGCCTTGGCCTCCTCCAGCAGCTGTAGGATGAGTGCTCGTGGAGTCGAGGCTGGAGCAGGGCTGTCCACTTCCTGCCCTGAGGGCCACATCCTGTCGGAGAGAGCCCAGGCCTTCCCCAGAGGATGCCGAAGGAAGAAACTCTGCCCATTAGCAGCCTCAGGGTAACTAACAGAGACACCGATTCCGCAGCACTGTACTGTGCCAACTTTCTGCTCACTGCGGACCCGGGCATAAAATAAACAATGGGGCCTCTTCGTAGAGACCTTGTTGTTTGGCAGCTGTACCTCCCTCCTAAAGGTAACCGGTCCCTCAGTCTGAGGACAACAAGGGTGTGTCTGAAAACGCTCAGCTAATGGATAAGAATGATTTGCCCAGACATGATGTTAACCGATCTGGTGGCTTCATGTGAGCGAGAAGAAGGGGGCTCAGAGCAGAACCAGCGCTGCCAGGTGGATGTGTGGAAGTTTGGGAAACAGGAAGTAATCCGTGCCTGCCCATGTTTCCATGAAAAACACGATTTAGTAACAACAAACACGTGCCCCTGGAGATGAAGCAGGGCAGGGCCTGACTGTACATATGCAATGCACAGGATTATGGATGAATAGGAGGAACCAAGGAAGGGCCAGTTAGTGTTTTGGGCAAACAGGGTGACTGGACAGGTGTGGTGCGTGTTGTATACACACGGCAGTGGACGGGGCTGTGATGGCCTCCATCAGCTTCAGGCTTAGTAACTTGAGCTGTGCTTCCAGGACTGAGTGGCGTTCGTTATTATATCCTTTGGCAACAGCGCTCCCTTTATTAATGTCCCTGGAGGAAATAGGAACCCTCTCCTGGTATTGACTGCTTTCATTGACCCTTTGCCCCAAGTCAATCATGGCAAGGTGGTGTGTATCTCGGGTGCACTTTCGCAGTTGTGACCTGAAACTGAATGCTTAATCTTCGCGGAGCGCAGGAAGGAGACTCACGCTGCGGGTTGTAACCTGTCTCTGGAGGCCGAGCCTCAGATGTCGAGGGCCGGGGGATCTAGGCACATCCTCGCTGCTCTAAACAAATGGATCCCGGTGCGTTTGTCCTCAGCATGCTCTGCTTAGACTTGTGAATGAAGCTCCATCCCTGCACTCCTCTGCAGGTTCCCTTTGCCACAGGGCATCATCCGGCATACCCTGCCTCGGAGGACAAACCTACCTTACTAGGGTGAGAGGAATTTGGGGGGCTCGCAATATAGTCATTACAGCTTCTCAAAGAGCACTTCCTAAAAGGAGAATTCTAGGTGGGAGGAGTTCGCTGTACCAATCTCCCCCAACTCCTGTTTACCTAGAGACTTCCTCCCAGGAGACTTCTGCTGTTAAAACATGGAGCTTTGTTCCCAAGAGGAAGCAGTGCTGGCAGAGGACCCCTTGCTCACGGTGACAGTCTTGGAGTCAGACCCCGCTTCCCTCCGCTGCTGTGTCTCCCTGCTCGCTCGCAGGCCAGCAAGGGCCATCTCCCTTAAGCTTTGCATGTAAGGCCACAACGTGCGCGTGTACTCTCCAGGCTCTGCCCCCAGGATCCAGCCAGGACTGTCGCTGAGACAACTCTCTACGCTCAGGCACACCGCCCTGCCGTCCTCACCTCTCACACCCGGGGAACCCTCTCCACCACCTGCCCAGCCAGCCTCCTTCCTGAGCACCATCTCCTTGGGCCAGTGCATATGATTTTATCAGGCCATCTCTGACTCATTTCATTTTATTTTATTTTTTGTCCATGCCACGCGGCATTCAGGGTCTTAGTTCCCCTACTAGGGATTGAACCCGTGCCCTTTGCCGTGGAAGTGAGGAGTCTTAACCGCTGGACTGCCACGGAAGTCCCAATCTCTGACTCATTTTAAATTGTTATTTATGTCATGTGCATTTACAATTAACAGCAAAGGGGACTTCTTTGGGAGTTGTGGCAGCCACCCAAAGCAGATGTGTAAGGAATAGACGCTTCCGGGCAGTTGACCTGTGAGAATTATAGTCTATGTTTAGGAAGAATGAAGTGAGGGAAATGAAGTAGAAAAATTGAAACAGCGGGGGACAGGTAAGCATGAGAGTGGATGTCACAGTATTATGTCCCTACAACTCTCTGGCTTGAGAAAGGAAATGACTTACTTGGATTTGCCTACCTGATAGTGCACATAACATGGAAGTGCTGATAACTTCCTGTATATGGGATCATTTGATTCTCATTCTGGCCTAGCCTCCCCGGAGGGAACCCTGCCCTGACAGCCTGGCACCAACGCCCAGCCCCAAACAGGCTCCAAAACACAGCAGTAGACCTAAATGAGGCAGGGTCTCTCTCATCAGAGTAAACCCTGTATCAAAAACCCCTCAAGATTTCCATGGTCAGGATACAACCCTGAGAGGGATCAAGATCAAATCCTGAATCCTCTCCCAGCATCCACACCCCAAATCATGTTCTTTTGTGCTAAGGGTTTTAAAAGCATACAGCTGAATTGCTCAGACCCATTTAAGCTGACGGGGGGACGTGGGCTCAGTCCTAGGACAATAATTAACTGGACTCACTTCTTATAGTGCCAGCTTGCTCCAACCATAGAGAATATTGTCAATGTCCAGGGGGAACGAGCCTAATGGCCTTGAGGAAATAGCTGATAGTGCTGGCATCTACTGGAGCTGCCGCTGTGCCAGATATTTTATATGCATGGTCTCTAATGCTTCCAATGGCACTCTAAGGTTGGTGTGTCTATCTCAATTTTGTGGATAAAGAAACAGATTCCTATAGGACGAGTAACTTGTCCAAAGTCACACAGTAAGTTACGAGGTTAAGTTCCTGTCATAGGTTGAGCTCTCCAGAAGCAGTGAGAAGATGCAGCTGAAAGTACTTTGTTAGGAGAGATTCCTAGGCAAAGTGGTAATAGAGTAGAGAAGTGGGACCAGGAAGGAAAGTAGGCCAAGTAAAGGTGCGATGTCAAGGAAAGTCTCGAAAGTAAGCCCTGAAGACAATATTAGTCTCAGAGTTGATCCAATCAGGGGCAAGAGAGCTGGGGTATTTATACCTCTGAAATAGTCAGTTCTCAACTAAGGATTGCCCCCCAGGGAGACATAAATTCCCAGATATTTCCCCGCTCTGCTGGCAAATTGTTCCGTTAGTCTGAGGGCAAGCAAAGAGAAACAGGGATTGGCTGCTGGGAAGAAAGCAGACTGAGAGCCAGGTGCTTGCAAATGGTAGGGACCCAGAGATGGTGTGGTGCCCAGGCTTCTCCACTGGGACATACCCCTGCCACAGACACAGTCATAAAGCTATAGGCCTTCTGCATCCAGGGACTGCCCAGTTGGGCCTTGGCTGCAGCACTGTAGGGGACCAGGCAGGGTGCTGGCAGAGAGGAGGAGAGGGGAGTCGGGGAGTCCATTTATCTTATGTCACACAGTCATAAAGAGCCTCAATTCTAAACTTCTGTTTCTAGCAAAGATAAAGTGAGAGAGGGGAAAGACATCATCATTTAATTTTAATTTCCCAGACCCAGAATGTCTCTAAGGCACTATAAATTAATATTTTCTACATTTCCTATAATTATCTTGTAATTAGCAACTTTATATTATGTGACACTTCCTTCCGTGATGGGACATTTTTGTCTCTTTTTAGAATGTAATCAAGAGATTATGAATAGAATGTAGCAATGATTTAAATCATAGTAGTCATGACATTCTCATAAGTCACGACATCCTTCTAATAGTCATGATTATCAATGTTTAAAGTTACATTGTTTTGCTGTAAAACTTTTGATATTTCACATCAGTCAGATATTTTTAAACCATACTTTTGTCATGTATAAAAATCAACAAAATGTGACGTTTCGTATTAAAAGCATCATTTTCTTGAACATAACTATAAAAAAAAAAGTCACAATTCTTGTTAGCCTGTTTCGGCATTTTTATTTAACATGTTGGAAACCTTGATATAAGAGGGAGGCTGAGCCTCTCAAACCCTGAGTGAGCTGCCGAGGAAGCAGTGGTGACACACAGCCGTGGTGACACACAGCCGTGGGGCAGCCACCTTCCTGGACAGAGAAAAAAAGCCACCAAGATGTCAGGCTCAGAAGAAGGAGGTCCCCCGTGTATGCAAATGACCACCGACAATACACTCCTCAGGAGCCAGACTGGAAGCGCAGGAAGGTACCGCATGCTCAGGAGATGAAATGATAAAGCATCCTAAAGACCCATGGGCCACAGGGGACAGTTCCAGATGAGGCCAAAGACCTTTGAACCTGGAGGGGCTGAGCCGGCAACCCGAGCTGCTGGAGGTTGGAAGCCAGCACGGTTCCCATCCTGCAGCAGCCTGGGAACCTCCAGCTTGGGACGCCCCAGCAGCATGGCCAGGGCTGTGGGCCTCACTCTTCACACCCACCTCGTGGGGAGCTGCCTCAGACCTCAGAGGCTGAGGGGGCCGGGCATTTTGAGGGGAATGCAAGAGTGCATTTGACACTGTTTATGGCAATGATCTGCAGACTTTTGCTGAATATCTGAATTGTCCAAAAAAGAAGTTTTTAACACATCCCTAATAACGGCAGAACAAGATCTTTTGACCTAGATCTTTCTGACACGGGCTGGCAAGGTGGTGTATGTGTTATGGGACACATAACACATTATCAGATTAACTTAATTTCAATTTTATCCAGCACGAGCCACTAGCCCCTAAGTGCCGAGCAGCATGCTAGGTGTTGGAATCCAAAGATGAACGATCCCTATTCCCTGCCCTCCGGAAGGTTACGGTCCAGTGGGGTAAGCAGTCCATACATTTGAGGTAGAGGTGGGGGGCAGAGGGGTAGACCTAGAGGTTAACAATAGGTCACAGAGGATCCTCAGGCTGGAGGGGAGCTCAATTTGGCCAGCTTTATAAACAGATTACATAGAATTATCATCTCAACCACCTAATGTACTAAGGGAAGTGGAAATTCCTAACTCTAAAGGAACGACCTTCTTCTAAGGTACAGTAGAAATGTACATTTAGACAAGAGGCAAAGGAGCTCTGGATGAGAGCTCAGGGGTGAGAGAACTTGTTGAAGGAAGCAGAACTGTGTACCAGTCTCCATACAGACCCAGCAGAGGCAAACTCTGAGCCCCAGTCTCCGGTGGCTGAAACCTGCTGTAAAGCTTGAGGGGCTGGGAGGCCGATACGGGGGCCAATGTGCATGCTTGTCCCTTGTATGTGAACTCTGCCCTCGGATCTCAGAAGAAAACCTTCAGAACAGAGTAAATCACCAACTCTTTTCCCTTCTTGGTGAACTGATCTTCTATAAGGCTTTCTTCGTCCTTCCACCCCCCCCAACTCCTGCCCTCTCCATTCCCCTCACCCAAAGCTTGGAGTCCCCTGCCTGTACCCATCTCAGCCTCCTCCCCAATCCCTGCCTGACACGGAAACATTAGAAAAGCAGCAGAAGCAGCAGTGGCAAAGATGGCAGAAGCCCCACCAGGCGAGGGGAGAGTGCTTCCAGTTTACTCTGGTGGTCCACTTTATCAGTCCCATCGCTTCTCCTCTGGGAATGCAGGACCTCAAATGTTAGTGACTCACCCAGCAGGCTTGGTATTGCTCAGCTACGAAGAGCTGGCAAGCAGTTCCAGTTCATTGCAGCTCTATTTATAATAGCCAGGACATGGAAGCAACCTAAGTGTCCATCGACAGATGAATGGATAAAGAAGATGTGGCACATATATACAGTGGAATATTACTCAGCCATAAAAAGGAATGAAATTGAGTTATTTGTAGTGAGGTGGATGGACCTAGAGACTGTCGTACAGAATGAAGTAAGTCAGAAAGAGAAAAATAAATACCGTATGCTAACACATATATATGGAATCTAAAAAAAAAAAAAAAAAAAAAGGTTCTGAAGAACCTAGGGGTGGGGCAGGAATAAAGACGCAGACATAGAGAATGGACTTGAGGACACGGGAAGGGGGAAGGGTAAGCTGGGACGAAGTGAGAGAGTGGCATGGACATATATACACTACCAAACGTAAAATAGATAGCTAGTGGGAAGCAGCCGCATAGCACAGGGAGATCAGCTTGGTGATTTGTGACCACCTAGAGGGGTGGGATAGGGAGGGTGGGAGGGAGACGCAAGAGGGAGGAGATATGGGGATATATGTATATGTATAGCTGATTCACTTTGTTATACAGCAGAAACTAACACACCATTGTAAAGCAATTATACTCCAATAAAGATGTTAAAAAATTTTTAAAAAAAGGAAGCCGTACCTTTACTCATTTTATTTTTCAAAACCCTCTCTCATTCAGCTTGTCCTCTCAATTCCCCTGAAATAGTGACCTTTACTGTCCTGTTAACATATTCGCCTCACAGAAAGCAAAGAAGTGCTGATTGTGGCCCTCCTCTGACTGTGGCGAGAGCAGTGATTCCAGGTTGCCCTGCGGATGAATGCTCTCAGAGTGGAGTTTCGTCAGTCATCTCGTCAGAATGATTTGGGCTGTGAACGTATTCAGATTCCTGCTCCCCCATTCCCTCGTGGGGAGTAGGGGAAGGAGGGCGATTCTGATTCAATAAGTCCAGGCAGGTGCTTAGGAATTTATATTTCTCCAAGTGTTCCTGGCAATTCTGCTACGTAGTCACATTGGGGACTCATCGCTCCAGGGCATATAATTAGCTTTTCTTCCCATTTCAGACACGAGCTGGTTTTCTTAAAACTTGTGGACTCTCAGACCCTCTGAAAGCCTTGTTCTCCCTCCGAAGGGAGTGACACGTTGAGATGTCTCCCCCGCTCGGCGGCACACATTCCACCTCTCCGTCCCTGTTCACAGCCAAGGACGGGGCTCATCGCCCAGCTGGGGGGCAAGTTCTGTCAGCCCGACAGCTCTGCAGTCAACTCTGTAAAAGTCATCATCAAAATGTGCAGAAATGACCGTTTGGAGTCGCTATCCTGTTTCTCTGCGATGCGACACTCGTCCAAAGGGGTCATGTGTGGAGGAAACGTGCCCCTTTGACAGAGGTGTTACTTCAGTGGGTCTCCTCTTTCAAAGCGTTCCCCCTTTATCTGCACTATCAAATTGTTCCCGGTTCCATAAAAGCAGGGCAGCTATTGTGATGGAAATGTATATACACTGCGTAAATGCTGAGCTTGTTTGTTGTTTGAAAGAAGCTGCTGGAAACTGACTAGATCAAGTGTGTCCTGGGCCTTCATCCAGGCGGCCAATTCAAAGGCTGGTCCTGAAGAGAATCCCTCCTCCCTCTTCCTTATTCAGGTTACAAAGGCCACCAAGGAGGAAGCCTGAGCCTAGAACCAGCTGAGCCCAGAGGAGTCTTCCCTCACCCTCTCAGAGTCCTGAGCGGGTGGTGCTTGGTGGTGAGGGCTTGGGTTTGGGGGCAATAATCTCACTCTTCATCACCTGGGAAAACTCACTGATCCTTTTTCAAGTACAGCAACACTTTTTTGGTATTTACTTTTCCCACCCCATAGGTGGACTTCTGCTACCGTGTACCAGATTTCATAAGAGATTAAGAACTACTCCTGACACACTCCAGAGTGAATACCTAAGGTCTGGTCTGTGGACAGCAACCCATGAGTCATTCTTGATTGAGAATGTTTCTGAGTGGGCACCACAGGAGGAGAGAAAAGAGAGTATTTCTAAATTTGGCAAGGGCTTGAAGTCACAGTGGGAATAGAAGTGTTAATGCCTGAAGCACAAGTCTTACAAACATGTTAAAGACAATCATAAACACAATCACAGCTTCAAGGGATTTTTAACTAATGTGTCCCTGTTGCCAAAACTTAAAATTAGATGTATTGACCCAAGAATAAACCACACTGCCCAGTATCTTGCCCAGAGCAAGGTGGAGACATCCATTTCTCTCATAAAATATGAGTGGGGAAAAAAAATAAATGAGAGGACTAGAAATTGGGAGATGAGTTCACATCCCAATTCCATCATCAGATGTGTTTCTGCCCATGTACCTCAACCCCACATGTATTTCTGAATGAATGGTAACAGTGAACGAAGGCAGATCAGAAGGGAGTTTAGGGATAACTTCACCAAGTCCCACATTTGATAGATAAAGAAGCCAACCACTCCAGAAGTTAACTGTTATGACCAAGGGAACCCACCAATATTTAACATAGCCTGGGCCAAATCCCATGCTTTCTGATTTCTAATCAGTGCTCTTTCCCATGGTGGCCTCAGTTTTATCACTCAACACTTGAGGACATTAATGCTTATCCTACCTACCTCATAAAAGTCTTAGAAAAATCAACGGAGACAATATGTGGGTTGGATTGAATTATCTCTAAGGTAAAGTGGTATTTAAAGACTATATATTGCCTCTTTTCCTGTTTTCCTTATCATAATGAATGGCCCCACCACCCATTCTGTTACACAAGATAAAAACCTTGATACTTCCCTTTCTCATGCCCTCAAATCCAATCCATCACTATATCCTATTGAATTTCCTTTAAAGGCATCTTGAGTCCCCTTCCTCATACCATACACAAAAAATTAACTCAAAATGGATCACAGACCTAAATTTAAAAGCTAAAACTATAAAACTCTTAGAAGGAAATATTGGAGATCTCTGTGACATTGGGTTAGGCAAAGCCTTCTTAGATATGATAGCAAAAGCACCAGTGACAAAAAGAAAAATTAGATAAATTGTACTACATTGAAATTTAAGACTTTTGTGCTTCAAGAGATACCATCATGAAAATTAAGAGAACTCCACTGAATGGGAGAAAATATTTGCAAATCATATATTTAATAATGGGCTTGTGTCTAGAATATATTAAAACCTCTTATAATTCACTAATAAAAATACAAATAACCCAATTTTAAAATGGGTTATGAGTAAGGATCAGTCCAGGCAAAGTATAAATAAGTCATCAAACTATGAGATTCCTGGAATAAAAATGCTCTAGGAATTCAGAGAAAGGAACAACGCATGCAGGCTGGAGGAACAGAGTTTGAGCTCTGTCCTTTGGGGGATTATTAAAAACATGATCTCCAAGTTTTAGGACCTGTGTGTCCAGTAAAAATAACAACCAGTGAGTAAGGTTTGAAGAGAGAATGATCTGGAATTCTGGGCACAGGCGTCTGTTGGAGGAATAGTTCCTACGGAGGCCTTTGGGGCAGCACAGAGCAAGGAACAGAGGGAGACTAGGAGACAGAGAGAGAAGGTTGCAGAAGCCAGATTGATTAGGGCTTTTAGGTCAATATACTGGCTTTTTTTTTTTTTTTACTCTAAGTGAGATGGGGAGTCAGTAGATGATTCCAAACAGAGTGCAGTGCTCTGGCTTCAGTCAACGTCAAGGGCAGAAGCAAGGATATCAGTTAGGAGATTATATACCATAACTCAGCTGAGAGATAATGATGACTTGGATCAGAGAATAATAGTGGAAGTGGTGAGAAGTGGTCAGATTTCAGAACAGTTTGGAGGCACAGCCCAATGTATCAATAGATACCCCAGAGGAGATGGCCAAAGTAGGCCGATTTTCAAGGATTGTGACCAGCATTTGAAACTGCCTCCAGGGCAGGATTTTTCAGAGCTTAGGAAGTGGGAGTTTGGGAAGGATTAGCTCCTGTGACTCCAGCCATAACCCCACAGCGATTCCCAGAAGACACCAGGAGAGACCATGTCAGACCATCTTCATTTCATCCCCAGGCTGCTCATTATGGTCCTTTCGGCTTTCTCTTTTTTTTTTTTTTTAATTTTTTAAATGTATTTATTTATTATTTTTGGCTGTGTTGGGTCTTCGTTTCTGTGCAAGGGCTTTCTCTAGTTGCGGCGAGTGGGGGTCACTCTTCATCGCGGTGCACGGGCCTGTCACTGTCGCGGCCTCTCTTGCTGCGGAGCACAGGCTCCAGACGTGCAGGCTCAGTAGTTGTGGCTCACAGGTCTCGTTGCTCCGCGGCATGTGGGATCTTCCCAGAGCAGGGCTCGAACCTGTGTCCCCTGCATTGGCAGGCAGACTCCCAACCACTGCGCCACCAGGGAAGCCCTCGGCTTTCTCTTTATCTGATCTGTCCAAGCTACACACAGACAAGCACCCATTCTAAGGCTATTCCTTATCCTTTACATGGCCATCCTATCTAACATGGTAAAGAGATTAGTATACACAGTAATTTGCTTCATGATTTAAGATGCTGAACTACTCCTAGATTGAAGAGCAAACTGTTTAACTGTGGGAGAGCTAACAAAGGCCAGATCCAGAAAGCCCACTACCAACTTAGCTGGGTTTTAAAAAACACCTATTGTTTTATAGTAAGTACCTTCAGAACTTTAAAATCACACCGCATTTTCACTTCTTATAGCTCATAAACCATGTCCCAAGCATCAACCCAGATCCAAAGGTTGGCCTGATAAACCCAGATGCTAATTTTTTTCCAAGAGAAAGGAACAAACATTTGCAGATTCGTGCCACACTCTTTATGATACCTTATTAATCTTCCTTTTGAGAAGAAAGCTCAGATTCAGAGAGGTTAACTAACATGCCAAAGGTTACACAGCAAAGAAGTGGCAGAATCGGGAATAATAGAATCAGTAGCTCTGTTCCATCCCACATCCCAGATCTGTACAGCATTCCTCTGCTCCTCAGAACCCATCAGCCCTTTAGCTCTCCTGGTGTAGTCAAAGGAGGTCCCTCTGGAACAATCATATGTGGATTCAGAAAAAGCAAGTTCCTCCTAAACCCTTTGGGATATGAGACGTGTGACCCCAAAGAATGAGTCATGACTTGCCTTTATTTTTTTGGTCCTTCTTGGATTTTAAATATTTGAGATGTTTTGATCCACAACTTCAAAGTTCCTAGAGCAGGGCATGCGGAGCCTGGCACAATCTTCAGCAGCAAAGACATGATCAACTACAGATTTCCATTTCCAACAAACAAACTTGTGCTTAATAATAAGGCACAGTCTTGTTGGGGCGGAGGGGAAGGGGTTCTGATTTCATCCCCATTTTACAGATGGGGAAAATGAGATTCAGAGAGGTTAATTCACCCCAAACTCACACAACTAGTAATAATAGCAGGGCCTTTGCTTTGTGCAACATCACAGGATTATTCCCATTGCTTCTATGAATAACAAATAGTGTGCTTATCTAGAGCTTCCTGCGAAGGAGACTTATGTTAAGTAATTCAGCCCTCACAAAAACCCCATGAGCGGGGTGCTAGTCTTATCATCCCCATTTTACACATGAGGAGACTGAGGCATCGTGGTATTAAGTAGCTTGTTCAAGGTCACAGACCTGGTAGGAGGCAGGTTCAGGATTCACATCCAGACAACCTGGGTCCACCGACCATATGCCATTAACCACTCCCTCATGATCCTCTCTCTCTGCCTCTCCTGGCAGTGTCAGATTCGGACAAGATCATCTGAGTCTAAGTCCTGGGCTCCCTCATGTCTCTTTTGGCCAGTGCAAAGCCCGGGCTCCAGCCCATGGGGATGAGCACACAAGGGGAGGAGAAAGTATGTTGGGTGAATGCAATCTGCAGCAGGCACACAGCTCTACAATGAGGCAGAACTGGTTCCCCAGCCCGATGACCCTGCAGGAAACTAATGTTATACAAATACAGACCCAGCTGAGTGATGCCTGGGAGACTTGTGCTCTCTCTCTGTCTCTTTGTCTCTCCTTCTCTCTCACACACTCACACTCACCTGCTGTGTATTAAAATTTCCTCCATCACCTGCCTTTACAAGTGGCCCTGCCAGTGGAGGAAGAAAAAAGCAAAGATCTGTAGATGTGGTTGGTTTGCAGCTGCCAAAGGGACAGTTTGGTCGGCAAGCAGTGAATAGAGTGCACATTCTGGGGGGTCCTGGCATTGTCCAAAGCCGGGCAACAGGGCATATTCTCCAGAGGGGTGTGAGGGTGAATGTGCGTGCGTGTGCGTGCGGGGGTCACAGCAGGGACTATGGCACCACGGTAGTGAGTAACGCATAAGGAAATGGAGCCACACATATCAAAGGCAAGAAATGTGTGCACAGTGATTAGGAAAACACAGTCATTCTGACTTGGGGACGGAGATTGCGGTTCTCTTTCATGTGGAGCCAAAAAAAACTTAAACTTATATTGACTGTGTCTGAGAAAGCCCCAGCCACAGGGACACAGGTGAGTGTGACCACAGCAGGAAGTGCTATACTTGTAGCCGCAGAGCTGCATCTACACCCCGATGATAATTAAGGACCTCAGTTATTAGCTGGGACCCGCCCCCTCGGCCTGCTGCCCCCTCGGGTGCCCCTGTGTCCACACAAAGCCTGATGAATCCTATCGGGCAACTCACTTGGAAAGATCCCAAGGCTTCCTTAAAGAGCCAGGGAGACCTTCCATTCTGGACCATCTGTCCCGGCACAGAAATGCTGGGGCAGTGGGAAGTGGTCCTAGGAATGGCTACTGGTTAGGAAAAAAGAACACAAGAAACACAGAAGGAAGAGGAAACAAGCATAAAAAACACCTCCCAAAATGCAAACCTCGCACAGTGCTTCTGACCCAGGGGTCCCAGTCACACACTGTTTTTAGTGATTTGAGTTACAGCAGGAGGCAGGGTGGGAGTTCTAAGAATGGGGCATTAGGATCACCCGTGAGGAGAGAACTGGTAAAGAATATACTCAGCTATAAGCGGTTTTGATCTCCTCCCAACCCCTCCCCACTCCCCACTCTAAACAGAAGAAATTCATGAATCTCGCGCTGGGCTGCTGTTACCTGCCTGGGACTGTTCACAGAGTTAATGGAGTTTTAAGGGGGCAGAATGAGATAGAACTGGAGTGTAATGAGAAGCTGAGATTCCCATCGGACAGGACAGAAAGGGACTGAAGGAGAAAGGGACAGGTCTGCTAAGGAGCTAAGGAGCGGGGAGGGGGAGGAAGGAGGGTGGGAATCACACCCTGGAAGCTGAGTTGAGGAGTCTGCAAGTAGTGAGTGGAAGGGAGGAAGGGCAGGACTTTGGAAGCAGGAAGGGGAGGTGGGACGTGAGGAGAGTGGAGTGGGGAGGGAGACCCAGAGAGAAATTATGCTCTGGTGATGAATTGAATATCCTTCTCATAGTTTTTTGTTTGTTTGATTTGTTTCATTGTTTAAAACCTCAGTAAACAGTTAAATAAACAGTTAAGTAAACAGTTAAATCCTTTTTCTTTTTTAAAAAATTTATTTATTTCATTTATTTTTGGCTGCATTGGGTCTTCGTTGCTAGGCACGGGCAGTTGCGGCGAGCGGGGGCAGTTGCGGTCTAGTTGCGGCGAGCGGGGGCTACTCTTCCTTGCGGTGCACGGGCTTCTCATTGCAGTGGCTTCTCTTGTTGTGGAGCACAGGCTCTAGGCGCGCGGGCTTCAGTAGTTGTGGCATGCGGGCTCAGCCGTTGTGGCTCGCGGGCTTAGTTGCTCCGCGGCATGTGGGATCTTCCCGGACCAGGGCTCGAACCCGTGTCCCCTGCATTGGCAGGCGGATTCTTAACCACTGTGCCACCAGAGAAGCACTTAAACCATTTTTCAATTAATTTGCAGATTGGGTGGATGTCTTCAAATGAGGGAGTGAGTTCAGATGAGTGACAAGGCAATTTTATTAAGGTTTCATCCCGTTTCAAACTCCACGGGCTTCCTTGGGGTGTCCGGATAGAGAGGGAGCAGGGCAAGGCTAGCAGACGGAATCTGGGTCCTCCTTGATCTCAGCCAGAATCACTACACTCCATTTTTTAAAAATAAATTTCATCAATAACAATGATTTAGTCTGTGTCCCTTACCCTATAGAGAGATAAACTGAGCCCTGGAGGCTGTGATTCACCCAAGCTCGAGCCGCTTAGTTCTCGAGGCAGCACCAGCCCTAGGTACACGTTCCTGCCTCTGAACACACACATATTTCCGATCCATCCTATGCTCTGCTGCCTATCTGGGAGTGGGCAGTTCAGGCTTTCACTGGGAATGTGAGGGAAAAAAATTAAAACCTAGAGTAAAACTATTCCACAACTACTACATCTAGTATATACAAATGCCACCATACAAAATGGAACACCCGCTACTAGAAAGAAAAAGTGCACCGAAATCCAGCACACTTATTTTTACTCCCAGAGCAATAAAATTTGAGTCTATATATTTGTTTACTTAATTCTAAACTCTGCCATGATCTTCTTCAGACAATTCCCTACTTAGTCCAGTGACAACCTGGAAGTAAATGGCATCTTTCCTTGACTCCCTGGCTGAGAGCTCAGCTTTACAACCAGCCCCAGCAGCTCCTTAAAGACACCTGCTCTTTCCTTCCTAACGTCTCAGATCCAGCAGCTGCTATCAACCAAATGCCATGGAAGCTCCTTTCCTTATTTAATAAAAACAGAGAGTTATGACTCTGAGAGGTGACCTGACCAGCCCCAGGCTTATTAATCTCTGACTCCTATTTCTCACCTGTTCTCTTCTTTTTATGGAAAGGTATGTGCTGAGGCGTCTCTGCTCCCCAGCTGTTTCTAATTATCTTCAAAGACTCACTCAGAGTCAATGATTCAGCACGACTCAGGAATCTGATTTTGTAAAAAGGTGAGATTGTTTGGAAACACCACCAGCCTATGCTAAACAAAACTGCAGCATTTAACGTTAATTAAAAGTTAAGGAGAAGCAACAATGAAACAGCTTTCTTCACACTAAAAAAAAAAATCCAAAATATGCAGGCAACTCAAACCAAATCTGAAATGTATTAATTTAATTTCAACCAGCATCAATCAGTAGGTTGAAAGAATTATGTCCAATTTAAAAATACCCATTTGACCGATCCAAAAAGATCAGGTTTGACTCTCATCTTTGGGCACCTTGTACCTTACTTTCCCTCCTAGCACCATGGCTGGGGGTAGCCTTTTTCTCTTTACATTCTACGTGGGCCAGTCTAACCCCCTACCCCACGTCCTGTGCCGGGGACTGGAGGTTCCCATGTGATTCTGACTCACCTGCACTAAGCTCTCAATCCAGGAGGGAAATAGAGCCATGGCACCTAAACAGAATAGAAATACAATCACAGCATATTGAAGTGTGCTCAACTGTGACAGCAAAGATGAGGAAGTAATTTATTTTCCCTAGAGGCATCGTGAAGATTCTCTGCCCTCCTTAGAGGACTGGGTTTTCTATGAGTGGTAGGATTCTCTGGGGACTTGGGGCAGAAGGAACAACATGTATAAAGACATAAGCTTATGATAACACAAGATCCAGCTCAGAGAAGGCTGAGATGCTCTTCTGCTGCAGCAACACTGGGCAGGTGTTGGGTAGCCAAGGGAGGTGAAAATGGAAAGGAAGATGGAAAAAGTATTTGCCACATTTAGAAGATAGGACTTTTTTCTGTATGGATCATTTTTAAATATATGCATTTATCTTTTCTTTCCAAATTACAAAAGTAATACATACTCAGTGTAAAAATTGAAGAATTTTTAAATGGTGGGAAGAATCACCCATAGTCCTCTACCTCCAATGGGGACAGCTGTTAACATTTTCACTCAGTATTTCAGATACACACACAGTCACGGGACCAGATGTACAGATGGCCTTGTAACTTGTTCTTTTCATTTAACCACATATTGTAAACATTTTTCACTTTCCATTATGGGATATTAGACCATTTGTAATTTTGCCATGTTTTAATTAAGCTATAAGGAGCATGCAGGTACAATTCTGTTTGTTTAGTTGCTCATTTATTGCCATAATTTAAAATCACAATTTATGACTCAAAGTGAATACACATTTTAAGGCCTTATGTATTTATTGCAAAATAGTTCTTGAGAAAGGCTGCACCAATAACTTAATGTGAGGAATTAAATGAGGAAATTTCCTCATCTTCTTGCATTATGGGTTCTTGCAATTTTTATAATTTTTGTCAATTTGTTGGCCCAAATGAATATATCATCAACATTTAACTTGCTTTTGATTACTACAAGGGTACATTTTTTTTTTTAATGTTCACTGACCTTTTGGTTTTTCTTCTTTTGTGAAATGCCTACTCCTATTCTTGGACTATTTTTCTATTAGGAGATTTCTTTTTCTGATTTATAAAAGCTCCTCGTACATTAATGATAGAAACTTTGTTGCAAATGCTTTTTCCAATTTGTCAATTCTTTGTAATTTTGTGTATGGTAATTTTAGACCTAAACAAGCTTTTACATTTCTACATAAGCAGAACCATTAATCTTTTCTTTTATGCTTAAAAGGGCCATTCCCTTTCTGAGATCAGATGACTATTTGACTTCATATTCTTCTATTTAAGAATTTAACACATTATCAATTTACGTGATGTATAAGGTGAGATGAGAATCTAATTTACCCCTGTAGTAGGCTGAATAATGGCCACCCAAAGAGATGAGGTCCTAATCCCTGGAACATGTGCTACCTTATAAGTAAAAAGGATCTTGATGATTGAGATTAATTTAAGGATTTTGACATGGGCAGATTATTCTAGATTATCTGGATGGTTCCCTAAATCCAATCACAAGTGTCCTTATGAGAGAGAGACAGAGGGAGATTTGACACACAGAGAGCAGGAGAAGGTGATGGCAGATGAAGGCAGGGTGTGGGGTGATGCAGCCACAAGGCAAGGAATGCCAGCAGCCGCCAGAAACTTGGAGAGGCAGGGAACAGATTCTCCCCTAACGCCTCCAGAGGGAGGGAGGCCCTGACGACACCTTGCTTTTGACTCAATAAAACTGATGTCCAACTTCTGGCTTTCAAATCTGAGAGAAAAAATTTCTGTGTTGTTCTAAGCCACCAACTTTGTGGTAACTAATTATAGCAGCCCTAGGAAACTAACACAACACCCCACCAAATAGTTTTCCTAAAACAATAAATATCTATCGTTTTCTCACTTGTCTGAAATGTCATCTCTATCACATATAAAATATTTTTATCTATGTATACGTTTGGGTATTATTCTTTTTATTCATTAGTCTACTCTTATGTTAGTAAACACTTTTAAATATCACATCTTTTAAGTTTCATATCAGGCAATACAAGTATCCCTTTACTAACAAATTAGTCTTTCAGATAATAGAATTAAGAATAACTTTTCAAGTTCCCTAAAAAATTTCATTTACGATTAAATGCATTAAATTCACAGATTAATTTGGAAATTGCCTTTTTAAAATATTACTTGTTCCCATCCCCATTCTCTTGTTATAAAACTCTTGTTTTATGTCCTACAATAACTCCCCAAATTTCCTTCCTATAGTTCTTGTACATTTCTTAAGTTTCTACTTAGTTTTTCTGTCCTTCCTCCCTCCCTCCCTCCCTCCCTTCCCATCCTCCTACCCTTCACACTCCCTCTCCATCCTTTCCTGCCTTCCTCCTTCCTTTATCCTTTTTTTTCCTTTCTTCTGCTGCTGCTTATATAATGCTCTTAAACAGAAAAGTGACATATGATTTCTTCTTTGGCAGTTAATTTAAATGTCTAACTTTGTTTTGGTATTCTCTTTGGCTAATACTGAGACTCGTCCTTAGGTTCTAACAGATGCCTTGTGGGTGGCAAGAGGCGGTGCAAGTGATGATGTCTGTTTTATGCTGGGGCAGTGGGGCGTGCAGTGTGCAGGCCGCAGCAGCGCCTGTTCAGTTTCAATTAGCTCCCCATAATCAAGGGATCATTCTTCACATATTTGAAAATTGGGTACGACAGGGCCTTATGACTTCTCAAAAAAAGAAAAGTATGCCTCCAAGGGCCATAGTTAGAAGCTCTCCTATAAAGACCTTAAATTCTCATTGATTATTGTCAGCCCTTTGCTTTAGATATGCATCCACAAGAGTTCTGAACCTCAATCTAGCCCCAATCATGTTTGTATCTGCATAACGCTTTGGCTTCCCAAAACCCTGGGTGTGAGGGTGAGGAAGGCTTTCGAAGGAGAAGAGTTAACCTACTATTCAGGTCTGAGAAATAGCCCTCTTATCACATCTTCCAGACCGAGACAGTTGTAAGATAGAATTTGGTGAAGACTTGCTCTGCAAAAAGAGAGAGAAGGGGAAGATATGATTCCATTTTTACCAGGGGGAGAAATGAGAAGGAAAAAAAAACAATCTCTACTTCATTTTCAGCACCTAACGGAATAGAAAATGCTGGGCAGCAAGCTGAGGCAGTGGTTTCCAGCCTTGGGAATAAAGCGAAGCAGATGTTTTAATGGCACCTTATGCGAAGCACCACATTAATAATCACTAAAGATTGATTAATGATGGTGATAATGACTGGAGTATTATTTTTATTAAAGTACAAGAGCAATCTGAAAAAAAAAAAAAAAGATATCATCTTCTTAGCTAGGCAGACATTTTATATTCTTTAACTAATCAACGTTCTGCCAAGGAAAAGGGAGCGCTCTGCCAGAATTTACACTGAAAAAAAAAAGTCCTCGGACAAGTTTATATAAAACCCAGGAAAAGTGATACGCAATAAATTAAATATACTGAAATAAGCAAAGCATGAATATTTAACCACTTGACTGCTTTAATTTAAAAGGGAGCCGTGAGACCAAGGCTCGCTCATACAGGATGGAAAGTTTAAGGCCTGGTTGGCAGTACCAGAAGCTGTCCTGCATCTTTCTTTATTTGGGAGACAAAACATGGCACCAATGTGAAATCCAGCTGCGGGCCAAGACAAACGTTTACCAAGGGCTGACCGTGTCCCAGAGTCTACATGGCTAGGGAACTTGGACACAGAACACCCTGCACATGTAGCTGCTTGCACCACTCAGCACCATCGCCTAAGAAGCCTGCAGGCGCCAAATGACCAGCCAGAATCATTTTGGTGGGGTCCTGGGATGGGGCCAGCTCCCCCTTATGGAGACCAGTTCCCCTGGGTCAAACCCCAAAGCAGGGGTAAGTGAAAATACGTAGAAGCACTAACCAGCCGGTGGGTTGGATGGGTGAGGAGGAGTCTTGGGGTCAGAGATAGCATTTGAGGAAGGGCCCAGAAAGGCAAAATGAGACCCCACGGCCACACAGAGGGACATCTGTTCCAGCCTCAGCAAGAGGAGGCTCTGTATCCGCAGGGACGTTATCCTCCCCCTTTGGCCCCAGTTTCCATCTCTGTTTGAAAGCCTGCCCTTTGATATTTATACAAAATTGATTCTACACCACCCCATTCTGTCCCCTGAGAAGTCCCAATATTGCTCCCCAATATTTCTGTGTGCAAAGCTAACACACAATTCTCTGCCCTCGTGGGTTTTACTATCTGGGAAGGAGAATGGATATAAGACACAATAGCAGGGCAAAACCAAAGAGGGCAGATGGACTGACCGGGTTGTGTTCTGAAGGAATATTCCACAGAGCTGCAGAGGGATGGCAAGAAGCAAAGACGAGTGGGAGGCAGCATTGCAGACCATGGGGAGGGATGCCATTGCCTTACGGTCTGGCAAAAAAGGTTTAGGACCTAACATTATAGAATATTTTCTACCTACCTGGCCCCGTACTGAGAACTTCACATGCATGCTTTTATTTAATCATCACACAGTTCTATGAGATGTGTTATTATCACCACCCCATTTTATGCATGGGAAAACAGAGAGGCAGGGAGCCTGCAAAAAGGAAAAACATCACGAGCACCAGGACTGGCACCCAAGTGCCAGCCTGCACCAAAGCCCAGGCTCTCCGTATTCACGCTGTGCTGCTTTCTGATGCAGGGGTGGAGGGGTGGCGGCTCAGATGCCAGCCCAGCATTTGAAAATGTTCTGTGGTCCGTGTCTACATGGTGTGCAGGATGGAAGGGCCAACGTTCTTTTGGGCTGTGCTAGGGCTGACATATATCTACCATAGACATGTTTAAAATGCCAAAAGGTAATTGATTCTTGAAAACTAATATTATAGTCTGGCAGGTAGTGCCAGAAGATATAAACTAAAGCAACCGATTAAAGTACCTAACGGCATCAGCAAGAACAGACTTTTCTCTTAGGATTAGCAGAACACAATAAAAATGCTTCGTGGTTCTATAGCCCTTTCCGCCCAATAGCTAGTTTCCCCAAACACTTATAACCCCCATAGGTCTTCATTCTTTTGAACTGCCCCAGTGTTTCTTAGTAGCTTGTAATGTAATAGAAACATCTAGAAAATTCTTCTTTTCCCCCTCAATACTATCATTAGAGTCTTTCTTCTGTATTCACTTCATATTCAAGGAGAATGAAGCACAGAGAAATTGAGTCCTGAATGTGCACTAAGGGACCAGGGGACAGAAAGAGGTGAGGATTTTGATGATCAAACCTGTCTCTTCTTTGAGAGTCCAGTCATCCCTTTGTGATCAAGCAGCAGAAAAATTCCAGGTTTCCTAGGAAGAGATTATTTACACAAACAGATTCTTATCAGCACAACTAAAATGCTTTTCACACAATAATGCAAACTCTCAGGGGATATCCATGCAGGCAGCCTTTTTTCCTGGTGAGCTCTGTAAATGCAAAGGCAGGGGGATAAATGAGAGAGAAGCAAAGCTTTCTTAAAGCATTACTCACTGCTGGAAAAAGTACTGATTTTGTTGGAGCTTTATAAAAATAGCTCAGGTCGAATGTAATGTGAAATTTGACTTGAATCTTGCACCTGTCAGCCTTCAGAGAGAAGATTTTCACTCCTAAGTCTTCCGTGTAAGCAGTTCCTCTTGGCTGGGACTTCAGAACCATGGCCAGCCTTTCAATTCCAGGGTTGAGTCTTGCGTTTGAACTCCCTCTGCCTCACATTATCTTCCTCCCAATCTGTCAGTGGTATGCCTCTCTGGGTGGAACTACAAGGTTCTGGGTTAAAATGTGACCAGCCACACTGTGGGTGTTTCTCACGCTGGTCAGAGTAAGCCAGGCCTGCCTCTTCTGTTACTACATGGTTTCCTGACTTGTAGTTAGGCCCATTCAACTAAGATAATAAGCAGTTATTACACTGTGTTCAGATACTAACTCCATTGGTGTGTGTGTTTAACCATATCTGGATTGTGTTTATGAAAGGTGAGGGAATCTTGCCTTATTTTTTTCCCTTTGGAAAATAATTTAGTGGTGAAGGAAGATTTTACTTTATATAATTATATTCATATTATACAATATATATAATTATATACATTATATATTTGTTATTTATACTGTTTATTTATAATTACCGTATCACTAGAATTTTTACGATTAGAATATATCCATGTACTCTTGTGTCATTTAAAATACATTGTTTAAAACTTGAATGTCACATTTACCTTCAGAATTTTAAAAAAATCGTATGAATATGCTCATCGTAAAGAAACCTTAGGATACACTGATAAAAAGACTCAATTACAGACCATCCATAATCATATTTTTTTGAGGTAACATCTGATAATTACTTGGATGTATAGCATTTCATTCTTTTTTTTCTCCTGGACTATATACATACATGGAAATGCGGTAGTCTCCCTTTATCCAGGGTTTTGCTTTCCGAGGTCTCAGTTACCTTCGGTCAACTGGGGTCTGAAAATATTAAATGGAAAATTTAAGAAATAAACTATAAGTGTTCAATTGTGCGCCATTCTGAGTAGCGTGATAAAATCTCATGTGGCCCCAACCCTATCCCTCCTGGGGATGTGAATCATCCCTTTGTCCAGCGTACCCTTCCCCTTGGTCACTTGGCAGCCTCCTGGGTTATCAGATCAACTGTCATGGTATCGCAGTGCTTGTGTTCAAATCACCCTTTTTTACTGAATAATGGCCCCAACGCGCAAGAGTAGTGACGCTGGTAATTCAAATATGCCAAAGAGAAACCCCAAAGTGCTTCCTTTAAGTGAAAAGGTGAAAGTTCCCAACTTGATAAGGAAAGAAAAACAATTGTATGCTGAGGTTGCTAAGATCTATGGCAAAAACCAATCTTCTATCTGTGAAACTGTGAAGAAAGAAAAATAAAATTGTGCTAGTTTTGTTGGTGCACCTCAAACTGCAAAAGTTACGGACACAGTGCATGATAAGTACTTAGTTAAGATAGAAAAGGTGTTGAATTTGTACAATAAGGTATTTTGAGAGAGAGAGAGAGACCACATTCACATAACTTTTATTACAATATATTGTTATAATGGTTCTATTTTATTATTATTTATTGCTTTTAACCTCTTACTGTGCCTAATTTATAAATTAAACTTTGTCACAGGTATGTATATATAGGAAGAAACATTGTACACATGGGGTTCAGTACTATCTGTGGTTTCAGGCATCCATTGTGATCTTGGAACGCATCCCCCATGAATAAGGGGAGATTACTATATTTTCCTGGAGCCATGTACAAACACACACATATAAAATTATATTACATTTACTCTTTTGAACTGCCCTATGCCTTTTCACTTAAAAATATATTATGAACCTCTTTCTACTTATGGATATATATATATAAAATAATTTTTAAGGTGGCAGAGTATTCTATTTTAACCACCACTGTCAATTATAAGTTTTTCTAATATGAGCAATACTGGAGCTAAGTGCCCATGCATTTTCACAGGAAAAATCCCCAGATAAGGAATTGCTGGATCAAAAAGTCATGTCTTTTCAAAGGCTTCCCATACCTATTGCCAAACTGCCCTCCAGCAGTGTGACAGCACGTTTCCCTATGCTCTGGCCAATGTGATATTATAATTCTTTTTAGTCTTCACCAATTCGACAGGCAAAACTAAAATAATGTCTCATTGTTTTTATTTGATAGGCAAATATAGAATGGTAAATCTTTTTTTTATTGAAGAAATTATTAGAGAAACTAAACATTTTTCATTTATTTTGATACCTTGTTTTTCTTCTTTGGGGATTAGCTATTTATTCCCCCCCCCCTTTTTTTCCCCTATTTATCCTTTCTAATTTAGTTGTAAAAGTTCTTCATGTATTAGGAATACCAATTATTTGTCTCTCATAATGTTGCAAAAGTTTCTCAGTTTTCATTTTTCCTAATTTAGCTTATAGTATTTTTGATGTGCTGAAGTTTTAATTTTGCCTTAGTCAAACCTGTTAGTCTTTTTCTTTATGGTGTCTACCATCGGTGATCTTTGCTGCATATTGATTGAGATTGCTTATTTTATGGTATATCTCATAGATGGAATATGGGCTAGTAAAACATACCGTAAGTCAGCTCACATGCCAAGCTGAGCTCTAGGTATGCCAAATATGCTTTGGCAGAATAAGGCATGAAATTTTTTCTAGAATCAGAGTAAAGAACCTGAGTGTTAAGAGCCCCAGGAATATTCAAAGGTATCCAGAGATGGTATAGTTTTACACTGAAGAAAAGCTTTGCCATATATCTCCAAAATGTTACTGAAACATCATCACTGTGGCAGATCATATTTTCTTCCTAACGTGTGACTTTGACCCACCTTCCACGGGGAAGTGGGGTCCTGTGTTCCTTCCCCTTGAATCTGGCATTCCAGGGGAAGCAACGCTATGTGACTTTGGAGGCTAGGTCATCAAAAAGCAACGTAGTCTCCTCCTGGTTCTCTTGGGACACTTGCCTTTGAATCCCTGGTCATCCAGGTGAGACTCTGATGGCTCTGAAGCCACCCTGGGAGAGAAAGCTCAAACCAGCCCAGGTGGAGAGCCCACAGGGAGAGATTCCAAGTAAAACTCCATGAAGGAGAGATACACAGCCAGCCTCCAGCTGCTTTTGCAGCTCTCTCCCCACCCCAAGCTGTTCCAGCCCCAGCTCCTTTCAAATCTGAGAGTCTAATAAATATGAAAAATGTAACTACCAGTTCTCCTCCCCCAGCTTCTTCCCTTCCCACTTGAGGGCACACCAACCTTACTTCCAACTGCTAGCACCTGCATCTTCCAACTAAGGGACTTTCTCTGACCCCCAAAGCCCACTCTACATGCCCATTCAGTGGACCAGAAGTGCCAGGAATTCATTCCATCCCTCTCGCTGAGATTAGCCCTCAACCAATGGCTAATGCACATGGTGTATCAATACCCAAGCTCCCTCACCCTCAGGTTGGATAACTGCAGTGCATATTCTAAAATGGCCCACAGATTCCCCAGAAGGGTCACATTCTGGTTACCCACAATGATAACTTACTTCATAAAGACTCCTTTATTTCCCACCTTTCTTTTTCTGTCTCACTTCCCTACTCCCCTGACATTTTGGGTTTTTGTTTTATCTAGGATCACCTCCCAAGTAAACTACCCGCACTCACATCTTTGTCTCACAGTCTGCTTCTGAGGGGACCCAAACTCATTTTTTAAGTGACAGGAAATTATCATGCGGCATGATAGGGAAAATACCTGATACTGAGATAACGCAGATGGGAACCTGACCTAGCCCTGGGGGTCAGAGATGATGCAGGGATTGAGTGAAGGTCTGAAGAGCAAGTAGGAATAGGAGTAGGAGGGACAGACTCAGCTTGGAGGGAATTCTTGTCAGAGGGATCAGCATGGCAAAGACCTGGAGGCAAGAGCAAGTCTGATGTATTAAAAAAAATGGACGAGGTTCAGTGAGGCTGAGACATGGACCAGGAATGGTACAGAGACGAGGGATGAAGCTGGAGAAGTAAGAAATGAATAGATCATGAAGGACCTTGTTTACTAGGCTGAGAAGTATGGGAAAATGTGCCTATTTTCAGCAGGAATTTTTAACATTAACATTCCCAAGCTTTGCTAGGATTTAGATATAAAATGTGGGACTTGGATAGTCTAAGCATTTTCCTATATATTTTTCTCAAAAACTAATTCTATCCATCTTGCTCTGCTCTTCCTTGTGGCAGTTTTTCTCATTCTACCAGAAGCCATGCCCTTGTCCTTAAGCTCTGGTTTAAAGCTAAGCTTCTCAGTGTGGGGAACATGTCCTGTTGTCCTTTGTATACCCAGAGTACCTAGCACAAAACCCGGGTCATGGTAAATGCTTAGGCATCTTGGTGTCTTCACTTGCCCATCCCTTTCCTGCCTCCCTCCGTCTCCTTCTCTCTCTGTCCCCTCCTCCCCGAATTCAAAACTTTTTTGCAGTCAACCCACATGTGTGTGAATCATCAGTAGCATCTCCCAAAGGGGAAACCCCCTCTGCCAACCAGCTGGTCCAGCCTCATTCCTTGAACATTGCTGAGTGGGAACATTCCTGTTACACAACCGTGATGCAGCCAAGTGTGTGCTGAGCATTCCTCTCCCATCTCACCAAACTCAGCTTTTCCACCATCTTCCATCTTGTCTTCCTTTTCCTTGAGGGTCTGATTCTTTGCTTTCAAGTCCTACTTCCTGTCAAGTGGGTATGTCTTGGCCTTCAGAGGGAAAATAAGTACTTATCCAATCATGAGACACAGAGAAACACTTAAAGAAAAAGATTAGTTCAAAATATAGAGGAATTGTAGGATTTAGAGTTTGAATAACAGAACTCCTTTAGACCTGGTTGAACAAAGGTTTCCAGTAAAAGACCAGATACTAAATATCTTAAGCTTTGCAGGCCATAAGGTCTATTTTGCAGCTACTCACCTCTGCCTTTGTAGTGGGAAAGCAGTTACAGACAACACCTACATAAATGGCCGTGGCTGTGTACCAATACAACTTGACTTACGGTAATAGGTAGTAGGCTAATTGGACCCACAGACTGTAGTGGGTCAACACCTAATCTAGACCAATTCTCTCATGCAAATGAGGACAATGAGCCCCAGAAGCGATGCGTTCCTGTTCACCCTGATAATTAATGGCAGTGCTGAGCTGAGGACCTGGGCCTCCTGGGCGGCTAGTCCTGAAGACTTAAGTACTGCTTTTTCCACTTCGACTTGTATTCCTCACCATCACTCATGCCCAACCAGTTTGTCCCATCCTGACGGTTTGATAGATCCTAATACTCAGAAACCAAAGACAGATATCAAAACTTTAAAGGTTGTGGACTCTTTCCCAGGTTTCCTGTCATTTCTAATATAATGTCTGTCTGCTTTGGGAGTGATCAACCTCCAAGTTCAGTGGAGTGTGTGTGTGACCCAATGTACAGGAAAATGCCCACTTACAGATAGGCAAGTATGTAGACAAATGGTCAGACGGATCTTGCTCAAATTAAGGAAACTTTTTCTAGTTTGTTTTTTTGGAACTGAAGTGTGTAAATTTTTAGGAAGAAGGATTTTAAATAATACAAATTTGAAGAGGTTGAAGTTGAAAAACCAAGTGAGCAAAACAATAAAACCCAGCTGAATCCCTGGTAGGCCATTCCAAATTGCTTACTGTGCTATTCATGACTCTAAAAGACAAGAAGGACAACAGAACTGGTTCCCACAGAGAGGATTGTTTTGTCTCACATCTCAGCCAAAATTGGCGCTGTGACTTGAATGGTCCTAAGCATGTTCTCAGTTATGGAAGAACTGATCTGTCCTTTTAAACAAAGGTGCCTTGAAGCTGTTCCTTCAGAGTACAAAAGAGGGTGGGCGGGACATTCTTAAAGCCTTAAGCAAAGGCTCTGTTGGCCCTTCTCTGACCTAGAAACTTGACAACCAAGGGCTTGGCTTGAGAGGACAGCAGACAGCAATAAATAACAAAGTCCTTCTACTCCCTTCTAGTCCTAAGGGTTTGTTCTAACCATTAGATCATTTCCAACACTCAGGAACAGTGGTTACAGATGTGTAGCTAAGGACCGGTTTTACCTGTGCACC
The DNA here is from genome assembly GCF_965194825.1 of Balaenoptera physalus. NCBI lineage: Eukaryota > Metazoa > Chordata > Mammalia > Artiodactyla > Balaenopteridae > Balaenoptera > Balaenoptera physalus. The sequence goes on along the minus strand of NC_138890.1, from coordinate 119,365,395 downwards.
CTGGTGACTTTTGTTTCTCATTGGCCATTTCAGCCATTCTCCCAAAACAAGCCTTGATAAATTTCAGTAGGGTCGTCTTCAAAATGGCTCAACAGCACTCCAAAGTATTAATTAATAAATTAAATGACACGGTTCTATAGCTGGAGGGATCATGTTTATTCTAATGATGACTTAGGAATTGTAGGAAGTTACTGTCCTGATAATTAACATTGGCAGCTGCTGCAGTGGTAATAACAGACTCTCCTTCCCTACTCTTTGCTCTAACCACTTTTTAAAATTTGACACTCAGCACCAAAAATCTCCCGCCAACCAGGAATTCGAAGAACACTGATAACGGACCAAAGGTAACAAAACTCATTCTTGAAAGTGAGGGATTGAAGCTAATGCACCTGACCTCCCCCCAACAATCCAGGTCACCTGCCCAGATTTGTGCCAGTGTTGCCTAGACATTTAAAATTTATATCTACTTTCATGTTTATTTAATAAAGGAAAAGCTAAATTCCCTGATGTCATTACAGCATCAAGAGATACTCTCATCCCCACCTATCTCCCTGCATCAGTTTCCCTCAACTATCCCTAAAATTTAATGGGCAATCAATATATGTCTAGTGAAGAAATAAATAAAAGAGTGAATAGAAGAAACATAGGAAATATAAAAAGAATCACTCTTTTCACTATGCATGAACAAAGAAAGCAATAATCTTTCGTATGTTCTTGAAATATTTCCATGAAACAGGATAGATTTTTTTCTCCAACCCCTCAGAAACTATTGATAACAACATGTTACATAGTATAGTAGGGAAGGAAAACTATTTCCTAAGAGCCTGTTATGCCAGACATTTTGCTTAGATTACTTTATTTCTCATCAATTCCCTGGGAGATTATTATTATCTCTATTTCATAGATGAGGAAATTGAAGCTCACAGAGGTTAAGTGTTTTGACCAAGGTCACAAACTAGGAAGTGATGGACCCCAGATTTAAAGCCAGCTCTATCTGACCCCAAAGTCCTTGTGCTTTCTGTAGCATCCCTTACTCTGAAGCAAGGGAAGAAACGTTTCCTGTACAATGAGATTGCCGTAACACTAGTATTAAGAGGGAAGGAGAACAAATTCAGTGTTTAGAAAACAAGTTTTAGTTCCATTTCAAAGCTATAGGCCCCAAAAGCACAGAAGATTAAGGTTCCACTAGAAGTCCCAAGTGACATCAATAAAAACTCAAAACTCTAAGTTCCCAACTTTCTTTTGTCATATCGATTTAAACATTTTGCAGAGATCTGATGTGAACAATAGACTTGGAAAATTTTAAACAAGGTGAGTGTAATGCTTGATGAAAGTATTCTTAACTCAAGTCTCAAATGGAGAACGCTGTTAGTGCCACTGTAAATATTAATGAAATGTAAAGTATTTACTAGAACACAGTGATCAATAATGCAGCTTCGATGAATGGGCAATCATAAATAATATTTTTATTAGCAGTGAGAAATTTCTTTTATTATTTAAATCCATTAAAGAATGATTTGAGCACTTTGGAACGCAGGTCTTAAAGCGTTACACCGTGTGGGTGAAGAAATGGCCTCACTATTACTGTTTTTATACAACTCACTGGAACTCACACATTGATTTTTACGTATAACTAGCCACAAAGTCTTTTTCTTCTTTTCTTGCTTTTATGCGACACTGATCATGCCTGTAGTTTAATGGACTAAATATTATGTATTTTTTTGAAGTAGCTGGTAGGGTACCTCGTCCACAACAAGGCTCATATTAAAGTCTCTATTTTGAGCAGAGGTAGGAAGATGCCCATTTGTAAATAATGACAATGAGAAATAACCACTGGAATATTTAAGCAAAGACACTCTAACACAAATGAAAACTAGTTCTATGACCAACTTTACATACGTAAGACTCCCAAATTGCCTTGATTTAACTAGCCACTGGGCATTGTATAGATAAAACCTAAGTCCACTGTCTTGTTAGGATGAAAGAATAAAGATAATCAAATCATCTAAGTTTTTCTCTGTGTAATAAAATGATGCCATACTCAGGCTTTTGTAGGGAGGATTAAATAATGTAATGGATAGAAAATGATATAGAGTTCTCAGAAGTAGCCACTGAAATGGTTGTGGTTGCTACTGTTACTACTATTTCTCCTTCTATTGTAATCACCTCACAGCCCTCATTCAGTCACCTAATCCACCCATCAGTATGGTGCATGCAATGATTCAGGTTCTTTGGGAGGATGTCATAGGGCAAGACAGAATCACTGCTCTAAAAGGGACCACGGTCCAGAAAACCAGTCAGGAAAACACAAACGCTGCAAGACTTTCTTTCTCATATTTTGTGTGGTCAAGAGTCCTCAATTCCATTCTCCTGTTACTAGTCCCTAAAAACTACGAAAACAGCTGTTAAACCTCAAGAGATGCGCTTTGAGAAGGGAGGGTGCTCAGAAGCGCAAAGTGTTTTCTTAAACCTAAATTGAGTAAGAAACTGTAATTCAAAACATTTCCAAATGGAGGATCTGTGACTCATGCACAGGAACAAATTGCTTGCGTTCAAGGCAAAGACCCTCGTTGTAGTGACCATCTTCAATAGGTTGCTGATAGGGTCATTCCAAAGACGTTGTCCTTCTCAGTCTGTTCCCAGTGGCCCATCACTCAACACAGACACTGAACTGAAAAGTGGACTCCTGGGCCAGTCAGGATCATTGACAGGCTGGCCATACTGGGTTTGAATGGAAGTGTGATTTTAATTCATATTCAAACTGGTCCAGAGTGCTTTCTGGCCTTGTATCTTTCCACCTATACTCAAAATTTTCTCCCATCTACATCTTTCTAAAGAGATTGTCCAACCCATACATATCATAAATTTCTCCTCCCCTCTCTCATCTTCCCAGCTCCCAACTGTGGCCACAGTATTAGACCAGGATGACACTTGATCCAAGCAAGTAGATCAGATCTACTCTTCCAGGGGCTTGGAGTTGGGACCTAGAGATTGGGCCAATTAGCTACGGGGACAGGACGTAGAAGATCATATAGATTCAGGGAATGAGATGGCTATTGCCGGTGGCCATGGTAACTGCCTCTAAGTTGATGAGTGAATCAGAAAAAGGGTCTGCAGATAAAGAAGATGAAATGAACATGAGAAGACAAGGAAAGTAAGATGCAATCTTCCAGTGATTTTCCTATTCCTAGGAGGCCCGGCTGTCCTTCCTATACATGTGTTTCTGTAGGATTCCTTTGCATCCTGTAATAAACCTCCTATTCACTTGAGCTTCCTTGAAAGGATTTCAATTACCAGAAACCAAAAGCATCCTGGCTAAAACATTCTCTAGCCACTCTGGCAGGTTATTTTGAACTAAGCATCTCCCTGCCCTAGTCTCCCAGAGGCGTCAATCACTTTTCAGCTTAGGGAGTGCCCAACCGGTAGAAGCTGTGCTGGTTGTTGATGAGAAACAGGAAGGTGGCAGACACAGAAACTTATGTAAACAGTGAGTAGCACTGAAGAGAAGATCAAAGTTCTGTCCTGCCCTAAACAAGAAGGTGGGGCACCGCAGCTGCCTTTGAAATGTAGGTTGTCTTTTCATATCTGCCTTGGGTAGGTCTTTGGTTGTTTCCATAACATTTGGAGTAAGAACTAAAGGAGTTCCTATGACACGGCCCCATTCCTTTATTCTGAGAGGAAGACTGACAGCAATCGACCCCCATGTGTATACACACACACACACACACACACACACACACACACACACACACACACACACATATTATTTTCTTTGCTTGACTAGATAACAAATCTCTGTGGTGTTTAACCACTGTAGGTAATTAATAAAGTCTTCCCTAAAGAATAAACAGAAGCATTCATGAATAAATACCACCCCAAAAGGGACCTAGGGCACCAAAGAGAAGGAAGAGGGTGATTTCAAAGTGGAAAGGGAAAAAAGCTGTGGTTTTTGTTTGTGTGGTTTTTATACCTCTACAGAATTTGAAGACTTGAAGACAGAGTATGCGGCAGTAGCTTTCCTTTTCCTTGGACTTGGAGTCAAGAAGCTTCTCATTAGGAAGAGGAAGAGACAAGGGCATAAAGAGAACCACACAGCAGGAAAATGACAAATGCCCTAAGAGGAGGCAAAGAGGCGTGGGACCTTGGAGGAGGACAATACTACTTCCATAAGGGAAATAAACAAGGAGGATATCATGATAAAGAGCAGAACCAAAGGAATATTTGGGGGCAAAGTAGGGGGAGTGTGGACTACAAAACCTTGGGGCAGAGCGCATCCACTGACTGACACCAGAGGAAGCTGGACGTGGTCATTCCACAGCATATGTCTCTGTGGTCATAGCAACTCTGGGAACAAAGGATTGGGTATCTGAATATACTTGTTCCCACATCTAGGAAAGAGAATAGGAAATGCGTTACTATCAGGAGAAAGGGGGACGATTAGTGGGCTGTGGCCATTTTCCTGGGCATGGCAGGGCGGGGGTGGGGGCCGTGGAGGGAGGGATGGGGAAGGGGGGTGGGGAGCGATCCAAGACCTCAGAGGCTACACATCTCCACAGACCCTGCAGGCTTCCCCCAAAGCACCTGTGAGTTTATGCAGCGGGGGAGCAAGCCTGGGAGGAGGTGCTCTCCCACTGGTCCCTGAGCTAATTAGTGGGTGATTTAGAAGGGTCCCTATGGTTATCTGTGCCTGGAACCCACAGAGTTCTCCGGTCCAGGACAGGTTTTTCGGTGGGTCTCTGGGTTCCCACACTCCAGGATTTCCACACGACACGTGACACAAGCATTCAGGCCCCAGGGGTCATCATGTGCCACAGAACTGGGGTATGACTCTCTCTCAGTTAACTCTTTTTCCACCCATGGTCTGGGGCAAGGAGCCCAAGTCTGTGCCATTCTTGGGATGGGGTGGAGGCTTTCTTGTCCCCATTCTAGAGAAGCTTAATGGTTCTCAGCTTTGTCCAGAGAAGCCAGTCCTGTCTCCCTCTGACTCATGAGACCAAACAATTGCCGTTCCCATGTCAGTTGTAAAACCTTTTCCTCTGAGCCACGCATCTGCTGTGTGTGTCACCACAGGCCATGTGGCCTCAGCCCTTTCCCCACTATGGCTTCTTCTTTATCACGGCTTCTTGAAATTTCCCTCTCTTGCTTTTGAATTCAACCAGGTATGTTAAATTCCTTAAGTTTTAAAGCATTTGTATGCATTCAGAATGGGATGGAGGATTCCCATGTAAGCTCAGTGTACCGTCTTCATTGAAAGCCCTTCTCATCTAATAAGCGACAAAGCTGGGTTTCAAACCTAGGTATTCTGAATCTAAAACCAGGGGTAAGTTTTTTATTTTAACACATTTCTTCCAGAGCATCTCAACAAGGTTGAAAGACCTAGCCAAAGTGAATTTTAACGGAGGAAGAATAGAAGTAAACTCTTGGAATTATTATGCCCCAAAGCTATTATAAGTTAAAACCATACATTTGAGAAAGTTTTAGAAAACCGCACGGGATGAAACTCTGCAGCCAATTAGGATATTCTAGAGGCTGCTCCTGACCTTCTGAACCTGACATTGGAGGCAGCTGTGTGAACAGGGGTCTAGCCCAGCCTGGTAATCCCCATGTCCTTTCTGGCCATAGCAAGAAGGAATCACTGCTTGCAGGTGCTGATTCTCATATACAGATCATCTCCCCCCATCTGCCGGTGAACATAAACACACACATACCCAGGGCAAAGCCAATAAGACAATGTTATGAGCATGGGCTTTGCTTTGGGAAGAAGTGAAGCTTGTCATGCAACCTGGAATGTTTGCAGAAACAGGCTGCAGGAAAAAACAGGAGCCACAGACACTCCTAGAAAAAGGGGACTTTTGCTCTTTACCTGCTACAGCCCTCAGGTAGGCCGTCATGTTCTTTACACCAAATTTCCATGTACCTGGCAGCAGAATTTCATCACAGACATAGCTGGATTATCCATAGTTTCCATTTCCACTCATGCTGCCTCCTATAATGCAAGTAACTGAGTGGTGATCGAGTATTGACTGTACAATAACAATTCAGTTAACTGATCTGGCTGGAAAATGGAACCATTGGTTAAGTGAGTTTCCTCTTTGTAAATCATTTAAGAGGTTAGAACCTGTGTCTGAAATCTCCTTTATGCATATGCAGACATATAGATTGACTTAAATTAATAAACATTTATCAAGTACAAAATACAAAAGCTTGGGTGTTGGCATAAGCTTGGGTTTCCATCAAGGCTGTACATGTTGTTGGCTGCATGATCTTGGGGAAGTTACTTAATTCCCGAGCCTTGGTTTCCTCACCTGTAGATTGGGACGATAAGCCCCATTTCCTAGGATTATTGTGGGGATTATGTGAGGCCCTGGACACAGAATGTTTGGCACGGATCCTGATGTAGAATTCATGCTCACTAAGTAGCACCTATTATTGCTGTTATCATTATTATGGAACTGAAACTGTGTCACTGCCGAGGAGCCTCTCACAGCATGACGATCAGGGATAGACTCAGAGCAACCCACAACCAAAGTCACTTGGAGAAGGTGGGGTTGGGAAACAAAGCCAACGATTGGCCTAGAGATTTGCACAAGAGAAAGTGGGCAAGTAATGACTAGTTCCCGGGCACCCCGGCTGGTGACTGAGCTCACGCTGCCTGAGTCAGTGCCCTGAAGCCCATGTGGTTCCCTGCTGACAGAGAAGAGAATTCCTTGTCCCTATAAGATGCAAATCCCCAAGAGGTTCCCTTTAAGAGTCAGTTTTGGACTGCTGCTGTAACACAGCATTTGGAGCCAAGATCGTTTTTCTGTGTGATGATAGCTCAGTAAAAAGAATCATGGCCTGGAGTCTAGCTGAGGAGATTTAGACTGTTGTCATTTATGGAATTCCAGCTAACAAACTCTCACCCAGCAGGACACGGTTTAGACAGATAGGGAGACATTTACTCTTAAGAAAAGCCACCCCCTCTTTGGCCTCTCCCATCCCCCTTCCAGAGCCCCTGTCTGGTTTCCCACACACAGTGTTCGTTCCTCTGGGCATTGCTTCTCAGGAGGCTGGGAAAAAAGGGATTCGGTTTTCCAAGGTTACCAAACTTATCTCTTCTCCTTAGCTGTACAAACAACTCGTGTGAAGGCCACCCAGGTTTCTGCAATTAAAGATAAGCTTGCAGAGAAGGGGATGGCCAAGGCTGTTTCATATTCTGCCAAGTTGAGGCTCAAGTTGCCTCTGTGGGAGAATTCCCCTGCCATTGCTAACCAAGCCAGCTGCCTGGCCACGGGGCAGGGGGTGTGGAATGGGGAGCGAGAGTCCCAAGTCACTTTTCTGGCCTCTGCGCGATGTTCTGAGCTCAGCCAGAGTCTGCTCGTGGACCCCAAGTTGAAAGTGATTTCACATTAGCAAGCCAATTCTTGGACCCCACCCCATTCCTGTCTACTGACTGAGAAACTCTGAGGATTTGGCCCCAGAAGTGGTTTAGAAAGCCCTCCAGGTGATTCTGATACATGTTATAGTTGAGAACCACCGGCTTCTGGAAACCCCGGCGAAGGGAGTAAAGCAAACCATTCTAGAGTCTTATGAGAACCAAAGTGTGGCCAGACAGGTACGCCTGTACTAATTCCCACCTACCATTTCCCCCATAATGATATAAGAAACGAGGGGCATGCGGAGGTAGGAGATGGTTTGAACAGAGCAAATAGACAAGGGGGACACACCTGAGCCTACGTGAGTGGTGGTTAGTGTCTGTTTTCAGTTGCTCATTTATTAATTAATGTTTTCAGTGGCATATTAAAGGTTTCTGTTTATCCTTCAGAAATAGCCATCATCATGCACAGGATTCTCAAACTAGCAAGGTGGGGAAATGACCCAGGACAGGCAAGGAAGCAGGAAGAACATCAGCACCACCAGTCCTGAAGGTCACTACCAGAAGTCAGCAAATCCCAGTGGTATGGCTCAGGGGAGAAGAGAAGATGGGCTGAAAAGGGAAGAGGAGCACAGAAAGAAAATAGAAAGAGGACTGGATGTGAACAATCCCACCCCAACGTGGCAGGGCCAGGGGCCAAAGGACAAATAGAGATTCATATACTGTATGCCTGAATTTTTTAAAGTTATAAATTAATTGCACATCAAGTGAACAGACTATTAAGTAAAACATGTAATATCCTCCTACTTTGACAGACATGTCTTCTCAGCAAACTCAAAGTCCAGGGTTGGTAAATTCAGTATTCTTGGACTCCTCAGAGTTCCAGAATGCAATCATGCAAGGAGAATGGGTACCCATCCTGGCCTCTGGTCCACGACTCCACTCCCTTTCTCTTCCCATCCTGGCTCAGTCCCCAGACCACCAGGGGCTTCATTCATACACACAGATAAGCTGCCAGTGAGTCCTGGCCCCATCCACACCCCCTTGTGAATAGCTCTTCTTGGCTACCACTCCGACCTAAGAGGAGAACCACAGCAACAGAGGCTGGACCCAGGGAAGATGCTCATAAAGGCTCTGGAAAGACTCAGGGTCTTTGGGGCAGAGAACTCTGCCTGACTTCTTAGAGCGAGGTCTTGAACTGCAGGCTCTAGGTGCGCGTGACCCCTTGGCTGGTGAATTCTTCATCCCATGGGGAGGGGTAGGAAAACAAGAGCCGGTCCCTGGAAGCACGGGTCCAGGACAGGGGCCATCTTGCTCAGGGCTAAGGATGTGACAGAGAGGAAAGAGGAGGGAGAAGGGAGGAAATAGCAGGTGATAAAGACCTTAGAAGACATCCTTCAAAAAGTGGCTTTTACTGTTACCCATACATCAGGGACCAGGTATTCTTCTGGGTATCAAGCTATGAGTGTTCGTCTAGGCTGAATGAACCACCCACACCGTGGAGAAAAGTGAGTGCCTGTGCCTGATTCATGTTTTATTCCCCCACCTACATGACTTCTCAGAGACTAGGGACACCTAATTCTCCTGTGATAATAACTGTAGATCCATAATAATTTCCTATACTGCACACTGGGGGCAAGGGAGGAAGGAAGTTATGATCACAGACCAGAAGTTTCTCTGGGTGAAACAAAGGAGTATTTCATTAGATAAACAACTGAGAAGCAAGATTACACAGAAAATTGGTAACTTGATGCAGCATTTTGGGCTCTGTGTTGTGGGCTGGTTACTACTTGGCTTAGCTTCTGATGTTGCAAAATTTTCATTTGTGAATGTTTCTATGGGCAACTGTTTTGATGTAGATTACTTGAGTTTTGTTGTTTGCTGTTTAGCAGACATGAAATATGATGCATTTTCTAGGGGAATGTTTCATTTCCTGGAGCTAGAAGTGCAGTGGGCTTAGGGGAACTACTCCATTTCTGAACCATGTGTTCATAGTACTGGGGGCCAGGGCAACCTTGATTACAACATTCTCGTGCTTTCCAAACCATTCTTTAAAGTATTGTTTCTTGGGAGAAAAAAATACTTTTTAAGCATAAAATGAACAGAAGGAATCACAAAGGAAAAATTGATCGAAAAGCATCGTGCAAAAAATTTAAAAGGCAAACAGCAAACTGGGAAATAGATATGCAGCAAATATAGCAAAAGGAACACTTATTAATATATTAAAAGCTTACACATATTTTAAAAATCATTAGTGTTCCAATTTTTAAAACGTACAAAAGAGTGGTAGAACATTCCCAAAAGAAAAATTATAATGACTGAAAAATATTTTAAAATATTCAAAGGAACATACATAAGATGAAAATGAGATATGTTAATTGATATAACTTTTCTGGATGCAGCTTTCCAAATGTGTCAAGAGCCTTAAAAAATGTCCATGGTCTTGACCTTGGCAACTTTGTCCTAAGAACATGCTAGAGATGTGGGAAAATGTTGATATAAATAGGTGATCTGTGCAGCAGTATCTGCAGTAGAATTAAACAAAACAAAACAAAACAAAACAAAAACCCTGTCTCTTCTCCCATCACCGTCCTCCTGTGCTCTAGAACTTACACTCTGGCCCAACTCCCTGGGGCTTTCATTGCTTCGATTATTCCAACTCTCTCCTTTATCAGCAGTCTCTTTTTTTTCTTTTTTTTTCCACTCTTCCAAAATTTTATTAAGACCTTGGAAGAACAAATGTGAAAATTCTTTAAAACGAAATTTAAACCACAACTTAATTCATGTGCTTCAAGAAATTCTTTCATAATTCAGATTTTATTGGTTGTTTTGAGGATCAGTACACAGACATTTCAATTTGTACACAATTCTCAACATACGTACCAAAAACCAAAAAAAACATGTAGTTGTGATTCTTTTCTGAACAGTTATTCCAGTGACTTTCCAGCTTAAAATTTGGGGGCAAATTTTCCTTCACAGGATATCAAGTACCAATATCTTCAAATATTGATATGCTGTTACATCATAAGTCTCACTAATTCACAATTTACTATCATATACACTACGTACTCAAATTGTCAATCGTTCACAGCACATTAACAGTTACTAGAAGAACTGGACTACCACAACCAAAGAGTGGATATATCCCATCAGCATACCAATATGCTCAGTATCTCTCGAATTTTTAAATCCTTTTTTGTTCCCACATCTCCATCTGCTACAACTCCATTCCTCTGCTTCCCTTCAGAGGGAAACTCAACAGAATTATCCCCGCCCACTCCCTTCACGTCCTCGCCTCCCATGAATTCGCGTGCTCTCTCTTGTCAACATGAGCGCCATCTCTCCAAGTCCAAGGAGCTCTTTACAGTCCTGTTTTTAAACTCTCAACAGTACTGCATGTGGTTAGCCACTCCCTTTTGTGTCTTTCCTTGGCTTCCAGGGCACCAGTTTCCTGTTTTTCCTCTTACCTCACTGGCCACTCCTTACCAGGCTGCTTTCCTGAACCTTTCTTCTCCATCTGCCTTTTAAAGAATAGAGTTCCTTGGGGTTCACCTCAGAACATCTCCTCTACCCATATTTATTTCCTTAGGTGTTCTCATCTAATCTCATGGCTTCTGATGCCATTTTACATGGCTCCAAAATTTACGTTTCTGCCTTGGAACTTTTCCTCTGAAGTCTGGACTCGGATAGCCAACCTCTTAATTGATATTAACACTTGTATATCTCAGTCATCTCAAACTTTCCATATCTAAAACAAACCTCTTAATCCCATCTCCTCTCCCCAAAATACCAGATCTCCCTCTGCCATCCCCATCTCCTTCATTACCACCACCCATCTGCTCAGTTGTTAAAACCAGACATCCCTGACTCCTCCCACCCCTCACCCTGTACAGCCAAACAAGCAACAAATCTTGTTGGTGCTCTTTCCAAAATATGTCTTTCTGGCCTCTGTACCACCACTGCCACCCCCTTCATCCCAGTCACTACTTCCTTTACTAAATCCGTAGTCTCCTAAATGGCCTTTCTTCTTCTACACTTGCTGCTACCTCTACAATCCTTTCTTTAAGCAACACCAGGATTTTAAAAATGCAAAGCAGATCATGGCTCCCTATTTCACTTAGAATAATTCCCAGATTCTTACAGTGAATTGCTAAACTGGGCATGAGCCAACTCCTACCTACTCATCTGACTTTATCTCATAGCACTTGCCTCCATGCTCGCTCCAATCCTGTCCACTCTTCCCTTCCTACTTTCTGGAGCAGATTTATGTGCGTGTGCCCACACAGCAGCGTTCTCAACTGCAGTCAGTGGTAAGACACGAAATGTAAGCTTTGAAGGACATGAAGCCAATTTCTTTTGAAACTCATTAGTTTATGAACATGCATATTAAATTTTGCAACTGATCTCAAATTCCACACCAGTTAGGAATTATTTGGGGCTAAAATAACAGTAGCATAAATAATATAGAGGGTTTTTTTTTTCTCTCATGTAACATGAAGTCCTGAGGTAGGCAGTCTAAAGCTGATGGGCATCTACGTAATGTCATCCAAGCCCTGGTTGTCTTCTGTTTTTCACACCTTTACCTTATATGGGGTTTCCAACGTCAAGGTCATCTCCTAGTCTCATTCCAGTCATCATGTTGACATTCCAGAAGAGAGGAAGAAAATTGTTGGAATTCCTTTTGAGACTAATGAAGTAGTATCTTTGAAAAAGAAAAACATTAAGATAGACCATCTTCCCATGATTTCTCACAAATAATTTCCTGGGAAAAAAAGAGGGAAAGTTAAACTGAGGGTAAAGGAAATACATTCCTTTCTACCAAGGACAAAGGAATCTCGAATTGAGAGAAGGAAGAACGAGAGCCAACATTTTTAGCATCTGTACTGTGTACCAGGAACTTTATTTACAATATCTCAAAACACCTTTTTAGGATAGGTGTGTGTTATGGGCTGAACTGTGTCTCCTCAAAATTATTATGTTGAAGCCCTAACCTGCAGTACCTAATCCAATATGACTGGTGTTGCTGTAAAAGAGGAGATTAGGACACACTCACAGAAGGAAGATCATGAAGACACAGGGAGGAGACGGCCATCTAAAGCCAAGGAGCGGGGCTTTCCTGGTGGCACAGTGGTTAAGAATCCATCTGCCAATGCAGGGGACACGGGTTCAAGCCCTGGTCCCGGAAGATCCCACATGCCACGGAGCAACTAAGCCCGTGTGCCACACCTACTGAGCCTGCCTCTAGAGCCCGCGAGCCACAACTACTGAGCCCGCGCACCTAGAGCCCGTGCTCCGCAACAAGAGAAGCCATCACAATGAGAGACCTGCACACTACAACGAAGAGTAGCCCCTGCTCGCCGCAACTAGAGAAAACCCGCACACAGCAACAAAGACCCAATGCAGCCAAAAATAAAGTTAAAAATTAAAAAAAATAAAGCCAAGGAGCGAGGCCTCAGAAGAAACCAACCATGATGACACCTTGATCTTGGACTTCTAGCCTCCAGATCTGTGAGAAAATAAGTTTCAGTTGTTTAATCCACCAAGTCTGTGGTACTTTGTTATGACAACCTGAGCAAACTAATACATGTGATTATGCCTACTTCTCAGATAAAGAAACTGATACTCCAAGAAGGTAACTTGCCCAAGTTCACAAGCCAGTAAGTGGCAGTGTCAAGATCCAGTCCCAAGTCCAGCCTCTGTGGCTATGCTTTTTCCATTCTGCCAGGGTGATTCTTTTCCTCACCCAAGAGCTTATTTCCCCCAAAGACCCTTCTGATATTCTCTTTAAAAGGAGGAACACAAGAAAGAAGTGCCAATCAGGAGGAAGAAAAGAATGTTTCAGGGCTCAACATCTGGAAAGGACAAGAGGACTATGAAAATCCTCTGTAATACGGCATGTTCAGGAATATTTTAAACACTTAAAATCATCTGTCAACCCAGATGGAAGATGATCAACTGTTTATTCCCCGTTTAACAAAACTGTAATATTTTAGGAATTTTAAGCTTTTGGTTTTGACATTCTACTTACAGCTTCTGGTGATTTTGGAATTGTTGATTCCACATGAAATTAGGAGGGCATTATTATTTTTATTTATCCTTACCTAACACTCTGCTCTGGTTATTTTGTGTCGAGCTGCCTTGACGGACTGACAACATTTAGAAGTAGCTTATCCTACCTATCGAGCAGATGAACATATATAAATCCCACTAAATTATAAATTAATGTCATGTATACACACAGGCAGGACCAAAGAGTGTAACAGAGCTGGCCTAATGACAAGGGCTGATCTGATACACTCATTCACACTGTCATGGGAATAAAGGATGGGAATTTAAGCATATAACACAGTACCTGCATTGAAAACTAAACCACTCTTTTCTGTTCAAGGTGGCAATTAGGGGCCACATTTTTATCTTCTCGTCACCTACAATTCTACTGAAATGACCGAGAATAAAAATTGTCTTTAATTTTAATTCTTTTTATATAAATAAAATAAGAAATAAAAAATAAATTAAATAAAATAATGTCTTTATCAATATGAAAAAGGGAAGGGTAACATGAAAGGCCAGATATTTTGGAAAATGCTGCAATATATGGAAATGGAATGGGGTTAATGAAGTCCCCACCTGCAAGTTAACATGAGTTCCCCTCATCTGCTGCTGTGTGACTAGGCACCCTGAGACTCATGACTAAAAAAAACAACAGCATTTATTTTGCTCCTGGATCTGCATTGGGGGCAAGGCTTGACAGCATCAGCTTATCCTCACTCCACGGAGTGTCAGCTGGAGAACCTTAAAGGCTGGAGTGTGGAGTCATCTGGAAGTTCACTCACGTGTCTTGCGGTGCATGCTGGGAGGACTCGTGGGCGTCCTGGGGCACTTCTACCTCTGTGTGGTCTCTCCACACCCTCTCTCGTTCCAGCATTGTGGCTTTAGGGCAGCAAACTTACAAGTGGGCTCAGGGCTCCCAAGGTGCATAGAGGGACAGAGAGAAAACCAGGCTGAAACAAAGCTGCCTTCCACATCACAGCAACAGAAGTCACGCAGTGTCACTTCGACTGCCATCTATTTATAAAGGCCAGTTCGTTTTCAAGGGGAAGGGAACTACTCGTCCTTTTGTGACAGAAAGGGCTGGAAAGTTCTGGAAGAGGATGACATGTGGCCATTTTGAAAATACAATCTGTCAAATATGTGACAGAAAAATGTAACTAGGTGGAAGAGACTGTGATCACTAACAAAGTCAAGATATACCTTCAAAGTCAATGGGACAAGGGCAAGAAGAGGGGTGAGCTCAGGGGCAAATAGATCTGGGAAAATCCCAACCCCACACCTGAAGCAGCTCAGCCTGGGGATCACACCACAATGTCACCTGATGTGAACCAGTGAACTGGGTAAAATGGGTATTGTTGCAGCCATCTATTCAAGAGGGGATCCACCTCAGTTAGAAATAATAGCCATTAGCCGTTAGTGTGTCACAGCACGTAAATCCAGGAAATGCTTCCTGGAGTCGTGACACACCTGCCTGTGGCTGCTTCTGATCTTGTTTTCTTCCTGTGCCTCATAGACAATTAGACTAGAGAAAATGTAAACTTTCAATGTTCCTATTTAGTCTGGGGCTAGAATATCTGGACAAGTACCTTTTAAAACTCTGATAAAATCTATCTCAACATCTAATATTAGACATTCATAGACTTCCCCCTGAGGTTGAGAGGGAAGAAAGAAAGGGAGGGAAAAAGAAAGCTCACTGGATATAACAAAAGATAAAGCTGTTCAAAACAAACGGCTCTTCTTAGATTCAGAGCAAAGACGACCCCGATCTCCAAGAAACAGGGAAGCACTTGGAAAAAATATGAGACCCCGAGGCAGAGATCTGAGAAGACATAATCTGAGATTAAGAACTGCTTTTGGATTTTCAAAAATTAGCAAATTCAAGATGCAGTGGAGGCAATAGAGGTAATAAATACACAGCCAGCCAGATACTGAAATAATAAATGAGAATTAGGAGAAATTTGTCCACTATTCACAGGGAAAGGATAAAGAAAATTACACATTGGGCCACCTATAAGAGACACAGACGAGAAGTGTAGGAAGAAAATTTTTCTCCAGGAAAGAACAGTAATAATGTTCCTGCAGAACGACTTGAGACTTCTAATCAAAAGGTTACAAATTATTTGGGAAAAGAAGATCCACACATAGGCATACCCTGGTGACGTTGTAAACACTCAAACTTTGAATTTAAAAACTATGGAAACCCACAAATGTATATATAGGTATAAAAAATAAATTACCTTCAAAATAAATTAGATTATCAGAGTTTCCTGTAGTACTAAATCACAAACGGTAAGAGAGTCATATAAATGCTCTGAATTCTGACAAATAATTAGAACAAATAGGGTAACTTGATAATGTGGTTGCTTACAAAATGGATAATCAAAAATAAATAACTTTTCCTGTTCTGGACAATATGGCAAAGTAAACTCAATTCTGGAAAATGCTGGGAAGTGACAGGAAAATCCAGGACCCCAGAGCCTAACATAAAACCAAAGAGAGGGGCTTTCCTGGTGGCGCAGTGGTTGAGAATCTGCCTGCCAATACAGGGGACACGGGTTCGAGCCCTGGTCTGGGAGGATCCCACATGCTGCGGAGCAACTAAGCCTGTGCGCCACAACTACTGAGCCTGCGCGTCTGGAGCCTGTGCTCCGCAACAAGAGAGGCCGCGATAGTGAGAGGCCCGCGCACTGCGATGAGGAGTGGCCCCCGCTTGCCGCAACTAGAGAAAGCCCTCGCACAGAAACGAAGACCCAACACAGCCAAAAATAAATAAATAAAATTAAAAAAAAAAAACAACTCATTGTCAACATACAGAAAAAAAAACAAAAAAAAAAAACCAAAGAGAAACCCGTGGAGAGGTACACGATGGTTGGGTCTTGACTGCGGATTTGGCAGAGAGACTGGGAATCACCCACAGGGCAGGATTCCTAGTGTTTGCTCTTCCTGTGATCCCACTTTGCCTCGGGCAGCTCAATGCCTACCTTACTGCCCCTGTGGGACAAGAAGCGTCAACCTCAGCCCAGTGCCAGCTGCATCTGCTGGGGGTGACGGGGCAGCACCACGGCAACATCACGGGGTAGCTGCGTGGAGATGGAGAATAGCCAGCACAGGCATGCTAGCCAGCCCCCGACAGTGTCCCCCTCCCACAGGTCACTTACGTAACACTACATGATCCTGCCTGCACAGAAGGCCAATTGGTGTCTCCACGGAACCGTAATGAACACACTCATTGTTTCCTTACAAATAAATCCCAAGAACCTGTGTCATCTAGCATTTTCTTTCTTCAACTTAGGATGTCTGCTGGATTTCATCTGTGGTGGAAAATGTGTATCAGGAGGGATGCTTGCTGTTCACCTATAAGGGGCTGTTTCACTTGACTAAGTGGAAGCGAGAAGTCTTCCCTCCATGGTGTTCACAATACCTACTGTCACACCACATACACACATGCACCACACACACATGCACCACCATCACCACCACCCCTACCCCAGCCCATGCTACACACATGCCACACCATACACACCACACCATACACACTACACACGCACACACTTGCTTCTCATTTGAAGATTCTATTTGTCTCCATCATAAACCAATGACTCTCCCAACATTTTTAAGCTAGTGGATAGCCCTGGGACCAATTAACATTCACTCATAGTTACTAACGAGAACAGAGAAAGGGTTTTAGGTGAATATAAGAGGAGAAGAGTGTCGCCAGGGAGTCACTGTTGCTTCAGCTTGTGTTATGCTTCTTAGGGAGCAAAAGGTCGCCCCTGCCGACCGTGAAGATGGTTCAGCGCCTTCCTGAATCTCTACTCCCCCACGCCACATACACACTTTTGGATTCACTCCCTCTCACATCCTGCTGTAAAACATTTCTGAAGGCTGAGCCATCCCTCCCTTACAATGTGTCTGTCAAGTCAGTTTGCTTAAGAGCAGCGCTTGGTTAGTGGTTTCTCCAGGGTGTCTCCCTCCCACTGGCCCGGAGGAGAGTGAAGAAGATGGATGGGTTGGGAAGGAGCAAGGCAGACAATTTTCTCACTCTGGCGTTGGCCCGCCAACTTTTCTCAGGTCCACAAGAATCATGGCGGATGCTCCCATGTCCCTATCGGAAGGGCCCCAAGGCAATGGAGCTGGCTGGATCCAGTGCCTCCGTGAGGATCTGGACCCCCACTGGAAGGGTCTAAAAGGCCAGTGGGGGGAAACTCAGCCCCAAAGTTGGCTGGATCATTCAGGAAATAGCAGAGCTGCCAGGGCTGGCAGGGGGCAGTCTCCCTTTGACCTCTGTCCTAGCACACCCAGTTCTTAGCCAGAACCAATCCAACCTCTGAGCTGCTCCTACAGTTATCTCAAGGAGAGAGAAGGGGGGCAGGTGGGGAGGGATGGAGGGCAGGTGTTCTAAGAATCAGCACAGTATTTAATCAAAGCTTTTTTTTTTTTGGCTTTATTTCTCAGGATTGTCACCCAAGACCATAGCATTTAGGAATCCGGAGAACCCCAAATTGTGCTCTGCCCTTCTTCCATTTGGTCAGGCTCCAGATTTTCCTAAGCCTCACGTTTGGAATGATGAGGACATTTTTCCATAGGGATGGTGTCATATGTTAGGGTCAGGTGCCGAGGACACACAAAAGCCTATGTAATTGGTGATGCTTTTTAGCTTGGAGGCCGGCTCTTGGAACAAAACCTGCCAGCCACGTGGGCCAGGACAGAGTGAAAGCGGGACCACCATGGCCTGGGTTCTAACCCCAGCTCTTTGCTTGTTAGCAGTGAGACCCTGGTCCCAAAACCTGATCTCACTCTGTCCCAGCTTCATCCCTAAAATGAGGATAATAATAGCACCCACCACCTAGGGTCATTGTGCAGATTAAATGAGATACCACGAGTAAAATGGTTAGCACGGTTCCTAAGTCACTGTAAATACTTAAAGGATTTTAATACTTTATTTCAATATTCAACAAGTATTGATTGAGCATGGCCAGGCCCTGTGCTGGGTGCTGGGATACGGCGTGAGCGAAGATGAAAAATCGAAACCCTCTCCCTTGCTCTGCTGCCTCTCAGGCCTTGGGTGCAGGGATGTCTGGTTGGCACGGGTCCAGGCGAGTGGATGAGAACATTTAAGGGGTGAGGACCTTCTGTCAGGCCAGCTCCTGGACACCTCTATGTCCTAGACTGACTCTCCTTCACTTTGTTTCCTACTCAGGGCTTCAGGGTACATCTGCCCATCTCCCTGTTGCTTAGTCTAGGCCCACCTCTCCCTTCCTGGGTGACTGCCAAGTTAAACAGAGTCTCCTGCTTCCCCTCACTCCCCTGTCTCTGGCAGGCAGTGTTCAAGAGATGTTTCTCTGCTTGGTAACAACAAAAAGGGCACACTCCCAGGCTCACGAAAGCCTTCTCCTCGTTGCCCTCACCCCCGCCAAGCTGCAGTGGGTCTGCAATGGGGCCCAGGCAAAAGTATTTTTCAGGAGATCCCTGGCGATTCTGATGATCAGACAGATTCTAGTTGGCTCAGAGGGACGTCCAGCTCACTGGGACTGCTGGGCCCTGCGGTCTGAGGACACCAGCACCGCAGGTGTGAGTAGAGTGAAGCAAGGCAGACCACAGCCGCGAGGGGCTTCCTCCCATCTCTTCCCTCGGTCAAGGCCACCGGGGAGAGGGGACAGCAGGAAAGGTGGCAGGACCCCTTTAAGTAGACGGTGGGGTACATGGGGAGGAAGAAAGAGGAGGAAATCCCACAGCTGATGGGGAGGGTGGAGAATGCCTTTGGTCACAGGGCTGCCCCAGCCATTCTCAAGATCCCAAGTGACCTCCAAGCTCTCAGGACTGCCTGTAAATCAACTCACATAAGCCAGACACTGCCTGTGTATTGGAAACTGCCTTAAAATATTTTCCAGTCAAAAGTGCTGGCCCTTTCTTTTTTAAGTCACAGGACCCCAACCCTCCTGGCAGATCCCGAGGGAGACAAGTTACTGCAGAAGAGTGAGCTCTGTGCCCCGGCCTCTCCACTTGCTGGCCTGCAGCTGGCCCTCCACGAGCAGGCCTGTTGTTATTGCCCTGGGGACGACCACGGGCCCCCCTACCCCGCCTCTCCCGGCAGGTGTGCCAGAGAGGCAGCAGGAGTCTGGAAAAGACAGAGCTCTGGACCTCGAAGCTGATCCAAGCTACATTCTTATGAAAAGTTATTAACTGATATTCAGTTACAGGATCATGGGCGGAACAAAGAATAAGGCCCAGTGCAGCCGGAAACCATATGGCCTCGAAGGGTGCACACACCTGCAAGAGAACGGGCAGGCCTGCCTAGAAAGCGCCGTCAATTCGAGGAAAGCCATACGGTTCCGACTTGCTTCATGGCGCTTTCTAATTAGTTGTGCACTGAGTTTTCTCCACTTCCTTATAAAGGCCTCTGCCCCCTCTCCCACCCCGTCCATCTCCCACGGCCCAGGACATCTGGGGAGGAAGTTCCCACCCCAACTCCCAGCCCTCAGGCAGACCACAGAAGACCTTGCAAACAGGAAGATAGCATTTACTATGGATCCAAAGCAAAAATAGAAAGGAAACTCTTAGGAAGTCATCATGAGGAAATAATCCCAAAGGGAAAAAGCAGAGTGCTTTCCTATAACGGCAAGAAGCTGGAAGCCATTCATATTGATTAAGCGTAGGAAAATGGTTACATCAATTATGTGCATTATATTCACCCAATGGGATGAGTAAGCAACGAGTAGAAAGATAAACGCAAATGCTACGTGATGACATGGAAAAAGGCTTCCAGTATAATGTTCAGTTTAAAAAAAAGTTGATGCAAAAGGTCTCTCTGCTATAATTATGCCGGTAAAGTTACATATTCATGTGGCTCTGAGCAGAAGAGGGCGACTGAAAAACTGAAAACAGCTTGGCTGCTTGTGGTGGTGGGATCGGGGATGGTTTTTCTTGCCTTTGACTTAGAATTCTGTTAATGCTTTTGTGATGTTTGCGTAATGCACACTTGAAAATAAAAGAAAAAGGAAAATAAAAGTAACGAACATCGGTTTTAAAAAGCGTGGGAGGGGGCAGAAGAGAAAAACAGACAATGTGGCGTCCAAGCCAAACCTACATCAAAGGTTCCCAGAAAGCAGCCACGTGAAGCGACTTTTGTGAAGAAGAGTTCATTTTCACCACTACTCATCTCTCTAGGAAAGAAGAAGAAAAATGAAGAGTGTCTTGGAAGGGAGCAGAGGTTTCCACCGGCTTCTTCTTGGCCGGTAGAGATGCTGAAGTCACAGGTTGGCAGTTCCCAGGGTGAGGCTCTGCCTGGGTTTACTCCACTGAACCTGCGTGATGTGAGCTTGTCACGGAGATAAATGTCAACCAAACGCGGAACGAGGCTTCCAGTACCTGGGTACGTGAATGCACCCCCAACAGCTGCTGGGAGAACGCAGGGGAGATGTGTGAAGAATTCCCAGAAGATGGTGCTCGGCGCCCCTCCCAGGCTGGGCACCCCCTGCTCTGGGGCCGGCTCCGCAGTGCTTTACCAGAAGGCTTGGCCACCAGCCCCCTGGCTACTGGAATGGCCGAGCTGGCTGTGCCCGGCCCCCAGCCCACACTGTGCTTTGCAAAAGGAATTACCTTATAGGAACTCAGGACTTTACTCTCGGTCAAGGAAAATATACATTTCTACTGTCTTTGGATTCATATGCATTCAGAGTCAGGGGCCGGTCACTCCTCCTAAACTTGAGGCCTGAATAAATATGTCTTGTATTTAATATTCAACAGACTCATAACAGCAGGGAAACTCATCTTGGGCTAGGTTTCCATTCTTTCCCACTCTGGGGGTGAACACAGGTCTCGGAGGAAGTGTTTGTGCACTCAGAGGAGGAGGACAGAGTGTGTGGGAAGGGTCAGGGGAAAGCGTCCCCCTCTGTGCTTCAGAGGATGAGACAAGCTTGCAAAATATCTCATCTTCCAGTCCCAGAAGGGAGGCGGCTGCACTGAGTAATATTTCCAGTTAAGGGAAACACATGAACGTTCAAGGAACAGCCTGGAACAATCAGGGTTATAATTCCTGGCTGCAGCAAACGGAAGGGAGAGGGCAGGAGCCAAGCAAGAGTAATTAGGCGATCAGTGAACCCAGCTCAGGACCTGATAACATAAAAATGTTTTAGGGCCACGCTGCATGGAACACAGCTTCTATATCTGAGAAGCATTCAGACTTTGCCCTCTTAGGAGGCAACTCAAAGCTTGTAAGTTACACCTGTGATTCTCACGCAGCTCTTTTCTGACCAGTGTGCTCGCTGCCTCCCCCCCCCGCCCTGCACTTTGTAACTGTCATTTGTATGTCTTCTTTTGAGGAATTGGTCTCTTGGCGCTTCCAGGATGCTTTAGAGACTGTGAAAATAGTTTTACCAGTTGCTGCATCCTGGTCACTCAAGGATGAGATGAAGTCTGGGGGCAGTTAACACTCCCTGGAGAAATGAATCTGCAGGAGAAAAAAGTCTTTCTTAAGCCCTACAAGGTTCTCTGCTTTCAAGCATCTTGGGTGTTTTAAAAACCTCTCCCTTGCTCTCTGGTCGTGGCGTTTATCTTTGTGTTTCAGCAGACAGATGGGAGACATGACATGCATGGGGATTTCCACTGGAAGTAGGTCCAAAGGAAGAAATCCCGCATTCCCAGAATACATTGCTCTCTCCTGCCCTGTGGTCAAAGCTTCCCAAACTCTTGCATCTTGCAGCTGAGCATCATGAAGGGAAAAAAAAAAAGGAAAAAAGAAGAAAACTAGGAAAATCAAATGTAAACACACAATAGATTTTATTTACTTACCCTTTCTCAAGTGGAGATTGAGTCCTACACTTGGCAACATTAAGTTGTACAAAAGAAACAGACTACCTGGTCCCGGACCTTAGGACTGTCACAGATGTGCTGGCATTCGGAAAACACTCCTACCCTTCAGCTGAAATGCATGCCCTGCCCCTGTTTCCAAACAGCCAACTCCTGCCTATTGCTTCAAGGTCAATGCCCTGTCCTCCAGGAAGCTTTCCCTGATATTCCACTCCCACGGGTATGAGAGATGTCACTGTGTAAAAGCACAGACACTGGAGCCAGACATATTGTGTTCACATCTCAAATGCCACTTGGCATCTGTGCAACCATGGGCAAGTTGCTCAACCTCTCTGTGCCCCAGTCTCCTTACCTACAAAACGGGGATACAAATAGCATCTGCTTCATAGCTTTATTAATTAAATGTGTCAATACGTGTGAAGCTCTTACAAGAATGCCTCCCATACAGTGATCACTTAATAAGTATTAAATTATTACCCTCCTGACCATGTTTTATTTTTCACAGAATTATCCTGACGCTCTCTAGTGGCACACCCATTTTTGTGGGGTTTTTATTTTTTCATTCCTTAAACTCACCTGGTAGCAAAGAAGGATTGGCTATTAAGTGAAAGAATAATGAGAGACAGAAACACGAGAGCAAATCACAATATTGTACCAAGCTATGTATCCTTCCTGCCTGCTGGGATCCTGGTGCAGAGAAGGGAAAGCAAAGGAAACATCATAGAGGGTCGACTACTGAGCAGAGTATGTAAGAAGAGAAAGACATGAAATAAAGAGAGGAGAAAAGACCCCAGGGTAGTCCAGGCTGGGGAATGACATGTGGGAAGAAATGTGTGTATACAGTATGTATTCTTTCCAATATCCATATAACATATATGTGCTGAGCTTACCATGTGCTAAAACCTGTGCTGGAAACAAGGTAGGAGGTTGGGGCAATGGTGGAAAAAAATTCGACAAAACTCTAACCTCAGGAAGCACTGTGACTTTTGGGAAAAAAATCCCCTTTGGCATCCAAGTAACCACGTCTTCTGTGTCTCCTCAGGTGCTGCCCTCCACCCTGCCCAGTTCCTTCCAAAGCAACTCTCTTTTTGCCAAGGGGAGAGGAAGACAAACCCAGGGCCCCTGCACTGCCCACCAGCGCCCTCCCTCTCAGTGGCACCTGCTGCTCCCCTCAACCTGCACTCCCTACCACCTCGGCCCTCCGGAAGCCAATCCCTAGCCCCGAGCCCCGTGCCCCATTCTCCCACACAGGCACTGCAGCATCCCTGCAGGCCCCCGCCTCTGCCGGTCCCTCCCCTGCTGCAGCGAGGTGAGCATTCCCAAGAGGGGCCTCTTGCCTGCTCTCCCTCTATGCCCAGTCGGGAAGGGCCCCTGAACTCTGACCCACTCACGAAGCTAGGGTTGGGGGCGAGTAGCCCAGGTGGGTTTGCACGTCTGCAGCACTTCAGAAATGGCCTGGACACCTGGAGTATCAGAACTAATGAGAACTCCACAGATGGTCTGGCTGAGCCTGAAGGGGTGCGGAACATTCACCCCAAAATATGCCACTCTGGCATAAGGAGTATTTTGAGCTGAAGACAATTGAGAAGGAGGAGACACAAGAAAAATTCTCAGCCCTCCTCCTCTTTACCAGGAAGGGCAGGACAATTCCTAATCACCACAGACAATTCCAGACTCTTATCACCCCAGAGACCACACCAGAGGCAGCTACATAACAAACCGCGTTAAAAGCAACGCATCTTCCGTTAGTTTCCCCTATATATTTACCTTCCCAGAGTTTGCTGCCCCCCAAGACCTAAAGCCCTTTTTCTTTGTCTTGTCGTTTCTCTATAAACTTATTGTTCTTTTGTTAAGATGCTCCATAACCCAAGTTCTAACCAGCCCTTTGAGTTTCTCGCCACCGAGGCCTCCCACGGGTACGCTCAGATGCACACATTAATAAACTTCTGATTGATTTTCCCCTGTTAATCTGTCCTTTGTTGTTCTAATTTGCAAAGCCCCAGCCAATGAACCTAAGATGGGAAGAGAGAAGAATTGTCTTTCCTCCCCTAGAAGCCCCTCAATTTAGAAATGTGAAAAAGGAAACTTGGGGATTACAGGACCTGCTGCACAGCACACAGCACGTTTGCTGCAAAGCTAAGGCTGGCAGCCAGGCTCTTTGCATGTCTTTATCCCGTGGGAAATGCCACTTCCCAATTCAGATGCTGTTGTTTTCTTCACCTCTCTGATCTCATTTCCCTTATTGAAATTATGTTGGCTTTTCATAAGTAAAATTGTCAAAAGCACTTAGAAATTCTGTTGACCGTGACCCACAGGAGGAAATCAATTCTTACCATGACCCCGTATACATTCATATGTGGAGCTGAACCAAAGTGTCCATGATATAGTACTTACACTCACTAACTGGGACACACAGTAATATTTCCTGTTGTTTGAAAATGCTGGTTGGGTCCAGCACTGAATTCATGACAGACAATCTGAACACCATTGACTTTGGAAGGATCTCTGTGTGGGAAGCATGCAAAAGCAGACACTGAGATGAGGACTTGCGTGCAGGTAACGACTTGGGAGGTGAGCCCAGCAAACACACCTGAGGGGGTGGGGAGGTGAGAAGGGAAGGGAGGAGAGCTGCAGGTCCCTTCCTTAGGCACATGGGGACTTCTGGCACTAGGATGCTCTGACGAGCATTTAGAATGCATCCCAGAACTATCCCAGCAGAGCTGGGGAGCCTGGCTTGCTTACCCATTATTGAGGATTATTGAGGATTTCCCTGGGAATATTAAACCCGTGAGACTTCGCACCGCTCTGGGAAGGCTGAGATGCATCTTTGGTATCACAGAGAGCCCTCGGGCAGGAGGAAGCCAAGAAAAGCAGAGCGTGTAGGTGCTTGATGTGGGCTGCAGTGAGCTCAGAGGTGAGTGGAGGGAGGGGACGTGGAGTGGAACAACATAGCACCTGCCACAGAAAGTGCCGTGGTGTCTGGGGCTCTTGTGACCTCACCATAAACCATCCCAACTAGATTTCAAAATGAAAAAGCAACAACAAAAAACAAACAAACAACAACAACAAGAAAGCCAAGTTAAGAGGAAAGAAAAGGTTAACAAAGAGAGATGCTGTGAGATTCAGACCCAGAGAAAATACAAAGCATGCCCTTCTCATTTTTCACTTAATTGTAATATCACTGACATAAAGAAAAGGGAAGGAGAAAATTGACTGCCATCTGTAATCAAACCGTGTAGCACACTGGCTACTTGAAATGTTATGATCTAATGTCTGTGACAATAAATCCAGACATTTGTGGCGTAAAGATTTCGCCTGCAGATTTTTCTTTCTCTCTTTTGGATGTTCTACCCACACTCCAGCGGTGGAGGTCCCACAGCTAAGCACCTCCATGATGCTGGAGCCTGCAGAGTGACTCACAAAGCCAAACAGAAGGACTAGTATATTTACAATCTAAAAGGGGTTTGAGGGCTTTGAGGTTGAAAGACTCCGTGTAATTACTAATTGTCATCATAATACAAATATGTCTGAAGAGACAAGTCCAAGGCACAAGTGGGTTTTCACCAAGGACTGAGTCCTCGCCGTCACTGATCAAACACACATTTCAGATTTTCCGGCTGGCATGTTCATACCGCAGCATGTGCAGTCCATCTGGAACACACGGTCAGTGCAGGCAGACGGGCTGCGGAGCCGCTGGGGAAAGAGATCTCGATGCTTGGCATGCTTCTGCCCATAGATGTGTGACCCTGGATGGGTTGCTTAAGTTCTCCGAACTTGTTTCCTCCGAATCGTGAAAGCGCTTTGAAGAATAAGAAAGGGCAATGTCATAGTCCTTATAAGGGATCAAAACAGAGGATTGCATCTTCTCCTAATTGCATAACTTGGGATGGCCGACTTGCTCACTGCCCGGACCCTTTCATTCCATTTTCAGATGCGAACACTATACAAATAAAAGCAAATGTTAGTTTATTCAAAGGGAATTCTCTTTATCTTGCTTTAAGCTCCATATCAGGTCTGAACAAATCAATGTGCTCCCCTTTTATCCTTATTTCTTACCTCATTGCCATCATCTTTTACCATAGCACACTTATTGGGCACCTACAGTGTACAAAGCATTGTGCTAAGTAATCAGTGGGGATTCCAGGGCTCATAGTCATGGCTCTCAACAGGATTTTATTGACAGATACAAATCATATGTGTACATAGAGATGCAAAAACATGAGGTATCACATGCTGAGGCCCGGATGAGTGGCCTGAATAGCTGGTGCAACTGGAGGTCAGAAATGCCCTCCTCGTATGTAAAGCCAATACCTTGTGCTTTGAACCCCATTTCCTTCCACACTTGTAGGCACCACACCCCATCAACCGTCCCTTAACCTCCCATTATATACAACCAGTTCCTCTCACTGGATGCTTCCCATCAGATCTTCAAGAGGCTCAAGTATTCTCCATTTAAAACAAAATCCTCTCTGGGCTCCTTCTTGCCCTACCCTCCACCCAGGCAACCACCATTTTCAGGCTAACATCTCAAAAGAGTCACCCACACTCACTCTCTCCATTCCCTCCCTTATCACTCCCCGCCTCACCCTCTTCCAACCCAACTGCCACCCAGAAACAGTTGTCAGTAGGGTTACCAGTACCTCCGAGCTGTGAAACCCAAGGAACGCTTTGCCCTCCTCATCTTTCTGACTTCAGCTGACTTTGACATGCTTGCTCACTCCCCCCTTTCATTCTTAAATAAGCTTTTTCATTGACATAGAATGTAATTTAGAAAAGTGCAAAAATCACGATTATACACGTTTACAAAGTGAAAACGCCCTTATAACGACCATTTAGATAAAAAGAACGTCACCGGTACCCTAGAAGCCTCCCCCTGCCTTAGGGCCCCCTTCCTGGTTACTGAGAGGCCAGTACTAGCAGTGGATGTTGTGTGGGAGTCACCCAGAGCCCCCCAGACGGGAAGCAGTCATTCCCCCAGCTACTGGGAGTTTTAGTGGACAACAGCTCTCAGCCTAGGCTGGCTCTCAGTCTCCCCCTCCAAGACTTCCAAGGGATAAGGGGAGCCTTATCCAAGCTCACACACACTCCTGGGGAGCAACCCACAACCACTGACTGGTTGATGTGGGAGTATAAAGACCTGGCCCCTCATCCCAATTCAATATAGCTCTGAAGGGCCGTAGCAGTTCCAGAGCCCCCCTTTAGGTCAGCCGATGTCTTTGTTGTGACTCCATCACGGTTCCCCTTGTCCTGCTGCCCTCTCCACCTCCTTCATCCCCTCACAGGTGCTGATGTTAACTCCCCAAGGACTCCCCCCAAACTTCTGCGCACAGATCTCGCTTCCTGGGGCCCCCAAGCTGTGATACCACCAGCCTAACTTCCAACATCGTGGCTTGTTCCACGTGATTTTGAACTTTAGAATGAATGGAATCATATGACATGACCTCTTTTGTGTCTGTTTTTTTGTTCAGCATTATGTCCGTGGGGTTTACACATGTCATTGTGTACAGCCATAGTTTTCTCTGTTTTTACTGTGGTGGCAGTATTCTTGAAATAAATGCACCACAGTAATCTATGTTGTTTTTCTTGTTGATGGCATTTCAGGTCTTTTCTAATTTTTGGTTCTTATGAATAATGTTGCAATGGCCATTTGTGTGGGTATCTTTTGGTGCACATATGGAAGAAATTCTGTTGGGTATATACCGAGAGCTGTCATTTCTGTTCTGTAAGGTGTATGTGTGCTCGGTTCTACTGGAGAGTACTAAGGGGTATACAAAGTACTTGTACCAGTTTATAGTCCAATTAGCAGAGCATGAGAGTTCCAGTTGGTTTTGCTACTTGGAAGTTTACAGAAAAAGTTGGCTGATCCCTGATCTAAGCCGAAGAATGAGAGGGACAAAAACAAAGTCCTAAGACAGAAAAGTACCCATATGTCGTCAAGAAAATGTAAGAACACCAGTGTGTCTAGGTAGATAAGACTGGGTAGAAAAATATAGTTTATGGCAGAGATTGGCAAAATGTTCCATAAAGGGCCAGATAGTAATTTTAGGCTTTGCAGACCTTATGGTCTCTGTTTCAACTACTCTGCTCTGCCGTCCTAGATCAAAAGCAGCCACAGACAACGAGTAAAAAACTGAGAGTGGATATATGCCAATAAAACTTTATTTGGGGACACTGACATTTGAATTTTATATCATTTTCACAAAATATTATTCTTCTCTTGATTGGAAAAAAATCATTAAAAATTATAAAAACGATTCTTATCTCATGAGGTAAACAAGGCAGGAATGGAGCCAAATATGGCCCACGGGCCGGCGTCTGCTGACCCTTTTTGTAGATCGTGGAGACCTAAATAAAAAATCGGAACTCTATTTGGTCAACACGTTTGGGATTTTTGAGGAGGGGTGTGATGTGTAAAAATCAGCGTTTCAGAAAAATTCAGGTGGCATCAATATTTAGTGTGAATTGGAGAGCTTGGAGGGGGGCCAGCCAGGTAAGAGGTGGCCTAGGTAACCTAGTAAGGTCTAGTGAGCACCTGGACCTCACGGTGGAGGTGGGTGGCCACGGGGGTAATGAAGGAGACGGGATGTGCACAGGAAGGCATTAGGAAGGAGTAAGAAAAGGGCCTGATGACTGATGTGAGAGAAAGAAAGAAGAGTCAGTGCCTGACACCAGGGTCTTAGGTGTGGGAGGCTGGAGGGCTGGGAGTCTGATGTGAAATTGTGGAGGGACAGTAGGGCTCAGTATTGAGGGCACAGGAACCGATGGCAAGTGCTGGAGTCTAAAACCTGGCTTCCCGACCCACTAGCTGTAATCACTCTGCTTCCTCCTCTAAAATGGGACTAATAGGAGCACCTACTTATTGAGGTTGTTATGAGGATTAAATGAGTTGACATCTAAAGTGCTTAGAACAGTGGCTAGCACGTAGCATACATGAACAAGTGCTAGCTTTTATTATTAACCGCAGAGTCTCATTTTTTAAAAATCACACACAGAAAATTTTAAAGCTAGAAAGCAAATTTAAGGGGAAAAGTGAGATCTGGCTTTAGATGGGTGAATTTCAGCCACTCTGGGCAGCAGACAGACAGAACACTGAGAATGGAGGCTCAGAAAGGTCAAGGGAAGTGCCAGAGACATGCGTTCATATAGACGCAGATGTGTGCTCATGGAGAAAGCAACTTGACTCCATGGGAGCAGATGAGAATGTTGGAAGGTCCAAAATAGAACTATAAAAATACATATTGTGGTCAAGTCCTCAAGCTCTGGAGGGGAGTTCCCTGGCGGTCCAGTGGTTAGGACTCCATGATTTCACTGCCGAGGGTCCAGGTTCAATCCCTACTTGGGGAACTAAGACCTCAAGCTCTGGTTCCTTCTCTCTTCTAGTAGCTATGAACCCTTGGTTGGGTTACATAACATCTCCAAACCTTTGTTTTCCCATCTGTAAAATGGGTATAACTGTAGTACTTACTACATGGAGCAGTTGTAAAGATTAAAAAAGTAAATGGGGGCCCAAACAGAATCTACCACAAAATGAGTGTTCATTTAACTGTTAGACTTTATTATTAGGACCACATTTATGGAAACTATGCAACAGGGAAGCACCAGGAAAGGAAGACCCAAAGACACAAAGGAACTTGCCCAGCGAGCTAGTCCTTACGGAATTTCTCTGTCCCCACCTCTACTGCACCGCATCCGGGTGAAGAAGAATGATCGTATGAGAACTTGTTCAACCCCTTTAAGATCAATGGCAAAAACGCAAACTTTCCGTTTAAGTGCAGTTGACCTAAATCTGCTGAATGACAATGTCTTTAGGAACAGCCCCTGGTGCTCTTCAAGTGGCTGATTGGGCTGCCTGGAAAATCCCCTGCTTACATAAATCTCCTCCTTAGTGAGGCTCACAGAAAACCCCCAAGTTGCTCCTTTTCAGTTCCGGCTTAGGGGCTGCTCGTCATTTCAGAGACCGCATGGGCTCCACCTCCTGCTCTCACATTTAGCTCTGTATCACATCAATCAGGACCTTACACTACCAAGTTGCTCATCCACTAATCCACAGTGACTGAGGGTTATTTCTTTTTAAGCTTCTTAATTTGCTGCTTAGAAAATTACTTTGGATGGAGGCAATTAGCATTGCATACTTTTGAGGAGAAAATTGCAGCCTAGCCCGCTCTGACTGCATGAATCAGGGATTTCCTCAGCTCCCCATTCGATCCTTCTCTTTCCTTTTTTTTTCTTAACCCCTGTTCAAACAATGTGGCCCCTTCAAAGTTCTGAGATGCTATCCTGGTGCCATATTTAAAATTAAAGCTTGGGGTTTCCTGGGTGGCGCATTGGCTAAGAATCTGCTTGCCAATGCAGGAGACACGGGTCCCATCCCTGGTCTGGGAAGATCCCACGTGCCACGGAGCAGCTAAGCCCGTGCACCACAACTACTGAGCCTGCGCTCTAGAGCCCGTGAGCCACAACTACTGAGACCATGTGCCACAACTACTGAAGCCCACGCGCCTAAAGCCCATGTTCCACCACAAGAGAAGCCACTGCAATGAGAAGCCCGCGCACCACAACGAAGAGTAGCCCCTGCTCACCGCAACTAGAGAAACCCCGCACGCAGCAACGAAGATGCAATGCAGCCAATAAATAAATAAATAAATAAATAAATTTATTTTAGAAAAAAGAAAATTAAAGCTTGGATATAAGGAATATAGGTGACAATCTCCCCAAATAAGATCAGCTTCAGGAAGGTCTTCCCTGCCGTTATTAATTGGTAAACTCTGTGGATGGGTTGTTGGTGTGTGTATGTGTGTTGGAGTGGGTAGGGGTGAGGGTGTCTGGGAAGGGAGTGGAGACTGACCTAGAAAACTTTCTTTTAAAATGTTCTTAGTAATCACAGCCTCTCTAAAGTCCTCTTTGTCATTTCTGGAAAAGTCATAGTGGAAATCTCTACTGGGCCAGCTAAGTACAAGTCACTGATGGGGAAGCCAGACACAGTCCGTCTTAGTTGGAGGCCGCCAGGAAGGGACACTAGCCCCCATGGGGGTCAGTAGCTTTGCCTTCTCCACTGGCAGAAGGAACAGCGTTAGCCAAAGGCTGCTTCTGCCTCTCCTATGTGACCACTGCAGCCACAGACACACCCTGCACACTGACTAACTGATTGGCCAAAGGACTGTTTGTGTTCTGAATGCCTAGTGATGTGGACTAGAGTTGCAGCTAGTGTGTCCAGGGCCATTCTCTGCTGTTTTCTGCCCCAGATCCCAGGGTTCCCAGATCTCAGGTTGCACAGGAGACAATTCTCCACCTGAGACATGTTCTGTACCCCAGACACTCGGGGGACACTCTTGTGGCCCCTTTACCTTCACGCAACACAAGATATGGGTCTTACGGTATCAAAATCATCTTGACCTTCCTCAGGTGAAAGGCCCGGGACCTACTGGGCTTGTAGAGAAAGTAAGCAGGGTCCGGAAGGCACAATGGTAGCAAGTTTTATGACAGCTCTGGGTAGAGCCGGGCAGGTCTGTCCTCCGAGTGACACGGATGCATGATGTCAGGGAGGCAGGTTCCCTCTTACTGCCCACAACCTTCCCTTGTCCCTGCGGCTTGTTTCTGAGACTTCAGTTTTTTTGCATCTGGCTCCAGGGACTGTGAAAAATCATACCTCTTACAACATCTTTACCAGAATAGAAAGATAATCTGGGCTAAAAGTAGACTCCTGAGATTCAGTCCCTGGAGGTTTCCTCTCTTAAGAACTTAGTATTTATCAAAGGAGAGAGAATAAATGTGTCATCTATCTCCACATATGTGGGAATGCTATTGAACTGTAATCAATAAGAAGTACAGCCTTAGCGAGTAGAACAAAACTTTTCTCCCCTGATGGATTATTGTGTTTCTGGAAATCGGTGGGACCATTATACTAACAGGGCTGTCTGGATTCTATAACCTTTGGAGTGGTTTACTCATTGGATTCTTTCAGTCCTACAATTAAGTCTTCCCGGTAGACCCACACCCCCTCATCAACTTTCTCCCTCAGAAATCCAGTGCTGTTTTGTCTGAAATACAGCAGATTTGCTTTCATTTTCATTTGAGTTTGAAGTGGGAGGTTACATGGGTGAGGTCTGGACTCTAATAGTAAGTATAAGTTATAATTATATTTCTTCCCATTATGCCTTTGATTATGTTTTGATTTGATGGATTGCATACCTCCCCGCTGCACACACCAGGATCCTTTTGACACATACTTTCATTAACCTTCCCAGACATACCTTTTGAAAAGTCTCCCAGTGTTCCATGACAGCCTCTCTTGCGAAAATCTTAACTCAAAGCCACAAAATTACTAGTAAGAAATACTCTCTAGAATCCTTGTGATATTTCTCTTCTAACACAGTCTGTGGAGGGCCACTAGTGTTACCATTTGGACTGAGTTCATCATTTGCTTTATTCCAATACTAGAAGGGACTGATGATAGCCTCCCTCGGCTGAATGAATGAACACTGAATCACTAATTTATGGGAGCTTGTATCGTGACGACCTCAGGGTCCTGGTATCTGAGCCCAGGCTCCACTTCCTTGGTCCATGACCACAGAGAAACTCACTTGCTGTCTCAGTTTTCAAGACTGTGAGATGATAAGCAGAGAATTCCATTTGTGCCCCCCCAAAATGGCCAGTCAATATTCAGAACTGATAGGCTGGGATATCTCTTATTAAGAAACATTCAATAATGTTAATGATGATTATTGTTATTCCTAGCATGTATGTGCCTTGAGTTGATAGGCACAGGAGATTTTGTTGTCGGGGCTGCAAGTGGGGGAAGAAAGTTGAGAGGGTGTACATGTATCTGAGTTTTTCAAAGCCCCCATTCCTGAGAGAGGACGAGAGACAGGTCACATGGAGGAGGAGAGCCTGTTATCTGTTCTCCACTCTTCCTCTTAGGCTGGTGTTAACTCAGCTCCCTGGGGAGTGGGTTAGAGCAGCGATTGAAGGAGCTGGATTTCTGAGAGCCTTTGTGACACGCTGGGCAGCAACCATGCTGTGTTAGGCCAGGAGTCCTCGAGTTGAAAGTTCGTCTCCCCATGGAAACGTGGAACCTGGCCCCCTCTGACACCTGGAAAACTGACAGCAACATTGGAAATAGGAAGATGGCACTCCAAAAGACCATGGGCATTTTCACGTGGCCCCAGCAGGGCAAATGGTAAGACGGTGGGCTGACAGTACAGCCGAGGCAGAGGGGGTGTGTCCATGGCACATACTGAGGGATGGAATCAGCTCACGTGCTCTTCCCAAGACATGGGTGATTCTCTTTAGGAGCCCCAAGAAATACCTAGAAAGAAGACACTTTCAGGGGACTGAGCTAGTTGGGGAAACTGGAGACTCTTCCTAAGCAAGTAGGGAGAATAAAACCTCGGGTTATTGGCATTGTGATTTCATTTGTAGCTGCAGAAAATAATAAATCAAAGTTGTTTAAAATATTTTTTAAATTAACAGAAAACAATTCATCATAAATGTGTGGGTTTCTTTCTGAGCTCTGTTCTGTTCCATTTTTCTATATGTCTATATTTATTCCAGTACCTCCCTGTTTAGTTTACTATAGCTTTATAGTAAGTCTTAATATATAATTTATAGTTAGTTCACTAAAATAAGACCTCAAAAATTGGTTTTTTTCCCACAATTGCTTGGGCTATTTTAGGTCCCTTGCATCTCCATAAAAATTTTTTTAATCAGCTAGTCATTTTGGTTAAAAAGCCTGTCGGGCTGTGGATTGATTTTGACAAAAGTACAAAGTAATTCAGTGAAGAAAGAATAGTCTTTTTAACAAATGTTTCTGGAACGATAGGCCAGTTATATAAAACAAAAAACAAAACAAAAAAGAACACCTCGAACCTTATCTTACCGTATAAAAAATTAACTTGAAATGGATCCTATAAGAGCTAAAACAACAACACTTCTAGAAGAAAACATAGTAGGAAATTTTTGTGACCTTGGGTTAGGGAAACATTTCCTAAACAAAACATAAAGAGCAGAAACCATAAAAAAGCTGATAAATTGAACTGCATCAAGATTTAAAACTTTTGCTCTTAACTAAGACACTCTTAAGGAAATGAATAAGCAAGACACAGACTGGCAGAAAATATTTGCAAACATATGTCTGACAAAAGTTAGACTCAATAATAAGAAGAAAACAACCACAAAAAATAAATGGGCAATAGAGTAAATAATAAGTTGGACACTTTCCCAAGAAGATCTAGGAACAGCAAATATATGCATGCAAAGATGCTCAATATCATTAATCATTAGGGAAATGAAAATTAAAACTAACAATAAGCTGCCAATACACATTCGCCAGGATGGCTGAAATTAAAGACTAACAGTACCAAGTGTTATCAAAGATTTGGAGCAATTGGAATTCTCCTACGTTGCTCTTGGGAATGCAAAATGATAGAGTCACTTTGGAAAACAGTTTGGCAGGCTCTTATGCACATACATGTGACCCAGCCTTCCCATTCATAGGTATTTCCCCTAGGGAATTAAAAATATATATCCACACAAAGCCTTGTAACAATCACTTTCCAATGTTAGAAGGATATCTTACCGATATTTGTTTTGTTGTTTTTTAAAAGCTAACATTTTTCTTTAAATAGTTTTACTTTTAATATTTTAAGCGACTCAATTTTTTGGTTCCTTCTCCCCTTCACGTCTTTCTTAAAATTTAGAATACATAAAATGGTACTCTTTCATCAGTATTATTACAGACTGTTAAAGGGTATTATAATTCTCAATGGATTAGAAGAGGGACTCGAGACTCCAAATTAATACACATTATTGCTAGGTAGCACATACTGCCACCAGGACCCTAAGAAGGTTCTAGGTTTTTAGAGTTTGTGTGTGTTATCATCTCTGGAACCCCTCAAAATCTTAACGGGATAATTACGATTCTCACTTCCTTTGATTTTTTCTTTCAGATTACTTTTACATGTGAACTGTCTTTACATATCTAAGTGTTTAACCACACGAATGGAGCCTTCATTTATATTTTCTTGAGCTTAGATTCTCTGTAGCCACAGATCTTGACCCCTGACATCTTTGTGTGCAGAGAACAATGGTCAAATCAGCAGTCATTACTCTTTGGTTTAAGAGGAGGTCAGACAGGACAATGAGCTAAAAGTCAAGGTAACAAAAGAATTGAAGGCTGTAGTGGGTCCTCTTCACAAGTCACTGAACTTGATTCTGGCTTATTGGGATGTGAGGAATCTGGGACTATTTCTGGAATGTCAGCAATTTTGCCCTAAAGCAACTTTGATCTTGTTGCCCCTCCCCCTGCCTGGTCATTAACTGGAAACTTGGGGACCAACTCCATGGCTGCCTCTTATCAGAGAGCCACTACTTATTGCTTAAATAAATCTCCTCCCATTGTTCTCTTTTCCTGGAAGAAAGAACACCAATCCTCCCAGCTCCCCTGAGAGGAGCTCCCACTGCTTATTTTAAGACTATTTACTCCAGCCAATGCCCTGACTTGGAGGCATGCCTTTGAAACCGGTAAACAAAGGCCAGAGGAGGAAGATGAGAGTCTCGGGCCACAATTTCCTAAAGTAATAATTCCATCCTGTCTTCCCCTATCCACGCTCAGATCCCAACAGACTCGGGGCAGGATTTCCTGTGACTTTAGAAAATTCCTTAAAAGGGGGGAGGAGGAACTTATATGTAATTTCTATCATATTTTGTCACAAAAAAGTAACTGTTTTTCCCACCCTTTCTTTCCTTTAAGCTTTTAACTGTTAAAAGTGGCAATTAATAAGAATTCCCCACAGCAAGGACGTTTTATACCTTATTTTTCTGGAAACAACTAGTTTATGAATGGTTAGGCCTACTTACCTCCTAGAGAAGCCGCGGGGGTTCTTTGGATGAAGAAGCCCTCCAAAATTCTCATGGTCCTGAAACAGGAGGGAAGGAGGCAGGGCAACCTTTGAAAGAATGACACAGCCCGAGGACATGACATAAACTGATTAGAACCAAATGGGTCCAAGATGGCGGACAAGTCGACTTCCACTAGACCTTGAGCCTCAGTATACGCTCACCGTAACACATCAGCAAGCTAAGTGACACACCCACAGGCTCCATGACAGTTCCAAGACCGACCATAAGGATCAAAAAGTGGGCCGTGGCCCAATTCCTGGAAATCCCCACCCCTTCCTGAAATAGCTGGAATACTCCTCCCACTCATTAGCCTATGAAATTACCCGCCACTATAAAAACTGACAACTCCATACCCTGGTGCCTTTCTCACCTTCTGAGATGGCCCACACTCTGTCTGTGGAGTGTGGTTCCCTCTAAATAAATCCACTTCTTACCTATCACTTTGTCTCTTGCTGAATTCTTTCTGCCATGAGACATCAAGAACCTGAGCTTCACTAAGTCCTGAAACCAGGTGTGTGATCTCAGTTGGAAGACTGTGGGTTTTGGCCGGGTTCGAGTCCTGGCCACGTGGATTCGAGTCCCAATCTGAGTTTTGGCTCAGTTTGAGTCCCGGCTGCATGGGTTCAAGTCCCAGTCTGGGTTTTGGCCGGGTTCAAGTCCCGGCCACATGGGTTCAAGTCCCAATCTGAGGTGCACGTTTTCAGTCCCTCATAAGCAAAGATCAGAGCAAGAATCCCACTGTCGCCTTTTAAATTCTGTTTCTCAAACTACAGCCTGGGCAGAGCCATCTTTCATTCAAAACTCTCTCCCCATATGTCTGAGGTTTGGGGTCTGTCAGCTACAGGCTTTAGAGACTTGCATGGATTTTATTGTGTTTTCAAAAATTAAGAGGCCAAATTCCCTCAGAGCAATTACTAAGACTTGTTTAAGAGTCTCTCACTTTAGGAAAAGAAATGGTCAGCACACTTGTTCAAACAAGACGTGCGCCAGTTTTCTTTATTTTATAATCTTATAAAAATGTTTTACTTACACCATGGGATCCTGAACATGTTTATGAACATTTTCCAAATGCTTTGAAGTCCAGAGTTGGAAGCCCAGTAATTGTCAGTTGCTGAGTTTGGGGGAGCCATTGGAGGGCACGATAGCACCACCCTGGCTTTCCTCTTTTCTTCCCACTCACCAGGACCTTGTCTCAAGAAGATTCTCCATGACCTTGGCCTGCTTGCTCAAGGTAAGCAATCAGGGCAATGTTTTACAGTGAGCTGCTTGCGTGGCCATCAGCCTGATGGTTTCCTGAACGCTTTCCTACTCACTATCCCATTTCCCTCAGTAACAGAAGAGGGTGGGCCAACGGCACAAAGTTTGAGAGGCTGGGATGTTCAATTAAGTCCAGTTTTCTAGTTAATAGAGATTTCTCTCCTACCCTGTCTAATCAATCAATCAAAATGTATTGAGGGCTTCCTAACTGTTCAAAGTTAGTACTCAGTAAAGCATCTTTAAAAGTTTTTAAATTTACCTGGGCAAGATTTACCTATCTTTTGTGATACAAAAAGTCTATCAGAATTCTGCAGTATTTCAGGCTCATTTTGTGGAAGCTCCCTTATCTCTGTTCTTAGCGTCGACTGTGGAGATACTCAACGCTAGAGTATCTTAGCCGTGAACTCATGTACACATTTGTGGAGCTCAGCGTGGCATTCAGCACTGCCACAGGCCCAGGACAAGTGATAATGCGTGCTTACAAAACAGATGCATGTGGCAGTAATTATTCACTTTACGAAGCATTCACCTTTAGAATTCCTTTGCATGGCATTTAAAGACTAAAGTCATTTACATAATTTCAAATTACACCTATAGTTGTATGAACATTGTTATGGTGCATATAGAGTCCCCTTACCCTCTCTCCAATATAACCACACACACACACACACACACACACACACATCCCTATGCACATATACTCAAACTTCCCTCCCAAGCAGCAGAGTCATAACAGTAAAGTGAAGAAGGATCTCATTGCTCTCCTATTCTGCCTTCGGCCTAAAATCAAAATACACTGCATGAGGTCTTTTCGATCATCTTGTCCAATCAGTTTGTATAGATGAGAAACTGGGGCCCAGAAAACTTATCTGGCCAGAATCACAGAGCTCATTAGCAGCAGAGAGACTACAACCCAAGCTGTGAGCCTCACATCATAGCCTCTACTCTTTCCACTAACTTCTGTTCCCACACCTGGGAAGATAAGTGCTTCTTTATTCAGAGACCTGCAGAGAAGACAACTCTACAACCTGCCTGAGAAACTCAGTTTCCAGATTCAATAATGCACACTCTCCCGGATACCTCCCTCTGAATTACTCTAATCAGAATGGTCCATATTATAGAAAAAATGGTCATGTCCAGATGGAGATGAGTCAAGATGTGTCACCATTTAATGCAACCTACTGCTTCTTCTACCAAAAATGGTTAACCTAACCCTCAAGGATAACCTAACCCTCTAGGTTGTTTTTTGTTGTTTTTTTCTTTTTTCCAACAAGGCTGAATATTCTAAATTCCTTCAGCTTTGTCTCCAAGCCCTATGTTTCATTCTTTAATTATCTTTATAGATTCCTCAGAACCCACCCTACATTCTTAGCGTCCCTCTTGAATGGTGCCTCAGACTGAAATATAGGCTTGTACACAGGCCCTGCTTAGGGATGACCTTTGAAGAAAGGTAGCACAGACCTACTGACAATTTCAGCTCTTTCATTTTACAAAATTTTTGTACTGTGCTTTGATGAGAAGAAAATTTCCACACGATTAAATCATTTCTTCGAGGCATGTGTGCTGAAGTGGCCCTTTCCTAGGGGCTGTGAGTAGAACCATACAATTTTCATCATTACAACTATTGTTGCAACAAACTTTATTTTTAAACTACTTACTATGCTGCTCAGAGGCCTGTTTCATCTTTTCTTTGAGGTGGAAATATTTGTCACAATCTTGCTCTGCAGCCCAATAAATCAAAATGTTGAGCCTCTAGTAATAAAAATAGTTGCTTTGAAGTATAACCTTAAATGTCTAATTTCCTACCAGCAATAATGAGGATTTCTCCAGCCATCTGGGGGGGGACTGGTTTTCTTTTTCTTTTTCTTTTTTTATATCCATTTGTTTTTCTAACATGTGAGCTGTCTAATGACAGAATTTGGTATTCCAGAAGTCTGGGTGAGAGGTACACATCTCAGAGTTCCATACCACCCAAGTGGCCGTTACATCACTGATCAGCGTGAGCCTGTCCAGACGGTCTCCACCAAGGCCTCCCCACCCTTGTATTTAATGTTGCTAACCCTTTAGTCATCAACACAAAATAACAGAAATTCTTTCATGCAGCCATTATTCCGCGACATCCAAAGAAGGGGGAAAGAATCTACAACCGCACAGAAGTTAAAACCCATGTGGTTTTAATAAGAAGAAAGGAAAGAGATGGCTTAATTCAGTAATAAGACTAGACTCCCTGGTGGTTAATAAGGTAATTTGCCACATGATTAAAGGTAGATGCAAGTGGAATTTCTGTGGTAACATTCTCGCTCGGATGGATACTTTGGGGAAACTGAGATTGTTAGTCTCTTGAAAACCACGATTCTTTTGAAACAAGAGGAGAGCAACAACAAAGAGTGGCTTTTGAAATTCTCTCATCATTATCTCAACCTTTTCAAAAAGGCTGAGGAAACAGAGGACCGCCCGGGAGAACACAATCCAGCAGCGGGACGGGCAGGTTTCCGAGCGCACACCTCGCTGTGTGCACAGCACCGAGGGGGACCGCAGAGGCCCCCGGGGAGGCTCTCCAGACACCAGAGCCCAGGTCGTGCTCTGGCTGCTCTCTGGAGTGGAGGATGCTGAAGGTTTGACAAACGGATGCCTCCAGGGCACCAGCTCAGTTAAAGGATGCTTCCGTCTCACCATCTACCTTCCTGACCGTCTCTCTTCCTCCGCCTCGCATTGTCCTGTCTCCATTGCTTTTTGAAGTCTTTGCCCTCCCTGGGGAATTCTCTTTCTTAGCTTTGCTGTATATTCAGGGGACGGGGCCCAGGCAGAACGCCAGAAGACCCTGCTGCCGGCTAAATGGTGAGAGCTACCCAGCTGCAGGCGATAATGGTGACTCTTGTTCCAAAGCGCTCTGCCAGAGGCCGGTGTGCTGAGAGACTGAACTGTCCTATCTGGATTCCGGGCTCCTGCATCTGGAATCCAGCACCTGCCTGCTGCCATCTGGGTGACCCTGAGAAAAGTCGCTGCTTCTTATCTGTTAAATGGAGGCACATGATTCAAAAGGCTCTGTAAACTCCAAGGATGCAGCATACACATGTCACATGACTGTCATTGTTGTCTCTCCTAACGGCCTCCAAGTGTCCCTGCCAGCCCTACCAGTCTGCAATTCTTCAGCCATTCACTCACTATTTCAACAAATATTTATTTTAAAAATTTTTATTGACGTACAGTTGATTTACAATGTGTTCGTTTTGGGGGGTACAGCACAGTGATTCAAATATATATATGTATGTTCTTTTTCAGATTCTTTTCCATTACAGGTTATTATAAGTTGCTGAATATAGTTCCCTGTGCTATACAGTAGGTCCTTGTTGTGTATTTTATATATAGTAGTGTGTATCTGTTAATCCCAAACTCCTAATTTATCCTTCCCACTCCCCTTCCGCTTTGGTAACCATAGGATTATTTTCTATGTCTGTGAGTCCATTTCTGTTTTGTAAATAAGTTCATTTGTATCCTTTTTTTAGATTCCACATATAAGTGATATCATATGGTATTTGTCTTTCTCTTTCTGATTTACTTCACTTATCTAATTTCTAGTTCGTTCCATGTTGCTGCAAATGGCATTATTTCATTCTTTTTTTATGGCTGAGTAATATTCCATTGTGTGTGTGTACATATCTATCTATATCTATATCTATCTATATATAGATATAGATATATATAGATAGATCTCACATCTTCTTTATCTATTCATCTGTCAATGGACATCTAGGTTGCTTCCACGTCTCGGCTATTGTGAATAGTGCTGCTGTGAACAATAGTGCTGCTATGAACATTGTGAATAGCGCTGTTATGAACATTGCGTGTATCTTTTCAAATTATAGTTTTCTCCAGATGTATGCCCAGTAGTGGCATTGCAGGATCACATGGTAACTCTAGTTTCAGTTTCTTAAAGAACCTCCATACTGTTCTCCATAGTGACTGCACCAAATTATATTCCCACAACAGTGTAAGAGGTCAACAAATATTTATTGAGTTGAGGCTACCACAGTGAATAGGAATGCTAAGTTCTTGCCCTCGTGGAACTTAATTTTTATCAGAATGGCAGACAATAACCAAGAAAGCAACTAGGATCATTAGAAAGTATCATAAATGCTCTGGAGAAAATTAACAGGCTGATGTAATGGGCAGTCAATGACATGGGAGCTGCTTGAGACGGGGGTCAAAGAAGGTCAAAGGGGCATTGCAACTATAACACAAGAATAA
The DNA here is from genome assembly GCF_965194825.1 of Balaenoptera physalus. Taxonomy (NCBI): domain Eukaryota; kingdom Metazoa; phylum Chordata; class Mammalia; order Artiodactyla; family Balaenopteridae; genus Balaenoptera; species Balaenoptera physalus. The sequence continues at coordinate 119,323,781 of NC_138890.1, read as the reverse complement.
GCAAGAATGAGCTGCACAAAGAGCAGCAAGAGGCCTGTTCCAAGGAGTGGAGTGAAGCTTCTGGTGGGAAACAGCTTGGCTGGGGAAGCAACAAAAAGGCAGCCAATGTCCCTAAGACCAAGTGAATCACTGAGACGAGGTCAGAGAAATAGGCAGGGGTCAGGTCACGCAGGATCCTGCAGGCCCTGGTAACGAGTGCGAATTTTATTCCAAATGCAAGGGGAGCTATCAGAGGTGCTGAGCAAGGGTGTGACGTGATCTGCCATACATCGTTAGAACATCACTCGGACTGATGTATGGAGAACACATTCTAAGGGTGCAAGACAGAGGAAGGAGACCAAGAAGAGAATATTGACGTAATCCACATGGGATGTGAGGGTGACCTGGACAAGGAAAATGGCAATAGATAAAGAAAAGTGTGGGAAGTTTTCAAGGAGAGTTTGGAGGTAGAGCTGAGAGAACTTACAGAAGTTCTGGGTGTCCATAGTATGTACATTATCAGGATAGACCAGACCGTGCACACAAAAGGTCAAGGCCAGAAGGAGGAGAAGGAAATTCCGAATAGGGAAACATTCTATTTTGCGACCTGTTCTTCCCTAGGAAAACTGGGTTTGGGACCTCTCAATTGGCTTCCTCAATGCAGCGTCTTTTGATGCACAGGGAGAGGAGACATGGCTAGATAAACCATGTCCTGACCACATATGGCCGGGTAAATGAAAGTCAATATATTGATTCCCTTGAAAGGCACAGGAAACCAGCATGTGTTTCAGACACAAAATCATCTTGTTGCAGGCTGACCCGCAGACGCCTCAGTTCAATCAGTGGCGTCTCTATTCAGCCAGAACATAACTCAGACATCTTATAACCTCTTGGGGTTTTCCTACACATCCTGAAGTCAAACTACACCGGAAAAGCCCAAGTATTGAAAATCATAGCCCTCTGCGCTCTCTCTCTCTCTCTCTCTCAACTTTTTATTTTGAAATAATTACAGATTTATAGGAAATTGCAGTGATATGACAGAGTTCCCATGTACCCTTCACCTAATTCCCCCAATGGTTATATCTTGCTTAACTATAACACAATATTAAAACCAGGAAACTGACATTGGAACAATGGTTGTATATAGCTCTATTCCATTTTATCACATGCATAGATTTCTGTAACCACCATCACAATCAAGATATAGATCACCACGAGGATCTACTGGAGCCAACATTTTATCAGTTTGAGTGAAGTGTAGAAATCTTATATCCCTTTAAGTCCCTTTGTCGTCTTTACCCCCAGCCACTATTTATAATGCAATCTTCTCAACTATTTCCTCTACAAGCATTGAAATCCACATCAGACAATGTTATGCTTTTTGCTTGGACCAACAAATACAATTTAGAAAACTTAAGAAGAAAAGGAAAGTCTATTGCATTTACTCATATTTTTTACTCTCTCTATTGTTCTTTTTCCCTCCAGATGTTCCAAGATTCCTTCTTTTATCATTTCCTTTCTGTCTCAAGAACTTCTGATAGCCATTCTTTTAGGGTAGGTCTGCTGGTGATAATTTCTCTTAGTTTTCCTTTATCTAAGAATGTCTTGATTGCCCTTCCTGAAGGTTAGCTTCACAGGATATAGAACTCAGACAGTTATTTTCTTTCAGCTCTTGAAAAATGTGCTACTTTATTCTGACCTCCATGGTTTCTGATGAGGGCTCCACTGTCTTTGAAACTGTTTCTCCTCTTTGGAAAAGCGGCATTTCTCTCCCACTACTTTCAAGATTCTTTGTTTTTGTCTTTAGTTTTCTGATGTTTGATTATAATGTGTCTTGGTGTGGATTTCTCTTGATCTATCCTATTTGAAATTCTCTCAGCTTCTTGAATCTGTATATTTCCCATTTTTGCCAAATTTGGGAAGTTTTCAGCCATAATTTCTTTGAGTACTTTTTCAGCCCCCTCCCCCTTCTCCTCTCTGAGATTCTGATGACATGAATGTCAGATCCTTTGTTAAAATCCCACAGGTCCCTGAAAGTTTCTGTTCATTTTTTCTTTTTTAGTCTCTCTTTTCTCTGCTGCTCAGATCGGGTAATTTCTATTGTTTTTCCTTTAAGTTCATGGAGCCCTTTCTTTGTCCTCTCCATTCTGCTGTTGAGCCCCATTAAGCTTTTAAGTTTGTTATTGTATTTTTGGATTCTAAAATTTTCACTTGGTTCTTCTTTGTATCTTCTTTTTTTCTGATATTTTCTATTTTTTCACTATTTCAAGTATGTTCATAATTGTTTGTCACAGCACTGTTATGATGGCTGCTTTAAAATCCTTGTCAGAGAATTCCAACAGCTATGACATCTCAGTGTTGGTGTCTGATGATTCCTTCTATTCTCCTTTGGAAACTTTTTACTCATTACCTCACTGTCAGAATGACTTGGGAATCCCTTGCAAGTTTCCTGTGAGCCCCAGGAGATTTTGATCTATGTTGCTTTTTGTTGCATAACACAGGCATTGGACAGATTTTGGGGTCTGACAGGCTCAGGTTCAAACTTGATTCTACCACTCACAAGCTATGTGACTTTGGACAAGTTATTTAACTTTTGAGCCTCAGTTGCCTCATCTGTAATTGGATATGGGTACATTTCTTATAACATTTGTTGGAGAGGAGACGGGGAGGAAGGGACCGGCTAAATAAGACGGTGGTTCTGTAATTGGTGCAAATTGTTCCACAGTATTTCAGGAGTGAGAACACTGAAACAAAAATTTATTATGAAGAAGAACATACACAAGAACATATAAAACATATGAACATTTCACAGTCAAAAAATAGAATAGCCATGGTCAAGAAATAGATCACTAGTACCTTAGATATGGAGTGGCCCGATTTACCAAATAAAAATACAAGAATTGAATTTCAGATAAAGAAATGAATGATTTTTTTAAACTATAAGTCTGTCCCATGCAATATTTGGGAAATACTTTCACTAAAATATTTTTTATTGTTTATCTGAAATTGAAATGTAACTGGGTGTCCTGTATTCTGTCTTGCAATCCTACTTAGAAGCCTACTCCCCATCACATTACCCTTCCTCCCCACATATGAATTTCCTCATAATCATCCCTTTGTTTTTCTCTATAATTTTACCACATATGTACTGATTCCAAAATGTAGAGTTTAGTTTTGCCTGTTTTGGACCATCATGGTGATTGTTTTACTTTTTTCTAAATCATGTCAAATCTGGGTCCCACACTCCACTCACCAATGTCATGACCAGTCTAATATCTGTCATGTTTTTATGGCTCCTGACCCCTTGACCTGGTAATCCATGAACCCGGTCAAGGAAATCTGGTGGGGGAGAGGTCTCAGGTTACCAGTCTGCTGAGATGACCTCTGAAGATGCATCTTGCCACATTCACACAGCCTTGTCAAAGGCAGATGGCCCTGCTGGTGGCCGCACCACCTTCGTGTCTAGCTGGCCTTGGGGATTCATTGCTTTTGAATTCCAGCACCCACATGCAGCCCTGAGCCATCTCCTTCCAAGCTCCAGCACCTTCTAGAGTGCTGGGTGCATGTGGGCTCAGGTTTTACCACCATCAGAATGCACCAACCACCCCTCTTTCCTTATCCTGACTTCTGGAGAACTCCACTCTCCTCTGCCTTAAGCCTTTGTTTCCCAACCCTTAAAAAGAAACAAGCAAATCTTCCTACTCTTTGGTTTCATGAGGAGGTTTAGTGGCTCTAGGGGAGAAGTGCTGGATGATTTATGAAGCCAACAGCCCATCAAAGAGCTGGTTTATCTTTCCTCAGGGAAAGAAGGATCAGCCTTCAGAAGAGCAATAGTGGCCTCCCCTCCCCCAGGAATGAAGAGCTTACTTCTTCCAAGCAGCAGAAATAAATAATGTAGTCATATTTGCATATCCCGCTACATTAGATTCTCAAAAGTTTACATATAAAGCACCCATATCAATGCCTGGAAAATAATGAGAGTCACTAAAAATATAACTAGTAATATTTTTTATGTGATCTTTTCCTGTGCATCAGAATTTTCTCCCCAAGTTGCAGAAGGCCAGAGTTTAGCCTTCAAGCCCTGTCCACAGCAAAATACACTGTGTCCCCCTGACCACAAACCTACTTTCTTTTTCACCAGGTGCAAACTAGTGAAAATACATCCTGGAAAGGAAAAATCAGTGGTGATAGGGCAGCATGCAACCTGATAGGCAAGGACATGGGGAAGGAAGGAAAGGCTGGCTTGCCCTCCTCGCCTTGATGGGCAGGGAGTTATAGGCTGTCTGTGTGCCAGTAAGGGTCTCTGGTCTCTTTCCCACCATCCAGCAGGTCCCTCCTCCCCAGCTGCCTCTCTGAGTCTCTGCCCAGCTGAGCCCCATGAAACAGCTACAGAGACAGAGTAGGGAAGAAAGCCGCCTGGCCAGACCCCAGGGACAGCTGGCCCAGCCAGTACTTGTTGCCACCATAACAAACTACTGTCTGTCAAAACCAAAGACACAAACAAGGGCAAAGAAGTCAACCAATACCCTGGCTTGTATTTGACGAGGGTCAAGGCCATTAGGAAATAAGTCAGAGAGCTGGGCTTATAGTCCTAGCTCAAAACAGAAGGCCTGACATTCCATATCTGCAACATGCGAAATTTCCCTAAAACTGGAAGATCTGATCCTGCCCTAGAGTCTCTCTCTCTCTCTCACTTTTGTTTTGCAAAATTTGAAAGTGGGGTCACTGGGACTTTGAGCTCAGAGAGTTGCTTGCGTTGTCGCCATGTCACCAGACATTGAGGGACCTACCTGCAGAGTTCCATCTAAGCCAGCGCCCTCCAGGTTTCCACATCACATGTGTACTAAGAGAAGCAAGGGACTCGAGGGCTCTCTCATCAGCCTACTGATTGCTCGGAATCACAGCACCCCAGTCTGTAGGTCAAAAAGGCTCTTGGCCTCAGCCACCCCCATGACTTAGGCACCACCGGGCTTGCGGGACCAAGAAGCGTCACGTACGAAGATCTCCAGCAGAACGTTTCAGTCTGTGTAAAAAGAAGGTTCTCCCATTTATGTCGAATTGGCCTTATAGACTATTCGATTTACTTGTTAGTCATACCTACCCTAATTTCAGCGACCTACTCCAGATCTCAGACATATATATCCTTTTTGGGGTTTTTTTGTTGTTGTTGCCTGAAACTGGGGTTATCATTCTCCATATAGAAACTCCAACAACTTGTCTCAAGGATGCCACTGTCATGCTGGGAGATGAGGACTCAATAGAAAACAGTGTGGCTGGGTCCTAGTGGCATTAATGAGAGATGCTGCTCTTGCCTGACAGAGGGTAGGTGGCCTTCTGTTAAGAAAAGTTCAGAAATTCTCTCTGTCAAATTGGCCAAAGGGGAAGAAGCACTTTGGGCTGGCATAGCCTCCCTTTTGTAGAGAGGAAAGTCCCTTTCAGAGGCTGGAGACTTCCCCTGGAATGAGCCTGAGGCAGACACTCTCCACTGCCCACCGCCCCGGTGGGCCAAGGGGAGGAGCTGGAAGAATTGGACGAGCTGGACGAGCTCCGAGGAAGGACTCTGCTTGGCCCTGCGAGGCCACCTCAGCTCTTCCACTTGTGTAGCATGAACAGTTCACCATGTCCGCCACATCCAGTATCTTCCCAGCCCCTAGGGTGGGCGACAGCATCGCACTGTACATAGGAGGGAGGAGAAGTTGAATGAGGTTGTGTAACTGTGGATGGCACAGCTGGGAAGGGCAGGGGTCCCTCTGGAACACGGGTCTTCTGATTCCACATCCCCTGCTTCTTCTTGTCTCCCTCCTGATTACAAGTGTATTACTTGCTCACAGAGAAACTTTGGAAAGTACGGGAGACTGTGAAGAAGGTAGGCATGATTTCCATCTTGCTGCATTTTTCTACTTATAGTTACCTACCATCCCTGCAGAAAATTTGCAGAGTACGAAAATGTAGAAAAGTAAAATCTGAAATCACACAGAGATAAACTGAGTCCATTTCCTTCTGATCTTTTTTCCTAAGTGTATTTTTAAAAACAACGTTATTGACTGTATACTATGCCCTTGATTATATACTTTGCTTCTAGTGAAGATCCTACCAGCTACACACGCCACTGAGTCTTCCCAAGGCCTTTCCAGCCTATGGCTACGAAGTGGTCCTGTTGACAGTTCTAACCCAAAGAGGGCTTGCATGTAACACAAGATCCCCCCTTTCTCCAAACCTGCATTAGTTTTGAGACCTCCCAGTATTTCTCATGTTTGTTCTCAAACAATCGTGGCATACTTTTCTCTCTCAGTCCTTTTCATTGGTTTCCACCACCTGAAAAAAAAAAAAATCGCTTGAAGATTATGCTCTAACTGCCACTCCTCCTTCCTTGAGAATCCCAGGGCCCTCTTGGTTCCATTTTATACCCTGTGTTCCAACTCAGGGTAGTGCTCTAGGTAGATGTGGGGAGATGCTGCTTGTTCCTGCTCTCCGAGATGTGCTTGGATGTGCTGGGTCTTCCAGAGCGGCACTCCCCAAACTTCAGTGTGCACACAAATCACCCGGATCTTGCTAAGATGCAGATCTCCACTCACGAGGTCTTGGGCGGGTCTTGTGTCTAAATGCTCCCAGGTGATGCTGATGTTCCCAGCACCTGGCTTTGAGCAGTGAGGGCCTAGAGTCCCTCTGTGAAAATAAACTCTCTGCTTAGGCCTTAGAGCTCTGCCCAGGGACCAGGGGGTGCCACCCTGTCTTCCTTATCCAGCTCGCCTCCTTTCCCTCATTCAATAAACTCAAACAGATAGATGCCTGCAGACTACCCACTCCTTCAACTCACCCATAAGCCAAGACATTTCTATACAGCTCCTCTGCTCCCCCCCACTTCCAGATACTCTGTTCATTCTCTCTCTATTCTATCGTCAGCTCTTCCTAACCCTCAGATTCCCAGAAACATCATAGGCAGAGAAGTTTCGTTATCTCTTTGTCCAGCTCCCATTCATCACTAGAGATCCTCACTCATCTTCATAACCATAGCTACCCCCAGAAGTTGTGACCCTAACCCAAGGCAGTTTTCTCTCTTAAAAAATTATTTGCCAGCTTTTGGACTAATTATTTTCTCAGCTAGAAAAACACTACTGCAATCAATATTTTTACACATAAAGCTTTGTCTGCATTTCTGAATATTTCCTCGTTAGGATAGATGCCTAGGGTTGCAACTACTACATCCGAAGGTGTGAAAACTTTGGGCCCCCTGGTACATATCAGCTCCCCCTCTTCTCCCCTGGGGCCACACTGCCTATCATGAGGTCCTTGTGGCTTAATTTGAGGAGCTCTGAAAAATAGAAAGACACTCCCTGTTCCCAGAGAGTTCCAAAACCAGCTCTTTCATGATGACTGAAATCTACCGCACCCTGCTTTGGTTATATGCACAGAATTTGCGGGGAAACTACCAACGTTCCCATTTATCCAGCTAGAAAGTGGACCACACTGTTGGGAGGTGTGCTTTGACTCAGAGCTTCCCTCCTTCTCTGAGCCCAGGGCGCCATTAAGTTTGGGTTTTACTGTTGATGAGGAGTATGCATATAAAGACGAGAAATGGTGTGAAAAGGAGGGACACCTGAAACGTGCATCTTGTTCCCCAGCCCCCAAGTCTCCCCACCCCACCTTGCATGAAGCAAATGGCTGCTGTGGGTGTCATGCTGTGGTGGGAGAGAGGAAGGAAGAGTGGACACAGGCAGAGGGAAAGAAAGCCGCCTCCGCCACTCCCACTAACCCATCCACACAATCCTGCCTTTTCCGGTCTGGAGATGGTAGAAGATTCTCCAGCTGTCTTCACCTGTGAACTCTCACTCTCCTCTCCCCGACTCTGAGGGTTCCTACATGCTGAGGGCCTGTGTCAAGGAGGTGACCCAGGCTCTTTGGGAACTTCCCACCCAGAACCAAGTCTTCCCGTGTCGCTTCACAGAAAGCCCAAGGTCTCTGTGAGGGGCAGCCCTGTCCAATCATGATGAACACTCGGGGTTCATCAAAAGCAAACTGTGCAAAGGGGAGCACACAAAAGAACAATTAATAAACTTGAGGGAATCAAAGTGGCATCGGGAGCTGGACATTTTATAGAGTCTCCTCATTAAAAGAGAGAAACAATGAGCCCTCTGACCCGGGGCCACTCCCTCGAGGCCGGCCACAGTGGATCCCACTGTCTATTATCTCGGTACCTCATTTCCAGTTTGAATGGATGCCACCTGTCCTGTGTCGGCCTGCAGTAGATGGTGTTTTCTGGTTTAAAAAGCAGGAAGAAAAAGACTCATGTTATGCTTTTTCTTTCATTTTTTTTTAAAGGTTTATGCATTTTTTTTTAAATTAAAAAGTAATGAAGGCAATGACAGTCAATATGCAGACCAGCACCTATGCTTTTTCTTTAGCCACAGTAGTATCTGTTCTCATCCCCAACAGGAATGCTGGCTGAAGGACATATGCCAGGATTCTTCTTCCAATAATGATTTTTGAAATTCCCAGGGAAGTTCCTATCACAGCTTTTTGAGTGGTATCTTTGCTTCACATCTTCCTCCCCTTGGCTGAATGAATTGGCATTTGCGGGCTCAGGACCTACTCAGTCCCAGGCTGTGAGTTGGTGTCATCACCTGATGGATCAATTGTTCACACACGTGCTGTCTGGGGCCCTGGAATTTTTCCGAAGTGATTTCAGTCCCCACATGTGAAAAGATGGCTACTAGCAAAATTCGTTCTGCAACAGCCCTGATTTTTATAATTAATCTTTTTGGCTTCATTTTTAAAAGAAAAACTCATAAACCATTGGTAGCTTAGTTGGTGCCCCGTTGGTTCAAAAATCAGTCTTTAATGTGATGGTTTGAATTCAACAAAGATGAATTAAGGACAGACTATGTGCAAAACACCTCTTAGCCCATGGAGTGGGCAAGCTTGAGTAGTATTAGAGAAATAGAAGATTCTGGAACCACGTGACATTAAAGAATCACTAAGGGTAATAATACCCATCTCACACCTCTTCTTACCTAACACCTTAAAGAGACGATATTCCAAAGCTGATAACTAAGGAGAGAGTGGGAGAGGCCTTTCTCACCTCTGACCTCTTGGATCACATGGCTGTGGTATCTGCTTGATGGAAAGCCTTGCAGCTTCCTTTCTGAAGCTGAAGACAGATATTAAGGTTCTCTGCTGATTCACTTGGCAAGATGAGTCTTCTCAACCTTATCTCGAGAAAGTGGTAATAGTACCGTGTCCAAGGATACACTCCTTGGGAAAATGGAAGTAAAGTCTATGCCAGACTTTTTACAAAGACACCCTAGAACAACACCAGGGTATCCAGAAGCCCTGAGGGCGTCAGACAAGATGGGGGGCAGAAATAGCACCAGCAATAACAGCCTCAACAGAAAAAAAAAAGAGTAATGATTATAACCACCATTAATACAACACCTGCGATGTACCAGGCACAGAGATACAACTTCCATTTTATGGATGAGAAGATTGAGGTTTTAATTCAAAGAGATTGAGTAATTCATTCAAGGTCACAAAGCCAGTGAATGTGGTAATTAAAAGCATGAGTTTGAATGGGAGTTTGGGATTAGCAGAGGCAAACTATTATATATAGCATGGATAAACAACAAGGTCCTCCTGTATAGCACAGGGAACTCTATTCAATTTTCTGTGACATCCATAATGGAAAAGAATACAAAAAATTATATATACACACACACATATATGTATGTATAACTGAGTCCCTTTGCTGTACAGAAGAAATTAACACAATATTGTAAATCAACTATACTTCAATAAATTTTTTTTTTTTAAAAGCATGAGTTTGGGCAAAAGACTGACTTGGGTTGAAAACTCAGTCCATCACTTAATAGTTAAGTGATTTAGAGCAAAACACTGAACTCTCTCTGCTGGCTCATCTCCATTTGAAATCTTGTAATAAAGAATCTGAGCTCTTAAGACTCACCCCTCCCTCTTCTCCTTCTGCCTCTCATCTGGGCAAGCTAATTAGATAGCCCGGGCGCTCTCTCCTTTGGTGCTAGCCAGAAGTTTAAACCATGCATGCAAGTTTAAACCCTCACTCTGGTCCCACTCCCTAACCTCCATAAAATTACCAAGCCAGTCTCCTTTCTCTGCTCTCTAAAGCCGTTTTTGGACCTGCTTGGGAGCTGCCAGGCTCTCCCTGAAATCCTCATGTGAGCTCAACCTCTGCATACCATTTTGGTGTATATATGGCATCACCAGGGCCAATATCCAAACTAAATTCTGGGTGGGATCCGATCTGTTTCTTCAGAGTGTTCAGCCCTCAAAGCATTCTCCTTATCCTCTAATCTGCCTGTGCCCTGGATCTGCAGTGCCATCAATCTCCCTTACCCTCTGGCTTCCCATTGGGTTTAGTCAGCAAGAGGCATAGACCAGAGATCAGAGAGGAGAAGAGAGAGAGGAGAGGTGTTCTTCCCACTTCCTCCCTGATCTGATGACACATTTCTGGCCGTTGCCGCATCCCCCCGACCATGACATCAGCTCCCACCAGGCAGGCCCTCCTCCACAGGCTAGCGCTCCGTTTCCTCCTCTTGCCCCTTCAGCACCAAGGGTGGTAACAGATCTCCAAGGCTGCAGTCTCCAGAGCCTCAACATCCTTTGTTGGGCCCCTTATCCCTGCCCCACCTCTGTTAGGAAAGGCTCCATATTGGAACCATCTGCATTCAATTCTGTTTCCTTCCAGGACCCTGACTGATTCATTCTCTAAGCCTCAACCTTCTCACTTGTAAAATAGAAATGACTAATAATACCTCATGATAAAACATCAGAGGATCGTTGTGGTAATTAAATAAGATAATTCAGGCAAGCATCTAATATACTGGCTCTATGTGCAAAGTAAACTAGACTCTTTTTGTTATTATTACTATTACTTACAACAGCAATAATAATAATGAACAGTGACACTAGAATTAAAAATCCAGGTCTTTCTACTTGTAAAGTTCATGGTTTTCCCACCAAGCTACACTTTTCCCTTCTTTTGAGAAAAGAGGTCAGACATCTCTCTCCTAGCCCATCTTGGAAATATCATATTTAGACTGTCACATGAATTAAATCATTCCATATTCCTTACTTAAACAAAGCTTCTCCAGCTCAAAAGATTTGTCAGTTAAATGGGAGCTCGCCAAAAGAACACAGTGTACTGTTTTCCTTTTAACATCTCAATGCCAGACATGATTCTATGTCTTTCACCCAGCAGGGACTTTCTGGAACATCAACTTCTAAGGCAGCCAATGAGAATTCAATATAAATCATAGTAATTAGTATTCAAATGATAGGTGTTTGTCACAAGTCCATTATCAGAAATCAAATATCCATTAGGCAATAGACATGACCTTTATAGCTTCTAAACATTGGTGACCACTGCTTGAGATGTTCTCCATCTGTCAATGCTCTGAGAGGCCATCTCTTATGAAGGATCATACAGTCTTTAAAAATAGCCAGGAAATGGGATTCTCAGTTAGAAAGACTCCCAGGTCGCGGTGACTCAAATAATTTAGTGTGTGTCTCTGTGTGTGTGTGTGTGTGTGTGTGTGTGTGTGTGTGTGTGTGTGTGTGTGTGTGTGTGTAGAAGATGAGGCAGAACTAAGGAAGGAGGTAGAGAAGCTGTGGAAAATTAAGGGGACTTGGGTGATTATAGAAATAACCTGAGTTGAAGAGGTCATCCGGCTCTGAAGGACCTCCACCCATTTTCCCAGACGGTTTTCCTACAATTGTCTCCTGTCCTCCCTGGGGTTCAGAAAGCAGTGAATTAAAGAGGCAGTGCTTTTTGTGACCTATCTACTTGGGGGAAGGGTTCCATCATTGAAGTAATTTTAAATGATTGCCTCTCCAGGGCACAGTCTCGCAAAGGATGAATCACGTGTAAGAACCTGGCACAGGGTGTGGTGACACAAAGGTATAGCAAAGAACCTGGTCTCTGAAGCAGGAAAACCTGGTTCAAGTCCTGATTCTGCCCCCACCAGCTGTGAGCTCTTGAGCAAGTTACTCAGCCTCCACCACCCTTTTTCTTTAGTAAGACGAGGGTAATGATACTTATTATAAAGGTTATTTGGAGTCATAGCAAATTTAGGAAAACCACTCAGCACAGACATAGTTTATGTTTAATGAATAGTAGCTACTGTTACTCTTGGCCTCTAAGTAAACAATTGGAGCAGAGCTCACATGTGAGTTGACTCCATGGGAAATTGTTCATGCATGAGTAGGAGATAAACAGAGCACCCAGAGTATATGGGAGTCACAACAGCAGGATTCCAGTCTAATAATATTGCCGACAACTTGCTGTGAACTTGGGCGAGTCACCGTATTTTAGAGGCTAGTGGGGGCCCTTGAGCTATTTTCAAAATTTCAGAGAGTCCAGTGGAGAGTGTCTAATTGTTGGAGCTGAGGATGCACAAGTTCTGCCTTTGCTTCCAGAAGGAATTATCTCAGAGTCACACAATGACCCTGGTTATTTTCACTCTGATGTGATGTTCTAATGGACATTACATATGTATTTAATTAATAAAACAAGAGAAAATCAATGGATCGTTGTTGAAAAAGCGTAAGGTTTTGGTAGGAAGATCTGACAAAATACAGGAAAGAAATTTAAAAAGAGACCTTTGTTGATGAAAAGTCCAGAAAGCTTTTCCTAAGGAACTTTTAGCTCAACCATATTACGTATCTATTGTTCTCCGTCCTGTTTCTCCAGAATTTTCTCCCATAGGAGGAGAGTAAAAAGTATTTCAACTCATTTTCCCGTGCCTCTCCTCACCACACACATTTCTAGTCACATAACACCAGCCACTGGCAACCCGTCTTTATACGATGACCTCTTTCAGGCCTTTTGTCATCCACAGATGAACAAGGATATGAAGTATTGACTTACTGTTCCCCCCAAAATTGATTGAGCACATACTGTTCTAAATGATGGGAACATAACAGAAAAATCCCCTGCCCTTACAGAGTTTACATTCGAGCGGGGAAAGATAAACGATAAACCAAGTCATCAAACAGATAATATAATGTTAGTGGTAAGTGCCTTGAAGAAGAAGAAAAGGCTTGGTGAAGTTGGAGAGATAAGGCAGTCAGGGAAAGGCACAGTAAGGAGGTAAAAATCGAGTGGCTACCTGAGGATGAGGGGCTGAGACGTGTTGATGCCTGGAGAAGAGCGCCCCAGATGGAGAGGAGAGCCAGAGGGGGCGTGTACTTGGCACAGGCAAGGGACCGCTGGCCAGCACGCCTGGAGAGAAGCCATGTAGGAGTGGATGGCAAAGGGAGCGGGGAGGTGGCCGCCCGCCAAACCCTGGGGGCGCCCTGTGAACCACGGTCACGACTGGATTTTAGTCCAAGTGTGTGAGGGTAAACCACTGGAGAGTTGTGCATACGGAAGGGACATTTTCCAAATGTCATCTCTCCAACAGCAAGCTTGGGGCAGGGACACCGGTAAGATTCTGGACCACATATTACTGTGGGATGACCACAGGAATAAAAAGCAGCAGAGTCTGCTGTCCTCGTGTCCCTGGATTTGAATAGAGTTTTCCCCTAACTAGACAGAGGGAGTCTCTGCCCTACTTAAGACTCTCGTGCTGCTCTTCAGCCCTGGCAATAGCTCGAAGGAATTAAATGTAAAGACTCATTTTTTGGGGGCTTCCCTGGTGGCGCAGTGGTTGAGAATCTGCCTGCCAATTCAGGGGACATGGGTTCGAGCCCTGGTCTGGGAAGATCCCACATGCCGTGGAGCAACTAGGCCCGTGAGCCACAACTACTGAGCCTGCACGTCTGGAGCCTGTGCTCCGCAGCAAGAGAGGCCGTGATAGTGAGAGGCCTTCATCGCGATGAAGAGTGGCCCCCGCTTGCCGCAACTAGAGAAAACCCTCGCACAGAAACGAAGACCCAACACAGCCAAAATAATAATAAATAAATAAATAAATAAATAAATAAAATTAAAAAAAAAAGAATCACTCTCACAGGAAAAAAAAAAAAAAAAGACTTTTTTAAAGTTACTTTATTTTTTTTAAGTTCTTTAATATATATATGTATGTATATATATATATTTAATTGGAGTATAGTTGATTTACAATATCGTGTTAGTTTCAGGTGTACAGCACAGCGATATAGTTATACACATATATATATTCTTCAGATTATCTTCCCTTACAGCTTACTACAAAATATTGAGTATAGTTCCCTCTACTATACAGTAGGTCCTTGTTGGTTAACTTTATTTTTTTTTTTTTTTGAAGTATAGTTGATTTACAAGGGTTCAGGTATACAGCAAAGTGATTCAGTTTTATATATATACATATATATATATATATATGCTATATATATATTATATTCTACTATATATATATATATATATATATATTCTTTTTCAGATTCTTTTCCATTATAGGTTATTACAAGATATTGAATATAGTTCCCTGTGCTATACAATAGGACCTAGTTGTTTATCTATTTTATATATAGTAGTGTGTATAAGTTAATCCCAAATTCCCAATTTATCCCTCCCCCACTTTCCCCTTTGGTAGCCATAAGTTTATTTTCTATGTCTGTGAGTCTGTTTTGTAAATAAGTTCATTTGTATCATATTTTAGATTCCACACATAAATGATATTGTATGATATTTGTGAAGACTCAGTTTTAATGTGAAGATTAAATTGACAGCAAAGAGTATTGTAGGCGAATGCAGAACCCTTCACCAAATTGAATCAATTTTAAACTAGAATAGCATCGCTAACTCACAGCTTAAATACTTCTCAGTCGAGGCATGTCTAGGTGTACCAGCATTTGTGTGTTGGCTGGAACAAAGCTTCTTTGCTCAGAAGCAATGATGGTGCAGCCACTTAACAACAAGTTCTCATTTTTCCTGCCTGTCTGCTTGGGACAAGGGCACAGGCATCCTGTCTCAATCCACAATGTCTGCCCTTCAAATACTTATTGGGGACCCCAATTTTGAATTGTCAGCCATATAGCTCCTATTAAAAGCTCAGGTGAAATAACATATTTGAGAGGGTTTTCAGATTTTTCCATCAAATCATTCCCAGGGTCAGCACTGAGAATAGATACATTTATCTCAAGGTCTGGGGGTGTAGCCTGAAGTGGCCTGCTAAGAAAAGAAATTTGTTCAAAGAGATTTCAGCAACCCAGGACAGAGCCCTTCCTCTGCCTAGCCCTGAGCTGGGCTGGAATGAAGGGTAGTAGGAGTGTGCAATGGGTTTCTTCTTCTTTTTCCCTGGGGAGAGACTAAATGGCCTCAGAACGCCTCCTCTAGTCTAATGTTTCCATTGTCTTTCCTTTAAAAGAAATAGAACTTTATTTTTAAACTAGGTGGCCTTTATTCTGTAACCAGCCGTGAAGGATCGTATTCTGAAGCCTGTTTCCCCAGAGACACATGCACTCCCCACCCTGCCTCCCAGAGGGATCATGCTGAATCCTGTTGAAATTCATGCTGTATCATTTGCCGTTTTCAAGCAAATTCCTACTTTAAAATACCAAACACGTGTGGCGCTGAAGGTGAGAGGAATATGTCTGCTGCCTCTGGAAGCTCGGGTTTGGGCTGTGAAGGCTTCCCTGTGTAAATCGTGGTCCAGTCTGGGACTCCAGACCCAGGGATCCACGAGCCAAGGTCCACAGCACTAATTTGTTTCTCAATAGCCAAGAAGCCACGTCTCAGATGCCCTCAAGGAGGCACACACCGGTGTGAGCTACTGGCAGCCCTTGGGGAAAATGGTGCCAAGCTTGGCCAGACTCTCTTTTGGTTTTGATGTGGTCTACACCGCTTTGCAGCGGCTGCAGAAACCTCCCTCTGCTTTCCACCATTTCAACGTCCACTTCATGCTAGATCCGCACATGGGAGCCGAGCTCACCGCCCACCAACAGGAGACTCCCTGGGAAGAAACCAGACTTTCTCACTGCCCACAGAGCAAGCATCCAAAAACGACCGACCACAAGGGACCACTCTCGTGAGAGCCTGGGGGAGGTTCACAGGACCACTGAGTTCTGCGCCCTTCTCACTCCCACACTGTGAAATACACTCACACCTGCATTTTCCCCAGACAATGCCCCTTGCTTCAAAAAGCCCTGAATCCTCTGCTACAGCACGTGGACAACTTAAAAGCAGTGTTATAAAATTACCTTCTAATTAACTGGCTCTCCTGTTGCCAATCCAGATCGCTAGAGGGTGAGCCCCTTTACTGGATGATTTGCTTATTACTCAGGCCAAGTCAAACAAATCATAAGTATCTCTAAGGACAATGTTGAAAAGGCCAGGGACCAGCATACAGCCATTCCCCATCCAGCTTCTACCTTGGCTCCTGCGCATGTCAGGGGCTAAAGATGGGATCCATCTACCCGTGAAGACATGTTGGGAAACATTTGTAATATCAGTCTCCCAAGAATTTATCATGCTTTGCACGTGGAGGTCATTCCATAAATATGAGCAGATGGGGGAATGTTTCTCACTGTGTACAAATACTTATTGATCCTGGACAGCCCAATAATTCCTTCAATTGAAACCATTTGGGTTCACTCGCAGGTTCCACTTAGCCCTAGTTTCAGGACGAGCCCAAGCCTTAGACTGAGAAAAATGGACCATCTCTGGATTGACATAACTTGTGCGTCAGGAACTCATCCTTCTTGCTGGTAACTTTTCTTCAGACACTACTACTTGTTGGAATTCGACCCTTCTCTGTTCTAAGCCGGCCAACCTCCTGGTTTGTCCATGTCATCACCCATTCTTAATTACTCCCTCTTGTCTCAGAGGAAGAGTCCCTGTTCCTTTTTAAAGCCATCTTCCACTTGCCACCCCTACTTCTCATTAGATGACTTCCTCTTTCCTATCTTTGGAAGCTGGGTCTCCCCTCTCTGCCTACCAGCATTTTTAAATCTTTCGAGCCCATTCTAAAAATAAATTCCCCTTGATTCCGCTTCCCGTTCCACCGGAGCTCTCTCCCTCCTGCTCCTTCCGGTGATGACGAGGCTTGCCACCTCCTCTTCCCACTTGCCATTCTCTACCCAATACATGCCATCTGTCATCTTCTTCTGCCTGGTTTTTCTGTCTTCTGACCATCCTTTCACCGTCCCTCTGCTCTGCTCTTCCTCCTCTGCCTTCCCCCCACCTCCAAACATTGATTCTGCCCCCGCCTTCCTTCTCTTTCCCTTCTACTTGCTTTTCCTGGAGACAGTGCAGTGCAGTGCTGAGGCACAAATCTTTAAATTCAGACACACTTGAATTTTATATTCTGGTTCTGCTACTTGTGAGCTCTCAGAACTTAGACCCCGACCTTAGAAAATCACTTAACCTTTCCTTTCTTTAAAATAAAATAAAGGTTTTTCTTTTCTTTCTTTTCTATAAAGTAAAAGCAAAGGATGGGACTTCCCTCGCAGTCCAGTGGTTAAGTCTTCGCCTTTCAATGCAGGGGGCACAGGTTCGATCCCTGGTCGGGGAGCTAAGATCCCACATGCCTCACGGCCAACAAAACATAAAACAGAAGCAACATTGTAAAAAATTCATTAAAGACTTTTAAAAAAAATGGGCCACATCAAAAAAATCTTTTAAAGAAAGCAAATAACAACAATAACAATAATAATAAAAATAATAATCACTGTTTCCTAGAGTTATTGTTCCCAGAGTACCAAAGGCTCAGCCTAGTCCTAATACACAGAAACTTCAATACATGGACGCTATTACTATTTTATTATTTTTATCATCACAACCCCCAGAGTGAGCTATTCTTTTCATCTTCTCCCCTGACCTCAGCTCATGCATTTGACTCATGCCACTCATCTCTACATGCCCAGCCCTGACCTCTCCCCTGAGTTCCGACTGACACTGCAAACCACCTACTAGACCTTCTCTGGGATGTCCACAGGTACGTCAAATTCTATGTCCTGTTATAGGCTATTAGTGTCCCCCCTCCCCAAATTCATATGTTGTAGCCCTACCTAAGAATGTGACTGTATTTGGAGAGAAGGCCTTTAAAGAGGTGATTAAGTTAAATGAGGCAGTTAGGGTGAGCCTTAATCCAATCTGACCAGTGTCCTTATAAGGTGAGGAAATTTGGACACACAGAGAGATCCCAAGGATGCACGCACAGGGCCAAGACCACGTGAGGATGCAGGGAGAAGGCGGTCACCTGCAAGCCACAGAGAAAGGTCTCAGGAGAAACCCAGCCTACCCAGCACCTTGATCTTGGACTTCTAGCCTCCAGAACTATTAGGAAATACATTTCTGTTGCTTAAGCCACCCAGTCTGGTATTTTACAGCCTAGCGAACTAATACACACCCCAGGCTCTCATCGCTGTATCTTTCCTAAAACACACTCTGCCTGTTTTACCCCTTTCCGCGGACCAGTGACTCTTCCTCTGCCTCATCACCACACCGAATCAGTCTCCAAGGCCTGCTGATTTAAATTTCTGAATAGCTCATAACCTAGGCATCACCTTTTGTAGCTCAGACCCACGTGGTTTTTCATCTGGTCTATTGCAGTAGCCTCCCACCTAATTGGTCTCTCCCACCACAGCATTTCTCCACTTCCATCCATCCAATACACCAGTTAGATGAATCATTCTAACGTGCAGGTTATTTGCCTCTGTCTTCAGCAAAAAGTCCTCCGTCAGCTCCCCACTGCCTGGGAACGTTTCTCAGCCTGGCACCAAAACCCATCAATAATTTGGCTCCAGCTTACCAATCACTCTTGTGTCCTGCTTTACCCTTCCTTAGCCCTTTGCTCTAGTCAAACAGGAAAACTCGCTGCTCGTGGAAAAGGGCTCCACCCTTTTTGACCACTCCGTGAACTAAAATGCCTCCCCATTCCTCAGACTGTTCTATTTTTTCCATTCTTTAAGTTTCAACTCGAATGCCACACCACCAAGCCTTTCTTGCCTTCTTCTCTATGGGAGGAGTCTTTGCACTGGGCTCAGCCCCTGACTCATCACGATGGCCTGGGTCACGTGTGTGTCCTCTCATCTCTCCTGCTCAACATTGAACCCACCGAGAGCCACACAAATGGCTCTCATTCACCGTCCATCCCCCTGGTGCCCAGCACAGTACTGGCATGTATCTCTCCCACAGTGTTGATTGATAAGCAAATGAAGAATGTCGGTAGCGAAGTCACGAAGACAAACAGGCCTTGATACCCTAAATCAACCACGCTCACAAAAGAGCTGCTCTTCCTGATTTCACTCTAGTAAACTGGGTCATTTGTTCAACTAGTCAAAGTGAAGCACCAGTCTCTAATATATTTAAGCTCTAGAGATGAGGCAAATAACAAAAAAAATTTTTTTTAAGAAAATGGCAGTAGGAGGCAGAGGGTCTGGTCTTTTTCCTAAGTGTAAAGGGGCCTTGAACTCAAAAAGTGAGAAAACCACTGTGGTGTATCCCCAGCGGTGATGGGTCCATTTCTTGCTCTGACCTCAGAGTGCACCATTGTGATGTACTTCACAAAGCCCTATGAAAGAGAAAGGTGGGCCCAGGTTTTTGGTCCTTAGAGCCCAGGAAGCTGCTTCTGGTGACCTGACGGCCTTGGACCTACAGTTAGCTTTTGTTTTCCTTGTTTCTGCCATTTTGTTGATTTTCGTTTCTCTTTTCTCTACTCTTTTTTATTTGTGTCATTGTTCTTTCTACAGTTAGCATAGTGAGTATTGTTGGTATAGTTAATACTTGATTAGCATAGTTAGTGTAGTTAGTACTAGTTAGCGCTGTTGGTACAGTTAGCGTAGTTAGCGTTGTTAGTAGAGACAGCATACTTAGCACTGTTAGTACAGTTAGCATTGTTAGTTAGCGTAGTTAGCGTTGCTAGGTAGTGCTGTCAGTCAGTGTAGTTAGCAGATCACCAGGATGCAGGGCCTCACAGCCAAATCTGCTGGCAAGAAGGCTCATATTGATGACTTCGAGATCCTCCACACCATTGGTGAAGGCACCTTCGGTAAAGTGAAGTTGGCCCGGCACATTCTGACCGGGACACAGGTGGCTGTGAAGGTCATAAAGAAAAGGCGTCAGAGCTTCTCAAGTGTCCAGGCACTTTTCCGGGAAGTGTGCAGTCTGAAGGCTCTGAATCACCCCAATATTGTAAAACTGCTGGGGGTGATTGACACAGAGGAGACATTTTTCGTGGTGATGGAGTACCTCAGTGGGGGGTACATGTACCGCTATTTGAAGATCCATGGCCGTATGACAGAGGCGGAGGCCCGAGGCCCGTTCCAGCAGCTGGTCTCCGCCCTGCAGCACTGCCACCGGAGGGGCATTGTGCACCGGGACCTGAAGCCAGTGAGCCTCCTCTTTGATTCCAACATGAATATCAAACTTACAGACTTTGGCCTCAGCAACAAGTGTGATGACATTGTCCAACTGGACACGATCTGCGGCACACGCCCTTATGCTGCCCCGGAACTCCTCCTGGGGCAGAGCTCCAGCGGCCCTGCGGCGGACGTGTGGAGCCTGGGAGTAGTGCTGTACACCATGGTAACTGGGTCCCGGCCCTTTGTGGGAAAAGACTTCCAGGAGCTGCGGAAGCAAATCCTACAAGGGCAGTACCCCATCCCACCTTATCTGTCTTTGAAGATAAGGGATCTGTTACAAAAAATGATTGCCCTCAACCCCAGTGACAGAGGCACCTTACCTGACCTCATGAGGCATCCATGGGTCAACATGGGCCGGAAGGAGCCACTCCAGCCACCCTGTGCAGAGGACCGGGAGGTGACAATGGTGAGGACTCCGGGCTTGACTTGCGACCAGATCCAGGACACCGGGACAGGCAGTGTGAGCGCCGAGAAACCCACGGTGGAGGTCTCCATCATAACTCTGAAGCCCTTCTCTTGCGGGGACCTCTGTGGCAGTGAACTTGAGCCTTCTCCAAGCCCTGTGGTGTCCTCCCTGCAAACCAGGTGGCTCTACCACAGAAAAAATGTGCAGCTGCAGGAAGACCAGCAGGCAGGGCAGAAGACCGGTGAGTCTGCCTGTCCCCCACCCAGCCTGGAGGCGAGGACTGCCACCCCCAGCCCAGCCCCCCAGTGTGGCACTGGGACATCCACCTCCAGCAGCAGCAGGATTGGAGCCCCAGAGGGAAGCAGCTGCCCCCTGGGTGTGTCCAACACTGGAAGGTCCTCCCACGCTGGGCAGCCTGAGAGTGTGTCCTCATCCACTGTCTCTGGCCAGAGCCAGAAAAAGCAAGGGGTGCCTGGGAGAATCTGGAACTTTATTTTGAAACATCTTTGTTGCAAGCTGCCCAGCATGAGGCGTCATAATAAAGTGAGCCCATGTGAACCCCATGGATGACCGAGGCAGGAAGGTCAGGCCGCCGCGCTCCCTGGGGCCCGGTGCAGGGGAAGAGGAGTGTGTTCTCTGCACGGCCTTCAGAAGCATCGTATCCAAGACCCTGGGCAGCTCAGAGGATGGTCCGGAGCAGCCCGGGCGACCGAAAGCGAGGCCACCGTGGCTGCAGGTCTGCCCCTCAACCCCAACCTGGGTGAAACTTCAGAGACTGGACTGTCATTCCTGGGGCACGTCTCCCCTCCCCTACTCTTCTGTCTTCCGTGTTGGTGGGGGAGGGGGATAGTTCTTGTTCCAAGAACTCCTTGGTTCTTCCAATTCTAGTTAATAAACTTGATGCTCCAGAGAGATGCATCACACTCTGCTTTGCGTCGTCCCTGCACAGAATTGGGGCTGTGCATTTTCCAGTGAGACAAGCGTGCAGCCATGGAGCGCTTGGAGGTAGTCAGAACAACTAAAGGGAAAAATGACCTAAGAGAATTAGCACAGTGACTCCCAACAGCAACAACTGCTGCACTGCAGGGCAGAAATGCAGAAAGTGTGTATTACCTTCCTGCACTACCATTCCCGAACATTTTCAGAAGGGCCGAGGGGAACTTTTGGTCCCTGCGGCCTGTGTTAATTTCAACAGAGAGGCCCATTAACAGGATCACAAGGTCCCGTGAACCAGCCTCTGCGCGGTGTGGTAAGGTCCCTGTGCAGCTGAGTTTCATGACTGTCGTGCAGCAATAAAGCAGTCTTTATTGAATTTGTTAAAAAAAAAAAAAAAAAAAAAGAAAATGGCAGTAGGAGGCAGAGGGTCTGGTTGTGATGTCATTAACACCCAGCCATCATATCTTTTTGTTTGTTTGTTTGTTTTATTGAAGTATAATTGATTTACAATATTATATTAATTTCAGGTGTACAGCATAATGATTCAATATTTTTATAGATCGTACTCCATTTAAAGTTATTGCAAAATAATGGTTATATTTCCCTGTGCTGTACAATATATCCTCATTGCTTATTTATTTTATATATAGTAGTTTGTGTTTCTTAATCCCATACCCCCATATCTCTACTTTTGCCCCTCCCCCATCCTCTCTCCCCACTGGTAACCGCTAGCTTGCACTCTATATCTGTGAGTCTGTTTCTGTTTTGTTATACACATTACTTTGTCTTATTTTTAAGATTCCCCATATAAGTAATAACAGAGAGTACTTTTCTCTCTCTGTATGACATTTCACTAAGCATAATACTCTCTAGACCCATCCATGCTTTTGTAAATCCAGCCATCATATCTTGACCTTAACATTTCTCTGGGAACATAAAATATGTACCATGTTGTTATATGGTAAATAAGACAATGCTAAGGATTCTAATTATTTTCACATCATAAAAGATGTAACTCAGGACCCCTGAAGTTGAAACATCTTCTTTTTGATCATCCAAGTATGAACATGACCATGGTTCTTAAATGCAGCCACATTCTTCTCAATCCATTTTCTCCACAGGCATTTTCTGGGGGCTGCTGAGGGTCGGGCACCGGGCTGGGGGCTGCAGATGCTTGTCTTCATGGAACATTCCAGTCTAGCTCTGTCCTGGCTTGAGTCACAGTTCTGAGAGCCACCCTCTAAAAAACAGAGTGATGATGTGCATATAGCTGAAGGCAAAATATATTCTGGGAAAATAAAACTTTTAAAAGTAGATTCATGTCTCATCACACCATATGGCCACATGAGTGATCAGATGCATCTATCTGTGCTATCGATAGAAAAACAGAGCAGATTACATATACTTATAATTGTGAGGAATTACATCATTAAAGAATTTAGATTTAATGGGGGGGGGGTTTGGAAATAAGATGCATCACCATATGGAAAACTTTAATTCTCATTTGCATTTTAATGGAAATGAAGCTTCAAATGCCTCATTCTCTTCAGTAAGCCTTTCGTAGGTCTCTCTAGCTTGAGCAAACCAGATTTCTGCTGGAATCTGATTTTCCAGAAAGTTCACACCACCTAAGAGCATTTAAGGTGAGAATATCATAGTGATATGTTAAGCCACATATATAGGGAATCCTTAAATACTGATGCTAAGAGTCCATGGCTCTTTTTTGTAAAGAAATGTTTTTCCCTGATGTTGAACATAAACCATGTTCTTTGAAAGAGAAATATAAAATTCAATTATCTGGAATCCCAGCACCCCAAAATAAACACTCTATACTATTTTATATCCTTCTTTTCTCAACACACGTAAATGATTATAATTTTTATTGTTGTTTTTGTTTTTATAAAAATGGACATCAGGCATTCTATTTGTGATCTACGTGTGTTCCCTTAAAGCTTATGGTGAATATCTTTCCCTGTTCGTATATGTAGATCAACATTAAGATTCTTAGGGGCTGCAATATTCTACTACATGAATATACCATAATTTATTTAACTTGCTTCCTATTGCTATATATTTAGATTGTTTCCAGTTATTGCTATTGTAAACAATTTTGTAATAATCAAGCTTGTATCTTTGCCTTTCCAATAATTTTCTAATTTTTAAAAATGGTACACAGAAGTTTGTCACATCCTTTTGAAAGGGACATTTTGGCATAACTGAGAAAAAAAAGAAAACTTTCAACTCTTAAAAGTCATCAAGTATGTCAACATAATTCAAGGATAGTCTTCAGCCAATGGTACTGGAGAAAATGGATATCCGTGTGCAAATAAATGAACCTCAACCTTGACCTTACACTATAAAATAATTACCTCAAAATAAATCCTAGCTGTAAGAGCTAAAACAATATAAAATTCTTCAAGAAAATATAACCTTGGTGTAAGCAGATTCTTAGAACACAAAAACTTCAAACCATTAAAAAAACTGATAAATTGAACTTCATCAAAATTTTAGATTTCTGCTCTTAGAAAGACATCATTAAGAAAATGAAAAGACAAGTCACAGATTGGGAAAAATAACTGCAGAACGTAGTCTGCTAAAGGACATCAATAATATGTAAAGAACTCTTACTATGTAATAAGACAAACATCTGATAAAAATAAACAGGCAAAAGATTCAGGAGACACCTCACCAAAGAAGATGTGCAAATGGCCTAAGAGCGCCTGAAATGATGCTCAACATCACACACATTAGGGAAATGAAAATTGAAATCACAACAAGAAACCACTCATACCCACTAGGATGGCTAAAATAAGGAAGAGTAACCATATAAAGTATTAGTGAGAATGGGGAGCTGGAACTCTCATACTTCGCTGTTGGGAGTATAAAATGGTTCAGTCACTTTGGAAAACAGACCGACAGTTTCATCAACGGTTAAACACATACTTACCATACAACCTGGCATTCTCACTCCTACATATTTATTCACATGAAATGAACACACAGGTTTGTGCAAAAAATTTTACACGAATGTTCATAGCAGCATTATTCATGATAGCCAAGAAGTGGAAACCATTCAACTGGTGAATGGATAGACAAATTGTGGTATGATGGAATACCACTCAAGAATGAAAATGAATGAACTACTGGTCCATGCAACAGCATGGCTGAATCTCAAAAGAATTATGATAAGAGGAAAAAGCCAGACATAAAGTCGACATATCAGACGATGTCATTCATGTGGAATTCTAGAAAAGGCAGAAGTATAGTGACAGAAAGCAGAGCAATGGTTGGAAGGGACGGGGGGTAGTGGATGGGGACTGACTGCAAAGGGACACGAGGGACCTTTCTGGAATGGTGAAAATATTTTCTATATCTTCATGTGGTAATGGCGTATATGCTTCTAAACTCCTGAACTTGTATACTTTAAATGAGTGAATTTCATTGAAAGTAAATTATACCTCAGTTTTTCAAAAATCATGACCTATAAATTGTAATATGTGCAAGAGTTATCCTCACCTCGTTCCTAATCTTCACCCCATCCTTCATCTTGCAGGGATATATGGTGATTTACCCATTTTTTTTTTTTTGGTAAAAACAACTTTTAAAATTGTTTTGATTCATCAAAGTGTCTTCTATATCAACAAGCTGTGACAAATTGATTACATCCAAGTGTCTTGTTTCTTCCCAGCCTTGTCCAGGATAGGGCAGTGTCTTCTGATGCCGGACATCCAAATGCAGATTAAAAATTTCAGTCAGTGCTCCAGATATTTAAGACAACCTGAGTGGTTGGTACTAGATATATTGAATATCTGAACATCTGATTGAGTTTTTCATCTGGGTGTTCAGACGCAAAATGGACGTGAAAATTCTGAGGTGCACAGGTAGACATTTTGGAGGCCCGGGCATCTGGAAAGCAATTAGGCAACTACATGACCTAAAGATGTAAATTCAAGGGTTCACATTTAAAGCAAGTCAGGAGATAACTACACCGTGGACACATAAGAAAGATTGTTGGTAAGACTTCTGCACCTCAGGAACTGGTGATGGTGACTGGTGATGGCGATGGTGATGATGAATAACTCTTGAGTGCTTACTAAGTTCCAGGCTCCGTGTTAAGCCATTTACTTGCACTAACTCATTTATTCTTCGCAATAGCCCCATGAGTGAGGTGCTGTCAACAGCCCCACTTTATTGAGGAGAAAACTGAACTTGAAAGAGTATGTGAATCCTCCCCCAAGTTTGTGCAGCTAGTAGATGGTGGACCCAGGGCTTCAATCCTAGAAAATGGTTCCAAGAGAGACACAGAGCGCAAGGGGAAATAGGGCGCTGACTAAGCTTGCCGCCAGCAGCAGATTGGAGTGTTGGAGCCAATAATTCACAAGCACACAAGGCTAGTGATTGAGGGGAAGCTGGGAGCATGGTAAGATGAGAGGATGAAGATGAGATGAAGAGGGCAATATGATAGCCACAGAAATTATTGAGAGAACCGTAGGAGTTCCAGTTTTGTGCCCAAAGGACATTGCAAGCTTCCACTAGTCTACATTTTAATTTGAAATGGTCTTAGGGGAAATTCAATCCAGTTTCCCCTTTCCTTACTATGAACTTTAAAAGGATTATTTTCTTCTGCCAAAACCTTACTTCATCCTAGGGGGTCTCCCATCCCCCGCCAAATGCAAGTCCGTGGCAGGAGAAAGTCCCCCATTGTCCCCCCGCTCCATGCAGGGAGTGGGGCCTCTGAGGTATCAAAGCCATAAAAGGCCAGTTTGATTTTGGAGACATAACCAAGAGGTTTGTACAGGTCAAAATACTCAAATTCGATCCTAGTCAGTTGTTTCAAGCATTCAAAAGCTCATCTAGTACTGCATTCTGCCAGCCTAAAACTCCCTTGTTCTTTCATTGGCAAGATGGTTCTTAGAGTATAGTAAGAGTTCATGTTCACTGAGCATTTACCATGGGCCAGATTCTTTGCCCAGCACTACAACATGCGCTGTCCTATTTGAGTCTCACCACAACCCTCTGAGGTAGATATTATTATTATTCCAATATTACAGATAACAAAACTGCAGTTAAAGACATGTTTAAATGACCCAAGATAAAGACATGACTGCCTGATACCCTCCCTCTTCACCTCTACTCCTTCCTGCCCTTCCCTCTGGACCCCAGACTGGTGAGACACAGAGGGCTGAGTGCCCATGTTTCTGCCTCACCTGTATTTCGTTGTGGGTAGAATCCTGGGCCACGCAGAAGCTGGCTGTGCTGCTGATGGAGAACTCAGGGAGCTTCAGAAGCAAAGCTCCTAGGCTTGGGTGGCCATCACACATCAGCTCGGCCCACTAAGGCTCCACTGCTCCCGTCTTGTATGGAGGATTCAACAGTTCCAGCATGTTCCATTAGAGTGCTCCAAAGCATCAACAACACCCTCTTTGCTGTCAGGTGACACCATCAACTCCATGGAGTTTGCTAGGAGCTAGCCAAGAACAGCAAGGCAGCCACGAAGGTGAAAGCTCACCATGGATTCAGGAAGAGATTGTAGTGATGGTCTTACCCAACGGCTGTTACTTCTTACCTGGGCACTTCCCGCACTGCTGGGATTGTTGGCATATTTTTTAGAGGGTACTAGGAGTATCACAAGGAGGGGAAGGATCTGAAAAGAAAGGATTTTCTCGAAGAACTATCTCCACTGCCATTTTATTATAGAAAGCATTGCTGGTAATGCCCACTGCAAGGAGTCAGGAGAGCAGTTACCCCTGGGAGGGGCAGTAGCTGGGCAGGGGCACAGAGATGCTCCTGGGTGCAGGTAACATTCTGTCTCCTGATCTGGGTGCTAGTTACACAGCTGTGTTCAATCTGAAAATTCATCAACCAGGGTACTTATGATATCTATACTTTTCTACATGAATATTATGCTCCAATAAAAAGTAAAAGAGATATTGAAAATGAAGATGGCCAGTTAATAAATCCATCCTCTTTTAACCTTTCTGGAGCACAAAATCTGGCGAGAAGTGAAAATGAAGACTTATTTGTGATACAGGCTCGGGTCTCTGCCGCTCTGCTAAGAACCTCAGCAATACCCACACTGTCCTGGGTTCCTGTTGGTGACTTCCCGTGAGTAGATCTCTCTCTTTATGACTCTGGATACTTCTAATGGAGAGAGGGGAAAGGAGGAAGAGCAGAGGTCAATTAACTCAGCCTCCTGCCTCCCTCAGAGACCAGAGCTGTGGTTCCTGCTCATTTTCCACACTTGGGTTCCAATTTGAGTGACTGTCAGCATGAAGACCCCTGTCACAGCTTTGCGCCTGGGCTGATGAAGAAGGCTGGATGCCTGTCTGTACTCAGCAGAGGCATTTCCAAGAAGCAGTTCATACCACATGCATGTACTGTCTTAAGCTCAGGGACATCCTGAATTGAAACTAGGGAAAGCCCAAGAATAGGATCTAGCAGCCAATGTATTTTGTTGTAGTCATAAACAAGTAGTCTTAAAATTCCAAAGAGAAACAGCGCTTTTTATTTCCTGAAATCTCAGCTCCATCAATTTCATCACAAATTTCAGTTAAACAAGATGCTCTGTGCTACATAGACAAGGGTTGACTCTCAGTGAGACGTAGGAAAAGTCAGCCAGCACACTCCCCCATCCAAGAAAATGAGTGCTGGAGAGGATAGAAGTGGTGGGGCTAATGAAACAAGTTTGGTCAGGTATTGATCACTGTTGAAGCTGGGTGATAAGTATTAATTCAAACATCTCTTCCACGCAGAGGACTCCTGAACTTGCAGCTGAAACCTCTCTGGCCATCAACACAGGGAGGTACTGGACGTTGTACTCGGTCACTGGGCCTTCACCTGAACCTCAACATCTCGGCCTAAATTTCTCATCTGAGCCAAGAACGGTCTCCTCTCCAGTTTCCTCCATTTATTCCAATCTCTTGGGACTAAAATCTCAAACTGAGGTCTCCTTCCTCCTTTTCTGGCAAGTATCTCACTAGTGACCACCTCTTGTTTTTACTTCACAATAAGGATTATAGTTCTACTGCCAACGAACTAAATCAGACCCTTTAAGCTTCCCTAGTATTATTGAAAAAGGCCCTTTAATTGTTTCCTTGACTCTAGTACCTGTTACCTCCATTCTGCCCCCACCTCTATTTCAAATTAGTCGTCCCCAAGATAGTTTGACCATGCCACTCTGCCACTCAGAAACTTTCCCTGACTCCCCATTGCTTACTGATTACGTCTAAAACCTTCCGCTTGGCCTCTACCACTGAACCCAATATATTTTTACAACTTCATCTCCCCTCCACTCCTCTACACAAAACATCAGCTCCAGACAAATTTATTTATTCACTCTTGTTCAAATACAGTTTGCCCCTTCCACTCATCTTGCTTTTTTATAGGCTGCTTTCCCCACAAAGACTGACTTCCAAAACCAATCCTAACTCCCAAGGCCAAGGTCAGTTCCCCCTTCCTTAGCAATGAGGTTCTTCAGCCTCCAGTTTGAACTAATCACTCCTTCCTAAAAACCTCCCATAATTATTCTTCATATAATCCAATTGGCAATTAACCACTTACTGCCTACTGATCTTGCGACAATCATTGCTTTCGATTGTTAAGTGCTTTATTATTACTTAAGTTTTCATATTTGTAAATCTTGTATCTTCAGTTTGGTTGTTTACCTCTTCTGTAGAAAGGGACAAGTTTATTCTCTTTGTATCTCACAAAACATTTAAGAGTAACTTGCACATGGTAGAAGCTCAGTAAATGTTTGTTGATTGAATGTGTTAAAGAGATGAGTTAAGAAGTGGTTACCTCTAACATTTAAGACCATTTAAGTTCATCACTTTATATTCTTTTAGTTAACATGCCTTCATGGTTGGTCCCAGAGCTTTGAGAAAACACATGTCTCTAAAATGTTTGTGCATCTTGTCATGATTTTGTACCTTATAGCCTTCATCCTGGCTTCACGTTCATATATGGCAAATTTGGCCTTTTACTCTACCATTAATAAACTGAGTGTGATTTTTAAACATTGAGAGTAGAGAGCTAGATTAATTCTGCTACACTGTGTAAAATAAAAATTTTCTTCACCCCATCCCACATAGATCTCACTCAACAAAATTGTAAAAAAACAAAAGTGAACTTAGTTATCAATTGTTATTCTCATCTAGTATTATTTAAAATGCTTTGAGGACTTCCCTGGTGGCACAGTGGTTAAGAATCCGCCTGTCAATGCAGGGAACACGGGTTCGAGCCCTGGTCTGGGAAGATCCCACATGCCTCGGAGCAACTGGGCCCATGAGCCACAATTACTGAGCCTGTGCTCTAGAGTCCGCGAGCCACAACTACTGAGCCCATGTGCCACAACTACTGAAGCTCGCGCACCTAGAGCCGGTGCTCTGCAACAAAAGAAGCCACCGCAATGAGAAGCCCGCACACTGCAACGAAGAGTAGCCCCCGCTCACTGCAGAGAAAGCCTGCGCGCAGCAAAGAAGACCCAACGCAGCCAAAAACAAATAAATAAAAAAAATTTTTTAAATAATAATAATAAAATAAAATGCTTTGAAAAGAAATTAGTGTAAAATGCGCATTGACCTATTTGAAAGACGCTAGATGTCTGCAAGCTGTGAAGTACAGTCAACTAGTTACTGTCTTCTCATAGCTTCAGGGGTTTCCAGACAAGTGACTGGTGGTCAACTGCTGACCAGCCATCTCGGCCTCCAGCTTACATCCAGCCCACTTTATCCAAACCCACTGAAAGAGATTGTTCATTTGGTCCAACTCACCAAATATCAACCTAAGACAGGTTGGAAAATAAGTACCTTCTCATATGCTGGTAACTGTCAGTTTGTCGTGGCTGCCTGGAGCGCAGTGATGGGAAGAATTCTAACGCCATGTCCAGGCTCAACAGGAAGGGCCCATCAATGACGTCTTGATGTCGGCCATGGACACAAGATGTGCTGGCCCCTGAGCTATGAATTTGCTACCTCTGGCCTAAGCAAAACTTAAGACATCAAGTTCCTCAATGGCAAAGACTCTGCTCTATTCACCTTTGTGCCTCCCTACCTCTCCTCTCCCTTCACCCAGACTTAGTTCAGTGCCTGCCATGAAGTCGGCCCCATCAGAGAAGGTGTAGTTGCTTACATGTATCTGTGCCTATAATGGACGTGTGTGCCCTTTGTCACACTCAGTTTCCACTTCCCCTTCATGTGGAAACAGTCCCCATTTTCATTTGGAAATTCATGCATCTCCGGTTTTCAGTCAGTGTGGTTCTAGGGGAGATGATTCTACCCCAGGCTCATTGTGACATGTGATCCAGGCCACCAAAAGAGATCACTGCATTCCTCACTAATTGGCTTAGGAAAGGCATGTGACTCTATTAGGGCCAATGAGATACCCTGAGATTTCTGCTGAGGTATCTGACAGGGAGACAGTCCCTCTTCTTGCTTGCCAGATTTGAGGCTAACTCCAAGCTATCACATGAAATTGAGAGTTTTATGCTAACAGAAAGAAAGACTAAGTCAAAATGTGATGACGACAACAATAGTCACGATTACATCAACTGAGCCCCAAAGCCCATCACTCCTGAAGCCCTGACTACCTCTCATTGATAAATTCCCTTTCCTGCTTAAGCCTTTTTGAGTTTTCAGTTACTTGCAACTGACACAGCACCCCTGAGATAAACCTTTACAAGGGCCTTCTTTGACTCTTTAACAACTACAAAAATGGTAATAATATCCAGCGGAAAGTCTGAGAAAGGACTGCTTGGGTGGTGTTTATGCTGACGTTAGGAAAGATCATACTCTGCCAACAGGAAACACAGCCGTTCAAAAGCAAAAGGTTTGGGAGTTGACCACTAGCTGGGTGTATCTTTTCTTCTATGCCGTTGCTTTCTTGTGTGAGTGCTGATGCCTGAAAATGGACTGTTTACGCTGTAAGTGCTTTAACAGCAGTTTGATCAGCCGGGTAGGGGAAGGCTGGTGGTTGAGTCACTGTCCGAGCAGTGTTGGCAGCAATCTCCGAAGCCAGAAGAGAGGCCGTCTCTAGAAGCAGTAGGACTGGTCCAGGCAGCTGTGGGGAAAGCCGCCAGCCACAGGCAGTCCCAAGGTTCGGAGCAGAGTCTTCCAACCTCGCACACGCTGAATGCTTCTCACGAGGGATGAGGAGGCAGGGGGAGGGACCGTAGTCTACTATCTCAAGAAAACAGTACTCAGCAGGAAGATGCCTCAAAAAGTGTCTACCCTAGCTGGGTTTAGGCAGCATCCTCGCAGCACTTGAGTACCGGATCATGTCAGAACACTGCCCAGAGGGCTGTGCCCACTGCTCAGTGAGTACCTTTGACATGACTGACCTAGAGTAACTTGAAGACACAGTAGAGTCTTAGCCACGATCCGAGCCTCTTCATCTTATGCTGCTGTTTTCACAACTAAAAATAGTAGCTTCCTGCTTCCCTGAGATAGGGCTCGGAGGGCGCCTTGAACATCAACGCTGAAATGCTTATTTCAGCTCCAGGAAAATGCGTCTGTTGTGTCTCAACAAAATTGCTGTCTGAGGAGAAACTATCTTTTGCTGCAATGCTCCCACAAAAGCCTGCAGGAAAGGGTCACACAAACATCCACAAAGGGAAAAGTCAGGTAAGATTTCTTCTCTTTTTTCCCTCCCTTTTAGCTCTAAGCTATGAATGTGCTTAAAGGTCCAAGTGATGAGTGAAGTAAGTCAGAAAGAGAAAAATAAATACCATATGCTAACACATATATATGGAATCTAAAAAAAAAAAAAAAAAAATGGTCATGAAGAACCTAGGGGCAAGACGGGAATAAGGATGCAGACCTACTAGAGAATGGACTTGAGGATACGGGGAGGGGGAAGGGTAAGCTGGGACAAAGTGAGAGATTGGTATGGACATATATACACTACCAAACATAAAATAGATAGCTAGTGGGAAGCAGCCGCATAGCACAGGGAGATCAGCTAGGTGTTTGTGACCACCTAGAGGGGTGGGATAGGGAGGGTGGGAGGGAGGGAGACGCAAGAGGGAAGAGATATGGGGACATATGTATATGTATAACTGATTCACTTTGTTATAAAGCAGAAACTAACACACCATTGTAAAGCAATTATACTCCAATAAAGATGTTTTTTAAAAAAAAAAGTCCAAGTGTTGAGGCCCATTCTATCTGGTTCTTATTCCTCAAGACATGTTCAAAGATATCAAAAGTCAGCCTCTGAGGCTGACGGGAAAATGGTCCTTTTTACTTAGCTGCCAAGAGTCTAAGTCAGGGGCCTCGCGGAAATTCAACAGTGAGAGCTAAGAGGGAAGTTTAAGATTGTTCCCTGACGTTGGAAGATATGGCTTTTTCTTTTTTTTTTTTCTGCAGGCAAATCAAATTCACACAGCTGTGCCTTTAGAACAATTAGACACACCTAGAAGATCAACAATTTTCGGTTCTCTAATGATCATGTCTCATCCCTATGTTTTATCTAAAGAACTGGAAACTGGAATTTGATCAAATCAAATTCACACAGCTGTGCCTTTAGAACAATTAGACACACCTAGATCAGACCGGGATGCCAAGAAAATGTCCCCAGGAAAGAGAAACAGTAAACATTCTGACATCATATGAACTGATTGGCTTTTTATATTCTGAGGTCTTTTCAGAGAGATTTTACTCAGATAAAAATGCGAGCATCTGAACCATATGCCTCCGTGTTTTCTCTGTGCCGCTGGCCTGAGCAGCTGGCAAAACATGATCTAAGACTGATAAACCATCTTGACAAAAGCCCTTCAGAGGGCCAGGGTCTGAAAGATGTCTGAATTTTAAAAAGGTACTAATTGCTCAAAGGGTGAAACAATTCTTCTGAAATCTAACGCAGTACCTTAACAGAACCCAGAACAACACTGAGAGAATCTCAGAAAGAAAACCTGCTTGCTTTCCTGACACAGAGGAGAAGTATGCCCACTAAGGATAGGGGGACATGGGAGAATGCACTGACTGCGACTTTTCAGGCTCTGATGAATCCTTCAAGAGCTGGAAGAAAAATGTGACTTTAGCAACTGAGCAAGAAACAAAAGAGCAAAAATCTATCACTGGGGAACTATTGGAGCTGAGGTTAGTGGTCTCTGTGTAAACTTTGACGTCTGTCAGCTCAATCCTCCCAACAGCTGTTGCGGAGGTCTGTCAGGACAACTGCAGGGGACTGTGCCCGAAGGCTGGGGATGGATGGCCCATCTGCACACTCGGTAGCTCTGACCCTCCAGAGACAATGTGAACTCCACAACTGGGCCTGCTCTGCTCCTTTGGCACCTGCAGTATGGATTTCATATCAGCAATTGACAGCTGTCTAATAAGACTTTATCAAACATACAAGATCCTACATTACTGGGCAGTGAAACCAAGTAAGGACTTCAGTGGCCCTACGCCATCTGGACCAATCAGGGCTGAGGACTTGTGTGCCCGCCACCGTGTTTTATCTGGCCACAGTGCTTCCACATCGGGAGTCTCAACAATTTTAGGTTCTCTAATGATCGCGTCTCATCCCTATGTTTTATCTAAAGAACTGGAAACTGGACGATGAGTGAACATCTCCATACCTAGCGCGCAAAAGTATGTTGGTGTGGGATCCTCAACTCTTGATCCCCATTGCCAACGGCATTTGTGATAAGAACAGACGAACCAAATCAAATAAAGAAGGATAGTATCAGGATAGCTATTCTATGTCCCCAATGAACAATTAACATATTACTGCTGTCTGCAAAAATATGATCTAGACAACTAACAACATAAAACACATCCCAAGCTCATTCAGTATGCACACGTCAATTTCTGGTGATGTCTCCAGGAACTGAGTAGAAAATATTATGCAGAAATGGGGGTAATAGGGGGTAACAGAAGGTAATGTCTTTACAAAACACAGCAGTGAGCCTGGCATCCCATTACCCTCCCCTCCATCCCCTCCTTCTCTGCCTCTTCCCTCCTCTGAGACAGCAATGCACAACCAAGGGAGTGGTCGAGATTACCACATGGAAGATGAATTAGGCTGTGGTCCACAGCTCCACCCGCTCTCAGGAGGGAGCCACTCTCAGATGGTAATGGCCTCATTACTGATGTTATGGAGGCGGCAGCAGGCCTTCTCTAAAAGACAAACTGGTACTATCCACACTTCACAGGGTAAATTAAATTCCTTTGAGCTTATTTACCTACGTGAAGATGGTTGGACTCTCGCTAAGCAGAAGTTTTAGAGTGAGATTGTGCTGATGCCTCATCCCTGTGTCTCATTGGTAAAGCACAAGAGAGACGACCAGGCACGGGGGCGGGGAGGGGGGGTGTCTGTGTAGATGATGCTCTTTCTCCTGCCTTCAGAATATGCCAGAATTCAACCTTCTGCTTGGCTGGAGTTTTGAGTTTGCAATTTTTACATGTTTGTTTCGGAAGAGAGTAGTGTTATCACCTTTGCAGCTACTTACTATGGTCTTGGAGCTTCTGGCTTACCTATTGTTTATTGATCACCTATCCAATACTATATATCTGCCAGGCTCTGTGCTTAGTCGATACATATGCATTATCTCATTTAAAGACAATCGTCATCTCTGAAGGTAGATATATCTACCCATTAAACAAATTAATACTCCAAGCAATTAAGTTTCTTCCCAAGGTCAAATGAAATAGTAAATGACTGAAAAATTAGAAGCTCGATGTGCATCCTTTCACTATCCAAGAGCCACCTCCCCAGGACTAGAGCTTTGCCCAGGGGGCAAGAACCAGCAAGGAGCTGCCTCTGTGCACAGGGTCCATAGCAGAACAAGTCTGTCTGCAGGATTCCCATGTCTATAGAAGGTGAAGGTGCCAGCATTTGCCCAGCTTGTCAATGGAATGCCTGTTAACCCTTCCCGTCACTGAGAACCGAGGGACAGCAGGGGCATTCTTCCTCTGCATGTGAAAATCTACAACGGAACCTCAATGTATAATTGGCTAGTAGGGGTGGCCAAAAGAAGTATCTAGAGCTTGCTAAAACAAGAAGCATTCAAGTGGTACGTGAACCACCCAGAGTTACCAGCTCCCTGGTGCCCAGTGCCGACCTTCTTACGTGGCCTCTTGGCAATTTTACTACGTGTTAGAAAGTTCTTGGTACAGTATAGTTGCATTCAGACAGAATAGAATCATAAATTAACACACATTTTTGTAATATAAGTTCACACACTTGTGAGTTTATATGCTCTGGAGAGTGCGGAAAATTAAAATTACGTGATTCAAGAGAACCATATTGAAGAATACTGGTTCTAACGTAAAGGCAAGCTGACGTCATCACCATCTCCATGCCATCTGTATTTCTTTCATTACATCAAATTAACACTGACCACAGTGGTGAGAATAATATGATTACATAACTATGCATCTGAAATTTTATCAGATTGGGATCTGTTCAGCTTTTCTCCAAATCCCTGTCTCTCAATTTTGCTGGGCATGTGGTCCACAAGAAATCCTGCTCTTTCGAGAACAGGTATAGAGACAGTCAAGGTCAAGGGTCACCAAGTCACAAGGGACACTTCTCAAACTTTCTCACCAAAATCTCCCAAGGACAGGTTGAGTCAGCACATCACCCGAAGGGTCAGCCCAAAGGCCTTCAGCAAGAGAATAGATTCCTCAAAGTCTAATGCTTTACCTTAGAGCTTGTGGAAATCCCCCACTTTGCCCGTAATAAGTCCACATATGTTAATATAGAAATGATATTCTATTTCTTATGTGCTTAGAACTGAAGCTTCAGGAAGATGTGTCACATGCATCCAGTATTCCAGGTGTCACCTTGCATTCTCAGGGTACAAACACGGAATCCAATGTCCTTGGTTCTTCAAAATCAGGGCAAAGTGGAGGAGTGAGGAGAAATGTAAAAAGGGAAGCTGTCTGGCCAGCTGAAGGGCAGAGTTAAATTTGCAATAAACCAAGAACAAGAACAAAGCCCAGCCAGCCCTATTTCAAACAAGACTGTGCAAATGCGCGTGAGCTTTGTATCCCAGCTGTGCTGGCAACACAGCCACGGCCTCACAGAAAGGAGCATTTGTCACAGGGCTGCTCAAGGGCTGATTTCCCAGGCAGGGCTCCTGGTCTGCAACCAGAAAGCTGAGTCACTGGAATGCTTCTGCACTGACCCAGCCTGGAAATCCCCAGAGAACATTCCAGTCCTCCTCTCCTTCCCAGCACTGAGCTGGGGAGGTGAGTATCCCCATGTGGTTCTCTGGTGCTGCATCTCAGCTGCCCCGGCTCAACAGAACAGGTCCTTCCCCGACTGGGGGCGCCGGATGGAGTGGGCAACAGGGTATGGAAGCCACAGCCTCTGCATGGCGAAGGCCCTGTTACAGCACCGCAAGCTATTGTCACCAGGCCTTACCTGGCCACCTGTGTATGTTTGTGAGGACTGTTGCCATGGCACCTGGCCTCTGCTCTGTGCATAGTGAGTGAAGTAGCGCTGGCCAAGCAGGACTCCTCACAGGACCGAAACTCATGTGGGACGTGCAGAGTGGTGGGACCTCAAAGAATCCTGGAAGGGAGCCTAACTGACCCTGGGGGCGGGGGGGGGAGAGTACCGGGAGGAGCAGGGAAGGTTCTAGAAGTTCTGAGAGATTATGTCACAGACTCCCAAAGCCCCCTCAGAAAGAGCCATAAAACTCCTTCTCCTGCCAGAACTTCTTGGGCTACCATGGCTGACTTTGGCTCTCAGATTGGGCCAATTCTATACAAAGATAAAATAGATGTATGTATAAATATACTTTTTTATATATTATTAAATATGCACATGATTAAATATATAAATTATTGTATATATATAGAGAGAGAGATAGATACAGCAAAGCAGCAATATTTCCTCTCCTTTCCTAGAGAGAAAAAAAAAAAACCCAGCAAATTTGACAAAAATAAAGCTAAAATAATTTCTACAGTTTTCAAATAAAGGAACGCATAATGGGAGCTAAACTTCTGTTTCCTCCGGAGCACTGGGGCATAAAGGAGTAGGGAAGGTTGCAATATCTTCTGGTGTGAGGGTAAAATCAAAGAGGAAAGGAAAGGAAAAGAAAAGGGTGAAAGAGAGAACACAGAAAAAGGATAACTCCATAGGAGGCAGAAGAGGCCATTTCAGAGTCAGGCAGTCAACATGTCAAGGCCTTTAAGAGCAAATAAACCTTAAGACTTCACGCCAACAGAACCCAAAGAGGTTAAAAGTGTGAGTTAAGTATAGGTCACAGCGTTGGATTTTGGACTTGCCCCATATGTGCTGGACAGAGGAAATGGAACTCAGGGCCCAGGAGGGCAATGATAATACTATTTACATGGCACATCCTATATGCAGACGCTCTTCCAAGTGCTCCCCATGTTTTAGTGCTCACAGCAAACCTGGAGTAGGGGAGAGGGCAATATCACTCTCCTTATTTCATAGATGTGAAACCTGTGGCCCAGAGGGGTCACGTGACTTGCGTAAGGTCACACAG
Source organism: Balaenoptera physalus (assembly GCF_965194825.1). Classification (NCBI taxonomy): domain Eukaryota; kingdom Metazoa; phylum Chordata; class Mammalia; order Artiodactyla; family Balaenopteridae; genus Balaenoptera; species Balaenoptera physalus. The sequence continues at coordinate 119,285,685 of NC_138890.1, read as the reverse complement.
CGAGTAAGAGGGAGGGCCACTCAGGACTTGAACAAAGGTGGTCTGACCCAAACCCCACCCTCTTAAGCACTGCCCTGTACCACTTCGCCAGGGTAGTGGTTCTTGAGTGTGTGTTCACCGTTGCTCTCAGGAATGGTTTCCCACAGGCAAGATTACAAGTTTAAAAAAAGAAAAACTGGGTAGAGAGAAATTTCAAGCAGGTTTTGGAAAGCAATCTTATCAAGAGCTGTGTGTGGGAGGGCTGGTAAGGCGGCCTCCGCCAGGAAGAAGGCCATCTGCGTGGCTGGAAGGCTGGAGATGCTCCCCACGCAGGAGAAGGAGCCTGGCCAGCACAGAACCTCTCTGCCTTCCCTTTGGTTTTCAGCTGGTTCTGAGCACTGGGTAAGTACAGGAGGGGTTTCCCAGGGCTGTCATCATCTCACAGCCCCAAATCTTGCTTTAAAATGCTCAGCCTTGAGTTGCCAGGTGTCCTCAGGTCTTTTTTCAAAACTCAAATTGGAGCTGAAGACAAACAAACAAACAAAAAAAACTGCTCATTGTAATTATCTAAGGCATTGTTAACTATAGATAAAGTACCCAGGTAGAGCAATATTGGGAATCCTTCAGACAGAGAATGCACTGGAATATTCTTGGCCTTTCTGATATCATTCTACCTGTATACCTTGTCTTCTTGCCCTTGGCCTTGAGGAGAAATTGCTGGGAGAAAGTGTCACCAGCAGCCCTGGCCAAAGGCCTGTCTTTCTGCTATTCCACCGTAGTCTAGGAGTCCAGCATTTGGCATCCTCAGCTTGCCATGGTCTTTGGGGGGCCTGAAGATCCACTGTGTACTTGAAATACTATTTAAGTGGTCTACAGAAGCTCTTCAGATATAAGTTCTTTGCTGAAAAACCCCCACAAATTTTACTTAAAATGAACCAAACCTGTTTGAGTAAATGAAACCTCAGAAAAAATGCGAAACTCTTCATTGTTGTAACTTTTCCTCTGTAGATGCTACTGCCTGACCAACTTAGACAGGTAGGAATCACTCTCAAAAATATAATCATTAAATATCTACATAAGAGAGGAAGGATAAATGCTCTGGCTTGGTTTCCAAACCTTGGGCTGCAGAGTTTCTGTAGATAAAGAGGGACATTGTTTCTAACAAGTGTCACTGACTGAACCACTTGGGACGAGACGATATAAAATCATGTTCTGTGATGAGCTTTCTGTTGTCCTTTTGCTTTTCTCTTTCCTTTTTGCAGCACCCGTCCAGGGGAGAGTGTGTTATTTTCATTGGGTATGTAAGACGAATCCATTTTGCATTGAAAACTCAATTCAAACTGACTGCTACAACGCAATGACTTACGAGGAGTGTCACAAATAAGTTGATACTCATAAGGGAATACCAAAGCGTGGGAATGAGCTCCTTTACAAATTAGAGCCGACTCAACGGTCTCACATTTTGGAGTCACTCATAAGCCCGTGTAGTCCAATGTGCTTTCTTAAATGGCAGAGACAGAGATAGAATTACAGTTAGTGAAAGAAATTGCACATCCTCAGTATACAACCACGGCCCACCTCTTACCCATTAGGATGGCTATTATTAAAAACAAACAAATAAAAATGAAAAAATAAGTGTTGGCAAGGATGTGGAGAAATTGGAAAACTTGTGCACTGTTGGGGGGAATGTAAATGCTGCAGCTGCTATGGAAAATAGTATGGCAATTACTCAGAGTTGAATGCAGAATTATGTATGATGCAACAATTCCACTTCTGGATATATATCCAAAAGAACTGAAAGCAGGGGCTCGAAGAGATATTTGCGCACTACGTTCATAGCAGTATTATTTACCACAGCCAAAGGATGGAAGTTACCCCAAGTGTCCATTGATGGATGGATGAATGGATAAACCAGACATGGTGTATACATCCAGTAGAATGTTATATTCAGCCTTAAAAAGGAAGGAAATTCTGACACCTGCTACAACATGGATGAACCTTGAGGACATTACGCTAAGTGAAATAAACCAGTCACAAAACAAATACTGTATGAGAATAGGTAAACGCAGAGAGACCAAAAGTAGAAGGGTGGTTGACAGGGGCTGGAAAGAGAGAGAGATGGGAAGTTGTTTAATGGGTATAGAGTTTCAGTTCTGCAAGACAAAAAGAGTTCTAGAGATTAGCTGCACAACAACGTGAATGTACTTCACACTGCTGAACTGTACACTCAAAGATGGTTAAGATGGTAAATGGTATGTTATGTGCATTTTACCACAATTTTTTATTTTTTTAAAGATTAAAAAAATATTACTATGGGACCATGGAGTATGTTGCCTGTGAAATATCACCCAGCACATATGAAGGTGGAAAACCACTTTGGAGCATTGGGAAGCTGCAGGGTACTGCTCAGACCATCACCTTCTTTTCTCCTCCTCCTTCATCTTCATCATCTTTCTCAGTCTATGTACATTTGTCATCTGCAAAATCTTGCTGATTGGCCCTTTCTTTTCTGCCTTTGCTGTCTCCATCCCCTCATACAATCTGCATCCTAACTCATCTGTATGACTTTAGTTTTCTCTTCCCTCCAATCCTTTCAGTGTCCCTCTTCCATTCAAGTATTTCTACAAGAACGCTTTGTTCACATCACTAGCCTGTCCAATAAAACTAATAATTACCCCTTAATTACTGCATCATATCTGACCTCAATACTCTTTAGCACTAAGCTACCACCGTTCCAGCAAACCTTGTTCTCTATTGCTTTCTCACACAAGCTTTCACCTCTAGCCCGATCAGACTCTCTATCAGTTGCGCCTCTGTGCCTCATACTAAATCTCCCCATTTTGAAATATACTAGAGCAACCTGGAAGGTCCATGGCCTGTACTTTTCTGTCATCAATCTGAGCCCTGCACCCAGGGGAAGAGACGTGAGCCACTCAGCTAGGAGAGAGCCTGCCATAGTTTGCGTCTCTACATGGCCCCATGGTTCTCTGCTTGTCACTGCAGAGGCAAAAACTCTTTGTGTTTGACTGTGGCTTATGGGAGAAATGAAATATCATCGTGGTATTGGTGAAACTGGGCTCTCAGAAAAATTAAGGACCTATTAGACCTTCCTTCTCTTCTCCGCAATTTAATTCTCTCTTTCTTCAAGAAGTCTTCCCTGGTTACTCTGAGGCTTGGGGTTCTCTGCCCTTTCTCTGCTCTGATGGCCAGAGAAGAAACTCTGACCTATAAACACTTAGTACAGGTTTATATACTATCTGGTATTGTTCCTTAATTAATTCATTTGTATGAACCTTACCTCTCCAACCAGACTGTAGATATTTTGAAAGATTAGGAACCGTGTCTTCTATGTCTCTTGATTTCACAACATCACTAAATCCAAAGCTGGACAGATTACAGTACCCTAATATCTCAAAAGAGTGTACCTGATGGCCATGGAAAATGATGCCCTATGCCGATCCTCCTAGAGAGACATGCGTCTCCCATGAGGCAGTGAGTTCTCCTTTACTGCCATATACTACCCTAGGATTTCTCTTTTCAATTTTGAGAAACTTCTGACATGGGCTAGGATAATCAGTCATTCTGGAATTCTATATCAACATAGAATCATGGATGGGGAAATTCCAAAAAATTTACTTCCCTTTTTCATATCCTATTTTCCTCATCTCAAAGTGGGACTAATGGAGGTTCCCTAGCAGCCCGGGGATTAACTATCCTGTAAAATCCCATCAGCTTGCAAATATAAAATGTTGCATTGTTGCCCCATCACTCTGACAAACAAAGTGAAAGTCAAATTTCCTGGTGGCTCTCATACTCCATGGAGTTGGTGGCAACACTGAAGTACCTCTGCCCAGGAAAGAACCTCTGAGAAATAGACAACAGATTGTCTAGCAGCCTAAGAGAAATTTCGTACACGTTGTTCTGGAGTTCTGACAGAGCCATGACTAGTCAGAAACCTGTCGGGTAAGCCCACACCCTGGCAGGCCTATCCTCGATGGCTCCCAATTCCTTGGAGGCCTTCCTGAACATTTGGGGTTGGTTTCTATTGAAAACACAGACGGGAATGAGAAACAATCGAAAAACACTCCTTCCAGCCCTGGAACAATAGCCCTTTGTTTTGTGTATTCTTTATGCAAGAACATGGCAATTATTTTCTGAGCCAACTTGTTTCAGCAATAGTGTGGCAGGGTGAAATGCAGAGATATAATTAGAATATCAAGGCTAATGAAACTAATAGTTTCAAGGTAAGCCCGTATATGACTGCGGCACCACATAACTGCCTTCTCTTTTCTTCTCTCTCAGGGAAACTTGCCAGATGTATCAGAAAAAATTAGCTGTCTTTTCTAAGAGTTAGAAAGGGAACAGGCCCGGTGCACAGAACACCCTTCAAGATTTCAAAGTGAATACTACCCAAAGCAATCTACAGATTCAGTGCAATCCCTATCAAACTACCAATGGCATTTTTCACAGAACTAGAACAAAAAATTTCACAATTTGTATGGAAACACAAAAGACCCCAAATAACCAAAGCAATCTTGAGAAAGAAAAACGGAGCTGGAGGAAAAGAAATTAAAGACGATACAAACAGATGGAGAGATATACCATGTTCTTGGATTGGAAGAATCAACACTGTGAAAATGATTATACTACCCAAAGCAATCAACAGATTCAGGGCAATCCCTATCAAACTACCAATGGCATTTTTCACAGAACAAGAACAAAAAAATTTTACAATTTGTATGGAAACACAGAAGACCCCGAATAGCCAACGCAATCTTGAGAAAGAAAAACGGAGCTGGAGGAATCAGACTCCCTGACTTCAGACTATACTACAAAGCTACAGTAATCAAGACAGTATGGTACTGGCACAAAAACAGAAATATAGATCAATGGAACAGGATAGAAAGTCCAGAGATAAACTCACGCACATGTGGTCACCTTATCTTTGACAAAGGAGAAAAGAATATACATTGGAGAAAAGACAGCCTCTTCAGTAAGTGGTGCTGGGAAAACTGGACAGCTACATGTAAAAGAATGAAATTAGAACACTCCCTAACACCATCTACAAAAATAAACTCAATATGGATTAAAGACCTAAATGTAAGGCCAGACACTATCAAACTCTTAGAGGAAAACATAAGTAGAGCACTCTATGACATAAATCACAGCAAGATCCTTTTGGATCCACCTCCTAGAGAAATGGAAATAAAAACAAAAATAAACAAATGGGACCTAATGAAACTTAAAAGCTTTTGCACAGCAAAGGAAATCATAAACAAGGCAAAAAGACAACCCTCAGAATGGGAGAAAATATTTGCAAATGAAGCAACTGACAAAGGATTAATCTCCAAAATTCACAAGTAGCTCATCAGCTCAATATCAAAAAAACAAAAAACCCAATCCAAAAATGGGCAGAAGACCTAAATAGACATTTCTCCAAAGAAGATATACAGATTGCCAACAAACACATGAAAGGATGCTCAACATCACTAATCATTAGAGAAATGCAAATCAAAACTACCACGAGGTATCACCTCACACTGGTCAGAATGGCCATCATCAAAACATCTACAAACAATAAGTGCTGGAGAGGGTGGGGAGAAAAGGGAACCCTCTTGCACTGTTGGTGCGAATGTAAATTGATACAGCCACTATGGAGAACAGTATGGTTCCTCAAAAAACTAAAAATAGAACTACCATATGACCCAGCAATCCCACTACTGGGCATATACCCTGAGAAAACCATAATTCAAAAAGAGTCATGTACCACAATGTTCATTGCAGCTCTATTTACAATAACCAGGACATGGAAACAACCTAAGTGTCCATTGACAGATGAATGGATAAAGAAGATGTGGCACATATATACAATGGGATATTACTCAGCCATAAAAAGAAACGAAATTGAGTTATTTGTAGCGAGATGGATGGACATAGAGACTGTCATACAGAGTAAAGTAAGTCAGAAAGAGAAAAACAAATACCGTATGCCAACACATATCTATGGAATCTAAAAAAAAAAAAAAAAAAAAAAAATGGTTCTGAAGAACCTAGGGGCAGGAGAGGAATAAAGACACAGACATAGAGAATGGACTTGAGGACACAGGGAGGGGGAAGGGTAAGTTGGGACGAAGTGAGAGAGTGGCATGGACATATATACACTACCAAATGTAAAATAGATAGCTAGTGGGAAGCAGCTGCATAGCACAGGGAGATCAGCTCGGTGCTTTGTGTCCACCTAGAGGGGTGGGATAGGGAGGGTGGGAGGGAGACGCAAGAGGGAGGAGATATGGGGATATATGTATATGTATAGCTGATTCACTTTGTTATACAGCAGAAACTAACACACCATTGTAAAGCAATTATACTCCAATAAAGATGTTAAAAAAAAAAAAAGATTTCGAAGTGAGCAAAGGAAGCTTTTATGTCCGAGGGCAAACTCTCACAGGGGAAGATAAGCCCAAATGCAAAGCAGTAGCATCTAGCTGGCGCCCTACAGATGGGGAGGATGCAGCCCCCTTTTCCTTCTCCTTCTTTGCCTCCTCCAACCACTCTCTCTCCACTTTGTGACAGATGCATCACTAAGGAAACCATGGTAACATCCATGCTTCTGTGGAGCTGAGTGACAGCTCAAAAGAGAAAGGAATGGGTTCAGTTTGCGGTTTGAAATCAGAAGTATGATTTGGGGAAATATTCTGAAATAGCCCATGATTTGAAGAAATTGCTAGGTGGCTAGAATAATATGCAAGATGGTGGTTACGAGTCACTTAACTGCAGTCTCGGTTTGATAAAACTTCTCACAAGGTCTCAAATTTACGAGCAATACGGGGTCTGGTCGGTGGGTAAAATTCCCAGGTGAGAAGAATTTGGTCTGTAAAATGTGGCAGCACCTTTGAGTCTGCTGTGTAATCTCAGGATCTGGTGCCAGGAGCAGTGCAGAGTGAAGTCCCAGATGTCTTTCATGACAACTTTTATCACATACCACTTTGTCCTCGCCCGTGTTGAACCACCACGCACGGGCTGTTGAATTCAGCGGTCTGTGGAAAAATTATACCAAGCACATGCTTTGGCAGAAGGAATACAACATACTGCTTATTTTGTATCTACAAAGCTAAGCAATGTGGAAGACACCAAGCCTGCTCAGTCACTTCCCACAGGACAAATGGAGATGCTTCCAACCGACCTTACAGCTAACACATCTCAATCTAGAGTCAGATGACGTTCAAAATAATAAGACATTAACTTGAATCTTAGAGCTGAATGTTGCTGACTGTGTCACCTCAGGATTCAAGAAGAAGGAGACTGTTTACTGAAATGGCTTGGGTTTACCAATCTGAAGTCTTGGTAGATTTCTTTAATGTAGTCACTTTATTTGTAAAAGTGGACTCCTTCTTAGTAGGGATAAACTCCTTCTCAGCAGGGGTATTTCTTTTGCTTCTCAGCATTCCCTCCACTGTATGTACTACAAACACTTGTCCATGGTTGGCGCCCAGTAAATATTTTTTGAAAAAACAAATGGATGGATGAAGAAGGCCAGTTTAGGATGTGTCATGTGGCTGCCGAAAGAATGAAGAAAATGATATAAAATCATTTTGAAAAATTAATAGGTAGTAAATGTCAGAAGTTTTATTCACAATAAGGTACATGCTATTATTTTATTAAATGTGCCAGAGAAATAAATGTGCCATAGAACATTTATTTGGTCGATGCAATCAAATAACCAGAAAGTCATTTGAGACACCAGCTTGACAAGGTATCTGACTTGGACAGTCAGATACCTTGTCAACCAAACTAGGAGTCTGGTTGATCTCACTGTCCCTTTGTGGTCATGTCCCTTGTGCCCTAGTGGTGACCCAGCATTCCTGTCAGGAGCCAGAAGGAAAGGAAAAGGGAGGGAGGGCTGCAGCTGTGCCGTGGTGTGGTCAGGAGAGTTCTGGCTGAGAGCCGACAGACCCGGTTTCTACAACAAGATCACAATTCATATCCCCTCCAGAAACAAAGTTCCATTTCACCAGGCTGACCTTGGCCTGAGACCATTTGGGAAAGTTCTGTTCTCCTCAGAGGGAGTATAGGGGTGGGCGGCCGGAAGCAGGTGGCAGTGGAAGGCCCATCAGATTCTAGCGTTGTACACTGCTCCCTGGATGGGCCCCTCCTCAGCCTTGGGGAGGGCCTTCCTGGCCACGGCTCTGTGACCTCCATTCCTGGCCATTGGTCCTCCCTCTCAGGACCGTCCCCTGACTAGAGACACAGCAGGGGCAAGTCTGAGAGAAACTGGGCTGTCTGCTGTCCCAGATCCCTGCCCTTTCTTCTATGTTCTCCTCTCTACTGTAGGCGACTAGGAGCCAGTCCCCTTGCCAGAAAGCAGGAGGAAGAAGTAGGCTTTTTTGTCTGATGCTGGTGGTGCCACCAACTAGTATGGCACCAGCAACTATGAGCTCCTGCGGCTCCAGAGGTGACTCTGAGCTGCAGCAGCGTCAGCCCTGGTTTCACCAGCATCAGTGTGTGGCATCCTGAGTTCCTCTTCAGAGGGACCAGCATACAGCCAACTGCAGCAGCACTGAAGCAGCTCAGCAGCGAGTGTGGGCTTAAAGCTTCCAACCCCAGGTCAAAACCATCCTCCTGATCTCTGGGGAAGATGGCCCTCTCTCTGTGCTCCCCCAGCTCTTTCACCTTTGGAACCTTCTTTCTCTATTAATCCCCTCTATCTGAAGCATCCAGAGTAGTTTCTGTCTTCCTCTCTAGATACTGATTGACACACCTCCACCCACCGCTCTCCCAGAGCAGGTTCAAAGGGCAGGGGAGCCACAGCCTGCCTCATCTAGAAGGTAAAGGAGGAAAGGAGGACCAAACAGAGCACCACACCTTACGAAGCTCAACTACATTTTGAAAATCCTGAAATGTGATAAGCCATCCTTCACCTTGATTTTATGGTGTATGCTATGATGTACCACCCGGATCCCCCCTGAGGAATGAAGGACCATGCCCCCAGCTCTGGGGTTGACCCCAAAAGATCATCCCCAACTGTTGACCCTCTTCAGGAATTGCTTTGGCTGAAGAAAGCTGCCTCCCCCGAGGTCATACCCCCTTCCAGAGGCAGCCCTCACCCAATGATGGATCGACCAGGGCGTACAGAGGCTCAAACCCATTTCCCAACCATGAAGGGCCATCCCCCAGATCCGAGCATCCCATGGAGTCAGCTGAGGCCTTCACTGGGGCTCCATCACATCTCCATATCTCCCACTTCCCAGGCTGCTTCTTTCTCTTCGTTTCCACAGGAGTTTATCCCAAGAGTACTCCCTTACTAACTTCCTTCATTTTAATCTCTGCCTCAGAGTCTGCTGCCCAAGGTCCCTGTATTAGTTTGCTGGAGCTGCTGTAATAAAGTACCACAGCCTGAGTGCCTTCAGAAACAGAAATTTATTTTCTTGGTTCTGGAGGCTAGACGTCCCAAATCAAGGTGTTGGCAGGGTTGCTTCTTTCTGAGGGTTGTGAGAGAAGAATCTGTTCTAGGTCTCTTTCCTTGACTTGCAGATGGCGATTTAATGTTCACATGACATTCTCCCTGTGTGTGGGTCTGTCTCCAATTTTCCCCTTTTTATAAGGACACCAGTCATATTGGATTAGGGCCCACTCTAATGGCCTCATTTTAGCTTGATTACTTCTGCAAAGAACGCTATCTCCAAATAAGGTCACATTCTGAGGTACGAGGGTTAAAACTTGATCATATGAGTGGAGGAGGAGACACAATTCAACACCTAACAGAGCCCAACCTGCAGCCACATTCAATTATGTTTTCAACCAAGAGGTCAATGGACATGGACCTGACGGATTCCTGAGCCCACTCTAAGATTCAAGTACAGTCATATCAAGTTGCCTTTATTACATGGTCTGCCCACTCACAAAGCTAAAAGAAAGAGAGATGCTCAGCCAGGTTATATGCAGGTTCTCCAACACAGGTTGGCAAGATTAAAATCAGGAAGGACAGAGTCTGGTTCCCAGGCTGGAGGGAAGCCTGGAATGGGGAGTCGATTGGGAAATCTGCATTTACAGGGAAGCTCTTTCTGACACATAGCTGGGTGACGAGACGTGTGACTGACAGACTAACCTCTGGAAGGGTGTCTGGGAACCGAACGCAATTAGCTTTTTATGTCCTTTGTTCTCAGAATTAATAACAGTATGACAATGAGTAGAGGTGGGAGGAGGGCGATGCAGGTAAATCAATGATGGATTTTTCACTAGAGAAAGATGGTTTTTTTTAAAATTAATTTACTGGTCGAGTTATAATGGCGTCACCAAGGTTTTTCTCCACACATGTATTGCTTTAGTTTCAAGCTGGCCAGGAAAGATGCACTGCTGTGGAAGGCATAGCTGCTGTGAAAAGCCTTAAGCATCGACACATTGTTGGTGGGGGCAGGGCAGCAGGAAATGCAGGTTAGAGAAATTCACACATCAGTGCTTAAAAGCAACTCAAAGGCAGCCTGCATGTTGGAACTCAAGGATATTCTTATTCAGGTTGGTGTGACCATCCGTATCTGGAGCCAGCAAGACCGTGTTTGGATGGGGCACACACGGGCAGGGTTGCAATCTGGCCCCGGGCCCTGATTCCCAAGAACACTTGCCTCAAAAACATCAGAAAGCAGTGGAGGTCTGAGAATCAAGTGCCAGTGTGCTCATGCGCCAAGAAAACCTAGATGGCTATTTTCACAGCGTACTGGGGCTTGGCCGGGTTCCAGAGACCATCAGCAAAGCAGCCTGCCCGATACTTCAAAGGAAGAACTCTCACTGATAAATCCTGCTCCACACTTTCCACAGCACACACTTAATCTTGAGGCATATAATACCACAACAGTGAGTCACCGGGCTAGAGCCTTAGGCCTGTCCACAGGACCAGGCGGATGAAAAAAGTCTCCCACATCTGTTTTCTAGGGCAATTCCCCTCACTCCTCAGAATGGCACTAAAACAGAGTAATAAAACCTGTCACAGATGAGTGATGAGTTATGGCCTGGTGTACCTGTACAGAGCTCCACACAGGACTATAATGAACTTAGGCCACCATTTTTCATGACCCTGTTTTATCACATTTTGATAGAACCCATCAGACAGGGGCTAACCAACCTGCCTGATTCCTCAGATTAAGCTCAGAGATCTCCGAAGGGCTTTCAGCCATGAGATAAATTGAGAGCTCTTCTTTAACATACATGCAATGACAGCTCTCTCAGGAGGTCTGAAACTTGGAAAGCCTCGGTCTTTTGAATTGTATTCCATATAAGTTAGAATCCAGCCAATACTCACAAGAAGACCCAAGATAAATAATATCAAGCCTGGGTGTCGTGGAACAGAAGAAAGCAACAAGGGAATGCCAAGGTCAAAGGTGAAGGCCTTTGCTTCTTCAGGGAGTGGGTGAAGGATAATACTAATTCCTTTGCTATAAATCCCACACTGTCTGGAACGCTCGTGGCCCGCTTGGCAGTAGACTGCTTCCCATCTGGTCATTTAGCAGTGGTCGGTGGAAGGATGGTGGAAACAGTCTAAATCTTTTCTTGAGTGAGACAAGCGAGCCGAAAATTGAGTGATTGCATAATACGCTGGCGGCGGCCCTTCAGGAGACACCTGCTTTAGGTATTTGCATCTGGCCACGTACGCATTGGGGTGCATTTCTGGGCCCACAGACACTTGCCCACCCCAGCCCACCCCAGCCCACTCTCTCCTCGAGGCCATTGTTATGCACACCTCCTAAGAGTACGTACTTTCCAGATGACCTACACCAAGTCCTTTTCCCAAAGCCCTTTCCTCTTCCTGGTTTCACTGGATTCTAATTTCCCCTTCACTCACGTTTTGCCTTCTCTCTCCTGGGACCCTGGCAGGCATCTGGGAACAGGCTCCGCAGCCATATCTGTCGGGGAAGGAGAAGATGAGGAACTGCCAATTTGCCTATTTCGCGGTGTCAATAAAATCCTGCCCGCGCCGTCCCCTGGACTCTCTGGAACTCGAGCTGACAAGACTGGTTCAGGAGCGATGGCCGGCCACGCGGCCTTCCACTGTAAGGGCCACCTTTTTCATCACCTAAGAAATAAGACCTGTCAGGTTTCATGCGGGGCCCTCTATAGATCTTACGGAGTAATTCTGTGCACATTAGCCACCCTAGCTTGAAGAAAGTGAGCCTTGGCGAGCGTGAGGTTGCTTTGCCAAGGTCAGGAGCCTAGATGCTGTGCTTGAGGTCCTGTAGGGAGCGGCAAACGGTCCAAACCACAGGCAGGGGCAGAGGAGGGGCACGTGCTCCTCAAATACCTCCAGAGTCCAGGATCCTGCTGCCCATCAGGGCAGAGGGGTGGGGGGCTTTGGCGAGGCCCACAAGACTCCCAGAAGGAAAGGGCCCTGGAGGCAGGGGCTGCACGGAGTTCCTGAATCTGTGGCGAGGAGACTCAGATCCAGAGTGTACACTGGGGTGCCCCCTGCCCAGCCCCCTTTGGGAAGGAAAGAAAATCAGGAAGAAAGTTTCCAGCACTGGGACCTTCTCCAGGACCTCCTCCCAACTACAGGGGGTGTCGCGGGAACGTCTGGTGGCATACAAAGGCCACCTCACTCAAGCAAGAAGAGTGGTTCCCTATTCGAACTCCATCACTTACTGCCTTCTAGAACTTGAGCAAATTACTTGATTTCTCTGAGCCTCAGAAAGTTCTCATGATGACGAAATCAAACAGTATATAATATTAATAGGTAATGTTTCTTAGACATTTCCTGAAAGCCAGGCACAGGCCTAAGAAAATAAATAGCCCGGTGTTCAGATAAGAAACAGTGTAAAGCGCAGAGACCAAGTAACTTGCCCCACGCCACACAGAGCAGATACCCAACGCATATTTGGTTATTTTGTCTGTCAGTTTAGAACCATGAGAATCTCAGCTGCCTCTACAACACGTAAGATGTTTAAGAACTCCAGTGGCCATAGTTTTGGTTGTTTGCTGGCAGAAGACAAAACTTGTACAAAGGTTCACCCAGGACAGCCGTTGTTGCGTGATCAGGTTGCGAGGCTGATTAGGCTGATGGGGTCCTTTTATTGCTGTTGTCGTTTTGTTTTTGCTGTTTGTGGCCACAGCCTTCACAGGCACCTGGAGGCCAAGGTGGCTTCCTCTTCTGGCCCTTGGGCCACAAGCCTGCAGCTGAGCAAATCGGAGGTGTGAACGGGGCACGGAGAGATGGAGTGTAAACACGCAGAAGACAAATCGTAGAGAAAATACACCACCCCTTACAGAAAAAGCATATAAAGGGAAGATTGGCAAGAATTGCAGGCCCACTGCTCCAAATGGAATGGGTAGCTCTTCAAGCCAATAACGTTCCCATCTGCACACGTGCCCGCGTGGATGCCAGCTGACCAGAGCGGGCAGCTCCGCGGCAGGGAATCTCCTCGGCAGAGCTCACTCCTCTGTTCAGCGATCGCAGGTCAGAGGCCTCCCCCTCCCACCTCTCCGAGAAGAAGGGGCTAGACCACGCACAGTGAAGAAGGGCTGACCTCGCGGTGTCTTTCTGTGCCAACATCCTGAGATTCCTAATTGTGTCGAAGAAGCTACTTTGAACCGACTTTAGGCAAAAGAACCAGAACCCAAAACAAATGCTTGTTTGGGGCCAAGCCTAATAGTCCTGACCCTTTAAAGCTTGCATTTTATGTTTCTTTCCATAGTGCCTTGAGGAGAAGATGCTTCAGAATCCCTGCATGGTTCCTCTTCTTTCTCTCCTTCTACTTCTCCTTACTCTTCTCCTTTACCATCATCAGCCTCTGCAGAAAGTGCTTTACTTGAGCCGCTGCTCCTACTTACTGAGGAACGGGAAGTAAGCCACGGAACGCCAAGTCCTCACACGGTACCAAGGCTGCAGAACACCCACCAACAGACCCCTGCCCCACGCCGCTCCCAGAGGGCCCAACCTACAGCCCCAACTGAGGGGTCTTGCGATGTTCATATCATGCCACCCTACCTCCCAGATAACTGGTCCAGGTACAAAAGCCTGACCTAAGAGCAGCCAGTCTCTGAGTTGGCCCGACACAAACGTCACACCCAGCAAAGACAATGGGGATAAATGGACCCACTCGGATTCTCTCTGCTTGAAGAATCTAAATTGAGAATCAGAGAGAGAAAGAAAGAGAGAGATTCGTGACTTGGAAGGTGGGAAGGAAACAGAAGCTGAGAGGCATTCAGCAGAAACCCAGAGGAACAGGAGCCTCGGGCGAGGGAAAGTATGGGTAGCAGGAGCTAAGCTAAGCCTGGGACTCTAGAAAGCAGAGACTGAGTGATGCACAGGAGAGAGAGTGATCCACTTGGTTGTGGAGTGACTTGAACAGTGGAAAATTAGAAAACCCCTGTCGTTCTAGGGCAACATGATAATCCAGCTCCTAGAGTTGCTTTTGATCCTGCATAACCTCTGAGTTCCTGCTGCACATTCCAATCTCCATGTGACTTGGCTCTTTGTAATTTCCCATGAGGGATGGTGCAGATGAATGCCTGCATCTATCCATCCATGAATCTCTATTTCCTCATTGTAACCTGAGTCAGTCTCTCTTTCTTATCATCAAAAATGCCTATTAAATATAAAACGCCACATGGACTCATTGGCTGAACAATAATTTCCTGTTCACAGCTCCACTGACATTGATGCTTCTGTTCTATAAAATTCCAGGGTTCATCTTCCATTTGTACTGCATTAACCACATGCCTGTTTTTAAAATGCTCTAAACCTTGTATTTCCATAAATGCCCATATACCCTCTTTCATATACCTCTCGCACTCTCTCTAGACACCCAAAACTAAAAGCTCTGGTACTATTACTTCAACTACCACCTTACATGTGTATTTTTCCAGACCAATTTTTCCAAGTTCTTTTCCAAGTAATTTCATGCACATGATCTCTTTTGAACCTTGCAATAACCTTATGAGGGAATAATAATAAAAGCACCTAATCTTTGTAGAATGCTATACAATTTAAAGACCACTTTCATATACATAATCTCCCTTGATGAGATCCCAGTAAACAATGCTGCGAGGTCTTTTTCTCATTTTACAAATAAGAAAACTGAGACCTGGGGATGGCAAAGAACCCATCTGAGTTCACCCAATAAAGAATGGTTTCTACTGGTATTTATGGCCTCCGTATCAACATTAAAATACTTTGTGGTCTTTTTTTCCACCACGGACAAACAGGCACGAATCTTGGATGTACTCAGATGACATTGGAAATGTCTAGTTTCTTATCTCTATTTATTAAGTCAAAGGTCCTTGAGGTTTACCATGTACCATTGCACATGACTGCGGTCTGCCCGCATGGTCTGGTTGCCACTGCTCGGCAACACTCAAAGGATGGCCGTTTAACAAGGAAACTCACCTTTGTTCTTCCACAGGTGCACAAATAATCCATTGATAATATTAACTTGACACACAGACCTGTTTCTTCCTGGTCACTGAATTTGATATATACGTGTCCCATAACCCAGGCTACCTGAGGCAAAGCCTTGGTCTAATACAGAGGGCTTTTTTTTTAATACCAGGAAATCGACACTTTCAGAATAGTGACTCAAACTAGCTTGCTGTAAATACATTGTGCCATTTCAGCTTGTAGGACAGAATCTTGAGATCATTTTGGTTTAGGAGAGAGACTCAGAATATAAATTGTTGTTCAGTTTCATCTATAGTAAATGTGGTTGCTCTAATGATAGCACACAAAGCTCGTTGTTTTATCATTCCTTAAATAAGACCTTGACATTCAGCACCTCTTCTTTCTGTCATTTGAAAGCCAAGGGAGTTTAAATTTTGTTTGCCCCAGTAGCTGTTCTTCACAGGCACACGGATGGCTGATGCAGTTTATAATGGGGACCCTGGTGATTAGAGCAGCACCGTACATGTAATAAAGTAAACACTATGTGTAACAGCATGAGCTGGACGCTGGCGGGGTGGGAGCTCCTCCATGGTGTCTGAACCACTGCAGAGAGAGGTATTTAGATAAAAGTCAGCAAATCCTTGGCACATGGGTTCCACACTATTAATCAAAGCTTTCTTGCTGATACCAGCCATGGCCTCATATTCTCCAAAACATGGTATTCTAGGCACCTACTTACCAATAGATAAGACCTGATTATACAAGATGAACCCTACATGCTATTTAAAATTTAGATGATCCCTACCGAGCAAGACTGCTCAGGATTGATCTTTGTCCCACAACAACTGGGTCCAGCTACATGGTCCCACTATAATTGGATGCCCTGGCCAGTGCTGTGAAGGTGATAACTCAAAATATGTCCATTGCCCTAGATTATAAATATGCATTGTAACATTTACTGCCCTGTTCATACTGGGAACTCCATTTGGAGTTATTCAAGTGCTACACTCCAGTAATCCAGGACTGTGATTCCCCAGCACATCATGTGATATCTCACCTCCATGCTTTTTACACACCCTGTTCCCTCTGCCTGGAATGTCCTTTCTCTTGTAGGTGACTTATAATCGCCTCCTGATCCTTCAAGATTTCAAGATTAAATATTATCATCAAGCCATAACTCACCTCTGGATAAAAACCCTAGAGAAACTTGTACACCAGGAAACAAACACAAATGTTCATAGCACTGGGTAAATAGCCGGGGGGAATGGGTAAATTGTGGCATGTTCATACAACAGGATACTGCAACAAACTAGACATTTACTTAACATTCATGACGCTTATAAACAAAATGTGGTGAAAGAGGCAAAGACACAAAACTATATATATTCTATGATTTTCTTTATATAAAGTTCCAAAGCAGGCAAAACTGAACCATAGTGTTTAGTGATACATAGGTGGTCAAACGATAAAGAAAATGACAGCTGTGATCACCATAAAAGCCAGAGCAGAGGAGAGGTCGTCAGGGCTGGGAGGAGCGATGTGAGGGCGTCTGGGGTGCACATGGTGCTCCACTCTTTGAAACAGATCATGGTGACTTGGTGCTCATTCTTTGTTATCCTACACGTTTGTATTTTATATACCTTTCTATATGTATGCTATATTTAATGACTTTTAAAGCAGTAAACGAAAACATGAGTACAGAAATTGTCCAACCAGAAATTTTTGGTTAAGAAATGCCATCAAAAATGCAGACATCATCTTCCTGATTAGAGTCCCTTTTAATGGACAGAACCCCTCGTGCAGTCCTTTATCAGTAAGGAAGCCCCCTGCGCCAATGTAAAACATGCTGCTTTAGTAGCAGGGTGAAAAAATATATACCCTTCCTCTGGTATACCGTGACTGCTGTAGCACAAAATGTCTGTTTATGGAAAATAAATTGATCCAGTGTTTTTTGAAGACCCTAAATTCTTGCTTTGTCTTGTCTGCCTGGAGCGGGGCTTTTAGCAACGTGGTTCATAGTGCTTGTATCCTCCCTCCTGGGGTCATCGCTTCCCTGGAGGCAAATTTTAAAGCTGTTTTTGGAAGCCAGCCTTGGCTGGCATTATGATGTATATGATTTTGGGGTTTTTTGGGTTTTTTTTGAATAAGGAAGAATCACCACCTTCTTTGAAGCTGGGAGGCAGAGAGGTGCATCAGAGGTAACCTCGTCTTGCCTCCTCCAGTGCCCCCTGTGGCTGCAATTGGCTATGGTCCCCTTCTTCACTCTCCCGTCCTAAACTGGTGTGCACGGTTGCTCTGTGTGTTAAACAGCTGCCGGGCCTTCAGCACACAGCTGCTTCTCGAGGCTGTGTGAAATGAGCTTGGTACCCTCGGCGCCTCAGCACCTCAACTCTTGGGTCCATGATACGCTCCAGCGTGCAGGTAGGAATTATATGCTCGGAGCTCAAGATTCTCTTTTGGTTGCTTCTTGTGTAAGCACCAGAGGTCAGCATTTTATGGGGAAGCTCAGGTTCTCAAAGGGGGGATGGGGGGTGGGATCTAATCAGCTGAGTGTCTTGAAATTTTGCCCACGAACCAAAGAAACGGAACCACAGCAGGTAGCAGGGGAGATGTGAGACAGTACCAGGACCATGCTGAAATCTCAATGAGAAATCTAAACACATAGCCAAGTGCATCATCACCCTGGCTGCAGCTGGCAGGGGACCAAAAATAAGGGTGGGGTGCTGAAAGTAGGGGCAGTAAAGAGAGCGGTTGTTGTTTTGTTTTAATTTCTGGAAGAATTTACTTAAGTTGTTGGACTTTGTAATGTTAAATTGAAGAAGAAAGATTTTGTAAAAAGAGAAAGGCATCTGCTGGAGAAACAGAGAGACAAGGATATACAGAGAAAGAGATTCAAAGGGACACAGAATGCAGAGGAAAAAAGAGATGGAGAGAGAGGCTGGAAGCAGAGACAGACCAAAAGAGAGACAGAGACAGTGAACAGGGACTTTCCTTGGCTTGGTTCATTTTTTTGTTAGGACGTCAAAACAGAACCTTTGCACATCTCCAGATTAGTGCTGTGCTTAAACCCATTTAATTACTGTGATGGATTGCATTCTTGCCACCAATGGCCTTGTTCTCACTTGCCCTAACTACTAATGGGCTGTAAATATGGCCTTTCAAAAAGGAACCAGGTTTGATGTGGATTTGTGCTCACCTAAGTTAATGACATGCGGGGAGATGATTAGCTGCTGTCTGCCAGTGACTCACTATACTAACTTGGCCTGGCCCAGTCCAATTGGATAGAGGGTACTGCTCTGACTGTATGCAAACCCGGGCTTTTATCATCCAAAGAACCGTCTCCAGCAAAGCAGAACATTTCTAGCGGGAGCAGAAAGAGGTCTGGTTATTGTTTGGTGAGCAGTGGAGTCCTAGGGGACTCTTCCAAGCGATGAGCAGCTTCAGCTGGAAATAACTAAACAGCTTTCCTGGGAAAGGGGCTGAGCAGGAGGGGAGATTGATGAGTTCCAAGCAGCGAAAGGGTTACAGCATAATTAACTCCCAGACGGTCTCATGGATGGTACCGCAGGGCTGTCCAACCCAACCCAGAGCTTCCTCCCTGGCAAGACTTAAGGTTTAATTCAGTGTCAAAAGGGCATTAGAATAAAGCCCTGCACAGCACAAGAGGGAGAAATCAAGGACCCTTTGAGAAAGGGTCCCACGGAGAGAGGGTCACAACGTAGATGCTCCTTCCTGCACACTCAGAAGAGTGGGTGGATTCTAAGGGGCGACTGTGAGATCATCTGACCTAGACTGAAGGAAGTCTGAGTCTGGACCATGTGAGAGAGAAATTGATGGAAATATCTGCCTGATGCCTGGAGAAGCTATTTGTTTTGACTACTGCTGCTGCTATTTTCCTTAAGGTTAGAACCCACAGGACTGTGAAAAGCCAGTGCCCTGAACCAAAGAAGGTTTTCTCTTCAAGCAACTGGGAAGCCCTGTGCTCTGCCCACCTGCCAGGGTGGGCATTCGGCGCTCAGGAAAAGCGGACCTGCAGTCAGGGGTCCATCTCACGTATTTAATATCCGGAGCAGATCATTTTCAACATCGCCTCCTCTTTTCAACGAAACTATTTTCATCAAAATCTTGAAATGAAATAAAAAATAGCTTGGCCAGGAAATGCAGGGAAAATTTCACAGGCAGTGACAAATTTCCTTTGTTATACTTTGTATAATCTTCCCAGTAAAAAAGAAAATTTATTCTATGTATATAAAAGGGAAAAAGCGCCATTTATTCAAAAGTTTTATATCCACCTTACAGTTTGGACTTTGATCCTTTCTTCACAATATTCTGTAATATTATTTTATGTAAAGAATTGTCCAGTAACTTCTAAATAAATTTTATTAAAATCCAAATGTCGGGCTTCCCTGGTGGCGCAGTGGCTGAGAATCTGCCTGCCAATGCAGGGGACACGGGTTCGAGCCCTGGTCTGGGAAGATCCCACATGCCGCGGAGCAACTAGGCCCGTGAGCCACAACTACTGAGCCTGCGCGTCTAGAGCCTGTGCTCCGCAGCAAGAGAGGCCGTGATAGTGAGAGGCCCGCGCACCGCGATGAAGAGTGGCCCCCGCTTGCCACAACTAGAGAAAGCCCTCGCACAGAAACGAAGACCCAACACAGCCATAAATAAATAAATTTTAAAAAAAAAATCCAAATGTCTACAAAAATTATAAGATAACTGTTAAGTAATACAATTGTGTGTGGTAATGTTTTATTTACTGGATTTGTTCTTCAGTTTAAAAGCAAATAATTATAATTTTCAAAGTAGAGTACATGGACAAAAATGCCCATTTTAAAGATATTGTTCACAGTCAGTAAAATATTTCATGTGTGAACTAAAATTTGCACGTAACAAAAATATTATTCTGCACAGGTTTACAGTGTTTCACTATTTCGAATTTTAGACACAAATACACACCCAAAATGTCCACAGAGAATGACAGAAATGAAGTAATTCAAATTCTGTTTCTTTATCTTTTGCAATCATTTTTTACTTCAAATCTAGCGTTTAAACGCAGAGGAGTATGAAGTACGATGGGGCTGGAGAAACAAACTCTCGTGATGCAATCTCTAATGATTTCAAACCGCTATGAACTGATTCTGGAAATAAAAGCAGGTAACTCACTCCTACATAACCAGGAATTCTCTGAATTAACTTCTATATAAAATATAATGCTTATTAAATAAATATAATGTTTATTGTGATCTGAGGATTACATATAGCATTGAAACTCAACAATAACCACAGCCATTGTTTAAAATTTAGACCACTAACATTTTTTTTTCTGGGAAGATATTTTATCATGACATTATTTAGAATCAGGGCACATGGTGAAAATGAAAAGCAAATCCCATTTTAGTCAGTTTGATCATTGTTTTTAAATTCGTCAACACATTTGCTCCCCTGTTGCTGGCATTGGGCTGAACCTCTCCCACTGCCCTGCCCTTCCTATCGCTCTGTTATCCTCTGCTCGTAACCCCAGACCCAGGAATCGTCTCAGCGGGGAGAGCCCAGAGCATCTCCAATAATAGCCAACTGGAGTGAGAAAGAAGAAGGGCCTGGGCAGAAGTGACATGTACTGAGGACCCCTTTACCAAGCATTTTCACTCACAATGACTCTTTCATTCTTCCCAATGTCTCTTCACAAGAGGGGTTAAAAATCCCAATATTTAGGAATGAGGAAAAGCAGACTACAAGAAGTTGCGTGGCATACACATGGCCCACTTCTCATAAGTGGCAGAATCCGGATTAAAACCCAGATAAGGCTGAGAATGAGGCTCCAGTTACCTCCTGCAGGCACCGCAGGGTCTGCGACATCCTTAGGAGATGGCGTAGAACTCCCTGGCTGTGTACAAATGCACGAAGGCATGCTGAGGGTCCACTGCTCTAATTAGAACAAACTCACCTCTCCTGGGGTCTCTCCTGAATTCAAGTAAATCACACCTTGAACGTCATTGGACCACTAATCCTATGCCAACAAAGGGCTTCCATCTGACTCAAGGAGGTAGAGAAAGTCTCATCGGAGGGTTTCTGAACCTTCCTTCCTTCTTCCCCCCTCTCTCCCTTCTTTCCTTCTTCCTTCCTTCCTTCCTTCCTCCCTCCCTTCCTTCCTTCTTTTCTTCATATCTTCTTGTTTCTCTCTCTCCCTCTGCCCATCTCCCTCTCTCTTTCCTTCCTTTTTATGACTTTTTAAACCTTCTTCCCTACCAATATCTGTATCTTGGGTGAAATTGCTAGGACTCTCACATTAAGTTTCAGAGAATTTCTCATTTGGGACCTTGCATATTACACATAGTTCCAAAGGACTGATAAATCCTTTTTATGTCCTCTTTATGACTAAAGCTTAAGGGGAACATCTTGTGTCTCTCTTTCTTCTTCCTGCTGCATTAAAAAACGATAATCTAGCTCTCCATATGTCCAGAGTTCAGATGAGGTCTTCCTTATTGGTTAGTATTGATTAGTATGCATTTATAACTGGTATAATATTTTCCCTACAGGGTGCATATTGCAATTTTTAGAATCAGGCCACAGAAAGCTTTGAATCACATAATTGCAAGATTTGGCAAAACCTATAATCAACGGTCTCTCTTCTCCTCTCTAATTCCCCGGAGAGCTATTTTGTCTCCATCTGTTGTCTTGCCTTTGAGTATGACCAGGGGCAACAAATACAATGCTGGCCACCTCAGACTACTGGGGGAAGGGTTCCTCCCCACTCACCAACAGGGCGAGATGAACAGCCTAGTGGGAGTTAAGGTGTACAGCTGAGGTACACAGGGCCAGGTACACAGCAGAGCCTTCCCTGAGCTTCCTCTCCCCTGGAGGCACACCCTTGAGAGCCTTCATAGCGATGAGACAGGTGAGTGAGAAAGGCAGAGCAACTGAGTACTTCCTCTCCTTCCATGGCCAACAGAGGGACAGGTGTCATGCCACTGTACTCCTCTTTATTAGTTGATCTATTCAAAACACATTGGAGGAGAATAAGCATCTTCAGAATAACAAAAAAGTACCAGTTATAAGTAAGGTCAGTGCATATAACAGTAGCCCAAATAAGTGACTTCATAATATACAAGTCTATTTTAAAAAGTGGCTGAAGTGGGCAGCCCAAGACTGTAATGGAAGTTCCACAGTCAGGAGGGACCCAGGCACTCTTTTCTTTCTTCTCCATTGGACTTGGCACATGGCTTAAATCTTCAAGGTCACCTCGTGATCCAAGATGGCTGTTGGAAAGCCAGCCATCATCTCTTTTCTAAGAAAGAAAAGATAGGGCAAAAAGGGGACCTCTCCCAGTTGAGACAGCATTCTTGAAGATTTCCAGAAACCCAACCAACAACTCCTCCAGAAGTCTAGGAAACGTATCTCTTTATCTAGGCACATCACCACCCAGAATAAAATCAGAGCTCTGCTAGTGAGGAAGAGGGGAGACTCAACACTGAGTAGGCATCTGCAGTCTCTGCTAAAAGCTAGGTGCCAGCCCCCGAGCTGAGGACATTATATACATTACCCTGCTTCTTCCACAAAACACCTCCACTAACCATAAGCCATTAGAGCTAGAGAAGTCTTAGGGAGTATCAATCCAACAACCCAATTTTATTTTAACTAACATTTGAATAGAGTTTTAGCATTATAGAACTCCCTCCAAATCTCATTTAATTCTCAAAAACACTCCCTTGAGGTAAATGGTATTCTTAGCTTGATTTTCCAGAGGAGGAAACACATCTAGAAAGGTTTAAGTGATGGTTTCAAAGTTACACAGCTAATTAGAGGCAGAACTGGTACTAGCTACTCAGACACCCAGCACCATATTTTTTTTCTGTCTTGTTTAAAAGAAATTATAGATACAGAAAAGTACAAATGTCTAGCCACGACTCAGAATTAACAAATCCTAATATTTTTATCATTTTGCTCCAGATTTTGTTTAGACTGAAAAAAAGAAAAAAACACTGCTGAGAAAGTTGAAATCTATTTTGTACCCCTCCCCAGTCACATTCCCCTGGCTCCCCAGAGAAAATCAATATCATTAATTTGGTGGCTATCCTCCTGGTCCATATTTCTCTATTTTAATCTCTCATATGCATCCATAGATAAGTTGTTTTTGCAGCTTCTTTTTTCATTCAACATTTTTTTGAACTCTATTTAGGTTAATGCATATAGTTCAATCATTTTGATTGCAAAATGATACTCCGTTATATAAATACATAGTATGTTTTATTTATTCATTTCCCACTTTCCTACTACATATATTGATTAGGGGTTACTCAATCAGCAGATGAGTAAGTATTCCAAGAGCTTATCTTCATGAGAAATCTGAGAAAGGGATGGTGATAATCCCTGCTGTACATGATGAGGAAACTAAAGCAAGAAGTAGGAATCTGCCCAGGCTTTCGTAGCTCATAAGCAACAGAGCCAGAATTTAACCCCAGAGGACTTGAATCCAGAGCCCCTACCCTTGACTTCTACTCTATATTACCTAATATTCAGACATCCTTACCAAGAGAGTCATACCTGTTGTGAAAATATTGCCCCCAACACTCTGCCCCCACCAGGTAGGACTCTGCCCAGGTCCACAGCCAGCATCTGTTTTGATTGGTTGGTGCCTATACCCTACTTCACGGCTAAATATTTTGAAGATCACTCCTGTTCTGTATTGACTGGATGACACTTGAGTTATTTCCAGTTCTTCACCCCCTACGAACTAGGGAACCCAGAAGTAGAAATACTGACTCACATATCATACCCATCACAGGTTTTACTAAAAACTACTGACTGCTCTGGAAAGTTGGCTATACAAATGAACTAATAAACTAATAAGCTTAATACTAATAATACTAATAAGCTACTGTAAACTCCCATTCTTCCCTAATATTTTATGTCATCAAACTTCCTCATTTTACCAGTTTGTTGGGTATAAAATGGTACCTCATTGTCTTTATTTGCATTTTGCCTATTACTAGTAAGGTGGATAGGGTTTTTAATATGTTTATTAGCCATTTCGGTTTACTCTTGCTTGAATTGTCTTTCTCTCTCTTTGAACATTTTAAAAATAGCTTCTTTTCCTTTTATGTAGTTTCTTTTTCTTTATATAATTTGGATATTAATCTTTTGCCTATTATATCCAATACAAATTCTCCCCCCCACCCCTTACCTCTGGCCCCTATCTCTCCTGTCTTCTGCCATATAGAAGTTTTAAATTCAATATTGTCAAATCTATAAATCTTTTCCTTTAGAATACACTTCTTGTTACTTCTCGTTCTTGAAGTAGAGAAGAAATTCTATATTTTCTTCTAATTGTTTTATAATTTTGTTTCTCCTCTTTATTTTTTGTGTGCGGTATGAGGACGGAATCCAGATATTTTCCTACTTTGAAATCATTCCAACACCATTAATTTAATAACTTATCTTTTCCCCACGGATTTTCTTAGTATCACTTCTAGTATAAATGACCCAGTTCCATAAATGTACTGATTTATTTCTTGGTCTTCTATGCTATTTCACGAATCTGGTTTTTTTATTCTTTCTTTTTTTTTTTTTTTTTTTTTAGTTTAATTCTCTGGCTTAAAAATAATGCATGTCTGAGCCTAATACCCTCTATCTGATCATATAATTCCTATTGTCCTGGTGCTGAACACAAGCCTAAAAGTTTGGTAAGTGCCTGGCAGACCTTCAGGATGGTAGGCTAGAAGGCATGTGGTCTCTTTTGGTTTCCAGGCTGGAGATACCACTTGCACTGCTGAGGGATCTGGGTGTTTGGAATGCTTTCCTCTGAAGTAGAAGGAAGAATTAATTCTAGAGGTCATGAGAATGAAGGAATGAGCCTCAGGCTCTGCATCCACAGAGATACCCCATTACTGATACCCACTCTTCAACATCTTATAAGTAAATCTCAGTGATGGCACATCATTCATAATCATCATTCTTATTAATTTAGATTGACCAAATATCCCAGTTTTTGATTACACAAGTATAGAAAGATTGAAAAAAATCAGTTTCAGAGCTTAGAGAACAAAGAAAATTTTAAAATCACATTGCTTTTTATAAATGACTACATCTACACTATGTAATGGTCTGTGGTTTATAGTACTTTACAGGGTTCAGCTGTCTGTATACATTTATGGTTCCAGAGTCTGGCTAGGGAGAAGTGCCCTTCTAGCACAAGTTAGCACGCACTATAGGCAGAGGATGTGAGGATGATGATTGATGTTCTGCACACAACACCCTGAAGTAAAGAAGGGTAAGAAAGAGATAGACCCCTCACAGCAACCCTGAGTGTGGCTGTAGCAGTATCTTTCTGACTGAGCAACCAGACTCCGGCCAGGGGTGGGGAGTGGGGAGGAGCAATCCCTGAAGGCATGCGAACTTTCTGGTTCTGCTGGTGAGATTGCAGAAAAAATGGCAAGATGCTGATTGCGCAGAACCAACATTTAGGGATTCACAGTTTCTATATTTTCTGGTCATACTCCCCCCACTCCCAGCCCTACCCCCACGTCTACCTTTTCCTAAATAAAATTTTACAAAAGTGGAGAGAGATTATTTTTAATCATTCAAGGAAATTTGAGGATATTTCTGATTTGTAGCCTCTAATTTCTATAATGAAAATGATATGTGGCACGGACTAAATTTGAATAAATAGGCAATTGACTATATACCCAAGGATATTTACATTAAAAACATTTTTTGTCTCCTGTATTAGAGCTGACATGGCTTTTCTCATCTTCAAACAAAACAACTGTTTTGAAAAAGGAGAACAATCCAGGCTACCCACTTGCTCAAAGCAAGCTGAACAGAGCATGACGTGAGAACGCCACTGCCTTCTTACGACCATACTGGACCTCCCCTGTAACGCTGTTCTCTGGGTCCATGTCTGAGACCATGTTTTAGGTAAGCCTGTGTTTTAACAAGAGTCTCCTGCTTCATCCAGTAATAAACCACCTTGGACAGGGTCCAAGTCTCAAATGCCACGCATTGTATTATATGCATAACGGCACATCACATTTGTGCAAGGCCCCCGTGCAACTGGTCGTACATTTTTATTTCTTTTTACTCTATTTCTTAACATGTGGACTTGACTGGCACGCTTACGTCAATTGCTCTGTTATTCTAGCTTTGTTGTGGTTGTATGTTTTAATGAAAACTCTTCCTCCTGTAAGACAGGATCTATGGAACCTACAGATTTTCTTCCTGGATAATAAAACAAGAGCTTGGATTCAATTAGCCAACGTGCACATTTGCTACATGAGGCTTTCCTCAAATGTCACTCATTCATTCAACAAGTATGTACGGAACACCTCTTAGGCTCCAGGTTTTGTGTTTGTCTGTGAACACAACAGTGAGTGAAACAGATGTGCACCGTCCCTGCATGTGTGGTGGGTACCATCCCCTGGCGGAGGCAGCAGAGCAAATATCTAATTACCCATTGTGCTGAGTGCAGGGAGGAGTAAATAGGATGTTCTGATAGAGAATAGTGCAGCGGGGAGGGCTGCTACTAGGCAGAGAATTGCAGAGGAAGATCTCTTGGAAGTGTGACATTTAAGCCAAGTCCTACAAGATGATGAGGGCCCACCATCCAAATGGAAGAGGGAAGCGTGTGGGCAGAACAGCAGCTGTGAAGGTCCTGCGGAGTGCTTAGACCACCTCCGCTCACCACCTCGGCGCATCTGTCTCCCACCAGCCTTCAGAGGGCAAGTCCAGTCCTTCGGCCCGGAGGGAGGCTTCCCAGCCAGCCAGCGCACATGGTGCTCTCTCCTCTACGGCCTCCTCCAGCACTTCACTGGTTCCCCATACCTTCCCGCTTCACCATATGCTGGCTTGTATTGTCCTCAGATGGTCCCTGTGGTTAAACTTGCCTCCTCAG
This sequence comes from Balaenoptera physalus, assembly GCF_965194825.1. NCBI lineage: Eukaryota > Metazoa > Chordata > Mammalia > Artiodactyla > Balaenopteridae > Balaenoptera > Balaenoptera physalus. The sequence goes on along the minus strand of NC_138890.1, from coordinate 119,258,458 downwards.
CAAGTTCTGGGAACCCACTGAGGACAGAGGGGATGAGCCCCTTTGCACCCCCTGCTGTCTGCCACCTCACTGGAGCAGAACCTACGCGGGCTGCGTGCCAATGACCTGGCGGAGCAGGTGAGAAGCCGTGGCTAGGCCGCTTTCTGTCTGCGTCTGCTCATATCAGACAAAATGCAAATAGATAGGCACCATCTCTCTCTGTTCTATTTAGCATTTATATGACACCTTTCAGCACAGAGAAATGAGTAAGTGGAACCAGAAGTGGCTGTTCTGTGCGCTCATCCCCCCCAGCTCGGCGGCAGCCAGGCATCTGGTCCCCACCTGCCCCCCCAGACCCCTCCTCCCCAGGGGGCTGCAGGCCCGCCGCCTGGCTTTCAGCAGTGCCCTTCCCTCAGCCACACGCTGTTGAAAGAAGGCATTGTCTGCGCTAAAGGGAGAGTGTGGATAGCACGTTACAAATCTGAGCTGTTAAGTGATAAATGAGCAATGAAAAGTGTCCTGACATCATTAAGGGGTTCCAGAACATGTGCCCCGCTCAGCCTCACCCCCATGCAAGCACGAAGACAGACTGGCTTGTAGGGTGACAGGAGCCTGGCTTAGGAGTCACCAAATTGGGTCATTCCGACCCTATGGGGTTTTCCTAGATTCTGCCAGTTGGGAACACAGGCACTTTATACAAAGCAGACTTGCACCTTTGCAGACTTTCTTAGAGGATATGGCTCTCTCCAACTATATGGAAATGAACTTGCTCTTTCACTGCTCAGAGTATTCCCAGAGTAGGAAGCAGTCCCTCAGCACTCCCCCCTCCCCGCCAGCCCCATGTTCTGGAAGCCCTCCCCCAAACCCCCAGGGCACGCACATCTGGACTGACCCCTCTTGCAGAACCCACACCACATCCTCCGCATTCCCCTGGCTCCACCAGGACCCAGCACTGACGGGCAATCCGGGATAGACTGCCTGGTGGGCGACAGAGCAGCTCACGTGATATTTACGAGATAACATTTGCCAGGGCCAGAAAGGGCATCCCTTTACGATCCTTTAAAGAGCATCTTGGGGCTTCCCTGGTGGCGCAGTGGTTGAGAATCCGCCTGCCAATGTGGGGGACGCGGGTTCGAGCCCTGGTCTGGGAGGATCCCACATGCCGCGGAGCGACTGGGCCCGTGAGCCACAATTACTGAGCCTGCGCGTCTGGAGCCTGCGCTCCGCAGCGGGAGAGGCCGCGATGGTGGGAGGCCCGCGCACTGCGATGAAGAGTGGCCCCCGCTTGCCGCAACTGGGGAAAGCCCTCGCACAGTAAACGAAGACCCAACACAGCCATAAATAAATAAATAATTCCCATTTAAAAAAAAAAAAAAAATTGTTAAAGAGCATCTTAACCCCTGGAATGCTGCGGGGACAGGGGCAGGGGGCAGGTAAATCAACCCCTGTGCTTTTACCTCCTAATGCCGTAGAATTCTAAGTTTCTAGAGAAGAATTCAGGTGTTGGTCAGCAAAAGCAGTGGAGGGGCTGGATTCATGTCCTCATGGCTCAATCACTACTAATTTGCTTGTATGCATCCCAAGGCCATTGGTGTAGAAGAAGGTACATAATTCCACAATAACATATTGTGACAATATGGATATAAATCCTGGTTCCATCTCTTAGCAGCTGAGTTACCTTGGGCAAGTCACTTAACATCTTGGTTTCCCTACCTGTAAACCAGGGGCAAATGATGACAACCATCACATAAAATACGATGAAGATCACATGACGGCAAAAGTTACACGCTCAGCACAGTGTCTGGCACATAGAAGGGATGTAGTAAATATTTACTGTTTATTGCAGACCTATTTAATATGTCACACACTGAATTACATGTTTCACTTGGTTCTCTAACTTAATCCTACAACAACTCTCAAAGGTAAGGCCTGTATTTATAACCACTATGCTATTCTACTCACTGAGTTTCCCTACGAGGAATATTTTCATGTCAGTGGCTATTCCCATCTGCAATTTTCCCTTGAAAAATTGCTCCAGGATGGGTACTTCCTAAGGGGAAGCTTTCTCCATTAGCTAGACAGGAGGGGAAATGCAAGGGCAAGCCTTGACCCCCCATTGCCAAGAAATCAACTGTGGAAGTGAGTCATCTTTCTCTCGCCACTAGGCTGGACGTGGTGATTAATGGGAGACATTTAAGATTAATACACTTTCTTGTTCAAGTTTTGAAAATTAAAGCTCTTGGAAATGTGAGCCCAGAGAACGAAGGAGAAAGAAGGAAGTAGAACAAGATTCTCTTTCTAGTCGCCTGCTTTCAAAAACTCAATCCCCTTCTGCCAAAATGTAGAGAATCACCTAGCCTTGTCTATGTCACGTTGCTTTCCTTTTTTCCCTCCTCGCCTCCAAAAGGACCTTAGTTCCAGCCAAAATGGTTATCATAGATCCTTAGCACAAACAGTTTCCAAGTTCTCAAATGAGGCAGTGGAACAATTGATTGCACTGGCACAGGCCAACGGTAGGAGATAAGGGAGTAACATGTGGGCTCAAACAGCTATTGTTGCTGTGTTTTTTTCAAAGCATGAGTGGACGGGCTGTGCTGGCCTGAACCCCTGAGATTCTTGGGAAAGAAAAGATAGCTCAGCTCGTGGCTTATCAAGGCCAGGCTTCTCGGGGCTCTGTGCTACCCTGGCCACCTTAGCCGAGCTCACACCACCCCATCCTGAGATGGGCTCTGAGACACAGCTACCAAGAGCAACCTTTTGCCCCATATGTCACCATCTGAGTTAGGCCACCTGACTGATTGTGAACGACATTTACTGAGCACTTTCCACTTTGATAAAAGTGCTTCTCAGCTTTCCATTTAAATATCCGAAACAGAGGATTTAAGAAGGGACTGCCATTTTTATTTATAAAGCTAAGGAAGCTGAAGCTGAGAGACGTTGAGAAGCTCACGTACCATCTCACAGCTGTACATGGCAGGGCCAGCATTGGAGCCCAGGCCTTGGACCCTAAACACATTGCTTGAGAATGAGGAGAGAGAAAAGGCAAGCACAGGAGGTGAGGGGAGGGACGGAGACGAAAGAAGAAGATGTGGTACAAGACCTAACATTAAGATTCAGCATTTCGTGCAGCCATGACAGGTGACAACATGGAGGCCCTCAAATGGCAAGCACTGGTCTCTCCCTCTGCTCCTGCAGACAAGGTCCTCCAGCCAGACAATCCTCCTTATCAACAAGGAGCTCTGGTTCTAAGCACCCCAAAACTGCCACAGCCTTTACATGAGAGGGATGATGGGGAAAGCTATTCTCAGTTCTTCAAGCAAATAGGAATCCACAAGCACGCTGTGAAACTGGAGCACCTACTGGGGAGGGTGTTGGAACATTTATTCACCAAAAGGAGCTCACAGTTATTGAGCGTTTACTCTGGGGCAGGCACCATGAGAAGCATTTACACGCAGGAACTCATTTCATTCATTCTCACCACATACCTATGACGTCGATCCAAGTCTCACCCTAAGTTTGCAGATGAGGACATGGAAGGACAGAGAGACTCACCAATTCACTCGAGGTTCCGAAATTCTGTGTAGCTGCTCTGGGGAAAGGGCCCAGGCAGTGGACTATTTTCCAAGCACCCCAGGGGGGTCTCGTGTGTTGCCAGGGTCAAGAACCACTTGACTGAGCCAGTGTAAGGATCCTGCGATCCTATAATCACATAACACTTTGCCCTGTGAACTGTTCCCTGAAAATGTTTTATGTCTCCAATTAGATGATAAACTCTCCGGAGTGATAAGGTTGAATGGGAACAAGGTCTTATAAGAACTTGGAATCTGTTCTTTCAGTACTGGCACTGTAGGGTGTAGCCAGAATGGACATTCAGTATACCTGGAGGCTTCAGACTCAGATTGGGCACAGGGATGGCAAAGCAGGCTGCATACCAATTCTTTCATTTATTTGATGAGGTCGGTATTACTATTATTATTCCCGTTTTATAGATGAGGAAACACAGGCACCAAGTGGTTATGGACACACAACTTGTAAATGAAGAAGTTAGAGTTGAATACAGTCTGGCTCCAGAGCCTGGTCTAATCCAGTATGATGGGAAAGGGGGGAGGGAGAGGGAGGGAGAAAAGGAGGAACCATCAATAGGAAGATGCAGAAAAATAGAGAATTCCAAGTTGTATTAGTTTGCTAGGACTGCCGACACAAAGTACCATAGTCTGGGTGGCTTAAACAACAGAAATTGATTGTCTCATCCTCCTGGAAGTCAGGAGCCCCTGAGCAAGGTGTCAGCAGTGTCGGTTCCTTCTGAGGCTGGGAGGAAGACTCGGTCCCAGGCCTCTCCCCTAGCTTCTGGTGGTTTGCTGCCAATGTTGGGCATTCCTCGGCTTGTAGAAGCATCACATTGATCTCTGCCTTTATCTTCCATGTGACGCCCTTCCTGTGTGTAGGTCTGACTCCCAATTTCCCCTTTTTATAAGGACACTGGTCATGTTGGGTTAGGGCCCACCCTCATGACCTCATTTTAACTTGATGACCTCTGTAAAGACCCTATCTCCAAAAAAGTCACATTCTGAGGTCCTGGGCGTTAGGATTTGAACATATGAATGGGGGGGTACACAATTCAACCCATAACACACGTTAAGAGCCACATGGCACATGGGTTAAGAAGCGAAGCTCCACAGGAGCGGGAAGGAAACTACTGGAGACGAGACTCGGAGCTGCCTGGAGAAGGGCTCCGGTGTATGGGGGATGGGGGTCGGGAGAGGGGCATCTGCAGCAGAGGCCAGCCTGCAAGGGCCTGGCCAGGCTTTCTTTGGCACAGAGAATGAGTGGTCTCCAACTGGTTGCTGGCTTTTCCTGGCAATGCCTCAGCCCCTGGATTGCACAACCATCTCATCAATGAAAACCAATAAGCAAAAAAAAAAAAACTAAAAAAACTAAACAAAAAACCACACACAAAAAAGAGCAACCGTATGTTGTCTGTAAAAAGCCTTAAAAAATGCCAACCAGTGCTGAGTCAGGAAATTCTCCCCTAACAGCTTTTGTTGGAAACGTTTAACATTTCAACTTTATCTCTTCTTTTCTTGAAGATAGCTCGTCAGAGGTATTCAGATGCAACAATAACACCATTCAGGCCTTTTGGCTCCCAGAGCCCTGGCCAACACACACACACACACACACACACACACACACACACACACACACACACACACACACACAGAGAGAGAGACACACACACTCACAGAGTCAGAGCAGTGTACACATCCTGGGTAGCTGACTTCCTCCAGCCCTACCAAGCTGGGGGAGAAGGGACATACCTGTGCCCTGTTGCCATCTCACCACCCGCGAGAGTATCCCCTAGGTAGGGACTGCGGAGCAGACACACTCCAAGGGCTGAGGTTTCATCTCTGGCAGTGGCCAAGATATACCAGAGAACCTCAATAATGGGCCCTTCAGTGCCACCCAGAGACTCATGGTCACCTTGGCATCACAGGAGAAGAGTTTGGCTAAGCCAAGACCATAGCGCCCCTTCAGTTCCCCTCACACCTCAGTCTTCTGCAAGGGGTCCCAGGCCGCTCTGACACCACCACTCCCTGTGGGATGGCTACCCGACAGTTCTCGGTCCCCTGAGCGCCTCCACGGTTTCTCCACTGCAGAATCTCCCCTGACTGGGATGCCACCTTCTTCCGAACCAAACGAGCAAACAGGAGGACAGAAGGGAAAGTGGTGGAGTGGGGCTGGCACGGAGAGAGTAGCTGACAGGAACGGACATAACCAATCTGGTATGGCCTAAGCCGATTGCTGGCCTTCTTTAATGAGACACCATCTCTCTGGGCAGACAAGCAAAGAGGCATCTTTTAATGCAGAACAATAAGTAGCAACGAAAAGAGAGGCACATTCCCTTTCTCACCACACTCAGCCCCAAAGGCACAGCCTACTCCCCAGTAGGGGATTCACGAGCATCCAGGCAGGCACCCAGTGACCCTTAGTCAGCAAAGTCCAGCCGTCCCCAAACTTGGGTGGAATCAGTGAGCCCATTGTGCTCAAGCTTGAGCTGAGAAATTGTATGTACAGAACAAAAGAAGAGCCAGTGCCAAAGGTAATCTTTGGCCACCCAATCATCATGCTAGAATAAATAATGCATCAATAAGCATTGATTAGGAAAGGACATATTAATTGTCCAAACATCATGAGGTCATTATGCCCAGCTGTGAGAGCTAAAGAAAGAGGCTGAGCCAGCAACTTTGGCCCTTTTCAGTATGAGCATGCAAGTTCACTGAAGACACGGCAGGAAGGGCCAGGAAAGGCTGGGGGGACTGAGTCACTGGGGTCAGTCATGCAAAACGGGGTGACATTTCTCACCTTAAACCATGTTGATACGCTCATCACCTGGAAGAAAAAGGAAAGGGAAACGAGTGTCTACTGGGCACTTGCTCACTGACTGAAATCCTCCTCGCCCCACAAGTAGGTGCATCATTCTCATCGACAACACGAAGACAGCATTAAGTGACTCGTACTCAAGGACCCGCTATCAAGTCAACAGCCATTTTCCTTGCAAAAGGATCTTCAAGTCAGATTCAGGGCCAAGGAAAAGGGTCACTAGTTTGGTGTTAGGTTATTGTAAGCACAGGATCTTGGACAGCGTAACCAGGTTAATGAACTTGCTGGGGTGCAAAAGGAAACGAGTTCATCCTTCCCCCACCACAAGCTCTTGCAACGTGAGATTCCCCCTTCCCCGCCCCCATACAACTTCCTGGGTTCACTCTATAGCCTCCTGCGCTGCTTCCATCCGTAAGAACAGGTCCCCTTTGGTCAGTTAAGAGCTTTTCAGGTATTAAAACGTCACATCCAAGTCCAAACTTTCCTGTTCCTCCATATTGAAACATCCCTCTTCCTGTAGCTGAGGCTGAGTCACAAGTGGCGAGGGATGTGGGAATCTTCTTCCCCTTTTTCTTACCCATCACTCCTCCTCCCTACTTCTGGGTCTTTCTGGGTCAGAGCAGGGTTGAGGGGACCAGGAGGTGCTCAGGGGTTTTGCTTGGTGGTCCTCTTAGCAGTGATCTCTTGATTCTGAATGTTCTGTGTCACAAGCATCACATGCAGCTTATGAGGACCCCGTACAGGGCCCTTCTCTCTACACAGTTCCTGTCTACGGTTGAGGAACACTCTGGCAGACCTCCTGTGGACGGTCCCAGCATCCCACCTTTCCCCTGACCCTCACAGAAAGTCCTCTTACTGGGAGATTGGGATTGACATATACACACTATTGATACCATGTATAAAATAGATAACTAATGAGAACCTACTGTATAGCACAGGGAACTCTACCCAATGCTCTGTGGTGACCTAAAGGGGAAGGAAATCCAAAACAGAGGGGATATATGTATACAGGTAGCTGATTCACTTTGCTGTGTATTAGAAACTAACACAACATTGTAAAGCAACTATACGCCAATAAAAATTAAAAAAAAAAAAAAAAGAAAAGAAAAGCAAGTCCTCGTGCTCAGGGAACCCTGAAGGCACCGAGGTGCCCATATGACCCACGGGAAGCTCACACACGCCTGCCACACCAAACGGTGGGGAACGCAGGCCGCCACAGCCATCTTGCCTCCTCGCCCTGCCCTGCTGGGTTACTGCAGCTAGCCCTCCCAACGGCGGCGTGCTCCAGGCAAGCTGTAGGCTTTGGGTTCACATCTGCCCCCAGACTCTCAGGGGTAGGTGCCAACCTCTCCCAAAGTGCTGGTGAGCCTCTGCTCCTCTGTAGCTCCCAATCAGCCACCCAGAGAGCAAGAGCCCAGCCCCTTCCTGTCAGCACCCCCAACAGCCCCGAGGGGCAGGCGCCCCCAACACTGCAGGGCCCAGGGCAAGAGTCCACGTGGAGGCCCGCATGCCAAATATCCAAACATTTAAGTTACAAATCTAGCTAACAATACTGTTAAATGAAATATCCTCTTGCCTCCTACCTTGACAAATATACCTCCATTATGGCCTGGGAGGTCAGTTTGAATTTAGAATTCTCCGTCTCCTTGGAATTGGAAGCTGAGAGAGGCATTCCTCCCAACCACCGCCCCTGAACCTGGCTGACAGCCTGCTCTGCAAATCTTCCTACCCCCGCCTCATCCCACACAGAGGACCCTCAAGCAAACACATGTGGCCACCCAGGCTGCACCTCCAGGCTCAGCCCACATCCCCCCGAAGCTGCCAGCCCTTGGCCATGCTCAGGCCCAGGGCTGAGCCCAGTCTACCTTGGGTCAAAGGACCTCAGAACAGGGCTGAGCAGGCCCTGGAAGGGGATCTGGGCATCCCGGGAGACCTGCATACCTGGAATGTAGTGGGGCGGAGGCCCCAGGAGGACATGTCCCCTTCAGGCCACGGATTATGTGCTCCATGGGGAGGAGAATCCTGGAGGAATTCCTGAGAAGGTCTCTCTAGAATGTAGAGGTCAGAGCAGGGACCCTGCTGCAGGGGGGCTCCCAGGAGCGTTTTCAGGGCCTTGCCTCACCTGACTTGAGGGCACAGCATGGAAAGGGGAGGGCAAATGCCACAGCCCTGTCCTCCACAGCCCTCAGTCACCACTCAGCAACTCCCCTTCCTATGAATCTGTTCCTCCTGCTTCTACAGGCCGCGTGGGACGGCACCAGGGAGGGCGACCCGCCAGGCTGGCTGCCTCCTGCTGAACCCCGGAGGGTTCTCCTCAGCGCCTCCCTGTCTGCTCTCACTAGACCATGGAGGCCCATTCTACCTGCTGCCCTCAGCTCTGGGGCTTCGGCCATAAATCCAAGACCTCAGTTCCGTTAGGTGACGGGTCGGACACAGTACTGATGGGACACGGATTTTCAGTTAAGCAGGAGTGTTTGACACGCCCACATTTTAAGGCCACGTGAGGGGAGGAGAAGGGGAGAGCATCGTTCACATGTGGGCAGCTTTCAAACCAGGCTCGACCTGTGACAGGCATACGTTTATGGAAACATGTCTGCAGTGACATCGGTAGGAAACACAAATTCCTCGCTAAGGGAAACACCACTAAGATTTTGGAAGAGAAATTTGCCATTTCCCTCAACTCAGAGAGCCCCGTGCTGTCCCCGGTCAGGAGGCCACTGCCCTCACATCACAGCTTGAACACTGGGCCAGCAGGTCCTACCCGAGGCTGGAAGGCCCTCGCTTCCTTTCAGGCGAGGGAAGTGTGAGGAGGCCGCATCACCCCTGTCCCCAGCCTCCCTGGCCTCTGTTCACCTGGCCCACCAGGCCTGCCGCCGCCCGCACATTCAAGCCTGCTCTGGAAGCAGTTCAGGAACTTAGCTAACACCTCGGCACAGGGGACGGCATAGAGAAAACAGGACTGATCTGGAATTGGAAGCCCTGGATTGAAGTTCTGATCCATCTACTTACTAGGAGATCGTAAGATGTTTAGGTGTCAGTGAACGTTCTGGGCTTCATCTGGAAATTGGAGATAGAAAGAAGCCAGCGGTCCATTTTCCTGCTTCCCAGCCCTGCAGAGTGGCATGGGTCAGGGAACACCATGTTGCCGCCTCTCTCTCAGGTAGGCGGGGGCAACCCCGGCTCTCTGCGACATCCCACTCGTGCCAACCGAAGATGGACGGTCTAAGGGGTGGGCCCCGGAGACTGACCCCGCACACGTGGACGCGCCATGCTGTGCGACCTGTGAGCAGGGAGGCCCATGCAAAACCTCCCACCAGCCGGGCAGCGGCCTCCCCCGCCTCGTGTCCACCCCCGTCCTGCCTCCTGGGTGCCGGTGGGAGCCGAGACTCTGAGGACAGGCCCAGGCTCCAGAGCCACAGCGACTCTGTGTAGTCGAGGGAGCAGAGCCCTGGACAAATCCCTCACGCCTCCCCACAAGGCTCCCACGGGCCACTCGGGGACGAATTCCCAGGGAGCTGCATTTTCCGCTTGTGTGTGCAACACCTGGCAGGAAGGCAAGCTTTCGACAGTTCCAACTTGATGATCTGGGCCTCGGGCTTTACTCCTTATCCTCACCTTTCCCACGCGAGAAAAGGGATGCTGGCCCAGCTCTGCAGATCTGGCCCGGTTGTGATGCACTGCCGCTGATTCCTAACTGCAGAAGTGCCAAGAGTGCTGGAGGGGCCGAGGGGAAAGATGATAGAACCATTTATCTTTCAAGGAAACCCCGAGGGCAGAACCGTCCCAGGATTAGACGGGGTGACTGGGCTGCCCGGGACGGGATGGCAGGAGGGGAACCTCCCCCCCAGGCCACCAGGAATCAAGGATTTAAAACGTTTGCAAACGTTTATCTTGACTCCTCAAAGTAGCTTCTGGGGGAGGAAGGGTGAGTGACAATTTAATCTTTCCACTCTCACCAACCTTTACTTCCTCCTCTCTCTCCCACCCTCCCGGCCTAGAAAAGCCATCTGCTGTCTAGGGCTGAGCAGTGGTTCATAAAAACCAGCAGCAGGATGCAGTGACACTCAGTTAACGAAAAGTTTTTTAAAATGGAACCATTTGCCTGCTGACTATTGGGCGATGTGGGTACACAGGGTGGGGCGGGGTGGGGGGGGGAGGAAAAACCCAGACAAGTGAATGGGCCTAGAATAATGGGGAGGGAACGGACCACAGACATGGCCAAAGGACACGGGAAGACAGAAAGTGAAGAGCCTGCCCTCGGAGGAAAGGGAGAGTAGAGGCAGAAGAGGGAGGAGACGGCAGTGGAGAAGAAGAAAGTGCTAGAAATGAGGGGAGAAAAAAACAAGGAGGCTTAGGATGAGAGGAGTTATAAAGAGATATGTCATTAAAAGAAGCAGGAGGAGAGGAAGGGAGAAATCCCCAGCTCGTAAATGGGTTGTGCCCTGGAAATGTTTCTACAATACATAAGTTTAAACCTAAAAAACCCCATCTCTATCCAAACAATGAATGTTGCCTGAGTTCCTAACGTCACCCCCCAAAAAAGAGCCGACTTGCACCCCCCTGAGAGTGAGCGGCTCCTTGAATTTTGCCCCTGGGCGCCTCTCAGGCCTCACCCCAGGCCTCACCCCGCTGCAACATCCCAGGGCTCTCAACCCTCTACACACAGTAGAATTTCCAGGGAAACTTGTTAGAAGCACCTATGCCTGGGCCCCTGCTTAGACCAGTTTAATCTGACTTTCTGGTCAGATTAAAGGGACCCAGGCAGGGTTTAAAAGCACCCCGAGGTGATTCTAATGGGTAGTCAGAGTTTAAAATCACTAATATAACTTACACGGTTATGTTGAGCTCTATGAGGGTAAAGAGGGATTTCTGACCTCCATGAAGAATATTGTTTCTAAGGGAAAATGCATTTAAGACTTCCCTGGTGGTGCTGTGGTTAAGAATCCGCCTGCCAGTGCAGGGGACACGGGTTCGAGCCCTGATCCGGGAAGATCCCACAAGCCACAGAGCAACTAAGCCCGTGCGCCACAACTACTGAGCCCACGTGCCACAACTACTGAAGCCCATGTGCCTAGAGCCCGTGCTCTGCAACAAGAGAAGTCACCGCAATGAGAAGCCCGCACACCTCATAGAAGAGTAGCCTCCGCTCGCTGCAACTAGAGAAAGCCCATGCGCAGCAACGAAGACCCAACACAGCCAAAAATAAATACATAAATAAATAAAAAGAAAACACATTTAGATTCTAACTCCAGATGTCAGGCACAGACCAGCCCGCATACCCTGTATGCCTCCCACCTGCCACTCACTGCAAGGCTTACTCAGCAGTGAAGGTGGGGGGCAGAGGGTCTGGTAGAGCATCCCCCACCCCAGATCCCCCTGTAGGGCCTCCACGCCGCTCCCAACATGGGGACACCATCCAGTCACGTGTGGGAAACATTCCATAACTTGGGTGTTTGAGCAGTCAAGGGGCTCTTATTCGAGTTTGGTGAAAGCCTGAAAGGAAAGGGAGGTGGGGAGGGAAATGTGACAACAATAAATAACAGAGCTCCGTAAGAAATGGCAGAAGCTTCGAGTTAATAAATAAAGAAGACACATGCCTGGAAATGGAGGTGAAATGTGGCTTCACAACTCCATACTAGAAAATCGGCCAAGATGTCAGAGAAGCTGATTTCTGGGTTCACTTGTGTCAGAGCCGCCAGACATAATGAGATTGTTCCAATCAAACAAATACAGCCATTTCTCCCGGGAAGAAGGGGGGAAGGCAGAGAATTTAGGCACCAGCACTACAAATTCTCTGACCTGGAGGGGCCCTGGACACCCCACCCACGTGCGGGTGACTGAAGGGTTACCCTGTCCCACTTCCTACGGAAGACAAGCTCATGGAAAGCAGGACGCTGCCCGTGCAAAACACCCGGGGAGACAGTTGGCAGCAACACAAAACTTCATGAAATCCTTAAAGCCAACAAGACAGAACAGGCCAGAGGGTACAGCCAAAAACCTGTTGTCTCTTCACCTCTTCCAGCATCGCACAATGTAAAGTCAATCAAATAATCGAATTACACAAGCAACGGCCTAGGGAGGATTATGTAAATGCAGCCAGCTTCTGGTGGCCAAGCGGGCTCCCCTGAATCCCTTTCCGAAGAGACTCCCCGTCAGCCAACAGGGGGCCAGGGGGCCCTGGTGCCCAGGCTGATGAGCCACTGAGCCTGCACACGGGAGAATCTCAGCCCGTCCTCGGATAGCTTTCTCCCCGCCAGAGTGGCTGCTCCCTGACGGGCAACCGTGGGAGGTGTGGGAGGAGAATGCACAGGCCTGGGCATCAGTCACCCTCTTACTCCATAAGGGACAGCGTAGCACGCTGTCATGCCCCAGTCAGTTGAATTCCTCTGTGAGTCAGGCTCTGCAGCTGCCGGGATGGGACACCATTGCAAGTCAGCCCAAAATGGGACACGTGGGGAGCAAGGGAGGCAATAGCCCAGGCAGAGGACAATTGGGACAGGCCCCAGGATCCAGGGGAGCTCCAGCAACCTCAGGCAAAGCAGCGGCCCCAGGAGCTGGTCTTCCTGCCCCTCACAGCATGGGCTGCTGTTCTCATCATAACTCGACCATTCCTGTTCAGCTTCTACAGCCCGTCTACCACCTCGCCCATCTACCTCATGGCTTCTGCCTACTCCGCTTCTGTTCCTCATGGCATCTGCTTACTTGTCCCCTCTCTGTGTGCCCCTTGGCTTCTGGACAGCTCTAGAATCTCCCATTCAAAGAGTGACTCTTAGACAGAGGAGCTGATTGGGTCAGCTAATTTCCACCCTGTATGGAGTGTTCTTATTGGGCAGAAATCTCACTGCAGCCTCCCGCTGGCTACCTCTGAGTCAGGCACCAGGTCCAAACTGCTAAAGCCAGGATAGAAGGGGCATGGGCAAAGCGTGGCAACCCACACCTGAGGAATTCCCTGTGGCTTTGTCAGAGTCAGAGGGGGTCATGGGCAAGCCTAACACCTTGTCCAGGACAATCTCAGCCTACCCTGCGACTCAGCTTTCCTTCCACAGAGGCACGATGTGACAGCTCCTGAACAACACACTGAAGGTGGCGTGAGCAGAGCATGCACGGGAAAGGAATGTGTTTCTCTATGGGAAAGAAGACCAGTAACTTTCTAATACTGAATATCAATGGTTCAGGTTCACGTACTACATGGTTGAAAATCACTGGGGTGAGGTTGAATCAGTGCAAAGGGAAGAAAAATCGGTTCCTGGAGAATAATAGCTAACAGTTATCGAGTCCTTGCTCTGGGTCAGGCTGTGCACTAAGCACTCAACCAGTGGTGACATCCTGACATCACTGTGGGGCGGTGTGGCACACCTGTTTGCTGGCTGACCCCAAAGCATCCCAACCCGTTCTCCTTTAACCACTACCACAAAAGCTGAAAACGAATCTGCCAACTTCCCTCACAGATGGGGGGGGCCTTGTAGCCCTGTTCCGGCCAATGAAATACAAGAAGAAATCATCTGGGAGCTCTGGTGAAAGTTTTTCTTTTTTGGAGAAAAGGAAGATACAGCCCTGAAACATGGGCCTTTGCCCTATGCACCTTTTCCTTTTTTTATCCTGCTATCACCTCTCATTTCCACCCCCTCTTCCTACTGTGAATGAGGACAATATCTGGGAAAACCACAGCAGTCTTGCAAGACGAGGCAACAAATATGAAGATGAAAAATGAAGCTGCTGAAGTTGTCAAAAGAGCCTTTGTCCCTAATAGGTCAGTTGAGCGGCTGCATATGCAAACTGATACAAATAGTAGTATTACTATCCCCACCTTGCAGGTCAGGAAACTGAGGCCCAGAGTGAATAAGGATTGGTGTAATGGTCTGGGGTTTCAGCTATAAAGGGACTTCATCAAGATTCAAAACCAAACCTGTTGACACGAGAAACCTAACCATCATGACATACTGCTCTCCCAACCGTGAGAAATCTTCGATTTGAAAAGTCCATTTTTCGGAAGGTCCCTTAAGGACCCTGTGGCCCAGTTCCTTTTAATTAATGGATAAGGCCCACAGTGGTTAAATGCTGGCCCAGGTCCCATTGGCTTCACCCTCCTGAAGTATTAGGGCTGAATCCTGACTCTTCATCCAGGGTTCTTTACACTGCTTTATGCTTTATATGACCCACGACTTCTTTCCTGAGAACAAGAGACTCTAAATCCTGGGCAGTACCATGGTGGCTTCTCTGCTGCCTTAACTAAGCATTTATCACCTTGACTCACTTTGGACCTCTGACGCCACAGGAACCAAGACAGAAGTAAAGACAATAGTATTGTATGCCAGTCATCAGAAAATCTATAAACAACAAATGCTGGAGAGGGTGTGGAGAAAAGGGAACCCTCTTGCACTGTTGGTGCAAATGTAAATTGATACAGCCACTATGGAAAACAGTATGGAGGTTCCTTAAAAAACTAAAAATAGAATTACCGTATGACCCAGCAATCCCACTACTGGGCATATAACCTGAGAAAACCATAATTCAAAAAGACACATGCACCCCAATGTTCATTGCAGCACTATTTACAATAGCCAGGACATGGAAGCAACCTAAGTGTCCATCGACAGATGAATGGATAAAGAAGATGTGGTACATATATAGAATGGAATATTACTCAGCCATAAAAAAGGAACGAAATTGGGTCATTTGTAGAGACATGGATGGATCTAGAGACTGTCATACGGAGAGAAGTAAGTCAGAAAGAGAAAAACAAATATCGTATATTAATGCATATATGTGGAACCTAGAAAAATGGTACAGATGAACCGGTTTGCAGGGCAGAAATAGAGAC
The DNA here is from genome assembly GCF_965194825.1 of Balaenoptera physalus. Taxonomy (NCBI): domain Eukaryota; kingdom Metazoa; phylum Chordata; class Mammalia; order Artiodactyla; family Balaenopteridae; genus Balaenoptera; species Balaenoptera physalus. The sequence continues at coordinate 119,243,280 of NC_138890.1, read as the reverse complement.
ACAGATATAGAGAACAAACGTATGGACACCAAGGGGGGAAAGTGGTGGGGGGAGAGGGAGATGGTGGGATGAATTGGGAGATTGGGATTGACATGTATACACTAATATGTATAAAATGGATGACTAATAAGAACCTGCTGTATAAAAAAATAAATAAAATAAAATTCAAAAATTCAATAACAAAAAAAATAGTATTGTATGTCAGAACGTTGTCATGTTGACTGCATTACACTTCAATGTATTTAGACGATATTAAGCCAAGATATTTTATACCAGAAAATGTTACCTGAGAAGGACCATTATTAGTGGCTTTTGCAATGTTCACTCTGGGAGCCTGCCACACAGTCCCTTAGGGAGAACAGTATTGCACGGGTAAAGCAATGGCAGGCCCCATCCCTGAGGCAATTTCTATTATCAAGCTGCTCAAAAAAAACAAAACAAAACAAAACTCTCCAGTTTCCTAAGGATCACAGTAAAACAAAGAAGTCTGTTTACACTTAAATTTGCCATCTCTCCAAAGGGTGTTGGGCATGATGGAGACTCGTTTTGAAAACCCAACTCTAAGGAGCGGTTTATTCTGCACTCTGGCTTCTTTTCAAGCATCTCTGAAATTTCCCCCAAAACTGCCGCCGTCCTATGATTGATGCATTTCTGGAGATCCAGCGGAACTTGTCTCTTCACATTATCCAGCTGTTCACTGCCTGTGGTTTTCACTAATGGCCGTTCCATTTGATCATTCCCTCCTTGCCCCCAACCTTCTGACAGCGCTCAAGAAAAATGGAGAATGCAGCTGGGACTAAGAGCCTTGCAAATTTAGCAGAGTTTAGGATAGGAAAATGTCTTACATTTGAAATAATATGGGATCAAGGTGGGAAATCAGAAGAATCGTTTGTTCATTTATTACACCAGTGTTTACTGTGCCCTCACTGTACAGCAAGCTCTGTGCTTAGCCCTCTAGGTGCATTTCCCTATTTAACAATACCACAAATGTATGAGTTCAGCACTAAGATTATACTCATTCTATTCTTCAGGGAACTATGGTTTAGCAAGATAGAATAACTTACAATCCAGAAAGGGAGAGAGCAGGTAGCACAGACACACGTATGCACGTACAAACTCCAACACATAGCAGAATATATTAGTTAGATGATCTAAATGTCAGGGCCCAGATAAAGAAGAGATTGCATCCCAGCCTCAAAGAGAAGATTGCGTTTTAATAAAGTTCTACAAGATGAGTAAGATTGCAGCAAAATTATAATAATAATAATAATAGGGATCCCAGAAGAAGAGACAGCATAAGTAAAGGGGAAGAGGCAAGCAAGGTAGACCGTATTTGGAAACGGTGGACCATCCAGTTTAGGAAGAGCAAATTTGTGCAGTAGAGTAAAGGCGTTAGGACTGGTCACGGGTCATGTAAGACACAGAATATCTAAATCTGGAATTTATCAGTATCACAAAGAGAAGCCACTGCGGAGCTTTGGGGAACCAGGAAACCCTCCCAGGCTGTCTTGAAGTAAAGTGTATTTAACAGTAATACAAATATGGAAAAGGAAAGAGGCTGATAGCTGGGAGCCTGGGCAGCTGCAACCCCAGGACCCTACGGCAAACAGTGAAGATCTGCACTGCGGTGGAAGGGGCGGGGGTGGAAGGATGTGTATACAGGCGAGAAATGTGGTAAATAGACCATCGATAAGTGGGGGAATGAGGTGTCACGAATGAGTCTGATGCTGAGTGCCGTCAACATACATTCAGGCAGGAGACGCTGAGCAAAAAAATTACAATGTAAAGAGCTTCCAGTTAAAAATGATACCTGGCTAGCAGTCCCCGCCTCCACTAATTTCCTGCTAGACATACAGAAGACTACACACTTTCAAGAATGAAACTCAAAAATAGCACAAAAATGAAAACGGAATTGCCAAAATGTGGAAAGAATTTCAAGGGACTCCAGGATGCCTGAAGGTTGATTCAGAGAAACAGTGAGTGGCCAGGCTGTCCTTGCTGTCCTGAAGCAGTGAAGCCCACACATGGCAAAGCAAGCAGGTGGGCCCTGGCCCTTCCCCACCGTCTGCCCTTCCTCAAAGGCCCAGGGTGACTGCCCAAAGGAAAACTGGTTAACTGTCAGTCTGTTATGCGAGTGTTTCTTTTAAGGTGCCAGCGTGACATGCCAATCGTCTGTTCCCCATCTTGTCCTCTCCAACTAATCCCATCCGACCCAAATTTTCTATCACATCTATGGACTGAAAACAATAAGCAGGGAGTTGAAGGGGTCTATCATGATGCTTGGTGCCAGCGTGACATGCCAATCGTCTGTTCCCCATCTTGTCCTCTCTGACTAATCCCATCTCACCCAAATTTTCTATCACATCTATGGACTGAAAACAATAAGCAGGGAGTTGAAGGGGTCTACCATGATGCTTTGCATCCTCCAGGATGTAGCCCACACACTGAAGCCGTACTAGCAAGAGAAAAAACTGTAAGAAATCTAACAGCAGGGCTTGCTGGAGTTGTTCATCTGCACGAGCATCCTCAGTTTCAAAGCATCAGAGAATCAAGCAGTGGGATGAGAGGATCCCATTTCTATACAACGGAACCACAAAATCTGTTGTCTGTTGACAAACCTCAAATCCGGGGGAACCTGCCTAATCTAAAGATTAATAAACAATAAACTAAATAGGAGGTCTATGAAAAAAGTGCCAAAGCTCCAGAGAAAGGGAACAATATCTTAAAGATCAAGAAGATGAACAGACCTTTGAAAATAATTTCCAACTGAATAAAAAAGAGAAAATACTATGAAATGTTTTTGTATCTTCAATAGGACCTAAGAATATGTGGCCTCTCTGAGACAGAAGCAGAAAGCCAAAAAGCTGAACTGAAGGAGCACAGTAAGATGAAAAGACGAGACAATGGAATGCAAAGACAATGAGCCAGATGGGAGGGGAGCTGGGGGAGGCAAGGAGGCTGACATTACAATAAGAGAACTAAAGTCATCACTGAAGACAGTAAAATAGACAGTGGGAAATCAAATCAGTAACAAAGAATTTGAAAAGCTCTCCCGGAATAGGGGGAAAACGAGGCGGAGGTCAAAACATTTGTTCATTTTCTAAGGCCAAAGAATAGGTGATATATGCAGAGGACAAAGAAAGGAAATTCAATCCACCCATAATAGGTGTTACCAAAGACAGAACCAAAACACAGTGGGACCAGAGCAATGAGCATGGGTATAGTTTGGAAGTCGTAGCTGTAAACATCTCATAGAGGAAATCTGCTTAATTTCTCTGTGTCTCAGGGTTCTTGTCTCTGAAATGGGGTTTTAAAGCAATAGGCAGAGGATTCTGATGACCAGTAAAGGAGATGCTGTATGTAACGTGCTTGGCTTCAACACTGGTACATAGTAAACATTAGGTAGCATTGGTTGTCATTTACTATTTCTCTATAAATAGTCCTGACAAACTGGAAAGCAAAGTTAAATAAATAAATAACTGCAAGCTTGAAGAGTTAATTCATGAAATAAGAACTACGAATAACATAGAAGCGTACGAAAAATATTCACCTTATTAGGAATCAAAGAAACTCAAATTCAAACAATGAACAATAACTTTTCTAATAACAGGTTAGCTACAGTTTTTTTCTTTCTTTAATGATAATGCTGAGAGAATGTGCATTTAATAATGTTGAGAGAATGTGCTTAAAAGAAGCTCTCCCCACCTTGCTGGTGGAGCTCTAAATTGGTTCAACCTAAATTGGTTGAAATTTATAGATCAAGAGGATGAAAAGGATTTGTATTCTGGCTATGGACTGAATATTTATGTCCCTCTCAAAATTCTTATGTCGAAGCCCTAACCCCCCAATATGACTGCATTTGGAGCTGGGGCCCATGGGGAGGTGTCAAAGGTTAAATGAAGTCATAAGGGTGACCTAATCCAATAGGGCTGGTACACTTATAGGAAGAGGAAGAGACACGAGACCTCTCTCTGCCATGTGAGGACACAGAGAGATGGTGTCCATCCACAAGCCAGGAAGAAGGCTCTCACCGGGAAGGGAATCAGCCAGCACCTTGATCTGGGACTTCCAGCCTTCAGAACTGTGAGAAAATTAATTTCTGTCATTTAAGCCACCCAGTCTATGGTATTTTGTTATGGCAGTGCATACAGACAAATGTAATTCTTTAAGCAGAATCTCCATTTATAGGAGTCTATTCTAAGTGACTAATCAGTGAGGTTGACAAGGATTTATGGATGTGTCCTACAGCATTGTTGAAACAGTTAAAAACAAGCTAAATGTCTAACAATAGAAGACTCTTTAGAAAAGTACTAAATGCACCAGGTTTTAAAGCTCATTTATGATGCAGGAGAGTGATTATTATATAATATTAATATAAAAGCAGTAGAGAAAACTATATCACTCTGATCCTCATTTCATTAAATTATGTATTTACCAAGTATGTACACATAGAAAAAGGAATGAAAGAATATACACCAAAAATAGTAACGGGTATATTATCTCTGATGGTGGGTACAAGTGGGACTTCTTTATTTTTTTGAGATGTTCTAAATCTCCAGTAATCATCCTGTATTATTTTATAATCATAAAAAAAAACATTTTAAAAACAAGGCATGTTATACTCCAATAAAGATGTTAAATAAATAAATAATTTAAAAGAGTGGAAAAAATTAAAAAATTAAAACAAGGCATGTGAATCCTACTTCTGCCATTAGCTTCAAATAGTCTTTAAAGAGAGCCTTGTTTCTTCATGGCACGCTTGTTTCCTGCCTGTAAAGTTGTAGAGATATTATCAGTCATTCAACTGCATTCACAGCATAATAAATAAAAGTTATTAAAAAAAACTGCCACTGAAGGATGGTGGCATTGTTACTTTGTTAGTAACCCCTGCATTCTCTTTTATCCACAATCCCCAAACAAATGTGTATGGTTTCTGCCTAGGGGTTTAGTGGCAGAGCCTAGCAAAATTCTTGCTTTTGTCTATAAGATGTAGCAGCCCAAAATCACAACAGGCTCCTTGGAATTTTAAATGTTGAAAAAAGTAATCTAAGTAAACATGAGTATGTTCTTGAAAAATATACCACAAATCAACCAACATGGAAAATATTTTGTGGAAGAGAGAAGAAGCTTGTCTTGTATTGTTGCAGAGGAAGGAACTAGAATCAAAGGGTGAAGGTTAGGGGAAGGAAGATTTTCGTGCAGAACCAAGAATTCCTTAACAATAAGAGGTTTCTTGCAAAGTAGTGAGCTCCTCAGCACCAGTAATGTGGAGAGCAAACACATGATCACTTGTTTGGAAGAAGGAGAAAAAGTAATTTCTTTAAATCTGAACCAAACTGAAAAATGAACTGCATAATCCTTAAGGCAAAAATAACCATAAAACTTCTCCAAACTGAGCACTTTTGAGAGAAAAGAGGCAGTGTTAATAATTACACTGGGACAAGGGCATCCTAGTTAAACTGGAATGTGTGGCCATCCCTCTCTAGGGTCTCTTCTAACTCTTGGCACTAACTAAAATTCTACATTCATAAACCTTAAGTCTTTAATCCATATTTCAAGGGCTAAATTCTTCCAGTGCCCACGTTTGAATGGTTTAATGGCCTATTGTAATGGTCAGACATTCTGGTGTGTAACAACATTTCTCTGAATGGCTGGAGATGGAGATGGGGGTAGAAATGCCATGTTTCCCCAGTAACTGGCCCTTGGAGGAAAAGAGAGAAGTGAGTACAGTTAATTGGAAGCCTACAAGGCATATGGCACTGGCAACCCCAGATTTATTTTGAGCTGCAGTTAGCATACCTAGATGACTAGTACTTGGATATTTCAGTGCTTCCTAAGCATAGCTGGAATGTGTCGCTCTGATCTGTTTTCCAGCTGGAAATGTTACAGACATGGGAAGATTTCTGCTTTTGAGCATCTTGATGTATCCCACCTCTGCCTGGCAGGAGCTCTGCTCTGACAGTCTGTATGTCACTTCCGCTGTGCTCTGGGCTCAACGTAAGTAATTTAGAATGAGCTGCAGAAACGCCAGCAGAACCTCCCCAGCAGCAGACAAGCCCACCCCCAAGCTGATTCCCTGCAGTTTTATTGTCTGTGATGATTAGAGGGTCATCAGTTGGAAAAGGGTGAGAGAGAAGAGGTGAAAAGGTAGCTGATGTGATTTTAAATGTTCCTGCCTCTTCTGAATACCTCCCCATTGGCCTATCAAAAGTACCACTGGGCTAAGCCATCATATTCCTATAATTTCCCTAAGAGAATGCATAAGTGTTTCATTCTAGAAGTGAGACAGCAATCTATTAGTTATCAGTAGAGCTTGTTTTCCTACAATCCGACTGTAATCTCTCCCAAGGCAGAAATTCTTTTTATGCTGTGTGCCCTCATGGGTCAGGTGAATTTTGAGAGGAAATGAGTCCAGGAATGACCCAGAGATGCTCTCAAAGGCAGACCAAGCTGGCGCTGTACAGCAAAGAACAGTGAGCCGCTGGGAGACACTGGGCCTTGGAGGGGTGAGGGGAGGGTGTAGAGAAAAAGCCTCTGAAATGGAGATTGAACAGACTTAAAGACAAACCATCCCAGATTAGAAATTTTGCCTGAAGCTTGGGAAATACACAGAGGGAACAAAGGGGATCTTCTACCTAAGCAGAGAACCAGGTCACATTTCTATTGGGTTGGCCAAAAAGTTCGTTCGAGTTTTTCCATAAGATGTTACAGAAAAACCCAAACGAACTTTTTGGCCGACCCAATAAAACCCAAGAGGATGAGCTCTTTCTAGAGAAACTTGTATGTCAATGAATGAGCAATTGACTTAAATTTCAAATATACAGTCTTGGGCATACTTGCTAAGCTCTGGCAATTGGGAAGGAGAGAAGAATAAAGTACGCAACAAATGATATCTTCAACTCTTGGCACCTTCAAGAAAGCCAGCGCATCCTTTGGGTAGCTGTAGCACCGATCCAGCACCAAGCTCCTTAAGACAGTCAAAAGCAGAGAAACTACTTTTACAGGTGAGCAAAACTGAGACGTTCCACGGTCACCCTTGACCAGTTAAACCAGCCTCATCTCTAAAGCTTTCAGAATGTCAGCCAACAAGACAGCAACACCAAAGTTCCTGGAATGAAGCCAAGCTACCAGCTGAGGGGGGATGGTCCATCTCTGAACACCTCCCTGGCTGTTGAGCTGAGCTGACATGGAGGAGGGGCCAGCGGTAACTGTAGAACTTTTGTGAGGAACGTGAGTCAGGACAGATGCTGCGAATCCACAGGTGCACGTGCCAGGTGCCTGGAAGCACAGCTTCAAGCAATTCAGAGGAGCCAGGCACCTCTGGAACCTGAGTGCCACTGGCAGACTGGCGAGGCTCCAGAAAGAGGACTGTGCAGGCTCCTTTTAAGCAAAGGCTGTGGATGATCTAGAAAATCCAACAAGTAAGATAGGAATAACCTGCTGGGACAAACGCTATTTCAGCCACAAACTGAAGAACCACCTACCGGTGTCTACCAAGGCAAGCTCAGTGCACTGCCCACTTGGACCACAGATGGAGCCATCTTCATGAAGGATGCCAACAGGTCATGAGCTTCAGGACACACTGCCTTCTCAGGAAGGATGAGCACGGTACCAGGAGGCAGGAGACTTTGGCTCTGGTCTCCACTTCGCCACCAACATGCATTATGAGCCTGGACTTTTCTCTCAATTTACATGCCCACAATCAATAAAATAAACATGCCTTCCCTTCCGGTTCCAATTAAGTCTTGTTTACAGGGATATTCGAGTAGGGAATGAGATAACAGTAAGAAAATTATGTGGAAACTACAAAGTCGAATTCAAATGTAAGGTGTTATTATCATTTAATGGAAGGCAGGCTAAAAACTAAACAAAATAATGGGGTCATGTGCTCAAAGAGGAATAAAGAAAATCCTTGCTAATGTTTCCAGACAAAAGAAAACAGCTTCAAATCATCTGTCTTCCAAACTATGCCTATTGCCAAGAAAAGAGCCTACCAATTTGTCTTCAAAACCATCCTCTTTATCACTTGAAAACTCAGGCAATGTGACTGGGACTGATGAGTCTCTTCGCTCTGACATTTCCATCCCCACCTTTCTTCCCCAATCCTGTGACCAGAAATGGGTGCCTGTAACTGCCGGCAAATAAATAGGAGAAGTGCCAGGTCCTGGTAGGCAGCTACCGCCCTCTCACCCCCAGCCCCATGCCCAGAATCATAGAGTCTCTGTAACTACACTGTGAGGCCATGTCAAGACATCAAACGTAGTTGTTGTTGTTTAATGCCGTACTCTTTCCCTGTTCTCTTCAACATTTTCACTCATCTCTACTCTCCTTCCACAATTGAGCGAAGAAAAAATTTCTAAACATTCATGACCCCATGGCTCCGAAAAAAATAAGCAGTTCCATGAAGGCATGTAGGCAGCATGCATTTTAGCACAACCAGAGAGTGGTGGCAGGAAGTTGGAGGCCTCAGATAAACTTGCTTACAAATGCGTAAGCTCAGCCTCCACAAAGACCAGCTGCCCGGAGCGATCCATTTGTTGGCATAATTTGCACTGAGTCCCTGGTACACCCATTTTAGCTCTGAAAGCTCCTCCTCGGTTATCTCTTTAGGCTCCATCATCCACTTGTAAGATCAGGAATCATGTCACGTAAAACTGGGCTCTGCACATTTGAAACTAACCAATATCGTTTTTCAAGAGCTCTCCGAAAAAGAAAATGGATTATGCAGGAAAATTTTGTAAATGGAAAATATTGCATACACAGAGTCTGAGGGAATCCAGGACATTTTAAACAAGAAAGCAGATGGAATAAGAGCGATATAAATTAGTGGAACTGTATTTTGCCAACTGCAAAGTGACTCTAACTCCAAACAGAACTTCTCCCCAACTTGTTGATGGCATATATATTTGTCTTTAATTACCACTGGGTAGAATTCAGTGAGATGTTTAGTGTTAGAATCACAGAGTCTATGAAACTCAGGAAACAAGCACATAAAATTCTTGCAAGGTATTTACATTGGATGATAATATCTGTGCATATGCTATATAAGCCAATTAACAAAAACTATGCATGTGGCAGTTTTTAAGAAACACCCCACAAAGAGAAAGTATATTAAATAAATACTGAACAGAAGAGCAAGACTTCATGAGCAGTCCTTCCTGGCCTTGGCCCTCTCGCCGTGACCCCCGTTTTGTCTCTCGGATGTTATGGCAGCTTCCCAGTGGAAGAGTCTTGGCCCCTGGTTGTCAGGGTCAGAGCAGGTCTTAATCGACTCGGTCCTCTCTAGGCCATCAAGTCAGGCTTAGGAAGATTTGTCCAAATTACCCTGCCTGGAGTGAATCAATTCAGTCACACTAGAGCAAACCAACCCGCTAATTTACAAAGGAGAGAGGGAGGGGTTGGCACAGATTCTTCCCTGCAGTGCAAACTGCGGTAAAGAGACAGAGACGCTGATGACTTCTTGCTGAATCTGTCCCTTCTCCATATTCCTGCCGAGGTGCTCAAGCCTTGAGCCGTTTCCTTGGGCTGGGTGAGCACGGATATAGCTTGACCGGCAGGCCATCGTTAACCAATGTGCTCCAGTAAACACACACCCATGACTCCCCAATCCACTGCCCAGCAAGGCTTCTGTTTGGACAAGGAATCTTGCTCAATATCCTAAGCCATGACTGGCTCAGGTCTTCAAAGCCCAAGTTTTCAGTGACAAGCCACTCTGGAGTGTGGACGATGAGGGTAGATGCCTCCTATGTCTAACGTCTCTCTTCCCATAAATATTGGGTAGCACAGAACCGCAGGTCCGCGCTAAAAGGGACAGGCATTACAAGGTGCTTGCTGCATTCTTACTTTTTGTTTGACATGCAGTCCCTCTATACTCTTTCATCTCTGCCACAAAGACACCTTCATTCTCCTTGCGCAGTTTCAGATCTCACACCAGCTGTTACTATCAGGTAGAAAGGCTCAGGGTGGAATCAGCATCTGGAAATATGTTAATTTTGCATGAAATTAGAGGCTGATGGCAGAAATGACAGAGACTGAAAACTAGAGACATCTGTGCATTACACCATTCTACCACACAGTAACATCGTGAAGCAGGGGCTGGCAGGAAGGTGCAGAGATCTGCAGGAGTGGCGGAAGGTGCTCTATACCCCACAGCTCAAAGGGGCACCATCAGAGGGGATTGGGAGAGACAAACCAGGGAAATGAAAACTGGCTAAACTAACTCAAATGTAGAAGAGCCTGTGCCCTGATATAGAGGGAAGGTAAGAGGGGTCAGGACTCCCAATCCCGGTTGAGCAAAGCTTTAGCCCTCGTTCGTCCCTGTAGAGCTCAAGAAAGGCTATAAGGACCAGTCTTTGGGAATCGCAGGAATGAGGAGTGGAAAGACAACATTTCCAACACATCATCCGTGTGCAAGCACTCGGTTCTGGGCCAAGCGAATGCAAAGATGTGGACTCATTTCCACTCAAAAATCAAAATAGATACTGTACTAGGCCCATTTCTGAACCTCTTGAGTCATATGCAACTCAGTGGCCATAGTTTGCCATGGGGCTCTGGCCTTCACAGCTCAACCAGCCCCTCTGCAGCGGCTTCTGGAATCGGGGGTGCAGTCCACCATGGGAGCTTCCCGAAAACTGGGCACCTTCAGACCCCTCAGAGGGCTTCTCTTCCCAAGAGTATTCCCACCACGACAGACCTGTACACTAAGTTAAAGGAGCAGCGAGGATAACTTCCATCCTAGAATTAAGCGGTAGCATAACATAGGGACTAAACCCAGTGCAGATTTGCAAACTGCATTTCCTGCAAAGTTTCTGGGGGAGAAAAGTGGGTGGGATTGTAGGGAGCAAACATAACCACATTCACTTACCTCAGAGGACAACTGAGAGAAATGGCTAATAAAAATTGTTACAAATCACTGCACACACATAAAGTGCTTTACAATCAACACGAAGACTTTAATCCCATGTTGACTGTTCTTTAGGCTTGAAGTTTAAGTAAAAGTTGAGCTGAAAAGAGTGAGAGAAACAAACTTCACAATCTGTCATTTTCCAGTTTCAAGCAAAGACCAAAGAAAGAAGAAGAAAACCCCAAGAAGTCCATTTTTAACTTGCTGCTTATGTAATAAGAGCCTGTGAACTGCACCAGAATTTAATTGAAGGAAAAGTAACTGTAGGGGAATTGCTTGGAGAGCTGCCAGAAGGGTTTTAACAGCTGGAAGTTGAAAACTGATTAATTTTGACAGCAATAAAAGCCTCATGTTCATACATAATTATGCTTAGATTTGTGGGCTGCTGGAATTTTTTTCTATGCACTATTAACCTTTTGCTGTCCAAATTGGAATTTAGATACTTTAACTGAGTGCCTATTTTTATATTGAATAATAATGGGCTTTCCATGGTGTTGACTCATCTCAAGATAAAGAAGACTCCAGGGGAGGAGTGTGGAGTAACAGGAATATGTTCAAATCCTCTTCTGAGTATTTTTAGAACTTAATACAAATAAAGACATCTCATTTTACCCTGTGCGGAATTACAATGATTACAAAAGAGGGGGTTCATGAAAAAGGCATTCAGAGCAAATAAAAAATGATGCTGAAGTGGTTGTCCATTGTCAACCAAACAATTCAGCTAAATTCCCAACATTAGGAAATAGAGACAAATCTGTAAATGGCCACTATAATGCTACTTTCGCAAATACTGCAAAGACTAAGAAAGCTATTAATTAAACTGAGTTCTAGGACTGGCAATGTTGCTAATTAGCTATAAAAGCTTAGACAAGTCACTTCATTTCTCCATGACGTCTCTGTTCCCCACATAAAAAGAGAGGGATAGAGCAGATAATTGAGAAGACCTAAAAATCTAATTATTTACATCACCTGCTCTAGGATTAGCCACATCCTGAAATTTTTCTCTGTTAGTCACCTTTACTATCCTCGTGCCAACCAGTTTGACCAGACAGAGTGAAACTTTAGTAATAGAAAATATTTTCAATTAATTGAAAATAACTAATTTTTAATAATAGTGATTATAGCAGTTTCTAAGGCACAATTCTAAGAACTTCATATAATGTTATATTTTAATCCTCACAACCCCTCTGTGAGGTGGGTCCCATAGGGCTATTACTATTATTACCTCATTTTACAGAAACTGAGACAATAAGAGGTTACACGACTCCCTAAACACAACAGTCACCTAGTGGGAAAGCAAAGAGTTGGAGGCTCTAATGTCCTGTTGTTTCCAAGCAAATACATATTACCGTGAAAACACTTAATTTGTGGCTTTAAAGGTGCAATGGAAAGAAGAGCAATGAACCTAAACTCAAAAGAACTGAATTTAGTTTTAGCTCTTCCATTTTTTCAATTGGACAGTCCGTCCAATCACTTTGGACAGTGCGTCCAATCACCTTGGACAATACACCAACTTCTCCACTCCAAATTCCTTATCTGTAAAGCACAGTAGTTGTCTAAATTGGTGGTTCTCAAGGTGTGGTACCCACCCTCACCTGGGAACTTGGTAGCAATGCACATTCTTGAGCCCCACCCCAGACTTATGGAATCAGAAGCTCGGAGCATTCATCTGCGTTTTCACAAGCCCTCCAAGTGATCCTGATGGACCCAATAGTTGGAGAACAACTGGCCAAAGTGATCACTAAATTGCCTTCTGATTCCCACATGCCATGATTCTATCTCTAAATGTCTGGTTTTGAGTCGCTGGATTTCAAACTGAGGTGGTTTTACTATATTTAAATTCTTCTTCCCTGATTCAGCAGATATTCAGGCCTCTGTTGCCAGAGGACAGGACCCCTAATGTTGGCTCCCTGGAATGACTGTTTCCTTATTCATCATTGGATCATTATGGAATTAAAAGGCAGAAAGGAGTCGTGAATCTAAATAGAAAGATGATATTGTGAAGGTTTGTTACTTCCAGCCAAAGTCTCAGATTGAAACCCACAGTCAGAACCTCAGCATAATCTGAGCTCTTAATCCACTGCCATGTCCCACATGGGGGCTTACTGTGTCCTTGTTGCTGTTTGAGGCAAATGGCACCCAAGCTGTGATTAGCAGCCTGGAGGAGCTGGCCCGTGGTTGCTCCCATATTCTCAGCTATGCCAAAATCCAGACCTACCTTCCTCCTCTGAGTCAAGAGGGAGGAAACCAACCCCAGAGAGAATGTTGTACTTACCTCTTAATTTAACACTCCATCGCCATTGGGCAGATAAACACGACTACTATAAGCCAGAAGCCGGAATGCCCCACAAGGGACAATTCCAAATGTACCCAGGAGCCCAAATGCAAATGGGCCTTTGCCTTGTTCTCTTCAAGGAACCACCTGCTCATCAGAAACAGCAGAGGAAAACCTCTGAGTTTTTGTATCACCCACGATATGAAAGTCCAATGCCTCCTGCTTAATAAACCCGATTATAAAAGGAGAACATCGGGTGACCTCACACCTGTTGGACAAGACTATGCGCAGCAGGTGAGCAAAGACTGGTGTCTCTACCTCCTCTGTACTTCTCATGACACCTCATTAACATAAATTGTTTGCTGACTCATCTTTTTAAAAGATACTAGAAGAAACAGAGGCAGAAATGCAAGCGCTATCAGAGTTACACAAATTTCTGAAAAAAGTGGCAAGTTAGGCAGGAATAACATATTGAGAGAAAAGGTGGCCACAAAAAGTATCAGAAACTTGTTTGGAACTGTAGTTACAAAGTACGGAAGGCTCTACCCCTTAGAGCTGAGTAAGCCTAAGACTTCCATGTGGAATAACTCTGTTCTTTTGTTTTATGAGAGTGGAGAATCCCAAACATTTATTCCAGACCCTCCTGGAGACTAACAATTTTACATTTGGATATCATAAATATGAGAAGGGCTGAAAAAATTTTACAAACCATTTCCTCATCCAAGTTTACTTAAAGTGACGTGTTAGCAGAGATTTTGCATTCTTTTATTAAAAATAATCTAGACACAATTTTCCAAGTCTGGACACCTGTGTCCTGCTGTGACCCCATAAAGAAGTCAAGCTGACATTTTGGTATTTCTTCTGAACTACACTGCACAATCTATGTAGTATGTACTATCTTACAGATAAAGAAACTGAGGCACGGGAGGCTTAGCCCAGCCAAAGTTACAAAACTAGTACACAGAAGAACTTAGGTTCGATCCCAGGCAACCTGGCTCCAGACTTCATGCTTTTGGATGGTCAAGTCATTCTTGTTTTATTAATTCCACGTTATCACTTAAGAATGCTTTTGGTGGGTTTCCCTGGTGGTGCAGTGGTTAAGAATCCGCCTGCCAATGCAGGGGACACGGGTTTGAGCCCTGGTCTGGGAAGATCCCACATGCCGCGGAGCAACTAAGCCCATGTGCCACAGCTACTGAGCCTGCGCTCTAGAGCCCGCGAGCCACAACTACTGAGCCCAAGTGCCACACCTACTGAAGCCCATGTGCCTAGAGCCCATGCTCCGCAACAAGAGAAGCCCCCGCAATGAGAAGCCCGCGCACCGCAATGAAGAGTAGCCCCCGCTCGCCACAACTAGAGAAAGCCCGCGCACAGCAACGAAGACCCAACACAGCCAAAAATAAATAAATAAAATAAATAAAATTTTAAAATAAATAAATAAATAAATAAGAATGCTTTTGGTGATGTAACAGAAAACCCACCTGAGAGTGGACCTTTAAAAATAGGACTCCATTTTTCTCACTTTGCATTGAGTATGGGGGTGAGCAATCGCTAAGGAGTTCAGGTGCTCACAGTGTCCCCTGGAACCCACACACTCTCCATTTTGCTGATCCATCACCCTAGCACCCTCATCCTTACCCTCTCACGGTCACTTCCAGGCATCACCTCCCACGATAGGGAGGCAGAATAGGTAGGAGCAAAACTCCTTCTGGGGAGACGCTGTCTTTGCTTTGGAAACGAAGCTTATTTCAGTAGACGTCCCCTCACATCTCACCAGCCAACACAGGATCACATGCCACCCTTCAACCAACCAGGGGCCACGCAAGATGACAGCGTCATAACTGGTTCTGATTAATCATGATTTATATTTTGGAACTGGGAAAGAAGCTGAACCGATGGGTCTCTACCTAGCTCCTGAATAAACTGGACTTCTTTCACTGGCGAAGAAGAGTGAGCAGGAGGGGGGACGAGCATTGGGCGACGGTAAACAGTGCCTGCCATACTTCCCTACTTGGAGTTTTGGTTGCTCTTCATTGTTCAATACCTCACTTATTTGAACTGTGGAAAGGCACTGTGCTGACAAGTATGAATAAAGATAAAAGATATAATCTCTGTATAATTATCAGTCACTCAGAGTCTTCATTTGAGAGAACCAATCTCATATCTAATTTTAAACAAAAGGGTGAAAGAATTTAAATCACGTATAGCTGAGTTGGCAAATGGCTGTCAAGAGAACCCAGTAGGCCTTCCCTGGGCTCTGAGTACACAGCAGGTAGAAAAGATTAAGCCTCAAGGTACCGTTCTTAGACTGTAAAACGACAGACCGGGCAAGGCTTCTGTATGTGCTTAAAAATAGAAGACACTGCATGTTCAGGATGTTTGAGGCATTGGGCACACAGAGTTGGCTTCTACCCAGATGTAATTATAGCATAACCTGAGTCTCTCCAAGTCTCACCTCCACTGGCTGTAGAAAGGATCTTTCGAGAGTAATGACTCAAACCTCACTGGCACCTGCACCCCTGGCCCCCGCTCTGTGTTTGTGGAGGTCCCACTGGGCTCTCACGTGTGCACACAGACAAGTCCAGTCCCTTTGGGCCTGTTCCCTGCTCAGATTCCACAGAGCCACACATCGTTCTGGAGCAGAGCAGGGGAGAGTAGCTCTATCCTTTGCCCCCACTGTTAGAAGGTTCTGGAAGCAGTCCTGCATGTAGTTTCCCTCTCGTGGGAACCCAGATATGTGTCCATAGGGCTGGGCTGGACACAGATTCAAGTGCTAGTGACTGTGATAAACTCACTACCTATTCTCTTCTCAAATATTACACCTTGTTACTGTCTCACATCATCCTGTCTCTTTCTTCCCTTGGGACAACTAATTATCTCTGTTCTAGGAACTTATTCTTAGGAAATAACCAGACCCATGGCCAAGAATATGTGTAAGGAATCAATCACAGAGCTCTTCATTCTGGTTAAAAAAAAAAAAAAAAAAAAAAAAAAATCCTAAATTTATCAGCCGTAGAGTGGTTAAATTAATTATAGCACATTCATTTTGAAGAAGAATAGGCATCCATTTAAAATGATGAGGCAGATCTATATATATTAACATAGAAAGATATTCATGATATATTGTTGAACTGTAAAAAAGTATAATCTCATTTTTTGTGAAAATATAGATAAACACATGCTCCTGTGAATGTATGTGGATTGATGTGTGCCCACACTCACACAGAGAAAATAGGGATTATCTTTGGAAGGCAAGATAAGGGTATTTTTACTATCTTCTTTACATCTTTCTGGACAGCACATATTTTTACGAAAAGCATGAATTGCTTTCCCAATCATAATCATAAAAAGATAAAGCCATAGCCATTTTGAAAAATAATTCTTTTAGTAAAATGGGCTTTAGTCACTGATGCATTCCTTAGAGTAAAAATATGGGCAGGTATAAAATCTCCATTTAGTGAGATTATTTTAATAAAAGGAAGGCTCAATCATTTGCTGGATATTCCTGGGTAATGTGGAAGAATATGACCCTTGACAGAAAGATGATTACAGCCGTACATCTCCCCAAAAATACCATGACACTGGCCAGTAGCGCCATACCCCCAACATTGCTGCTCCTGGAAGCCTGAAAAAAATCATGATTTCCGGAAAAAAAAGGGTACATGGAGCAAAGCAAACACATGGGCTGGTGTATTTTGTGGTTGCCTCTTTTTAGTCTTGCCTCAGTTTTTTTCAGTTGGTTGTTTATCTTTTTCTAATTGATTAGGAAAAGCTCAAAGCTTAACAATACCTGGCATTTATGGTACACATTTTTTCTCTGTTTGCCTTTCAAGTTTTGGTTTTTTTGTTTTGTGTGTGTGTGGGGAGGGGTGGGGATTTGATACCATACAGGAGTTCTCATTGTTCGCACAATCAACCATAACAATCCTTTCTTTTATGATTCTTGGCTTTGGCAGCATGCTTGGAAATGCCTTTTCTACCCCCCAAAACACCAAAATTATTCACCCCTATTTTATATAATCTATAAATTTCATCTTTTACAATTAAATGTAAAGCTAATCAGAATTTATTTTTGTGTGAGGCATGGAAGAGGTAGTGATATAAATAGTTTGCCCCAATTGGTTGGCCATTTCCCCCAACACCATTTATGAACTATCCAGCCTTTCCCCAATGATTGGAAATGAAATCTTTATCATATACAAAAACAAAACAAATGCACATATGTATCCTTGGGTCTGTTCTGCTATTCCATCATCTGCCTGCCTATTCCTGAACTAATACAATTACAATTATTATAGTTTTAAGCTGTACTTTATTTTTTGATAAGACAAAGTCTCCCTCATCACTGTTCTTTTCAAAAAACATATTAGCTATTCTGAAATGATCATCCTTCTCAATAATTTAGATTTCATCAAATTCCAAGTAAGTCAATTAAGATTTTTATTGGGATTACATTAAATTTATAGTTGAATCTATAGAAAACATTTAATATTTTCAATGGGAAGACTTCTTTTCAATCTCCCTTTAAGATTTTGTAAATTTCTCTATATTGTTCCTGGATATTTCCAGGTAAGCTTATGAAAAGTTGATTTTTTGACCCACAAGTTGGGTCACCTGTACCGTGTTGGAATCTCCTTATCAAATTTACAGTTGTAGGACAGACTTGCATATCTGCAACTCCCAGGCAAATTTCCTCTTCCCACACAGACTTTACTTCTGTCTTCTTGAGGTGGCACTTCCCTCTGACCCCCACTATCTGGCTTCTGGTTTCAGAGAAGCCACTTAGGCATCTAATCCACAGCATGCTCTGCTCCCAGGGCTCTTATTTACTCCCCACAAAATGCTCACCTCACAGAGACTGTAACTCACTCTATTATTTTTCTTTTGCAGCCCAACAGACAACCACAAGCTTAGCAACATAAAACAACACACATCTGTTATCCCACAATTTCTGTAGGTCAGGAATCAGAGCACAGTTTAACTGGGTCCCCTGCTCAGGGTCTCACAAGGCTGAGGTGTCGGTGGGATGTGTCCCTTTCTGGATCTCGGGGTCCTCTTCCAAGCTCACAGGGCTGTCACAAGAATTCAGTTCCTTGTAGCTGTAGGACTGAGGGCCCCACTTTCTTGCTGGCCATCACTGGGGTCTTTGCATGTAGCCCCCCTCTCGGGCCCTCTCACAACATGGCGGCTTCCATCCTCCAGGCCAGCGGAGGCTCTCTCCCTCAGTAATATAACCACAGGGGTGACATCCATCCTTCATCTTCACCATCCTCTACTGGCTAGAAGCCAGTCACGGGTACTGCTTGCACTCAAGGGGAGGGTGTGAATAATTTGGTGGGGTCGTATTTTCCACATTCACAAGTCTTAGGCCATTGCCAGCACCCCACTACTTCCCAGTCACTTCTGAGATTTGGAGTGTTGACCTAAATATAACAAGATGGAAGCCTGAGTGGGGTCAAGGGGAAAGAGGGACAGATGGTAGTAGGAGGAAGGAGAGGAGAAAACAGAAAGCGAGGCACTCTGCTCCCTTCACAGCACTGGAAAGTTTCCTGTTTCACGTAGGCATTGGCTCTCCAAATCATGGAGGCACAGTAGAGGGATGACATAGCTGAAAGCTACATTGGTTATTCTTGGTCCTCTCCATCTGCCTCGTATTTACTGTCAGTTCCTTCATAATTCTGGAATTTGGTGGTTAGTTATTTTTCAGTGTCGTAAGCTTTTTTTTTTTTTTTTTAAGTCTTCGTATCTATGTTAGTAAGAGGTTAGGGAAAACTGCCAGCCTCGTGATACTTTGAACCGGAGTCTCAACCAAGCCAGTCTCCAGCAGGCTTCCACTTCTGTCTTCTTGAGATGGTCCTGCTGCCTGATTTCTGGCTCTTTTGGAGCAAATTCAAGGATGAATGCCCACAGACTAGCTATCTGTGCCTCAGGACGCTGTGGGTATCAGAAGCATATCTGCATTGCTGGCAGCCATTTAATCCTCATGATAACCTAGTGAAGTAAATATTATTAAACCACTTTACGGAAGAGGAAGCAGAGGCTCTGACTAGACAAATAACTTCCCCAATGTCACAAAATCCATAAGTGACAGAGCTTGGATTCAGATCACACTTTGGGTGACTCCAAAGCTCGTTCTGTCATGTCATGCTCTCAGGGTGGGGGAACGCCTCCTGGAATATTCAAAGGCATTTAGTAATAATCAACACATTTTTCCTATTCTTAATTCAGTCTATAATCTCAGAACCCTAAAGTAGTAATGAACTACAACTTTTCTGCAGTTGGGAGTTTTTTATGATGAAAATGGACAACATTCTCACTTCTAGGATTATACCACATTGCCTTTGTCCCACAGATTTTATACCTAACACAAAGCAAGTCAAGTCAGTTTTTGAGGGATCTGATAGTCATACTGGGGCTTTCTCTTCAGCCACAACGTGAACCCCTTGTCTCATACCTCCCTGAAACAAGCCACTCTAAACACAAACATAAGCAAGTCACAGGTAGACTCCCCACTTGGTTCCTTCAGGAAACTCTTTAGGGGGCAGTGCATCCTGATGGGAAAGGACACGGATACTGGATTCAGAAATGTCTGGGTCCCAATCCTGGGGCTGTGTGCCCACCAGCTGCCTTGGCAGGAAGGTCATGTGCCGGATGGTGGGATTATAATAGATACGCACTAGGTATAAGCTCTTCAATAGCTAACGATACCAAAATTTACAAAGATGTCTTATAAAACAGGAGACCACACAGCATACCCATAGGTGGAGGCAGAGACTCCCCCGGTCCCTACAGTGTATCGCTGCTGACCACAAGCCCATCCCCGCTGACTGCCTGAGCTCCGTGCCTGCCTGCTAACTAGGTACAAGTAGTTAACTGAAGCAAACCCCAGCACATCCCTAAGTGTTTATAGATCAGCAAAATCCATTTCTCTGGCATACTAGCCTCATTAGGCTCAAGATTCAGACCCGCCTTGGGTCCATTCCTGCAGCAATCTCGGGCAAGTCACAAAATCTGGCCAATCACCCCTTGCCACTAGTACAGTAGCTCCCCTATGTGGTCCTGGGCCAGCAGCATCCATATCATCAGGGAACTTCTTAGAAATGCAAATTCTTGGGCTGCACCCGAGAAATACAAAATCAGAAACGCTGGGGATGAAACCCAGCCATCTGTTTTAACAAGCCCTCCAGGTGATTCTGAGGTCCACTGATGTGAGAACCACTGCTCCAATACCTGGAGTTGTGAGAATGAACTAAAATCATGCATCTGTTCTGCTACAATGTGCCTTTCTGTAGCACGAATCACCTCATCAGTGATTGGTTACAGAGGAATGATGCCAAGAGAATGTGAAAACTGCACACTAAAGTGTCATATTGCACTGTGAAAATTGCACATTGCTTTCCACCATATCGAAGGTGGGTTTTCCTAAGCAAGAGGAGCTGGAATAGCAGAAGTGGAACCATGAGCTTCAGTGTAAAAGGAAAAGGTCAGGGGCTCGGCTGCTACATCAGCAGCAGGAACTTTTTTGCTGTTTTCCAGGAAATGTAAGACTAGCACCTGTCTCCAGGGCTATCTTCTCCATTAGCCCACCCCAGCCTCTGAGCTCTCAGCTTGTGCGAGGTTTTCCTGCCGCCTGTGCTCTCCTTGACAGTAGCTCCATTTCCTCTGCCCTATCTCTGCCCCTGCCAGCGCTGGTCTAAGAAACAATTACCAGCTTCTCAGCTCTATTACTTTTGTGGATTTTAATACCCCTGTGGCAGCTTCTAGCCTCCCAGGTGCTGTCAACATGGTCCAAGCGACCTCCCCAGGTAGCAACGACTGCTTGGGCTCATCAGAGTTGCACGGGATTTGAATGGTCTATCTCGGCCCTATTTTTCCCATAAATCCTATTATTTTTTAATACGGAGGTTTGCAGATGGCAAGATTTTCTGGGAAGTGTTATTCTGTGTTACAAGAAGAAATGCCTGTATATGTAAAGTCCCTGGCACATAGTACAGACATAATAATTCTTATTATTAGTCCATGTCTGTCATACTCTGTCCTTGAAATGCTGACCAAAAAAAAAAAAAGGAGCCAAGAAAACCCTGCAGTGACAACTCCAGTGCAAAGCAAAGAAGCACCACGATAATTTTTATAATGAAAGGGTGACGTTTTTACCCTATTTGGCCAATATTTTGAATGACATTCATTTGGAGCAATTCCTTCTGCTTTCTTTCGTTTTTCTTTTTCCAGTTTGAGCAGCTTTTTCTAAGACATGGGGATATTTTATCCACTCCTACGCTCTTAAATCCTTAATTACACTCAATCTCTTTCTTTGTGACTCTAGAAGATCAGGCACTCATTCTTAGAAATAGCCAGGTGGAGAGTAATTATCTTGGCCATAATTCCTGATGTTTACAGAGTATGGCACTCAGACTTAAAATCTCCAGTCACCTTTGCTGGCAGGGACCAGTTCAGTCTCCTCACCTGACAAGAATGGGAACTGAGGTCTGGCTCAAGGTCTAACAGCAGGATAGTCTGGCCAGGAAAGCCAGCCAGGTGTCCTGGCTCCTAATTCAGTATTCTGTCTCTTAATGTTTACTCTCTAGTCATGCCCTGCCTTATGAGGTCACTTCTAAATTGTTTCCTTAAACATGGGGTCACTGGTCAAAACTGGTAATCCATAGGTCAAATCTGGCCCACAGACATGTTTTGTTTGCCCATCTATTATCATAAAACTGGGAAATTTCACATTAAAAAAAGAATTTAGCTTCATTTAAAAATTCAGAACATCTGGCAACACTGAGCTAATATCCCCACATGGCAACAAGCAGCTAGAGCTACAATGCGTCTTCCCCTTTCAGCCAGGATGAACTCACTCAATCTTGCTACAGTCTCTACCACTCCCTGTAGTTTTACCCACATACACACACCTATCCTCACACAAGGACACACGTTCTGTATTAGTCTGCTAGGGCTGCCATAACAAAGTACCACAGACTGGGGGGCTTATACAACACCAATTGGTTTTTTCACAGTTCCGGAGGCTAGAAGTCCAATATCAAAATGTCAGCAGGGTTGGTTTCTTCTAAGGCCTCTCTCTTTGGCTTGGAGGGGCTACCTTCTCCCTGTGTCTTCACATGGTCTTCCCTCTATATGTGTCTGTGTCCTCTTCTTATAAGGACTCAAGTCCCATTGGATTAATCCCAACCTAATGCCCTCATATTAACTCAATTTCCTTTTTAAAGACTATTTCCAAAAACAGTCACATTCTGAGGTACTGGGGTTTGGGACATCAACATATAAATTGGGGATGGGGGGCACGGGACATAACTCAACCCATAACGTATTCCTTCCTCCTTCTATATTACCTGCTTGACCCCAAAAGCATTTGAATCTGCAACTGAGACAATCAGTAGCACAGTTTGGTTTGTTATTTAACTTTCACAGCTCTGTGTCTTATATCATCAGGCAGCCCCTATACGAAGTGCCTTAATGATGAAATGCATAAAGTATATTTCAAAGAGATGTAAAACTTTAAAGACAGCAAGACACTCAGAGACCATCTCCTGCAGTGGTTTTCAAACTATTTTTAAGTCACAGAACACAAGTGAACTATTGATAGAAACTGATACATAAAATAGCTAAGCTTCATTCCTATTCTCCAAAATGGCTCCTAAGAAAGCTCCAGAAGATACTGGGCCTCCCAGCATGAAACAGGATTTGAAAACCGCCGATGTAATCCAAATCATTCGGTTTACAGATGAGAAACTTAAGCTCATCCACATGCCCAAGGCCACAGAGAGCCAAGAGCAGAGCAGGACCAGATGCCATGTCTCCTTCCCATGTAGGTTCCAAGGAAGTCATGGCATCAGTGGAACCGAACAAGATAGTTTGAATAATGTCATCGGGACAGGGAAGTCCCCACCAGGGTGACTTGAAACCATGGGGTAAATCCATTTCTCCTGCCTTCACTAATCGAGGTCGTTTTAGAATTTGCATGTCCTCCAAACCGCACGGGGCCCAGACACGACGTTTGCCTGGGTTGTTTTTTTAGGAACTTAGAGTCAGCTGTGTCCAGTTCAAGCTAAGCCAGTTAAGACTGGATAGGACCATCCCCCGCTACACACGCAACTGGGCACGCACGAGTGTCCGCTCTCTGACCTTTTGAACGTGCAGAGGCCCCTGGCCTAGTTACACCTGAGCGGAAGGACAATTATTGCACTTTTCCCCACCTTTCTCCAGGTCCCCACCTTTTTCCAATCACTGCTCCCCACGCCTCTGACCGCCCTGCTGCTTTATTGGTCATCCCGTAAATATCCCCGGCCTCTGGCTTTTAGGGGGAGGTGGGTTTCGGATTTGTTCTCCCGTCTCCTCGCTCGCTTGAGTTGTGAGTAAGCTCTCTCTTTGCTGCAAATCTTAGCGTTTTTGCTGCGCACTCGGCAAAACGGAACTTGAACTCTTGAGTCCCGCTTGCTCTCGTAGAAAAGAAAAGCCAAAAGTGAAGAAGGCATTCCACAGAAGAAATACTGCTATCTGACCCTCTCTTTTCTCCGTAACGTGAACTAGGAAGTTTGCCCCACAAGGAAAGAGGAAAAAGGGAGGGTGGGCGGAATTGCTGTGCTATTTGGGAACTGTAGTTTGGAACTCTGAAGTAGAAGTGGCAGGAATTTGTTCTCCAACTAACACTCCAGTGATGATCTTATTTCATGAGGTTGCCCATCGTGGACCATGTTAATTCCCCCAAGTAACTAGTAACTCATTTCGAACCAAAACCTATGGCTCCAAACATCCAAACTTTGGTTACCACCAGCACCCATGTTCTCTTTTTCCTCTTTTCTGACATTTCCAGCCTCCGTGCAGGTAGCTGTAGCCGGAGAACTGAGTTCTGGCCAGTGGAACAAGGACCAGGTGTTCTGTGTCTCTTCCAGGCCTGGCCCATAAGAGCCTCTCCCGTGTGATCCTTGTTCTCTCCTCTTCCGCCAGCAGCTTGGAAAGGCCTCTAGAGACAGGAGGACACAGCCTAGGGCCCAGAATGACTTCATGGAGCAGAGACCGATACCCACCCACATTCCCACTGGCTTGGGATGGGGGCAAGAAGTAACTTTTCATTCTGTGTAGTCGTCGGGATTTGGGAGTTACCTGTTTCGGTAGCTAGAACTATTTAGTTCAATACATGCATCCTGTGAAGTGCAAGAAAAACCTACTCCTTTCCACTTGCCAGACCTTGAAATATTTGAGGCTAGTGCTCATCTAAAGGTGACAGGGTGGGCTTCCTTGGTGGCGCAGTGGTTGAGAATCTGCCTGCCGATGCAGGGGACACGGGTTCAAGCCCTGGTCTGGGAGGATCCCACATGCTGCGGAGCAACTGGGCCCGTGAGCCACAGCTACTGAGCCTGCGCGTCTGGAGCCTGTGCTCTGCAACAAGAGAGGCCGCAATAGTGAGAGGCCCGCGCACCGCGAAGAAGAGTGGCCCCTGCTCACCGCAACTAGAGAAAGCCCTCGCACAGAAACGAAGACCCAACACAGCCAAAAATAAATAAATAAAAATTAAATTCTCTTGAGTTTAAAAAAAAAATAAAAATAAAGGTGACAGGGTGATAACCTCTCTTCTCCCTTAGTAGCTTCCTCCTTTTGACTTTTCCTGATTCATGTGATTCCCCAACATGCTATCCTGAACACATTGCATCAGGACAGGGTTCTCATGGAAGAACTTACTGATAGTCTTTTTCTGGCTAAAGTTTCCAAAAGCCTAAGCTTTTGGTAGGTCAGAGAGGAGTCCCAACATATTTAGAATATTTGGGAGAAATATCATCAATGACAGGAAGATGATGGGACCAGAGTTTCTCCACTCTCAAGATGGAAAAACATTCCACAAGTCTCAACCAGAGTCCCACGGCTGAATTAAGTCTTAATGCCCTAAGAGATCCGTTGCACCTTATGCAGTAACTTTTCTCCGACACATCTAGAGTGATACTAGTTATTTATCATCCTTGGGGGAATTTTAAAAACTGCTTCTGAGGAAGGACTGTTTAGATGAGGAATTCTATTTAAAAGCTGCTTAGAGGAAGGGAGAGGAGGGTAAAGAGAGTGGAGGCATTGAAGGATCCTACAGAGCAGAGGGAAAAGTGCCAGGGAGAGCTTCCCTGGTGGCGCAGTGGTTGAGAATCCGCCTGCCAATGCAGGGGACACGGGTTCGAGCCCTGGTTCAGGAAGATCCCACATGCCGCGGAGCAACTAAGCCCGTGTGCCGCAACTACTGAGCCAGCACTCTAGAGCCCACGAACTACAACTACTGAAGCCCCAGCACCTAGAGCCAGTGCTCCGCAACAAGAGAAGCCACCACAATGAGAAGCCCGCGCACCGCAACGAAGAGTAGCCCCCGCTCACCACAACTAGAGAAAAGCCCACGCACAGCAACGAAGACCCAACACAGCCATAAATAAATAAATAAATAAAATTAAAAAGAAAAAAAAAGTGCCAGGGAACCAGCAGAATGCCAGGTACACGTGGCAAAGGAGCCTGGCCTTGCCGAGTGCTGCAGGCATCAAGGTCCGTGGGAGGAGTAGCACAGTGGCAAGTTGCAGGCACCTTCGCAGAGATCCTGGCCCTCAGGGGCTCCGAGGCAGTGGGAGTGCACTCACTCGAAGGAGGGAGGCTGGGGGAGGGAGGCTGGGGGAGGGAGGCTGGCAGAAGGAGGCTGGCGGAGGGAGGCTGGCGGAGGGAGGCTGGCGGAGGGAGGGCCCGTCGTAACCCGTAGGACCAGTTATTAAGGATTCTATGGGGCAATGAACATCTCCATGAATACCTTTGAAGACAACTCAAGAACTTGCTAAAATTCCCACATCTTTTCACCCACAGGCCAGGTATTCAGAAGGCTTAAGATGATGAAGCCAGGTACTGTTCAGTGAAGGCTTCCCACTGCAAAGTCTTGAGATAAACAGCTTCTTCCCCAGGCTGGTTTTTTTTTTTTTTTTTTGGCTTTTTTTCCCCCTCTGTTGCCAAAGAGCTTCTCTAAGACACTAGCAAAGCCCATCTTCAAATGCAAAAGCAGTCTTTGGCCCTCCTAGAAGACCCTGCCAGACGACCAGTGCACTCCTGACAGGATGTGGTTGTTCCCTCATTTTATTTTTTTCCAGGGGAATCTCCTTCCTTCACGTCATCAGACTCCAGAACTATGCCCAAACAGCAGTTCTGCAATAAACGTCAGGAGAAGGCTTTGCTCTAGAGATTCCTAACGAGGAACAAATAACCGTGCACAGGGCTGGCACATACACTGCCGAGAGTTAATATTTAGTGGAAAGATTTTTTTTAATGAAGTAAAAAATGTTAGTTTTTCAGCAAAAGTCGGTATTAACTAAAGTGCTCAATGTGGGAGTCACGGTCATCTCTCCTGAAGTGTGCACAGCACACATGAAATGGATAATTACACGTGTAACTTGTGAAGGATTGCATTTTAATTGGGATGTGGGAAAACAGGAGAGAGCAGCCCAACCCAAGTCACCTAAAGCCTTGAGAGAAGATTAAAGGAGTTGCGATGGTTTCGTTCTGGTGCTGAGAAAGCTAAGGGAAAGCTACGTAGCTGTTTTCAAACACCGTAAAGTTTAGTCCCAGGACACAGTTCTGAACTCAGGCCCTGGCCCTTCCCAACTCAAGAGTGCTTGATCTCCTTCTGGCTGACAACTGCTCTCCTAAGTGGAAAGTCGAGTCATACGCTCTCCCGTTCCCCTGGAAGCTTCCCCCTGAGATCCCCACGTTGCTCCTGCACCACTATCTCCCCACCCCACCCATTAAGTAAGCATCATCGCTGACCCCCGAACTCCCACCTACCCAGTGCCCAGGGCCCTACCGAGCCTCATGCCCCACTAACCTGCCCTTTGGCGCTCCGACCCCTGCCCCCTTTGGGATCCTCTTCGCTTCTTGCCTGTAGCTTTGCCACAGCTGCCTCACTGGCCTCCCTGCCTCTGGTGGCTTCCCCAGCCCACCCATCAACCCATCTCCATGCTGCCACCCAAAACAGAAACATAAGGGTATCACTCCCCCACGTAAACAGCTGCAGTGGACTTTCTGCGGCTTAGAATTTTCCAAAACAGTATTTTTTAAAATATCTGCCTTGGCTCCTTTTTGCATCCAATCTCCTTCGCTTTGTTCTCAAGCTCCTTTACAACCTGACCCACGCCCACCTCCCCTCTCATTTGCCCCACAGGATACTCTGCTTCAGGCTATTCCATAGTCACAATTCCTTGAACGTCCTGCTGCTTCGCTGTCTTTCTCTTGCTAATCCCAAGGCCTGGAATGCCATTCTTATCTCCTCCCAGTGGTAGAATCTGAGTCATTTTTCACAGCGCGGGTCAAAACTCCTCTTCCCTCTTAGGCCTTCCGGAACCTAAGCAGAACCCATCACTTCCTCCTGTGATTCCCATAGTGCTCAGCCCTGAAATAGCACTTGTCACGTGCCATGATTACTTGTGCACATTTTTGTCTTGCTCACTAGACTGTCAACCTCTTAAAAATAGGAACCATATCTTAGTTATTTGGGTTTTCCCCCAATACTTTGCACAGGGTCTGGTATATAGTAAATGTTTGATAATGGTTGAATGAAAGAATAAGCTCCCAGTTCAAAGAGTCTCCAGTTTACCTAACATACCCAGGCTGGCTGGGATCTGGGAGTGCTCAGCTTGGAGGAAGAGGCAGGATTCCAGGAAAGGGTTAATAGGAAGTGAGCTACAATTGCCCATAATGGCTCCTGCCGGGCATACTTTTACATCCCAGTGTCTGGATCACAGCTGGCAGTTTCTGCCCTGTCTATTCCTAAGTGTCATAACTGGAGCAAAAGTCCTTCACCAGCCACTCTGGCCACACCACAAACACGTGGGTTGGAAAGCAGGGACTGACTGCCTCGTTCTTTTCAGGTTCCTATGGATACCATGCCACCACTGATCCACTGGGATTCATCTGTGTGGGCAGCTGCCACTTCCGGACTGCAAATACACAGTGAACAGTCAGGGAGGGGAGGAGGGGAATGGAAAGGGCAAGTAGGGGGAGGGCAAGAAAGAATTGAGAGAGAGCATATGGGCAGAAGCGCAGAGGAAGGAGGGTTTGGTATTTGTTCCTGCAGAAGATAGGATGTATTTGCAAAGCAAGCATATTTTTTTAAGTTCCTTTTGCTAAATATAAAATGTGAAAATCACCAATGGAAGACTGTCTTCCTTTCTGCAGCCAGGATACAGCTCCTGGATATATTTTGATCAGAAACCTCTAGATACATGCTTCACAAACATAATTAGGCAGGCAAGCATTCTGACATGTGCTTATTTAACTAAGAAGCAAATTAGGCAGCCAATCTGTAAAAGTGTAATATGGTTTCTTTTTCTCCCTTTTGATCATTTCATTGATTGAACACATACATTTATGCATGCCATAATAGTACTTTATATAGTTGGCTCTTTATAAAGAAATTTTGCCTAGAGCTTCACAACAACCCAGTGAGATAGGCAAACTGGATATTACTGTCTTGTCTCCTGATGAAGAATCGGAGATAGTTCTTTGCTCCCCAGCTGCTCAGTGGAGGGAGAACTCCACTCCAGAACTCCAGCTTCCAAGACTGGTGTGCCCATCCCCACGTTCTCCACCTCCTGCCTCGCCAGGCTGCCAGCTGAGCCCCAGGCTACTTCTCAGTTGGAGCACAAAAGATAAAGAAAGAGGAAATGGGTGGTTTGGCTTGGGATGGGCAAGTTGACAAAATTTTTATAGTTTCCTGGTCTTTTAAAACTCCACATTAAAGTAAATACATGAATTATACTCCAATAAAGATGTTTTAAAGAAATAAAATAAAATAAAGTAAATACATGCATGTCCAATCATCAAACCACTGGCTTATAACTTAACTTATTTTCTCTGAATATATAAATTTGGCTCTCTTGCCAATGCATTCAAGATTTCTGCACGTGGTTCCTTGAGTGGATCAATCTCCAGAAGCAAGGTCATGATTTCTGTCCCCATGGGGGCCGGTTGGTTTCTTTGCCCTCTCCCACACCCACCACAAAAACCCTGAGAAGACGGGAAAAATCCATCACCATTGACAAGCACAACTCAGAGCATATGCTGGACTACTGGTGAGGCAGCAGGGTCCTGGGTGGAAAGGGGGCCTCGTCTACAATCCCACAGCGCTCTGGACACGCCTCCAGGATGGAACCTACCACTCTGCTGTGACTGTATATCCACTTACCCATGCCTCTGACAAGGGAGTAATAGTTCTTAAACTTATGCCCATGGATAATTGATGGATCCCTTGCAATTGAATTTTTTGCTCAGATAGAAGGTCTGTACTTTTCACCAGATTCTCAAAGGAGTGTAAGAGAGGTTAAAAAAAAAAAAAAAAAAAAAAAAGCAGCTCTGCTCTGTAAGCGCACCGAGCTTAGTAGGTTTCTCCAGTGTCTGCCGCAGCGCCTTTCATATCAACAGTGCTGGCTGGCTGGATGCATGCATACCTGGCTCTGTGTTTCTCTGTAAAGCCCTAATTCCACAGTTGACCCAACTACCATGCAAACTGAATGATGCACTAGACAGGACCCAATCAATGAGACAGAATCTTGGGAAGAAATATTTGAAATGGAAAATATTTTTCTCTCAAGCACTATAAAATGTGACGTGACGACGCACACTCAATGTTGTTCTTCCCATCTTCCCATCCGTTTACTCTATCACCAAGCAAAAAAGAGGACCCGAGTATCATCAAATGCAGCAAAGCATATAGAGAAATTATGTGGCATGTGATCTTAGTCCTGACTCATTATACACTTTACATTTTATAGCTGTTTCCCCATCAGAATTATAAATCTCCGTACACACAAAACCATTAATTTTAAATGGAGCGTATCAGAAAATCACAGCTCAGCAAAATAGGGCTTTTTCTTGACAAATACTGAATAAGTTATATACGCACATTGTGCTTTTAGAGACTGTCCAAACTGCGGGGTGATTTGAGACTTCAGTCCCTCCTGAGCGCTGGACTGATTTCAAGAAGATAAAGTCAATGGTACCTGGCGTATGAAATCAAACACCCATCCTCTACTCTCTGGCTTTGGTAGATAAAAGATAATAAACCTGTCATAAACCAAGACAAAGGGCCACCAGGGAGTGACAAAGCACTCTCAGGTTGAAATGTTGGCAGAACAGGCAGTGGAGATAGAGGATTGGTAAACATGCCAATCCTCCCGCTAACCTCGACTGAACAGCCTGGAAGGAAAACTGGCGGGGCCCTTCAACATGCTGGCAAGAGCCAACCCCCGACAGCCTGGAAAAGAGCAGAGAATGGGAGAAATGCGCTGGAGAACAGTGCTCTTCTGTCCTACCAGCACCCCACATCCCCACGGCCACAATCTGTCACTGGATATTTTCATGCTGCTATCAATAAGCTGTATACAAAAACTACCTGGAGGCGGACTCTGACGCTGGCATTAAATACCAGAGGGGATAAAGTATCCCGCCAAGGACACACTTTTACAACCCTACATTCCTCTACCAGTGATCTGTATTCTTTTCCTTGTCCGATTAGAAAGAGGCGGCAGGGTACAATGGATGGATTGAATAACAAATCAAAAGTCCTAAGGTCTGATAATGTTTTTCCACCACCGGACAAAAGACATCCTAGGATTCAGGAGGTCAATTCAGCTTATTCCTTACACCATTTTGATAAGAAGAAGGAGAATTCTTTGTAGTTTATTACCTCATTTCTACATTATCTTATTTATCTTCACAACTCCGCAAAGTAAGCAGAACTGGTAGTATGGTTCTGAGTGTGCCGATGAGAAATGGAAGATCAGAGACTTTGAGTAGCTTGCCTGGGTTCACATAGCAGTTTTGAGAGCCAAGTCCCAAGTTTTCTGACTCCAAGTCCAGGGTTCTCTCCAACATAGTCTTTTCCTAGATGGTTGTAAGAGCTCTGCTCCCCCTTAAACAGCAGCTCAAATGCTCAGGTAACCCTTATACTAGCAAGTCATCTTATAAGTGAAACTTTTATACAGGGGACCTTTTAGCAATTTGATAGGTAAATCCTTTGGGCAGATACAAAAGGTACTCATTTGGCACTGTATTCTGTTCTCTCTATAATGGTCTAGAGTAAGCTTTATTTTTAGTAGTTTAATTACAAAATATAGCCACACTTATTAATGTTACCTTTATGACTTTAGTGCAATTATCCAGTCTAGTCTATGGCCTCTGAAAATTTTTAAAACATTTGAAAGGCATTACTTACGGAAAACTTGCATTATTCATTCAGTTCAAGAAATATTTATTGAATGTCTACGAAGCATTATCCATGCATTAAGAAGACAAAAGTGGTCAAGAATAGGTCCCTTCTGTAAGGAGCTTAAAACAGAGAGGAAGTCAAATAAAAACAGGGAAATGCATATATTGAATGAAGAAATACATTGGGACAAGGGCAGAAGGTTCTGAAAGCACAGAGAAAAGGCACTTAATTCAGTGCTGGAGGTCAGAGAAGGCTTTCCAGGAGGAATAACATCAATGCCAATAATTCAGGAGAGTAGGATTTTGCAGAACTTTTCTAGCCTCAACTATACCTCTAGGGCCACTGGGGGACACTGAACAACATTTAATGAAGCACACCATGCCTTTTCCCAGTTCTTCGCTTTAGCCACACTATCCCCTTAGCCAGAATATCTTCTCTTGAATTTGATTCTGATATCATTTTTTTCATCATTTAAGGCTCAGCTTTAATGTTGCCTTTAAGAAGCTTTCTTTGATCTTATTTTAAGAAATAGAACTGGAACTAAAAGATTCTAAACACAAGATTCAAGTTCTATTACATTTCCCTTGACCTTTCAGTCCCTCAGTTATATTATCCTTAATAGATCACAATGTCCATTCTTTAACATTTCAAGGATAAGTCACACTGTACACCACTTGAGTGTTACTGGGGAAGCCTAAAGAGGGAAAATTACGGCCAATCCTAAATTCTTCCAAGGCTTGTGTTATTACAGCATCTTGGTCTTTACCCAAAGCCAAGGAGTAAGAGAGCCAAAGCTCTTTCAGTTCCGTTGGATCCCAGTTGGGATATATGAGGTAGCCTGAAGGATAACCACCATCTGAATCCTTGGCCAACTGGTGGCAAATCTGGGTGAAAACATGTCAACATGGCATTGCAGAAGACCTCAATTTTTTCAGTCTAAAATTATATACTGGTTTTTTTGGCCATCATCAAATCTTTACAAATGGGACCAAGAGAACTTTCTTCAGAGATACGATAGGGACTAAAGAGAGAAACAGTATTCATATTACAGAGTTTTGCAAACTCTCCGGATGTCCTAACAATGAGTTACAGATGCTTAATCCTAAATTAAGAAGCTAAATATAATGTGGACTCTACAAGTGGTAGTTTTCTATAATTTGAGGAAAATAGTTGGTAGCTCAATCCCCACTAGAAATGGCTGGCAATGGTTCTGCTCTGTTAAACATCTCTGTCAGCTTTTTATAAGGACCAGATCATCCAGAGAAGAACAACAGATTTTTAATAAAATTAATCAAGAAACTGTAATTTGAATTTTCCTCTGGACATGCAAGTATTATTTTATAACAAGAGAAGTAATAACAAATCATGGGACCTGTATTCATATCTGTACTCATTCCATCGAACCATTTCTTGGCTTTTCATATTTTGTATTATTGCCTTGTTCTCCTTTGTTTTGAAAAGAAACTTCATCAGTTTTCCTGTGGCATGCCATTTTATCTCCTTATTCTGCTTGCAGTAAGATATCAGCCTCTTATTAGCACAGCAACTTACAACAATGATTCTTTGTTCCCCCCCAAAAAAAATGCATGAATAGTACATTATTAAAATAGAGAAGGAAGTGTGTTTCGTTTCATTTGTTATTTACTTAGTGAATGTTGCCATGGAACTAGGTGCTTTACAAAAGACAAAGTGAAGCAATAATACAGTGCACTTGGTTCTTGGATTTATCATGAGGATCTGAGTATTTAGCAAACTACCAAACGGTGACTTATAAATCAATTCACTTCAGGTAGGATGCAAATGTGCCTTTAAATTTATAGTCAACTTTATGGAACCTCCATGTCACCAAGCACTGTATAAACTACCTTGTTGGATCTCTGAGGGCTTCTGAGGAAAGGTGAAACCAAAATGGGGGTGGGCGTAGGAAAGATGATAGATGAGTTTTGAAGAAAAACAGCCAAAAAAGGTAACAGAAGAGAAACTGGGAAACAAAGCTACAGCAATGTATTTCATAGACAACTGACAGTTAACTCCAGATTCTAAATCAAATGCATACTTAACGGCTGTCAGGGTAAATGTTTTACTTATCTCAAACTGGCTCTTATCTATGTCTAACACACTTGTGACATCTGAAACTGTTTTTTCCTGCATGGGAGAAAATTTCTCTATATTTTTTAAAGATATTAATAACCTAGATTGTACTTTTATATTCACAAAGCTGAAGTCTGTTTCATCCTAAATAATAATCACATATAATTTGCCACACACCAGCTTGATGTGAAGGCTGAAATCAGGGAAACCACATTAATTCAGATCCCACTAAATTCTGCATTTGTGGGAAGATAAGCAGACATCAGTAGAAGATTATGCTTGTGGGTTTTGTCATGGCCCAAAGAGGCTCACACCTGTGAGGGGCAGAGACCAAAGGCAATGGGCAGCTGCCATTTGGGGAGCCCGGCACTGGGGACACAGGGTTGCCTCTGCAGATCTTCACGGACAGGGTCCTCACACCTTTTCTCTTGGGAAGATTCTGGTGAGTCCTATGCTCAGAAATAAAATGGAAGCAGGGAGCCTACAGGCAAGTGTTCCAATCGCTATTTCAGAACCAGGTGCCAGAGACCAAGCCTCTGCAGGGGGAGCTCGGCTTCAGCCTGAGATCTGCTGCCATCCACCACCAGGCTCCAAGCTCTCCAGGTCTGAGCCGGTGGCTGGGGCCAGAAGAGGTCTGCTGCCTGGGGGCTGAGCAGCCCCTGGGAACTAGCAGCCCGCGTTGTGCCCACGGCTGGAGGGTATACAATCTGGGTAAATCCCCAGCCTGGTGGAATACCAGGCAACATTCCTCTCACAGGGAGGACCTAGGAGCCCTGGGGGACAGCTCATTCTAAGAGAAGAGGGAGCCGGGAATAGGGCAGAAGAAAGTAACAGAGCCCTGGTTACTTTCTATCCAAAGAAGGCAGTGGGAGGCGGCATGGGCTTGCAGCATCTAGGTTGTTACACCAGCCCTGGCCCAATCCCGTGGGCCACGTGATCAGATCCCAGGTGAGAGAAAGAGGTTATGACCAAATTCTAAGACAGCTGCCTCAATAAATGCTTTAGCTCCGTGGAGCCCCTGCCTCACATTGAGCGCAGCGTAACGTTAAAGGGAGGCAGCCTTCTCCCCGTTCCACAGAGATGACTGCACCCTCTGAGCCCAGCTGAGCCCACCAGAGTCAGCAAGAGAGGCTCCACGGCCAGAGAAGAAAGGCAGCCCTGGGGGTCGACCTCTCCCTCGGGACCCTCAGAATTACTCGAGGGAGGAAAGAGGACATTATTAGAGCACTTATGAGAGCAGTTTGAGAAAAGAGTGTTTGAGGTTACGTTTCAAATAACTTTGTATTTCTGAACATTTACAATTCCCTCCCATCTGCAATTTCCATTATCGTCTGTTTCAAAACAAGTAAATGACAAGGGATTGCATATTTGTCTTCAGAGAACATAAGGAACAGGTAAGACCAAGACCCACTCCACAAACATATCTGGCAGGAGCAGAACAAAACAATGCAGCGGATTGTTGGTGGGGAAAAAGGTAACAGACTAAGATTTTAGTTCCTGCATGAAGACAGAAAGCAGAGTTTGCAGACCCTGAAGATCCCCAACAGGGTTTGCCAAGAAAAATAACAGAAATATTCTAAACATTGGGATGGGAGAGGGAATTTTCAAATTTTATATAGGAGCAGATTCTATACAACCATTTAGTGGGATTTGTTCTCCCATTCAAACCAACATACTTATTTACAAATAAATAATTCGTACATAGAATTTGGCCAAATAGTAGATTTTTCTTTGAATCTCCTACATACAAACACCTATTAATGGCTTTTGACAAAATGATAATTCCAAGTCCCTATAGGCCCTCTATTGCCAATACTTTAGAGCCATTAGTTGAGTTACTATGGAGGCTTTAAAGTACTAGAATCACATTTCTTCTGGCATTCAGACCCTTATGGGGAAACGTACAGCCTCCTCTTGCTCTGCTTGGTTTTCCCGAAAGAACAATACTGTTCATGATGAGGGTATTGTTTATGGACGACGCAAAGTCACCTTACTCTTTCTTCTTCCGTCTCTAACTTGGCCTTTTCTGCTTGAGTCCTTTGCAGCGTCTAGGCAGTGATCTGTGACGGCTGCTGTTCTCCAGTTGAGAGTGGGGACCCTACAGGGCAGGAACCACACAGTAGGAGTACCTCAATTAAACGCACAGACTTCAGGGTTGGAGAAATAAATCAACAATTGTATACGTGGTCCCTCTGCCAAACAAGATTTCTGCTTTCCTATTCTGTGCTTCCTTCTCCTTCCCAGTTCTCTCCCACCTATCCGGGCCTCACTTATCTTCTCATGCTATTCCTCCCTTTAGTTGGGCTGCCCAGACCCCGCAGCAGGCTGTCTCCACACTGACACTCAGATCAGGCAGAAATAACAAGAGCCCTCGACTCGCCTTTTTTACTCCTTTGCCTGTAGCTCTCACCCTCCCTGTTTTATGTCTCTTGACTTGCTCCCAGGGAAGTTTTATGCTTTCAAAATGCTCCCACGTTCCTTATCTGTATCCAGTGAGTTAGCTTTCAGAGCCATGAGTTCGGGCTTAAAAATTAATGTGCTCACGTGGCAAAGTTCCCCGGTTAATTATGTCGCCTGTTCCTAAAACAGGTAATAAGATAGATTCAGAAATACACAAGGATATTATGGGTAGCATAGCATCTTCTTCAACTTCTTTCAAACCCCCGTTCTTCCCCAGCTGTGGGAAATAGAACCGCTCGTGGCTTCTGGCTCTCATACAGAATTAAGAGCAAGAAGCAGAACATGAGAGACCTACTATGTCCAAAAAGGAATTGGTCAGGATCCAAGAGTCCCCTAAGGATGGGATCTACAAAAAGCTGAGCAATTGATTCCATCCATCCACTGATCCATCTCTCTGCCTATCTGGCTAGCTCTCTATCTTTTTTACACATATAAGGGGCATCGGGCTGTTGAGAATTAAATTTGTCTGCCAGTTGGACAGAGTTTAATTTTCTTGCCCTCCACACCGCCCTCCCTGGGGTTGTATCGGATTCCTCTCCTCTATTCTACTCTGCAGATCATAATGATCCCTACCACTTTGTACTGGAATTGTTAGTAGTTATCTGTGTCCCTATAGACCTTAATTCTTTTTTTTTTTTAATTAATTTATTTATTTATTTATGGCTGTGTTGGGTCTTCATTTCTGTGCGAGGGCTTTCTCTAGTTGTGGCAAGCGGGGGCCACTCTTCATCGCGGTGCGCGGGCCTCTCACTATCGTGGCCTCTCTTGTTGCGGAGCACAGGCTCCAGACGCGCAGGCTCAGTAATTGTGGCTCACGGGCCCAGTTGCTCCGCGGCATGTGGGATCTTCCCAGACCAGGGCTCGAACCCGTGTCCCCTGCATTGGCAGGCAGACTCTCAACCACTGCGCCACCAGGGAAGCCCTAGACCTTAATTCTTAAAGGCAGACTCTTGCTCTCTCCCTGCACCTTTGTAACCTGGAAAGTCACAATGAGTAGCTGCCAAGGGATCCCCCACTGCTAAAGGGGAGAGACCGAGAACGCAGGCAACTGTGAGGATGCGAAACGGGAGATGGAGAAGAATAAGGACTTCAGGAGGGCAGGCTCAGTCCGATGCACTTGTTTTTTAATCCACATAAAGATGACTTCCAGAAAAATCTTACCATCTACTTTAACCATCTAGTTTTGTTTCAAATTTTAAGAAATAATGATGTAAATAATCATTGAAAAGCATCCTGGTTTAAAAAAGCACAGGATACTTGACAAGTGTGTAGCCATTTCTGCATGCCTCTTCTCCAGTTGACTTCTTTCTTTTCTTCTGTTGATGTCAAGGATAAACCTACATAGGAACACTAGGCTGGCTGACTCGTAACACAGACTTGAAGTCTCGGGCACATCTTAATCTCTCTTATATGCAATACAGTCTCCTAGAAACAAAGGCAACTAGATTGTAGCAGCCACCTCAGAGACGTGCTCATCGGACTCACGCCTGTTTTAATATATGTCTCTTAATTATTCATCAGCAAGACATAAAATAGTTCATTATGAGAAGAGATCTCATTTGGATGTTAATTTGCAAAAAAAATCAGGAAGACGTTTGAATAAATTATTTTTGTAAGTTTATGTACATAAAATCTCTTCTAAAATTTCAGAAAAATGGTGAATAAAATCTTCTTGGGAAGAATAATCCACAGGCAATAACCCTGACTTGAAATAATTTTATCACAGCCCATCTTCTGTGAGCTTGTTTAGCAATCCAAAGGGTGAAATTAGACCGCATTTTGAACTACTTATATACATCATTTGAGACGATGGGAAAGTAATTTGAAGAATTTGGAGCCTGGTGACGAGTTTCCGTTGAAGTTGGGAAGGCGGTGGCAGTAGGAACTGAATCTGAGATAACTGGGGTTCTCTCCGAGGAGTCCAAATATTGACGAAGCTTCTGTGTTGAATAATTAGAGATGCTAACCTCAGAGAAAGATGGAGGGACGTCGTCAGGAACCCCTGGACAATTAAAAAGCCTGTGTCCCGGTCTAACAATCCACTATTTAACGCCGTCTTCCTGCTCCCCTCTTTGCTCCTGCCTCTGTACTTGCGGTGTCCCCCACTGTAGGCACTGAGAAGGACAACTGAAAGCCTGGAGAATGGAAGAAAACCTGCTTAGGGAACTTGACTCTGGCTGCACCCTACACCACAGTTGTAACGCCTCCCCCTTCCTGCCTGAGGTGCCCTTCTGGAGAGCGAGGGTGACGAGGATCCCTCTCCCGAGCATGTTCAGGAGATCAGCAAACGTTTGCCCAACTCTTTGAAGTTTATAAGCTCGGCATCTGGGTAAAGTCCAATTAACGCCTCCCTAGGAAGCCCTTTCCTAGGAGAAAAATGCAACTCTGGGCCTGGCTTTTCCTTCCCATTCATTCCAATCTCTGCTATTTGGCTCAGGAGAACTTTACTCTGGTTAATCACGCCCCGCCTGGAATATTCTCCCAGGATCTACTACCAAGAGACGTCAAAGTCCATTTCCAGTGTTCCACATTTGGCCTGGGTAACCCTTACTCCAATCTAAAGTGCCTCTTGGCAAAGCTGTGTGGGCCAGGGGACTTCTAATGGAAAGGAGAGGGAGATGTGCTCATTTCTCATGCCAATCCCCAGAGTACCCCATTGTCCTAGAGGCATTCTGCAGCCAGGCCAGCAGAGCACCTAGAGTTTGTAATAGAGAATGAAGAGCGTGGCCATGGTGGCCTGGGAAACAAGGTCAAAGGCATGACCTCATCTTAACTAATTACATCTGCAATGACCCTATTTCCAAATAAGGTCACCCTCTGAGGTCCTGGGGGTTAGGACTTTGACATATGAAATTGGAGGGGACACAGTTCAACCCATAACAACATCTAAGTTGGTAATTCCCAAATCCTGGTCCAGGGCTAAGGCAGATGGCAACTGCAACCTCCATGGCAGATAAATCTCTCCCAGATGAAGTCTTGTGTGCTGTGGTCCAGGCCTCACCAGGTGACCCTGGCTCTTGTAGAGAGAGCTTTCTGCCTCCCTTCCCATCCCTTCCACCGGCCAGACACCTGGTCTGCCCCTGCCTGCTCTCCCCCAGCCCAGAGAGAGGACAGGAGAAGCAGCGTTGCAGGGAGGATGGCTCTTGTTTTTTGACTTCTCTTGGCCCACTCAGAATTTGGACCCGGGGCTTCCCTGGTGGCGCAGTGGTTGAGAATCTGCCTGCCAATGCAGGGGACACGGGTTCGAGCCCTGGTCTGGGAAGATCCCACATGCCGTGGAGCGACTAGGCCCGTGAGCCACAATTGCTGAGCCTGCGCGTCTGGAGCCTGTGCTCCGCAACAAGAGAGGCCGCGATAGTGAGAGGCCTGCGCACCGCGATGAAGGGTGGACCCCACTTGCCACAGCTAGAGAAAGCCCTCGCACAGAAACGAAGACCCAACACAACCATAAATTAATTAATTAATTAATTAATTTTAAAAAAAAAAGAATAAAGAGACTTTATTTAAAAAAAAAAAAAAAAAAAAAAAAGAATTTGGACCCAGCTAAGGAGTGGGCCAGCAGAACATCTTTCCTGGGTGCCAACCTCTTATATCACAGGATCTCTTCCAATTACTGAAAATGAAATAATACAAAGACAACTGTATTTACCAGGATGAGTGGGATTGTGCTGTCCTCGGAGAGCATGTTCAAATAACAACAGATGTCTCCCTGATTGTCTTCAGAGGAGAACAGATCTCTAACTAAAGGATTTTGGTAATGCCAAGTAGGGTTTTTGAGGTTGGGGGAGCATTTAATAGCTCAGATCATCAAAGCCAGACTGAGTTCTCCCACCAGGTTCCTCCTCTGACCTTCCTGTACTCAGTAACAAGCACCCTGGGACTTCCCTTGTGGTCCAGTCGGTAAGACTCCGTGCTCCCAATGCAGGGGGCCCAGGTTCGATCCCTGGTTGGGGAACTAGATCCCGCATGCCATAGCACAACTAAGAAGTCCGCATGCCGCAACTAAGACCCAGAGCAGCCTAAATAAATACATAAATATTTAAAAAAAAAAAAAAACGGCCACCCCCCAAAAAAAGGCTGAGTGTAAGTATTACCAGTGTGAATGTAGTTCCAACTTATGTCATAGCCTCAGGTAACCCCAATTACCACCCCACACAGGATATTCCAAGTTCAATGAAATAACACCAGGTATGATGTTTCCATTTGCATGGAAATCATTATGAGAGAATGGATTTTTCACACTGAATCTAATTTTTAAATGTACTTCCTAGAAGCTAGACATTTGGGCTCCACTTCATATCACAGAACATAAATCTTCAAATCAACAAACTTGCAATAAGAAAACAAGTATCTAAAAGGTGACATGATTAACTAAAATTGTACTTAATCGTTCTACATTCAACAATTTTAAATCTGTCTTTCTAAACACACACGTGGGTGTATAGTTATTGACCACAGGTCTTAGGAAGGATGGTCCTGCTTCCTACCCTTTAGGGTTACGTTGTCCTTTCAAATGTGAAACGATGATGAGAAGAAATGATAGTTTGTTTTTAATGTCCTTACTTGACAAAAATAAAAATTGGCAATCTTAGTGATCTGTCCCCTCCTCTATACACACATACACTCACTTATTTTTTTCTTTACTGAGCTCTGATATCCAGACATCTGTAAACACTGGCCAAAATAAACAAAAACAAAAACCCAGAGATGGTTCAGATGATACTGTCTACTGTCAAAAAGACTTTAGTATGAGGAAGTGAGTAAAATAATAGACCTGATCAAGACATTCCTCCTGAACACACAGCCCTGCAGAACTCCAAAGAACATCGTTTCTCAACCCCATCTAAAACAGAATCTGTCTGCGATGCGAGGGTCTTTATTTCTGCCCTTTGTTCCTTGCTGCTACCATGAGCTTTATGTACACTATTTATTTCTCTCTGGACTGCTGGCCAGTGAGTAGACTGTCTCAGACTGTCTAGAGAGCAGGAAGCAGATGGAAAATAAATACAGTTGAGGAGCTCTGGGGGCAAAGCTACAGACGGGACAAGAAAGCCAAGAAATAAACAAACAGGAAGGAGACTGATTTTTCTGCCTTTCATCCCTGGCTCTGATAGATAAGACTTAAACAGCAAGACGTCCACTGGGCTCAGTTTCAAATTCTACCCAGCTTTCACTCCGGGGTAGTTTTTCCCCTTTGAAAAAAATCTATCTCTGCATTTTTTTTAAAAGGATGATCAAAATAAGCTCTTAATAAGCGATTACAACTCATTTCAAATGCTATAGTCATTATTACATCAGAGACATATAATAACGCAAGAAGCAGAAATCAACTTCAGCACAAACATTGCATGTGTATACAGTGCACATGTGTTAAAGGTAGAAGCACTGACTTAGATGGATCTTACATGTATTGAAGCAGGGCCCAGGTCTTGGAATGATTCTGAAGTGAATGGAAACCCTGACTGTACTGCCTTCATCATACTTCATGTGTCTACTGTTCCTCATTCTTCCCTTTCCTCTTGTCAAATCCAGCTCTAACGACAGAATCCAAAACCAGTCATTTACACCTCGTAATAAACTGAAGCCAAAGCATAATCTCTGACTGTATGTCATTATTCTTATTGTAAATACATCATACTCAAAGCCCATTCCATTTGATTTTCCTCACTAAGAATTTCTTCCTTAAAACTCCTATTACGGTCTGATACGTCAATACTCCCCACCTTACCCCCAGATAAATGCCTCCTCTTTCTAGGAGTTTGCTAGGTGACTGGTATGAACCACACTGGAGTTGGATTACCCAGCGTCACATCCTGACTTCCCCAAATCCTAGTTGTTTGACCTTACCAATGTTTTTTAGTCTGAGCCTCTGTTTCCTCATCTGCAAAATGAGAACAATACCAAAACTACCTTCTTCGGAGGATTATTGTGAAGTTTGACTGTGGTAAATATAAAGCTCTTGGAACAATGGTCAACACTAGCTGATATCAGTACTTTCATTGTATGGTCAGAAATTGTTAACGTGGACATATATATGTTCCTTGATACTAAATAAATGAAATTTTAAAAGTAACTGGCTCAAGAGAAAATAATAAATAATTTAAGAAACCTCTCATTTCTTAAGGTCACCATCTTTTTACAGAAGTCTCTCTCCATGATCATTTTATACCATATAAGACTATCTTGGTAACATTTTTTTAAGTATAGTGCTTCAAAGAATCTTCAGGAAGAAATACATGTAGGACAAGAAAGTCTTTTAAATTTTAATTTTTTTTCCAATATAGGCAATTATCATCTGTTGTTACTAATCTAAAACCTCAAATCATTTAGTATATTCTGATTCAATGCATGCCTTACTTTCTATAAAATCTGTTTCAATCTCTATTATCAATTTTAAAATGTTATTGAAGGCAAGATTTTTGAGCAGAAGGAATGACATTCAATGAGCTAGCAAAGGGTGAAAATAGTCGCCTTCATCTTAAAATAATGTTTACAACACTTCACAGCTACAACATGGCACAGTGGCCAACAAGAAGGAACCCATGCCTATTAGACAATGTTTTCTGGCTTTGGCAAGTCGTGTGTCTTACTGTCACTCTCGGCAATTCAACAAGATACACTCTGATCTTACCTCAACCCAGTGCATTTAAATGTCAAAGGTATCATAAGAATTGTAAGGGGAGAGGGGAAGGGTGAGAAACTCTTGAACCCCTACAATCGCCCAGTATAAGTGGCATCTTGCTTGGTCTTCACAAATAAGGCTAGCAGAAGGCAAAGATTAATTCTGACTTAAATTAACTGCATTTTTATTTTGCATTAAATGTAAACTTGTTATAGTAAAAATAAATTTTCTTATATTTTAATTTGTGACTGTGAAAGAGCAAAGTCTGAGCAACAGTGCAATGAGTATTCCCTGCCTGAGGGAACGGGCTTTTATTGAACACTCAGGTCACCCATGGCTTCCCGTCTCGTCCTTCAGGTCAAATCATAAAGCTTCTTGGTATGTCTCTTCTGCAAAGCTCAGATCAGAATATTTAACTACAAAGGAGAGTCTATAGATTAACTGTCAAGGGTTTTGAGACTCTTAACTGCTTGATAAATGCTAATGAGACAGGTCGAGGAAGCTGCTATTATTTGCTCACCAAACATGAGGATTATTCTATCCACTCTGTGTAACCGCCTTAGGTCTCGTTATTTACAGAGGCTAGTTTTTCACTTGTATTGCCACTCTACATTGTCCTCCAAAAAACCATCATGTTTTAATTATAAAGTCTTGAGTTTTCAACCATCGCTGCTGAGTCAATCTTTAGGGTCTGTGTTATGATCAGAGGGAAGGTAATCTGCCTAAAGCCTTGGATTTGGCTGGGAATCACCAGGCATCACAAGCCTGTGAGTTGTAACAAAGACATTTTAATAGTTACTTTAAGGAAAGATCAGCTAGGAAGCTGGGAAGAAAAACAAGGCTAAGGGGGAAAAGTAGGATGATGACTATCTTCTAAGCCTCAGATTAAATCCAGCAGTTGGGCCAAAGACCTTATAAGTACTTTAGAAGAGACTTGAGAAAATATAGACTTTGCAATTTCTTTGATTCCCATCTCTCTGACTCTAAACGTATTTGAAACACACTAGGAAAAATAAGCATTACAAGCATCCCTGTCCTAAGGAAATAAAAAAAAAGCCATGCTGCATTTACCCAACTTTTCACTGGGAGAAAGAAAATAAAGACTACTTTAATATGGAGCTACAAAATGTCCAGCTCCGTTCCCACCTTGGTCTTGATTCATTCGGAGTTCCTGAGAGGGTCCTTGAACCTATATCTCCATCACGTTCCCCCTCTACCTGAAAAAAAAGGTAATTAAAACAACTCTCTCATACCTCACAAGTAAGTCGTAAAGATTAGAGCATTGAACTTCAAAGATGAAAGGCTCAATATAAATTCCAGCATTATTGTCAAGACATCAGTGTGAACTGCCAGAAATGTGCTGCTTAAGCAATTCCTACCTGTCAGCAGATCTAAACTAGGATGACCTTGATCTTCAGAGGGAAGGGCAGCAGTGCCTTGGACTGGGAAACACAATATCTCAGAGCCATTCCTTGTTATAATACCACTTAACTGTCCTTACCGCTAGCTCAC
This sequence comes from Balaenoptera physalus, assembly GCF_965194825.1. Classification (NCBI taxonomy): domain Eukaryota; kingdom Metazoa; phylum Chordata; class Mammalia; order Artiodactyla; family Balaenopteridae; genus Balaenoptera; species Balaenoptera physalus. The sequence continues at coordinate 119,199,191 of NC_138890.1, read as the reverse complement.
CATAAAGATTAAATGCTACAATTTAATGCTTACCTGCTACTCTCCCCACCAGCCCCCGGACAAGAAATAAATATTTATCCTGCTCCTAAAATGTGCAAGGCTGTGTCTAGGGCTTGAAATACAGAAATTAAATAATATACTGTTCTTACCTCTTCAGAGCTCCTGTTAAAATAGGAGACCCATGCATTCTCTGTGTCACCTAGGGAGAAGTGAGTCTGCTAAAGCTTAGAGCATCCCAAAGAAAGATCCTTGGCAAACAAAAACTACCCAGGAACTTTGTAGCTGACTTCCATCAGCAGTGACTGAATTTGCCACGTACTGTGACAAATTCAAATTCTGCCATTTTTTCCTGTTCTCAAATCGAAAGGATATCAGTGATATTTGAATCTACAACTGCTCCAAATTATCACTGAAGATATTTTTAAAGGGGCTAAGATGAAAGCTCCACCACTCTGCTCTCAGAATCAGCAAGCTCGAAGGGGTCCTTCAACCCAGAAGACAAATGCTCACACCAATGTTTGGCAGCTGACTAGCCTCGAGATGATTTTCAGCATGGCCAGGGGTATAGAGAACAGATTAGTGTGTGTGTGTGTGTGTGTGTGTGTGTGTGTGTGTGTGTGTGTGTGTGTACGCACACACCAGGGACAGATAGCGTGCCAAATTGCCCTACCCTGCCTTGGGTCCCTGCCTTCCTCCTATTTGGTGGTGAGTAAATGAATGACAAGTTTGGGTGCTGCCTCAGAAAACTCATCAACCTCAGCCTAAGTCACTTGAAGCAGCTGTCCCAACCCTGTTTTAAAGGTCACCAGGCCCTGACCTCCTTTAGAAACCTAATTCCAACATCTGACCCATTTACAGTTGAGAAAACCTTCCCTATGTGGAAATAGAGAATAACAGTTCAGCTCATTTTCTAATAATCTAGTAACTGTTGTCACACCTTTAATTTTCCAACCTCTATCATGAGATTCTGGCTTTCCTCAAGGGACATTTAATAATTGTTGATTTCATTCTCCAAATTCCCTCCAGTTTTTTCCATGTGTCTTTTTAAAAATACAGAATTAAGCTAGCTAGGAGAATGTGGATATACATTTCCTCATCTATAAAATGAGACAAGATGATTCCTAAGGTTCCTTTTGCTAAGGATCTTAATTCTTGAGAAACTCTGCACAATAGTCTAAAGCAGCGATCAGCAAACTTTTTCTGTAAATCGCCAGAGAGTAAATATTTTAGGCTTTGTGGCCATAGGGTCTCTGTTGTAACAACTCAGTAGGGCCCTTGTAGGGGAAAAACAGCCATAGACAGTACATAAGCAAGTGAGTGGAGCTGTGTTTCAATAAAGCTTTTGAAAGCTTTAAGTGGAGTTGTGTTTCAATAAAGCTATTCACAAACTCAGGTGGCGACTGGATTTGGCCTATAGGCCATAGTTTGCCAACCTCTTGTCTAAGTTAAAAAAACAAGCTTCCATTCTGTATGTTCATACCACCCTTCCTGTCCCTGTCTTCAGGCTCAGATTTTCTGAAATGACCCACAACCATTCAGCAATCAGTGGACTTAAGAATTCCTCAACTGCCTGTGTATATAATACACACACGTGCACAGGGAAGGGGTAGAGAGCCAAACTTGGAAAGCAGCATGTCTTTTTGTTTTGTTTTTACATCAGTCCATTCCTGACTTTCAGGATGAGAAGAGGCCTACATTTTTGTTTACTGTGTTTTGTAATGAGACTCAATTTTTTAATTGCCTGGGCCACATTTGTCAACAGCTCTGACAATACAGTTAAGGAAGTTAAGGAAGAAACTTCCTCCTGCTTAAAGGACAGCCTACAGACCAAAGCCTCAGCATCATATGAGAGCTTGCTAGAGATGCTGAATCTTGGGCCCCACCCCAGATCTACTGAATCAGGATCTGTATGTGAATCAGACCCCAGGTGAACATTCCGTTTGAGAAGCACCGTTGTATGTGATGTATTAGTCAAGGTCCTGGCAAGAAACGGTCATTAACCACAGGTGGAACACAAAGAGAGGTGTGGCCAGAACGAGGTGAACACACAGGGATGCAGAGGAACCTCTGGGCTAGCAACAGCTGTAGCCATTACAATCCCTGGGGCTGAGGGGACATGAAGGAGAGAGAGTGATGCTTGAACCCAGTTTGTACTAGAACCGTCGAGGAGAGGCTGCCTGGTAGAGCTGTCTCCAAAGAGGAAACAGCAACTTCTAGAGACACACCACTAAAGCAGGGACAGAATAAAGACTACCCCAGCCTCTCTTTCCTCCTGCCACCCACCCTCTTGCTGGTACCTCCTATTGGCCAAACCCAAGCAGAAGACAGAGTGCAAGGAAGCCCAGAAGGGGCGGTCCTCAAGGGCCAGGCTCCCAGGACACAGAGCAGAGAATGAGGGACAGCGGGACAGAAGAACCAGCACAGCCAGACAGCACTTCCAGTTGGGGTTCACTTCCCCCCGGGGCTCTAAGCTGGTGTCCCACCAGCTGGTGGCGCCCATCTGCCCTTGTCTCCTTCACATGTAGCTCCATGTCATTGGTTGACGCTGGAATGTTGGCTTTTCCTTTTATTCAGAATTCAAAATTGCTCAACTTCTATTACTGTCCAAATTTTTAAAAACTATGTATCTCCATACCACCTCAAGAAAACCACACCCCAAAACCGCTTCTTTTTTACTGTCATCCTCACATCCCAGTAAAGTTAAAACACGCCTGTTTTATGCCATCAAAGCACCCAGTCTGTGGGAAGGACCGCCTGCCTTCGCCAGCAAGGAGTTTGGCTCAGAAAGCCAACTTCCCTCTCTCTTCTACTTGCAGCAAATTCCCAGAGATGGTTTCCAAACAAGACTTCCCTTTCTTTCCTGACAGGTACAGTGGGTCAAGTTATTTCTTAGCAAAACATAAGAACCGACAGTGTTGAAAAGAGTGAAAGAGGAGGCAATGAATAGACACATAATGAAGAGTTTGCCTCTTAGTCACCCTGCCCTTAGGCAAATAACTTACTCGAGCTTCAATATGTAAAATGGAGATACTATATATATATTGCAGATAACAATAGTACCTACCCTACACATTCGAAAAGAAGAAAACAGCAGTGCAATATAAGGTTAAAATGAGATGATGCAGAAAAAGCACTTAGCTGGCCTATTAGCTGTAATTACTATTACTTCTGTTAACATTGAGCAACATTTCAAATGCTACCAGAAGAGTCTTTGCATCACCCAAACCCAACCTCCACTTCTGGATTATTGGGAAAGGGCCCATCAAATATGTAATCTTTACTCAGGGAACAGTGCGTCTGCCCCTTTTTATATCATGCCAATCTGAGTCAGGTGGGCAACTTAGAAAGAAACCACAGGACCCTCCTCTTCTCCCTTCTGGGTCTGATAACAGCCCTGGGGAGAGAGCTCCCTTCATCCTAGCCTTCCAGCCTCATCCAATGGGCTGGCTCTTCAGAGGCCAGTAGAACCAAAACACCCCAATCCCCACCAGGCCACCCAGCCATCTCAAGGAGAAAGAGCAAGCACTAGTAATTTTTGCCTGTGACTCTTGCACACTAATCTAGGAAAGAAAACATGTTTAATGAGTCAAATGTGTATTTGCAAAAGTTACCAAATAAACTTGGTGACTGTGGCAATTCCTTGGAGTTGTGCTGGGTCCCTGGAGTTTGCACTTTATGCAAAATCAGTATACACACTGAGCACCACTTTTTGTCCTGGGAAGTATGTGAGCACTAGTAATCACTTCCTGTTCTTTTTTGGGTTCCCATCCATTTTCTGCTAGGAGAGGCTTCTGTGTGTGGGAGTTGAGGTGGGCTGTTAACAGGGAAGAAAATGCTAGGGTTAGATGTTACCTCCATATCCTCCCTGTCTTTTCTGTTTTCAAATAACTCTTACCAACCATTTATTTGCCAACACCTTACACCTCCCTCTACAACTCCTATTAGTATATAATCTTGTAGTCACCTATATTCCTTGCCTAAAGACATGACAGCAAAGTAGGACAGATAGAGTTTTACCTGATATTTTATTTTGGAAGCACTGTGTTACACAGAAGGCAGACAAAGCAGTACTTGGGGTACATGCATAGCAAAACAAAGCAAATGAAAAAAAGAAGGGAAGGAAGGAGGGAGGGAAGAGGAAGGAGGGAGGAAAAGATGGAGAGAGGGAGAGGAGAAGAATACTATGAAATAGTTGCAATTTGATATTTCAAAACTGTTCTGAATTAATCATCAGGGCAAAACAAAAAATCTTGTTGGAGTTCCTTATACCTATTTTGTGATTTAATATTATCTTTGTTTTAAATTACATTAAAGGAGGTACTTCCTTTCTCACAATGCCTGCACCCAAAATTATTTTTAAAGAAATACAACCTGGGTTGCCCAGGAGGTCTGGGCAGGTATGATGTAGACCCCTAGGAACCCCAACTGCCCCACCGCATGCAGGCACAGAATGGCAAGATGACTCACTAGAAATCACCCAAAAAGCCAGCCAAGTGCTCAGGGCATCTGGACATCAAATCCATGTTTATTCCACCCAAACAACAAACTTCCATTCCCAGGGTAAACGGGTGGTATTTCTTTTTCAAAAGTTCAAGACAGCTATCGGCCACAAAAATTACTTGAACCAAGAGGAATCAGACTGCTTGCTTTGTTTCAATCCAAGCCTCCCCTTCAGAGTACCTGCTACCTGGAGGTCACATACTTCCCAGGACAAAAAGTGGTGCTCAGTGTGTATACTGATTTTGCATAAAGTGCAAACTCCAGGGACCCAGCACAACTCCAAGGAATTGCCACAGTCACCAAGTTTATTTGGTAACTTTTGCAAATACACATTTGACTCATTAAACATGTTTTCTTTCCTAGATTAGTGTGCAAGAGTCACAGGAAAAAATTACTTAGTAGGCAGGTGTACTTTAGTGCTGTTTAAAGAAGATTTTCTCACCATTACTTGGAAAGAGGAAGGTACACAGAATGGGAACCACACTGATAAGTAATCTCCTTCAACAATTTTTGTGGATCTTTTGACTTTTTTGTGTGTGTACCCTTAACCAAAAAGTCAATGTAACCTGTGGGAAAACCAGCAGGCCTTGATTCCATGTTATTTTTTTTAATATGTTTTATTGTGGTAAAACATACATAAATAAATGTTACCATTTTAACCATTTTTAAGTGTATGATTCAGTGGCATTAAGTTCAGTCACAGGGTTGTACAGCCATCACCACCTTCCATCTCCAGAACTTTTACATCTTCCCAAACTGAAACTCTGAACCCATGAAACAATAACTCCCCATTTCCCCTCTCCCAACCCCTGGTAACCACCATTATACCTTCTGTCTATGAATTTGACTATTCTAAGTGTTTAATATAAATGGAGTCGCACAATATTTATCCTTTTGTGTATGGCTTACTTCACTTAGCATAATGTCTTCAAGGCTGAACACGTTGTAGTATGTACCCGAATTTCATTTCTTTTTAAGGTTGAATAATATACCACTGCACATACAGACCACATTTTGTTTATCTATTCATCTGTGGAAACACATTTGGGTTGTTTGCACATTTTGGCTGTTGGGGGTAATGCTGCCATGGATGTGGGTATACGAACATCTGTTCAAGTCCCTGCTTTCAATTCTTTGGGGTATATGCCCTCCATGTAACTCTAATTAGCTTTACCAAAATGCCTTCCTCCATCAGAGAAGACTGTTCTCTGAACATACAGTGTGTCCTTGAGAGAGCTGTCATCAGCCTGGTGAGAGAGGAAGCAGGAAGGTCTTCGTCACCATCGGCTAACTCAACCCTGGCAACCAGCAGAGCGACAGATGTGGCAGTCAAAACGCCCCATGTTCTTACTTTAGTACCTTTTAATGTTATGAGTTTTTAAATCCCTAGGGACTTCTTTGAAAAAATTTATGGTGTGACCTTCCAAACAGCAGTTTGGTAGCCAGTGAAAAGACGGCCAGGCTGGGTAGAGAAGGACATCTCAGGTGGACTCCTGGGTATTTGGTGCTCAAAGGGAAAAGGCCAGAGGAGGCTGAATGGAGCTTCTCTGATGAAGTCATCCAGGATGGAGAGTAAAAGACCAGAGAGGAGCAAAGATAGTGGCTCCTGGATGGAGGAGAAACAGGATTCCCGTGGAGTGAGGGACAGGCCCTCTATGGCATCCTGGGGCACAGGAATCCAACTGCAGGTCTAGAGTAACCAAAAGTATGGAATTTACAGTGCAGCCTCTGGAGAAGCATTGTCCAGGTCCGGAGAGGAGATAGGAAGCAAAATCCCTAGTGAGAAGCCAGCAAGAGAAATGACAGCTTTCGCAGGAGCTCAGCTGAAGGCTCAAGGAAGGTACAACTGGCATCTGAACAGAAAAGACTCCTCTACTGGTTCCACAGGTCAGGTAAGGGGCTGAGGGCCATGTCAAGGCCCAGGCCTCAAGAGTAGAAGTTACGTGGAGTCTCCAGAAGGTCTGTGGGCCCAGAAGACCCAGCACAGAGGATGGGAGAGGAGTAAGAACACAAAGGATCACACATGGCTTCCCACCAATCATCAGGCCATGTGAGCTGAACAAGACTTGGCAGAGTTCTTTCTCGGATGAGTCACAGCCCACTCAGGTTCAGTCACCTACAAGCCAACTGTTCACACCAGGCTTCAGGAGACCACGGTGTAAGGGAAGAAACAGGGGAGGAAAGTGGCTGGAATCAAGGAGTTGGGGATGAAAGGACACTTCCCACATTCCCTCACATCCCATTCTCACCTTCAGTTGGTATCATCAAAGGGTGACAACCAGACCTTACCAAGCCAGAAATGGCAGACACGCTTCCTTTTGATCCATGCTTTTGATCCGTTTGAAAATTCCCCATTTGGCACTGATTTTACTAGTTCACTGAACCAGTGGTTGAGTTCTCCCTCCACGCTAGGCCCTGTACCCACAGCTGAGACACAGATGTGAAGGAAGCACACATCCAGTGAGGAGACAAATAATTACAAGGGCAATTACAAAAGAGAGTGACCAGGGCTATAAGAGAAAGAGAAGTGGGGTGAATTAAGGGCACACAGGAGTCTGTAAACCAGGAGAAGTATACAACCCAGAGGATCAGGACAATTCAGCAAGTTTGTATTAGTTTCCCATTTCTGCTGTAACAAGTTACCATAAACTTACTAGCTTTAAAACAACACAACTTTATCTTAGAGTACCAGAAGTCAAAAAATGGGCCTCAGGGGGCTATAATCGAGGTGTCAGCAGGGCTGCAATCCTTCTGGAGGTTCTATTGGAGAACCCATCCCTTGCCTTTTTCAGTTTCTAGAGGCCGTGTGCTTCCCTGGCTCATGGCCCCCTCTCAACAATGGTATCACTGACCTCTGTTCACACTGTCACATCTCCTTCTCTCTGGCCCTCATGCTCCTGCTTTCCTCCTTGTAATTACATTGAACCCACCTGGATAATCCAGGGTAATCTCTGATCGCAAGATCCTTTAACTGAATCACATCTGCAAAGTCTCTTTGCCATGCAAAGTAACACATTCAGTTTCCAGGGATTAGGACATGGACATCTTGAGGGTGCCAGGGGGGAGCATCATTCTGTCCACTGTGAAGTTAATTCCTAAAAAATGAAAAACGCTTTGCCTAAGTAGATCATATCATTATTCTCCTCCTGAAAAGACTATCCTCCTTTTTTCTTGATCTTTTTTTTTTTTAATGGGAAAAAGAACTCACACAAATTTTCTATTTGAAAATGTGCCGCATGTCATCTGAATGACATATTAAAATATTGTGGATAACATCAGAACACATCAGACCCCTTCTGCAAAGCTGATGTTCCTTTTACCGTTTACAGTTTCTCCAAAATGTTTCTATGGTAAGTCACTCCGATTCTCTGATTCTCCAAATGCTGATTTTTCTCATATTCTGGTCTCATCACTCCTTTTCTCTTAAGGTAGAAACTAGGGAATCCCCTGAGCAGACCTGACTTTTCATGAGCTCATAAAATATACATTAGTCAGTTTCACTTTCTAAATTAGTCATAGGAATAGAATTCACAACTATTTCCTGAAACTATTTACTTGTATCTATAAAATCATGAGTTGAAAGTCTTAACTCTTCTGATGTTTTATTATTGTATTTCTACAGTTGTGGTGTGGGCTGGTGGGAGCGGGGAGTAAAATTGTAATCCACACTGGAACCAGGGATAAACTTTGCTCAGCGTCACACAGATTATTAATGGTATAACCTGGACGAAAACCTCAGCCTCTGGACTCCAGAGCCGGTACTCTTCACACTAACTGGGCTATCTTTTCTATGTCATTCTTCTCCTCGAGATAGAAAATTTGGGAGGAATACAATTAAGTTTAAATACTCGTCCTGATTTTCCTCTTCACTGAAAACCTCCCACCAATACTAATAATTGGTGTTCCATGGAAAGTCCTTCCTGTTGGTGGATGTTTGACTGTGAAATATAAACAAGCTTCAACAAGAGGACAGAGAATATGTAATCAATGTACCTTGGCTCTTGTTCAGCATGGCCATGCCTCTGGCACTTGATATCTTTGCAGAAAATGGATATCAGAAAGGAAGATCGCACTTCATTTAAAAGCAGCACAACAGATGTAGGGACGATGGTGTCAGTGAGAATCAGTTACATATATGATGAAAGTCTTTGTGAATCTCAAATAATGGCAATATGGCAATCCTTCGATTTCTCTCTCGAATTCCCCAGAGTGGCTCTTCCAGACACCCTCCCCCTCCAGTCTCTCCCTCCCAGCCAGATGGCCGCAGCAACTACTATAGAGAGGAAATCAAGGCCAGCCGCCACCAGCTCCCGTGACGTTCCTCCTCCCTGCCTCATAATCACTCTTCCTTTCACCCGGCTTCTCCTGCTTCCCCCTTGGTTATCATGCCCTCATCTTTGTTCAACAGGCTGCCCCCCTCAATCCACTGACAACATTAAAACCCAAAGTCCTCAGCATAGTGTGAAACTATGAAGCCCTCTCCTGCCTCATTGTGCTCTCCACTCCAGCTGTACTACTCAGTAAGAGCTCTCCATTCCTTTGCACCCACTGTTTTCTCTGCCCGCAAGGCCATTCCTCCATTATTTGCCTGGAGAACTCCTAATCATCCTTCAAAGCCCCACTCATCAGTGACCCCCATAATGCTGTTCCTGACCAACAGCCCTCCTCAGTAAAGGGTCATACTCTTGCTCTGTGCAGCAGGAGCCCCAGGCTTTCCTCCTGGAGAGCTCTTGGCAAGAAACCTTAGCGTTATCTGTCCACCCCACTCTCTGTCTCCTTCCAAAAGTTCCCAGACTGAGAACTCTTTAACAGGAGACTCCTCTCCTTTTATCTTGAAATCCCCAACACTTACCGCAATCCTTGGTACTTAGTAAACACCCAGCAAATGTTTGAATGATTGACAGTATGTTCAAGTCTTTCCATTAAAAAAAGAAAGGAGGGGCTTCCCTGGTGGCGCAGTGGTTGAGAATCTGCCTGCCAGTGCAGGGGACACGGGTTCGAGCCCTGGTCTGGGAGGATCCCGCATGCCGCGGAGCGACTGGGCCCGTGGGCCACAATTACTGAGCCTGCGCGTCTGGAGCCTGTGCTCCACAACGAGAGAGGCCGCGGTGGTGAGGGGCCCGCGCACCGCGATGAAGGGTGGTCCCTGCTTGCCACAGCTGGAGAAAGCCCTCGCACAGAAACGAAGACTCAACACAGTCATAAATAAATAAATTCTTTAAAAAAAAAAAAAAAAAGAAAGGAAACACAACCTATCACTCTGCCCTTTCTGGACAGTTCTTTACGCCTACATCTTTGCTTCCAGGCCTCACCCTCTGCAAGAGGATACCTTCATCAACTGACCCCTGGATCTGCTTTACTGATGCTAGATTATTTCTTAGTCACCTCATCAATATCTATAGTCAATCCTGGCTGCTTCTCATGTCCATTCTCCCTGCCCTTCTGGGCATGTGATGGCTTTTACCTTCCTGCCTTTTATGTCACTGCCTTCTATTTTAAGTCGAGAGTTGACTCCCCAACTCTTCCAGCTTCTCTGTCTCGCAAGCGTTCTCCTTCCCCAATTCCCCCACCACCACCTTCATAAAGATGCTAGCCTCGGCCACACTCCAGAACCTCAGTGTAGACAGCCTGGGAACATACGTGAATTGAAACAAGCCTCTGGAAACAAGACAGCAATTCAAAGAAGTAATGCGTGAACGCACAGAGCTCCGGGCCTTAGCCCTCCAGGAGCACTGTCGGACCCCATCCTGGTCAAGCTCCCTCCAAACCAGCCACCCTGCTCCCATTTCCCTGCCCTTTAATTCACGCTGAGCACCGCTGCTATCATAATATGTCTAACGAAGAGTGTCAATTCCCGGGTTAAAAGCCCTCAGCATGCTGCCCTACTACAGTCATAAAAAGGAGGGGTTTCTCAGAGCAAAATGAGGAAGATAGAGGCAGCGAGGGCAGCAAGCCTTCCATTACGTTTCATTTCTTCAACTTAAAGCGCTGCTCTCCTGAGATGATGTGCCTCCTGCCTTCTATATTAAAATGCCCTTTCTGCAATGAACCCGTGGTCACTTTGCTTCATTTCTTTATGTCAGTATCCTTATTTGGGAAAATACAGAATTTGTAACTGTAATTGGTCTAAATTTTGTTTTTTGGAAATTACATTAACTAGTCCGTTATCCCAGATTTCTAAAAGGGACCAATTGGCCTCTGCATTATTACCACATTGGCTGAAGGCCTTACTACCACTGATAGAATTTTAAAAGAAAAAACAGGCAGAGACAAAATGATGTTTGTTTATAATATAGACCTCCTTGAGATGTTTGCAGCCCCCAGTTTCTTTTCAAGAAGGTATATGTCCCCATATTGATTACTCAAGAGATGGACATTTTTCTCTGCCGTGAATCGTCTCCTGTTTTATATTTGGAAACAACACATTCAGCAAGAAATGAGATTCCTTTGACTCCCATGTCCATCAGGAGGGCGCAAATGTCCAGACAACCCTAAGGGCCTTTTTGTTTACTCACACCTTCCAACTTTTTAGTTATTATTTGCCTTTAGTTTGCCTATAAGTTTTGTAGACACACACATACTAATAGTGACTGTCATCAAACACACCACACACACACACACACACGCACACAAACACACTTTAAAGCAGGCAATTCATCATTTCCTCCCCCAAGACCCTATTTTACAGTCAGAAGCCAATTGTCAGCACACATGCTCCTAAATAAACTGACACGCATACCAGCTAATAGATCAATTTGCATGGAGAAGGCATCGTAGGAAGGAAACCTGTGTTCCCAGATTTCCCAGGCAGGTGCTCAGCCTGTTAACATAAAGATCAGTCCTTCCGTCCAACCCCTTGGGAACACTGCCCAAAATTACTTACAATTACAAACATGGTTGATGCTAAGATAGTTCTGCAAAATGAGACCCTGGTTTCCGCAAGGTAACATAAGAAGAGCTCAGCTCAGGAGGGGCGAGTATGAGCTTTTCGAAGGGGGAGGCGGGGGGTTGTGTTCTTGCATCTGACTTTTCTAATAGAAGACAATCGTGCACCAGTGCTTCATGCTTTCAAGTTCCCTTGCTGGTGTCATCCATTGTTCTTCCTATACCCCCTGTAAGTGGGAAAGGTTATGAGTCCCAGGGAAACTGAGACCTGGTAGAATTAATGTGTTCAGAGGAGTGAAGGCTTCCCACGTGCACACGCGCTCATTCGCGGGCCCCTCCCTTAGCATTTAGAGCTCCTGTGACCCCTTCCTTCCCTGGTATCTCCTAAGCTAGTCTCTGAGCCCATGCAGCCAGCCCTTCTGAATGGCACGTTCAGCTCCCCTATAAATCACTTCATTGAGGGAAGGGATCATGGTAGTATGCTCAGAGCTCCAGAAAAGGGCAACTTATGGTCTGTTTTTTTATCCACTCCACAAATTCCTCGTCCTTAGAGCAATAATATAAAGGCTTAGCATGAGGGGAGGGGAGAGATTTACATGACAAAATATTAGACTTCCAAAATTCAGAAAAAGAATCTGCCAACACTGTTCTATGTTTCCCTAAACAGGGGTCATCCACACTGTTTTCCAAATAGGATTTACAAAAATATCAAAGGCAGTGGCTGCAAACCAGCCCTGTTGTTCGCCTGCTGGGTCCTCAGTGAAGAGAGGATGTGAATCCGGTGAAGTCTGCTCCTGGGAAATGGGCTGGAGGAGGCGGGTGCTTCCCTGGGAATCAGTCCCCCCAGCTCAGCCTAAAGGCCCAACAGAATGGCCGAACCCCAGCAGGGCAGTGACCCTTTGTTTTTACCTATCCGTCTACTGTAATCCTTCAGTAATCCCACCTGTTTTCAAAGACACCATCTTCATTGTTCTTAACTCCCACCCCACCCCACCCCCCAAAAAAAAAGGATTAGACTCCCGCTAACCCAGCAAGTCTCTTGTTCCGGCACCTTAAGAAGTAAAGGATTTCCCTTCCCTTCTGTAACAGGAGCGAGGCCTTCCCTCCCTGCAGGGGACATGGTCCCATTCTGCAGCTTTTCTGAACAAAGACCCAACTGTCTGCACAGTACGGGAGACTCTCTCTCCCTGGAGTTCAGAGCACACCCTCCTACAAACCCAGACACGCACAAAAGTTCCACATTTCACCGCAGGAAGCAAGGCCGGTGGCTTCAGGCATCGTTCAGCATTTTGAAATAATTATTCTTAAAAAGCAAAAACAAAACAGGGATGCAGTTTAAGTCATGCCCAATAAAAATGAGCACTTCTCCACAAAATCGCATTTCCCTGATTCCATGTGGGACGGTAAAAGCTCACTGTACTGACAGAAGCTGGGGAAAAAAGAATGTTTCCTCCTCAATTAGAACTCCGACAGATATTTGGGACGTGGCTTGGTCAAAGGAAACACCTTAGAGGGAGGTTCAGATTGAGGAGGGTGGTCTCTACTTCCTTGGCCGTTCCACCCAGAAAGACACACACTTAGGAAGAGGCTAAAACAAGAACCACTGGGGGGTTTTGCTTCCTCCGGGAATCTTCATTTTCCATTGGAATGCCATTAAACATAGCTTGGGACAATCCTGTTTTGTGCTCTAATTCAGCCCGGGGGACGGTGGAGGCCCCATCACCAGGTCCTCCCCTTGCCTGGAAGGGCTGCCCCCTGCGGGTGTTCCGCAGAAAGGGAGCAGAAAGGGAGCAGAGCACCGGCCAATCTAGTCCACTCACCCCTCCCCAGTCCACGCCTTTGAAGTAAAATTGTGTCTCTAGCACAGAAAAACCGATAACTAGAAAATGAAATCTCCAACTCTGTCTTTCCTGGGAGATGACATTTCCTGCCTACCGGGTTGAGAGGAAATTCACTTACATAAAATTGGATTAATTTCTTTTTTTTTTTCCCTGAAATCTCCTGGTCTACCAGAAGCATCTTCTGTCAGTTGCCTCTTTCTGAACCTTTGGCTATTTCCCAACCTTTATTTATTCCTTAATCAGGATATCTGGCTCTGGAGTCAAGATGAGAAGCCGGAATGGAGGCAGGAAAGAGTCTGCCGCTTTCGTCCTTGTTCCCTGTTGCCTCCTTACCCCCTAGGCTGGCATGTGCTTTGCCCAGGTGAGAACCTAGACACACCTTCATCTCCTCTCCCATCAGTCAACTGCTGAAGTCTCACAGCCAAGTCCTATCATTTGTTTTAATTTAAAAACGGAAGAGAGGAGGAGAATTGACAAAAATGTCATCTTAGCAGTCTAAGCTACAGATTTGAAATGTAATAATGTTATTAAATCGGGTGATCTTTGTTTTTCAGAGCTTGGTTTCTTAAACTAGTTTTGTATCTATCCAAGAGGAGCCTTTTAAAACCTGAGTCACACTGTAAATGACCAGCAGAAAGCCTGAGTGGGGTAACGACGGTGGCCTGGCACAAGGGGGGGTAGCTCGGGCCAGTTAAAGACGGTGTCCCCATGGAGACCTAGAGGAACAGCCTGGTGTGGGAAGGAGGGTATCCCCGTCTGGGAGCTGGCAGGATGGGTGTCAGAGGAGGGGTTTCATGTGGCAGGAGGTAATCGTGACCCAGAATGCGGATCAGAGCCAGGGCATCTAGAGGAGGGAGTCTGACAAGGGGAGATGGGAGATTGGTTATGTACAGGAGGACTAACCAGATAAAGAAACATTTTAAGGATAACAGGGAGAAAACTAGAAGGAACCCTATGCATTGTTGGATTGGAATTGGATATATTAATGTGAATAAATCGTTTTCAATACACATGGGTAAATATAGGAATAAATATAGCTCAGTCCACTGCTAGGGCCTGGGAGTAATGACACCACGATGTCAATAAGCACACCGAGTGTGCCTAGAGGGTCGCTTCTGAATATCCTCCCCTCCTCCCCTAGAAGAAATCAGGGCTCCTTGGAGAAGCAGCTGATGCTAAAGCTGGAACCAGGGAAGTCCAAGATAAGTGGAATATCTTGCCGTGGCAGAAAGCAAGGAAAAGCTCAAAGAGTGAGGTAGAAATGTCAAAGGGACACAGGGACAGCTTCAATGGACTGCCACTAGGCAATCCAGGGACAATTTGAGCATCAAAAAATTATAGCAGCAGCAGCTTATAACCCCTTCAATAAAATAGGAAACTATGAGTCATTCTGAAATAAACAAATTGAAAGCTTGATGAGGAACAGAATATTTACATAGTTTCAAAGTACCTCCCCACAAAATGCTCACGAATTACAAAGGAACAAAGGATCGCTTGACAGTGGAGAAGCCTGGCAGAGGCCACCTTGATCAAGTGCTCACAATGGACCTCATCAGTATGGAACAATTTGAAACCGTGCCACCCAATAAGGTGCAATGAAAAGAACACAGAATCATTTCTATGTGATCGCTCCCCAAAAGGCACAGCCTGAATCTAATCACGAATGATCATCAGTCAAATCCAAACGGAAGGCCATTCTACAAAATAACCGGCCAGTAGTCTTCAAACGTGTCGAGGTCCTGAAAGACAAGGGAAGACTGGGGCCATGTTCTAGACTGAAGGAGACGAAGAGATGTGACCAAATTCAACATGTGATATCAACCTGGAACCTCTTGCTATAGAAAATATTACTAGGACAAGCGCCGAAACTTGAATGGGGTCTGAGGATCAGATGACAGTAATAGCGATAGTGTCCGTGTTATTTTCCTGATTTGGGTGGCTGTGTCGTGGTTATGGAGGAGAATGTCTTTATTTGTAGGAAAGACTCCCTAAAGTCATCAGGGGTGATGGCATTCCGTGACAGCTGACTCCAACACAGGTCAGCGGAAAAATTATTTTGCGCTCACAACTTTTTCGCAAGTTTATCATTGTTTCAAAGTATTTTTTCAATTTCAATTTTTTTTTAAAAAGACTGTTTGCTCATGAGCACCTGGAAGGGCAGAGACCACGGAAATTCATTCTTACCCAGCACCTGGCACATGTCCAGCCCAGATGAGTGCTCAATAAATGTTTGCTGACTTTAAATGTTTGGAAAACTCTCTGAGATACAGAAGGAATGCAATGAAAGGGCTTCCACTAAGGTTTATGTATTTATTTTTAAAACATCTACGGGGATTATCATGTGCCAGACATCATCATAAATATTTGACAAATAGCTCTGTGTGCTCACCTTCGCAGGCAGTGCTTGTACACCAGCTTTGGTCTTCACATAAGCTGTGATCAACCAAAGAGACCTTTGGGTCTTAATTCTATCAGCAACAGTGTATGTGGCTCCAACTTTTTAGATTTCTTTCTGCTGTGCATGCCACTTTCTCCTACTTGTATCCAGATTTTAACACGGAGTAGATAGATATATCCTGGGCATATCATGGTACAGCTAATCTTCCATACGGCAAGGGAAGTCCCATTAGCCACTGGCCAAGGTCCCACATTATGACACCTCGCTGTCAGGTTTCCCTCTCACAAGCATCTGAATTTCCTGAGGCATTGACTCAAACAGTGCCTCCTAATGGAATGGTTATTTCTAGAGCCCCTGTGAAAAAAGCAGAATATCTTCTGCCCCATAGCCTTCTCTGCCTCACTTCCTCCCTCATGTGAAATGTGAAAATAGATTGTTTCACATTCATTTATATTCTTCTAGGGAAAGGAGCTCTGTCAACAGCAGGGTGCAACATCCACTAGGCTCCCCTTTAGAGCAAATGGCTCATAAAGGAAATCCAATAAACAAATACTTCTCTTTATAATTCAATGTAGCAAGTTACCTAATAAAACTGTAATAGGCATGACACAATGAGTTCTATTTCACAAGGGTGGTTTGACTATTTTTGTAGCCTATGATGTTATAGTAAAAATGTATCGCAAGTTTCAGGTAGGCTCCGAGCAGAGCAAGGTCCACGTTGCCAAATAATAGCTCTTAGTATTTTTACCTTCAAAAAATATTTAGTCATAGGAACAAGATCGTCCATTTGCTATGCCCCATTTCCAGAGGGGTGAAAGCACCAGGGATAAAACAGGAAGAAGGAAAGCTTTTATTCAATCTTAGGTGCGATTTCTCTGTCTAAAACAGAACTATAACCTTTTCCTGCACTTCTTCTCTGTGCCAATTTCCAACCATCAACAGGCATTATTTCCTAAAGTTTATATTTATATATTTCCATATGTGTACATATGTGAGTCTGTGTGTATGTCCTCTGCTCTCCTATTTCCACTGTAAATTTCTCTCCGTTGCAAAAGCATAGATGCAATGCTCACAGTACGCTGGCTACACCTCCTCACCCTTATCCCTGCAGTACACACCTGCCCAGCTTCTAGCTGCAGCATCAGTCTTTCTTTGGCTAAGAGTCCTTCCTCATTTCTGGAGTCCACTTTGCTGCTTTGGAGACAGGCAAAGTATTGTGGAACGAATGTCCCCAGGAGTGGTCCGCAACCCACGACTCGAAAAAGTTGGTGCCTATATACCCCAGCTCCCTTGCCCCTTGGGTGGGATGAGTCTGAGGGAGTGCTTTCGACCCTGGCTGCCAGAGCTTCCCCAGAGGGGCTGAGTTCCAGTCACCCACAGTGGCAGCTGGCTTGATGATACACTCTTTATGGATTGCCTTCTCGAATTCCTGTCTCACTTCCCCAAACCGCTACTGGCGTTCCCTAAGTTAACTACTTGCACTTTAATCCTTGCCTTGGCATCTTCTGGGGAAACCCAAACTAAGACACTCACTCTTCAAAGAACATGGAAGTTGACCAAAAGCCACCGGATAAACAGCTACCCTGCTGTTCCAGCTGTTGACAATTCCCCCATAGAAGAACCTCAAAGCACAATTTGTATCCAGACCTTAATTTTTCCCTATCTCCTCTTTTCCCCACCTTCTACAATGTTCAGCATGCCAATGACAGGTTTCTTCTTCCCTAGTTCTCAATAGCCCTTACCCCAAAGTTTTCCTTCCCTAGCAATCTGTTGTCAGAGATGTCCACTGATTGTGGCACCAACCCTTTTGTTGAATTGGCTCTTAGAACAGTGTATTTATTCTTCTTCTGTGCACGACAGATATAACCTACCATATGTTTATTTCCACCAGGGTCACCCTGCCATCTGGACGATGGAAGCTAATGCCCCAGGGAAGACATAGCCATAAGGCAATTTACATTAAGACACAGATTCTAGACATACAGTCCAAATTTGGACACAGAGCTGACTCCAGCTGACAATGCCACAGACTCTGATTGATTTCACCCACAACACGTGGAGGTTCCCGTGTCTCACAGACAGAGGCAAAGACATTATTTAGGCTGCATGACTAATCCGATTGTCTATTCCCTTGCCGTACTCATCTTTATTTGATCTGAGGGTACCAAGTCCAGGATAATAGTTTCAGGTGCCTCCCCAGCTCCTATCCAATTCCCTCAGGCTTGCTTTGAAAGGGACCCAAAGACACTCTGCCTATTGGTCAGCATTTTCTTCATGGTTATTCTTGGCCTTTCTGCGACCATTAAAATTTTTTTAAAGATTATACGGCTGGTTACCACCATTAAAATTAAAATTATTTAGCACCAGTTTTTCACAGTCTCTCTTGCCCCCCGCCCAAAACACAATGGGGGAGGGAGAGTGTAGACTACCTTTTAGTGACCTACTTTCTGTCTCTTGTCCAAAGCAAGGTTTCTGCTTTCTCCATTTTTTTTTTTTAAATGGCATCAGGTATGGAAAGAATCTGTCAGTATTTTCAGCAATCATCTCCCTTCACCATCCTAGGGCTTCATACAATACTAGCCAAAATATTCCTTTGGAGCCCGGAAGCAGGGAGGAGTAAACAGCCCTATCAGCAGTCACTGTTTGCTAGCTGCTCTCGAAGAATCCTCTCTGCTTACTGAAGATCTGGAGTCCTGTTGGTTGGAATGCTGGTATTCCCTGGGCCTTGCTGCTGATAAGGTAGAGGCCCTTGGTAGCACAGTTTTCTCACAATCCCACAGTCCTCTGCAGGAGACGCACTCCCCATGCATCAAAAGCAGCTTTGTTGATAGCTTACACACACACACACATATTTCATTCTTTTAATCAGCCTGGAAATTTCTCACAAGCTTTTTCCAAATCTAATCTTAATAAGAACCCTCAAGGGAGGGTCTTCTGCAAGGTTAAGTACATTCCTAGTATCTAGCATAATATCTGACACACAGTAAGTTCTCAATAAAAATCTATGTCTTTATCTATTTGTCTATCTAAACAAAACACCAGGCCAATTAAGAAGTGTCCAGCAGAAAAATACCTCTTAAAAAAATGAAAAGAGAATATGACTTTATGAAAATTGGTACATTGAATAAATACAGAACTAGTGTCTTCTCTTTTCCCCAAAGCCTGATTTCCTAGAGAACTTGTTCAAGTCTGTGGTTAACATGAGTATATTACAATAGCTAAGAAGATGCGCCAATAGATTATGAAAAAAATCCAGGAAAGAGCCAATTCAGTTCTCTGATTTTGTGTGGAAATTGGATCAATGGGCACCAAAACTGTCCATCCATTATAAAACAAGCATCCTCCTCTTACGGCCCTATTATTACAAGAATTGATGATTTCTTTGTCTCCTCAACTACTTGGAAAATAGGACTACCGTTGGGTTGTTTTTCCATCCGAGTGCCTGGCACACTTCTCATGCGCAGTAGGCATTCGAGGAAAGTTTGGTGAATGAATGAATGAGTATATCGTAGGAAACAACCATGTTATGTACGTGAACACTTTTTAAAGGCCTTACTTGTACAAGGTGATCTATCCATAGACAGACTGAAAGGTTTCTCAGATTCTAGAAACCAGGTAGAACCCCACGGGGCCGGGTGGGGGTGGGGAGGAGGGAAGGGGGGAGGGCTTAGCCAATGACTGAAGGGCTTAAGAGTGTGGAAGCCAAATTCCTTGCCTTGAGTCAGACACACCCTGACTCCAGGGCTTCTTACAGGATCAAGCTAAAGCTGCCATCTGAGGGACTTGTCCAGAAATCACACCCTTCCTGTCTGCCCCTTCCCTGCCCTGCTGTTGCCACTCCCATACCAGTTCATTAATAAGTTAGCAACACATGGGAGGCGGGAAGCAGGTTAGGATCAAAGGACGGATTCCGTGTCAGGAGATCCGTGCACAGACTGACCCATCCCCTAGAAGCGTCCCCTCACCTCTTCCCCTTCCCTCCTCAGTGGACACCAGTCCTGCCCAGTCGCTCTCTTCCAGATCTCCTCTCTGATTTCCACCCACTCTCCACTGCTACTTGTTCTCCCCCCCAATCCCCACCACTTGCTGCTTCCTACACACGTGTTGCCACCCTTGAACTCTGACTCTTCCTCCTGCCCATAACATTCTTTCCTACCACCATCAAACCTCTGTGACTCACTTAATGGACCCAGCCTCCCAGGATGGGGTGAGTCTTTATCCCATTCTGTTTCTAGAGAAAGTTGGGAGAATAAACGTACCTCTTGGGTGGCACACCTGCCCACAAGAGCAGCCATCAGACAAGTAGGGCACCTGTTAAGGAAAGGCAGAGGAGCCCCTGTCCTGTCAAATACATGATAAGGATTCCAAACGGGGAAAAGGTACAAATGGAAAAGAAAAGGTACAAAAGGTACATCCTCTTTCTCTTCAAGGAATCTCTCCTGGCTACTTTGCAGAAAGTCCACGCTATGTTGAAGGCACCACCAGCGCTGCCATTTAGTTACCTGAACTTAGAGAATAATAATTTCCTGTGAGCAGTCTGGGCCCTGATCTCCAGGACGAAGGTGGCCGCACTAAACTGGTTTAGGAGGTTATCTGATGAATTCCACTTTGTAAGCCACTGCAAAGTCAACATGGCTAGAGACAGACGATGGGAACCATTCTTTCTAGGGTCACCTGATGCAGTCATGCAGATTCTCCCTGATCCTCTCAGTCTGTTTTGACTCCAAGAGTTGAGAGCAATGCTATATTGGAATCTGTTTCTTTCTGAACAGTGTTCAATATTCATATCATGTGGCACTTCCTCCATTTTATATTTATAACAGTAACACAAGGAAGTAGAACCAGTTGGCCTGTTGGGCAGTTTGCCTGTCGTGCCATGTGTCTTTTTAGGGAGTACGATCCCCTTCTAATGAGGACTCTGGACCCAGGCCATGTCAATTAAATCAGAAATGAGCACTCAAGTCAAGACAGGCCTAAGCCAGGAAAAAGGACTTGGAAATACAGGGCCTCGTGGGGTCTTGGGCCTCCTTAGGGGTCTAATCAGTCACTGTCCGGTAACTGAACTGAGAAGTGGCGTAAAGCTGAGGCTGGGGTAACCACATCAGTTCAAAAGAAAATGAAGGGGAGTGTGCTGGTGAGAGAGAGGGGAGACGAGAACACAGAGAGAGAGGCAGAGATGCAAGAATACGGCCCCAGGATGACTGAGAAATTATCCAGCTGTCCTGGTCCCTCCAGGTTCCTGGCGAAAATTCCTACCTCAGGTTCCATGACACACTCCATGTACTTCTAAAAAATTCCCCTCTTTGTTTAAGTGAGTTTGAGTAGGTTTAATTCCAGAAAAGACAAAAGAAAAGAATTCCTAAGACAGGAACAGGAAGGTATTGGGCCTTGGTTTTAGTCTGTTTGAACACCACCTCAAAGACAGGGGAACATTCAATTAACCAGTGATTTCTGACTTCTCGGCGTTACACAATTATCCTTTCTTTGTAGGTAAGGAAAAGAGCCACCAACCTTTAAAATAGATTATGTAGTCTTTTGTCGTTTTAGGAAATATTCTCAGATTAGATAACAGAATTCCTGATTTTCCAGACAACTCAACAGGGTCCCATAGACTCTCAAATCAACATATCTAGTAATCATTACTGTACCATGTCATGAGCTGATAAATTCATAGAGCCTAAAACCTTGCAGATGAGAGAGGTAGTGGAGAAATACGCTTATATCCCTTTTGAGTTAGCCTCAATTTAAGAACAAACTTAGGAGTGCCAAGAATAACTGATTATTCTCCCGGTGATGAAATGTACTTTCCAGCAATCTTGAGCCCTTCCCACCAGTACTGGGTTACGAAGTCAACATGGCTTAGCTATTCTCAAGCCAACTTGAGGGTTGGCCTAATTATTTAAGTGCCAACGTGAGAGCTCAGTCCTCAGTTTCTCTTCCAGAAGTGACAGTATGACCACCCTGACAAACAAAATACTTCCTACTGCCAAACATCCCTCTGCAGCCAATGCCATCTGAGCTGTAATGCTTTCTCTTCCTGAATTTGTTGTAGCATTTCACACATACATTTCAGTTGTTTGCCAGCCTCTGGCAATTTCCAAGTTTCCCACAGATTAATGAAAAATCCAGCTGTTTCCAACTCTTTGGAACAGAGCACTGTGTGATAAAATGAGGATAGAAGGGAATCTTTATCCAATTTCTCCAGCAGTCAGAGAGATGTGGAACATACTGGGAAGAAAAATTGCAAGCTCAATTGTCCAAAGATTTTTTAAAAAGAAGAAAGAAAACTTTGTATTAAATTTCTGAGAATGCCTTTTCTTTACCAAACAGAGAGAGCTAAAAAGCTATTCTTTGATTAATCAGGTATGAGCTCATTCTGCCTTCCTAATCCAGCCTGGGAGTACTTTCAGTGAAAGGTGAGCACTAAGGTTCACATGAAGGACATTTGGACATCTTGATGATCTCAGAGCTGCAGCTAAATGAAATTGTTGTGAATGTCAGCGTCCCTCAAACTATCCTTGCTAAAGGACCACTGTTTGTTTGTTGGCTTATTTAAAATCTTTCACAGCATCTTTTCAACAGTCCTCAAACAACTGGATAGCCATATATAAAGAGAGGAAGGGAGGAAGGAAGGGAGGGAGGAAGGAGGGAAAGAAGGGAAACATCCACACTTGCCACCCTTTACAAAAATTAACTCAAAATAATGTCAGACAGAGAAAGACAAATATCATATGATATTGCCTATATGTGGAATCTAAAAAAATAGTACAAATGAACTTATTTACAAAAAAGAAGTAGAGTCACAGATGTAGAAAGCAAACTTATGGTTACAAACTTAGGGGGGAAAGCAGAGCTGGGGGGAGGGATAAGTTGGGAGGTTGGGATTGACATATACACACTACTATATATAAAATAGATAACTAATAAGGACCCACTGTAGAGCACAGGGAACTCTTCTCAATACTCTGTAATGACCTATATGGGAAAAGAATCTAAAAAGGAGTGGGTACGTGTATATGTATAACTGATTCACTTTGCTGCACAGCAGAAACTAACACAACATTGTAAATCAATTATACTCCAATAAAATTGTTTTAACAAAATAAATCATAGACTAAATGCAAAATCTAGAACTAAAAAAATTCTAGAAAATGGAATATGACACCAAAACCATGATGCATGAAGAGAAAAGTTGATAAATTAGAGTTCATCAAAATTAAGAACTCCTGCTCGGCACAAGGCACTGTTAAGAGAATGAAAAGATGAGACAGTCTGGGAGAAAATGTTTGTAAAGCACAGCAGATAAAGTACTTGCATCCAGACTACATAAAGAAGTCTCACAACTCAATAATAGGAAAACAACGTAATTTTTTCTAGTCCACAAAAGATCCGAACAGACACTTCACCAAAGATACACAGATGCCAAATAATCACATAAAAAGATGTTCAACATCATTAGTAAAATATGAATCAAAAACATAATGAGAGCCTATTACAAAGGCCGAAATTTTAAAAACCAACAGTAACCAGTGTTCGCAAGGATATGGAGCCCTGGAACTCCGATACACTGCTGGCTGGAATGTAATATGGTACAGCCAATTTGGAAAATCTTTTTGCAGTTTCTTATAAATTTAAACATAGACTGCCATATGACCCAGCAATCCCCTCCTAGGTATTTACTCAAGTGGAATGTTCACATATGTTCACACAAAAACCTAGACACAAATGTTTATACTGGCTTTATTCAAAATTACCAAAAACTAGAAACAACTCGAAGGTATCTCAACTGGGGAATTGACAAACAAATTCCAGAATGTCCATAGGATACTACTCTGCAGTCAAAAGAAACAAAGTAATTACAGGAACAACAACATGGAGGAATCTCAAATGTATCATGCTAAGAGAAGCCAGATTCAAAAGGCTACATACAAATGTCAAATCAAACATCAAATTGTTATGTTGTATACCTGAAATCAATATAACGTTATATGTCAATTGTACCTCAATTAAAAAATAGATAACTAATAAAGACATACTGTATAGCACAGGGAACTCTACTCAATACTCAATACTCTATGGGAATAGAATCTAAAAAAGAGTGGCTATATGTATAACTGATTCATTTTGCTGTACACCTGAAACTAACACAACATTGTAAATCAACTATACTCCAATAAAAATTTTTAAATAAAATAAAATAAATGGCAATATTGAACAAAAATAAAATATAAAATTTTTTAAATAATTTATTTAAAGGCTACAAAATGAATGACTCCCTTTATATGGTATTTTTGCAAAAGCAAACTATAGGAACAGAAAACAGATCAACAGTTGTCAGAGGCTGGAGATGGTAGAAGGGGTTGATTACAAAGGGGCAGAAAGATATTTTAGGGGCTGATGGAACCCTTCTATATCTTCACTGTGGCCACAAAACTGTATACATTTGCCAAAACTCACACTACAAAGGGTGACTTTTGCTGTAAGTAGGCTATACCTTAATTCATTTTTTTTTCTAATATCTTTATTGGAGTATAATTGCTTTACAATGTTGTGTTAGTTTCTGCTGTATAATAAAGTGAATCAGCTATATGCATAAGTATATCCCCGTATCCCCTCCCTCTTGCATCTCCCTCCCACCCTCCTTATCCCACCCTTCTAGGTGGTTGCAAAGCACTGAGCTGATCTCCCTGTGCTATGCAGCTGCTTCCCACTAGCTATTTTACATTTGGTAGTGTGTATATGTCAATGCCACTCTCTCACTTTGTCCCAGCTTACCCTTCCCCCTCCCCGTGTCCTCAAGTCCATTCTCTACGTCTGCATCTTTATTCCTGTCCTGCCCCTAGGTTCATCAGAACCATTTTTTTTTAGATTCCATATATATGTGTTAGCATACGGTATTTGCTTTTCTCTTTCTGACTTACTTCACTCAGTATGACAGATGCTAGGTCCATCCACCTCACTACAAATAACTCAATTTCATTTCTTTTTATGGCTAAGTAATAGTCCATTGTATATGTGTGCCACATTTTCTTTATCCATTCATTTGTTGATAGAAACTTAGGTTGCTTCCATGTCCTGGCTATTGTAAATAGGGCTGCAATGAACATTGTAGTACATGACTCTTTTTTTTTTTTTTTTTTTATGTCTGAAACATTTATATTAACATATTTCCATACATATTTCCATACAAATACAAATATAAGATTTTTAGAAATTTCATGTAATGTCTGAAACATTTATATTAACATATTTCCATACAAATAACCCAATGAAAGTTTAGTATTAGTTGTTTTGTTTGTTTTTTTATACTGCAGGTTCTTATTAGGCATCATTTTTATACACATCAGTGTATACATGTCAATCCCAATCGCCCAATTCAGCACACCACCATACCCACCTCACCGCAGTTTTCCCCCCTTGGTGTCCATAGGTCCATTCTCTACATCTGTGTCTCAACTTCTGCCCTGCAAACTGGCTCATCTGTACCATTTTTCTAGGTTCCGCATACATGCATTAATATACGATATTTGTTTTTCTCTTTCTGACTTACTTCACTCTGTATGACAGTCTCTAGATCCATCCACGTCTCAACAAATGATTCAATTTCGTTCCTTTTTATGGCTGAGTAATATTCCATTGTATATATGTACCACATCTTCTTTATCCATTCCTCTGTTGATGGGCATTTAGGTTGCTTCCATGACCTGGCTATTGTAAATAGTGCTGCAATGAACATTCGGGTGCATGTGTCTTTTTGAATTACGGTTTTCTCTGGGTATATGCCCAGTAGTGGGATTGCTGGGTCATATGGTCATTCTATTTTTAGTTTTCTAAGGAACCTCCATATTGTTCTCCATAGTGGCTGTATCAATTTACATTCCCACCAACAGTGCAAGAGGGTTCCCTTTTCTCCACACCCTCTCCAGCATTTGTTGTTTGTAGATTTTCTGATGATGCCCATTCTAACAGGAGTGAGGTGATACCTCATTGTAGTTTTGATTTGCATTTCTCTAATAATTAGTGATGTTGAGCATCTTTTCATGTGCTTCGTGGCCGTCTGTATGTCTTCTTT
Source organism: Balaenoptera physalus (assembly GCF_965194825.1). Taxonomy (NCBI): domain Eukaryota; kingdom Metazoa; phylum Chordata; class Mammalia; order Artiodactyla; family Balaenopteridae; genus Balaenoptera; species Balaenoptera physalus. The sequence continues at coordinate 119,173,495 of NC_138890.1, read as the reverse complement.
GGAGAAATGTCTATTTAGGTCTTCTGCCCATTTTTGGATTGGGGTGTTTGTTTCTTTGATATTGAGCTGAATGAGCTGTTTATATATTTTGGAGATTAATCCTTTGTCCGTTGATTCATTTGCAAATATTTTCTCCCATTCTGAGGGTTGTCTTTTCGTCTTGTTTATGGTTTCCTTTGCTGTGCAAAAGCTTTGAAGTTTCATTAGGTCCCACTTGTTTATTTTTGTTTTAATTTCCATTACTCTAGGAGGTGGATCAAAAAAGATCTTGCTGTGATTAATGTCAAAGAGTGTTCTTCCTATGTTTTCCTCTAAGAGTTTTATAGTGTCCAGTCTTATATTTAGGTCTCTAATCCATTTTGAGTTTATTTTTGTGTACGGTGTTAGGGAGTATTCTAATTTCATTCTTTTACATGTAGCTGTCCAGTTTTCCCAGCACCACTTATTGAAGAGACTGTCTTTTCTCCATTGTATATCTTTGCCTCCTTTGTCATAGATTAGTTGACTATAGGTGCGTGGGTTAATCTCTGGGCTTTCTATCTTGTTCCATTGATCTATGTTTCTGTTTTTGTGCCAGTACCATATTGTCTTGATTACTGTAGCTTTGTAGTATAGTCTGAAGTCAGGGAGTCTGATTCCTCCAGCTCCATTTTTTTGCCTCAAGACTGTTTTGGCTATTCGGGGTCTTTTGTGTCTCCATACAAATTTTAAGATGATTTGTTCTAGCTCCGTAAAAAATGCCATTGGTAATTTGATAGGGATTGCATTGAATCTGTAGATTGCTTTGGGTAGTATACTCATTTTCACAATGTTGATTCTTCCAATCCAAGAACATGGTATATCTCTCCATCTGTTTGTATCATCTTTAATTTCTTTCATCAGTGTCTTATAGTTTTCTGCATACAGGTCTTTCGTCTCCCTAGGTAGGTTTATTCCTAGGTATTTTATTCTTTTTGTTGCAATGGTAAATGGGAGTGTTTCCATAATTTCTCTTTCAGATTTTTCATCATTAGCGTATAGGAATGCAAGAGATTTCTGTGCATTAATTTTGTATCCTGCAACTTTACCATATTCATTAATTAGCTCTAGCAGTTTTCTGGTGGCAGTTTTAGGATTCTCTATGTATAGTATCATGTCATCCGCAAACAGTGACAGTTTTACTTCTTCTTTTGCAATTTGTATTCCTTTTATTTCTCTTTCTTCTCTGATTGCCGTGGCTAGGACTTCCAGAACTATGTTGAATAATAGTGGTGAGAGTGGACATCCTTGTCTCGTTCCTGATCTTAGAGGAAATGCTTTCAGTTTTTCACCATTGAGAATGATGTTTGCTGTGGGTTTGTCATATATGGCCTTTATTATGTTGAGGTAGGTTCCCTCTATGCCCACTTTCTGGAGAGTTTTTATCAGAAATGGGTGTTGAATTTTGCATGACTCTTTTTTGAATTATGGTTTTCTCAGGGTATATACCCAGTAGTGGGATTGCTGGGTGATATGGTAGTTCTATTTTTAGTTTCTTGGGAAACCACCATACTGTTCTCCATAGTGGCTGTATCAATTTACATTCCCATCAACAGTGCAAGAGGGTTCCCTTTTCTCCACACCCTCTCCAGCATTTATTGTTTGTAGATGTTTTGATGACGGCCATTCTGACCAGTGTGAGGTATACCTCATTGTAGTTTTGATTTGCATTTCTCTAATGGTTAGCAATGCTGAGCATCTTTTCATGTGTTTGTTGGCAATCTGTATACCTTCTTTGGAGAAATGTCTATTTAGGTCTTCTGCCTATTTTTGGATTGGGTTGTTTGTTTTTTTGATATTGAGCTGCATGGGCTGCTTGTATATTTTGGAGATCAATCCTTTGTCAGTTGCTTTGTTTGCAAATATTTTCTCCCATTCTGAGGGTTGGCTTTTCGTCTTTTTTATGGTTTCCTTTGCTATGCAAAAACTTTTAAGTTTCATTAGGTCCCATTTGTTTATTTTTGTTTTTATTTCCATTTCTCTAGGAGGTAGGTCAAAACGGATCTTGCTGTGATTTATGTCATAGAGTGTTCTGCCTATGTTTTCCACTAAGAGTTTTATAGTGTCTGGCCTTACATTTAGGTCTTTAATCCATTTTGAGTTTATTTTTGTGTATGGTATTAGGAAGTGTTCTAATTTCATTCTTTTATATGTAGCTGTCCAGTTTTCCCAGCACCACTTATTGAAGAGGCTGTCTTTTCTCCATTGTATACTATTGCTTCCTTTATCAAAGATAAGGTGACCATATGTGCATGGCTTTGTCTCTGGGCTTTCTATCCTGTTCCATTGCTCTATATTTCTGTTTTTTGTGCCAGTACCATACTGTCTTGATTACTGTAGCTTTGTACTATAGTCTGAAGTCAGGGAGCCTGATTTCTCCAGCTCCATTTTTCTTTCTCAAGATTGCTTTGGCTATTCGGGGTCTTTTGTGTTTCCATACAAATTGCGAAAAATCTGTTCTGTGAAAAATGCCATTGGTAGTTTGATAGGGATTGCATTGAATCCGTAGATTGCTTTGGGTAATACCGTCATTTTCACAACATTGATTCTTTCAATCCAAGAACATGGTATATCTCTCCATCTGTTTGTATCATCTTTAATTTCTATCATCAGTGTCTTATAGTTTTCTGCATACAGGTCTGTTGTCTCCTTGGGTAGGTTTATTCCTAGGTATTTTATTCTTTTTGTTGCAATGGTAAATGGGAGTGTTTCCTTAATTTCACTTTCAAATTTTTCATCATTAGTGTATAGGAATGCAAGAGATTTCTGTGCATTAATTTTGTATCCTGCTACTCTACCAAATTCATTGATTAGCTCTAGTAGTTTTCTGGTAGCATCTTTAGGATTCTCTATGTATAATATCATGTCATCTGCAAACAGTGACAGTTTTACTTCTTTTTTTCAGATTTGGATTCCTTTTATTTCTTTTCCTTCTCTGATTGCTGTGGCTAAAACTTCCAAAACTATGTTGAATAATAGTGGTGAGAGTGGGCAACCTTGTCTTGTTCCTGATCTTAGAGGAAATGGTTTCAGTTTTTCACCATTGAGAACGATGTTGGCTGTGGGTTTGTCGTATATGGCCTTTATTATGTTGAGATAGGTTCCCTCTATGCCTACTTTCTGGAGAGATTTTGTCATAAATGGGTGTTGAATTTTGTCAAAAGCTTTTTCTGCATCTATTGAGATTATCATATGGTTTTTATCCTTTAATTTGTTAATATGGTGTATCACATTGATTTTGCATATACTGAAGAATCCTTGCATTCCTGGGATAACCCCGCTTGATCATGGTGTATGATCCTTTTAATGTGCTGTTGGATTCTGTTTGCTAGTATTTTGTTGAGGATTTTTGCATCTATGTTCATCAGTGATATTGGCATGTAGTTTTCTTTCTTTGTGACATCTTTGCCTGGTTTTGGTATCAGGGTGATGGTGGCCTCATAGAATGAGTTTGAGAGTGTTCTTCCCTCTGCTATATTTTGGAAGAGTTTGAGAAGGACAGGTGTTAGCTCTTCTCTAAATGTTTGATAGAATTCACCTGTGAAGCCATCTGGTCCTGGGCTTTTGTTTGTTGGAAGATTTTTAATCCCAGTTTTAATTTAGTGCTTGTGATTGGTCTGTTTATATTTTCTATTTCTTCCTGGTTCAGTCTCAGAAGGTTGTGCTTTTCTAAGAATTTGTCCATTTCTTCCAGGTTGTCCATTTTATTGGCATAGAGTTGCTTGTAGTAATCTCTCATGATCCTTTATATTTCTGTAGTGTTAGCTGTTACCTCTCCTTTTTCATTTCTAATCCTGTTGATTTGCGTCTTCTCCCTCTTTTCCTTGATGAGTCTGGCTATTGGTTTATCAATTTTGTTTATCTTCTCAAAGAACCAGCTTTTAGTTTTATTGATCTTTGCTTTTGTTTCCTTCATTTCTTTTTCATTTATTTCTGATTTGATCTTTATGATTTCTTTCCTTCTGCTAACTTTGGGATTTTTTTGCTCTTCTTTCTCTAATTGCTTTAGGTGTAAGGTTAGGCTGTTTATTTGAGATGTTTCTTGTTTCTTGAGGTAGGATTGTGTTGTTATAAACTTCTCTCTTAGAACTGCTTTTGCTGCAGCCCATAGGTTTTGGGTCATCATGTTTTCATTGTCATTTGTTTCCAGGTATTTTTTGATTTCCTCTTTGATTTCTTCAGTGATCTCTTGGTTATTTAGTAGCATATTGTTTAGCCTCCATGTGTTTGTACTTTTTACAGTTTTTTTCCTGTAACTGATATCTAGTCTCATAGCGTTGTAGTCGGAAAAGATACTTCTTGATACGATTTCAATTTTCTTAAATTTACCAAGGCTTAATTTGTGACCCAAGATATGGTCTCTCCTGGAGAATGTTCCATGAGCTCTTGAGAAGAAAGTGTATTCTGTTGTTTTTGGATGGAATGCCCTATAAATATCAAGTCCATCTTGTTTAGTGTGTCATTTAAAGCTTGTGTTTCCTTATTTATTTTCATTTTGGATGATCTGTCCATTGGTGAAAGTGGGGTGTTAAAGTCCCCTACTATTACTGTGTTACTGTCGATTTCCCCTTTTATGGCTGTTAGCATTTGCCTTATGTATTGAGGTGCTGCTATGTTGGGTGCATAAATATTTACAATTGTTATATCTTCTTCTTGGATTGATCCCTTGATCATTATGTAGTGTCCTTCTTTGTTTCTTTTAACAGTCTTTACTTTAAAGTCTGTTTTATCTGATAAGATTATTACTACTCCAGCTTTCTTTTGATTTCCATTTGCATGGAATATCTTTTTCCATCCCTTCAGTTTCAGTCTGTATGTGTCCCTAGGTCTGAAGTGGTCTCTTGTAGACAGCATATGTATGGGTCTTGTTTTTGTATCCATTCAGCCAGTCTTTGTCTTTTGGTTGGAGCTTTTAATCCATTTACATTTAAAGTAATTACCGATATGTATGTTCCTATTACCATTTTCTTAATTGTTTTGGGTTTGTTTTTGTAGGTCTTTTCCTTCTCTTGTATTTCTTGCCTAGAGAAGTTCCTTTAGCATTTGTTGTAAAGATGGTTTGGTGGTGCTGAATTCTCTTAACTTTTGCTTATCTGTAAAGGTTTTAATTTCTCCTTCGAATCTGAATGAGATCCTTGCTGGGTAATGTTGGTTGTAGGTTTTTCCTTTTCATCACTTTAAATATGTCCTGCCACTCCCTTCTGGCTTGCAGAGTTTCTGCTGAAAAATCAGCTGTTAACCTTATGGGGATTCCCTTGTATGTTATTTGTTGCTTTTCCCTTGCTGCTTTTAACATTTTTTCTTTGTATTTAATTTTTGATAGTTTGATGAATATGTGTCTCAGTCTGTTTCTCTTTGGGTTTATCCTGTATGGTACTCTCTGTGCTTCCTGGACTTGATTGACTATTTCCTTTAGCATGTTAGGGAAGTTTTCCACTATAATCTCTTCGAATATTTTCTCAGACCCTTTCTTTTTCTCTTCTTCTTCTGGGACCCCTATAATTCGAATGTTGGTGCGTTTAAGGTTGTCCCAAAGGTCTCTGAGGCGGTCCTCAACTCTTTTCAGTCTTTTTCTTTATTCTGTTCCCTGGCAGTTATTTCCACCATTTTATCTTACAGCTCACTTATCTGTTCTTCTGCCTCAGTTATTCTGCTATTGATTCCTTCTGGAGTACTCTTAATTTCAGTAATTGTGTTCTTCCTCACTGTTTGTTTGCTCTTTAGTTCTTCTAGATCATTGTTAAATGTTTCTTGTATTTTCTCAATTCTGTTTCTGAGATTTTGGATCATCTTTACTATCATTACTCTGAATTCTTTTTCAGGTGGTTGCCTATTTCATCTTCAGTTATTTGGTCTTGTAGGTTTTTACCTTGCTCCTTCATCTGTAACATATTTTTTTGTTGTTTCTTTTTTTTGTTTTGTTTTGTTTTTGATGGGTGGTGCTGTATTCCTGGCTTACTGGTTGTTTGGCCTGAGACGTCCTGCACTGGAGTTTGCAGGCAATTGGATAGAGCTGGGTCTTGGTGCTGAGATGAGGACCTCCAGGAGGCCTCACTCCAATTGATATCCCCTGGGGTCTGAGATTCTCTGTTAGTCCAGCGGTTTGGACTTGGAGCTCCCACCACATTAGCTCGGCCCGACCTCCGGCCTGGGAACCAAGGTCCCGCAAGCCAGTCGCTGGGGGTTCCTCCCATCCCCTTAGGTGTCCATGGTCCCCCACCGGTGCCTAGTAGGTGCCCTAGTTGTGAGGAGACACAGATTCCGCATCCTCCTAGTATGCCATCTTGACTCCACCCTCTATACCTTAATTCTTAAGCTGGGGAAAAAATCCTTCACTGACTGATACTATTGTAATATACAATAAAAATTAGTATCTAGAAATAATGAAACAAAAAAGACCTACTTAATACAAGACCAAACTCTTTATTATTAGATTCAATGAATATAAAGTTTCTTTTGTCAAACTGTAAATTTCTAAACACCCATTCTCAAGTTCTGAACTTACTGCATCACAGACTGTGAAACAGAGGTTTGCAGACCTGTCCCAGTCTGCAGACTGCACTCTGAGTAGCACAGTTGTAGAGGATGTTTGTTGACAGTCTTCTTGGAATCCATTTCCACTTCCTAACAGCAACCCAGTCTCTTGGGATTAATTTCCTCCCCACTGTATACAGTCTGGCAGGACAATTGGCTCACACAATTGCGGAGGCTTGGTGAGTCTAAGATGTGATGGAGGAGACCTACAGCCAGGAGACCGAGGAAAGAGTCTCAGTTCTGGTCCAAAGGCAGTCTGCTGGAAGAACTCCCTCTTGTTCAGCAAAGATCAGCCTTTTGTTCTATTTAAGCCTTCAGCTGACTGAATGGGACCCACCTACATTATGGAGTGTGATCTGCTTTACTCAAAATCCACGAAATTAAATGTAAATCTCCTCCAAAAGCACTTTCACAGAAATAATCAGAATAATGTTTAACCAAGTATCTGGATATCATGGTCCAGCCAAGGTGACACATAAAATTAACCATCACAGGTGGGTTTTAAGTTTAATTTATAGATGAAGCAATTGAGGCTCAGAGAGATGAAGTAGCATGCCCAAGGAGGTGGCACAGCCGAGGTGGAATCCACAGTCCATGTCTTCTCATGATGTTTTGTGTGGAGTCTATAGGACCTAGCTGGGTGAATCGGCTATTTTAAACCAGAAAGAGGGCTGGAAATGGCACATGCCTCTGTATCCTCCATGGTAATCACAGTGCCTTGCTGTAGGAATGCTTAACGTATACTTCAGGGGTCAGTGGGTGGGTGAATGGGTGGGTGGGTAGATGGATGGATGGGTGAATGAATGAATGAAATAAAAAATCATCGCTCTGGTAATTATGGGTACCAAATGGAACTGATTCCTGATATTTCTTCACATCTGGCTTGGCTCTCGAAGTGGGCTGTTCAAAACAGAAACCATTAGGCATATGTGCCTATTAAAATGAAAATGTTTAATTAATTAATATTAAATCAAATAAAAATTCAGTTTCTCCATTGCACTAGCCACACTTCACATGCTCCATAGCCACACGTGGTGAGCAGCTACATGTTGGACAGCACAGATACGGAGCATCCCACCATCACAGGAATTTCCAGTGGACAGTGCTACTCTAGAGAGATGCTGGTCCTTATACCTTGGAGATGTATTAGGAGAAACCATGTAACTATAAGCCCAGCCAACCTGCCCCTGGCCAAGGCCTTTCTTACACAACCCAGACCTGTGGGGACCTGGCCCCCTGGTGCCAGTTCCTGCCTCATGGAGGCTGGGGAAGTGCTGGCTCCTCTGGATCTCTCCACGGACCAAAGGTGCCATTGACATTTGGCTCTTTCAAACTACAAACATCTAACAAGCTCCACATGCACAAGTCATAGATTTAAAGTCCTGTCAATATGGACACCAGGGCCCGAAATGAAACATTTGGCATTCAATTTGACTAAAATGTTCAACTCACAATTTATTGGTTCAATAAAATGTAAATGCTAACAGCCAATTTTTAGGTTGAAACCTCCATTCATGTGTAAGTGTGTGTATGAAGGTGTATATACAGGTTTTCAAGACAAAGCTAAGAGCACAGTTAAAAACTGGTCTTCCAAAGAGAGCTTTAGTGATTATGATTGTTTTTAATGGGCCCAAAATGTGATCCATGAGAAATGTATTGCCACACAAAACCCTTTTCAGAGTTGAGTGATAAAATAAAATTACCAATAAACCATAATGCCCATAAAGAGTGAAGACATGCTGGCAGTAGAGATTAGAATCGTCAGAAAATAAGAGCCTTCCCAAAGGCTGTGACCTCATCTCCCAGTGCTTGCTTCTGGAAAGCTGGCCAGAATGCACCAAGCTGCAGAAGACTGGTCTTCATGAAAAGTGAAACATGGCGAGCACTGGAGCTGAGAAGGGGGGTTAGAAAGCAATAACAGTTATATTAAATGTTTGACTCAAGCACGACAGATGAAAACAAAACAAAACTCGCCTCTCCCAATCAACAGGAATCTTAAAAAATACTCTGACTCTCTGACACCAATGTCACCACTCCCTCTCCTGTTTAAAATGTAAACATGGGAAGGTGGAATAAATTTATTTTTCCTTATTCCTCTCACTAACTATCACCAGAAAAGTCCAAACTTGCTATATAAAACTGACTCCAAAAGGTAGAGAGAAAGCAAAAATGTTAGGGAGCTCCTGACACAAGGAACAAAATGGGGGTAAGTTTCCTGGGTTGTCTTTTGCCTCATGTATCTCAGACTGGGAGCTGAAGAATCTAGCAACCCAGAAACACCAGCGGATGTGAACCGAAACAACAACAAAGACCGGATCTCTTTAGCCAAAGGACCAGGAAAAGGGCAGCCTAGTAAGACAGAAAACATTTAGGCAATAACTGCCCTATTCCAACCAAACACCACAGAAAAAATATGGCCCTACCCCAACCCATGCCAACAAAGGCTGAGGGGAGACTAAACTTTCACCCTCTGGAGGTTGTAATGAGGTGCAAAGCACGGAAGCAGGACTTTCATCCCTGCTGAATGGTTACAAATCCCACCCTCACTCCTAGACATAGAGACCATGTGTAGGGCCTGGACCTCCACCTCAGCCAGCACTATTGAGGCATCCCACCATCCTCCATGAGAGATGGCAAAGGAGACCTAGTGGAGAGTCAGGATGTGCATTGTGACCATTGTCACTAGCAGTTACAAGGCTACTCATGCTGTCAGTGAAGACCATGTGGGGAGCAGTAATAAGGCATCCCTACATCCCTTCCCAGCCAGGGAGGTATAAGGTGGGTTGTCTCAGCTCCCACACCTGCCTGCAGTTACAAGAAGAGCCCTTGGGTGTCAACAGAGGTACAGTGCAGAAAGCAGGATTTCCACCTACTAATAATGAGGTGCTTTCTCCCCTTTGCCTGCTGGAACGGCAGCAGACAAAGCCAGCTAAAACAGAAGGTCTGAATAAGATTCAGAATCTCACAGCACAGTACCCAAAATGTCCAGGCTTCAATCAAAAATCACTCATCATACCAAGAACCAGGAAGACCACAAACTGATGAAAAAAGACAATCAACGGATGCCAACAACACTGAGACGACAGAGCTGTTTGAACTCTCTGATGAAGATGTTAAAGCAGCCGTCATCAAACGTTTCAACCAGCAATTATGAACATACTTGAAACCAATGAAAAAATAGAGTCTCCGCAAAGACATAGAAAGACTCGCTAAAGAAATAGAAAATTTTAAGAAAAGCCAAATGGAAATTTTAGAACCCTAGATGTCCTTTAAACTGTGTTATAGCCATAATGTGGAATATTACTTAGCAATGAAAAAGGAATATACTATTGATACGTGCAGCGACCTGAATGAATCTCCATAGAATTATGCTGAATGGCAAAAGTCAATCCTCAAAGGTTACATACTATATAATTCTATTTATATAACGTTCTTGAAATTAAAAAAGATGTAAATGAAGGACAGATTAGTGGTTGCCAAAGGTTAAGGAAGGGGTGAGGGGAGAAGGGAAGTGGGTGTGGCTATAAAAGGACAACTTGAGAGATCCTGGTGGTGATAGAAATGTTCTATACAATTGTCTCCCCTTACCCGAGGGGGATACATTCCAAGACCCCCCAGGAGATGCCTGAAACCATGGATAGTAACTACGTTTTTTCATATACATGCAGTTTAATTTATAAATTAAGCACAGTAAGAGACTAACAACAATAACTAATAATAAAATAGAACAATTATAACAATATACTGTAATAAAAGTTATTTGAATGTGGTCTCTCTCTCTCTCTCAAAATACCTTATTATACAAATTTAATGCCTTTCCCGTCTTAAGTAAGTGCTTACCATGTACTGCGGTCATAATTTTGCAGTTTGAGACGGGACAGCAAAACGATAGCAAATTTCTTTTTCTGTTCACAATTTCACAGATAGAAGATTTGCTCTTACCATAGATCTTAGCAACCTCAGTATATGATTGTTTTTCTGTCCTTATCAAGTTGAGAACTTTCATCTTTTCTCTTAAAGGAAGCACTTTACGCCTATTCTTTGGCACATCCGAATTGCCAGCATCATTACGCTTGGGCTTTGGGGCCACTGTTAAGTAAAATAAGGTGAGTTGAACACAAGCACCTGTGATATCACACAGTTGATCTGATAACCAACATGGCTGCTAAGTGACTAAGGGGTAGATATGCTGGACAAAGGGGTGATTCAAATCCCGAGCGGGACAGACCAGGGTGGTGTGAGATTTCACCATATGACTCAGAATGGCACACAATTTAAAACTGATGAATTGATTATTTCTGGAATTTCCCATCTAATATTTTTGGACTGAGGTTGACCATAGGTAACTGAAACCTTAGAAAGCAAAACCATGGATAAGAGGGGCAGTATTGTATCTTGAAGCTAGACTACTCTCTTACACCATGCACAAAAATTAACTCCACATGAATTAAAGACTTGAATGTATAACCTGAAACCATAAAACTCCTAGAAGAAAACACAGGCAGTAAGCTCCTTGACATCTGCCTTTGGATGTGACTCCAAAAGCAAAGGCAACAAATGTAAAAATAAACGAGTGGGACTACATCAAACTAAAAAGCTTCTGCACAACAAAGGAAACCATCAACAAAATGAAAAGACAACCTACTGAATGAGAGAAAATATTTGTAAATCATATATCTGATGAGTCAATATCCAAAATATATAGAGAACTCATACAACTCAATAGCAAAAAAAAAAAAAAAAATCCAATTAAAAAATGAGCAGAGGGGGCTTCCCTGGTGGCGCAGTGGTTGAGAGTCTGCCTGCCAATGCAGGGGACACGGGTTCGAGCCCTGGTCTGGGAAGATCCCACATGCCGTGGAGCGACTAGGCCCGTGAGCCACAATTGCTGACCCTGCGCGTCTGGAGCCTGTGCTCCGCAACAAGAGAGGCCGCGATAGTGAGAGGCCCGCGCACTGCGATGAAGAGTGGCCCCCGCTTGCCACAACTAGAGAAAGCCCTCGCACAGAAACGAAGACCCAACACAGCCATAAATAAATAAATAAATAAATAAATAAATAAATAAAATTAAAGGAAAAAAAAAATGAGCAGAGGATCTGAATAGACATTTTTTCAAAGAAGACATACAAATGTCCAACAGGTACATGAAAAGATGCTCCATGTCACACTAATCACTAGAGAAATGCAAATCAAAGCCACAATGAAATATCACCTCACACCTGTTAGAATGGCTATATTATTATCAAAAAGACAAGTAATAATAAGTGTTGGCAAGGATGTGGAGGAAAGGGAACCCTTGTGCACTGTTGGTGGGAATGTAAGCTGGTGCAGCCACTATGGAGAACAGTATGGAGTTTCCTCGAAAAATTAAAAATAGAACTACCATACAATCCAGCAATTCCACTTCTGGGTATTTATCCAAAGAAAAGGAACACACTAACTCAAAAAGATATATACATCCCCATGTTCACTGCAGCTCTATTTACCATAGCCAAGATATGGAAACAGCTTAAGTGTCCATCGATGGATGAATGGGTAAAGATGTCGTGTATACATACAATAAAATATTATTCAGCCATTTAAAAAAAATGGAATCCTGCCATTTGCCACATCATGGATAGACCTTGAGGGCATTAAGCTAAGTGAAATCAGTCAGATAAGAGAGACAAATACTATATGATCTCACTTATTTGTGGAATCAAAAAACAAAAACAAACAAATGAACGAAACGATCGTACATACGGAGAACAGACTGGTGGTTGCCAGAGATGGAGGATGGTTGGTGGGTGACATGGGTAAACAGAGTCAAAAGGTACAAACTTCCAGTTTTAAAATCCATAAGTCAGGGGGATATAATAATGTGCAGCATGCTGACTATAGTTAATAATACCGTGTCGCATATTTGAAAGCTGCTAAAAGAGTAGATCTGAAAAGTCCTCATCACAAGAAAAAAAAATTGTAACTATGTATGTGTTGTTAACTAGAACATATTGCGGTGATCATTTCACAATATATACAAATATCGAATCATGTTGTACACCTGAAACTTATATAGCGTTAAATGTCAATGATACCTCAAAAAAGAAAAGTTCTATATCTTGGCTGTATCAGCGCCAATATCCTAGTTCCTAGTTGTGGTACTGAACAATAGTTTTACAAGATGCTACCACTGGGAGATATCTCTGTATTATTATAACTGTAGGTAAATCTATAATTATCTCAACCTTAAAATTTTAATTAAAAAAATGTTAAATAGTGCAGCTTCTAAGGTAAACAATTTCATAAATTATGACCAAATATCTAGTGATTTTGGATCCATTTGCCACCCTCCAATCTAATACTCATTAAAGTACAATATTTACTGTTATAAAATTGTATTAACTGAAACGGGGTACAAAATTCATTCTCAATTCAAGGAAACACAGCTCTGGTGCGTACACAAAGGACAGAGAGGAAGGCCTAAAAAAAAACAGCTGCACTTCTTTTCTAGATATTCATTGCAACGTAATACTTACAATTCCTTAACCATAAAAAGAGCTTGATCTTCAAATGCATTAATCCAAAAGCATTCTATGTCTAACATGTGCCTAAGTTTATATTCATTTCATTTAATATTTCAAATCTTTTGAGAACAGGGGACCTTGACTGGACAATCACTAAGTGTCCCCCCCCCCACCTCCACCCTCAGCTCTAACATTTGTGACCTCAGGTCCCACTCCCACTGTCATCTCAGAACAAACTGTTATGAATAGAATAGTACCTTCTGACCAGAGCAAAATAACACCATTATTCTGTCATTAACAGATAATGCCTGTTCCTTTCAATCAATACTACTGATGTAGTTAGTACCGCAAAAAGCCTACCAGAGACACAGACAGATTACTGGGCAATGAGAAGGTAAGAATTATTTGGAAATTACCATTTCTCTTTTTACTCATCTCCTGCTGCCCGGCACCAATCTGTGTGTCGTATTTGGGGGAGAAAAAAAAACAATGATGGGCCACGGAAATTGTTTTCCCATGCTCTGGCAACTTTATATAAAACCTAGAGATGGAGAATAATGTTTTCTGAAAGAGCATGTGCTTTCTTGAAAATCCATTTGGAAATTTTACCAAAACAGCTGCCTCAAAGTCAGCTGCAATTAAGAAGAGTGAGAACTCACTTCGTGTTGTTCAAATCCTGCCGTTAAGCATCATGGCTTTGGAACTGGGATCCCATCCTAACCATCCCCAAATCCAAATTTCTCTGTGGGGAGAGAAGGGGTGAAATTGGTGTTACATCTTATGAAGAGAGATCATTTATAAACTATCTTCAAAGACTCCTTACAAGATATAACAGCCCTTACTCAACATGGCTTTTGGATGAATTAAGTGTAAATAAATATTTAAATAGCTATTAAGTTTCCATTCAAGTTCATACACATGGGTTTAACACTAATAATTAAAGAAGGAAAGATGGCAAATCACACATAGAATTTAGCCAAACCCAAAATGCTTGAAAAATAAGTCAGACTTTCTGAAAACACTACTGCCTTTGCTCATCCCTCGTGACAAGAAAATGAGAAACTGAAACTAACTCCATTTAAGTATACTCTCTGCTCCCAACATATGCTAGAGTTCATTGCCACCAAGCAGCCCCGTCGGCTGGCTCTGCAGTACCACGAACAAAGCATGTGTCTCCACATGCCTCCCATTCTGTCAGGGCTCCACGCTCTTCGCCCCTCCACCTCCAACCAGGCGACACATTCAGGCAGAAGTCTTACTTGCTTTTAATTCTTATTTTCTTATCTCTAGTTCTTGAAGGGTACATCAGCCCACATTTTGAGGTCAAAATGATTACCATCAAGCCTCTAGAACCCTAGGTTTGTACCCATCCTGACAGGGAGTCCCTCTGGTGACATTACAAGACTGATTATAATTGCGTGGTAAGACTGATGTTCCATAACTGCTATTAAATCAACATAGCAGAGCAGACAAGGAGGGGTGCTGCAGATACGCCACGCATTGCTAGGTGAAAATGTAGAGGGCAGGATGGATGTCGTCGACCCTTATCAACTCTTAACCAGACTTGCTTCTGACAGAATTCACACAATTGCAAATACTTGATATCTGTATAGAGCTCCACAATTCATAAAATATTTTTCTCCACGCGATGTTTTCTAATCTTCACAATAACCCTCTGAGTGAAGTCTTGCCATCCCCAGACGAAGAGACCATGACTCGGAGAGTCAGTGGCTAGGAAGGCACTGTCAGGACCTGAGTCCAGGGATTCTCTGTCCAAGTTCAATGCTCTGTCCACGATACTACTGCTGAAATAGGGCAGAGGCATTCAGAAGATGCCAAAGCTGGTAGGTTACCCTCATGCAAACCCAACACTTTAAACACAGAATTTATATAAACTTAAAAGACTTCATGCTCTCCTGGGACTCTGGTCCTCAGATTCAAATGGCTAAGCCCATATCTCAGCATTACCATGAATCTGTTGATCTTTTAACTCTTAGACTATATGGACCACAATGTTTTTATGTGAACAACTTAGAATCTCCTGAATGTTTAACTTTATTTTCCACCATAAAAGATCCTAAACACCCCACAGATATCAAAGCCATCTCTGACAAAATGTCTGCCAAAATGTTTGAAGGAATTATGGTACCCAGTTAGTGAGAGTTTATTGAATTTTTTACAGACAGAATAAAAAGAAATAACTATCTGAAGTTTTGAAGAATTTATACAGCATTTTCTTTCATTAGTCAAAAGATATTACCTAGTCTTTGAATTCACCTGGCCAAATAAATTGACATGCCACTATCCATCTGTATTTTATGTTTCATGACGATTTGAATACAAGACTATAGTTCATTAAAGAAAAGTATTTTGTTTCATATTAACCAATAAAATAGTTCCCTAGAAGTCATTTGAATGAGGAATACTTGAACATAATCTTTATCAAAAAGCCAAATCAGCTGATTTTATGGATATCAAAACCAGGCTTATATGTAAAATTTATAAAAATATTCTTAATTGCCCCTCACTCTTGCATACTTTGGAAATATTTTATTGAAACTAGAAAGCCAAGTAGTGAAAAACAAGCAGACCTACAGTTACTATAAATTCTGACCCAAACAAAAGCAGTCAGATCAGCAAACCTCATGAGAAAACAAGCTCCGGTGATATTTTCAGCCCATTAATCTATTTCTTTGACAGAGTAATAGACCCAGCAGATTGAAGAGAAGTCAGCAACATAATATATCTTGATTGAAGAAAGGTTTTTTTATTTCATCTCATACAGCAGAGACTAACTAATTAGAAAAATATTTAGAACACGAAACTACCTGGTAGGTGCCCAGCTAATTGGAGGATTACGGCCAAGAAGTGTCTATGAACAGATGATGTCAGCAAAATAAAGATGTTTTACATTTGAATCTGCGGCATGAGAATTGCATATGGCAGCTCTCTCGCTAGGTTGGAGAACACCACCCCATTCAGTGAAGAAACCAGCCCCTTGCACTGGGGCACCCAGGGTGGTGACACATAGCCTTTCTGCCCTTGAGACATTACCTGGGAAACTGTCAGAAGAGGGGGAGGAGGAAGTGGGAGTGAGCAGGAGAGATGGAGTGAGGAAAGAGAGAAAATGCATGCAAGGATAGAGTTACTTAGAAGGAAAAAAATGAATAAGGATGAAAGGCTCTTTAGGTCATAGTGAAGGATAAGTTAAATTCAAGTCAATGTTATATCTAGAAGGGACTCTTAAAAGGTCACCTGCCTCAGTCGTTAAAGGCCAGTTTTTACCAGTCTTTGGTGAAATGGAAAAAAAATAAAATAAAGATGCCGTATTAAGTTTTTCATGGAGTTTTTTAAATTGAATATAATGGCTGTCCTTTATTGTTAAACTTCTCTCTCTCTCTCTCTCTCTCACACACACACACACACACACACACACACACACATATGTGGTGGTCATAATAGGGGATACCTTCATCCATTTTTAATGCCCTTACTTGGAAAAAAGAAATGTTGATAATTCTATGTCAGTCTTCAAAATCATTTTAGATATTTCATTGGTCAGTGAAATCCAAGAGTCTGGAAGTCACTAACCTAGTCTGTCCTTTTGTCCTTTTCACTAAGTAAATAAGTCTCAGTATCCAGGTCCATTCACTTTGAAAGCTCCCTGGCAACTCAGATAAAATGCGGTCAGTCTCCAAATGTTGCGGCCGGCCGGTCCAAGGTTTACCTGGTGCCAAGCCGCCCACTCGCCTGGTGCTTTTAACTGAATTGACAGGGAAGGTGGTGTCGGGCAGGCACATTCTGGGTATGTCAGGAGCCCAGGCTCTCACACATAAGTCAGAAGGAAGGACATTAACTCATATGCCTGTATCAGAAACCAACACATTGAAACAAGGAGAGGCCGGGCCCAAAGAGGAAACAGCAGGAAATGATTATTTAGGATTAAGATGCTTGTTTCTAGACATGTGCAGTAAAACACTGCCTGGATCAATTTTATTTGCCTTCTTTGATGAAGACCAATTAACTTAAACCAACTGTTAGAAGAACTGCCAGTTATGGACATTAATGCCACAAAACCCAAAATACTCACCCTGGAGGCTTCTTGATTAAAACATTTCAAAACCCTTTTGATAATTAAGAATTCCTACAATAATTAAATTCATGAGGAATTACACTTTGGTGGGTCCTAAACTAATTATTATAGAAACTTCAAACAGAAAATTGCTGCCCCGTTCTCCCCTCCAACCTCCCCAAGGAAGCTGCCTCCACTTCCAGACCCTTGGGTCAAACCAAACAGTGAAGAAAAGTGCTAACCAGGGGCAGTGCCTTCCGAGGAGTTCAGAACACTTAGCACCAAATGACTGTATTTCTCCAGTGCTACAGGAGCGGAGAGGTGCCCTAACAGGAGAAAGGAGAGAAAAACTCTTTAATCCAAGCTGTCTTAGGTCACATTCAGGCAGAATCACCCTGCTAGACCCCTTAACGTGTACATGTGTGTAGACACATACACACATGCACTTAATTACATTCCTTTTGTCTTCTCATTTCCCTTATAAAAGCCTCTGCCCCCCCAAAACACACTGAACTACATGTATACATATATAGCTGCCAATCACCCACATGGACGGTGCGGTTAGCAGGTGTGCACAATACATTGCTACACTGGGTTATCCAGTAACAAGGTATCACTAAGAAGCAAAGAGCACACACCCAATATCTTGTAATAACCTATAATAGAACGCAGTCGGCAAAAAAATCCGAATCCCTATGCTGTACACCTGAAACTAACACAATATTGTAAATCAACTATACTTCAATTTTAAAAAAAAGAAGTAGGGACTTCCCTGGTGACGACGCAGTGGTTAAGAATCCACCTGCCAATGCAGGGAACACGGGTTCAAGCCCGGGTCCGGGAAGATCCCACATGCCACGGAGCAACTAAGCCCGCGTGCCACAACTACTGAGCCTGCACTCTAGAGCCCGCCAGCCACAACTACTGAGCCCACGTGCCACAACTACTGAAGCCCGAGCGCCTAGAGCCCGTGCTCCGCAACAAGAGAAGCCACCGCAATGAGAAGCCCGCACACCGCAACGAAGAGTAACCCCCCCTCGCCACAACTAGAGAAAGCCCGCGCACAGCAACGAAGACCCAAGGCAGCCAAAAATAAATAAATAAATTCATAAAAAAAGAAAAAGAAATTAAAAATTTTAAAAAAGAAGTAAAGATCTCTGCCTGGGAAAGGGGGACTCTCCCACTCAGCTCTGCCACCCAGTAGCTGTGTCATCTCAATCCAGTCATCAACCCCTCTATGCTTCTGTTTCCTTGTCTATAAAAAGACAGAAGCAGAATACTGGCGCTGGTCATTTCCTTGCAGCCTTAACATTCAAGATTCTGTGCACCAACAAATGACTTAATAACCACCACCAGCTAAATAGAACACAAGTATCCCAGCCAGAGGGTCAGCAGAATCTGTGGCTGACCGTAGCCAAACTTAGACTTTAATGTGGGGTTCTTTTTACAGTTAGTTTTGGAATATACTCAAAAACTGAAAGGAAATTGGATTCCAATCCCTAAGTCAGTCCAGCAATCATTTTCCAAGGGCAAAAGACAAACTTGCCAGCCTCAGGGAGAGCAAAGAGAGGTACGGCTGCAGTGTACCAGCAACAGACTGCACCGGGGTCCTATGGATGGGGAGCTCTGGTTCCAGGCTTGGAGAAGTCTCTGGGCTCATCAATTACCCCGCTCACTCTCTGCAAACAGACCAGAGCAGGCGCCCAGCTTCCCTCTGGGCACCAGAGGCTCTCATGTTAACCACCATTCAGAATAAAGGCACACAAGTCTTGGGCTACCCACCCTCACCCATATGCGACGATGAAAATCAAGTTGCCCTCCCCAAGCCGCCCATAGACCAAGTCAAAACATCAGCATTTATTAGAATGCTGATGGGTTTTCCAAAACAGAAACCATAATGAAAAAGAATATGAAAAAGAATGTACATATATGTATAACCAAATCACTTGCTGTACAGCAGAAACTAACACAACACTGTAAATCAACTATACGTGAATAAAGTAAATTTCTTAAAAAAAGAGCTGCTCCCTGAATGGAAAAAAGCAATTCTTTGAATAATATGGCACAGCTTGAGCGCCTGCCTTGGCTGAAGGGGAATTAAAATAATCAAAATCAATGGTAATAATGTGCTCGAGAAGCAGTTCTGAAATGCAGATTACCCACTCAGTAGTCAGCTCACTAATGACATTAGA
Organism: Balaenoptera physalus; assembly: GCF_965194825.1. Lineage (NCBI taxonomy): Eukaryota > Metazoa > Chordata > Mammalia > Artiodactyla > Balaenopteridae > Balaenoptera > Balaenoptera physalus. The sequence continues at coordinate 119,154,176 of NC_138890.1, read as the reverse complement.
TAATATGAAATACAAACAAGAGAAAAAACAATCTAAGCCAATTACACTGATTATGCTTCTGACATCAAAAGGTATGGCAAATGAAGCTAAATTTCCATATATTAATATTTAAGCCAGTGTGGAATGGAAAGTAACACACGTAATGAAGACCCACTGGATTTGAGTACACACAGTTAAACTCTCTAATCAGCAAAAGATAATTTTCTAAATGATAATTAGCAGTAATCATGTTCTTTAAGTGCAGGATATTAGGAAGCACAAACTGCAATATTTTAAAAAAAGCAAAAACCCCATTTCCTAGCTACAGTGCATCAAATATAATAAACAGAGCAACTTCAGAGTATCTCTCTCCAGATCTTATCAATCAATGTACCTGCAAAGAAACAGTTACAAGTGACTGGTGTGATCAAAAAGTAGACTGATATTTACCAAAGAAGACAAGTGTTGGCTAGGTTGTATGTTCTATGTCAGAGGAAGAAAGGAGGAGAGAAGGAAAAGAGGGAGGGGAAACATAACAGGAATGGGCAGAAAAAACTAGAAATCTACACCTCCTAAATGATTTTGTTGAAACCTACAACTCTGTCCAGGCCTTTAGCTGGCTTTTCTTTGTATTCCTCCGTTTGCCAATAACCACTGACGTGGAGCAAAGCAGAATTCCTGCCAAGGGAGCAGTGAAGAATGCAACTGTCATTTATTTTACTACCTAGGTTTGTTGTAGTTGTTGAGTAAATAGGGGGGAGATGGCTAATCAAAGCAACAGCATACATTCACCATGCCCTCCTACACACACACACACACACACACACCCCATCCAGAAAGTATTGACAACTCCTGGTACGCAAGATGCTTTGTAAGAACAAAGCAGGGTGAGCCCACCTGACAATGCCACTGAAGACAGCACGATTCTATGGTACTACTCATACAGATCGCATTAATCCTTCAGCTCCTCCATCATGTGCAAAACGTTGCCATTATCTGCAGGATGAACCACATCACAGAACAGAGAAGTGACTTTCCTGGAATCCCACGGCTGGTCCCTAGGACCACCACGGAAGACATAAAGGACAACGCGGTTGCACGCACTGCCTTTAGGAGACACCTTAGAAGAGCTGAAATGCGAACCCAGCATAGGAATGAGCACCAGTTTAGAAAACCAGCTCTGGTGCAGGATGACTGTTCCATTCCTGAGGTTCCAAAGACTTTTATATCTGAATTATCACACCAGTGACGTTCCCTTAATGTCATATTTGACAACAAAGCCAGGTTTTATTTTCAGTCTCACATTTAAACCACCACCACCACGATCCAAATGAAGTTAGTCTGAATTTTTAGAACACAAATTTAAAATTTCAGACTAATTCATACAATGCCAGGTGCCAATCTGTTTGCCCTCCGGTGGCCTCGTGGGCCTGAGGCAGGAAATCTTGAAAACTTTGGTGTTGAAAATTCAGCAATACCACGGAACTGCACACTTTAAAATAGTTAATATGGTAAGTTTTATGTTACGTGTATTTTAACACAATTTTTTAAAACTGGGGAAAAAATCCTGGCAAAATCATGAAAAGAGATACCTGTGGCTGAAAATAGAAAAGTCAAAAAACAGCGGTGGTTAGAAGAAGTACACGGCTGCACGGGATGTGAAGAGGTAACGTCGGAGGTCTCCATGGGGACCTCGCCTTCTAGCATGGTACTTTCTGCCTTTCTTTTTTCATCATATAAGCAGCCAACATAGCCAGTGGTTGATTTCCCAGTAGAAGCTGCTTTTCAAACAACTACTTTGTGCTGCCCAGAACTTCTGACATGAAACTCCGACCTCCGACCTCTGGCAACTCAACACTGTCAGACCCCAGAGCTTCACTTCAATTTCACTCCTCTTCCCCAGATTGCTCCACTCATGGTGAGTCATCTAGTTTTTTCTAGTCTTTTGTGGATGTTCTACTCTCTGCCTCCAGCCTGGAGCAGAAAAAGACAGCAAGAGGCCTCCTCATCTAACAAGTTGCTTCACAGATTTAAGGGAGAAACAGGGCTGCATTTAGACAAGAGAAGAATCTTCTGGACAAATCCTATCTGACTGTGACACAAGATAACAAGGAAACTGAGAGCTGAAATAAGACTCCAAAATGAGGCTTTGAAAAAATAGCCTGTATATTCAATTGAGATTTAACATTACATTTAGAATATTTATTCTCAGCCCGGAATATATACAAAAAAAAATTTAGTTAAAAATGAAAATCCTGGAAGACTAAAAAAAAATGTCCTCCTGTTGCACATAAAATTGCTAAGAATAGCAATCTGCAAAAAAAAAGGAAATTAGAACCCCCTGGTACTCACTGAGCATCTAATAGACATTCAGCAATTTTCTGGGCACTGTAGGAAATAAGGTGCAAATAACATGGACACGTCCCTTAAGAAGCTTGCCTTCTTTTTAGAAGACAAGACTAACTCCAAAGCCTTTATTAATGCAAAATGTTATGTCACGCTATACAGTTCAGCTCCTGCCCTTAAACGCTGTTGGTGATGGGAGGGTCCAGTGTGGTTTGTCTCTTCCTTACTCTTGACCTGTCCAGCATCATCGACAAAGGTACACATGCTGTTTAAACATCCTGGGAGAGAGGTATGTTTGGGAGGAGGCTGACATGTATTCATGACGGGGTCTCAAATATACCGACTGATTCAGTGCATCTACACCGTGAAATCTGTGTGAAGTCATTTCTGCTGAGAGCTTCCTATTTCAAAGATCTATCATTCCCACAGCCTCAGGATGAGACTGCAGCTACCCCTTGGGCTGCATATCTTTCTCATAGTTCTTCCTCCCCCAGAGACTGTTCTTTCTTTTATTGAGTAAATGTTTAATGAGACCTACCAGACATTATGGACTCAGAGGTACAAGGTTCTAGTTCATGGTCTAGTAGGAAAATAGACAAGTTAACAGTGACAGCACTATATGAAACAAACCAAGAGGGAAGAAATGAATTCTTCATGAAATAGTGCTAGGAAGACTGGAAGGGCTTTCAACATAAATACAATGAAAGAAATCTTTAATGAGTGGGTATGACTTTAAATTTGTTTTATCTAAGAATCATCTTAAGATAGGAAAAAATATATAATAAATGCCCACATATCCACCACCCACATTTAATAAACAGATATTTGTATTTGTCCACATAAAACAATGTAAACATCTGTCCACCAGAAAATGGTGTAAATAAAGTCGAAATCAAATGATAGATAGGAAATGCAATTGCAAACAATACAATAAAGATTTAATATTTTTAATATGTAAAGTGTTGCTAAAAATTAAGACAAACAGTTAACATCTAATATCGAGATAGGCATATGCAATTAGACGATTCTCAGGAAATTGGAACTGGTTAATAAAGACATTAGAAAACATGTTTAGCCTTATTAATTACTAATAACCATAGGTATGCAATAAAGACAACAATGAGATAGTACTATTAAGTACTGGTAAGAGTGTGGAGAGATGGCTGGTCTCACAAACTCCCAGTTAGGAAGGTACATTGGGTTATCTTTCAGGAAAGCAGTATTTATGAAATATATGCATAACTCATTTAAGTCCACACACTTTGACCCATAATTTTACTTCCAGGAATCTTCTCTAGTGAAATAATCACAGATTTGGGAGGATTTATGTACAAAAGAAGTTACTGTAACATTACTTATAATTGGAAAAACTGGAAACAATTTAAACACCCCAAACAAAGGAATGGTTAAATAAAGTTCAGAAGAGCGGTGAGGTCTGGATGTCTGAGTGTGTGTGCATGTGCTCACACATGCCTGCTGGGTTATACTGAGTGCTCAAGATTTTTTATTCAATCAGTCAGTAGTCAATAAATGGTCAATTGATATTATATTTTTAGGAAAAAAATCTCTTTTCTTCCAGCTCCCTTGATCCTTACAACCACATGAATTCTGCTCCCCCCGCAAAAAAGGCCTCATTTTACAGATTTAAAAAATGAGGTCCTCTAGGGCCAAACAGCTAATAAGTGGCTTCTATAAACTCCAGAGACCACATTTCCCCAACACTGTTCTGCGTTTGAGAGAATGTTCCTAAATACCACTGCCAAATAACAATGAAGCTTCACATTTGTTACATAACAAAGCTTAACACAGAAGACAATTATATGCTTTGGTGTTTTGTACCAATTATCACAATGTTTATTGATAATAATTCCCTAATAATGGGAAATTACAGTAATCTGCCTTTCAACGCTGCATCAGAAAGGTAAGGTAGTAAACTTTTCTTTTGAATGAACTCATGAAAAAAATGTCAAGAAAGGTAGTATTTCTGAGTAAAGAAAAGTCAAAGGGAAATTAAAATCTGAGGGTTTTATTTATGCATTAAAAAGAAGAAGAGGAAATAAGCAATTACAGAAAGTCCAAATGAGATAATGGTAGATGGTTTTTCCAGCTATTTAATTAGAAAAATCCGCTGTCTGGGATACTTGTTTTGAAGCTCGCCATGAATACAAATGAGCCCATCACATTACAGCAATGTCAATCCAAGAGCATAATATTTTAGTATTACCATTTTTTTCAGGGAGCCAGAGAACAGCTTTCCAAATACAATGACATACCACTTATCAACATTTAGATGCCATACACACTCAGCTTTCCAGGGAAACTGTGAAAGGGTATCTGAGCATGGGTAGCAACCAAAACAGCTAAAACAACAGAAGGTATGCTGCGATCAACAAGCTCACTGAAGCAAAGAAAGGGGCCATCTCACTGACCTGGTTGGGGATGGTTATAAAAATCTGCATCAAAACCAATAAGCAAAGGTAAGAAGAAACTAGAATATTTCATATAAAGACCAACAGGCTTACCCGCCTCGGCTTTCTCCTACTACACACCAACGCACACAAAAGATTAGCACAAGAGTTTGAGTAGTTTTTTCCAAATTCACTCAGAGGCAGACACAAGGAAAGTTCAGCAGAGTCAGCTAGACCGCTGGCCGCGCAGGAGGTACGGTGCTCTGTGGAGCACGTGGTCCAGCCCAATAGAGCTCCAGGCCTAAGGCTATTATATTAGGCTTGACAGATTCTTACATCTCACTCTTGCAAGGCTGACGGGGACTGAAAAATCTTTTTAGCCAGCCGTGCATCTTGAATATAATCCATAACACCAATTTTTTAAAATGTATTTCTAACATTCTTTATGTTAAACTTCCTGAAGTAGATTTCTATTGGGTTGGCCAAAAATTTCGTTTGGGTTTTTCCCAACGATGTTAACAGAAAAACCCAGACAAACATTTTGGCCAACCCAATATAGTGACACATGAAGCACACTGCAGCCATTTCTGAAATAGGGAGTCCTCATCTCAGTGCTTCAAATGCTAACAACTACCTACATCAGTCAGGGTTGTTCAGAGAAACAGAACCAGCAGATGTGTGGAGAGACAGACAGAGGTATGTTTTAAGGGATTGGCTCATGTGGTCATGGAGGCTTGGTTAAGTCCAAACTCTGATGGGGTAGGGTGGAGACTCGGGAAAGAGTGGAGTTCAAGTCCAAAGGCGGTCTGCTAGGGAATCAGGAAGAGCAGAAGTTGCAGAGGAAGCTGGAAGGCAGACTGCTGGCCGAATTCCTTCTTACTTGGGGGAGTTCAATCTCTGTTCTATTAAGGTTTTCAACTACCCAGATGAGGCCCAGCCACACCACAGAGGGTGATCTGCTTTACTCAGAATCCACTTATTTATTTACTTACTTACTTACTTACTTGGGCAGTTAAAGCAAACTTTTAATTATTGGAAAACATAAGTAATTGGGAAAGATAAATCATTATACCTCAATAACAGTACAATGATGACACTAATCCTCTGCAAGAAGTTCATCAAAATGATATAAAAACTCAAGTTTATAATGGAAACAGAGTTTGTTTTCACAGTGAAGTGAATTCCTTTCAACATGTCAGATCAATCATTCCAATACAAAAGATACTAGGAACAAAATAACATTAGGACAGTAAGGAATTAATACAATGTTGGCTTGCCTCATTTTTCATTTCAACATACCTTTTACTATTGGAGCTCTCCAACCACTATGTGGGACATAAACCCTGACCTCAGGGGTTTCACCAGGAAGCTCAAAAGGAGAATCCACCTATTTAAATGTTAATCTCATTCAAAAAAAAAAAAAAATTACCTTCACAGAAACATACAGAATAGCAGTTGACCCAATATCTGCGCAATGCATCCCAGCCAAGTTGACACACAAAATTAACCATCATACCACCCCAATAATAACTAACCATAGATTATACTGTTTATACTAAAATATTATAAATGTCTACACTGTACTCATGAGAGTAAACTGAGCTCCAATAACAAATATCCACCCCCTAAAATTCCAGGGCTTAAAGAATAAATTTATTTCTCACTCATGTCACTAACAGCCCAGGGAGAGGGCTCCAGATCAGGTGCCCGCTAACCCACTGGATCCCTGAGAGACCCAGGCCCACAGCAGCTCTACTGTCTTCAGCACCAGCTTCCAAGGCTGCCCTGGTCACTGCCGCCCTTGGGTCTAGGGAAGGAGTGTGGAGTCTAGAGGTTCTATTGACCAGGCTGGGAAGTGGCCCACATCACCAAAAGAGAAACCGGATAATGCCAACTGGCTGTGCGCCAGGAAGAAGAACAGGATGACCAGAAGTCACCACCACCCACGTGGTGAAATATCTCATGGTACCAGGAAGTAGACATACCGTCAATACATTAACTTCATATTAATATGCCCCCTTTTATTTTCTTCAGAGCATGTACTTCTCTTTGAATGTTATCTTATTCATTTACTGGTTTACTTATCTGGTTTGTAGGAGAAGCTAAATGGTGATTCAGGATGTGGGCTCTGGATCAGACTGCACAGCGTTCATGCTGGCCCTCCATGCCGCTGTGTGACCTTGGGCAAATTGTTAAACTCCAGAAGCCTCTGTTTTCTTCTGTAAAAAGGGTAATGATACCTGTATTGATGGCTATGGTGGGGTACCCAGATAGCCCCACTTCAGCACTCATGCAATCCATCCCCAACTGCTAGGAATATTGACAGCTCTCAGCTGCTGAGAGACAGCCTTGCCCAGGGTCATACCCCTTCCTGGGGACATCTGACATCCACTGATCATTGTGGGGGTGGGGGAGTGTAGCAGGAGATGAATGAGGGGTGTAAAACCTAGTTCCCCTGTCTCAAGATAGAACAAAGATGAAGGACCTTCCAGGTCCCCAGTGGGACCAGCTTCATCCTCTGCTGCACCTCTGCAGCAGTGCGACTCCTCCCTACCCCCCACCCTCCCAGGCCATTGCCTTCACCCCACAGGTGTTGATCTCAAAAGCATTCCCCCATCAACTTTCTACACATACCTCTCCACCTCGAGAACCTGACCCAAGGCTTTACCTCATAGGCTTGTGGGGATTCAGGGAGATAAACCTTGTCAAGCACTCAGAACGGAGCATGGCACACAGTAAGCAACTCAATGAGTATTCCATGAGTTCAAGGAATAAATGATGCCGTCCTTTTTTAATTAGAGATATGAACCAAGAGAAGAGAGCATCCCTAACTGCATAACCTTATCTTTGTCTAAATTATACTGAGAACAAAATCTAAAAGAAAGTAGGCAAAGTTATTTGTAATATTTTAATGCCATTTCTTTGTATAACCAGAAAACTCTTCATCATGTGTGATTCTAGCTGCAAACTGTACATGAGGAAAAGCTATGAAATCAGGAGCTACTTTCTTGGATATAAGCCTTGAAGCCTTTCATTTCACCCTAATTTTAGATCAATGTTTTCATTCTTCAGATCAGCATGGCAAATACTGTGAGGAGACAGACAGGCAATTCTGTCTCCCTCTATCTTCCTGAGAAACCTAAGAGCTGTGTTTGATTTCTCACGTTTCCTCCTCAATTCTGATTCTTGCCGAAGACTTAACTGGCACAAAATCGCTTACATCTCCCCAACCTCACTAGCAAACACACAAATATCCGGGATGCACTTTGCATTTTTCTGCCCCGAAGGCTCTTTGTATCACCATTCACCCCAGCTGGCTTCTTCCTCAGAGGCCTACCTTCACTTTCAACCCTGTTCACCTTGGGGGTTATTTCTCACAATAGTGTGCCATATTCAGAATGTGAAGAGGACGTTAAATTCAGTGTCTAAACTCCACCAATAATCTTTAAATCATTTTCTCTTCAGACCATTCAAAGCCAACTTTTAAAAAACCATCGCTAAAAGAGGTTACCTGCTCACCTACGGTGCTGAGGCCACTCTCCTGTGCACCTTTGCATTCATCTCCCTCCCATGAAAATACGCTTACAGCCCACAGGGAAAGAGGCACAATTACCAACCTCAACCAGATCCATCTCTTTCAGTTGAATGTCAAAGAAACATCCTGGGAAGTCATAATTTACATGTAGCCCATTCATCGCCCCTTTTCAGATGGACCACATTAATTCACAGGGGAGAGTAACTTTCTCAGAGACACACATTTACATTTCTGTAAAGTAGACTGGAAAAAAATTGTGTTTCTCTATGAGAAAAATGACAGCTACATCAAGGAGTCTTCTACCTTTTTGTGTGTCACTCATAACACTGCTTTAGTATTACATCCGTGGAGAGGACGCTCGGGAAGGCAAGGCTATTTGTAACAAGCACTGTTCAAACCATTCACAAGTACCCTTACCTTTTTCCTTCTTACAAGTACACCTTGCTTAATTTTAGCATATGTTACCCCTTACAAAATGCATCATGTAGAAGACTTTCAAAGAGGTTTCTCAGAACATTTCCCCTCTGAGAGTCTTAAGACTGTACATTAAATAGTTACAAAAGACCCTGAATAAAGGCTATTATCTACATGTAACATTCACTTGCACTATATCTCTGATCTATTGACATAAAGCAGTTTATTGGTCAATATCACTGGCCAAAGGCAGAGACAGAGGTCCGATTCCAGCCATCTGGAAATCTATTATCCCAGGGCTAATGCATAAGCCTTTCACCTCTACAGATCTGGTTTCAGCTTCATCAGTTAAAAGTGAGTTGGGTGGTCTTGTCTTACCCACATTAAAGACCCATTATGCAGCTCAGCCTAACGAAACACCATTGGTCAAGGACATCCATTTAGTATAAGTCAACCTTGGGGAAAAGTTCAGTCTCCTAGATATGCCTCCTTCTCTGATCACTTATTCCCTGCTCAGCTGACCCTGGGCGGAATTATGAAGTAGGCAGAGTCAGTATGGGGTTACTCTCTGACTGTTAGTCAATAGTGTGGAACAGAAGAAATAGACAGGAGAGCCAAACAAGAGACAAAAGACCTGTGTCCTGGTCCCAGCTAGCCTTGAGCAAGTCACTGCCTCTCTGTGTCTTAGTATCTTCCTGTGTAAACTGGGGATAACACCCACCCCTACATCTTGAATGTTCTCAGAAGGATTAAAAGGGCTCATGGGTATGAAAGCTATAAATCATTTGCAAATGACAGGATGACTACTACTAACTTTTCATTCCCTCATTTTTACTTCCCACATTTTCCACGTGCCCTTCCCCATTTACCAAGGCCCAGGGCTCTCCGATTACCCCTGCTCCTACCCAGACCCAGCTGTAATCAATCATACCCTGGGCCTTTCCTGCCCCTGAAATCTCCCAGTCGTATTTCCCTGTCGATTTCCCCTTCCCACAAGGTGTGATCTCTGCTAGGTGTCAAGTAGTCAAGCTGAGAAGCTGCTACTGCCTGTGCTATCAGAGCTGGTGCTGCCCTGCCGAGCACTTATTAGAGACCCTGAATTTCACAGAGCAATTTCAATATCGGCACAGGACGACTAGGAACTCACAGAGGCGAAGGTATAAATTTTCAAACCTAGGAGAGGGCATGTGATTTACTCAGTATCGCTCCAGGCACCAGGCCTAGGAGGCCAGGAGCAGCCCCGTCCTGGAGGAAATAAAGATGGCTACCGTACATCCAGATCCCAAACTCAGGTGACATCTCTACACCCCCATGGGCCACTCTGTAGACAGTATGTCTCACCTGTGATTCTAAGAGGCAGGCCTCAGTTTAGAACTTCCTACCAGTGCCAAAGGGATTGTTATTCCCTTTACTCCTCTCATATGACCTCAGATACATGCATCGGTTAAACTGGAATCAAAGCCTCTTTCAAGCAAGCTCAAAATCATCCACTTGTGGATTGTTGATGAACATATATTTTTAAAGACCCAGATAAGTAGGGAGGGGAATACAGAGGTAGGGGACTAAGAGTATAAGCTATTAGGTACAAAATAAGATACAAGGACATATTGTACAACGAGGGGAATATAGCAAATATTTAATAATAACTATAAATGGAATATAACCTTAAAAAATTGTGAATCACTATATTATACACCTGTAACTTACATAGTATTGTATATCAAGTATACTTCAATTTAAAAAAAAAAACCAAACAGATTTCTCCATATGTCCATCAATGCTTCTGGGTCACATTCTTTCATCCACAATTTAGTTTATTCTCAGGAAATGTAAGCTAGGATACTTATGGTCCTGAACCAAACTATTAGAGAGAGAAACATACAGCCCCCAAATCATATCAATATGGGTGTCCATCTCACTCAATGGAAATGCTTTTATACGAGGCCCTGCATGGAATATTTCCCATCCCTACTCTTACCCCCCAACCGCAGGAGGAACTAATGCAATCAAGGTCATCCTATGAGGGCAGAGCTTTTTGGGGTTTTTTTCCAGCAGGTTCTTATTAGTCATCAATTTTATACACATCAGTGTATACATGTCCATCCCAATCTCCCAATTCATCACACCACCACCCCCACCCCCTGGCGGCTTTCCCCCTTTGGTGTCCATACGTTTGTTCTCTACATCTGTGTCTCAATTTCTGCTATGAGGGCAGAGTTCTTGAGACAAAAGTACAAAACTCTCCAACTGCCTCACCTCAGCCCCACCCACTCCACACATACACCCACTCTTTTTTTTTTTTAATTTATTTATTTTTGGCTGCATTGAGTCTTCATTGCTGCACACGGGCTTTCTCTAGTTGCGGTGAGCGGGGGCTACTCTTTGTTGCGGTGTGCAGGCTTCTCATTGCGGTGGCTTCTCTTGCTGTGGAGCACGGGCTCTAGGCACATGGGCTCAGTAGTTGTGGCACGTGGGCTCAGTAGTTGTGGCTTGCAGGCTCTAGAGCACAGGCTCAGTAGTTGTGGCGCACGGGCTTAGTTGCTCCGTGGCATGTGGGATCTTCCCGGACCAGGGCTCAAACCTGTGTCCCCTGCATTGGCAGGCAGATTCTTAACCACTGTGCCACCAAGGAAGTCCACATACACCCACTCTTAATCCATGCTTTACAAATGAGATCATTTCTCAAAAGACTTTAAGGAAAAATTACAAGGAGCAACCGGAAGAGTTTAAGGTCTGGTGAGGAGGCAGATGACGGGGTCTGGTTCAGGGGCTGGGGAGGGGTTGGTGCAGTGACAGAGGGAAGAGAAGAACAGGTGTTAGGGCTGCTGATGCCTATGGGGACCTGAAGGCTTTTTAGCACCAGGGACAACCTCCACCCTCAACCTTCCTTAGCTGAGGGCTTAACTGAGCACTAGGAAATAAAGGAACCTGGAGCCTATCCAAAATTCACATTATATTGATACATCTCACCCCCAGAAATGGATCCGTTGGTCTGGATTTGAGTCTCTGCATTTTTAACAGGCACTCCACATTATTCTGAAGCAGGGGGCCAGAGGACTTCATCTTGAGACCTGGCCATAGATCTCATTAAATAGAGCGGCTTTGAAGCAAAGGCTCTGGGCTTTATGAATGAGACTCCTATAAGCAGGCGTGATCCCGGGAGAAGGTGTGCGTGAAGATACCCGAACACGGTGTGACTTGAGAGAGTTCAGCTGACATGTGATGGCTGCACTATCTGTTGCATAAAAGGAGGTGTTACGGTGCTTAATCATTACCGTTCGAGGGTTTCAAAAATGTATTCTCTGATCGCTGATCGCTTGAAAATTTGAACCTAGGGAAGCAATGTCTCAGAGAAATGTCCATAAATAACAGCAATGAAGAGCAGTGAAGAATGACTTTATTTGGCTTCAGTGTGAAATGATACAGGCATTTTCCCCAAATTTACAGGAATACCATTTCTGTATTTTTATTTACTCACATAAGATATAAGCAGTGTTTACATTGTGCTTTGTGTTGTACAAGGAAGGGATACTTAAAACAGCCCTACAATTTTTTTTAATGAAAAATATCTATGTTGCCCACTCTATTCTGCTGATCATCTCAAAACAGCAACAGTTTCCTTTTGGGGGAACTCTATTTTAAAAGCTATTTTCAATATTCCAAAAAGAGATTTCTTATATTCCAAAAAGGAAATTTACATTTCTCTGAGTTAAGACAATATAGGCCAATATTGAAACTTCCAATTATATGGGTATGTTAAAAATCTTTTGAAAAGATGTAAGGAAAAATAATAAGAGGTCCTTGATAGCAAAACGGTTGGGGAAATCTCACTTCAGAGGAATATCTCACTCTTCGGCTATATCCTGGCAACTAAAGGTAGCTTAATCAAGAGTCAAATTCATTTCCCAGTTAAAAGCCTTTATAAGTGTTCTGCTCAAGAGCTATCTCTGGAAGCACAAAGCACTACATCTGCCACTGAGTCACATGCAATGTCAGGTTGAATTTTTGTTTTTTAATGATTTTATTTTGGTCTCAAAAAAAGAAGGCAAGAAAGATAACAAGAAAGAGAAGCCGTCAGAAAAATGAGCACATTCCAAAAACCAAATAAGCTGTCTTCCCAAAAAAAGCTTCACTTTCATTGTTGTTTATCATATGCTAAAGTGATTTGCATGTTGTTATTTCAGGTGGAACTTTCCACTGCATTTCCATTCTCTCAAGAGCCAGTTGCTACCCTCCTCCTCATTCTGTCTTGTTGCTATGGAAACAGTGATTTACAGTAGGACCAGGAGCAAAGGTAACAAGGCTTTAAATAGAAATAGTAACAAAGGAATCATCTGGAGAGAACACGGAAATTGCTCTCCATCAAGCAAAATATATTCCGGGGGGAAAAATGCCTGCATTTACAATCTGCCCTAAAAGAATAATTATCTAGCAATAAAGACACTTTCACCATCTTTGTTCAACTGATTTTATTTTTAAAACCTGAGTGATAGTCATAGAGTATATGTTACACAGTTTGAATTTTATTTACTTGCCCTCTCAAGTGTTAAAACCTTTAGTCTGTCTTATATAAAAGGAGATTAAAGTTTGCCATGCTAAACTGATAAAAACGATTTCAGAGTCCTCATACTTATAGAGAAGTTTCTATGGCTCAAGTTACCAGAAGTAGCGGTTAACCTAGAAGTCATTATACATTTGAAACTTGGGTATGACCTTAGACAAGTATCTTGAACTCTAAATCTTTGTTTCCTCCTCTGGGAAATAAGATGATACCACTTCTGTCACCAAGTTATATATAAAGATTTGAGCTAATAAAAAGTTTGGCATAAGATAGGCATTTAATAAATGCAAGCATGGCGGCATGGCAACCGAATTCCTCAGCACATACCAACTGAATGGAGGCGACAGTTTACAGACTCATCGTGGGTGGCAAGACAGGGAGAAAGGATCCAGGCTTGACCTAAAAATTCCTGTGAATAATCCACAAAGTGGGTTATCCACACAAGCAGATAATCAAGCATTGGCTATATATGGAAAAGAGCTTCCCCACCCAACCAAGATGAAGGTCCTGATGGGCACAATAATTCCAGGTTGTGGTTTGACACTGAGCACCGGAAGTGTGGGCTTTCCCCACAAGCTCAACTATTCAGAGCACAATCCGCCCTGTGGCAAAGGTGATCGGAGAGTAGTGCAAACTCCTCCCTTCTCTCCACCATCATCCAGACTGCTAAATATTTGGTGCCAGCGGTTACGGTTGATTCCATCTCCAGAAATGCAATGCAGCTGGAAAATATTTTTTACTTACAGTGGAAAAAGCCTGTGCTGTTACAGATCTACTCAGCAAACATGGGACACCATTATGATACATATAGACATTGATTTTAATGCAATGGAAAGCAAACAGTTCACCAAATCCCAAACAGGAAATAAAGTCTATGTTGGTACTATGGCATAAATTTATCTACAGTTCACATTATCATTTGTGTTTACTAGCGATAGTGAAAAAAACTGGTCCCTTTTTCTATAAGTAGCTGACTGAATTTAGAAATGCTTTGGAAATGTAAACTTAAGTTTGCTAGTGTTAAGTCCTTTCCACTCAGTTCCTTTCATGATTTTACGAAATGTGAGAAAATAAGCTGACACTAACCCTTACACTTTTGTTGCCATGTATTTTTACCATATGAAATGCCTTGGAGACCCTAACACTAGGAATTCATTCAAAAGGTTTCAATAAACCACATTTAGCTCCATTTTTTTCTCCCAGGCTCAAGAAATCTTTCAATGTAAATTAATAGTATTTGCAAGAAATCCTCCACTTAAGGGTACCTCCAACGTGTCCTAAAATGCAGCAGGCATTTTATTCCATATCTTGTTTAATGCTCACGACATCCCTGTGAAGTGGATACGTCGCTATTTTACAAATGAAGAAACCAAGGCTGGGAGAGGCTAAATCACCTGCCAAGGGCCATAACACTAGACCTTAGAGCCAGGACAGATCTGCTGATTCCAAGCCAAGTGCTCCTTCTTCTTGCCCTAGGGCACCTGATTGAACTTCTCTAAGAGTTGGAAGCCAGGTCTTCCAGTAACTTTATTAAGAGTCACCCTTACTTGGTTTTTGATTGCTATGATGACATATTATTTTTCTTTCCACTAAAGGCTGCGACAGTGGTTCCAACTCTTAGTTTTTAATACAAATGCATAACCCCCTACCCCAACCAATTTAACAGAATCTCTGAGGTGATGACCAGGCATCTTATATATTTTTTTAAAGTGTTCCAGATGATTCTCATGTATAGCCCAGATTTAAAAGCACAGCTTGAAAGGACTATATCTTAGTGAACTTAGGAAGTCATTGATCGTAAGTCACATCCTGATTTCAGAAACATTAAAATGGGAACAAGAGTTAAAAGTGATAATAAGACACCAGGGATTGTGAGACGCATCCCAGTTTCAAGGATATTAAAATATGAACTACTGTACATTTCAGAATTATTATTAAAAGAGAGTTTACCGTATCAGCTGAAGAAAAGTTAGACATGTGATCTTGGGTTACTCCATTACTTAAAACAGGTCAGAGTAAAATGACCTCTGAAGTACCTTTTTTATATAAGGCTTTGTGATTTGACTTTATATTCGCCACCCGACAGTTACAGCTTGTCTCCTTAATGTGAGGTGAAAATCATGTAGCACATTATCCCCCAAAAAAGTTTGCCCAGCAAGTCAGCCAGTCACACACCTGCAGTCCAGAAGCAAGCAGAGATGGAGGAAGATGAATAGCTTATTTCAACTCCTGTAGAGCCCATTCTGGGTGAGAATCAAGACCACCCTCTCCCCACCCACTCCTCGGAGCTCAGAGATCTTCCCTTCAACATCCTCCAGCACTTGCTTCTCCCTCCCTGGCCCCGCCGAGACCAGCAACAGATTATTCAGAGTTTTCTAACTCACACTTCCAAATGTTGTCAGAGGGTAAGAGAGGAAGACAGATTACATGAGCATTTGTGTATGGTAGAATAATAGGGAGCCGTCTAAAATCATGTTTTAGAACATGAATATCATGGGGAAATTCTCATGATACATCATTAAGTAAAAAATTAAAGATGCAAAATAATCAGGACTAGAGAAAAATACATAAAAATTATAGCATCGAAGTGCAGCAGTGACAGATGGTCTTTATTTTCTTCAGAGTTTATTTTCCAAATTTGTACAGCAAACATATAGTATGTTAAAAACCAGAAAAAGTGTTATGCATATATGGAGTAAATGTGGTTTTATAAAAATTAGAATAACTATATGGAAAATTGCTAAGAACCAATATTAAATAAAAAGAAAAGGAATACAAAGTTTCTTTTGCAACTAAAACTTGCAACTAAAACTTTATTTTACTAGGCGTAGGCAAAAAAAAGACTAGAAGGATAAATACCAAAATATTAAGTAACTATATTCAGGTGGTGGGATTATAGATCACTTTTAATATTTAAATATGTAATTATTAAATATTTATGTTCCTAAATTTTTTTAAGGAGAAAGTATGGCTTTAAATGTTCTTACTTTTAATTATGAGCTTTTTAAGCATATAAAAACTATCACACTCAACATACTCACTACTCATATTTAATAGAAATTAGCATTTTGTCATATTTAATTCAGATTTCTGTATTTTTAAGGAATAAAACATAGTTAAAATTCAGCCCCACCCCCCCTTTTTTAGAAGTAACCACTATTCTGTAATTAGTATTATTATTCATATGCGTGTTTTAGAACTTATGCTGCTTGTATATGTGTCTATAAACCACATAAACTATTCTTTAATTGTACAGAGCGGTATCAAACTATACATATCCTTTTGTAATATTTTTCACTTTAAGGAAGGTCTTGCCATATTAATATATGTAGATCTAATTAATTGATTTTAACTACTGTATACTATTCCATCATATGAATCCACCAATCTATTCATTCCTCTGTTCGTCAAACTTAGTGTGCATCAGAATCACCTGGGGGACCCCCCAAGCAAAACGTTTAAATGAATGAGCATGGCCATGTTCCAATAAAACTTTACTATGTTGTAAATTAACTATACCTCAATTAAAAAAAAAACTTTATTATGGGCACTCATATTTGAATTTCATATAATTTTTACATGATATAACATATTATTTGTCTTTGATATCTTTAAGCATTAAAAAAGGGTAAACACAGTTTGCAGGCTATATAGAAACAGTGAGCCGGATTTGACCCAGCGGGCTGTAATTGGCCAAACCCCTGCTCTAGTCAATGGAGTTGGGTCATGTCCCCTTTTTTACTATTGCAAACAGTGCTCCTTGAGCATTTGTGAGACAGTCTTAGAGTAAGTACTTGGAAGTGAAATAACTCAGTTATAAGGACCTACATCTCCAATTGTACCGGGAATTACCAATTTTGCTCTACAAAGCAAAATCTGCCCTCAACCAATGAATATGAGGTTCTGTTTTGTTAGAGCCTAGCCCTTTGCTGTTTTCGCATCTGATGGATGTGAAATGGTACCTCACTGTTGTTTTACTTTGCATTTCCTGATCACTCCTGAGGTTGAGCATCTTTTCAATTGTTGACCATTTGCCTCTTCCTCTCCTCTGAACTGCCTCTTCATGCTCTGACCATTTTTTTAAAAATTACTGATGTGAAGTCATTTTTATATATTTTGGATACTTATTGTTTGTTGAATTTTAGAAATTGAAAAAAAACCCAGTTTGAGCTTTTTTTTTAGCTCTATAATGCTTTGTCACACAGATGTTTACTAATTTCAGTGTAGTTAAATGTATAAATCTTTTTCTTTACAATATGTTCCTTATACGTTTTATTTAAGAAATCCCCTCCTATTCCACTATTTTAAATTTTTAATTTCTCCCATTTTCCCCCTAAAAGTTTCTAAGTTTTTATTTTTCATATTCGGCTCTTTAATCCACTTGGAGTTTATCTTTATACTGATGAAAGTATACATCTTTTTGTGTGTGTGTGTCAATATGGTTAGACGTTTGTCTGTGTTGGTTTGTAATGCCGCCTCTGTTACATTCAAAGTTTAATACATATGTAGGACTTCTTCAAGGAGAAAAAAAAAAAAAACAACTCTACCTCAAGTTTATCCCAGAGGCAAGGATGTAGAAACAAAGTTAATGGGCTAAGAGTAAGTAGTAAATAGCGAGTCGCTGTGTATAGGTATCCAAGAGGTATGTGAGCGATGCCAGAAATTATCTGTTGGAAAGCAAAAGCCTCAGCCACATTAGTTCTTTAAATGTAATTTTTTTGATGGTGCTGAGATAAAATATAAGTAAACACTTTGTAAAAGAAATTTCTCCCCCAAAAAAGAGATTAAAACTGATCACTTCAAAAAACAGCGGCTAATGGCTGGACAGTTCTCCACGTATACATCCACAATCTCTGAACCTGAGATTGGCTACCCAGGCAAGGCAGCACAACATCAAGTGAGGCTGACCTGGGCCAGGGCAGTCACTGAAGGCTGGCAATGCTGCACTAGTGAAATCAAGAGGAAACACGCATATTTAGCTTCTCCACTGGCTTATTTCAGAGAGTGCAACAGGTAGTGAAATTAACATGCAATGTACAGTCTCACAGAGAATAAAGCAGCCATGAACCTCACATGATGACTGGGTTTCACTGAAATATTAGGTTGAACCACATGAAACTACCATTTCTGTAGTTTAAAAAAAAAAAGGTTGACTGTCTTCACTTCCATATACCTCGACAGAACAGAAGAGCAGAGTGTCAAGTTAATAATTATCCAGGAGTCTCTTACTCCAAAGCTAGTCAATATAGTGGAATTTTCTACTCAGACCCAAAGAAGAAACTCACTGGTGCTGGAACTACTGACGCTTTCCCCTCTCCTGTCATTAGCTCACTGGCAAAACTGGAAATTAAATTTCTCTCAGACTAAACAAGAGGAGTCCCTGACTTAGAGACCTGATGACTTTTTTCTCCAACTGATCAGGATTATGGTCTCAAGAAAGTGGTTCCAGGCGTTCCTTTACCTAAAGCTCACCTCCCCGACAGCATGAAAAATGCTCTTCTCAGAAACGGCATCCTGTTCTACTTACTCACACCCAGGAAATGAGATAATAAAACTGCTGAAATTAATTAAGAGCATCTGTTACACTAAACAAATAAAGCATTGTGGGTCTTTCGGAGAGAACCAGCAGAGCAAACTCTTTCCTCCATGACACCCAGGGAGGCCGTCTTCTAAAACAGCGCTCTTCTCAGGGCTCTTCCAACTATTTCCTTCCAAATCTGCGGTTCAAGAGTCACATTGGTTCATCCTTCCAGCTGTCAGCTGGGCAGCCCACTTACACTCAGCCACATTCCAGCTTTTCTAAACATAGAAAAGAATTTTCTGGAATTTCACTGCACCTCCCATTCTGAAACTAGGAAATCAGATTACGTTAGTGTACCAAGGAAACTTGAGGGGACCCAATGAGCTGTGAATCTCTTTGATTAGCATCCCAAAGTACATGTATTAGGCTAACTACTACCAGTCTCCGATTTTCTTGTTTCTTTTTGTCCTCCTCTATTGTCAACACTGTCTCAGGCTGCTCCCTTAGGGTCACAGTTAATTAAATGAGACTATCCTAAATGAAGGAAATTGAATTGGAAGCTTTTAGAATTTTCTTCTCATCATCTAATTACAGGAATAGCATTTATGGGCAGTCTAACTCTGGCTAATTTGCTCTCTGAATCTTTTGCTATCATACAATTTGAACATCAAACCCTGAAACCACAGGGTGGGTATTTTCCACTGCTCTGGTGGCATACTTTTTTCAAGTTTCCCTAAAGTGGGTCCTGCCAGAAGACTGCTTTCAGGCTACCCCGGGTAGCCAGAAAGTCTTCAAAAACCACATCCAAATGAATGCTGTTGTCCCCCTACTTTGAGCGTTCCAAGATTTTCATCACTCAGCGGCTCCAGATAGAGCCACTCACATTAGGCATGGTTGAAAAGAGAAAAGTTAGACAGGAAATTATGGGCCTTCTCTAGCCCCCCCGAACACTAGCTCCCTCACATCCCCATCACACTGGACAATATCACCTCACCAGCAACTATATAACTGAGAACCTTACAGGGATAGGAGATTCATCCTTCAATCTATCCAACCAGTTTTTCATCGAATTCTCCTGCTTTCTGGTACTTCTCACCATGTCGCCAACCATCCTTTCCCATCTCTGCGTCTACAGTCTTAAAGGAGTCCTGCTGACTCCCCCACAATGTCCTTTCAGTAAGCCCATGAAAAAGACCTGCCAGAGTAACTGTCAAAGCAACTATCTGTGCTTAACTGCATGGGTGAAGATGCTTGGGTGGCCTAAGTCCACGGAGAGAACTGGCTTCAGAAGTCAAATGATGTCCTCAGCATTGCATCTCTCAACTCTCCACTGCGTGAGCTTCATTCTCAGCTTCAGCTTAGGGCTCCCCAGGATACAGGGCTTTTGCATAATCAGCCAAGCCACAGTCTCCAGGTTTTTCATCAGGACACTCCGGATCAGCTCCCTTCCTGTTCCATGGCTCCCTCATCCCACCGTGATTCCTCCTTTCCCTAAGGCAGACAAACAAGTATCAGCAAAATGGCCTGGAAGGAGTCATAGCTTCGGGCCAGAGGGCTTGGGGTGTATTCTCAGCTCCATTACTCCTGTGTTGTATGTTCTTGGGCAATTGATTTCACCTCTCTGGACCTCAGTGTCCCCATCTATAGAATGCCACTTCCTCAGTGAAGCTTCCCCCAAGCACTTGCCCTCCCCCACCCAGCTAGTCACTTCCTCCCAAATATTCACAACACTTTGTACTGCACTCACCCTGACACACCAGGTACTGGAGCGGTAGCTCTCTCGGAGAGCAGAAATTGCTTTATTTCTCTGCGTGGCCCTGGGCCAGGATACATTAGCTGCAGAATATTTCATTCAGTGGTAGGATCAGAAGATCTCCACGGCTCTCCTAATCTTTGAAATCGCATGATCTCTGATCATTCCACCCCAATCCAGATTTATCCCTAACTAGGTGAACCCATCCTCTCTGGGTCCTCTTCTTCTCTGAAGCAATTCCTAGAATCCACTCTCCACTTTTGAGATTTTTCCAGACTACCTAACTTCTACCCATCTCTACACCCACTTCTCCTTCCTCTGCATTATTCACTATGTTTCATATAATCCCAAGTATTCCTTCCCTCTGTTGTGTGCCTTGAAAAATGCCTTAACTGCCACCCAAGCTGGCCAGTTTACCTTTTAAGCCTTCATTCCTGACTATTGCAGAACCATCCTAGCTTGGGAGGTGCCAGAAATCAAAGGCTGTAGATCGATCAAAACAGTGCCCCAAGCATGTAGCTGTCTCCTAAATGCTTTTAAGGGTAATGAATGGTAATGAATTCAGATTGATTATGTTACTATATTCTGCAGTATACGTTCCCACTCCAGAAGAGCACAAAGGTCAATTTAAAAAGTCTAATTCAGTGACTCTCAATGGGAGGGGGCAACTCACAAATATCGGGGGGGGGGGGGGGAGGGGGTGGCAGGGCTTATAGTTTGAAAAAACACATTCAGTGTGATCATACAATCGTTTACCTTTGGAAAGTGAGAAAGAATGATTATTATTTAAAACACAAACTATAGCTTTGATTCGTGGGTACTTGATACATTCGTCTTTTCTTATGTTCACAACAACCCTATGATTTCACAGGTATGGCTACTAAAATTCAAAGAGGTTAAGTTACTTCTCCAGGATCAAACAGCTAGGAAACAGCAGAGGTAGCATTTGAACTTGGGGCTGCTTTTCATACCGCTACAGTTTCTCCGTGACAGGGGCAGCAAGTGCTGCAGGCCCCCGCTTAGCTGATTTTGTACTCTGCCATTCTCCCTCTGAGCTTGACGGACATGGTAAAGGACCCCACAGTAACCTTTGAGATTTCATAAAAACTCTGTCCCACATGATGGGGTGAGTAAGACTTCCTAACAGCCAACCAAGAAAGCCTCGAGGCACCAGGGTTCAACCAACACCCAGTGTCACAGAACAAGAACCAATGCCCGACCTCCTTCCTTACACTGAAGAGTCAACGTGCCTCCGGCTTCTTCCCAGAAAAATGAGGTGGTTGGATGATCCAGAAGCTCTGTTTGTCTCACAGGCTCAGCTGACTGGCCTGGGAGAAGCCAGAGAGTCAATACAGACTTCTGAACACCCTCTATGTACCAGGCATGTTCCAGATCAGTGTTGCTGTTGAGCTTTTCTTTACAATGAAGTTATTAGAGAGCCGAGTGGAGCCTCCAGGGGTTTCAAATACAGTGGTAGAGAACAGGTTATTTGACCCTTGGGGGAAATTGGACAACGGTAATATGGTTTGAATGGACAAAATCTCATTTTTACAAACACATCCTGGTGTTGCATTCTCCTCTTCCTAACCTGCAGTTCAGGTTTCACTTCATACTACATTCTGTGTGATGACTTTTGTAAGGGTGGCTGAAATGATCCACTCCTTCATGTTCAGAATCACTTTCAAGAAAGAGCTTCGCGGGGAGATTTCACACTTGGCAAATTTAAACACCACTGTGGAGGCACAGAAAGCAGAAACAAAAATAGTTTTCAGGGCAAATTAGGTCATAAATGTTGGTCTGATATAGAACCGACCTCAATAAAGACCTTGCTGAGAAAGTTGTAAACAAAGGAAAGTGGCACATCCCAGAGCTTTGAAGAGTACTCTATGCCCTGAATAAAGAAAACCTGAGCTTCTATTAGGAAGCTGCAATTCTAAGTATGGCAGGAATAGCATTTCTGAAACACTTCTGAGGGGTTTTTGCTCTTAGTAAATTGTTCTAAGAGCAAATCACTACCCCTTTCCCTTTCCTTCTCTTACAACCTATCCTACCTGCCCCTCATTTTTCCTCTATGAAAACTAAATTCGAGGCTGAGGTTTGCGGTCTCAGGAGAAGGCAAAATATAGTGAGGACAAATAACACCACCACTTTTCTAAAGAATTTTTAAAACTCAAAGTAGAGACAATAGCCTTGAAAACCAAGACCCTTCTGATATGCAAAAGCCAGCATTTTTAACAGATAAAGGTTTCCTGAGATCCAAAAACTTGGTTTTTAATATCAAGAGCCATAGCCTTAAATAATCTCTTTATAAAGCTTATCCACAAATAATGGTTGGCGGGGGGAGGGGGGAAGGCATTTTCTCTCCGCCAGGAGGAGAGGAGATTGAAAATATTTCTGGCCGGAGCGAAGTGTGGAGAAACCAGAGGGGAGAGCACTAGTGTTCCCTGCTGGTCTATTCCGCCCCGCCGCCAGGCCCCTGCCCAAGTTAAATTCCGCGAGGGCATCCCAGGGCAGCCGATTTTCCCAAAGGCCATTCACCTGCCAGTGGTCTCACGGGGAAAGCTGAAAAAGGGGTCTGCGGAGAGACCCACTCCCACAGCTGGGACGTGGAAGGGCAGAGAAAAGGCGCAGACCTGAAGGGGTCTCCTGGTTGGAACGTGGAGGATGCAGAGTGCGGAGCGGTGGTGAGGGTGAAGGGCTGGTAGGGAGAAGCCACGTGGACACAGCAGCAGAATCCGGGAGGGATTGGGGCCAATAGCCCTTAAGGACCAGAGGGCCAAAGACATCTCATAGAGTGCCAGCCCCCGGGGCCAGGGGCCAGAGGATTCCCCCACTCCATCCTGCGAGCGCTGCCAGCCCCTTTCCTGTGAACTTAGATGCCACCCCACCCTGGGACGAAGGGAGGGGCAGACCCTACAAATGACTGGATGGAGGCAGGAAACAACTGGGTTATCGCTAACTGGGTAACTGGACTGTTTTCCTTGAAGCGGCAAGATTCAATGTTCAGTTCCCAAGAAGAATTAGGATGTCAAGGTAGAGATTAAGTTCAACTGCTTGTGAATTCGTATCCATTACGTAACTTAATTAAACCAGCAAAAATTTTAGCCTTCACCAGAGCAACAAATAAATCCAGAAAAAGGTGGGAGGCGGGCGGAGAATCAGTGGAATTGTTCTTTTTTAACTTCTACAACACAAAATAATATATAAACTATTGTGGTATTAGAAAGCTTCTTGGAAATTTAAGGCATAGTCCCATCACTGAATACATGTCACCTTTTTAATTTTCCTGGTATTAAGGGGTTCTATTTCAGAATTTAATCAAATATAATTTTCATTAAAACTTCAAAATAAATGAGGCTGAGCATTTCCAAATGCAAATCTAATTGGGGCAGTTCTCCCCAACAATCCCCCCATGAGGGTGGGAGCTAATCTGCTTTTGCCCACCATTGTCATCTCAGCGCCCCGCAGGGAGACTGGCATATAGTAGGCCCTCATTCGTTGAATGAATGCAAAAATGAATGAATCAATGTGATGAGACTGAAGAACTCCAAGTGTCCTTCTGGCTTTGAAATCCTGCATCACATTTCCCAGACAAAGGATGACAAGAACCCCATGAATTTCAAAGAGTTTAAACTGATGAATCTTTGAAGTACTGAGAAATAGCTTAATATGTTTCCATCCTATCAATTGCAGTTCTAGTATCACAAGTACATTTATACATACAATATATTAATTGACCTTATTTAATCCAGTTCTTGATCCTGAAATCTAATTAACACAGGCATTAAGTTATTAAAAATTTGAAAGTTTGAACTTAGAACTGGGGTAAATGTTAGAGTAGGAACAGGTATAATTCTTCCAAGCTGCAATTAAAATTAATACATAGAACTGGTCATGTTTTGCTCCTTAAGAAAAAATACGTATGGAAATTACATTCTACTAAAACAGGATAGTGCAAATGAACACACTTTCTTTTTCCCAGATTGGTCTGTGGAGGAATTACTTTATGTCCATGACAAAACCTTTTCCCTGGAAAGAGTAAGTAGTAAAGCTTAGGTCTTCAGTGTTTACCCTCTCATCGTTTGTTCATCTTGTTTTGCACATAAACATTTCTATAGGTTTATGGCTATCTATATAAACTGCTGCTACTCCAGCAGTCCCCACATTTTCAGCAACTGTAGGAATTTAAGATTCTCAATTCTCCACAAAATATGAGCAAAATACTGCAAATTCTTGTTTCTCATCCACCAAAATCTCTCACACAGTCATTAAAGTCTTTATCAGCATCACCCTGTGCTACATAACAATCTAGTCTCCTTAAAAATAAACGCATGGGGGGAAATTCCTCTCAATGATAAGCAAACAGCAATTATTATTCCCTGTTATTAAAATGCTCTCAGTTAATTGCACAGATAGCAGCAGAGAGATTACCTTAAAAGGTTGAATACCAAAGGGGAGTTAGTCAGAGTTTTGAAACTTCTGGTCTAATTTAGAAGACAGTTTACAGAGAGATTCAGTAAATATTTGCGAGGAACCATTAACATTGAGTAAACAATTCAATTCAATGCTGTCAAAGAAAAATGTATTTAAATAATTGTAAAAGAACCTTCCTTGATAAATGCTGAAAACGAATTATTTTGACATGAAAACAGCCCAAATGCATTCACAGAAGAAGACTACCAACCACATTTTCTAAGCATTCTTTGCTGTATACACAGTTTATCATCCTGGGCTGTATTTATAAGAAGCACATGTTCAGAAAAAAAAAAGCGCTGCTGTTTTCACTTGGGGCTTATTTTACAAGGAATTCACTGAGCCAGCCCTTTCTTAGCATTTTTCCTGCTTTAGTCCCATCAGAAATGGGATTTTACTGTGTCCTGCGTGCTGGTAACACACAGCTTGCCAAGGTTTGATGCCGTGCTTTCACTGACATGATGGAGGAGGAAACAGCAAAGTAAGTGAGGAAGTTGTGAGATTTCTCTTCACCTCCAAATGACAGATAAAGCTAGCCAGTGAACATGAAATATCTTGGAAGGCTTCCTGGCCCAATTAAAATCCAACTTTAATGAAATATTTTGTTTAAAGAGAAAAATGGTGTCTCTCTAGTGAAAACTGTTTAGGACAGCTGCTATGGGGGAAGCAGGTGGTTGCAACTACCCCGAGGGCTGCAGAAATATTAATATGTAAATGTCTCAAATTTCACTCAAGTTCAGGGCAGCTTCCTAACGTCTGGAGGAAGACAGAGCAGGCCACAAAGCAGGGAATACCTTCTCATTTGACCGGAGCAGGGTCTGTTTGTCTAAGTCCACATCTCAGCCTCTCTGTTTGCTGTTAGCTCACAAAGGCACTGCGTTCAAGTTTCAAAGGCAGCTCCCCCCTCCCTGCATTGCAAAGACATAACATGTCATCAGAACCCAGGGTTTGCCAGAAGCCATGATTTGTTTGTCTAGACTGGCCATTGAACTCTGTTTATTACTAAACATCATGTGGAATGGGCAACAAATCAAAGGTGTTCCTGGGAACCTGCAAGGCTTGTCTGGCTGAGCACAGCCAGGGCTGCATGGGGACATTCTTCCTTCTCAGTTTCCACAGTCTGGAGAGGCCTACCTTTCCCAGGACCTGGAGGCTGACCACTAGACTAACCTTTCATCTTTTTTCGACCCAGGACATGACCCCAGGTCATTGGTAACCCCCAGAGCCCCTCCCCACCATTGTTGGAGTGGCAACCCTTGAGAACTACATTCTGGGAGAGGTCATGAGGAATGACTAAAGATTAACATTTGAAAATGGACCGTGAGAGGAAAATGCTACCAATCACAGCAAAATAGTCTGCCAAAAGAGCAGAGAACCAAAACAACAACAATAAAAAGATGCGTATAAATAATATCCTTTTTTCAAGATGCAAATGTGGCATTTATAAGAGCTCTTCCGGTTTGGTTTTAGAAAGACACATAATTAGCAGATACACAGTTAGGATTTTCATGGATAATTGCTGCCTAAATTTTAATGAATACACAAGTTCTCTACTTTAAAAGATTTAATCTGGAAGATAAAATGAATGGAGACTCATGCTTTCTTTAGAAAATAATGTACAACTTGATTCTTTTTTTAAAAAAAAGCACCTCTTGGGAATGTAAATTGGTGCAACCACTATGGAAAATATGGAGGTTCCTTAAAAACTAAAAATAGAGTTACCATATGATCCAGCAATCCCACTCCTGAGCATACATCCGGAGAAAACTCTAATTCAAAAAGATATATGCACCCAATGTTCATTGCAGCACTATTTGCAATAGCCAAGACATGGGAGCAACCTAAGTGTCCATCGACAGATGAATGGATAAAGAAGATGTGATATATGTATGTATACAATGGAATACTACTCAGCCATAAAAAAGGAATGAGATAATGCCATTTGCAGCAACATGGATGGACCTAGAGATTATCATACCAACTGCAGTAAGTCAGAAAGAGAAAGACAAATATCATATGATATCACTTATCTGTGGAATCTAAAAAAGGATACAAATGAACTTATTTACAAAACAGAAACAGACTCACAGAGTCTGTTTAGCACAGGAACTATATTCAATATCTTGTAATAACCTATAATGAAAAAGAATACATATATATATATATGTATAACTGAATCACTTTGCTGTATACCAGAAACTTAACACAACATTGTAAATCAACTATGCTTCAATTAAAAAAAAAAAGGAAAAGAGAAGCACCTCTATTGCCTATAAAAATAGAACAGCTTTGGACAAAAATCAGTTCTCCCGTGCAATATTTTGGAAGTACATTGATTTTGTTAAGGAAGACCTATGAGCTGAGAGAGCTACTATAAGATCCAGGGTCTAAGGATGCAGTTCTCTAGTTGGAAAGGCCTCAGTATCTAATCCATATGAACTTTACACATTATCTAAATAGGGGTAAATTCTCTAATCTGTGTTTCACTTCTCCCTAGAATTGAAAGTGATCACACAAAGGGATGTAAAGCAACACAACACAGCACTTCCAAAGGAGGTCTACCTTCTGTACCATGACGATTTCATGGTCATTCATTCATCAGACAAAGAAATCAAAAGGCTCAAAACTACCAGAACCCTAGAGCATTGGCCAGGGCCTCCTGGCCCATCAACGAGCAGCAGCAGATTTGGCCTCTGCCAGCCCACTGTGCTCTCTATCTGCATCCACAGGCTAGAACTAGAGACCAGTATAATCCCAGAGGGGTCAACCATACCCACAGGCCTGCAAGTATTCTGATAGTTCTAGGGAAATTCCAGGGGAAGTGGGGGATGGAGAAAACCAACCGAGATGTTCCTGGGGCCCATTGTGACCAAGGCCCTTGGGATGGCTTCCAGAACCCGAAAATGACTAAGAGGACCTCAACCTCAGGGTGCTGCCCCAATGAACCTGAGGGGATGCCACAATACACCCAATCTGATGATCAGGGGTCTCTGGTTCAGCTTCAGCCTTTGGAGAAAACTCCTAGTGAAGTCAGACACTTTATTATTATTATCATCCCTGTCACGGAAAGGCAAAAGCGGTTCTGTGATTAGAAGGAATCAGGTATAATGAATGTATATTTATGTCTAGGAATAAGATTCCATTTAGGGTACATACCAGTGCCCTCTGCTTTGGTTTTTACCCTTCCTCTCCTCTCCTCGACCTTACCAGGTAGGTGCCTCTAATGCTGAAATGCTGGTTGAATTAAATTGAATAAATTCAGTTGAACTTTTGAAAGCTCCAAAACAAAACAAAAAAAGCAAACAGTCATTTTCACCCAAGTTCACACAACAAATCATTTTCTTTAAAAGTTGAAGGAGTATCACATGAAAGTAGAAAGAGCAGATGTGTGAGAAAGAATCTCCCCCACTCAGTTTGGGCATTGATTTTTCTTTTTTTTTTTTTTTTTTTTAAAGAAGTCTTCACATAGATGGTACTAAGTTATAATTTAACTCTCAAGTTAACTATAGGTCCCCTTGTCTTTCAAGTCATACAAACACACAGGGCTTTAATGATTTTTAACTAAAAAAAGGAAAAACATGCCATATGAAACTCACTTCTCCTTCTAACTCCAATCCTCTGGCCACTCAAAGATTGGCCTGTGAGATCTTTATCTATTCGTGAGAGTAACACAGGAAACTCTCAACAATCCAGACACCTTTAAGTTTGACAAACACAGGAAGGTTATGAGCTTAAGAGGTTCTGTTGTGCAGTTAAAACTTTATTTGAACACTTGAATAATAATTTCCCTCCTAAAAAGAGGGTGGTGGATTTTTAGCGAAGTCAGTTCTCAGTTTCAGTTAGACCAAACCTAACACATAAACAGCTTCTTCCATCATAATAAAGGAAAGAAAAAAGGAATCCAGTTGGAAGAGACACAAAATAGTTTTTACAAGGAATCCCTGAGAAAGACATTCCTTCTTAAGGACCGTTTGCATACACAGGAGACTAATGAATATATGAAATTTGTGCATAAAATCATCCTTTAAATACAACAAAAGACTTACTCATTTACCCAAAAAAAAACCCAAAAAAACACCTTTGGAAAAAAGAGGACCGTGATTGTCACTGAGTTACGGGATTATGAATAATTTTTCTCATTCTTTTTCCTATTTTCCAAGGTTTTACACAAAGACCAATTCTTACCTTTAAAAATCAGGAAAAAAAAAAAATTTTTTTTTTTTTTGATTAAAGAAATCCTAGGGTAGAATCTAAGGTGAAGAATCAGTCTGAGAACTGTGAGTCAGCCCATCCCTTGCCTTTGTGTGCTTTAGAAAAAGGCCAGGCCCGGCCCATGGGGACCGGCAGGATTCTGCCCCGCTCACCCCTTCCAACAAGCACCACCAACCGTGCACACACTCAGTGCTGTTTGCTCCATCTCTCTGCGGCCCAGACTTCTATTACATCAAGTTCTGCTTACGTGTTCATTTGCACCTGTGTGTGACTGTGTGACCAGGGTCCTCAACCTTCGCACGCTGGCCAGGAATTTGAGGCCTAGCGCTGTGGAATCTAAACTGGCCTTGACGTTCCACTCGAAACTCCCGTCTAAAGAAGGCACCCCAGACAGTTTATGTCAAGAAACAGAGCAGTTTTACTTACCTTTCAGCGTGAAGGAATACCAGAAAGGGCTTCACTAAATAAAGGGTATGCCGACATGGGCAAGTAAGAAGGAGAGAACGCCTGCTTTCAAGTCCCCTTTCTGCACGTGCAATTTAAAGACAGATCTTTACTCACCACGGCGTTGGGTCCTCATCGACCTCAACATCCGGACCAACTTCTTTTGACTTTCAAAACAGGGCCCCTAACCATCCCAGCCCTAGGACAGCGCTCACACCTTCCTAAGTGGTCACACAAATCCCTGTGGCCGATTTACCGTTCACTCTAACAGGTACACGGGCCCCCCTCGGGGTTCCATGTGTTCTGGGAGCCTGAGTTTGAGAACATTCTGCTGCCTGGTCAAATTTGGAGGGTACACTCACAGCCCTCGGCTCTTCCCATGTTGGCAAAACCTCCCGGGTAACTGATGGAGGCTGTGAGAGGTGAAACAGCCACCTGCATAGTCCAAGGGAGCTACCAAAGTGACCTGATGGAGAAGGAGGGAGGGAGGGAAGGAAGAAAGGGCCTATTATCTGGCCAGGCAAATAAATAGGGTTAAATCTGGCCATCAGGACTGGCGACACAATTTGCAAAACTTGGCACAAAATGAAAACATTTTGTACTTTACATTTTAAAAGTATTAAGAATTTCAAGACAGTCACCCAGAGCAGAAACCAAGTGGGGGACCCTTCTACGCACAGCACCCTGTGTGACACACAAACACCCAGGAAGCTGGTCCTGCTGGCTGTCGGTGGGCAAGTCATTGGCTTCCACGTCCAAATAAGCAGTTGTCAAATGGGACAGAGAGAGGAAAGCAGTGAAATAAATAAACTCACAAACAAGCCATCAAGAAGGAAAAAGCTCCAAGTTCCAGGTCAGCCTTGAATTTGCAGACAGCTCAAGGCATTGTTCAGATAGTTTTCTATTTTGTCATCTAGAAAATGGGGCATTATTAATGACAAACATCACGGTGATATGACTCGAACTTGGCAGTTCCTGATCCTGCCAAGTGATGCAGAGCATGTTAAATATACCCTCGATCCAACTATGGAGAGCAGTTTTCATTATGACAGAACTGGATGGAATTCAAATCACTCTGCAAAAAAAACCATCAAGCCATAATTTTCTCCCCCAGTGTACTCATCATGTTCAGATAGAAGATAGTTGTGAAATGAATGAAATTTACCTTTTTCTGGGCAGCCAAAGACAGCATTAAGAGCCTTCACTTCTGGAAACCCCTGAGCCAACCCAGGCCCAAGCTCCTACCTGGACCAGCCCTCCCTCGAAAGCCCCAGAAACTCCTCATCCCAGCTTTCCTGGGATTCACCAGTTTCCCATATTCCCAAAGTTCCCCCCAGGTCTTGGCAGGGATCCCAACAAATAAATTTATGTACATATTTTTAAACCAATTATTTTATTTTTATGCTCAAAAAGTGGTTGGAGCCAAATTTTTTAACAAAATTCATAGAATTCAGGATCTCTCCAAGCTGGATCCTCCATCCTTAATAAACAGTTAAAGAAAAAATGTCCAGGCACCAACTGCAAAGCCTGCCAAAGCCAGAAACTGCTTTGCAATGTAAATCACTTTTTTAGGAGAAAAGAGAAAACATCAAAATTCTAAAACTGGCACTAAAAGAGTCCTGCCGAGGTGGATGAATGGTTTGTGGAGCTGTAAAAACATACTGAGGCCTTGTATGAACACATCCTGGGCTTTCAGACATACGAGCCACATCATTATAAATGGTCTGGTGTATGGCCTGCACGGGCCTACCCACTCACACATCTAACCCACATACACCCACAGTTCCTCCTCTGGGGGACTAAGCAAACACATGAAATTCCTAGGCCCTGTGGCTAAAATAGGCACTTTTTTATTCTGAGTAGCTATATTTCATAGGGAAAGGCAGGGGAAAGGAACAGAGATTAGTTGATAGCCTACTGTGTGCTAAGTTCTATGTTAAGTGCTTTCACAGCGGTTGACGTATCTTTTCTTCCCAAGGTAAGCCCCAGTTTAAAGATGAGTGACTCTCTCAAGGTCACAAGCTGATCTGCAGTGGCCAGGGGGTTCAAACCCACTTCAGCAGTCCCCAAGCCTTCTTCTTTCCTCTCCACCACAGTGCGGTTCTGACACTCTGTGAGCCACAGGCAGGGTCCCTAGCTGAGTTGAGGGCCCAGCTAACTGTCAGGGGAGGGCCAGCTGTGGAGCTCAGGAGGTCACAGTGTGTCCTCCCTCCCCACCGGGAGGAGTCCAGCCTAAAAGCAGAACAGGACGGGAGGCTGTGGCAGCCAGCAATCTCCAGTAAAGCAGCCGGACACAGCACTAGGGTGTCCAGCCAGGACGAGGCCAGGAGCAGGCGGTGGGAGAAATCCACCCTCGGCCAGGTCGCTGCAGTGGGGCCATCTGTGCAGAGAAGAGGGTCTCTGCCATCAGCCACCTGTCAGTCGGTAGCCATCGCACAGGTGGAGAGCTCACCGCCTGGCTCAAAGCCTGGTTCTACTCTTGACCAGCTGGGGGACCTTGAACAAGCTACCTAAACGCTCTGCCTCAATGTCCAGTACCAAACCGAGAGGTCTGGAAGATCAGACTGAATACATCCAAAGCCCTTGGAACAGTTCCTAGGACGCAGAGAGTGAGTGATCGTTGTTAGATGTTAGTGTATACCAAGCACGTTCTGAAGCAGACCTGGGACATCAGAAAGTTCTCTCAACTCCAAAGAGACAGAGCTGTCTGTGGGAAACCATGGAGCTCCCAACAATAGCCCGGCACTCAGCAGCCCCTCACACAGAGCGCTCAGTGGTCTTAGCTCCGAGAGGGGAGACCCTCTGCTTGCACGGTCCAGGCAGACCGTGAACTGTGAGCTGCAGCCTGCAGACAGGGCGATGTGCCACATTCCCGTGACAGGATGCCCAGCCCCTTCCCTAGGGCTCAACATTAAGACCCACGCATGGCGGAAGTGGTGCTTCTGAGAAAAAACTATCAAATCACTGAGGCTGAAACCACTGGCAAATTCCTGGGGAGTGTTGCAAAGAGGGCACCATCATTCCCTTTTATGATTATAATAAAATGCTTGGGTGCTGCCAGGGGATTTGCCATTCCCCCAAACCAATCCCTGCAGCTTCCCCACAGGAGGGCCACCCTTCCAGCCGAAGAACTTTCCCAGCATGGAGTCCATCAGCATTTCCATCAGCTGGAGAACTGGTTTTCCTCCAAGACTATTGGGAGATTAATGGTTCAATTTGCAGCTGCTTCATGGTGTTCTAGGGGGCCTCCTCCTCTCATTTGCCCCTGGGCTACCCAAGGACTCGTGGTTAATGGGGCAGGTGGAAAAGCCTTTTGTTTCCCCTTGACTGGGCGTGTTAACACTGATCTGTTACTCTATCAGGTCTCTATGTCTTAATCTCAGTCTTGCTCTGATGGAATGTTCCTCTCCCACATCCTTCTATCAAGGCCAGGTATTGAATATCCAGAAAGTGATAGCTTCAGCCAGTGCCCAGCTTGTGTTCTCCAAGGATCCAGTCCTTAAGAAGGTAGACATCTAAAGCCAGCTTAAAATGATAAGAACATGTAACACCCTCCCCTTTACCAAAAGGATTGCTCTCTTTTGCAATATTGATAGCTCTGTCTGCACCTTTGCTAAGGACATGAGAATTCACAAGATTAGACAAGAAAAGGTTTCGGTTTGCTTGTTAGTTTCTCCACAACCTCCTTCCCCCACCCATCTCTTTACACTTCTGTTCACTCTGTGCCCTACAGTTACGAAGACCCCTTTTATACATTTTGTCCCCTTCAGTAAAACACGGTTTCAGTGCTAGTAACATGATCATTCGTTTTTATCTGAGTCTACAAAACAGAATCCAGAAAATTCGGTACACGGATGTAGAAGTCTACTCCCTAGTGGCTGGCCTTCTTAACAGCCCAGTCACAGAGCCCACAGAACATCAGGCAGCTTTGGCCCTGCAGCTTCCTCGGATGGAGGGGAGCTGACTGACTCAAGCGTCCTCACGACCACTGGCTGTTCTGGACATTGGATGGAGGGGTTCTCCAACTGGGCGGGGGGATGGGGGTGGGAACCAAGAGTTCCCAGCCAGGTAGTCCCACCACTTCTACTGGGATGACTTCCATGACTTCCATTGGCTTTGCTTGGGGAGCACAGAGGTGCTGGGACAGTTTTGGCTGTCCACAATTGTCATGTTCTTTTTGGTGAATATTGGTTGCCTCCCATAATTTGAGATGGTGAAGGCAAGAGGACTCATCCCCCACACTTATTCCTAGGGTAGATGTGCTGGGAGACATGGCTCTCTCCATTCTGCATGTCCTGTTAGCAAGCCATTGAGTGCCCTTTGTTCTGGACTACCTTTTCAAGAATGTTTGTAGAGTGAATAGTCTTGGGAGACCGAAATAGTGTCTCTCCCCAGAACTTACTTCCGTTATAAAAAGACTTGGTTTCGGGTTTCCCTGGTGGCGCAGCGGTTGAGAATCTGCCTGCCGATGCAGGGGACAAGGGTTCGAGCCCTGGTCTGGGAAGATCCCACATGGCGCGGAGCAACTGGGCCCGTGAGCCACAACTGCTGAGCCTGCGCGACTGGAGCTTGTGCTCCGCAACAAAGAGAGGCCGCGACAGTGAGAGGTCCGCGCACCGCGATGAAGAGTGGCCCCCGCTTGCCGCAACTAGAGAAAGCCCTCGCACAGAAACGAAGGCCCAACACAGCCAAAAATATATATATAAATAAAAATAAAAATTAAGAGCTTTGAGATATAATTTTTAAAAAAAGACATTCTATAAATAATCACAGAAGTAACTATTAAAAAAAAAAAAAAAAAAAGACTTGGTTTCCCTGAACTCAGGTGTCACCTCCTGTGCCAAGACCCACTCCAGGCTTAGTTAGCATCTGGCCCTCTTATCACCCTGTGGGCATTGAAGCTCAAGGAACTGGTGCAAAAATGCTGATACTCTGGCTACTGCTATTGCTGTGAGTGACAAACTGCCCTTCATCTCTGACGCAAGAGTCTTGTGTCTTCTACCAGCATCCATGAAACTGCGGCAGGCTAACTGGTTAGCTGGCAAGTAGGGTCATGTCTCAGGCTCTTCACAGTTCTTGACACTATGTTATAATGACAGCAAATATCAGGCCACATTTTAGCACGCATGCAAACATTTATTAGCAAGCAGGCCCAAAAGAGTCACATAATCTGTTCTTCTAATGAGGTGAGGTTCTGCCTCTCCAACCCTCAGGCATGTCCACAAGTCCCTGGTTTACCTGAGGTTGACGCGGCAATGTTCCAGTGGCAAGATTCAGCTAATATTCTATTTGGATCATGTGAAAGAATCCCCCCAACCCCCCATCAAGTAAGCAGACACAGGACTGGATTGCAGCTCTAAGCCAAGAATACCACTCCAAAAGGTATTAGGTTTCTGGGCCCACCAGTCTTCTATTCTGTTCATACAAATGTATATTTCTACCCAATGCACATAAATTAAGTGGCAATCATCTCTCCAGTAAAAAGTTATTTCCAACATTCCTTATAAGAAGTGACAAATCATCCTCAGCAGATCTAGATGGGCCTAGTTGAACTGAGCTTGTGGTAATGGACTTGGGGTGTGAATTTCCAATTAGGACCTTTTAAATGCGAACTTACTACCCCTGGAATATGAATCCCAGACTGGGACAGAGTTCAAATGTCTAAGCTACCCTACGATTTGATTAAAACCAACAAATCACACACATGGTTCAAACTGTCTGCTCTGCAGTATGTTAAAGTAAATTACAACACTTTCAAGGAGGCATTTGTTTTTTGAAGATCCAGCTTCTGGGACACACAGCTCTCTTCTCTTTCCCTTCTCTATGTTCCCTCTGTTGCAAGCGAACATTTGGTAGGCTCTTCTTGGCTTGTAGAGCCTGGGTCTTTGGCCCAAATGGCCTAAAGATGAGTACCAGGTACAGTCCCAAGTCACTCATTTAACTTACCCCCTTTAAACCCAGTTTAAAACCCTAATAACTCTCGCCCTTTCTCCTCCCTTCAAGTTGCCTAGCTCCTTGGCCAGCCCCAACTCGTGGCACACATTTATTCATTCAACAACCATTTATTTCAACCCCTGTAGACACTATGCTGGTTTAAGACCCTTGTGCTACACAGTCAGCTCCTGCATCCTGGCCCACACAGATTCTCTCTTCGTTGGTCGGACAGAGTGGCGTCATAGTCCTTTTCTTTTGAAGATGAAATAACATCACATCCTTATGACCCTGTCACATGGTCACCTCCAAGTGCACTACCCGGCAGGCTCTCCCAGAATCACGGAACAGCAAGCCTCCCAGACCAATGAACACGCTTATCCTGTGCAGTTTATTACACGTATTTAAACACATGACAAGGGAACCAGATGAGCTAGGTCAACATACTTAGAATAACATAGAAGAGCGGCAGAAGGACCCCACTGCCTGAATCCTGGTTACACAATGTTCCTATTCTCTCTTATATTCTCTCTCTCTCTGTCTTTTCTATGAGCCTTCTCTGCTACTGCTGTGGTTAGAAGGACCCAAGCTGATGTGGCCAAAGACGTGCCCTTGCTCTATCAGGGACAGGGGCAAGTATACCTGGCCAAGAGCTGGAACTTGCCAAATAGCCTCTGAACAACTATGGATTTTATTTTGGTTCTTGGGCTGAACACATGTGGGTCCACTGCGGGTGCCCATTTCAGGGTGACATAGCTGTCAGCCCAGAAGTGATCAAAACTTACGGCTTAATCTTTCTATTCCTTCCTTATCTAAAGGTAACACTCTTGTTTGTTCCATTATATTCTAATTTTTAACATGTCTTCCAGGTCACTAATTTACTTACTACCTATACTTAACATATCTTCTGAATTCTGCCTATGCCTCACAAGCCCCTTGCTTCTTCATTACTGCATGCCTAACACATCCACTGAGTTTTGCCCGTGTCTCATAAGCTACGAGCTTACTTATGTGGTAATGCATGCTTAACAACTAAGCTTCAAAAATCTCATTTGTTTTTCTTACATGATTTGAAATTTCTCAAATAATTTAGCCCACATCCATTACAGACATGCTAAATGAAACTGTAAATTACAAAATGGTATATATAAAATGATTGTAAGTAGGTAAGAATAAGCATGTACGTGAATAACAATTGGAAGATAATACAGAAAAATGGAAAACAATTGCTGGGATAGAGATATCATGAGTAACTTCTGTTTCAAAACTTTAATATTATTTGTATAATATTTTCAATACCATATTCTTTTTAAATAGGCTGACATTCACATATGCTATAACATACTCCTTTAGACCAGGAGTCCTTTAGACTCCTTTAGACTCCTTCATAGACCAGGACTTCAGCAAAATAGCAAAACCTGTCTTAAGTTTAAGGAATTTAATGAAGTAAACTGAACTCTTAGAGAAATATATGGATCCTAAACCATTTATTTCCCTGAAAAAAAAAAGGCTTTAACCATACAGGTTCTTGACAGACTTAATAGCACAATTTTTAGGCAATACATTTAGCCATGCTTTTATTTAAAAATAACTACTGAGTATCACCAGACTAGTAATGCTTGTCTCTGCAATTTACAAAATTCCATTGGAAATGGTAACATAAAGAAAACTGAAGTTACTTGTGTGTTTTTGAGTAGAATTTTCCCCTTTACATAATTAAGTAAAGCAAAACCTAATACTTTGTCTGACTGTCTGTCTCTCTCTCTCTCTCTATTACCTACTGAGCAACTTTCCTGAATGCCAATAGCCGTCTGGTATTATGATCCAGGTTAATCTCTTATATTCATATTTATACTATGAATCAGTCTCTCCAAAGAGACAGAGGTATAAAGGGGGGCTTGGACATTCCAAACATTTTGAATTTTAGAAAACATATCTGCATTGTAAATTGAAAAACAATCGGTGTTCAAGATGTAGTATTCAGAGATGAGAGGCCCTCGGTGGTTTCCAGCTAAGCATCTGCCAAACCCATTTGCAGTTTAGTGAGAGCGGAGCTCTCCTTTCATCAAATAACCCAGCAATTTAGCTTCCCTGTGCGGCAACGTAAACAGAGAGACCTGTTCAAATCTTATCTTTTGGATTTTGCTGAACTGCCCAACTTGAAGACTGTGTAACTTGAGCAAGGACAGACAGCCTTAGCTTGAAATTTTCAAATGCCAAGGAAAAAATTTAGAACGTTCTTGACATGGAGAAGGTCTGTCTTTTTAAAGCACTCAATTCTTGGGCAACTAAAAGTTCCATTAAACACAGAAATAATTTTTCAGGTTACATTAGGGCTCGTTCGAATAGAGCCTCTCTCCTAGAATTGTCACGAATACAATTAGTGTCCCAGCTGAGGTAGACTGTTTGCTTTACATCTTCTCACTATATCTGCGTATGGTGAGGAAGGGCTGTTAGTCCATCAGACTTGTGCTGACAAAATCATTAATGGTGGTAAAATCAAAGCACAGTTTTGTTTGTTCAAAGCCATCTTTTTTTTTTTTTTTAAAGAGGGAAAGAGATTTGTTTTAAACAAATCAGCAATTCTCATGGGAACTCTAAATTTAGTATTAGTGGGTAAATGATAGTAGACATGTGAATTTCATATGGGAGATTAATAGCAATGAGACTTACCTATTTTTCAAACCAATGGACCTTCTACATTGAGTATAGAATTGTCATGGAGGATCCACCTTGGAGGATGATTCTAACGGGTCTGCCACTGCTTGCTCCCATATTGAAATTCCTGTTGTAATTTCTTTTAGGACCATTTTACACAAAGAACAGCATAGCAAGATATTATAGTTGAGTCTTGCTTGGTCACCTACTTTATTCACTGAACCTGACTCCTAAGGACTTTGGATGATTTATGAGAATCAATTTACCATCCAAGTAGAGAGATCTGCCACAACTGAGTATATCCAGAGAAATCGCCAGAGGGGCAAGAGGACTTTTAGTATGCTTTGAAGCTACTTTGAAAGGGCTAGTACTCATTTACTTGGATGACTATGTCCTGGAGTGTTGTGCTTATTGAAAAATAAATGAGGTCTCTTATCTCCACGCTGAGAATAAGGGCGCTCTCCTAGCAAAGCGGGGTCTCCGGCAGAGTGCCGGCTCACAGGACGGCTGAACTGAGGTGTTACAGGGACCAGAGAAGGCTTCCAGCGGGAGCTCCTGCCTCTTTGGAGCTAAGATACAGCTTTCTGAGGTCCCAGGCCTGCGTCAAAAGAGCCTCATGAGGGACTTCCCTGCTGGCGCAGTGGTTAAGAATCCGCCTGCCAATGCAGGGGACACAGGTTCGAGCCCCGGTCCGCGAAGATTCCACATGCCGCAGAGCAACTAAGCCCATGCACCACAACTACTGAGCCTGCACTCTACAGCCCGCCAGCCACAACTACTGAGCCCACGTGCCACAACTACTGAAGCCTGCATGCCTGGAGCCGTGCTCCACAACAATGGAAGCCAGAGCAGTGAGAAGCCCGCGCACCACAACAAAGAGTAGCCCCCGCTCACCGCAACTAGAGAAAAGCCCGCGCGCAGCAACAAAGACCCAACACAGCCTCAAAATTAATTAATTAATTTAAAAAAAAAAAAAAGAGCTTCGTGGGATGTTCTCTGCAAAGGGGCTCTTTAAGTCCTTCTCTCTGCCTGTTTACTCACCCTATAAAGTTGAGCCCCTAGCACGATGGAGCCTGCAAACCCTCACCATATGCTGGGCTCCAAAAAGAAACCCAGGACCAACGAGGTGATGAGGTTACCCAGTGCCCAGTGGCAGGTGGATCAAGAGTTACCGTGCAGGTTAGAGCCATGCTTCTCAATCTTCAATTAGTTATCACAGCAATAAAAAAGGAAAGCCTGTTCCAGGAAAAAGATCAGTTTGTTCCAGCTTGAGCCAAAGTGTCCAGTCAACACTCAGCAAAGTGGCAAAATTGTTTTCTTTGTTTTCTAGCCATTGTAGCACTTAATTTACAACTGTCCCAAGGACTGGGTAAGCAGGGTCAGCTCATAGGATAAATCACCCCTCTGCACATGTCTGTGCTTCATCTCAGGATAAAGGAATCCCAAAGGCAGGTCCTGAACCAAAGTGCCCCCCTACCACGTGCTTGTGTTGATTCCTCAGCCCCTGGCCCATTACTACCTAGAGAATCCAGAAAGAGTTTGTTCAAAGACTTCCACCCCTGTCTACCCCTCCCCCATTCTGGGACTCTATTTCTCCTCCATCCCATCACTAGTCATGTAAAACGCATATGATGTTTCTAGTGCAGTGGGAAAGTGCCTCAGGGTCAAGGTCATTAGCTAAGCTAAAAGATGCTGTCCTCCACAATTCAGTTAGCTGGATTCAGGTTTCCAGTTTCCTTCCGCGTCTTCCCTATGCACCTCCACCCAGGGGACCACCTGGGGTGGCAAGTTCTACTTCAACGCCAGGCCTAAGCTGAGCCATTCTCTGCGCTTCCTGCCCACAGAAAGCAAGGCCCTTTCCTCTCCGTTTTACACTCTGGCAGCTCCTGCTCGGCCTCCTGAGCCCAGGTTGGACAACACACCCTGGGCTCCATCACAAACTCCCCCAGGGGCACTGCAGGCGACTACAGCAACTGCTGGGCTTCCCTGAACTCCCTCCTCCCAACACACTGGTCTCTCTTTCCTACTGGCTGGCCCTCCCTCTACAAATTCTCCTTTCCAACTTTCAGACGTTTTCAGCTTCCTCCCCCAGGGGTAAGACTTCAATGTCACAGCCAGGAGCACCCCAAACGAGCCAGGAGTCAGTACCTACTCTACCCAATAGATGTCCAATCTAGCCAACCCATCCACAAAAAGATGGACACATGCAAATTAAGCCTATTAACTCTATTTCCTGGTATGCTTCAATTCCCAAAACATCCACTGATAAAATTTGTGGAGAAGCAAAGCTGTGGACTTCCCTCCTGACCTGCCAGCATGCTAAAAAGCATGCGGACTAAGCCCTGATGATGGATACATCAGTAACCCAACGAGGCCTTCCGTAAACATTGGGATTATATTCATTGATTCCTCTGGTTGCCGCGAAGATCACGCTACCCCATTGCCACTCAATGCTGATTCCTCTACTTTTTAAACACACCTGCCACGCATTTCCCATCTTGAGGCCTCTAGGCTGCACACTTCTTTCAATATCTCTTGACACTTCCCTCCAAGTGGCTATATAGACACAGAAACGAAGGCTTTATACCCCAGCTTAGAGTCAACTTTTACTCCAGACCAATGCTACTCAAAGTGTATATCAGAATTATCTAGGAATGGACTTGCTTTAAATGCAGATTCCTGGGTCCCATCTGCTTTGGATCTGGGAATCTTCTTTTGTAAGAGACCTGTGATTCTGAGGATGGCTCTTTGAGAAACACTCCTATACATGTTTTACTATATGGTAAATCCCTTGGGGCCAGGGGATCACTCCTGGTTCTTCTTTCCATCTCCTGCAGGCTTTAGTACAGTTTCCATCATACAACGGGCCCTCAATAGATTGAATGACACTGAAAAATATCATTACGTTGACGTTTAGTGCTCATTCTCACGTAGAGGATGTTGCATTGACCCTGTAATATCACAGTGTCTGTTGTAAGAATGACAGACTAGGAGCTGTTTATAAAAACAGCTGGTGTGTACTGAGGGGCTCTGTTTGCAGTGATGATAAATTCTCTTCCCCCAGCTGCCACTGTCTTTTCTCCTTAGTAAACCTGTGTGTATAGCCTGGTCATCAGCCTCTCTGCTAGAGTTAGTGAAATGTTAACTTCTAGCCATTAGTTGAGAGATAGCAGATCACTTATCTACTTTCCCACTCTTTAATCTCTGTCCCCAAAGATGCACTTCTCACATTCCTTTCGAATGACCTGGCTCTTTAAAGCACAACCACCCAGCCCTAAACCCAGCTATCCAGCTGAGGGCTTTGTACGCACCACCGCAGTGCCCTACAACGGTGAAAGAGCCAGTGCGAATTCTCACTCCAGGGTTTCCTGGCTACTCCTGGCCACAGAATCTGGGGTGAGTGCAGGTACCCCAGTGTCCATCCCAGGTTCCAAATGACAAGAGGTGAGCAGACAACCCAGCCCCAGAGGCATCACTGAAGCCTGGAGAAATGTTAACAGCTGTTTGTGGTTTAGATGTGATTGGGTTTTACCTCTTCAACTTCTACGAGAATTCTTATTCTCCAGTGGAAGATGGATACTTTAAGGGTATCAAAATGTTTTGTTTTGTTTTGTTTCTACTTTAAATTTAGGTGAACAATAGGACCAGGGGGAGTTTCAAGGTTTTAGTACATAGTTGAACATTTTACAAAAGAGTCCTCACGCTTCTGTGCAATGCATTGCATTGTATTCAGGATTGATGTTGACATCTATTGAATTAATTGTGCCAGACACTGTGATAGGCACTCTACACGTATTATTGACTTACTAAAACAAAACAATATCCCTATAAGGTAGGTGCTGTAATTATGCCCATTTTACAAACGAGGAGAATGAAGCTTTAAGAAAGTAATAAGAGGATATATTTATTTAGGGCCAGACATCTACGTGGACTGTGCAGTCACCTCCTAGTATGTTCTGATGCAGGGAGCCCGTCACGAGCTCTCTTCCCGTTTGCAGCTCCTGGAGCCCATCAGAAGGGTTGATGAGTGGGGACTCCAGGAGGCCTCCCTGACATCACCCGGCCCTGTGACAATAAAATCGTTAACGTGGTAAAAGGGGAGCTAACGAACCACCTCCTTCAGCAATGCCCTCCACAACCA
Organism: Balaenoptera physalus; assembly: GCF_965194825.1. Lineage (NCBI taxonomy): Eukaryota > Metazoa > Chordata > Mammalia > Artiodactyla > Balaenopteridae > Balaenoptera > Balaenoptera physalus. Next base: position 119,111,800 of record NC_138890.1, on the reverse strand, counting down.
AGCCTGCTCCCCAAGCAGAGGGGACCCCCTCACAATCCCTCAGGGCCTTGCAGCCTTGCTCACTGCAGGACAGCTCCTCTATCGGATACTTCTGACTTTGTTCACGTGGGGAAAGTTCCAAGGAGTCGGGGTGGGGAAGGGACAGTGGGGCAGCAGCCCACAGTCCCCCAGGTCCCCGGCGCTGATGAGGGCTACAGCCCTGGGGCAGACGAAGCTCCCGTCCTAAACACAGGCATCCATGCTGCCGAAATACACCTCTAGCCCAGATCTCTGACACTGGGCAGGCGCTGCCCTGCCCACCCTGAGCCCAGAGGAAGTTTCCCGTCATCAGTGGATGCAAACCCCTCCTTGGCAGCGAAGGGCACGACCAGCCCAGCTCTGCAGAGCTCGGCCAGAGTGAAGCTGAGTGAGGCCCAGGGCCCCGCCCGGTGCCCCACCTCCCTCCCCTGCCTCCCTGGGCCAGGCTGTCCTCAGGCAGAAGCAGGGAAACCTAGCGCTAGGCTCAGAGATGGTGCGGAGGGCTTGAAGAGCAGCACGCAGCAAGCCCAGAGAGAAAGGTTCCATGTTCAGTTCTTTCTCAGTCTTCTTTTGGTTATCCAATTTTCAAGGGAATTTTTTTTTCTTCTCCTTTGGAAAATTATGAGAATATGTGAGGCTGGCAGATCACTCGTGTCCCCAAGGGTCTGGTGACAAGAATTGCCTAGAGGTGGGAAAGGGTGGGGCAGATAAATGAGGAGGAGCAGGAGGAGGAAGGCTAACACGCAATGTCCACTTTGTACCCTACCGATGCCACACATTTTGTAGCCATTAACTCATCTAGTCCTCACAGCTCCACGGAGCAGACACTATTCGTACGTCCATTTTACAGATCTGGACACTGACACACAAGGAAATAAAAAGTAGCTAGACCATGTCATCCAGCTAGGTGGGTTTGATTACAAATGAAAATTTTGTTCAGCACATTAAAGGGCCCTTATAACTAACCCATTTCAGAGAGCGTCAGTGTTCAGTAAAAGGAAGCTTCCAGGATTATTTTTAATCCAGAAGAGTAAAACATTCATGTCAGTTTTGCAACCTGTTCAGAGACCTTTGCTTGTCCAACTCCCCTAAAACTTAGCCACCAGGAAAAACTGGCATCTCCCAGTTGCCACTGCTCGTAAGGCACCTGCAAAACATGACCCCCTCCCCACCACAGATGCCCAACAGGGAAGAATCTTGCTCTTCAGCCATTATTTTAGAAGAGACAAGGTCTCTTTGAGCCCAGGAATTCCTCCTTAGTGTTTTCTCAATTGTTTCTTGAATGTTGACGGAGGATACTAAATTTAAGATAAAAGAGGGTAAGTCCAGAAAGCCCATGGAAAGAAATGTGTTTCTTCTGCTCTTTCTAAAAAACCTACCATCGACAAAGCAGGTGATGGGTACTTAAGTCTCTTCTAAAGGTTGGCAAGTTCACCCCTTAAAAACTCCAGACCTCAGAGAGGTATCCACGCTTACACTGGACCTCAAATTGCAGTATTACGTGAAACTGTTTCTCAAGCATTATTCCAGCAAATATGCTAGTTTTTAAACCGTGTTTAAGACGAAGCCCTCCTCAGCCCCAGCTCCCTCTCCCTCATCCCCACCGGCGCCATGCACAGCAATCCCTTTGCCCTTCCATCAGAGGGAAACTAGCACAACAAGAGCCTTGTTTCTGATAAGAGTATCTGTCACTGACAAAGAAGAGGCAATGTGTTTTTTATTGAGCGGACCCTCATAATGAGCAATACACAAGAGATCGTTAATTATAAGCCATCCTTGGTCCCAAGCCCATACACACATTTGCATTTCCAAAAGCTCCACTCGGCCCTTTTGAAAGGCTTTGCCCTGGTTTTTGACAGGCTGGTGGGGAAATGGCTGTACCCAAAGGCACCGCCAGCATCAACACTCAGTGCGCAGGACATGTATTTAAATTTAAATTGCACAGTCTCCCGAGCCCGGCTGCCTGGGGAAGGATGTTCAGAGGTAACATGGGCACCGTCCTGGATTTTCACCACTGTAAAAACACATGTCAACTGATAAGAGAGAAGGCATCATCCACACTGATGGTGAATTTCCTGCCTTTTGTGCATTTGTGTCACAGCAGGAACACCACCCAAACAGAGAATTTTGCTGAGTTTTGCGACCGTGTACAAATGAAAAGAAAAAGGATATGTCCTGTTTAGAATAGCTCTGTTCTCCCTGGAAATAGGGATTAACCTGTCGAACTAAAACAATTTATCACAGCCGCTTCTTCAGATACGCTTTGTGGGCTCAACACACTGGGACAATCCTCATGTTTACATTTTACATGACAAAGCGTTGTAAGATTGCTTGTTTTAAAAGAATAATGTGGGCATGCTTGTTCTCCGCCATGCAAGGGATGTGCAGTATGTTCTAAAAGGATAGAGAACATGCTGTACAGGATTCCTAATCACACTTCTGATTTAGGAAAGGGCAGGGTTGGGGAGGCGATATGGAGCAGAAGGGAAGGGATCCTACCTGGTGAGCACCTTCCTAGCCTAAAAAAGTAAATGAACACATCATATGTCATCAGGGAAATGCAAATTAAAATGACAATGTGATACCACTACAGTCCCATTAGAATGGCCAAAATCCTGAACACTGACAACACCAAATGCTGCTGAGGATGTGGAGCAACAGGAACTCTCATTCACTGCTGGCGGGAATGCCAACAGGTACAGCCACTTTGGAAGACAGTTTGGCAGTTTCCTGCAAAACTGAACATACTCTTTTCCTATGATCCAGCAATTGTGCTCCTTGGTATTTACCCAAAGGAGTTGAAAACTTATGTCCACACAACAACCTACACCTGGATGTTTATAGCAGCTTTATTCATAACTGCCACAACTTGGAAGCAACCAAGATGTCCTTCAGTAGATGAATAGATAAATAAGCTGTGTTACATCCAGATAATGGAATATTAGTCAGTGCTAAAGAGAAATGAGCTATCAAGTCATGGAAAGACATGGAGGAAACATACATGCATGTTACCAAGTGAAAGAAGCCAATCTCAAAAGGCTGCATACTGGATGATTCCAAACATACGACATTGTAGAAAAAGGCAAAACTATAGACAGTAAAAAAAAAAATCAGTGGTTGCCTGGGGTTGGAGGGGGGAGGGATGAATAGGCATACCACAGAAGATTTTTAAGTCAGTGAAAATACTCTGTATTAGACCTAGTAGAGCATGGACTTGAGGATATGGGGAGGGGCAAGGGTAAGCTGGGACAAAGTGAGAGAGTGGCATGGACATATATACACTACCAAACGTAAAATAGATAGCTAGTGGGAAGCAGCCGCATAGCACAGGGAGATCAGCTACGTGGTTTGTGACCATCTAGAGGGGTGGGATAGGGAGGGTGGGAGGCAGGGAGACACAAGAGGGAAGAGATATGGGAACATATGTATATGTATAACTGATTCACTTTGTTATAAAGCAGAAACTAATATACCATTGTAAAAAAAAAAAAAGAAAAAAGAAAATACTCTGTATGATACTATAATGATGGATACATGTCATAATATGTTTGTCTAAACCCACAGAGTGTACAACACCAAAGTGAACCCTAATGAAAACTACGGACCTGGGGTGATGATGATGTGTCAGTGTAGGTTCATCAACTGTAACAAACGTACCACTCTGGTGGGGATGTTGATAATGGAGGCGGCTATGCATGTGTGGGGCAGGTAGTATATGGGAAATCTCTGTACATGCCTCTCAATTTTGCTGTGAACCTAAAACTGCTCTAAAAAAAAAATAAAGACAATTTTTTAAAAGTTTTAAAGAAAAGCTTTAGGAGGTAAGTCAGGAGAACATCTTCCCCGGTTTAGCAGGAGAATTCTCAATAGACTGAGACAGAAGGAGCAACTGAATGACATCTATGTGAACCCTCTATATGTATATGTGAGAATGAATGCAGTAGGAAACACATAACCCTTTAAATGAGGAATATTTCAGATTCTGCAATACAGAAATGGGTTCTCGATTTCAAACGGCTTTATGCAAACCATTGTTTGTAATTACTGTGATCCTAAAGTGTTGCATGTACACCAAATTTGTGTAAATCAATTTTTTCCTCCAATGAATTATAATCTCTCTCAGCTCTAAAGTTAATGATTCTATTACTGTGCTTTCTAAGGTGCTTTATCTTTATTGTACATCCTTTTTTTTTTTTTAACATCTTTATTGGAGTATAATTGCTCTACAATGGTGTGTTAGTTTCTGCTTTATAACAAAGTGAATCAGCTATACATATACATATATCCCCATATCGCCTCCCTCTCGCGTCTCCCTCCCACCCTCCCTATCCCACCCCTCTAGGTGGTCACAAAGCACTGAGCTGATCTCCCTGTGCTATGCGGCTGCTTCCCACTAGCTATCTATTTTACATTTGGTAGTGTGTATATGTCCATGCCACTCTCTCACTTCATCCCAGCTTACCCTTCCCTCTCCCAGTGTCCTCAAGTCCATTCTCTACATTTGCGTCTTTATTCCTGTCCTGCTCCTAGATTCTTCAGAACCATTTTTTTTTTTTAGATTCCATATATATGTATTAGCATACAGTATTTTTCTCCTCTGACTTACTTCACTCTGTATGACAGACTCTAACTCCATCCACCTCATTACAAATACCTCCATTTCGTTTCTTTTTATGGCTGAGTAATATTCCATTGTATATATGTGCCACATCTTCTTTATCCATTCATCCGATGATGGACACTTAGGTTGCTTCCATGTCCTGGCTATTGTAAATAGAGCTGCAATGAACATTGTGGTACATGACTCTTTTTGAATTATGGTTTCCTCAGGGTATATGTCCAGTAGTGGGATTGCTGTGTCGTATGGTAGTTCTATTTCTAGTTTTTTAAGGACCCTCCATACTGTTCTCCATAGTGGCTGTATCAATTTACATTCCCACCAACAGTGCAAGAGTGTTCCCTTTTCTCCACATCCTCTCCAGCATTTATTGCTTGTAGATTTTTTGATGATGGCCATTCTGACTGGTGTGAGGTGATACCTCACTGTAGTTTTGATTTGCATTTCTCTAATCATTAGTGATGTTGAGCATCCTTTCATGTGTGTACATCCTTCTTAACTTTAATTTCCCCCAATATTCCGTCTTTCCCTTTTATTCATTCATCAAATATTAATTCGGCAAGTATTATGGGTCAGGCACAGCTGTAAGCATGGACCTGTGCTCATGTGTATTTGCCATTCTGCCCTTTTATTTACAGTCTGTGACTATTTAGGATGATGTTGTAAGAGCACACACAAAAGTTGTAAAAGTCATAGTGATGACTGTTGAAATGGAGAGGTTACAGAGAGGATTTAGCTGTTGATGAGATGGTAGGATAACGGCACAAAATAGTGAGATGGAAAAACTAATGAGTCTTCTCAGTGTGGACAGGTATAGCTTGGAATACTTATCTAGTTTATCTCTGTGCTTTTCTACCCTCTTTTTTTCTCCCACTTGCACCCCGGGGGATTTTTCTGTTCTCTAGCCTATACCACAGCAGGAAAAAAAATAATTATTCAAAGGAACTACTTTCTTTTCAAAACATTGCATCATTCTAATCTGTCTGAGGTTCTCAGCTAATAGAGCCAAAACACTGACAGTTTTTCTATGTATGCAAGAAAACACAAAATCAGAAAGAGGTAGAATTGATTTAGAACAGCTATTTGATCTAACTGAAAAGTAATGCTTCACAGAGTGACATATTGAAACTTCTGCAACTGCTATCTTCCTGTAAACTTGTAAATGGTAATGATTTGGGGGGAAAAAGTGAATGAAGTTCTCAAATACTAACTCATTCTTAGTATCACCATTTTGCTCCCTGACTCTTAGAAGTTCTGTTATACACCGTACGTATCAATGAAATGACATGACCTACAGTTATTAATGGCTCTCATCATAAAGTGAATGTGCACCTGTCCTCTACAGCCACACCATGGCTGTTGAATGCTTTTCCCAGTTAAAATGGTGAATCACTTTTCCCTGTCCCTTAATGAGGATTACATCCCAATACAGAGATGAACTTCCCCACTTCAAGTTTTGATCACTCCATTAACATTATTTAGGAGGAAAACTCCAAGTCTCTAAAAACTCAAAAATTCCAGGAGTTTTAGTCAACAATCGCCCTAAAAGAGCATGTGTTTCCTCACTAGGACATGAGCAATAAGCCCACAGATCTGCTGAGACACCAGCACAGTGCCTGGCATACAGTAGGTACTCAATTAATGGTGGCTGAAATGAAGGAGATCAGCTGTCCTTTAAAGAGAACAAGATTATATTCTTTGCATCTTAACTTTTCACGTTTATTATTAGGAAAATATTCCCTGCTGAGACAGGTTTGCCCAGAACATAGAAAAGAATGACAGTTGGAAGTTCAGAAAGAAACTTGCCCCCAAAGAACATGAGGCTTACAGAAATGGATACAGCTGTACATGATTGCAATCACCCCAGGTAAACCGGGCCACCTTAGCATTCCAGATAAGTGAGATGTGTAAATAACTCTCACCTTCAAAGACAAAAGAACACAAAACATGTGGAGGTACTTAGCAGAGGGATTAAGAGCATGGGCTGGATTTGGATCACTGGCTTTGGGCAAATTGCTTAGTGCAATTTGCTAAACCTTTCTAAATCTCAGGTTCCTCATCTACAAAATGAAAATAATACAGTTACCTCCTAAGGTTGTTGGCAGGATTAAGTGAGATCGTGTGCTAAGAAATATTTAATAAATGTAAGCTATTAATCATAATGATCTTGATGAAATAAAATAATTCAAGGGACCAAAAAAAGAAAAATGAGCTTACAAAGGAAGTGATTTCAGGTTGGCCAGATGAAGACACCCACCAGCAGAAGCTTTCTCCCTTAGTTTGTCCCCCACCCACTAAAGCAGGATTCTCAACCTGCGATCTACAGCACCTTCAGACTCCCTGAAGCTGAATGAAAAATATTTGCATATGTACAGTCTCCTAAGAAAGGAGTCCAGGGCTTTCCTGGTGGCGCAGTGGTTGAGAATCTGCCTGCCAATGCAGGGGACACAGGTTCGAGCCCTGGTCTGGGAAGATCCCACATGCCGCGGAGCAACTGGGCCCGTGAGCCACAATTACTGAGCCTGCGCGTCTGGAGCCTGTGCTCCGCAACAAGAGAGGCCGCGACAGTGAGAGGCCCGCGCACCCCGATGAAGAGTGGCCCCCGCTTGCCACAAATAGAGAAAGCCCTCGCACAGAAACGAAGACCCAACACAGCCAAAAATTAATTAATTAATTAATTAATTAAAAAAAAAAAAAAAGAAAGAAAGAAAGGAGTCCATAGTGTTCATAAGATTCTCAAAGGAGTCTGGCACCTCCCCAAAATTAGGAATCACTGCCCTGGGCTATAGCAAACTCTTAATCTGAGTCTCGTTTTCAAATCTAAATGTACACAAAACTCCCTTTCTTCTTCCTCTTTTGGTTTAGCCAACATGTGCTGGGCTTTTCAAAAGAATTTTACTAGGAATCTAAGGAGAAATTGAAAGGGAAATAGAGCATATACAAAAAAAAAAAAAAAAAAATGGTGAACATCAAAAGCACAGTTACTACAGTAACAGTACCGTCACACTGGCTGGGCAAGCTTGCAGGTGTGTGGGCCCAGATCCCTTCCTTCCCAGCTCCTCTCCTTTGTCCCTTGGAAGATTCACTGTTTTCTTTTATTTAGAAGTAGAATTCATTTAGAGAATTTGTCATCTGCTTGGATTTGTTCATATACATACAGACCATTGCTTCTTTCTTAACATAATTCCCAAAGGAGAGTTTACTAAGAATCAAAAGGGGCTGGGAATTATTCAATCTCTCGATGACTAGATGACTGGGAAGACATGCAGAGGAGATTAGAAAGAAAGAGAATTTGGGGAGAACCAGAAAAGGTAAAGAAAAATCACATTACAGCCCTAAAGTATCAACAAAAGAATTTCTTTTAATAAGCAAGTGCACCGTTATCAGTTATTAAGAATGTAATGTTCATGAGTTTCAGAGGCTTTCCTGAATAACAGGTTCTTTTTCTGGGGGAGGGATCAGAGGTGATTAAGTAATACAAAGATATCAGATCCATTAGCTCTCTGGATATGCCCTCCTTCCCTTCCTCTGTCATTGTCTGAATGCATGAGGGTTTTCCTAAAAGGGGAAGGAAGTGTGAAAAATAGGAGAGTTTATGAAAATCATTCACATCCAATCCACAAACACTGACTGAGCCCTTATTGAATGCCAGTCTCCAGACTAGGCTCTAGAAAGTAGGAAAATGAGTAAGATCGAGGTCATGTCTTCAAGAAGTTCTTAATCTAAGGAAAGATATAAGCAATAAACAAATATCATTCCCAGTGATAAGTATGTTATTAATTGTGTAACAGGGAGCCAGAAGAGGAGTAAGATTGGGGGAAATGCATCCCACACTGAAGATCATACTACCCTACTTTTTATAAAACTATCTCTGGGGGGCTTCCCTGGTGGCACAGTGGTTAAGAATCCACCTGCCAATGCAGGGGACACGGGTTCGAGCCCTGGTCCAGGAAGATCCCACATGCCGCGGAGCAACTAAGCCCGTGCGCCACAACTACTGAGCCTGCACTCTAGAGCCTGCGAGCCACAACTACTGAGCCCGTGTGCCACAACTACTGAAGCCCGTATGCCTAGAGCCCGTGCTCCGCAATGAGAGAAGCCACCGCAGTGAGAAGCCCGCGCACCACAACGAAGAGTAGCCCCTGATCGCCGCAACTAGAGAAAACCCGCGCGCAGCAACGAAGACCCAACTCAGCCATAAATAAATAAATAAATAATTTTTTTAAAAACACAGCTATCTCTGGGATCTGCCTTTTCCTGACTACAACCACCTCATGCTCCTCTTAGACCCATAAGCCAAAGTTGACCTGACAAAACTTCCTGGGATCAAAGCATTTCATGGTAAAGTCCAGAGATGAGCTCCCCCTGAGCATTTTGGTTATAGGGAAAGTAATTTCTTCCCACTTTCAAGGAAGAAGAAAAAGAGAGTTGTTCTTTTTTTCCATGGATTGAGCCCTTGCACTGTAATCTTTCCTTTTGCTTCCAGAATACCTTGTTCTGCAAAACTTAGAAATTTGTGACACAGAAACTACTTTGCCAGAGAGTAAGGAAATCTCAGGGTGTGAGTGCCATAAAGGTAGGAAAACTATGGGCACACAGGATGTTACTTCCAAGCTCTCCTTCCTGGCCCTACTTCTCTCACCAAGGAAGCCACAGCCTTCTTGCGTGGGCCCCAGTCCAATTCTAAACCAAAACTGTTCTCCCCACCATCACAGGAACCTCTCAGCGAATCACTGAGAGGCTGAAACCTTGGGTGACAACAGGTGTGGGTAAGGAAAGGGAACAAGACAGGCCAACCCTGGGGTCCTCCAGAGGGGAAAGGAAAGGGATCCCAGAAAACTCCATTGTTATGGGCAGAAGGCACAGCTTTTCACACCTCAACTTCCTGGAATTCCCACCAACCCACACACCACCACACTCACTTCTCTCTCCTGGGCTCCATGCCCACCTTTCAGACCTGCACCAGGCCTGCCCATCTGGAATCCCCAACCTGGACCAGGTTTGTGGACACCACAGCTGGTAGATGGATGTTTCCTCACTGCTGCTGCAGTAGGAGAAGAGTTTCTAACTCAAAGTTAGCACTGAGGACCACAACTGAGCTCTCCAATTATACCTTTCTACACACACACACACACACACACACACACACACACACACACACACTTGTCTTCCTGTACTCCTTATCTTTAGGATGGCTCCACTGGGATAGTTAATTTTGTGTCAACTTGACTGACCAGAGGATGCCCAGATTAAATGCTATTTCTGGGTGTGTCTGTGTGGGTATTTCCAGATGAGATTAGTATTCGAATCAGTGGACTCTATAAAGGTGATTGCCCTCCCCAATGTGGGTGGGTGCTATGGTCTGAATATTCATACCCCCCAAAATTCATATGTTAAAATCCTAACCCCCAAGGTGGTATTAGGAGGTGGGGTTTGGGGGAGATGATAAGGTCATGAGAGTGGAATCCTCATGAATGGGATTAGTGCCCTTATAGAAGAGGCCTCACAGAGCTCCTTAGCACCTTTCCACCACATGAGGACACAGCTAGAAGCTGGTGGTCTAAACCCCAAAAGAGGGCTCTCACCAGAACCAGACCATACTGGCACCCTGATCTTCAACTTCCAGCCTCCAAAACTGTGAGAAATGAGCTTCTGTTGTTGTAAGTCACCCAGTCTATGGTATAGCATCCCAAATGGACTAAGACATTGGACATCAACCAATCCTCTGCGGGACTAAATAGAACAAAGGACAGAGAAACAAGGGATTTGTTCCCTTTATTTTCCTGCCTCACTGACTGAGCTGGGACATCTCATCTTCTCCAGCCCTCAGACTGGGGTTTATACCATTGACTCCTCTGGTTCTTAGCACTTTGGAATCTGACCAGATTATATCCCCAACTGTCCTAGGTCTACAGATTATGGGACTTCTCAGTCTCCATAATTACCTGAGTCAATTCCTCCTACTGATTTTTTTCCTCTGGAGAACCCTGACGTATGAAAACCACTACCCTCCAAGCCCCCACACCTGACAGTAAGAACTCAAATCTCTCCCTTACCTCCCTCATCTGAATTGTCCAAGTCCTGGAGACTCAAGCCATCATCACTTCTTGCCTAGCTTACCGCAATCATCCTAAGTGTTCTCTCTCTGCTTCCAGTCTGGTCCCTCCACCCACCCTTTCCCAAATAATTCACCACAGAGCAGCCACAAAAATAATGTGAAGCTGCTCATGCTTAAAATCATTCAGAGAGGGACTTCCCTGGTGGCGCAGTGGTTAAGAATCCGCCTGCCAATGCAGGGTACATGGGTTCGAGCCCTGGTCCAGGAAGATGCCACATGCCATGGAGCAACTAAGCCTGCGTGCCACAACTACTGAGCCTGCACTCTAGAGCCCACGTGCCACAACTACTGAAGCCCGTGTGCCTAGAGCTCGTGCTCTGCAACAAGAAAAGCCACCGCAGTGAGAAGCCTGCGCACCACAATGGAGAGTAGCCCCTGCTCTCCACAACTAGAGAGAGCCCACATGCAGCAATGAAGACACAATGCAGCCATAGATAAATAAATAAATTTATTAAAAAAAGAAAATCATTCAGAGAATTCCCAGTGCCTAGGGAACAAAGTTGAAATAACTCTGTATATCATCTATGACACTTTCTGATCTAGCTTGGCAACTACTACCCAGCATACACTGTGCCTTACCCATGATAAACTCCTTGCTACCTCCCAAAATGGATTTGTTTACTCAGTTAAAACAAAAGAGAATTTACTGAAAGGATATGGGGGTTGAGGCTTGAGAAGTGGTAGGAACCATGAAGACTCAGGAGGAAATAGAAAGCACAGCAAGAGTGTTCTAATGGGAACAATCTAGTAGGCATGCCACGACTGCAATCAATTGCCTCCAAGACTTCTGTCCAGGCCTGGAGCAAGAGCAAAGTTCTAGGAGAAAGCATCTGAATGGCACAAGCTTCACTCAGTGTCATGGTTCTACTGAAGTCAGATAAGGGAGCATGCGACTCATTCAGCTCCCTAGTAGGAAGAAGGGACCTGTATGTTCCCTCCTGCCAATAGTACCACAGGGGGGAAGAGGTATGGGGAGAGGTAAGTTTCCAGAGGAAATCAGTGTGATATAAGGGAAAGGGTGCAGACGCTGGTCACTGAAAAGTAACGAGTATATACATCATAACCCTGCTTTTCTTTGCACTTGAAACACTGCATCTCACACTACCCACCCACTTCTACCACCCCCAATCTGCCTGATGTATTCTTACTTTTCTTTGTAGGCTTAGCCCTGCCATTATCTCTTCCAGGAAGTCTTTGACCCTCAGAGTCAATGTTAGGGGCCCCTTATCTGCATATCATTATCACAGTTCTTATACCAAACTGAAATCGTTTCTTAGTCCTCTTCCACAATTATGGGTTAAATGGCCCCTTGTGAACTGACAAGGGATCCGAACCACCCAGCGCAATGCTGCAACAAAAAAAAATGTAGATGAGTTTCAAACTTAAAAATAGTGACCTGGGCTTCCCTGGTGGCACAGTGGTTGAGAATCTGCCTGCCAATGCAGGGAACACGGGTTCGAGCCCTGGTCTGGGAAGATCCCACATGCCACGGAGCAACTAGGCCTGTGAGCCACAACTACTGAGCCTGCGCGTCTGGAGCCTGTGCTCCGCAACAAGAGACCATGATAGTGAGAGGCCCGCGCACCGCGATGAAGAGTGGCCCCAGCTTGCCGCAACTAGAGAAAGCCCTCGCACAGAAACGAAGACCCAACGCAGCCAAAAATAAATTAATTAATTAATTAAAAAAAAAATAGCGACCTGCCAAATATGATTTTTTGGACTGCTTTATTAAGCCATGTTTAATGAAGGAAATGGAGGTTTCTCTGGGAATCCCTAAGACATTCTTGCATAATTCACGTGTCTCGATGCTGTCCCACGACTTGCATACTGCACTGCTAAGGGAATTCTAGAACCAAGTCCAGTCTCACCTCTGGTTCCCCACTGATATAATTCAGCACCCTATCATGACTATTCTCTCCAAGCTAAAGCAAATAAAGTCACTGAAACCTTGGTTGGGAGTCTTAATCTGCAGGAATTTTCTGTTTGTTTCATTATCTGAAAAGGATCTCAGTTTAATCTGTAGAAACATACTAATATATTTCTATAGCCATCTTGTGTGCTTTTGAGAATGATTCACTCATTTTTAAACCATGTTCCTCCTAAATTAGTCTGGCTCTCCTCCAGATCCATTTCTTTAGAGGATATTGCAAAGTTATTACAAAAGTACTCGCTAAGTGAATCACTGATGGGCTTAATAAAGTCATGTAAGAGAGAATTCATCCATATTGAGTGGGCTTTGTCAGGCACTGAGCCATATTAGGAGAGTAACTCAGGTTATATGGGAAACAAAGGACAACATCAATCTAGCAGTAGCAGGAATGGTAGATGTTCCAAAGATAGTATCAGAACTGTTGCTGTTCTCATCCCCAGAGGCCGAGTACTGGTCTCAAGATGGCATTTTAAGCTTATGTTTTGAAGTCATTTCCTCTAAACTCTTAGAAATTATAGGCAACATATTTTAAAAGACTAAATTTAAACGATAGTAAGGGGGAAAGTAAAGCATGAGCATATATATACACACATAAAGAAAAAAAAATCTGTGCACTAGAAATTGAACAGAAAACTACAATGAGTTACTAAAGCTGTGAGTCTGGTGGGCTCTAGAGTCACCAAGACAGGCAAGACAACTCCTCCACGGTACAGGGCAGCAAAGTTGCCTTAGATGGTTGGAGCTTAGATCCAGGCTTTTTGCTTAAACATTTACCCAGCGCAAGCTCCCGTGCCCCACGCACACTGAGGCCAAACAAACCAAAACATCGGAGTTTGGAGCAGAGAAAGGTTTATTACAGGGCTGAGCAAGGAGAACGGGTGGCTTGTGCCCCAAAAACCCACCAAACTCCCCGAAGGGTTTCAGCAAAGCATTTTTAAAAGCCAGTTGAGGGACGGGAGTCGCAGGGTATGTGATCAGCTAATGCAAAATTCTCTGACTGGTTGATGGTGAAGTAACAGGGCGGTTAACATTATCAGTAGAAGGTCTGTGAGCTACATGTTCATGATCATCAAGTAGTTAATTTCTTCCATTTTGGTGGCAGTTTTTAGTATCTGAAAAACTCTAAGTAAGCATTTTTATTCGGTTATTTATTTATTTATTTTTATTGAGATATATTTGACATAGAACACTGTGTAAGTGTAAGGTGTACACATATATTGATACATTTATATTGTAATTTGATTGCCATTGTAGCATTAGCTAACATCACATAATTTTCATTTCTTCTAGTGTTGGGAACAATTAAGATCTATTCTCTTAGCAAGATTAATGTCTACAATACAGTTTTGTTGTCTGTAATCACTGTACTGTGTGTCAGACCTCTAGGACTTATTTATCTGCTAGTTGCAAGTATATACCCTTAAACAACATCTCTCCCATCCCCCTACCTTCCAGCCACTGATAACCACCATTTTACTCTCTGCTTTTATGAGTTCGTTTTCTTTTTAGATTTGACATATAAGAGATATCATACAATATTTACCTTTCTCCATCTGATTTATCTCACTTATCATAATATCCTCAAGTTTCAGCCATATTGTTGCAAATAGCAGAATTTCCTTTTTTCTCATGGCTGAATAGTATTCTATTGTATATATATATATATATACACTACATCTTCTTTATCCATTCATTCATTGATGGACACTTAGGTTGTTTCCATATCTTCTCTTTGTGAGTCCTGCAATAAACATAGGAGTGCATGTATCTCTTCGATAATCTGTTCTCATTTCCTTTGGATATATACCCAGAAGTGAGATTGCTGGATCATAAGGCAATTCTATTTTTAACTTTTTGAAGGACATCCATACTGTTCTCCATAGTGGCTGAACCACTTTACAATCCCACCAACATTGCACAAGGGTTCCCTTTTCTCCACATCTTTGCCAACACTTGTTATCTCTTCTTAATTATGGCCTTTCTTACAGGTGTGAGATAATATCACATCATGGTTTTGATTTGCATTTCCCTGATGATTAGTGATGTTAATCACATTTTCATGTACCTGTTGGCCATTTGGATGTCTTTGGAAAAATGTCTTTAGCCCCTCTGTGCATTTCTTAATTTGTGTTTTTGTTATTGAATTGTATGAGTTTTTTATATATTTTGAATATTAACCCCTTATCCAATACATGGTTTGCAAAATTTTTCTCCTATTCTGTAGTTTGCCCTTTCATTTTGTTGATTTTTTTTTCTGTACATAAGCTTCTAAGTTTGATGTAGTCCCATGATTTTTTTCTTTTGTTGTTTAAGCAAGCATTTTTTTTAATATAAATTTATTTATTTATTTTTATTTATTTTTGGCAGCACCACGTCTTCGTTGCTGTGCACGGGCTTTCTCTATTTGCGGCGAGTGGGGGCTACTCTTCATTGTGGTGCGCAGGCTTCTCATTGTGGTGTCTTCTCTTGTTGCAGAGCACGGGCTCTCAGCACGCAGGCTTCAGTAGTTGTGGCTCATGGGCTCTAGAGTGCAGGCTCAGTAGTTGTGGCGCACGGGCTTAGTTGCTCCGCGGCATGTGGGATCTTCCTGGACCAGGGCTCGAACCCATGTCCCCTGCATTGGCAGGCGGATTCTTAACCACTGCGCCATCAGGGAAGCCCCTAAATGCCAGTTTTTACCAGTCTTTGGTGAAATGGGAAAAAAAATAAAATAAAGATACCATATTAAGTAAGATTCCCTGTTCACCAGGGAATCCCTAAGCAAACATTTTAAATCAATACAATACGTTAAGTTGACTTTGGGCCAGGTAAAGTGGTTCTCAAGCGCATGAGACTCTTTTAGGGAAGCTTATTAAGATCCAGATGCTGGATACAGCTCTCAGAGATTCTGATTCTGAAGCTTGGGAAAGTCTGGGGGGGGGGTCTGCATTTTTAACAGATAATTCTGATACAGGTGGTAGAAAGACCATAATTTCTAAAACATTGGCTGAGTAAAATTAAATTAGCTAGACATCCCTGAGGGAATCAACACCAAACATAAAAATTGAGCCACCATTCTTGGAGAGATCTAGGTTGGCACTGCAACAATTCTAATTAATGAGTTAAATACTAGTCTAGAAATCAAAAGACCTGGTTTCTATCCCAGCCTGCTGGTAACTAGCTTTTTTTTTTTTTGATAAATCTGTTTTTAATTTTGTTAACACCAAACTCTTTGATTGGTAACTAGCTTTGAGACCAGCACTGGGGGGATGGAGATTACTTTTCTTCTCTGGACCTCAATTTCTCATCTATAAAATAAGATAGGATTAATCCCTGCCAACTTGACTGTTCTTTGGCTCTATGAGTTCAAGTGATGGGAGTGTGGCCTATAATTAATTACATTTTTATACATTCTTTGAAAGAAGAGCCCCCCACCCCCACCCCCACCCCCACCCCCGCCCTCTATTTCCCTAGATAATGATGGGAATGTGCAGCATAGCAAAACACCCAGGATAGCTTCTGTTTGGGGACTGTTTCATTAGCATTAGGGCCGTGAGCAGATTCTGGAAGCGACACCAAATTGCTCCTCAGAATCAGATCTCCACCCTACCAGTTGCAAAACTTATTCCCTAGGAAGCAACTTACCAAACTAATACAGCAAAGGGTGGGTAAAGAAAATTCAGTAGAGCGCCTCTCATTGGAAATAACCTTGGCAATTGCCCAAGGCAATTTAAAATAAAAGCAGGCGGCAACCAAGAACAAGAGAAAAGATTTGATTCCCAAGCTAAAATGTCTCAGATGCAGCCCCAAGCCAATTGGCATAAACAAGCTACAAATCATGGGAGATGCAGGCCCCTGGGAGAACTGTACAGTTGGTGGCAACAGGGGCCCTAATAAAACAGCCTTCGGAGAACAAACAGACTGTTCACTAGTGCTTCTAAGAAAAGAGTTTTCCTTTAAAAGCTGTCTTTTGTGAGTCTTAGATTTCTCCAGCCATGAATGTAGTGCCAAGTTGTTAATCCAAAGACTGAAGCGCCACACACCGCCTCCTGCATTTACATTAGGGTTCTTGATTTGTTCTGGAAGCCCTTTTATCAACACTTCAGTTACTCCTAGTGTGGACTCCAAACGCTACTGTTTAAGAAACTATCTGCAAATACCATGATGGCTAATCCTCCAAACAAGGAGTTAACTGGTTCCTTGGTGATTCCAATGCCCCGCACAATAGCGTTTCTTTTCAACTGTAGAGGTTTGGCCCTCACCACTCATCCACAGTGCTGGGCCCTTCTTACCTGGATTTCTTTTTTCTTTTTCTTCTTTTCAGCTGATGTTTTAGGGAAGGAGAAAGGAGAAAGAAAGTAGTAAGAAACGTAATGGGTCTTTCTCTCTTCATCTGACAGTAATTACAGGGTGTCATGCCCAGAGTAAAGCAGGCCATACAATGTCTTCAGGAAGAACCAATCAGGAGGGAAGCTTGCCATTCCTGAAGTCTTCAGCAAGAGCACAGGAGGCCTCCATTAAATTACAGACACCTCTCAGTGCCTCTGGCCCAAATGCCCAGTTAACTGTGGCCCGGTTTCCCTGGTTGTTGGCTGTGTGCTGACCTGAGGCAGAGAGTCAATCAGCAAATTGCTGACACTGATCCTTTTCATTATCTGTATTTTCATCTCCCACCTCTGACCTGCAACAACTTCACACTGTAACTTCAGATCCTGGAGTCTTTGAACCCTTCTCTTGCCACTAAAAATGAATGTTTCTCAAAGGAGTGCAAGGAGTATGACTGCGGAGTGGTCATACAGCAGGAAGGACCTACCCGGGTCCCCACCAGGCAGGGACACACTGCCTCTGGGCTCTACTCCCAGCACCCTTATCTTTTGTACCACCCCTCACTGCCATCATTTCAGCGGAAGTTCCTTGCTTTGGCAGGAACAGGAATCTGCCCTGTGATTCGTATTGGTTTTCAGGTGGGTACATCGCCCTAGAACAACAGAGTTTGGAATTTCCTTGCGCCGTTCTTGTCCTTTGCTTGTGAGAAGGGCGGGAGCAGAGTGAGAGGAAAGGCTTGTGCTGATGGGGACGGTCCTTGCCCCAGACTTTCCAGAGCAGATGCAGTGTTGACCCATACTTGTGAGAACCTCCTGGGACTGTGTGTACTTCCTGATGGGCCTGGCCATCCAGTTGCCTCCAGTGGGTCTGGCCTGGAGCCTGGAGAGCAAGGGTCGGGAGACAGGATGCAGGGTCTATGTCACTGTCTGAACTGGGACAGAGACTGAGCCGGCCAAGCGCTGGGAAGCGAACGCTCAGACATGACTTCACATCCCAGCCAGGTGATGCAGTGATGCCCTGCCGTGGGTTCTGTTAAACAGCTCAGAATTTGGTTCTCTGTCCTCAGTGATATTCTTGTCACCAAGCCAATGGCTTCATCAGAGGAATTAAGCAATGATCCTAGGATAGTCATTTTTTGTGATTGGTGGTAACAGTAATAATTACGGGTTCCCTATACCGACCACTGGGCAAAAACCAAAAAGAAAAAAAACAACACTGCCTTTCTAACAGCTCTTCTCCCTAAAGATTATTTTTAAGTCCTTCTGTATGATTCATTCAACAAATATTCATTAAGCAGTTCTTAGGAGCATGGCAATAGGCTGGGTATTGGTTTTGCTGGAGAAGGATGAATTCAACACCATCTTAGCCTCAAGGAACTTACATTTCGGGGGACATTGGTGCACATACAACTGAACAGTCCTAAGTACCGTCACAGAGACCCGGAGCTCGGTGGAAGGGAAGGCTATTTCTAGCTGAGGAGGAGAAATCCGGTGTTGGACCGCGTTGAGTTATCCTTGTATGTGTGTTATACTCAGGGGTGACTAGTGGATAAACTCTGCCATTATAACTCAGCGAGCCTGTTGCTGTGCCTTCTCCATATCGGGACGCAGTGGAATATGTGTTTTACATAAAATCTCACCTGCTTTAGTCTTTCACCCACTACAATGGATGAAGAAAGAGAGGTCAGGGACCTCTGAAATAGTTTAGAATAATATCTAATAATAAATCCCACTGGTCGTTAAAGATCCCCCAGTACAACACTGATACCCCGCTGATACCCACATGGGATCTGAAGAGGATTCCCACCCGCTAACCAGGAATGGGCTGCAGTTGTCTTCAGTTCTTTACCATAACTTCCCTCTATCAGTGATGCACCTGTAACACACCCCAGCTCCTCTGCCCAGTGTCTGAAACATCACCTCCCTTCAACTTCCTTGAAGACTCTATGCAAGAGGATCTCCACACTCCTCACCTGTTCATTTAATTCACGAAACACATCACCATTTGTAAGGTTTATTTTCCTGTCATCCATCTTCCTGTCCAGACTGCAACCTTCTTAAGGACGAGGTCTTTCTGTCTTATTCACAATGGTATACGCAGTGCTCAGCACAATATCTAACAGAGCAGGTGCGCAAAAATTACTTGATACGTGAATAAATGCGTAAATAAATGAACGGAAGCACTGTTACTTTAGACAAGTTCTCCCACCTCTCTGGACCGTGGCTGCCCTACCAATAGAATGAAAGAATTCAGGGCTTCCCTGGTGGCACAGTAGTTGAGAATCTGCCTGCCAATGCAGGGGACACGGGTTCGAGCCCTGGTCTGGGAAGATCCCACATGCCGTGGAGCAACCGGGCCCGTGAGCCACAACTACTGAGCCTGCACGTCTGGAGCCTGTGCTCTGCAACAAGAGAGGCCGCGATAGTGAGAGGCCCGCGCACCGCGATGAAGAGTGGCCCCCGCTTGCCGCAACTAGAGAAAGCCCTCCCACAGAAACAAAGACCCAACACAGCCGTAAATAATAATAAAAAATAAATTTAAAAAGATACTACTACACCATTTAAAAAAAAAAAAAATGAAAGAATTCAAACCAGGATCCAGGTTGAATAATCTAGGAATCTATGACTTTGCAAACTCAAAACTAGCTCCTCACCAGAAAATGTTGAGCATCGCTGATTTAACAGTTTCCCTAGTAGAGAGATAAAATAGGCAATTGATGGGAGAATGATGGGCATTCTGATCTCATTTTTTTTTTTTTAATGAAAATGCCTAAATACATTTTGTGTCTGCTGATAAGCCAGGAAACTGAAAAAAGGCCCTTCCCACGTGCAGGTGAGGGCAGTCGGGGGCCCCAGGCTCAGCCCCATCCACTGGAGGACACTCACAAGAAGATACTCGCAAAGTACTTTCTGATGGAGTCAAGACTGCTTCTGCTCAAACCCACCAGCTTGCATTAAGTGCCGCAGTTCAGCCTTACGCCAGCACCACCTTATAGGTCCTAAAAGTGGGTGGTCTGAACCTCTGCTTCTAAGCCTACCTCAGGCTCAAGCAAACCCCACATTAGTTCAAAACACAGAGGCCAGAGGGATTGGTTGGATCACCAATGCTGGTAAATACAGTGGCTTTTTTTTTTCTTTAATCAGCTTTAAGTAGCAGAAGCTCCTGTTCAGGACAAGGGGGAGTGGGGGGAGAGCACTGAAAGTAATTTATATCTGAGAGCTAGTTAGTAGCCCATGTGAAATGCATCAGTGGTATCATTCTAATTCACAGCAGACCCAGTTCCAATTTTTTTTTTAATCCATCTTTTTCTGTTTTCTGTTAGCAAAGAACATGGGGTTATTAAAAAAAAAAAAGAAAAAAAATCCACTGGGTTTTCCCAAGTGTTGATAACTTGGACTGTCCTGCATATCTCATGAGAAGAAATCAAAAGTCCTAATTAAAAGTTTTGTTCTCACAACCAAATCTTGAACCTGTGCCCTTTGGCTCTGTTTCTCATATGGTAACTCGTTTTGATCTTCCTCCAAAATGTAAGTCCACAGTGTGTGGGAGGAACCATTATCAAAAGACTATTATTATCGTTTCTGGTTTTGAAAGGAAAAGTATTTCACTGTAACATCATACTTCAGAGACTGTGTTAGGCACATCTGTGTGCCCAGGACTGGGGGGCATACCCAGCAGGCAGTGAAGACGTGTTGAATTGAATTTTTCCTGGATTAATCCCAGGTGTTCATCTTTAGGGCTGGCCAGGTAGACAAAGGTGGTTTATCAAATAAAGTTTAGGCTCAGGTTGAATCCAGTGACAAGAACCTGGAAATAGACCTGACATGGAATGACCCGGCATATTTCATAATTTTAAACCGGTAACTCAGATACTGGTGATTTGGAGGGCTGCCCAAGATCTACTCCATACATACAAACAAAGTGTAAAATGCAAACCAGGGCTATAACGAACCACCTGCTAATTTCCCTGGCAGGGTTCATACTTTCTCTTGGTCTGACCACAGGTCTGAATATTCAGAATTGGGACTGTCCCAGAAATCTGGGACATATGCTCAGGACTCAAAGCCTGTAGTCAAATTGGAGTTTTCTTAGCTATACTTGAGCCTACTTCCCCTCCCCCAACACACACACACACACACACACACACACACGCCATCCCAAATCTCACATTACTGGGAAGGCCCAACATATTTTATGGAACTTAAGTATTGAAAAGAGCCACTTTAAAATTTTTAAGGTGGTTGGTATTTAAATGCTTCAAGACAGAAAAAGACATACTGAGAACACAAGTGTTAATGCCATGGTGGACTCAGCCAGGCAAACTCCTTTTATTAGCAAAAGTGAGAGTCTGACTTCTGAGACCTTTGGGGAGCACTTGGAAATTTCTGGAGGGCAAATGATGTGAAAATCCTTTCTGCTACCAAGACTGTCAGTAGTTAACAGCAAATTATAAAAAGCTCTGTTTTACTTGTGAAACAATACACCTGTGTTTGGAAAGCTCTGGGTGGAGGGAGAAGTAGGTGAGAAGGCAAGCCCTGAGCCCACCAGGCAGTAGCAAAACTGAAACTTAGCCCCTCAACCTCCCCGCTCTCCCCGGCTTCCCCAAGAGGCCTCTCCATGCTGGGATGGATGGTTGCCTGAAACTGGAAGGAAAGGGGATGCTGAATGGAATCCTAATTGATCAAGAGAAGGGCCTGCCCTGTGGCTTAACCCGTCTCTTGATTACCCACCCACAGGCTCCACAGTGCCTGACGCCTCCCCCAGTGTTGTCTAGTTCTAGTTGGGGAAAGATTTATTTTACCTCCTATGAGGTAAAATTCTAATAGCCTAGTTTTCCCACTCTTCACAACTAAAAGATTTTTTGAAGAAGAAACCTAAAAGTTGTGACAAACTCAAGGCCTTTGGGATAATCAAGCTAAATCGTGCCTGATATATCTGTTCTATTTGCCCATGCCTGACTGAAACAAAACCAAACTCATTGAATCTTGCTATTCTATTCTGCCGTTTCACATTCTAAGAAATCCACAGAATGCACGTAGGAACTTTTTTTTTGCCAAACAGCGGCATCCTCTTACAGGTGTTCTCCCAGTGACCCAACTCCTAGCCCATCAGTTTTCCATAAAGGAGCCTTGAGTTCTAAGAAAGCCTAGCTAGCTCTCCAGCCCACGAGGTAATGGAGAGGTAGGTCATCTCACTCCAAAAGAGGCAGCAACGTGCAGGGAGTGGAAAGGGGATTTCACTGGGTGCCGGGAGACACAACAGGAATCAAGCAGCGCGGCCCCCTCCTCCTCCCCTTCCTCTCCTTCCGGTCCTCGTCTCTCCCTCCTCCTCCACCTCCTCCTCCTTATCGGTGTGAGGACAGAGGAGCTAATCGATCAGACCCCTTCCAGCAGCGCTGGAGCACGCTTCCCCACCACCCCAGCCCGGGACCCCTGGTCTCCCCACCTCCATTCCTCCCCAAATTCATCTCTAAGGCTCTGCGGGGCCCGCAGGCACATTCCAAAAAGGATCTTGCATATTTCATCGTCAGGGTCTCCTCATTAGCTGGCTGCTGTAGTCACTCTTTCCTCCAGCTCTCCCTTAAAGGCAGGAGTCCTGGCTTTGTCCCCTTCTAATTGGCCCTCTCCGCCCCCTCACATCCCAAGCCCACCGCCCCTGGCACCTCCCCTCCCACCCCACCCCCTACCCCCACCCCCAAGAACAATGGATGGGGAAGAAAACGTTTCCGGGATTAATCTCATAAATCTTTCACCGGCTTCCCTGGAAATTCTCTACCCTGGAGCAAGTGGGGCGTGGGGCAGCCTGAGAAGATCATTCCTGACTCATTAGCATGTTTCTGCAATGCGCCAGCTGGATCATCTAAAAATTATTCTTCTACCCAGGAGGAAAGGCTTTTTGCCAAACTGCAGGCTAACTCGAAGAATTTAGGGCAATCCCCGGCCCTGGCGTCCCAGGCGAAGCTGAGAAGGCCATTCAGAGAGCCATTTCCTGAGCCCCAGGGCGATCAGTGCCCCCCTGGAGTGGACTTTTACAGATTCTGCCTTTGCCTGCAAAGCTTCCTAAAGAACAGTCCATTGTGTTGTTACCTTTGTGCGTGTCTGGGAAGAGAGAATTCATATACCTTCCTGTTCTTGATAGAGTGGGCCCTGAGAAATATTCTTACCTTTCCCTTATCAGATCCCCACGAATTCAATCAGGCTGATAACACAGCCTTGAAAGTTTGCATTCACTATTTATTCTCCAAACAGCTTTTATCTTTTCTGCTTTGGCCCCTCCCCCATATCTAAAAGATTTTTATCATCACTTTCTCATTGTATTTGTGTCTGTGTTTCAGTCCTGTGCTGAGGGTTTTACATACCAGATCTCATTTACAGTTTGACAACACTGCAAAGTAGGTGTTTAATAGCCTATTTATAAACAAGGAAACTGAGCTTTAGGAAAATTAGGACTGTCACTCAAATCACACAGCCAGAAAGTGGCCACAAGGCATTGGAACCTAGCTCCATCTGGCTCCCAGGCATTGCTCATAGCTACTTCACTAAGACACGGAGAGCCCAGGAAATGGACATTTTCTCTGATTAACACCCATATCTGAGCACATGCTAGTAGCCTGAACAATGTCCACTGTCACCTGACCAGCTTTCTGAAGATGATGATGATGACCAGAACGGCCCTGACAATTTCTGCAAAGAGGCGCAATATAAAAGGAATTTAAGAACTGTCAGAACGAAGTGAGAGAATGGCATGGACATATATACACTACCCAATGTAAAATAGATAGCTAGTGGGAAGCAGCTGCATAGCACAAGGAGATGAGCTCGGTGCTTTGTGACAACCTAGAGGGGTGGGATAGGGAGGGTGGGAGGGAGATGCAAGAGGGAGGAGATATGGGGATATATGTATATGTATAGCTCATTCACTTTGTTATAAAGCAGAAACTAACACACCATTGTAAAGCAATTATACTCCAATAAAGGTGTTAAATATAAAATAAAATAAAGTAAAAAATTAAAAAAAAAAAAACTGTCAGAAACCTCGAGGCCAGGAACATACCTAGTTCCTAACAGAGCAGGGTACTACATAGGTGCCTGATTCAATGCTTTTGATGGTGAGAGAGAATATCTCCAGCAATGGAGACAGCAGATCAGTGAAGTGAGGAGTATGGGGATTAGAAACAGGGCTGCCACCAAAGACAAGGACACAAGTCAGACCAGCATAAAACCAGCACAGCTACGGATAGAAAAGGAGAGCCTTTGGAGGTCTGAGGGATGGGAGGAGGTCAGAGATGGTACCCAAAGTCCCTCTGCTGTTGGGTTCTGGTCTTCAATTCTCTACATTTTCCTCCCCCCCAATACTAACCCTCCAGCAACATGGGCCAGTAGAGTGCCAGAGGCTAAGGAAGTTAAGTGTAGAAAATCATTGGCACTAATTAGGAAGGACTTGGTTTTGACGCCTTTAGTTCCTCTGTCCTTAGTTTTCTCATCAAATATATCCATTCATTCTAAAACATTGAGAGACTACAGTAGACAGGGCTTTGTCTTAGCACTGGGAGAGACATGAGCCCTGGCCCTGAATGGCTGGCTCCCTAGGTTGTAAAACAAGAAGTGCACACATCAAAAGGTGAATGAAAATAGTTTAGACCCATATCCATCTGCCTGACACCATCCCCACTTGGAGGTCTAATAAACACCTTGAATGTAATGTGTTTAAAAAACAGACCCTGGGTTTCCCCAGGATCTTGACCCAACTCTTTTCACTGTTCCCCTAACCATCCTGCAAGGCTCACCTTGTCCCTTCTCTGTGGAGCCAACCTGCCCATACTGACTTCTCTCTCCTGTAAGACACTTTAACCTCTGCCCCCCTTACAGAGGTGACCCACCGTCCCCACCTTGGTAAACGGCACCTCATACCACCCAACTTCTCAAGCCGAGACTAAGGACATCATCCTTGGTCTCTCCCTTCCCCTCAGCAGGTACATCAATCCATCAACGAGTCCTGCCTGCTACGTCTCCAACACACAGCCCAGCCTGGGCCCCTCCCTCTTCCGGTACCACTTTCGCCACCATCACCCTCTGGGACTCCTGCAATGGCCTCGTGACCAGCCTCTCAGCTTCCACTCGGTGGTTCCCTCACTACCTCTAGCTTCTTAAAGTAGCCAGAGTGATGCTTTTTAAATAAACTGGAGCATATCATTCTTCTGCTTAAAATCCTCCAATGTCTTCTCATCACATTTAAACTTAAGTCTAAAACTTCCTACCTGACGCTACAAGGTTGTGCCTGACCTGGCGCCTGTGTACACCTGTGACAGCGCCCCTTACTTATCTGCCTCACTCTGTGTCCAGCAGGTAAAAGGACCTTCTTTCCATTCCTCCCACCACTAAGCTTGTTCCATTCTGGGGGCTTTGAACTTGCTCTTCTCTTCACCTAGGAAATGCTTGCCCCAGATCGTCCCAGGGTTGAGTCTTCTTGTGATTCAGGTCTCAGTTTAAATGTTCCCTCCTCAGAAGATCCTTTTCTACATGGCCAATTCAAAATAGCCCACCAAGCACTTTCAAATCCATCACTGTTTAATTTCATCCTAGCACTTATCGCTAGATTTTTCTTGGTTGCTGATTTATTTATGTCATTGCGAACTACCTCTTCCACACATGCCCAGTTAGAATGTAAGCTTCATTATGTGCCCTGTTCCACACTATTTCCCCAGTGCCTAGGAAGGCGCTCAGTAAATATTTTCTGAATGAATTAATTTAGTACAATATAAGTTTTTCTAACTAGAAAATGGTACTGCTAATACATGAGAGCTAATAAGAGCTGAGCCACGAATGAGGATTAGGATTTGAGCTGTGAAAGGGAGCAGGCCATGCATTTCTGGCCAGGGATTTAACACAAGGACAAGCTCCTTGACACATGGTAAGAAGCAGTAAAGCCTTGACACAAAGCCAGGCGGCCCAGCTCCAAATACAGAACCAAACCTCACTCTCTACTAATAAGCTGGGGATATTGTATTCACTCAAATGTAAGATGATGACCCAAACCACAGTGGAATTGGAATGGAAATGGGGGGGGCATGGAAAGAAGAGGAGATGTGAGGGATATTATACAGAAGAGACAAATAGGCAACAAATTATCTAGTGTAATTAAATTGAGCAGACATAAATTAGAAGTAGCAGGAGGAACACGAGATGAATTTGAAAACCAAAAATCAAAGATGATTTTTTAAAACTGGGGAAAATGGTGACCCAGATTGTGTGGGAAAGTGGTCAGATTTCAGGAGAGTTGGGTCTAAGGAGGTGGCAGGGTCTTCTAATGGAGTATCTAGGAAGCCATGGGAAATGTGGACTGGTGTCTGAGAGTGCGATTAAAGTCAGAGAAATGTGTCTGTGAGTCATCTGAACAGAAATCATAGAGGACTGTTATATATTCCAAGAGAAGAGACGTTTGAGGGGACAGTCCCAATGTCTCTCCTCTCAGCAGCTGCCCTCCAGCTTCAGGAAGGGGAGACCTGCCCAGGCTAGAGGTAGACATACATCCCAAATACCAGGAATACAGAATGCTCTCCCCAAAGAACCGAACAGCACGCTGGAGCTCCAGGGAAGCAGAGTGTCTAGGTGGGAAGACACTCCAGACAGGCAGGGCAGGTGTGCTGGACAGGCAGAAAAGGTAGAGACCAGATGAGAAAGGAGTGAGAATTTGGTCCACAGGTGGGGACAGATAGACGATGGGAAGGAAGCCAACAAGGATATTCAACTGTATGGTCAGAAGACCCAGGGTGGTTGAGTCAAGAAGCCAAGGGATGAAACTTCACGAGATGAAATGTGACCAGAGTGTCTCCTGCTGCAAGGATGTCAAGGAGAATAAAGTATACGAAAAGGTAATTGGGTTTTCCAATCAGTGAATTCACATTGACTATTGGTAACAATTTCAGTTGAGTGGTGGGACAGAAACAAGATCGCTTGGGTTTACAGGGATGAAATAGAAACCCCAGGTGGAAAGAATTGGTTCAAGAGGAAGAACTGCAGTAACTAATATTTTTGAGTGTTCTGTTAGGCAGTGGATGAAGTCATCGGCTAGAAGAGAAGAAATGGAAGGGGGGAGGGTCAGAAGAACAGAGAAGCATTGGCATAGGTGCTATGAAGACAGGACAGAGAATAAATCTTCAGATGTGATGGTTATTTGAAAAGTGAAAGATGCTGAATACCGTTATTTGTTCATTCAATAAATCCTTTTCGAGCACCATCTTAGGCAAAGAGATATGGCCATGAACAAGACAGCCTCATGCAGCTAGCAGGGGCGGGTGGTCATGGTAGCCACCATAACACTTGGCACTACTCTTCTGTAGCAAATTATAGTTGGAGAAGCACTTTCACATTCCATTATTTCTTCAGACCTGACAATATTGCTTGGAGGTCAATGTTGGGAAATTTATTTTTCAAAAAAGGAAAACTAAGGCTTGGGAGATGTGAAGACATGTCAAAGTCTCCACAGCTAGTTACTGTGAGAGTGAAAATGAGAACTCGTGTCTGCACTCAGGGCAGATGCTTCTCGCAACAAGCAAAGGGCTGCATGGGCAGAAAGTAGCTGTTTCGGGCATCTCTTTTCTTCCTTCTCTCCTCCTTCCCCTTTCCTCCTCATCCCCCTCCCCTCTTTAAGTTAAATACAGTCCTCTTCTTATATCCGATTTCTTGATCTGAGCTCAGGTCCAGCACTGAAATGCCAATTCAAGTCAAATACTTCACCCATCTTTGGATTGGGGTGTAGCCAAAGATGATAGCCGTCAATTTTTAGATGAGCACGAGGTGGAAGATAGTTTTTAGAACATTAACTCAAATTCTCATGAACCCAGCTATCCTGTGGGATTTCCTTGTCCCTTGAGCTCTAGTAAACTTGGCTTAAACCTCCAAATTCTAAAAACTGTGAAAGTTCAAAGCCCTCCCCTCAATTTCTATGAATTCCCGAAGCTTTAGCATCTCATCTCCTTGTATCTGGTTTCTACATTCACACATGCTGTCTTCTCTTTGGCCCCAAACTGAAATCCAGACCCCTTCACTTGTTTCCACACCAATTCGGTGAGTTTAATCAAATGTATAGATTTCCCAGGGGGTGAGGAAAGGACTTTGAGGAGATACCTAATTACACGATGCAGAGCCCTCCACCATCCCACTGTCTCCACTCTCTCCTTCCCTTTTCCCCTCCCAGTCCTCCCCTTGTGAGCTAAATTAAGTCTTCTTATTTTAGGCAATTCAGTGTTGTCAATCACATTATGTGTCTTGAGGCTGCCCTTAAAAAAACCTCAAGACACGTAATGTGATTGATACACTGAATTGCCTGAAATAAGAGGACTTCTACCAGAGTGGTTTCTCCAAGTATTTCTTCCAAATAAGTATAGTATTCTCTATAAGAGAAATTAAGGCAAATAAAATGTGCTACATTTTGTGACGTTTATAGTAACTCTCTGAAGTAGACATTGTCATTATTCCCATTTTGCAGATCAAACCTGAGGCACAATCAAGCTAAGCCACTTATCTACATTTTTACAGTTGATAAGTAGCAAGCCTAGATTGCAGCCATGTTTGTCTGACTCTAAAGTCCATTGATTTTTGTAAGACACCGTGATCTTGAGGTTGTCCCAGAAAAGTCTAGGTGAAGGAAAATACTGGAGGAAGGAAAACGGGAAAGGGCCACCTTCTTCCGTATCCAGGAAGGAACTGGCAAGCAGAAAAGTATGCCTACAGAAGGTATTTCCCTGTTCAAATCCCAGTGAGAATAAAGCCAGAACACCCAAATTGTTATTTTGAAGTGATCTGATATAGATATGTCTGTAACTTTCAAATCCGACAGAGAAATTTATCTTGAAGCATTTATCCCAAGCACCAGAAGTACTTGTACTTTAACATTATCCACTTCAGAAAATTGCAGTGCAACAACACCGGCTAGACCTTGAGGACATTATGCTAAGCAAGATAAGTCAGATGGAGAGAGGCAAATACTTTGTATCACTTACATGTGGAATGTATAAAAGCCAAACTCAGAAACGGAAAGTAAAGTGGGTGTTACCAAGGGATGGAGGGTTGGCGCAAGGTTGTCAGCGGGGGGTGGGTGTGGGGGGGTGGGGGGGGTAGGACAGATGTTGTTTAAAGGTACAAACTTGCAACAAGTAGTAAATAAGTCCTGAAGATCTAATGCACAACACAGTGAATATAGACAATAATATTGTTTTATAATTGTCAAGCTTGCTAAGAGACTAGATCTTAATTATTCCAACCACTAAAAAGAAATGATAATTATGTGACATGATAGAGGTATTATTGCTACAATGGCAATCATATTGCAATGTATAAATGTATCAAATAAACATGTTGTACACCTTAAATTTATACATTATGTCAAGTATATTTCAATTAAAAAAGAAAAGAAAAAAGAAAACGACTGGAGAGACTGACCCCGAGGAAAACGGAGTCATGATTGAGGGCGCATCAATCAATAGGTCCAGAGGCTGACTCTAAGGATGATATTGGATGGCCGAATTTAAATTGGGAAATGAACCCGGCTATCCTTGGGACTCTTCCTGCTGCCACTAGGAATTTAATAGTCTCTGAGAATCTGCCTAATACCTTGCATGGCAGAACAGAGTCCAGAAACGAGGTCTATACAAATAGGTTGAGCAACTGCATCCAATTTCTGTGTTTAACAAAAATTGTAAAGGGAAATCCTAAAGGGATGCCCCTCATCATCACCGTGTATGTTTTACAAGAAATCACCCTCGGGAATTCCCTGGCGGTCCAGTGGTTAGGACTCCATGCTTTCACTGCCGGGGCCCAGGTTCCATCCCTGGTTGGGCAACTAAGATCCAGCAAGCACAGTGCGGCCAAACAAAAAAAAAAAAAGAAAAAGAAATCACCAGGCACTGTGCTAGGCCCTCTAGGTATAAGGACAAGTAAGAGCAGAGTTGTTGCCCTCAGAGAACTTCTAGTCTAGTGGGGAAGGAGATTTTAATTTTTAAAATCACAGTTAAAAGTGTATAATTGCACCAACAAATTCTAAATACTTTACTTTTGTTGGCTTATTTGATTCCCATAGTCCAAAATGTAGGCAGTAGTATCCTCATTTTATGGATGAGTAAATTGGGATTCAGAGAGGTGAAGCCTAAGGTTACATGGGACTGGGATTTTATCTAAGTTCAAAGTTACCCCTCTGCCTTCTTGCACTGCTGACAAGAAGGATGTAAGTTGCGCAATTTGACATCGAATTTTGACATGTTAAATCACGTTACTGTGTAGGAGGAGTGATTATCTGTTGCCTCATGGAACCGTCTTAGCAACCCCCCGTTTCTGCTGTCACTTTTGACAAGATTATGGATATGAGCAACTCCTTGGATTTTTCTTATCTTGAGTTCTCCTTAAAAGGGGGATGCTTTTAGAACCTACTTTTGATTATTCCCTTATTTATTTGATTATTACCCTGTTTATTTGATTATTCCTGTGATTATTCTGAACCAGAAAATGACCAAAATTCTTAGCCTGACAGATCCCTTACAACCTGACCCCTTTCATCCCCTCTCTAGCTCCCAACCTGGAACACATCATTCTTTTTTTCAAGACCATATCTCCACATTTAATTGCCTTGGGAAAGCTTTCCTCACCTACTGCAGGCATTGCCTCCTTTGTGATCTCACTTTTATTAAAGCTTTCTTCACCTCGTATAGGGTATTTGTGCCTCTCCAGGTAAACCCTGAGTTTCTCAGGGTTTCTCTAGAATTGTCAAGATGCATATGAATGTCTAGATGAATTGTCTAGATGCATATGAACTGTGTCATATGCATCTAGACAATTCTAGCACCTAGGAGCGGGCACACAGTAACACAGCAGGCCCTTGGCAAATACTCACTGGATGAAAGCATGAGTGAGTAAATGAATGACTGACTATCCTGTGACTCAGGGCTCTAGCATTCCAGGCAGGTACAATTTCGAAAGTCCCAGTAAGCTATTTCAGTTAGGCAGCTCAAAAAGTAGCATCACAGAATATCAGCTCTGGAATGCTCCTGAAATAACCTCTCCCAACAATTTTATTTTACAGATGAGGAACTGAGGTCTGCAGAAAAGAGACTTGCCCAAGGTCACTTCTGCATTACTCTCCACTTACCCCTAAATACAGGTGCTTCATTCTTTTAACTTTGAGCTCAAAAGTAATCCCAAGACATTTTTTTAATTAAAATTAATGACTGATCTACAAAGAAGCCTGTTAGTGTCACAATTACCCAGGGACCTAGAGAGTCACTCTGGCGGGTGGAGGGAGGAAGAGGCGATGAGGTCATCTGGTGTCTGTATTTATCAATAGGGATCTTAGCTTCTTCCCTCCATGAAGACCCTCAGCATTTCATGGGGAATTTTAAAAGCTTGTGGTTTGCAATAAGATCCATCACTGTGGCTTCAGTTGCGCCTATTGTTCCTTGCTGCTCACTGCAAGTACAAAGTAGGACTCAAATAAATATGGGCTAATATTAAATAAATATACATATGACATTGGTAACATAGAACTAGCCCAGTCATAGGCAGTGCAACTAATACTCAACTGTGTGTTGTAGCCAAGAACTTGGCAGTCTCACCCCTAAAAGTTATTATGGTGTTGAATTCTTCACAAAGAGGTTTTGTCTAAAAAGAATTATATAATGGGCAGGGGGAAGGGTAAGCTGGGACGAAGTGAGAGAGTGGCATGGACATATATACACTACCAAATGTAAAATAGATAGCTAGTGGGAAGCAGCTGCATAGCACAGGGAGATCAGCTCCATGCTTTGTGACCACCTAGAGGGGTGGGATAGGGAGGGTGGGAGGGAGATGCAAGATGGAGGAGATATGGGGATATATGTATGCGTATAGCTGATTCACTTTGTTATACAGCAGAAACTAACACAACAATGTAAGGCAATTATACTCCAATAAAGATGTTTAAAAAAGAAGAATTATATAAAAGTGTAATTCTCCTGCTTATCAAACAGGAAGCAGCCAGACTTCATCGGCCTGCCCATGGCTGCTTGGCTGTTGTCCTTCCCTTTAGAAACTAAGGGTTTGCAGCACAGGAATCATCTCCTTTTATCTTGTATCCACAGTGCCTCGGACATAGTTGGAGCTCACTAAATGTCTGATGAAATAATAAATCAACAAATAAAAGAATGAGTGTTTGCCTACTACAGTCATTAAATTAGGTTTAGCTGTACAGAACTGAAACCAAGATGAGAGGTTTGAACAAGACAGAGGTTTCTTTCTCTTTTACACGAAAGAGAGGTAAGAAAACCATGCGGATATGAGGGTTCCACAGTCACCAGGGATCCAGCTCATTTTATCTTTGTGCCACCTCCTCCTATCCTCCTATACTCAAGGTTGCCTCAAGATCAAAGGTGGCTGCCATAACACCAATCATCAATCTATGATGAAGGCACAAGGAAGTGGGGAAATGCAGCCCACCTAGTCAAGTAGAGCTCTTTTTTTTTTTTTTTTGGCCACACCCTGCAGCTTTCAGGATCTTAGTTCCCCAACTAGGGCTCGAACCCAGGACTCTGGCAGTGAGAGCTCCGAATCCTAACCACTGGACCTCCAGGGAATTCCCTAGAGCTCTTTTTTTTTTTTTTTAACCTAAGTAGTTTTTAACCTTTTTTTATTGTGGTAAGACTATAGATGATAAAATTTACTGTTTTAACCATTTTTAGGTATATTTTTAGGTATATTTTAGGTAACCATTTTGAGTGGTAATAAATCCATTCATAATGTTGTGCAACCATCACCCATCCATCTCCAGAATTCTTTTGATCTTGTAAAATTGAAGCTATGTACTCCTTAAACCCTGATTCTCCATTCTCCCCTCCTCCCAGCCCCTGGCAACCACCATTCTACTTTCTTTATGAATTTGACTACTCTAGGTCCCTCATATAAGTGGAATCATAAAATATCTACCCTTTTGTAACTGGCATATTTCACTTAGCATAATGTCCTCAAGGTCCATCCATCCATGTTGTAGCATGTGTCAGAATTTCCATCCTTTTGAAGATTAAATAATATTTCATTGTATGTATGTACCACAGCTTGCTTATGCATTCATGTCGATGGGGCTTCCCTGGTGGCGCAGTGGTTAAGAATCTGCCTGCCAATTCAGGGGACACGGGTTTGAGCCCTGGTCCCGGAAGATCTCACATGCCGCAGAGCAACTAAGCCTGTGTGCCATAATTACTGAGCCTGCATGCCACAACTACTGAAGCCTGTGAGCCTAGAGCCTGTGCTCCACAATAAGAGAAGCCACCACAATGAGAAGCCCGTGCACCGCAACGAAGAGTAGCCCCCTCTCTCTGTAACTGGAGAAAGCCCACATGCAGCAACGAAGACCCAACACAGCCAAAAATAAATAAATAAAAATAAATTAAAAATCTACAAGGATGTATAAAAAAAAATGCTGTTAAGAGAGTAAATCCTAAGCGTCCTCATCACAAGGAAAAATTTTTTTCTATTTCTTTAATCTTATATCTATATGAGGGGACAGATGTTCACTAAACTTATTATGATTATCATTTCATGATGTATGTAAGTGAAATCATGATGTTGTACACCCTAAGCTTGTACAGTGCTGTATTGTCAATTATATCTCAATAAAAACTGGAAGAAAAAAATGCCCACTGATTCCAAAATAATCCTGTCTACTCCCATGTCTGAACTTTCCTCCAAGACAATTTGTCTGTGGCTTAAAGGACTTTGTCTCCAGAAAGCTCCTTCCCGTAAAAGACTGACATGTTCAGGCCTGAATAATAATTCTCCTGTATGTTCTTCAGAGCATTTTCACATATCTACTCTCTCATCTCCAGACCCACAGTTGCAATGACCTGTTTAACATCCCCACTTGGAAATTCGCTGGCATTTTAACTCAACAGATCAGAAAGGTCAGGTATCCTCCCCACCCACCCAGCATCTCTTCCTCTGACTTCCTAATTTCAAATCCAACAGGTTTTCTTTACGTAACCTCAAGGAGTCTTTTTTTTTTTTTTTTTAATTTTATTTTTATTTATTTATGGCTGAATTGGGTCTTCGTTGCTGTGCGAGGGCTTTCTCCAGTTGCGGCAAGCGGGGGCCACTCTTCATCGCGGTGCGCGGGCCTCTCACCATCGCGGCCTCTCCCGTTGCGGAGCACAGGCTCCAGACGCGCAGGCTCAGTAGCCGTGGCTCACGGGCCTAGTCGCTCCGCGGCATGCGGCACCCTCCCAGACCAGGGCACGAGCCCGTGTGCCCTGCATTGGCAGGCACTCCCAACCACGGCGCCACCAGGGAAGCCCCAAGGAGTCTTTAATATGATAATTTATATTGTGAAGCTCCAAAAGAGAGGTAGAGCTTAGAACACTTTTCAAATGTATTTGTCCGTGGAAAACTTTTCTTCTTTTATGGAACAATTCTAGGGATAAGCGTGCTAAGCAACGTATTACGGGGGAACAGCCACCAAGCCTGGAAATGCAGAAACATCGTCGTCCCTCTTACCTTTGGTGCTTTCCAAGTCACTTCGATTCTGCCTCCAAAAAGTCCTCTCTCCTTCCTTCCCTTCTTTCTTGTTAAGTTAATTCAACAAGGAAGTCCTGAGACTAATGTGGTTCTAAAACCTTAACAGCCTCCGGAAGCAAACCAAAATCTAAGCCTGGAAGCACCTGGAGGTTAGTAAATCGAAACCTAAGGTTAACCAATCACAAACAGCTAGGCTTTCCCTTGTAGCCAATCAATAATGTCCGTACTTCGCGTCCGCCTTTTCTCTTTAAAAGTCTCTCCTCCACTCCCGGTGGCCAGAGTGTTCCCTAACCGCTTCGAGTTTGTCGCTGCCCACTTTATCAATTTTTGCTCAAATCCACTCTTAAAATTTTTCCTGGGGCTTCCCTGGTGGCGCAGTGGTTGAGAGTCTGCCTGCCAATGCAGGGAACACGGGTTCGACTCCTGGTCTGGCAGGATCCCACATGCCGCGGAGCAACTAGGCCCGTGCGCCGCAGCTACGGAGCCTGCGCGTCTGGAGCCTGTGCTCCGCAACAAGAGAGGCCGGGACGGTGAGAGGCCCGCGCACCGCGATGAAGAGTGGCCCCCACTCGCTGCAATTAGAGAAAGCCCATGCACAGAAACGAAGACCCAACACAGCCAAAAATAAAAATAAATTAATTAATTTTTTTAAAAAAGAACAGTTTAAAAAAATAAAAAAAAATTTTTTTCCTATGCCTCAGTTTATCTTCTAACACTTCCGCCCATTTCTAAGGCCACCATTAAACCTTTCCCAGAGTGACTTATCTCCCTGAGCTAGAGCATTTGCCTTACTCCTTCATTCCTCAAACTGTGTACCAGTGACCATGCTGGGCTCTAGGGATGCCGCAGCTGCAAAGGAACCGTGGTCCTTGTCTTGTGCTTGGCATTGCTTAAGGTCCAGTGGGCAGTCATAACAGAGTAAGAGTAAAATGGCAAGTGTGTTGGGATTGACATATATACACTAATATGGATAAAATAGATAATCAGAACCTGCTGTATAAAACATAAATAAAATAAATTTTTTTTTAAAAAAGAGTAAAATGGCAAGTGTGATGGGCACTGCAAAGGAGAGCGGCATGATGCTATGTGGTTCTCCCGGAAGGTCCCTGGGGAGCAATGTTTGGATGTTTGAACAGAGAGCTGAGGGTTGCACAGGAATTAATTAGGCAGATGGGCAGGAAGAGTTCTCCGGGCAGAAGAGAACCTCCTGTGCTAGGCAGAGCTGTGGAGAGAGGCAGCCTGGTGAGGAAGGCTGGAGGCTGGCATAGCAGCTGCAGGACACAGTGATGGTTGTGGTCAAGATGGACAAAAGAGGGCCAGAGAGACAGATGGGGCCTTGAAGGCCTTGAAGGCCTTGTTAAGAATTTTTATCTTTTGCCTTGAAACCTGGGGGTGATTTATCACTGTTTGCATCTTGAAAAGTCAGCTTCATCTGCTGTGTGGAGGATGTGGGACTATAGCGAGGCAAGGGTGGATACAGAGAGACCAGATAGAGGTTACTGCAAGTGTCCTCCTGAATGATGGTCGTGCAGCTTGGGCCAGAGGGGTTATGATGGCCATGGAGAAATGTAGACGGATTCGAGTGGTACTTAAATAGTAGAATCAATAGGACGTTGCATTGGATTGTATTAAGTTACCTGTGGATTGGTCTCTTTCCTTGAAGACAAAAATCTGTGTCTTACTTATTTCTTGATTCCACATACCTAATTGCAGACCTTGCATTTGGTAGGAGGTGGTCATTAAATTTGCAGAATTGATTTGCATACAGAGAGCAAAGGTTTGAGGAAATACAACCCAATAGGTGCATTTTGAAGCAAAAAGAAGGGGCAAGTCTCACCTTGCTGGACAGTTCCTGAGGAGGGCAGACTGAGTTGGGTACCCCAGAGGTGCATGCCTGGGCCCAGCATGGAGACACAAAAGGCAACTCTATCTCTCCCCTACCTCTACCTGATGGCACAGGCATAGAACCTTTACCTTCTGCGGCAGAAATGGAATCATATGCTCATTTTCCTAATGGATTAGGGAGATAGATGGACCCCTATCAAGCCATGTAGCTCCAACTATTGAAGGGAGAGAGATTTGAGGACTTATTTCAAATTAACATTTCACAACAAAGAGGAGTTGCTGGACTACTTCTTTTTTTTTTTTTTTTTTTTGTCTGTGCTGGGTCTTTGTTGCTGCGCACAGGCTTTCTCTAGTTGCAGCGAGCGGGGGCTACCGTTGCTGTGTGCAGGCTTCTCACTGCTGTGGCTTCCCTTGTTGCAGAGCACAGGCTGTAGGCGCGTGGGCTTCAGTAGTTGTGGCTCACAGGCTTGGTAGCTGTGGCTCGCGGGCTCTAGAGCACAGGGTCAGTAGTCATGGCCCACAGGCTTAGTTGCTCCATGGCATGTGGGATCTTCCCGGACCAGGGCTCAAACACGTGCCCCCTGCATTGGCAGGCGGATTCTTAACCACTGTGCCACCAGGGAAGCCCCAGGACCACTTCTTTAGATGTCAGAATCTGTGCCTAAAGTTGGAGGAAATAAACAAATGAACCCACAAACAATGGTCCAAAGAGTGTTTTGATTAATTGGTATAGCTCAGAACACTCAGTGTGAACCACCAAACAATAGTCATTGTGATCCACATTGCTTATGAAGACTGGAAGTAAAAAAACCAGTTCACCCCAGCCATAAACAGAGTTAACTTCTGTCAGAGATTCTGAAGAAAGTTTTAGACTCAGGGGTCGATCATTGCCTTTTTTGTTTCAGTGCTGAAGCAATTGTATGCCAGAAACAAAGACCTCCTTGCCCTCCCTGGTCTCCCTCTTCACCCTAAGAAACATTAGTGTTCTCCCTAAATCTTTGTCACTGACCCCGCACCATAATTATAAACCCAATCTGAAACTTACCCAGAGTTCAATGGCTCTCACCTAAGGGACAGACTTAGAAATGGAAAAATATTTTCTTTGAAACACAGCAGTGCTGTCAACATCTGTGATGGTTTGTTAATGATGAGACGGTACAGGAACAGGGATGGTTTAGGGGAATTGCAAAATAGCAACTGGTCATGGGATAACAGGAGGAAAAGAGGATGCCTGAGGGGAATTGCTAGGTCAGGGCTTCTTCTCCTTTTCTTTTTTTTACTCCCGCCCTGCATTTTCATGAGTTGCTGTCTGGGTCTGAAAAGGTCATAGGCCTAATTATACCTGTGGACACCCCATAATAGAATCATTAACATGGTGCCCAGTGACCTGCCAGAGAGCCTCTCTCTGCCCTAGCCTGCAAGTTCCCAAACCAGTCAAATCAAAAAGCCCATGAAATGTGGATGACATTAAGGAATTATTGTTGGGATTTTTTAGATGTGATAATGATAGTGTGGGTATGTTTAAGAAAGAGAAAGAGAGAGAGTCCCTAGGTCTCAGAGGTGAATATTGAAGTATTTACAGAGGAAAAAAATAGGATGTCTGGGATCTTCTGCAAGATAATCCTGGCGTGGGGAAGGGAGGGGTGGAGAATAAATGAAGCACAATAGGCCTTGTATTGATCATTGCTGATGGGCAGTGATGGGAGGATGAGGGTCAGTACACAATGCTGCCTTGTGTGTATGTTTGAAATTTTCCATGATGAAGAGTTTTTAAAATACTGCAGGCATGTTCTTCTTTCTCAGAGACCCCTGAGAAAGCCAGTCTTTCTACACCCAGAAACCTCTTCCTTGAGGCCAGGAAACCAATATAAATGTGTTGGTTTTATTGCATGCTCTTTGTGTTTCTAAAACATTGTATGTTGAACTCTTTGCCTCCAGAGATAGGGAAACCTAGATATGAGGTAGAGACCCTCTCTTATTCCATAAAAATATGTGTCACATCAACATTTTTTCCTCACTTCTAATCACGTGTGCCCCACGCATGCCAGATGTTAGCCAACCGATTTATTTCAGAAGAGTTTTAAAAATTCTACTACTGTCATCATCAGGCACAAGGCCGTGTGGGTAATGCAGTCCAAACAGGAACAAACCTGAGAGCTGGTTATAAATTCTATGTTCAAAATAGCATCTCTTCAGAAGCCACATCCACAACCTCCCTAGAAAACTTCCGCTGTGGGGGGTTTAAGGATTTCTCTGCCCAGGGCTCTGGAGGTTTCCTTAGATGGCTCAGTTCTCAGCCCCTTTGTCTCCTTTCACAGCAAGAAGCTGAAATGGCTCTTCTGGAATTTTCTTCCCACCCTTATGGCTTCTCCTTCCTCTGCAGAGCACTGTTCAAGTATGGCACCTGTCCCTGTTGACTCAGGTGTTCTCACCAATCAAATCAAGCAAGGTCAAAAATGATCAATGCAGCAACTTCTGTGTCCCTGGAACTATCCAATGTCCTAAAAGAAAGGGGGAGAGAGAGATAGAAATAGAGAGGGGAGGGAAGCAGGGAGGGATGAAGGGGGGAAGGAGAGGGAGGGAGGGAAGGAGGGAAGAAGGAAGAAAGGGAGAGAGGGAGAGGGAGGGAAGGGAGGAAGGAGGGAGGGAGGAAAAGAGGGAGGGAGGAGGGTGAAGGAGGGAGGGGGAGGAGAAGGGGAAAGGAAAGGGAGAGAGAGAAGAGAGGAAGGGCAAGGAGGGAAGAAAAGAAGAAAGAGGGAAAACATAACTTCCTAATTAACTGTCTTCTGTGACTTTCAGACATGAAAATGTATTTCCAGAAAATACTTTCCTCAGATTGACTAATACAAAACTTCAAGAGGGAAAGAACTAAGCCTGATGTTCAAAATTTGCCTTTACTTTTCTCTTTTCACCTTCCATCACTTGGGTTCGGAAGGCTAGTTCTGTAGCTGCATCATTTGATGGAAGCAGCATCCAACTTGATGATTCAATTGACTCAACAGGTGACTAGATAGTTTTAAAAGCCCTTTGTGTCAGCAAGGTCTTTTGTCTATATCAAGTGCAAAAGCAGCTCCGCAGCCGCCTCAAATCACCCTAGAAACCTCTCCCAAATGAACTGGATGCCATGACTTGTCAATAAAAATAGAGCATTACCTGGTAAAGTTCTTCCTGAACAATGGGTCCAGATGTGAGCTTGAAAAATGTCCCTCGTGCTTGTTTCATTATAAAGCATGTGGTTAAAAGACTTTGGCGTGATTTATTTGCTGGTTGGACGTGTGGTGGAGTAGAGGGAAGGGGGCAGAAATTATATGACGATTTAAAACATAACAGATTTCATTTGGCACTCCTTGGTGGGAACTTGAAATCAAATACAGTAGCAAAGCCATCTTTCAAGGGCAACTTGCTCTGATGTCCAAGAGAACCTCCTTAAAAACCTATAAGTCATCGATGTAAGAAATAAGTGACACTTTCATTCCTTCCACTCGTCATGTCTTGGGGATATAAGATACAAGGAATGAGATCTTGGATTGTAAATCATGGTGACTGGCTGCCAAATCTGAGGCAAGGCCCATAGGTTAGTCTGCATGTTCAGTATCATTCGGTTCCAGCCCTCTCTCTTCTCACCCGTCACCTCCCGGACACCTCAACCCCCGTCGGCTTGTTATCCACCTTCATTTATCTTGGTATGAATGGCATAATGGGAAAATGTTAAGGCTTGAAGGAATTGCAAAGAAACGGTCAACTGAAAGATTAGACGTAGTCCTGCCCCCCTTTCTCTGGACTTGTGATAAAACTAAATGATAAATGAGGGAACGGGGAGGAATTGAATTAAACCAGCAAGTTGCTTTCTCATCCTGAAAAAATACAATCTAATCCAATCCAATCCAATCCAATCTTTTGTGACTGTGACTCGACATTAGCAGCTGCTTGGAAGATCTTTAATAATCTGATGGCTCAACCGAGGCGATAAACTCCAGCCTATGTCTGCTCCTGCACCTAAAGGAAGTCAGGATTGTAAAGGGCTACCTAGGTCATAGAAGGAAAATAAAGAAGTTGCTTTAGGGGTGGGGGAGAGATAGACTGGGAGTTTGGGGTTAGCAGATGCAAACTATTATATCTAGAACGGATAAACAACAAGGTCCTACTGTGTAGCACAGGGAACTATATTCAATATCCTGAGATAAACCACAATGGAAAAGAATATAAAAAAGAATGTATATATGTGTATAACTG
Organism: Balaenoptera physalus; assembly: GCF_965194825.1. Lineage (NCBI taxonomy): Eukaryota > Metazoa > Chordata > Mammalia > Artiodactyla > Balaenopteridae > Balaenoptera > Balaenoptera physalus. The sequence goes on along the minus strand of NC_138890.1, from coordinate 119,071,202 downwards.
AATCACTGTGCTGTACTACAGAAATTAATGCAACATTGTAAATCAACTATACTTCAATTTTAAAAGTTCAAAAGAAAAAAGAAGTTGCTTTATTTTATATAACACCAGCTTAAGTGTGGCCTTGAGTCCTATTTAGAGAAGTATGTGTGTGTGTGTGTGTGTGTGTGTGTGTGTGTGTGTGTGTGTGTGTGTGTGTTGGCGGAATCTCAGGAGAGGAGTAAGAGGTTGGATCATTCTCATCAGACCCTGGCCATTTCCAATACGTGCACCTGGAGCCCTTCTGCCCGGGTTCAAAACTTCCACGCAGTTCTGGGGAGGATGTTCCCGGAGGCCGCCAGCCCTGGATGGGGTTGGGGGGGCGTCCCTGCTCCACTCAATCCTGCACGCGGTCGGGCCGGAATCCAGGAGGGGTTGCGGCTGGGTGAGGGAGCAATTACCTCCTTCCGCAGTGCTGGCGGGCACAGTGCTCTTACACCTCCCCAGGGGCACAAGGAGGGCCAGGCTAACCCCATCTGAAAAGCTCTTTTCGCAGAAGGGGAAAAAAAAAGGTTATTTCAAGTAAAGAAACTGACACATTGATTTACATTGGTTGTGGCAGTGAGCTGGCAGAAGAGGAAGTTTTTTCCAATGAAGAGTGGACGCTGTGGCCCTCAAAATGGCCTAGAGCCGTCAGTCATTCATAGTTTCCCGCGTGCAAGCGTGGCATCCCCACGAGCAGGAGCCTTGCAGAAATTGTGTTTTCCCATGTGATTATTTAGGTCCTCTGAGAATGGTAAGAAGTCAAAGGGGGTCAAAATAGTGGGTGGAAAGAAATGGAAATAAATTAAACACGCAACTAAAGCACAAACTGGTAGGTCAATGTGGAGACTCTCTCCACGTCCAGACCATAGAATCAGAGAGTGGCCAGCAGCCCCCAAGGGAGCAGAGCAGCCCAGCCCACCGACAGCCTCTTCTCTTCAAGACCAGGAAGACTCGGGCTGCAGGGCTTCCTATGTTTCAGGTCAAGGAGAAAAGCATGTTCCTCTACAAGTCATTCTTCCTTCTCTCTTACCCTGCATGCTCTCCATGGCCTATTTCCCAAGGTCACAAGAGATTGGCCAGCAATTCCAGATCTGTGTTTACTACTTTAAGGACAAACATAATGGTCAAGAGGAATGGGCTTCTCATGTCCATCTCTTAGAACCTTCTGTTCCCAGCAGGGAAATCAAAATTATAGCAGAAGCTTACTTAGGGAGTCTAATCATTGCCAAGAAAGTTGGACTCAAGAAATATTTTTATCAAGATATTACAGCTCAAGACATCAACTTTTTCCTCTAAAGGAATTCATCTGCTACTTGGACAAGAACTGGTCTCTCCTTCCCTTGAGTTTACAGCCTGGAATACTTCAGGTTTTCCTGTGGTTAGTACAGCCCAGATCATCAAGCTGAGAAAAGAGTCAGGGATTTGGGGCAGACATTCAATCTACATGGGGAAAAAAAAAAGATTCTCTCAGAGGACCAAGTGAAGCAAGAGTGTACGGAAGTGTAATCCGGTTCATTGTTAAGAGGGCACACTCTGGGTGCAAATCCACCACTTACCAGCTGTGTGACTTTAATCTGGTTACATATCCTCTCTGATAATAAGTTTCTCTATCTATAAAATGGGATAATAAAGTTGCTGAGAGGTTTAAATGAGCTATAAAACAATATACAGTGCCTGGCCCATTGTAAGTAAGATACGTGTGGGCTAATATAATCATTATTATCATCTACTATCTTGATTTTGCCATTTTTACCTTATACACCCTCCACCTTGCTGTGGATTTCTCTCCATTATGCAACAATCCCTCTATATAAAAAGAAGGGTCCCCTGACCCACTACACTGTCCAAAATTTTCTTATTAAGGTAAAAAATAATTTAGTAGTCAATTGGAAAGGAGAAGGGACATTCCTTAGCACAGTATTCCTTTTTTTCCCAGAGAAGACACCTATGACCACGTTGCCCACCACTTGGCTGCTGCCAGGAGACTTGGGTGGCTTGCCCAGTGACATGGAGAAAACTGAAGAGGACATAGGAAATTGTCCTCTCTCACTTACATGTGGAAGCTTTAAAAAAAAAACAAAAACCAGGGGCTTCCCTGGTGGCGCAGTGGTTGAGAATTTGCCTGCCAGTGCAGGGGACACTGGTTCGAGCCCTGGTCTGGAAGGATCCCACATGCCGCGGAGCAACTAGGCCCGTGAGCCACAACTACTGAGCCTGCGTGTCTGGAGCCTGTGCCCCACAACAAGACAGGCCGTGACAGTGAAAGGCCCGCGCACCGCTATGAAGAGTGGCCCCCGCTTGCCACAACTAGAGAAAGCCCTCGCACAGAAACGAAGACCCAACACAGCCATAAATAAATAAATAAATAAATAAACCCAAAGTTTAAAAAAAAACAAAAACAAAAAAAAAACTTATAAAAAAACAAAAAACAAAAAAAACTGAGCTCATAGATACAGAGAACAGATGGGTGAGTGCCAGAGATGGGGGTGGGGATGGGGGGAGCAGTGAGAGAAAGGAGTAAAGGGGGTCAAAGGTACAAACTTCCAGTTATAAAAAGTCCTGGGGATATAATGTACAGCATGGTAACTATAGTTAGTCATACTCTGCTGTATTTTTGAAAGCTGCTAAGAGAGTGGATCTTAAAAGTTCTCATCACAAGAATAAAACAATTGGTAACTATGTGTGGTGATGAATGTTAACTAGACTAGACTTATTGTGGTGATTATTTCACAATATATACAAATTCTCAATCACTATGTTGTACACCTAAAACTAATATAATGTTATACGTCAATTATACCTCAATAAAGAAAAAAAAATTTTTTTAACTGACCTCTGAGTTCGGTCTGCAGGCTCCCGGGAAGGAGCCAGGGGGCACAACCCTGCCTGCCATCACCTAGGCCTGCTTGGCTCCTGAGAAGAATACGCCACCTGACCTGGTCCCACCCTTGCTCAGCCACCTCTGCCAAATAAGATGGGGAGAGCAAAACATTCTCTGGCTTTCTCCAAGTCCAGGGTAATTTTATTCAAAGGAGCTTTGTTTCCAGAGAAACTATTCATTTGGCATCTCTGTCGTTGTTTGGTGTCTTTACTGTTGAGTATCCAAGACCCTGTAACCCATGCGCTCCTGGGATAAAATTGTTTTGAGTACTGACGTATTCTTCAGGAACAGATGAACACAAGTATAGCCCTGAAGGGGCTCAGGAGGAAATGATTATGAAAACAGAAACAGAAACCAGAATCTCTTTTATCACAAACAAAATAGATGGTCATCACCATGGCAAACATATAACTTATTACTACCTTTCCCTTGGTCTCATAAAACAAAATTCTTCATACCCTTCTATCCAAAAATTCCACTTACAAATTTGACATGTGTAAAGATATTCATTGTAGAATTGTTTTTAATGATTAAAAAAATTGGAAGATGTGCGAGTAAATTGTTATAAACTATTATAGATCCATATTTTGGAATACCATCTAATAGTTTAAAAGAATGATATAAATCTTCATGGAGTGACTTGGAAAGATGCCTAAAACATATTAACAAACAAACAAAAAAAAAGCAAGTTACTGAACAAATATAACCCCATTTGTGTTAAAGTATGTACACACATATGCCAAACAAAAACAAGATATGTTTTTCTATAACATATAAATGTAAATACGTAGAGAAAAGGGGAAATGGGGGTCTGATTCAGAAGGGCTTTGATTTTCCTGTATTATTTGAATATTTTACAACAAGAAGGTATTTGTGCACTAGTCATATGTTTACATATGGATTTTTAAAGGAATTATTAGGAAATATAATGAAATACATAATCTCAATTGGATGAAAAGAAGATGTAGAGCCACTTGCCATTTACAGCAGGAGAATTCTCTTGGCATTTACCAGCCCTTTCAACAATGAAGAGACCATTTTGTTTGGCATAGAAGAAAAGCCTGAGGAGAAGATCTAAGGGAACCAGAGAATCATACATTTTAATGAAATCAGGCTTAACCAGCTGGTCAAATTAAAGATAACCCATCACCTGTTGAGAGCCACAAATCATTTACTAAATTTGAATCTACCCACCATGCAGGCAAAGATTAATTTGCCAAGCCCAGCAGTGATCCAACCCAAATCACTGCTCTCCCACTAACAATATCTTTACAGAATAATTTTCCAGTTCTCTTATGTTTATAAAATGGAAGCAGAGAGCATAAGTCACATCTCACAGTAGGGTAGCCAACAGGCAGTAGGGAAGATGAGCAATTCACATAAGGTTTTCATAAACTCTCAACTGTTCATTCAGTATCCTGTTGTGGAATATAATAAAAGGATGGTTGAAGCTGTAAACACAGAGCTAACTGTTGTTGGATTATAACGTTTATGTTGACCAGCCTATTTTTCAGCCATTCAGCTGCAAAATCACATCTACTTTCAAAGATAAATCTTCCTGATAAATAAAATGTTTGAGACATTAAAGAAAGACAATAAAGACAATAAAGAAAGCAGGGAGTCAAGAAACATCACTTCCATAGCGAGTAGCATACTTTTGAAACTCATTCCCCCAGGATGCTGTCAAGAAGAGTTTAAATAAATTCTAGGGACACAGTGGACATAATTGCTTTCATTATTTCCAAAGCATTTTAACATCTATTGTTGGTGATACAACAACCCTATGGAACAGGCAAGCAGAAATAGCGTTCCCATGTCACAGATGGAGAAATTGTGATAGATTTAAGAGTCCAAGATCAGATGGCTAATTAGTGACAGTGCCAGGGTTAGAATCCGGGTATGCTGACTCCCAACCAAGGTCTTAGAATATTGCTTAAGTAAAATATCAATTTCCTAGTTAGCAAAGACTACTTATTCTCTAAAAATGCCAGTCTTTTAGTCAAGTCTTAGAGAAATGACCTTCAACTTAGGGCAGGTCTTGAGCTCCCCTCAAAGAAGAGTGGACCAATGGCCCCAGTCCAGGCCATGCTCTTGCTGTTTTTGCAGGTCGGGCCTGTACTGCAGCTTCTAGTTGTTCTAAATTTTTTCACCAAACAATTGTCACAGCCTGTGATGTTTCCATGCAAATCATTTTAAGGTCAGAACGTGTGGGGTCAGAAGCACATTGGAAAGTGGGTGCTGCCTGCTTTCTGATGTTAAGGCCCTCATCCTGCCTACAGGCGGTCCAGCAAGGCTCAGGGTAAGCAGCAACGTACATTATTGATTAGTCTTTCAAACTTTTCCACCAAGATCATGGTCCACATCCCTATTAGTAAAGCTCCTCCAAGTGGCCCAGACCTTAGAAATGAGAGCTTCCTGGCTTTGGAGAGGACTGTAGTTATCTGGGGACATCACCCTTCCCACCACTCAGCAGATGCCCTCCTTCCCTGGAGGAATGACTCGCGCAGACAACATGAGGCTATTTTTGCAGAATCGATGACCTGAATATATGGGAGTAAAACTCCCCCAGAGAATTAGATTCAAGAGACTTGAAGCTTCCCAGGAATCTGAAAGAAATGGCATTTCAGTTTTCATGGCCCACTAGAGCCGGTTAAAAGGTCAGAAATAAAAGGTTATTGACCCAGGAGATTTTCTTGGGTGGAGAAGGGCACCGCAACTGCAGCCCCTGAGTTCCTCCAACTCAGGGATCATAAAGGAGCTTGCAGGTCACTGACTCTGGAGAAAATCAAAGTGGGGAAATGATTGGAAAATCTAGTCTGCGCTTCGTTGGATTTTTATTGAAGGGAGTTACTAGGGAATGTTCTGCTTTCAGAAATAATAAGTTGTATTGGTTTGTTTTGAGTTTTGTATTCAAATTCCTATTCCTTTAATAATTTCTGCATCGAGGGAATTCCCTAGAGGTCCAGCAGTTAGGACTCCGTGCTCTCACTGCCGAGGACCTGGGTTCAATCCCTGGTTGGGGAACTAAAAATCCCACAAGCCGTGCAGCCAAAAAAAAAAAAAAGGATACCTAATAATTTCTGCACTGGGACTTCCTGAGGTTCACACAGCTCAGTTCCTGGATTCCAAGTAAGTAAAGAATGGGTTTCTGGCTGGTTCTCTGTTATCTCCTAAAAATTACCCCCTTGCCTTGCAACCAGGAAACATAGCAAACATAAAATTCTCCTTAGCTTTGATCAAGACAAAATGCCAGTCATCTGAAACTGCATTTGACAGAGGGGATGTCCAATAGGAAGCGAACTAGTAAACTGGGTCGTGAAATTGGAGAAAAGGACAAAAGAAGAAGTTCACTGATCAAAAAGCCGTCACAGCCACTAAGATTAAACGTCTCCAGACATGACACTGGACACCCTTTTGGAAAGATTAACCTTGTGGAAAGTGCACTTGTAGATTTCCTTAGCATGTTTGAAACGTTCTCCAGCTCAGAACAATCAAGAGGATGTGAAAATGCCACTTTCCCTCCGAACTGACAGAACCTGGAAAAGCCCTGTTCCTGGCCATTGATTACACCCCGCCCGAGCCATTAACATGCAGCTTCACACGCTTCTTGGAGTTTGACACAGGCTGAGCTTGTTTTTATAGTCCCCTGGGGCAAAAACTAAGCAAGCACCACAGTCATTTCACATTTTGAAATGGCCCTTTCTCTCCTAAATTTCTCCCCCCACCTCGGTCACCGTGCAACACCTGAGCTCATAATCAGGAGAGGAACATGAAACACACAGCTCGGCAGCCAATGCTCCCCATGCAAACAATGGGGCCATTGGTCATGGGCAGTTGATCACCAACGGCTGGACCAAGACCAGCAAACAACTTTGCACAGGCCTCTAAGCAAGCATTAAGTGAGGTAGACTCGGGACTGAGTCAGGCTTGAATCAAGTGACTTGTTAAAGCCTCTCGGTCCACCATCAGTCTCTAGGCTTACAGTTCCCTGTGCCTTTTGATGGTTTCTGATCGGTGTGACATGTCCAAATTCAAGCTTTTCCCTTGGGTACACTAGAAATGCTAAGGGACAAAAAATAAATATACTGTTTGCATAGCACTGTATCCAGGATAACAGTCACAGAGGTGTCATTCCTACAATGGCAAAGCTAGGAAACTTTAGCAGGAGACAAAGCCACCAATGTGTATGTTTACAGCATTCCTTTCTCTCCTCCAAGCCTGAAAAGAAGTAGGTTTGTACCCCTCCAGTTCTGGTCTCTGCTTTTGTGATGCAGAATGAGAGAAATGGATGAAGAAACGGAGAGGAGAAGGAGTGAAGGAGGCAGGAAATAAAGGGGGAAGAGACAGGTTGGACCCACTGGGTGTGGGAGAGTTTTTGCTTGTCGGTGCCTGGGGTTATTTTATTTTATTTTATTTTATTTTTTATGGTTAGGAATTAAGCATGGGAGAGAGAGAGATGGGGGAGGTCCACTCCTTTCTGCAGAGTCCCCTAAGAGAGGCTGGAACGGGAAGACAAGATATTGAAGATAATTTGGCATGAGTTAAGGGCATATTTCCTTCTGTCCTTTTGTGGTTTCTCCAGACACAAGTTAGAAACAAAGTCGCTGTTATTTACATTTCTTTTCTGTTAAACAATTGTTTCTTTAAACCACCCTGAAACTGGACCACCTGAGGCCCCACTTGTAACAAAGTTATCCTTGAAACCAGCAATGGTAAAAGCGGAATTCAAATAGGACTTTATATTCATGGCTGCTTAGAGCCCCTTGCAGTACAGAAAGCCATTTTTGCCAACCTAGCCCTTTCTTACCTACTGATAAGGATGACACCTGCGTGACTGCTAGCCCTTGATGTACTTGAAAGATAAAAGTATCCTGGACCGACACTGACCATAGCATTACACTGATAAAAGTGTTCAATCAACCAGATGTCTGCCCTTGAGTAAACAGAAGATCTAGATGATGAACTGGAATTTTCTTTTCATCTGGATGTTTTCTGTGAGGAAGATGTGGTCATTGACATCTCAGGTGTCAAAACCTTGGTAGGTTTGATGCAAGGCATGCGGGTATCTCAGCAGAGAATAAGCTAAGAATAAAAGGACTAAGATGGATGATGGAATGGGTCCCTTGGGGGAAAAGATGGTCCACAGTCCAAATCATAGTATTCAGCAAGCACCGTGAACTCAGACTCAGCGCCGTATCTGGAGCATTTGACACGTGAAGTGAATCCTTTTTTAAAACCCTCTCTCTCTTCAATACAACAAAATTATTCTTAGGGACAATCATTAAATAAACCTAAGAAGAAAAATGTCCGGAAAAGAAACAAAGACAGTGAAAATGCTTTTATTGAATTGCCTGTGCATAATCTTGCCTGTAAAAAATAAAAATAATAGTAAATAATAAAACACATTCAGGTATATAAAAGGGAAAAGCTAATGCATTAACGCTCTCCAGTTTACATTACTGATTTTTTGAAAAAAGAAAAATCTCCTACATACATAGCCGTCTGTTGCAGTAATGAATCTCACAGTTCACACTGTTTCACTGTTTAAAATTTTAAACACAAGTAAAAACTCCAAGTGATCGTGTTTCTTCACGATCACGTTGATAATCACTGTGCCATCATTTTTATTTTGAATCTACTCTTTAAAGGCAGGAATATCTGGTCCTGCAGGGGTTAGAGAACTAACTGGTGCCCTGGGCTACCTCAAATGATTCTAAATTGCTACAAACTTAGGAAACAAGCATACCTCTGATTCCGCCTGTGTTGGAGGCCTACTGTATAACTAGCAGTCCTCAGAATTAAATTCCATGTTTTCATGGAATGTGTAGTAAAGCACGATGATAAAATATGTACTACAATTGTATTAAAATGTGTATTACAACTGTATTAAATTACAATGTGTATTAAAGGACAATAATAAAATGTGCTCATTTGACTCCTACATTATTAAAAGTCAATTGTTTAGAACTTAGAAAATGTACCCCCTTATTTTTTGCACCCTGGGGGAATTGCTCCCACTGCCCTGCCCTTAAAATGCAACTGTGCAGGCTCCTTCTGGCCTGATGTTGTCTGTTTTGATGAAAGGAGCCCAGCTGCAGGAATCTCAAGGTAGTTTCAAGATGAGGGAAATGAAGTCTAAATCAGAACCTGGACAAACACAGCAGAAGTCAGAAAGGATTATTGAGCGCTCATTAGGGGCTCAAGACTGACTTTACTCCTTACCTGCTCATAAGAATTGGATGTTTAATTTCCTGCTAAGTTTGGTCCCGAAGGCTCAGGACCAAGTGGGTGGGGCGGACATCTGGGGAAAGTTCTTTGATCCAAATTTGAGTGGGGTTGGACCAGGCAGAGCCAGCTTGGAATGGTCCTTAAGGGGGTGTTTTATCAATGTCAGATGATGAAAGAAGACAGTCAAACTCTTCCAATCAAGCAAGTGTGTTCACAGTATTATTCCAAAGTGTGGTTATTTACAAAGTGCATATTAATTTTGGGAAGTCCTCATCTGTCTTTTTCATGGAAGAATTGAAGAAATGAAAAGGATAAATAAAAAGATGCTACAGCATATCATTTCTTTGACTGCTTTCCCTTGGGTTTCTGATGTGGCCACTCTTGAAAAGCTTTCCAGATTTCCCAAGTTTTTATGTGACTGGAGTGCTTCAAAAATCACCTGGCCAGCAGGTTCCTGAGCAAACCTTGATTTTTAATTATCATACCCACCATTTATTTATTGAGCACTATGTCCCAGGCACAGTGTTAAGCTACATCTACAAAAGTAATACTAATAATTGGTCTTCTTGGTGCAGATTTACAAAGAGATAGTTCCCCATCACAAATAAGAACAGACAGAAAATAGCTCAGAGGAATTAGTCATCATCCAGCTGATAGATATAATCATACCAAAGTATGTCAGAGTCAGGAAATACCACAAGGTTAAGAAGATTACAAAGGACGAAGATGACTATAATTACCTACGTTTAACTGAATAGTATAATTGAATCACATAATTCTTTTCCACTATTTAAGTTCCTGGCTTAAAAGTCAGGACTGACCTATACACCGCTTCACTCTTGGCTAGTCAGAGACTATGGGGGGAGCGAGGGGGCATGGCATTCACGGTGGCAAATAAGGCTTTACTGCTCTTCCCCCTCCTCCACCCCCACCGAAAAGTCTGTGATAAGTGAAGTCTCTGACATTGTCAACTACAAGAGGACAAGCCTTTGACTTCTCTGGGGTGTGAAGAATTCTAGGAAACAACTAGAAAAGCAACCATCTATATGACCGTGTACTGAAGCAGGGCCGTGTGTTAGGAAGAAAGCAGTATCCAACAAGAGATCTGATATTGAGTCTCCATTCACACCTAACTGGCTTGGGACCTTAGCAAGTCACAGTCTCTCAGATTCCTGTCCGTGAAAAAATGATAATGACTCTGTTCTGCTTGCCTCGCCGGTCACCCGTGAGGATGACATGGGCGATTGCACCTGAGGTCACCGGGGTAGGTCACAGAGTCCACAAAGGGAAGTGGCATCATCCACATAGGTATTCTACCTTCCATCCCAAGCGCATGCTAATAACCACAGTTTTTCTAAGCAATGGATAATATTCAATTCAAGATACACTTTATTGTAAAAATTATTTCAGGCAATGCAATCTTTTTTTGGGGGGGGAGGGGAATTGTCTTTTATGAGAAATGGTTTAGTCATTTTGCTGTCATCCAGTCTTTTTTTAATCTTGTTATTCCATTTGGGCCAAATGTAGAAGCTATAAATTAGGGAAGCAATGGGAGGCTGAACAAAATTCTTGCATGTTTCATTTCCACAGAGGACTCTGTGAGAATGATGCAGGTTTGAGGATTGGGCAGAAGGGGTGGCAGTGAAGGAAATCCAGGGAGAGTGGGAGGGTATTTCCAGCTCTGTGAAAATATCCCTGGCCAAGACACAAAGCCTCAGGGCCTCGGATTCCAGTGTCGGCTCAAGCCGGCCCCCCAACTCAGCCCTCAGCTCTACTGCTCTTTGACAGGCATCCAGTTGGAAAGCCCATCCTTTGGGTCATAGGACTTGGTGCATTTTGCTGCAGTGCTTGGCCTGGAGGGCAGTATCAACACCAGAGCGTGTTTACTTCTGATGTGACAAGGCTGGCTTCGCCACAGAGTCGATATTTGCTTGGGCCTCAAAGCTTATTAGATAGATTAGGAGGCAATTGGCCTCCTCTGTCAACCCCTCAGGTTGTCTTATTGTTGTGGTGTCTGGGCGCCTTGGTGTTTTGTGTTCATTTGTTTGTGTGGCTGGAGGGGTGTGGGTTGTAGAGCATGTGCGTGGGAGGAATCTCTCCCTTGATTATTTCAAATAATGGTTCATTTCAAATAAGCTATTTTTAAGATAAAATGAACCTTCCACTTAGAAGGACTAGGCCATTAGCTAAATTGTATTTCTGGGTCTACCACACTTCTTGTGAGAGTTTTGACCACGTTCACATTTTCTGATTACCATTTTGCTTTGATACCATGAATATTATCTTGCCTGGGAATATATAGTATACAACAAGGGGGAAATAAGTCAGATCACTAAACATTGATTCTCTGTCATTATTCACTCAACATTATGTGCCCAAGGATTGAACAGAAGCATGCATATATTTGGAGGCAGTCCTTGGCTTCCCCTCAACTCAACCTCCTCACCTTACTCACCAGGGAGCAAGAGAAAGCCCACTCACCCAGCAGTGACACGAGTGGACCCTGTGCCCAGAGACCACTAAGATCAAAGTTACCATTACAGCCCTTTTGGAGATGCTTATTGGAAGGCTGGACCCTTTGAAGAAAAGCACAGCATCACTAAGAACCAGATTGTGTGTTTGAACCCTAGTTTGACTATTCAGCTATTACCCTCAGGCAAATTCTTAACCTCTCAGTACCTCAGTTTCTCTATTTGTAAATTGGGGATAATCATGGTATTTTATGATGTGGTTGTGAGGAGCCACTGGTATAATACATGTAAAGCAATTAAAACAGTACCTAGGTTATAGTAAATGCTCAATAACCATTACTACTTCTTATTTCCTTCCTCCTCCTCCTCCTCCTTCTTCTCATTATTATTATTATTAGAAAAATACACTATTCAACAATGATAGCCCCCCAAAAATCTTTTCTTCTTATCTCTCTCACCAAAGAGACTAAAACTAAAAGAGATAATAATAGAGAAAAACAGGATTTCTGAGCTCATAGAAACAGTCAACATGGTAGCCATGATCTTAAAATGATAAGTGGCAGAAATAAACCAGGCAATAATCAGCCTTGTTAAGGCAGAGTTCTGAAAAGAAGATATGCATCCCTGGCTTGCCCCCTCTGAATCCTGACGTTGACCTTCATTGTCCTGGAGGAACTACCAATCTGGCACCTCTGTCGAGCCCAGGGTTTTCGATTATGAGGGCCCTTGACCTTGAGTCTGTCTTCCCACCCTCAGATTTAGCTAATATGGGTGTGAGAGGAAGATTGATTAATTTTATTTAGAAGCAATATTAGTGTCAAGACCTCAACCACACGCATGAACAAGTTTGCAACTAAAAAGATCAAGAGTAAACACAGTACAATGGAGAAAAGAGAGTCTTTCCAACAAATGGTGCTGGACCAACTAGACATCCACACGCAAAACAATGAATCAGACCCAGACCTCACACTCTTCACAAAAATTAACTCAATATGGATCATAGACCTAAATATAAAATGCAAATCTCTAAAACTCCCGAAAGATAACACAGGGGAAAACTTTGATGACGTTGGGTGCAGTGATAACTTTTTGATATGAAACCAAAAGCACAATCTATGAGAGAGTTGTTTATCTGGACTTCATTAAAATTAAAACTTCTGCTCTGCGAAAGACATTGTCAAGAGAATGAAAAGACAAACCACAGACTGGAAGAAAATATTTCCAAAAGATATATCCGATAAAGGACTCATCCAAAGAACTCTTAAAACTCAACAATAAGACAAACAACCTGATTAAAAAATGGGCCAAAGACCATAACAGATAACTCACCAAGGAAGATGTATAGATGGCAAGTAAGCACATGAAAAAATGTTCCACATCACACATCATCAGGAGAATGCAAATTAAAATGACAATGAGCTACCACAGCACACCTATTAGAATGGTCCAAATCCAGAACACTGACAACACCAAATGCTGGCAAAGATGTGGAACAACAAGAACTCTCATTCATTGCTGGTGAGAATGCAAAATGGTACAGCCACTTTGGAAGACAGTTTGGATTACAAAACTAATCATTCTCTTACCTGATGATCCAGCAGTCATGCTCCTTGGTATTTATACAAGGAAGCTGAAAATTTATGTCTACACGAAAACCTGCACGTGGATGTTTATAGCAGCTTTGTTCACAACTGCCACAACTTGGAAGCAACCAAGATGTCTTTCAACAAGTGAACAGATAAATAAACTGTGGTACAAACAGACAATGGAATATTATCCAGTGCTAAAAAGAAATGAGCTCTCAAGCCACCAAAAGATATGGAGGAAACTTTAATGCATGTGACTTAGTGAAAGAAGCCAATCTGGAAAGTCTGCATATTCTAAGATATACGTCATTATGGAAAAAGCAAAAACAAAAACAAAACCTTATGGAGACAGGGGTTAGTGGGAAGGGAGGAATGAATAGGCAGAGCACAGAAAATTTTTAGAGCAGTGAAATTACTCCTTGGGCTACTATAATGGTGGATGTATATACATTTGTCCAAACCCATAGAATGTACAACGCTAAGCGTGAACTTAATGTAAACTGTGGACTTTGGGTGATAATGATGTGTCAATGTAGGCTCATCATAATGAATGTGCCACACTGATGGGGGATCTTTTTTTTTTTTTTTTTTTTTTTGTGGCTGGGTTGGGTCTTTGTTGCACAGGCTTTCTCTAGTTGCAGCGAGCAGGGGTTACTCTTCGTTGGGGTGCACAGGCTTCTCATTGCAGTGGCTTCTCTTGTTGTGGAGCGCGGGCTCTAGGCGCGCGGGCTTCAGTAGTTGTGGCATGCGGGCTCAGTAGTTGTGACTCGCGGGCTCTAGAGCACAGGCTCAGTAGTTGTGGCACACGGGCTTAGTTGCTCCCCGGCATGTGGGATCTTCCCAGACCAGGGCTCGAACCTGTGTGCCCTGCACTGGCAGGTGGATTCTTAACCACTGTGCCACCAGGGAAGCCCTGACCATCCAATTCTTCGATGGTTAGAAGAGATCTGCTAGTGTTGGAGGGTCTCCTGCAGAGGCAGGGGGTGGCAGTCTCCCTCCGTGAGGACAAGGATACTGGAAGCAGAAGCCCTGGGAAGCACTCCCTGGCGTGAGCCCTCCCAGAGTCTGATGGGGGACCTTGACAATGGGGGAAGCTATGCATGCGTGCAGGGGCAGGGAAATCTCTGTACCTTCCTCTCAATTTTGCTGCGAACTTAAAACTGCTTTAAAAGGTAAAGTCTTTTTTTTAAAAACAATCAAAGTTTGAACTTCACCTTTGAGCTAGAGGCCCCAAGCCAGAAGGCCTGCTCATCCCTACCCTCTCTTGTAGGATCTATGCATATTCCCATATATATCATTCTCAAGAAAGTCTGTGCAGCAGAAATGTGGATAAAGTAGTATTTCTTAACATCTTGAGGAGCATAAACATGTTTGAAGCAATGGACTCACTCTCCAGAAAAATTATGCATCACAAATTTGCATGAAATTTTGGAAAGCTATGCATCTACCACTCCCACAGCAATTCTCAGCCTCCAAGAGGACAGTGGGACCTGAGCTAGAAGTGGGAATCAGAGTCAGGGACATAAAGTATTTGCTGCCCCAGGAGAATGGGAAGCTAGCTCTCACTTGCACTCCAAAGAAAGTCTATCACCTCATCTTCTGTACTTGGTTGATTCTTCCTGGAAACCAACCATGAAAGACCTCAGCTCGCAACAGCAATGAATTTGGTGGCTCCCACGTTTTGGGAAAAACCACACTGTGATCACCTAACTCTAGCCCAGGTCATCTCTGAGGTCCTTCTCAGGGACTTGTACCAAGGAGAGAGAACCTCCAGCAATCCCCTGCCTGCCCACCACAGAAGGCTTCAGGCACAGTCCTTGGAAACTTTCACTTTCACGCTATCAATCAGATTCTTATGAAACACGTACTCTGTCTCCAGCATGAAACTAGGTATTATGGGAAATGGGGCATTTCCCAAAAATGTCTCTTAATCTCGGCTCCTAATCTTGAGGGCTACAAAACAAATACATATTTTAAGAGAGAGAGAAACAATGTGGTCAGAGGTTCATCATGGCCTAAGACCAGAATATTTTCTAAAGGTCAGTGTGCTATATGAGCTGAGGGCCCATAGAGCATAAAAGA
The DNA here is from genome assembly GCF_965194825.1 of Balaenoptera physalus. NCBI lineage: Eukaryota > Metazoa > Chordata > Mammalia > Artiodactyla > Balaenopteridae > Balaenoptera > Balaenoptera physalus. Next base: position 119,055,933 of record NC_138890.1, on the reverse strand, counting down.
CTTCCTGGAAAAGGTGCGGCTTGCTCCAGGCTTGTTCTCTGCGTCCCTGTAACAACTGTTCTCCTTAAATACACTCTCTTCTACCCACCTCCACCTTAATCCACTAGAATCAAATATTGTCTTAGCAACCTGTTTCCTGATTGACCCTAACGAGCCAGGCAGGTCAGCATGAATCCTGCTGCTGAAACTCAGACCTTTGGCTCTGGGCTGCCTTTATTCCATCACAGATTTTCAAGGTCAGGAGGGACTCCAGAGGTCACCTAATCTAAACTCTCTTCTGTTGCTTAGGAAAGAGACATCTGGGGACACGTTCTCCAAGCTTCCGAGGAGAGTAAATGCGGTAGCTGGGGGAGTCTGGTCAACGGTGGAAGCCCTGTGCCCACGAAGAAGCAGGAGCTGTCAGGACACAAAGCACACCTGGACAAACTCACCGGTGCGCGAAGACCACAGTCAGCTTGAAGATTCAGGCCATGACAGCAGCAAATTGTGTGCCTGTGGCCATCCATTGAATTACCCCTTCAACCAACCAAAGTTTACCAGACCAGACACACGGTAGTCATCAGTATGTGGACAGAAGAAGAGGGAAGAAATATGAGAAGATATCGTCAGAGGGGTAAGAAGAGGCCAGGACACAGTGATGTCCCAGCAGCCAAGAGGAGTTTCGATGGCAGCAGGCTCAGCAAATTAGATAAGGACTGAACTTTCCATTCAAGGTGGCAGTTAGGAGGTCAGAGTTGACGTTAGCAGGAGCAGTAAATGAAAGAACTGAGATGGAAGCCAGATTTCAGTGGCCAGAACAGTAATGAGAGTCAGAGGCCCCGAGAGACCAGTTTTGGGGTCACTTGGTGCTAGTAGCCTGACTGGGGGCAGAACAGAATCAAGAAAGGTTCTTTATAATTAGAAAGTCTTGACCTTTTTCACAGGTAAAGCAGCAGGATCAGTGAAGTGGGATCAGTTGGGAGGCAAGAGAAAGAGGGAGGGTGCAGCTGGAGGGGGGATTTGCCTTAGAATGGATGAACATATAACAGCAGAACATCATGCACCTTGGTAACCATCCTCTTCCCACATCCCATGCACAGATTTTCATGAAAAAAAAGTACTCGTTTTGTATTTTTTGCCTCTTAAAAAACAGCAAAATGAAAACTCCCCCTTAGCAAGTGTGTATTCTCTGTCAGACTTGGTACTAGGTAACTTGACACCTTTACTGGGTCATTTAAAAGTCTCAGAAGCTCAGCTGGCTATAGGAGGTGAGATGCCAGTGGGGTGACATCTGGTCCCAGTTCTGTGAGACTGGATTTCAGGGCATCAAAAATGCCTGTGCAGAAGGGCCCCGACAGAGCCACAGCCCACTGCCATCTGCCCACTGAACGTTCCAGAATGACAAAGACAGAATGACTAAGTCCCTGGCACACCTCCAATGACCCTCTCCTCCATTTGTCAACTTCTAAGTCAGGCAACGTGATCACAAAATATTATCTTCTTTTTTTCATCTCGTAGAGGAAAATAAAATACCCTCAAGTATTCACAACTTGCTTATTCTGAATGCTTATTAAGCACCTATTATATACCAGTCCGCACCCGTTTGCTTTTACTGCATAACAATTCACCCTAAAGCAACAAGCATGTATTATTTCTCCCGATTCTGCATGCCCAGGTAAAAATCAAGGATCCTGATGAAGTGACAGTGGTGCCACAGAGATGGGAGCGGCCATTTCTTCCTGTGGATCTCAGGGAAGGCTCTGAAAAGAGAAGCACTTAATGGAGGTCTCAGACCTCAGACATGGGGAAGAAGCTCATTAGGCAAATAGGGGAAAAAAGGAGGTCATTGAAAGAAAGAGAAACAACAGGTAAAGTCAGAGCAATGTGAAACAACAGGGTGAGTTTGGGGAACTGTGCAGAAATCAGTGTGAGTAGAACACAGGGTGAGGCAGGGGTAAGTAGGAGATGACAGGAAAGGTTGGAAGAGTCAGGTCGTGAAGGATGGTAAGCAACGCCAGCGTTGTCTTTGCTGAACTAAGGGAAAGACAGTGGAGAAGAGGAAACATTTGCAAAAGCAACATTGAAGTAGCTTGATAATTGGATGCAAAAAGTCATCCAAGAGAGAGTCAATCTCAAGAGAGAGAAAGAAGGATGAGTCCCAGGTTTTGGCCTGTGTTAGTGAATGGACAGTGGTACCGTCAGTCAGGGTGGGGACATGGGAAGAACAGGAGTAACGATGATGAATTTGCAGTGTCTCTGCCACATCCTGGAACGGCTGTGCAGTGGGTGGTGGTAAACATTGGTTTGGACTCAAAAGGAGAGTTCTGGCCTGGGGAATTCAATTCGCAAGCTGTCAGCATATGCAGTGCTTTAGGGAATATTAAAAAGAATAGCGATCTTAAACCCGTGTTTCATCCCAGCTAGCAAAAAAATAAATAAAAAAGAAGAAAAGTAATTTCTTTTTTAAAAAAGAACAATCATTTTCAAATTCTTTTGTCTCCCAGCAAAGGAACTAGCCAAGGGTTTGTTTCAATACCAAACGAAAAGAGGGAAGCGATCGGCTTTCTACATGAATGCAATGGGTAATTCATGAAGCTCTGAAAAATATAGCTGCAGTTTTGCCAATAATTTCCTGTGCCCATGTAAATAGTACCATATTCTCTGAAGCTCTTTCCCCCTTCAAAAAGGTAAACTGTGCTTTGCCACTAAGTAGGGACAGAACAAGTATGCAGTCTCCAAATTCTTTCTGCTAAGACCGTGTTCTTTCGGAAGAGTCTTCAGATATTAAACAGATGGTATCCCACTTTGGTTACCTGCAGAGCTGGGTAGGAACATGTTAAGTCCAAGTGGCCAAGTACAGTGAGCTATTATTACTTACAGAGCTGAGGAAGATTGAGAAGCAGGAGAAAGATGGATCCTAGTAACAGGTTCCTTGCTGTATCATTTCCCCACGTGGCAGGAATTGTGCGCTCCTGCTTGAGGAACATTTTGCTACTCCACCAAAAAGAAAAACAAAAACAGTCAGTTGGCATCATATAAATTTGGAGACTACTGGACACTAAATCCAGTGTCCAGTAGAGAAGCACAATAGTGAAGAATCTTATTTAATTTTATTTTGTCAGTGTTTCCCCAGATTCATCTGACCAAGGAAACATGGGCTCTGCAGAGCAACCAAAGCTTCCCACTCGGCCTTTCTACCAACGCTGACATGGATTTGTCACAAGAGGGCGGTGCCTTCTCCCATCCTCATAAACCTGGGGACAGGATCTCAGCTCCAGCCAACTCTCCCTATTTAAATTCTGAATTTGAGTGGTCAGAACAGCTGCCTCCCCTCCCCCAAACCTGCCCAGCTCTGGGAGGGATCCCTATTGAAGAGGAAATCCACCATTTCCTGTGAAGCAGCCCCTCTGGTGAAGTGGGCCTTTGACCTGCTGAATTGGAGGTCTGTCTTTGGGATTTTTCCAGGACAGAGGAAAAACTCCTCTTAGAAAAGATCCTTTGTCCTTGAGCAGCACACCCCGAGGGAAAAATCAAAAATGAACATAGTCAGATTTTTGTAGCCTTCTCTTCTATTTTATTCTGTATGTTAGGTCAATAGGAAGCACTGTTTTAAAAAAAAAAAAATCCAGTCAGGAAAAATAAAAATGTTTATGACAGCATCTTTTCTCTTAGATATCATATCCCATTTTAAATCAGGAAATACAACATCTGCATCTGCTCTTAAGGATTCTCTTTTTATTTCCTCATCACCAGAGATTTTCTTTTTTGGCTTAAATGTCAGACACCATAAATTTGAATGCACGTAAGATGAGATCAGGGGAGCTGAGAGAAAGTACTTAAGAAAAATGGGAAGATGGAGGGAATTGAGAAGGGGGTGTAAATTGGCGTCAAACCTCAGCCATGACAAATAAAGAAATAAGCAAATAAACCATTGCACTGACCTCATTAGGAGATTCTGGGCGCTGGAGCAGTGGGAAGAGAGAAGTAGAGAGAAAGAGGGGTGTCTGGGTGAATCATAGAATGGGCCTGTGATGGGGCACGGGGTGTTGCAAATACTCTATGGAAAGCTGACTTTTCATTTTCTCTCAAAACAATAAGATAGTTAGACTGCAACATTCTTATTGCGTCACTTCCCCATGCATGTAATGGAGGCTGGGAAATCATCTTTCATCTTTCTTTCTTAGGTCTTTGACTTATTCCTTCAACCTACACTATTATCATCCATCCTGTGCTTGGACCCAAGTGCTACCTCCCAGGCCTGCATGGGTGTCCCAACCCATGGGAGACCCCAGGTGCCACGATGGAGGAAGGAAGGTTGAATGAGTTATTCAACTCAGGAAGACTGTCTCAAGGCAGATACAAGTGTATAGGGTTTATATCAATCAGTTACTATTGCTGTTACTGAACCAGACTTGGGTCCACTTGCCCTCAGGCAGTAAAGCCAATCTCCTGACACCGGGATGCAGTGAAGGAAAGTGCAGCATTTATTGCAGGGCACTAAACAAGGAGTCCAGCTTGTTGCTCAAAATACCTGAACTCCCTGATGGGTTTCAGCAAAGCATTTTTGAAGCCCAGGTGAGGGAGGAGGGTCGCAGTGTATGTGATCAGCTCATGCACAATTCTCTGATTGGTTGATGGTGAGGTAACAGGGCGATGTTACAGGGGTTAACATTACCAGTCCTTAGGCCCTAGTAGGTCTGGGGGCTACTTGCTCATGGTCATCAAGTAGTTAAAGTCTTCCATTTGGTGGGGGTTTTAGCATCTGTAAAACAACTCAGGAAATGTGCATCAGATACTGTTATCTAGGTACTTCAGAGAGGAGCTACAGCAGAGGACATGAGGGAGGGGTCTGTCCCGGGAAGACCCCATAGGGTCCTGCTTGGTTACATTGCTCTCAGCTGCAAGTAACCAATAAGATGGCTTAAATAGGAAGAAACCTAGAGGGAGGAAGTTGTTGGTTTTAGTCTAGTACCTTATCCAGTTAAGGTTAATGTCTGCAATTTTTATAGGCTTTTCTTTATGGTCATAAGATGATTGCCTGTGCTCTAGACATCACATCTACATTCAATCTTTCTCTTAGGGTCTAAGAAGGAGAAGGAAGTAGGTCTGGTGACGTCTTTCCCTTTTATCAGGAAAGAGGAATGTTTCCCAGAAGCCCCTAGCAAGCTTTGACTTTTAACTCATTGACCAAAACATGTGACACAGCTTCAAGCAAGGCTGGAAAGGGGGCACTGAGCTTTCCCAGCCTCTAAAATGGAGGCTAAGTCAACTATACTCCAGTAACATTTTTAATAAATAAATAAATAAATTTTAAAAATGGAGGCAACAAGAAGATTGAGTAGGTCTATCGGCTCAACCAATGATAACTATCTGCCACCAGATTATTATCCACTAACTCTATTATTACTGGATGCTCATTCCTGAAATTTGATCAAAGACCCACCCCATCATGAAGCTCTTAAGGCCACGTGCTGCTCATCACTTGACCACTTAGAGTTGAGCTATGGTGTAAGTGAACTGATGGTATGCAATAACTTTCTTCCCACTTAAATTAAAAGCTTTTAAATTAGTTGAATTTTTTTTTTTAGGACCACTCATGTTTTCCAAAAACTCTCAAGTTTCTTTGGTTTACATCAAAGTCCTATCTAATTTGCTCCCGAGAGGAAACCTACCACAATAGTAAAGTTGTATATTTCCACAGGGATTTTCCCTAAACTGTTAATGAGTTGTGACTTCCTTATATGTACATGCAGACGAGACTGGTGCACTCCAAGCAGGTAGACAGAATTCGAACCAGATGGTTCAAGGAAAGGAAACTGGATTAGCAGATCATTTCAGACACCTCCATGTGTTGACTGAAATCCATAAGGGGAATGACAAAACATGTACCTTATTTTCTCAACAAACTGTGCACCATATTGAATGTTAAGCATTAAACTGAGGGAGGGGTAGAACAAGCTCTGGTTTTTCTTTCCTTGTCACTAGAACCGTAAGCCTAGTTTTGCCTGATTCATGTATCCAGAGCGGGGGGAAAAGAAAGAAGTGCATGGCTGGTTCATAAACTCATACCACTGAGGGTCCCTGTGGTAATCCTATAGCACAGGCATTTGAATAAATCGGAGGTGGCAAGGGTGTGTCTAATTTCCATGAGTTCCTGTATGGAAAGCAAATCCCATTTTGCTTGACTTTCCAGGTTAAACAATAAACCATAAGAGTCTCTCATCCCCACCCTTAAGCCAATTTCACTGAAACTGGGGCCGATGCAAATTAAGGCACTTTCCAGTATTCAGGCTCCCAACCCCCCACCCCCAGTTTAATTAAAGCCCACTTTGGTTGAGGAGTAAACTGGTATTTACACATCAGGAGGAAAATCTGGTTCCAGTAATTAAAGGGATTTTCTAAATCTTGTCCCCCATGTTAGAACACCCGTTTTAATAGTTAATTAAAGACTCCTTAACCATCCTCTGAAGGAAATTTGAAAAAGAAAAGATTAGGGACCTGCCACAAAGACATTACTGACAACAAGGACTGAAATTCTTTGTTAGTCCCTTTAAGGAAAACTAAGGTTTTCATTTACCTAAAATACTTTGGGTATGCAGACTTTTTTTTTTTTCTTTTACCTAAAGGAGATACTTATTTGCCTTTGTAAACAAGTACAATCTGAGGATAGCCCTGCAAGTTTCATAGCTGTTCCACAGATATAAGCCAGCTTGCAAGTCACCTGCATACCACCCCCATTGCAGTGAAGGTAGGTTGGGAGCACAGATGCCTTCTTCCTTTGGTCTCTTAAGGTATGGCTGGTGCCAAAATGGCAAACTCCGTAGATAAGGCCCACCCCACCACCGGCAACAGGGAAGAGCAACATTTCAGGAAGTTACTTAAAATCTATTTTGTCAAATGTGTCATAAAATATGTATTTTAATTACAATCAGTGCTCATCTTATTTCAAATTGTAATGTGTTTAACACTTTTCTACCTCCACTGACAAAGAGTGAACTTCTTTAAATCCAGGATGAAAACTGTTAGATGTTAATTTAAATGTTTATAAGAGAGTACATAGTTTTGAAAAACTCTTTTGGGGGTGCCCTAGCAAATGAGTTTTAAGAAACCCGATTTCCTTGGGATGTCAGTACAAGTTGGGAAGGGAAGCAAAGTGAGGGGAGGTTGGGCTCTGTGGTAAATTAAGTTTGAGAGGTGCCGAGTTACAGTGGCACAGGCCTCAGAACCTTTTAATAGGCTAATAGCGTTAGGATCCTCTCCAGAGAGCTATAGTCTTCAGTTTTTCCCAAGCTTTGACCATAGGAGAGGGGCGGTGGCACCAAAGGGTAACTTGAGAGCATTTTACACCTCGCCCCAATAATCTCCATCTCTCCAACCTCCCCCCCATAAAACATAAGCTAAGTAAATACATATCTTAACTATAAACAAGAGCTTCAGGCAGTGGTGTGATGAAGCCTGTTCGCACGGGCTCATACCAGCAACTTGGGCATAACTGGCGAGCAAAATGTGCTCGGCAAAAAAAGTTCTGGAGCAGGAGGTCAAATCAACCCTGACCATATTTACATCACGCAGGAGAAGTAAACAGTTGAAGCAATTGCGAAGATAATGCCAGACCCCCGAAAATGTCTAGGTATCAATACTTGCCTTAGAATATCCAGATGTGCACATCAGATATTTTTCTGTTGAATTATCTGAAAACTTGCTTCAGTTCTTAACATCATTTTGTATGAATATGTGCAGCCTCTGTTCATAGAATACTTAGATCATTTCTGCTTTGGGCCTTATTAGTGGCATATTCCTCATACCACAAAGTGTGTGGAAATAAACCAGTTAGCTAGAGGCATGGACCAGCAGTTGAGACAAACCATGATAAAGGACATCTTCCTATTTCGTCAATTCATGCTCCACATCAAATCTTATCCCCTATGTGTATTTCACATGGCCTTTCTAGAATGCTTACAAGTATTGTCTTTGCTTCTCTCGAACAAAATTCAAAAAGGGTACTTGGTTATCCATCTAATGCCCCCAAACACCTCCAATTTAGTTAAATCGCTGGATTAAAAGATGTCTTTTCAATCCCGAGATTAATAAAAATCTCTTGTTTGATATCAATTCGACAAGATAACCTATTGATTGAATTTTTGACTTTTCAACTGAGTATTTTGCCTTTGTGTCTGACGATGACATATGCCATTGTGCAAAATGGAAAGGCCATCTGGCAAGAGCTGCCCTGCCAGATAAGGAAGAATGCTGGCATTCTTACTGCAGGGACGCTCAATATCAAACTATGTTGAATGCTGTGAAAATGAAAGCTTCTCCAACAAAAAGTGTCCTTCAGATGCAAGCTTCATATCTCTCCGTCACATCTGTGCTGTCTCTGCCTGATGACGAGTGATTCTGACATAGCATTCCCTTGCCCTCAGAGTCCCCAAAGAGCAGTGCAAAGGATGTGGATAATTCTCCAATGCAGGGCAAGAAACAGAGAATTTCAGAAATGAGATGAAGGCCCTTTTCAACCTCCAGTTAGAAAATAAGCCACGGGAATGTAATATACAGCATAAGGAATATGGTCAAGAATACGGTAATAAATTTGTATGGGGACAGGTGGTTACTAAACTTATCATGGTGATCATTTCATAATGTATGAAAATGTCAAAGCACCTATTAGTACACCTGAAACTAATAGGATGTCAACTATTTTTCAATTAAAAAAAAAAAGTGCAATTGTCTCTGAACTTTCTTTCCTCACAACACATTATTACATTATTTTGAAATCACATATTTTCCAAGCCATCTGTTTTGTCTGCTTGACCAAGAGCATGTGCTGTGTGGCTTTACTTATCTCCATATCCTCAAAGCCAGCACAGAGACTGACCCAGGGTGGGCACTCAGTAAATATTTGTTAAGTGAATAAATGGAAAGCTGAGTGAATGAATAATGAAGGAGGGAAGGAATTCAAGATTTGAAGTCCTGTCTTCTGGATGACACAGCGTGTTAACTCTAAGAACCATCCGAACAGCATCTTTTGGTCAAACTGTTTATCATGACCTGTCTGCACCATAGTGTGACAGGCAACAACTGACACTTCCAGGTCTTAGAAACTTGCTCTGCCCTATGTTCTCTGAATAGTTGGACTAAAATTTATAGACCATTCAATATTGAGCTTTTCTAGGCTTAGGTGCAGTTTTTTGTGCTTTGACATTATTTAACCTCCCTTTTTTCCAGATACTAAATATTATTTAGTATCATCTGATGCTCTTGACTTTCCTTAAATGTGCATTTCTCCCCAATTTGTCTTCTCAGTCACTTTTAGAATACACCAATACTTCCTGTCTTTCCAGCCTGATATTGTTCTAATTAAATCTCTCCTTTGGAAAGAAATGTATATCTTGTTTCCTTTATTTCTTTTCTGTAATTTGTTCCCAAGGCCTTGACCCCTGAACTTACACTGAGTTTCCACAGCCACTTCCTCAGCTGGCCTGCCTGGCACTATCTCTAAAACATTCCTAGAATTGCTCCTTGCTGAGATCGAAACCCATGTGCACACCTAATCTCAACTTATCTTGACAGGTCCGATTTTTCCATACATGGTCCACATACCTCCCTATTGTCTGACAGTCTGAAGATGAAAATCCTGTGTCTGTTCCACATCCAAGAAGTACACATATCACTTCCTTGGTTGTCCTCGTCTCCAGGGACATTTGGGACTTCTCTAGGAGAGTTGCCATCTTCAAATCTGATATGGCTCTTCAAGTTATTTCATTAGAGCCAGTGATCCCATGTGGAGACTTGTGTTTTATTTTGTTTTCCCCCTAGCTCTGCTACTGACATGACAAAAAGCTGGAGACAAGGTACTGAACTTGACTCTCTCAGTTAGTATAAACCAGGGATTTAAAATACTTGGCATTCATCCACTTTGGAGTGTGGCTCTAAGGATGAATGAGTCTGTAGCTATAGTCAAGATTTTATTATTATGGATCTCTATTAGCAGTCCTATAGTTTTACTGATGTTGTTAATGGGGCTTATAATAATATAAGAAATCCATCAGCAGGCCTGGAAGCTCACTCAGACAGGCTCTACTACCACAGCCTTTAAGAATGATCTGCCCGGGGCTTCCCTGGTGGTGCAGTGGTTGAGAATCTGCCTGCCAATGCAGGGGACGTGGGTTGGAGCCCTGGTCTGGAAGGATCCCACATGCCGCGGAGCAACTGGGCCCGTGAGCCACAATTACTGAGCCTGCGCATCTGGAGCCTGTGCTCTGCAACAAGAGAGGCCGCGATGGTGAGAGGCCCGCGCACCGCGATGAGGAGTGGCCCCCGCTTGCCACAACTGGAGAAAGCCCACGCACAGAAACGAAGACCCAACACAGCCATAAATAAATAAATAAATAAATATTTTTTAAAAAAAGAATGATCTGCCCACTGTGCTCCCTCCCTTCACTAAACCCCACTGAATTTTTTTTAGCACGTGTCAAACTGCCCAGTGATTAATTTTTATCTTAAAATTTTCTGTGGGTTAGCTTTGTCCTAGTGAGATTGTAAGACCCTTGGAAATAAGGCTCAGGCTTGGGCTTTCTCCTGAACCTCTGCAGTACCAGCTTCAGGATGGGTCATGTAAGTTCTCAGTAACTTTCTTTTTTTCAATTGAAATAGAGTTACAATGTAGAGATTATCATACTAAGTGAAGTAAATCAGACAGAGAAAGACAAATACCATATGATATTACTTATACGTAGAATCTAAAAAAATGGTTCAAATGAACTTATTTACAAAACAGTAACACTTTTTGATTGGCAATATAGAATTTCATCCTGAGGATTCTCTTCATCATAGTGAATAAAGGATGGCTTATGACTTCTAATGAGATTGTGAAGTTGAAAGATAAGTTCAATGCCTTTTAAAACAATATGTCTCTGGAAGAGGAGTTGCTCCAAGCCCCCCAAGCCCTGAACGCAGTCCCCAACAATCCCGCTACTTGCGGCCAAATTTCCCAAGAGATTTCCCTGCTCCAGCCTGTCTCCTGCTTTCAGGAGTTGATGCTGAGCGGAAGCACCTCTCTTTTCAACTCACATTTCCTGGCCACATCCCCCTCCAGACTCCTCATTTTTATACGCCAACCCCTGAAAATGCCCTGTGTATCAGTGACAATAGACCAGTAGCCAGAACGTTCCCCCAGCCCCAGCCCCGTGTGCTGCTGTCGTGGTCGCACTCCTCTTGTCTGCTGCTCAAGGGAAGGAGGAAATCGCATTCTCTGAGCACCTGCGTGGGTCTGGACTCCTCTGCTACAGGTGGGGAAGTGATGGTAAACGTGTAACAACCCATCTGCAGGAGGGAGCCTTGATTTGTAGCCTGGGCAGATGGTCCTGGTGTAATTAGCGCCACCATGGCCAATTGCAAGTTGCCAATGTGACACCACTGAACGCAGAGGTAAAAGAGCTGTGCTCCTCTGCACCAGTGAACCGGGTGGAACGGGCTCCAGTTCGGGGGAAGGGTAGGTAGCTCTGCAACTCCAAATGCTCAGCTCATAAAAAATAAGCATAACTTTGGCTTCTTTTTTTTTTTTTTTTTTTTTGGTATCTCACTTTTAAAATTTGACTTGGCTCCCTTTTTATACATGGAAGACTATTTACCCGGAAGGGTAGCAGAATATGCCATCCCAAAATATGCCACCCTCTGCCCAGGATTCATTACAGAAGGTCTGCCTCAGCTTGCAAAAGACATTTTTCTCCAGTTTCTCCAGTGCAAAGCATGCAGGGTAATTTTAATAAAAGGCACTTAATAAAAAATAAATACCTTAAGACCATTCATGCAGACACTTCCTGACAATCCCTGAAGTGCCGACTAGCCTGTGAGCTAATTATCCTGTAAATTTCCTTTTCTTCCCCAGTGTGGAGGTGAGATCTAATTTGAAAGATTAAAATCTTTGCACGATTACAGTATCTGGTAATTGTTAAGCTCTGTAGTTACATGCTCAATAGCTACTAACTAAGTGCAAAGAATTACAAAGTGATTTGTGCCTGTAAGATAAATTCCAAGAATTTTGCTTTTACAAAAGGAAAGGAAGTCAAGGTGGCAGAATAACAGATGTGCTAAGCGGAGTAATTGATCGTGAACTTCAGGAAAGAGGGACTTAGGGGTCTCTGGATTCATAGAGAGGCCAAGTCACAGAATGCCTTCCTGTGCATTTCTGAGGTTGTGCTAAACTTTATTTATGTAAACGCCCGGCTCAAGTGGGTAACGTTATCTAAGGGGTATTTAGCCTAAGCTTCTGGAGGGTTCCGAATATCTGCCCTTGTCATGACAGAGGACCCACCCTAACCACGCATTCATCACTTTCAAACACAAAAACCCAAAACCAAACTTCTTGAACTCAATACTAGAGCAATGATATGAGATTGTGTGTGTGTATAAAATTAGAATTTTAAAGAAAGAAGAAGAAAAACTAACAAAGCCTTTAGCATTTGTGTTTCTAACTCCACCACTATTTGATTTTGTGCCAGCCATTCTTTCTCTGCTTTAGTAGGTCACACCGGAAAATTCATTCATTAAGCAAATATTTATTCAGTACCCAGTGCATACCAAGCTCCTGTTCTTGGCACCCGGGACATGATGATAAATAAAATAGATAAGGACTCTGCTCTCCTGGACTCAGAGTCCAGCAGGAAAGAAAGATTTACTAATACTTACAAGTATTCATTTCAATTACAAATACTTACAAGTGATACTTAGAGGTCCTGGGAAAGAAACGGGCAGCCCACCGTGGAGAGTGTAGGGTCTATCCTAGATTAAGAGTTAAGGAAAGCAGCTATGAGGAAGCGATGCTTAATCTGAGACCTGAAGATTGGGTCGGCGTTATTAGCTTGGAGAAAGGGGAAGGGCAGAACCAGTCTTTTTTCCAGCCAAGTAATGCAAAAGGAGTTTTCAAAATGATTATCTTTTAAAGCTTTTCTCCCTCCAAACCTTGAAACTCCCCAGCCCAGTTTGTTTGTTGTAGCTAAGATTTTTAAGATTTTTCTAGCTATAACTTCTGATGTTACTGGTAGCTGCAGGCATAATTCTAAAAGAACAAGAAATATCAGATCTGATGAAACCAGGCCTTTTTGTAGACAGGCAATAATGAATCATTAGAAATTAAACTCAGAATGGCCTGGGAGTGGCCTGTTCCAGAATCCACTCTGTGGAGTATCCCGGAGTCAGGCCTCCCTGGTAAAGAGAAGGAAGGGGACACATGGGCAGGCCAAAGAAGGAGGGGTTGGTGGACGGGGACTGAGTCAATCTGGGCTCGCACAGGACAGGGTAAATGGTGGTAGTTAGTCCACAGAACCATTTCAGGCAAACAAAAAGAAAAATGCAGAATACCTCCTTTCCTTGGAGGTTCGTTCACATGTGCAAAATGAGAAACATAACTAGATAACTGTCAATGTTATGCCTCATGTTTGATTGTAATGACTCAGCTTAAACCATGTGAACATCCAGAATTTTTGGAAAATTCACCCATTTCCCTTCATGGTAGGACTTTTCATGTGATACCAGAATAGGAGCCTCACCACTCACTTACCTTGGCCTACAATCATAACGTTATTATTGATAGTTTTTATATTTATATCTTTAGAAGTAGTTTTTGTTTTTTTAAAGAAAATGAGAAACGTAGGGAAAAAAGGAAATACATGATCCATCTTTCAAATCATCACTCAAATAAAAGTCATAGTTTACATTTGGGTATATTTCTTTTCAATCTTCTTTCTCATCCATCATTTTCAGGTTTTAGTTTTTCTTCTTTTAAATATAACCATTTAGGGGCTTCCCTGGTGGCGCAGTGGTTGAGAATCTGCCTGCCAATGCAGGGGACGCGGGTTCGAGCTCTGGTCTGGGAGGATGCCACATGCCGCGGAGCAACTGGGCCCGTGAGCCACAACTACTGAGCCTGCGCGTCTGGAGCCTGTGCTCTGCAACAAGAGAGGCCACGATAGCGAGAGGCCCGCGCACCGCGATGAAGAGTGGCCCCCGCTTGCCGCAACTGGAGAAAGCCCTCGCACAGAAACGAAGACTCAACACAGCCATAAATAAATAAATAAATTTAAATATAACCATTTAATAATCCACATATGGCTCTGAGAGCTGTTTAATTTTTATTTAACGTTCTATCATAAACATTGTCCTCTGTTATAACTTTTGTAAACATTATGTTTAGTGGTTGTACAATATTCCATCAAGTGGAGGTGCCACCAATCTTCTACTGTTGGACATTTAGGGCTTCCATAAGCCTCTTAACCTGACACTTTTTGAATAATGAGGACGATGTCCATAGTAAGGACTCTTGGATGTGGCATAACTGGGTCAAAGGTATAAACTTTTAAAGATCCCTAAAATTTATTTCCAGATTGTGTCTTAAATATTGTCAATTTATCCTCCCGTTGACAATGTATGAAAGCACTTGTTCTACGACACACGTGTCAGTTTCCTCTCCCTTCCACTCTTTTTCACTCTCTTAACTTTCGGTAATTTGTCAGGCACAAAAAGTCATGGATGGTATCCTGTCTTTTTTTTTTTTTTTTTTAATATTTATTTATTTGGCTGCACCGGGTCTTAGTTGCAGCACGCTGGATCTTTTTTTTTTTTTAGTTGCAGCATGCAGGCTCTTAGTTGCGGCATGTGGGATCTAGTTCCCTGACCAGGGATAGAACCCCGGTCCCCTGCATTGGGAGCATGGAGTCTTAACCGCTGCACCACCAGGGAAGTCCCAGTATCTTGTCTTAATTTGCATTTCTGTGTGCTTGATCATTTTCCCATATTTTGTATTCGTTGCCTTTTCTCTTTGATATGTTGTCCATTTATGCTCTTTGTTCATTTTCAATTAGTCTTCTTTTATGCTTTGGGGGAAAATATTGCCCAGTTTGTGCCTTAATATTTTTTAACATATTGAACATTTTCATTTTTGTGATGATAATTCTAAACTATGACCATAACAGAAATAACGCAATTTTTATTTGAGATACTATTTAAACACAGCTCATTTTTGTCTCAAATTAATTCAACTACTCTGAGACTGACGCGACGATGTATCTTTTTACTAGGCTTAAGTCTTTTCCGGCTTATGTTATTACAGCTTGCCTCCTTACTTTAATGTATATAAACACACACACACACAGACTCATACACACAATGTGCAGGCAGAGACAAAAAATTAATTTAATTTAATTTTAATTTTATTTTGCTCTTTTTTGTTTTAGTCACCAGTCCAATAAAATACTTGGCTAAGTTATAGGTGTCAATTACATATGATATTCTTGTCCTTAGAACCATAGAAAATTGAGAATTGAATATAAAAAATTAATGAGAACCTTTTATTTTTAAAATAGATTAAGCATGTAATTTACTTTAAAAAAACTATTTGAAAAATTGTGCATTAATTTCACTGAAAACATTTTTTTATAATCCTCTTTTGGAGTTGACTTCCAATTAGTTTCCAATTAGCCTCCTTCATTTTTATTGCAAATGATATTACCCAGGTTGGTACAATTCTTATTCACTTATTTTGGTTTAACCTACTTTGGGAGGGTTCCAATGGTAAAGTTTCTCTCATCTCCAGGACTAGAGAATTGCTACATCAGTCCATAATCCCAAGAATCTAAGTCCAAATCTGAAAACCTAAGTAGGAGGAGGTTTGGGGTAAGAGACTGTCCTTGAAATAAGCATAATGATTTTAAGGGCACCTACTATGAAGGAGTCCAGGTTCATCTGCATATGTTGGTTCTGGCTGGGGTCTCCGTGAGCAGGTGTGCCATGCACAACCTATTCCACTGAGTGTGATGGCCCTAGTTCTCAAATGTGCATTTGAAAAAAAAAATCCATTTGAGTCCTCACTTGAAGCTCAAATACTCAGAATAGCTTTTATTATTTTTTCAAAAACTAAGAATAGTTGTATAAAATCAAATTAAACTGAAATTAGTAAGGCTGCACCGTATCAGATTTAACAAGGTTTTGTTACAATTAACTGTGTACACATAATTTTGAGCATTGCTTTTTCCGATGAGACGTGAACTAGTGAAGTCTGTAAAGGTTTAATACCACGATTTAGAACATTATCACGCTGCAATCCTTGGCATATAGAATGGGGCTTATGTCAACATACACTTATTCAAAAATTCCTAAGATGCTCACTTTCTAAGGTAGAATCAGCAAGGTGATTGATTTTTCATTTAAAAAACACCCTTGGGCATCTCAGCAACAATGAACTAATGTCTTTGGTAGATCAATAATTTTTCACTCTAATCCCAAGAAGAAACCCAGTGCATCAAAAGAGTCATCAGCAAAAACCTAAAAAGATATGCGCCAGCTGTTTCTGGCAGCTCATCGAAGAGGGGACAGAGCAAAACAGTAAGAAATTTTTGCGATATGTTGGGAGAGGAGCAGTAATGGAAAATATTCATAAACAAATGACTAACACTTGTCTGTATGTTATTCAGGTGTGCAGATAAAACACATGCATCTCTTGCATGGTCTCTTCTGGATACAAATTATTCTAAGGCTCAGGCAGTCATTTCCAGGGTCTTGTAATTCTTTATGCAGCCCGAGCCATCATGGGTATCAGCAGTTTTGCTGCATAAGCACATTAAAATTAAATCCTAACATCCAAACTAGCATAAAACATTTGTGTAAAATAAGTCACATCAGAGGCTTTCCTTTTCAATTTCCAAATTGGTGTTGCTATTGTCATGTACTTCGAATCAGACTAGAAACATTTTCCCTTCTCTCTAATCCCATTTCCTTGGTGCTTGGCATGACAGTCCCATCAGGCAGGCTACTTCCGCTGTGTTTGCTGGGACACACGTTTGATGCAGGAGGAAAGGAATATGGTGTCTGCCCCACCAAGAGTCAAATCAAGCACATGGGAAAACAACCATTTCCTTTGCTTGTATTTAAGCAGGTATGATAGATTTATTTCTCCTGAAATGTAGCTTTCCCACAGCAAGAAGCAGGGGAGCAGCCCCAGTGGGCAATACAAAACCCTGCTAAGTAAGACTCGCACAACCCTTCCTGGATGCTAGTAATCGATAAACCAGATTGCACCTTTGACAACCTGCTTGGGCTTCAAACACTTGAGGGCGACATCCCCGGGCCTTGTGGGAGAGCCAGGGAGGCCCGCCCTCAAGGCCATGGGATCCCAGGTGTGACCTTGGTCTTAACCACGTGTGCATGTAGCCATGGAAGCTCTTTAATTTGGACTACTTTGCTGAAACAGGGACCGACCAGAGGTTGCCACATCTCTTGCTTTACAAAACCTTGAGAAGAGAAAACAGGTGTGTTTAGGCTAGAAGCAGAGGATTGACCAACTCAGTTCTCAAGGGAAGGGATAGTACCCTTTGGGGAAATATGGAAATCTGTGGGAGTATTTTTGATTGCTGATTGGGAGGCACCACTAGCGTTCAGTGGGTGGAAGGTAAACACCTTGCTAAGTATGGGATTTGGTCCACATGACAAAGAATTTTCCCATATCCCTTCCTAACTTCATATGAATGTCCAATTATGTAAGTGAAAAACTTGATAAAATTATCTGAGCCTAAGGTCTAACTCCATTTAACCTGGAAACACAATGTATTTTTTCACAGATTTAATATACATTGAATTTTTCTAGAATGCCACCACTGTGAGCAAACACCCGTTTTGTGTGTAATTTGACCAAGACTGATCACCCTTTGAGTAAATCTCTGATGACAATGTATCAGTCTGCCTGTATAACCTCTGTATAGATACAAATACACTTCCCTGGTCCTTCTTTCAAAATGCCAAATATAAAGAAAAAGTGTTGACAATACTCAGTTGAGTGTTGTTTTCTCTTAAGCCCAATTCACAAGAAATAGTTGTGGTTACACAATAGAATTCAATTCCAATAGAACTGAACTATTTTCTAATATCTTTTAGTTTTGCATACCAAAAATACATATGCTGGGCTTCCCTGGAGGCACAGTGGTTAAGAATCCGCCTGCCAATGCAGGGGACACGGGTTCGAGCCCTGGTCCGGGAAGATCCCACATGCCGCAGAGCAACTAAGCCCATGTGCCACAACTACTGAGCCCGTGTGCCACAACTACTGAAGCTCACATGCCTAGAGCCCCTGCTCCACAACAAGAGAAGCCACTGCAATGAGAAGCCTGTGCGCCACAATGAAGAGTAGCCCCCGCTCGCTGCAACTAAAAAGAAAGCCCGCGCGCAGCTACGAAGACCCAATGCGGCCAAAAATAAATAAATAAATTTATTTAAAAATATATATATAGGGCTTCCCTGGTGGCGCAGTGGTTAAGAATCCGCCTGCCAATGCAGGGGACACGGGTTCGAGCCCTGGTCTGGGAAGATTCCACATGCCGCGGAGCAACTAGGCCCGTGAGCCACTATTACTGAGCCTGCGCGTCTGGAGCCTGTGCTCCTCAGCAAGAGAGGCCGCGATAGTGAGAGGCCCGCACACCGCGATGAAGAGTGGCCCCCGCTTGCCACAACTAGAGAAAGCCCTCGCACAGAAATGAAGACCCAACACAGCCATAAATAAATAAATTAATTAATTAAAAAATATATATATATATATGCCTTTAACATGAGTTACTTTCCTATTATTTTTTCCTATCTATTACAGGCTGTGCTGGACCCCGTGTGCCCCACCCGAATCCCCACTCCAGGGCTTCCTCAGCTGCTGGAGTGTTGACCGCTGACAGCCCAGAGCTGAGTGCCACCACCCTCTCCCAGCAGTAATTCCAGAGGGCTGTCTCTGCCAGGGTCCCGCCCCATCACTCCTCCCTAGGAGCTGCCTACATCCACTGACTGGTTGCTGGGGGGATAATACAGCTCTAATTTGGCACAGTTCTGCGGGAACACCCCAGCTCCAGAGCTCCCTGTGGGATCTGCTGAGTCATTTGCGGATTGCATCAAGGCAGAGCCCAACCTCTGCCTCCGCCCAAACCTGCTGCCTTCTCCCTCCCACACGTGCTGATCCTGAGAGCGTGCCCCATGTACTTCCTACCACCTAATGCCATCTCAGGTTCTCTTTCCTGGGTAACCTGAACCGTGACACAAGTCAAGCATTATAATGGCATTTGAACGTTGGGTAGTATGTTATATGGCAATTTTAATTGAGGATAGTAAAGGGGGAAATTACAAAACATTTGTAATTTTTAAAAAAGAAGCACTGGATCTGCTGGGCCTGAGAATCTCTGGACTAGGTGATCTCTTCAGGGTCCCTCCACCTCAAGACCCTTTCCTTTAAGGCAGGAACACTGCTTGCCCCAGAAGGGCTGCAAGTAACCCGGACTCAAAATGACACCTTCTGTAACTCTTTCTCACGCACTTGAATAAAATAAGTGGTCCTGTACATCATCACTTCACACGAGCACTTTTTCCTCCAGATTATCTACCTACCAGGCCCTGTATCCTTCGGCAAGCTCTTGCTATTATATGATGCAACCAGCAACCCCGGGGAGTGCGTGCCCTTCCTACATTCCTGAAGCCTCACCTGCAAGCGGCCGGCGCCTCTTTAGCTCTCTGAGAGACACGAGGTGCCTAAGGAAATAGTAAACTGGCTCAGTGGCATCAGGCACTTTGCCCTTCGAGACTTTTTTAGTTGAAATACAGTTTTTTTTTTTTTTTTAAATAAATTTATTTATTTATTTATTTATTTTTGGCTGTGTTGGGTCTTCGTTTCTGTGCGAGGGCTTTCTCCAGTTGTGGCAAGCGGGGGCCACTCTTCATCGCGGTGCGCGGGCCTCTCACTATCGCGGCCTCTCTTGCTGCGGAGCACAGGCTCCAGACGCGCAGGCTCAGTAGTTGTGGCTCACGGGCCCAGCCGCTGCGCGGCACGTGGGATCCTCCCGGCCCGGGGCACGAACCCGTGTCCCCTGCATTGGCAGGCGGACTCCCAACCACTGCGCCACCAGGGAAGCCCTGAAATACAGTTTTAATTTAATTCTTAATATCACAGAACTGTGTTCTCCATAAACTGTCAACTGAAGAAGATTCACAAAGCCAGAGGAGAGCTGGAGCGTGTGTGTGTGTGTGTGTGTGCACTAGCGTCTGTGCACGTGTGTGTCTGCGGACGCTGTATGTGTCTGTGTGGGAGAGAGTGCTTGCTGGCCTAAGGGGCGGCAGAAGAGGACAGTCCAAAAGCAAGACCGGTGAGCACTGCATTTGTTCCTCTGGTCTAACCTTCTGACCAGGCTGCCTCAAACCAATGATTCAAAGTCCTTGGAAAGAACTAAATTTTTCCTCATGCCAGGCAAGTGTTCCTTTATAATCAGTAAAGCCAGAATGAGGGTTATTTACCTGGCTCTGTGACCTCATTCAAAATGACTGTTGACATAATTCTTCAGGGTGCCACAGGGCCATCAACTATCTTAGCTGTCAGACATTCCACACAGAAACACAGATCAGTGCCTGAAAGTGTGACCCCGGTTCCGCAGGGCTGGCATGCTGCCTCTAGGTTGGAGGCGTATTAGAGGCTGTCTTGTCACTCAGTATTTCTTCCTTAACTCCTTCACCTGTAATACTAGAATGCAGGTCAGAGTTTCCACCTCTGGTTCCTCCTAGGGGTGAGGTGATGATTAAAGCAATAATAGTTTTCAAGTACAGAGACATTCCAGATTAAAGACACTACATAATGGAACACATTGTGCTTCTAATGACATAGACTGATGTAACAGCAAGCTAGGAAAATAAGATTAAGCCAGGCGTCCCTATTACAGCAACAGTGCCATTTGCCTTACTCTCGTGACTTAGGGCCTGCCTCAATATAAGAAGCCCTAGTGCCCAAGAAAGAATACACCAGGTTGAGAAAGAAATGCTTTCATTCACTCAACTTCCATTTCACCAATCAACAAAGGTGTACAATTCTATTCCAGTCTCTTAGTTCAAGGCTAAAAATCGAGTTGAGAAATAGATGGCCCATCTATTTGTTCATCGTGTCATTTGTACTTCAGAGAGAGCTTTTATTAAAATATTCATGTTGCTCATGGATGGACCTAGAGATTACCATACTGAGTGAAGAAGTCAGAAAGAGAAAGACAAATACCATATGATATCACTTATACATGGAATCTAAAATATGACACAAACAAACATTTACAAAATAGAAACCAACTCACAGACATAGAAAACAAACTTATGGTTACCAAAGAGGAAAGGGGGTGGGAGAGGGATAAATTAGGAGTCTGGGATTAGCATTTACAAATTACTATATGTAAAATAGATAAACAATGAGGTCCTACTGTATAGCACAGGGAACTATATTTAATATCCTATAATAAACCATAGTGGGAAAGAATATGAAAAAGAATGTATACATGTGTCTGTGTATATATATATATGTATGTGTGTGTATATATATATATATATATATATATATATATATATATATATGACTGAATCACTTTGCTGTACACCAGAAACTAACACCACATTGTAAATCAACTATACTTCAATTAAAAAAAAAATTCATGTTGCTGTTAAGGGCAGGAAGACCACATAAGGTCTGCCAGTTAACCTAGGCAAATGCATTGCACGTTCATTTTCTTCTCCCGCATATAAAATTGGCATACTGTGCTGTGGCACAGCTACTCTGCTGCCCCACACAGCAGCTCTTAGCTGAACATCTTACATCCCAGGACAATGCTGATTGACATAGATCCTGGCAAATCACTGTTAGAGGTTCAGCAGTGCCAAGGCTACAAACCACAATGGTGGTATCAAATGTCCTGCAATGATATCAAGAAAATTGGTTTGGAGGACTGAGCTGTTGGCCAACAGACTGTACTTCTATAAAATGATGCTTATCAGAGATTGTATGAAGAAGTTCTGTCCATAGCCAAGCCACTGAGAATATATTTTCTCATTCCATTCATTCAGATATGTTTGAAGTCCCAGGTCTGAACTGGCCAAGGAACCCAAAAAAGGCAGTTAGAAATACAAGCGTTTATTAGGCAGCTTGGATTAAGGGGGCCAATAGAACGTGAAACAGAAAAGAACAAAGTCTGTTTCTGGTTGGGTATATCTGTTGTTGAATGATATATAAAACTTGGCCACAGTACCTACTATATTCCTAAGGTCCTGATGCCCAGCCTGCTTCCAGAGGAAAAGAGGGCAAGATTAGAAAAATATTCACATGGAAAGAAGTCAATGACATATTAAAAGAAAAATGCAAGTTGCAGATTCAGTAGTATGCTTGATCCTCCTTGCTCCACCCCATGACCAAATTCATCAGAATCCAAGCAAGCACGGTATTATGGATCAGTTGCATTTAGGCCACAGCACTTTAGAGGCCATCACAGAAAGTTCACCCATCAGGGATGACACCTTCTCTGTGGAAAGGTATGTCCCAAATATCAAACAATTCTTGCTTATCAGCTTTTAAACATGAGTCATTCTTAAAGGCTTCCAAATATTTGTTACACAATGGCTTAACTTGGCCCTACCTTGATTCTTATTTCTCAAAAGCTGGGTGGTTTATAACAATTATTTCCCAGGAGCAAGCTAACATGTTCTCATCAGCTTTCATTCAGGCCTTTGGTGCATTTCTGTGGACCCTTCCACCATAGGCGGCCCATGAAGACCCAAACCTCACCTCCAAAAATATTTTTTCAAATCCCCTGGAAAATATTCCCATCTGGAATTATGATTAACAGGTTAAATAACAAGTTGAGTATGTATCACTATTTAAATAAATCTAGTTTTAGGCATCACACTATACAGGGAACAGACCAAGTTACTTAGATTTTTTAATTTTGGTAAAAAGAAGTTTGGAATTATTTTTATCAAGCTGCCACATGAAAACCACCCAGTCAACTTTTTTCTGGATTTAGAAAACTTATTCTTCATCATCTGTCATTTCTCCTTCAGTTAAAATTCTAAGGATGAGTTTGTGACAAGCAAGGCCTGTGGCTGTCAGTGATTCTACTTCAGCTCCTCATACCATTTCCAGTGGGTGAAGGATGGCACACTGACAAGGCTTAACTTCATCTCCTGCTGTTAACATTTCAACAGAAAGGGATCTTCTTAGTGGAAGTCATTCGATAACTCTCCAATTACAAATAACTTTACAATGTAGAAAGGGAGGCCCCAAACTTTTTTTTTTTGCCTGTGACTAATATGGTTTCTTCTCCTCCTTTCTTAAAATTTCTAAGTGAATCACAGAGATGAACTGAAGGCTGAAAACAATGTGTCAGCTTTTTAATAATCTTTGTCACCACAGAAAATGAAGCACAGGCTGAGAGTCAGGATCCAAGGTTGAATATAAACCCCAGAGTGGTAATCAGCTCTGATCCCATGATATTGCGAAAGCTTTGTCTTTGGGGTAGAGAGAGAAAACCCGTGATGAGCACTGAAAGGAAACTTTCAGCTCTTCCGTGGGGCCCCAGTTGAGATCACTTTCAGTCACCCCTGCCCCGTGGAGTTTGTCCCGGGCGCCCTAAGGCAGGATGGGAGCGCAGCGCACAAGGCCTGCACCTCCCCTCGTGCCTGGCTGATGGCATCAAGACACTGGCATCCGTTAGCGGCGGCTTCCAAGGTGCTGTCCTCCGGTCATCTTCCAATTCTATATCCTGACAACAGAAAACTGACCTTGAAGAAAAACACTTGCTAGGGGGTCAGGATATTTAATAAACTGAAGGTGACCAGTGTGGGTTTCCTGCTGCTTCTAAAGCTGTGAAGATCTTTGCAGGTGCATTCAATCATCATGCTGTTCCTGAGTAACATTATAGCTGGGGGGAAAAATTAGGAGGAGAAATAACTGTGGAACTCGGCCTGCTCGGCATCTATTTCATAACCATGCTCAAAGGTCTCCACTGGAAAATCTTGAATAGATGCAATAGTCATGCTTTTAAAACTGATCAGAAAGAGGTGGGCCGTGGTGCTATTATGGAACCACGTTATTGTAAAATGCACATTAAATGCCTCCCAAATCCTTTTATTCAAAACCCCCAGATAAAAGGAGTAGTTTCTTCTCAAAGAAACCAAGGCTGCTACTTCCTCAAAGAATAAGCTGTGAGAGCTGGTAAGACATTAGCAAATAGTCCATCTGAGCTAAAAGAAAAATAATGATTTGGTTTTGTTAACATGGAGAAGTGCCATTACATTTAAGGCTTTGTTGTAGACTGCCCCTGGATGATTGCTGCTGCTATTAACCAGAATGTTCTAATTGGATATAAGCTCATTTATGAGGCAGAGGGAGGAAGAGTGTTTGCCCAGGTGACTTGTAACAAAATGAACTAAGCAGATGTTAGGCATCCTGAAATTACCGCCAAGTTTTCATGAGTTGTTAGACACTGAGATGCTCTGAAAATCCTGCCTAAAATTGCAGCTTATTTGTGAGCAGAGCAATCATATCACTCTGCTTAGGCAGATTGGTGCCAAATGCTAGGAAGTTTTCAAAACCATTTAGTCATCCCCCCAAATATAAAATGGAAAGTGAAGAAACTATCCCTCTGAAAGTGAGATACTGAAAGCTGGGCCACTGGGGTGATCTCATCCCTATTCTAAACCTTCCCTCACCTGCTCCTACACCTGCCTGGCCCACATGAAATCACAGGGCCACGGGGTGAGATAGCAGGTAGGGGGTGATTTCAATCTTAGCCTTCAGCTGTAACCCTCCTGAGTTAGTCGGGTCCTCCGAGAAGCAGACATCAAGACAGGAGGAGCCCAGCAAGAGGCGTTCAGGAGAAAGGCCTGTGAAGAATAAGGGGAGACAACCAGAGAAGGCGGGGATGGCATTCAGACTGCATCCCAGGTCGGACCCCTGGGAAGCAAGGCAGGAAGGAGGGAAAGCACTTTCCTAAACACTAACGTTTGCTGTTGGTGGTGGGTAGTGGGGCCGCCGTGTCAGGCACCAGCTGCTCTGTCTACTCATCCCACTTCCCTTTCGTGCGGATCCTATCCAATGCCGTAGGTTACCGAGACCGATGCTATGCCCATCACAGACTCTGATACCTCTCCAGGTCCACCTGTGAACACGGGTGTTCATGCGTAAGCCGAACCCCGGAGAGGAGAAGTGGGCAGCTCTTCTCCACTCTCTGTCTCTGCTTTCCCCCTTTCTGCTCCCCACTGAGGGCTGCTGCCTGGCCCCTAGTCTCCAGGTGCAGTTACAACTTCCCCTGCCCACCTCGAGGGTGGCTCCTTTCCTCTCTGGTTCTGAAAGAGCCCCTACAAGCTTTCTCAGAGATGCAAAAGGAGGCTTCCTGCCCATCCCTTGCTCTCAGAAGGAGGAAGGGATCTGCTGACGACAGTTCACCGCCCAGCCTGAGTAACTCACTGCATGCTGAATGTCAGAGCACAGGCAGTGCCAACCCAGAGGCCCCAGGACTCCGTGGTTCTCTGCCTTTGGACATGGTTCTTGGATGGCAAGAAAAGCTCTGAGTGCATTCAGAGGTTGTACAGGCAGTCACCCCCCTAGACCCATTCTCCTCACAGCCTTCTCTCTGGTCTGCTGGAAGCAAAGGGCACTCGGCAGTGTTACCTGCCTCCAGGGTGCCTCTGTGCCCCACCCCGTTCTCCACCCCCAGCGATGCCCAGGCAGAAAGGTGCCTCTTCACAGAAAGTTCAAGGAGCTTGCCCTAGCCCAGGCCAGCAAGGCCCACCTATGTCATCCGAGAGAGAAATGTTCTGCTTCCCCCCAGCTAACTTTAATCAGCTCCACCAGAGCTTTTTGAAAGACCCATTGTTTTTCCCAAATGGTTTGGTTTATCTCTGAACATTTCTACATTTCCAACTGAGATTATTATCCCTTCCTTCTCTGATTGTTTTTAAATTTTTTTCCTAGCCAATGAACCAATGAATGACGAAATGAATTTCTAGTTATATGGGCGTTTGTACACCCACACTGCCACGTATGAAGTTAAGCTTTCTGCTCCAGAGAAATACCTGGACGTGGAAATAAGAATATATTACAGTAATTAAATTTCGAACACAAAGTCTTGTGGAGGAAAAAATTGTGCAGAAATAAAAATCTCTGAATCAGCATTTACACTGTGAGTGCAGATATTCACTTCAAGGTATTTGCTAAAATACTGACTGTCATTAACTGTGAGTCAGTCGATTCTGGCAGTGTGAATTCTAAGTTCGTCGTTTGGAATGTGGGACAAATCCTCCTAGCGGCGATGTTATAATTGGTGGCTGGTTCCCCTGTTACGCATCATGACTCCATGTCCTAAGCCTCCGCTAGGCGGGCCTGATCCTGGGTCCAGGGACAATGAATGCCGGGATGGGAGGAGGAGTTTTCTCTCTTTCCAGTACCTGGAGTCCACCCATGGTAACAGTTTAAAATATATATATATATATATATATATATATATATATATATATATATACTGTATACTTTATTAGATTTAACAATTTATTTGACATCCTTAAAAGACTCTTTTTAAACTTTCTTTTTACTTTTTGGCATTTAATAGACTTTCTTTTTTTAGAGCAGTTTTAGGTTCACAGCAAAATTGAGGGCGAAGTACGGAGTTCCCACACACCCCCTTACCCGCCCCCCTGGCCAGCACAGCACACAACCTTCCCCCCTATCAACCTCGCCACCAAAGTGGTCCATTTGTTACAGCCTGTATCTGTTAGGAACCTACAAGGACACATCATTATCACCCACAGTGCATAGTTTGTTAGGGTTCACTCTTGGTGTACATTTTATGGGTTTGGGCAAATATAGAATGGCATGTATCAGTGATTATAGTATCACACAATAGTTTCAGGGTCCTAAAAATCTTCCATGCTCTCCCTATTCATCCCTCCCTCCCCCTTAACTGTAACATTTTGAAGTAAAATATTGCCTTTCTTCTTCTCCCACCTGCTACTGCCTCACCAACAGGCCTCCTGACACCCAGTGTTCCGCTGGGTGTGTCTTCCTGTTCGAGCCCCCCTCGGGCAGGCGCTCCCCCCAGCGTTCCCTGGGGCAGCTGGTCAGCCCTCCCAACCCCCCGCCACCCTCAGAGTGGCCTGATTCACAGGAAGGGATGAATGACTAACAGCCCCCAATGGAGCTTAGGTGTTTCCGTTTTGAGAAAGGGTGCTGACTGACTCCCTCCACCTCTTGAATAGCTGCGCTCTCAGGAGGTACCAGAAAGGGACGTGAGGTGGACCACCACCCACCAGACACGTCTCCCCGGGGTTTCTTCTGCTTTTTCCTCTTTCTCCCTTCCTTCCCTTCAGAGCAGACACATGCTAGTACGATTCCTAGATCTGTTCTCTCAAAACGGTTCTCATGGCAGCAACGCCTGGGCCAGAATGTGTGGAGATGGCTGAGTGGGACACCGGTGTTTGCAATTTAGAGTTTGCGACTAGATTAGTTAGATCCTCAGAGAGAGACATTTTAGTCCTTCACTTTGCAGGTGCCCAATTTGTGTCTACTGATTTCATCTTCTTTGTAGCTACAATATTAGCAAGTACCCTCAGCCCTTCTAGGATATCCAATAAACGCTCCCAGCAGCATCTAAAAACTGGGTGTAAAATCACTTTTCCTAACAAAAAAAATCATCTGATAACCGAAGAAAAGGATTAGTGAGAGACTTGGCTGCACCTCCAACTGCCTTTCCTTGACGCAGGCCCCCATCTTTGCGCAGATAAAGATTATGGTTGCCAAGGAAACAGGACCAGAGCGAGAAAGACAGAAACTTTGTCTCATTTGGTTTTCCCCAGATTCACAAAGCAAGCTGGGTTGTAAGCAGAGCTGTATGAGATTATGGTAGATTTGTAATTTACTTAGTCAAATTGCTTTTAATTCCTAGTCATGCCTCAATGTACACTTTTTTTTCCCTCTGAAAGTTAGGTCTTGCACTTAGTGGTCCAAGGTCTGACAAATAACAGAGCTTTAAAATTCATTGTCTATGATTAATCTCAAATAAAGGACAGATGGCTTGTCTAAGTATGTCAGACAGGCAAAGCACTTAAGATTTGTGACAGGCAAGACCCGGAATTAACCGCTAAGTTTTTGCATTTATTCATATATTCATGTGCACCATGAATACAACTATAAAACTCACTTTAGTGTTCTCACTTTACTCAAAATATTCCCAAACAAAGCAACTGCTCTCCGTTTGGCAAACCAGATGCCCTAATCTCAACCCCATTAACTCAAAATCCATTTTTCTCATACTATATGTATTGTGTACATTTCATCTTACTCCGACATTCAGGATGAAAATAACATCCCTTTGAAAGCCCAGCTTGCCCAGAACCCAAAATGTTGGTTCCCACCTCATTTTTATGAAACTTTTTGTTGAAATATTTAATTTTTTTATTGAACAAACATTTGTCTGTCAAAATAAACAAAAACCGACCAAATGAGAATAGGCAAAGGCTATTTATTTAGAGCTAGCTATAGCAGGGGAGTCAGCCGCTGTCACTTGGTTTTGGCAGAGACTCAAAGGCAGGCTCAGAAGTGGGAAAGCTGTATGAGTGGGAAAAAGGGAAGGTTTCAGATATGCCCTGATTGAAGGCTGGTGGCCTAGGGAAGCTGGAAGCAGGATAACTAGAAGTAGGCACCCTATGTGATAGTTAGGGGGGCATATTTGATTTTTTTCTGGTTAGTCCCAAGTTGGAAGCAGTAACAAAAATTAAGGAAGCTGGAAGTTATTAATCAAGTCCTGGCAGTTTGGGGCCAATTGTTAACACGGTTATTGTTTGGCTTCCCGGACCAGTTGCTAGAGATAGTAATCTGACTTCCTGCAAGTCTGATTTGTAGATTGCTGGCTGACATCCTGGGCTGGTTATGGCAGATAATGGGGTTGGTTTCCTGCGCTGGTTGCTGCAGATTGTGGGTCAGAGTTCTATTTTTATTACGCTCTGGCCATTGTCCATTTGTATATTCAATCTCTCAGGCAATAAACATTGCATGAACAAAAAAGTACACTGAGCCTAAGTGTACAGCTTAATGAATTATCAAGTGTAACAACCATCCAGGGCCCCCATTTATTTTAAAATTCTCCTCAATCAGAATCTTAGAAGCCTGTTGTCAAGGAAAACTGTGAGTTGGAGGGCAGATTCTTTCCCTGTGTTTCTTTAGTCCTGGTGTCCAGGGATGGGACTCACCAGCTGCAACCTTCTCGGGCCGTGTCACAAAGTCAAGTCTTCCCAGACACAACGGACATGGGCAGCCCTGGGTTTCCCACAGTCAGGCTCAGCCCCATGAATCACCATTCTCCACATTCCTGGACAGGTCAGAGAGTGTGCCTTGAAATCCAGGCTTCACCACTCCCTTGGGCAAGTTAATCTCTCCAAACCTGTTTCTTAATCTACCAAATGGGGGTAATAATTGTGCCTGTTCTCAAGACCTCCCTGGAAGTCCAGTGGTTAAGACTCCGTGCTCCCACTGCAGGGGGCATGGGTTCGACCCCTGGTGGGGGAATTAAGATCCCACAGTGTGGCCAAAAAAAAAAAAAATAGTGCCTGTTCTCATTGGATTGCTGTAAGGATCAACTAAGGCGATGGACATACAAACTTCTAACACAGTTCCTCACACAGAATAAGCACTCAGATTTTGATTTATTGGATGTTTAGAATGTCTAAAAATGACAGCTGAAAATTAGTGAGGAACTACTATGTGCCAGGCACTGGGCTTGGTGCTTAAATGTATATTATTAGATGTTTCTATTAGAGAATATTAATCATCCTTATTTTATAGAGGAAGGAGCTGAGGCTTACAGATGTTAAGAAACCTCTCTGTACTTACCTGCATTTGTTGTGAGAATTAAAAGAGATGAAGGAAACATGTCCTTAGTGCAGTCCCAGCACATCGTAATCACTCAATCACCGGGGCTGTTGTTTAAGCTGACCCTTGGATTATCCACTGTGACAGACCCTAGGCAGCAATTAATTGCCTAGCCAACGTCTGTTCTCCCTTTCACCCTTGCCGACAAAAATCACCTTTTGTGTGAGGCGGCATCGTGCCTCCATAAAAGTACTCCTCTTATCAGTCTCCCTTGCTTCTTCGGAAGTTCATGAGACCCAATTCTGGCCAATGAGAGATAAGTGTAAGTCTCCTAGGTGGGCCTTTGGGGAAAACTATTATTGTCCCAAGAAAAAGGAAGTTTCATCTGACACGTACTTCTTCCCCTTTGTCCCCATCTTTGCTGCCTAGAAAGCACATGTAATGCCATGTGGTACAGCTGCCATCCTGTAAGCATGAGGACTAAAGGCCCATGCCCAGGATGCCAAGGCAGAAAGAAGAGCCCCAGACCCCTGATGGCCTTGTAGGGATACTGTCCCAGCCGTGGACTGCCAGCCTCCAAAGGGTTTCACCACTGTGGTTAAACCACCGTGGCCAGATTTCTATTACATGCAGCTGAAGGCAATCCAAGCTAATACAGCCACTGTTTGGGGTGATAGGAATCTCTGAATGAACTGAAATTTCCAAACAACTGAAAATTAGGAATTTGAAGTATCTTCTTTTAATCTGTTTACACATCCCGAGATGATAAAGGAAAAAAAGTCCCGAGAATGAAAAGTCGGTTCCCAATCATCTCTACGTGAATTATTCTCAGCCCTTCTGAGGACTGGTGTCATACATGGTGTCATGAACAGGGTTTCCACGGGTCACCAGCACCGTGCACCAAGGTGTCTGAGGACTCTTGTCAGAGTCATTTATTCTCAAGGCTTGGCTCTAGACCAGCCTCACCCAGCACAGAACTGAATGACGCTTCTGTAAAACCTGAGGCATCTGCTCTGGCATCTTGGTCAAAGTCCAAGGGCGGTAATTGCGTTCTGCCTACTTGTGAGATCTCCTAGATTTCTACTTAGGTAGTATTTACGTTCTCTCCAAAAAAGATTATGCCCAATGTTGCTCTGCCCATTAAAACAACAAGGGGTCCATCCTAAGTGATAAAGGAGCATCTCATTGTGACACGAAGCCGTCACGAGGTGGGAGCAGGAGGCTTCCTCTGGCTTTACAATGAGCCAGCTGGGATGGCGGCTTTCAACTTGGAAGAAGCTAAGTATACCAGAGGGGTTAAACTTGTGGTTTTCTGTGCCATTTCAGAGAAATAATATGCACATATTTCCACTCACTTTAAATGATTCTAAGGCCATGTCAGATGAAAAGAGGATTGAACTACAGCCCCTTCTCTCACAGCTTTCCTATCAAAATATATCCCACGTGATGAGTATAGAAACTAAATTCCTTCTATATACTAAGTATGCTGTCTCATCATTGCATAGCACATGACTTTATATTCTAAGCTATCAATAACCCTAACTGAGGTCGTTTTGGTTTGCTTAAATATTCTAAAAGGTCAAAATTTTAAATTATTTAATGTGCAAAATTGCTTTCATAAATGGACGTAACTAAATGGTGAAATAGAGGACATCCAAAAAAATTTGAAATGATCCTCTTTTGGATTAAACTAGAAAAAGCACAAGTTTTCAATGCCTAAAATTATGTTGTATTCAAATAAAGACCCATACACACGATGAAGAGGAAATCTCTAATAATTTATTTGACCTTCAGTTTCACATTGTGAAAAAAAAATAACAGTTTTACAAAACCTCAAAAATGTAGTAGCAAACAGGTACATATGAACACGAACACTTTACTTCTTCAACTTATACAGTTTTGTATGTGAACCACATATTCAATAGTCAAGAGAGGGATATTATTCAGCTCTAATCATTCTTATTCAGACAGGTGTCAAGCCCAGAGAAAAGGGGGCTACACAATTATACCAGAAGTGGAAGGCTGCCCTTTGTTATCCGTTTCCACAGCAACCAGTCCACAGAATAAGAAGAACCTTCTCTGTCTTATGCCAAGGTTTTTGTGTGCACTGTGCTGTGAATTGTATTTGCTTCAAAGTGTAGGACGTTTCACAGGGTGAGAATGGTCAAGTAGTGAGCCCAAATGCCTCCATCAATTCAAAGAGCGGGGAGTCCAGAAAGTTCCCTGCAGGCTGGGGGCCCACCCTGACCACAGCTCCCTCTGGCTCACACACAGCAATTAATAGAGAATTCAAGGACAGACCACAACTTTGAAACAGCTGCAAAAAATTCACCCTGCTTTCAAAAGCCACGCAGTGACACCCACATGTTGGCAGATTTGCATCATAAACTACGGAGCTGTAACTGCTACAATATACTGCCAGGGTACAATCAGACATTTGCATTGCTTAGAACAGGGGTCCCCAACCCCCGGGCCGTGGACTGGTATCGGTCCTGGGCCCATTAGGAACCGGGCTGCACAGCAGGAGGTGAGCGGAGGGCAAGCGAGCAAAGCTTCACCTGCCGCTCCCCATCGCTCGCATTACCTCCTGAACCACTCCCCACGCCTCCCACCCCGGTCTGTGGAAAAATTGTCTTCCACGAAACCGGTCCCTGGTGCCAAAAAGGTTGGGGACCGCTGGATTAGAACACATCTAGAGGCAAGGGACTGACTACCGCAAAGTATTGAGACCCTTTGATTCCAACCGTTCATTTATTTTGGTCCAACTATAGCCCACTTATTCACGGCACGAACAGACATGTACAATTAGTCTAATATATTCAGGTGGAGAGAAACGTGAAGGATTCACCTGTCATTAGACAATGCAAACACACGATGTCAAAGGTTATGGGTCTTAAACCCTATTTTCTAAAATACAGTAATGAGAGAAACAGCCATGAAAGCAGTGCGAATTGCAAATTCTGAGCTTCCCCGGACACCTGTGAGGAAGCACCTATGAGTCTACCACTAATAACTATCACGGCACGTGTTTAGGAAACAAGCACTTGAACTAGCAAAGAACGTATTCACAACTGATTCCCAACTCTCCCAGAAAGCCTCTCAGCAAGGGTCACTGCTTACAATTCTTTGGTGTTTGGTGGCCATATGTGTCACTTTTGTGCACCAAAGAGTTCTTTTAGAGACTTACCTAAGAGGGAGCACTAAAGTATACATTGTACCCATGTGAACATTGCCTTGGAGAACTTTTAGCACCTGCTAAACCCTATAGCAGGAAGAGAGAAGGACCCATCCAGGTCAAGTAAATCCGGTGAGTGAATTAATTTCCATCGGTGAGTGTTTCGTTTTCTCCTGTTAACTGTGGTTATGGCCAAGCATTCTCATAGGGTAATAAATAGATAAATAAATAAACTTTGGACAATGCCTTTACCTGTGCCCTATATACAGAACTAGTCCATAGCATTTTCCAGGATTTCAGGATATTACACAGAGGAGAAAAAAACAACAACAAAAAAACAACTGCCAAGCGATTTGGTCCTTTCCAAATTTCAGTAGCTGAGATTGAAGCGAGTGAATCGGACAGGAAGGAGAAGGGCAGAAAGAAGCCTTCCCTTGCCCCAGGAGCCATTGGCAGGACCACAGCCCACAAAACCCCAGTCAAAGTTGATGAGTCTGAAAAAAATGACCTTCATGCTTTCTCTACCTCTAGGATGTAACTTAAGTTTCTGTCTTGTAATCCTTCCCTGTCTTGACATTTACAAAATCCCACCCCCCCACCCTTCCCAACCCACCCTCCAGTTATGTTCCTAATTGTAACTCCAAAGTTTTCACTTTTGTGCAGCAGAGCACATCATAACAGCCACAAAATTGTGCAAAACGTACAACCATTCACACGCGTCCATACACGTGAAGACAACTGTAAGCATTGTTTCAGCATGCAGGCCTCAAACAATAAATAGCTAAATCTACGACAAATTTCTTACCAGCCAAGGGAAAGTTTAAAGTCACTTATAAATAGAAAAGAACATCTACCAAACAGCTACCAACAATGTCCCCATTGTTCAGAAACGTTCCTGGGGAGCACAGCCCCTCGGAGATTATCGTGGAGTCCAGTGGTCCTCACTCCGCAGCCAGCCCAGCAAACATCCCTCCAGGCCCCCCAGTTGGGCTTTCAATCTCCAACAGCAGCTGGTGTGGAGGCTTCAAGCTCGCTCCTCAGAGAGAGGTGACAACCATTTCAAATTTTACACATAAATGGTGGAACCCATGGAAATCAAATGCTGAATATGGTACAGCAAGGGAAGAGGGCCGGCTTTTCTCTCCCTTTCAGGGGCTGATTAATGCTGACATTAATCCACAATTACAAGACAAGGACTAGATCACAGGTTCGTTCATTCATATTTAAACCATGTGCCTCTTGCACTGAAAAGCCCACCCCCCCCTCCCCCTCCCCCTCCCCCCTTCCTTCAAGTCCAGTTAGAAGCATTTACAAGGTGTGGTGGATTGGACTGTAGCAACTTCTTTTCCTTTTTCTTTTCTTTCTCTTCATTCAATTTGGTCTCTCCAAAGTAGAAATCCCATCTTGTCTCGTTAAGGGATGGAGTCAGCTAAAATAGAGGAAAAGGAAAATTTTTTGTTAGTCTCAAGATCTGAAAAAAAAAGATTAAACTTGGGACAGGCAGTCAATATGGCTTCCAAAGGTCTTAATTACACATTCGGTAGGTGCATTCATGCATGCAGACGGCCCAACAAAAACCGTGGTATCCGAAGAAAGATCTTCACTTCTTTCCTAAACATATATACGTTTAAAATTCAAACCTATACATCTAGGTGCTGTTACGAGTTGCCTTCTTCTGCTTCCGACATTCATAATTCCTCTCCACGGTTAAACAGAGCCACTGTAAAGTGATCACCAGAGGGTCACAAGAGATTCCTTTGCCAATCCCCTCCCCCCACCCCCGGCCTTGGGCCCATTTACCATAAAGGATTCCAAATTAAATTTATTCACCATATAGAAGGCAGACATATTAATCCTCTTATTTAAATGCATCTCTGCTATTCATTACGGCAGAAATCAGTCTCGCTTTCTTTCACATGACAGCATACCAGGCCTCACCAGCCCAAGGCTGGAGTTTATTCTCCAAGTTCATCAGCCCACACTTAGGAGACTCGGGCTGTGGTATGCAGTGTTATTATCTACAGAATCAACCGCCGTCAAACGTGAATATAAATTCAAGGTGCCATAACCACGAAGCCTGCACGTTTCATGGGAGCTGGTGTTTCCCCATACCACCCATCCTTCCCATTTAGTTAAGTCTAATTTTACAGAAGGAGAGTTTGCAGAGGGCTTTTGTCTTTCAAATGCTCACCCTATCTGTTCTTGGAGCCCATTTCCAGCCCTAGCATAAGAGTCTGCAGCCCCAGTGCTGAAACTCGAAGTACAGACAGAGGGAATTCAGGAGGGGCGCTCATCACTTGCACTGACTTCTTCTTGCTCTTGTGTGTTCGGAAGTCTGATTCATTTCATTAGTTGTTTCTTTTGGCAGTTTCATAACAGTGATTCAAGCTTTCAAGGCATTCCTTAGACTACGGGTGTCATCGCCCACCCTCACCTCCTTGAAACCTATACATCAACATTAGGCCAAAAGAATGTATCTTGTAATAATATGAAATGTCAAGATGTTGCATACTCAAACAGAAAAACAAAAAAACCCCAAAACAAAAACACCACTAAAAAGAGGGGCCAGGAACAAAGCAAACCAAAATCCAAACGCCATCAAGTTGTGGGCCACACAGCACCATGAAAACGGAGCGAAATCAAAAGTAATTTCCTCTTTGTCCCTCCCAGCAGCTGGGAGCAGCAGGAGAGAGTTAAAATCTCCTTGGTGGATAAGCTTTTAGACCTAGGGAAACTTTTTGTTAACACTGTATTAATTCAGGTAGCACCTACATGTGGAGGCCAAAGTCAGGTCCCGGAAGCGTTTGCAGCTTAGGACTGATACCTACACAGCACCTCTTTTAAGTCACTCCATCCGGCTTAAGTGTTTTAACACTATCTTGTGTGTAGTAAACTTTAGAAATTTAAACCAACATTCTCTCCTGTCGGAAACTCCAACAGTGGCTTTGATCAGCCCCACACCACCCTTTAAAAAGGCGAACCTGGCCTTGTCGAATTTCCTTATTCTGTGCTTGACTCTCTGGCTAAGAGCACCAAGGGCAGAGGGGATGTTGTTTCGAATATAACCGAACACTCTATTTGTTCCATTTCCCAGGGACCGGACATGTGATTAGGTTCAAATACCCAGGAGAAGGTGAATTCGAGTGTTTGCCAACATACTCACTCTGGGCTGAGAAAGGAGGTACCAAAAATGAAGTATTAAGATAACAAGCTGATAATAGTCAAAGAAACCTCATTTTTGCATGACACACAAAGCTAATTCCACTGCGAGCTAAGGTCTAAATTGAAGGGAGGAAAGAAAACTAATACGAGTATTGAACACTTAATATGTACCAGGCACGGGCTAGGTATTTTCACGCCTTTCTTTTCTTTTTTCTCATTTATCAATTCACCCAAGTCTGAACTGGGACAGATCTTAAGGAAAGCAAAATTCGAATCACTCATTTGACAAAGGAGATCTCTGAAGTGCAGAGAGGTCCAGACTCCACAGCTAGAAACAGAATGTACATGTGGTCTCTCTCTTTTCTACCTATATGACATATAGGATGCCAGCCACGTCCAAGGATGCCAGCCAGTTACCACTTGGATGTACCGCCACCATCACTGGCAATTTTTAAGGCTCTCCTATGCAAATATAGTCAGTTCTGGACTAACACCCAATTTAGTGCACTGTTAATTGATGCTTTTGCCTAGAAGGTTCTTTAAACCTTCTTTAGAGTTGAGTAATGCATTCATATCGCAAATGAAATAACCCCTTTCAGAGCATTTGTTTATTCAGGATTATTGAGATGCCAGCAAGGCTGCAAAAACCAGTTTGGTGTGGGACACTGTTAGCCCCACTCGCTCCCCAGAGGACAGTTCTGAGAGTTCCTGCTCCTTTGAAGGAGTCTCAGTCCAGGAAAACATTACATTACTAAGAACTGTACGAAGTGTAACAGGCTGGAGGAGATAACTGAAGAAATGAAAGAAAGAGCACGATTCCATGTGAAAGGGAGGCCAGTTTTACTGGTGTTTCTAAATGAGCTGTAAGAGATGAGGAAAGAAAAGACAAATGAGTCCAAACCCCTCTTTGCTAGAAGGTCCCCTTCAAAGGTGTGAAACATACTAGGGAACACAGAACCAAACCTTTCCAAGGAATGAGTTCATTTCCCCAGCAGTTCCTCCAAAGCAGATTTTTAAATTTTATTCTCTTATTATTAGTCATGAGCCCATTAGTCACCAAAACAAATCAACCCATTCCGTGCGCTCTGTGCTACACTTAGATACGCTTAAGTGATTCTGGGGCCAATCCTGAGAATGCTTTAACAGCAGCAAAGCGGCCATTAGCTTCCCGAACCCTGAACTGTGTAGGCCTATTAATTATTT
This sequence comes from Balaenoptera physalus, assembly GCF_965194825.1. Classification (NCBI taxonomy): domain Eukaryota; kingdom Metazoa; phylum Chordata; class Mammalia; order Artiodactyla; family Balaenopteridae; genus Balaenoptera; species Balaenoptera physalus. Next base: position 119,018,737 of record NC_138890.1, on the reverse strand, counting down.
GAGCCAAGAGTATTATATACTCTTAAGTACACAAGACAACCATTATGTACCCAGATATATGACACAGAAACACAACTTTTGTTCGCCCTGACAATGGGGTCAGCCTGACTGATTAACTCTGAAAAGCTGCAGGAAGGGCAGTTTAGATGGCTCAGTGTGTCCACAGATCAGACAAGCTTATACAATGCAGGTGCAACCTTTTATAAGGACAGACCTAGACTTCTCAAAAGTTAATTAATGCCCTAAAGGGGGCTATTTTTTTTGGGGGGGTGGGGGAGAAGGAAAAACTTTTAAAATAAGCTAATGAATAATTCTGGACAGAATACAATGGGAATAATTTTCAGCATTCAATTTTTTAAACCCCACTTCATTCTAAAAAGGGTTTGAGGAAGTTAAATTTAAAAATCTACAATTATTTCCTGGGGTGATAACAATGTGAAGTTTATTAAGTAGCCATTCGGCGTGAGCTCAAGTGCTTACGCTCTGGAGCCAGACTGCCTGGGTTGATGTCTTGACCAACCCTTCCGCCTGCTAAGCCCTATGACCTTGGGCAACTTACTTAACCCCTGTGTGCATCAGGTGTTTTCATCTATGAAGTGCTCTCATAATAATATCCCACAGGGTTGTTGTAGGGACCAAATGAAATGATCCATGGGAAACCCACAGCCCAGCTGTCGGCACACAGGGAGGGCTCAGGAGACAAGGTTCCCAACCTGGCCGTAATTAGAATCACTGAAGAACTTTCTAAAAATGCGAATGCCTGGGTCCCACCCAGACCTAATGAAACCCAGCCTCTGGAGTGGGCAGGCTTCAAAAAGCTCTTTGGGAGACTCTGAGGCCCAATAAAGGCTGAGAACCACTGGCTTATGTTTGGGGGGTTGCAGCTGTGCTCAACACAAGTGTTTAAGTTCCGGGGTACAAGTGCTTTTATTTGTAGTTCATGTAGAACCTCTATAGCATGGGCTATATGGAGCCTGTCTCACTCACGTACAGGCTTACACAGCTAGCTCAACTATACGGATACTTACAGCTAAACTGACTCTTACCTTACGCTCATTCTCTTTAGGATGCATTGTGTTTAAGAGGGCAGATGTTTCCAGGTGCTGACAAACGCAGTAGGGATCAGCGAGTATGGGACCGTGGTTATGCTGTTCCACGCGTCCAACGTTGGATCGTAGCAGTCCAGGGTTTTGCATCGCTGAATGCCAAAGTACCCTCCAACCACGTAGAGTTTGTTTCCGGAGGCCACAGCGTGGCAGCTCATGCGCTTTGCTGTCACGTCTCCCACCTTGGTCCACTGGTAAGTCTCGCTATTGAATTTATAAGCAGAGCAGGCGGAGAACTCGGTATCTCCCCCCATAATAAAAATCTGGTTACCCAGCACAGCTGCCGCCGTGTAACGCCAGGGCTGGGGACAGGTGGCCGGGACCGTCCACCTGTTTTCACACTGATCGTAACACTGAACCTTGGGGAGCTTGTCATGACTGACGCTGGTACCTCCGAAAGCAAACAGCTTGAGCTTAGCACTCACCACTGCGGCATTGCTGACCCCTTCTCGGAGAGGGGCCACCATGGTCCATTTGTTGGTTGTGGGGTCATAATGTTCTACTTGCTTTAGAGAGACTGAGGGGGAGGCCGGGAGGCAGCCAGTGGCGGCAGTGTGCCCCCCGACCACGTACAGGCAGTGCTTCAGTTCAGCAGAGCCATGGCCAAACCTGGCCACCAGCATGGGGGCCGCCTTGGACCACTCCTCATGCAGGGTATCATAAACCCAGACATCTTTCGAGACTCCATTCTCAGACCCTCGCCCCCCAGTAATGTATACTTTGCAGCCAATTGCACAGGCACTGAACTCTTTTCTCGGGCTGGGGATGTCGGCCTTGGGAATGATCTCTTTGGCCTTCTGGTCGACCAGATACAGCTTGTCACACATGAAAGTCTGTCCTCCCAAGAGGAAGAGGGCATGGCCGGTTTTCCGGGGCCGGGCACAGAGGCTGGTCACCACACCGTCATTCTGCAGGATTTTCAGCTTGCACCTGATGGCCTCTTCCACAATCTCCTTGCTCTTCCTCTGCTTGGTGATGAGTTCCTCCATGGCCACATTCTCCATGAGATAGATGGCCGGCAGCAGAGCCAGCCTCACTGTCTGCAACAGCTCCGGGAGATAGCAGTAGCGCTTCTTCAGGTCGTAGCTGATCCAGTTAATTGCAGACTCGTACACAAGTCTTTCGTCTTCCGTCTCCAGCTCTTCACTGGACAAGAGCTGCACTACCATGTCCTGGGGCAGCTGGAGGAAATCTTCGTTCTTCCTGATGGTCTGGAAATTGCTGAGACACATCCTCCAGGAGAGCTCGTACAGCTTGGTGCACTGGTGCGCGTCGGACAGCAGCAGCATGCCCAGGCAGTTGGTCGGGTGCAGGTTCTTCTCTAGGAACTCGGCGCAGGCATCCCGGATGTCTTGAAACTCCAGCATGTCGCCAGCTTCCAGGAGCGATTCCGCGTTTTCTTCATTGATGATGACCCGGGAGGAGTAAGCGTAGTCGAGGAGCAGCTCCAAGACTTCCGGGTGGATGGAGTTGTCGAAGTTGACTTCGCTGTCCTGGCTCTCCTTCAGGCCACCGCTGAACATGGCTTCGAAGTAGCGGCTGCACGCGGCCAGCACCGCCCGGTGACACGGGAAGGTCCTATTTCCGGCATGGAGAAGGACGTCGGTGAAGAGACGCTGCTGGCGTAACAGGTTCAGGTGAGTAAGGACACTGTCCGCGTAGGAGGACTTGTGGAACAGATAGATGTTAATGGAGCCACTGCTGGCCCTGGACTTGCGGTTCTCGTGCACGCTGACAGACATTTTGTTTCCACTCCTGAAAAACAAAACACAACTATTGAATCTGATGCTCCCAGTGTTCAGAACGGCCGAACCAAACCAGCAATTGCTTTGGACAGAGGAAACAGAACACTTCGCTGTTGGCCCTGCTGCCTACTGTTCTGAACAATGGACAGCCAGGCCTATACAAAGTCAGAGACGGCGACCTGCCTATAAGGAAAGACACTTATTATAATACTGTTGAGCTATTTAAACTATACACTGTTTAAAAAAAAAAAAACAATCACTGCTTAAGAGCAGGTTTATCTTGGAAAACCTGATTGCCAACTTGCAGGATATTGAAGTCCTTGAGAATGTAAGTCAGCAAAAGCCAAGAGGCGCAAGGTCTCATTCTCACAGCTCCCTGCCCTAGTCCAGCTGATTCACTGCTGGCCACTTGAAATGCCAGGCCTCCAGCTCTCATAATGCCGGGATGGGCACAGGCTTTAATGCCCTATGCAAGCAACATAAAGCCATGTGTAAAACAAATACCTACTCATTAATTCCATTAAGAATTCCTTTGGTAAGACCCAGTGTCTTACCAAAGTGTAAGTGCTGTAAATGGGAAATGTAACATTAAAACCACAGGCTTAGGCCAACTTCTAAAATGACCAAACTTTTATTTGTCATTACAAATAATTTGTAACCAGACACCTCTACCACTACAGCGTCCTGAAAGAGCCCCAATATAAACACAACCATATACTGATCAGCAAGCTATCGTGGAAACAGGATAGATTCTGGCCACAGTCACCACTCCCCTTTCCTGCTCCGGACAGCTTCCAAAGTGGCGATTTGGGCACAGAAAGGGAAGAATATTTTGAGTAGCAAACTCAGGAGTTCTGCTGTTCTGTTCTCCCTGCTTTAAATCAAATCTTAGAAAACCAGTTGCAAGAACAAAAGATGTATCCACCCATCTCTCTTAATTAAATAGGGCATCACCAGGACCATTCTTGTGTACCTGCAAACGCTGGCACCTGCATCCAGGGAGTCCAAAATGCAAATGTCGCTTTATCTAAATCAAAACACACACGTGTGTGTGTATGTGTGTTGCCTGCCATTGTTAATTTAGGGCCACTCTAGAATTTATTTGCTGACTAGAGTGTCTTCCTCAGTATCTAAATGGAAATTATAGCAGAACCGAACGCTCTCTTTGGCTTTCCTCAGTAATCAAACTGTAGGCTAAAGATACAGGACATGCCTATCACCTATCTTCAAAAATTGAACCATCTTTTTCCTTTTTCACCCTACCCTTCTGTTACTTCAAAGAAATAATGGCTTCAAGAACCTGCCTGTCAAAGGATTCCTAGGGAAGCTGTTTATCCCAGGAGGGTAAACCGTGTGGTTACAGTATCTGTTCCAAACACGGAACAGCCAGTCCTTATGGCAGAGCTGAAACCCAAGGCCTGCTTGTTTCCTTCAACCTGACCAGCGGAGGCAAGGCAGGCACAGAAAACAACAGAGGCAGGTACCTAACTTGCCTTTGACACACAGGCCTCATATTATTAGGAGTTACAACTTGTTTTCTTTCATTTGGGGCATGTAACTTTCCATTGTGAGTAAACGTGACTTAGTGGAAGAAAATAAACAACAGAGTCCTAGGGCTCTGGTGTTAAGAAGCCTTTACAAAGCACCCATCAGTCTCCACAGTGACTTGGGCTTTGACAAATGCTGAGGAGGCAAGCATCACCGCCACCCTCAAGCTAAGTATCTATGGTCTAGTCCATTTTACCCAATGCCCAATGCTCCTAAGAGCAAGTGACAGGACCTGGACCCTATGTGAATACACTAGGTTCTCCAATGTGTTAAAACAGTATTAGCATCCCTGCTGTTCTACTGCTGTAGTCATCATTTGCATTAGTACATTCAAACGGAAATTCTTTGAGGAAGATTTTTAAGCCTAAACCTCAAAAGATGGTATAAATATTCCTATGCCTTATACAGAAAGGTGCAAGAATTCCAAATGAGTAGCTATGCTTTTTTTTTTTAAGCTAATGCTTCCAAAGCAACCTCAAAAGCTGCCTCCTGTGGATGGACCTAGAGATTATCATACAAAGTAAGTCAGACAGGGAAAGACAAATATCATATGATATTGCTTATATGTGGAACCTAAAAAAAGATACAAATGAACTTATTTACAAAACAGAAATAGACTCAAGGACAAAGAAAACAAACGTATGGTTACCAAAGGGGAAAGGGGGAGGAGGGATAAATTAGGAGTTTGGGATTGAAATATACACACTACTATATATAAAATAGATAACCAACAAGGATCTACTGTATAGCACAGGGAAATATACTCAATGTCTTGTAATACCCTATAACGGAAAAGAATCTGAAAAGGTATATATATATTATATATATATATATATAATATATATATAATGAATCACTTTGCTGTACACCTGAAACTAACAATATTGTAAACCAACTATACTTCAATTAAAAAAAAAAAAAAAAAGTTGCCTTCTTTCCGGCTAAGAGTGAATGCAGCTCTGACCAAAGAATGAGGCTGCACAAGGTACATAAGCACCAAAGTGCCTGCAAATTGAGCTGGAATTACACCCACCCGGCCCGGAAGGCGTTTCCCTAAGCAGTGTAAAACAACACTCACAGCCAGGCTTACACTTAACAAAACAGTTTAGAAGACCTTGGGATATAGGATCTGCATCTCTCTGCATCCTGTGTTTATGCTCCTGTATTTCCCAGGTAGGTTCATAAAGCCAGCAGAAAGAGCCTAGCTTATCATCTTGGATGCCACCCAGATGGAGAAGTGTGTCAGTCAAAATCCAACAATCTTGCAGCAATATTTGATTAAAATAAAAGGTAAACTTGAAGACCCAAGGGAAACGACTTGCCTTCTAGTTTAAAATTATGCAAATGTGAGAACATCAGCAGAAACCACATATACAGCCACTAAACACACCTTCAACATGAAATGAATCATCCTTCTGGCATTTTTTTAAGCCCCCAGAGAAATAATATTTGCATGCCAAGTTAAGTGGCCAAAAAAACGCACACATATACTTAACCTGCCTCTACAAAGAAGGGGAAAAGGGCTGCTATTACCAGTGAACATCAAAAGGGATTCTAGCTACAGTAACTTCAGTTCACTTAATGCTCTTTAACCAGGCTCTGGGCCTCCAATACTTAGCGGCGTGTCACATTTCTTTGGGTTTTAAACCTGATCTCAACGCAATCAAAGGAGAAACTAGGCAGATTTTCTCGGACATTCATATTATTGATAACAACGGTACATTATAAAGAGATTGTTAACAAGAAAAGCATTTTACTATACAGTCCTCTATAACACCTGTAACGCTCTTTAACACTCTGGCCATGCTTGTGAGGGCGACACCACACACACGCCAAGTTCAACGGTTCATCTCCACCCTGCCCACCAATTCCTATCCTTCGAAACTAAGCATTTTAAGACTAAATACTTCCATGAGAAGAAGCTAATTTTTCAGAAACCAGTTTTCATTCATTCCCTACAGACGTCTGGCCGCAGTGAACGTACCCTCACTAGGGGTGTCTGCGCGTGGCCCCAGTGCTCACCGTGCCGGGTAGGGTGCAACGTGGACCAACAATCCCGCGCGCCCGACAATGCTCTTTCCGCTGGGGGGGGTGGGGTGGAGGGGGGATTGATCGTAACCCGGCTCAGCTCCTAGCTCTCCAGCAGCTCGCCCGGGCGGCGCGCCACCGAGAGAAGCCCCCTCCAGCAATGCCCGGCTCTTCTTGCTGTGGGAGGGCAGCGGTGGACACCAGGTCTCCGCCCCGAGAACAGCTCCCCACCGCCGCCTCAGTCGGAGCTCCAGGCTCCGGGGCGCACACACACCCCTCGCGATCACACCCCGCAGGCCAGGCAGCCCCTGAAACCCGCGGCGCCCGCAACAGGTCCGCGGCGGTAGGCGAGACTTACAACAGTGGCGACCGGCCACAGTGCACGACCGGCTGGGTTCTTGCCTCGGTCACCGGGTGGGGAGGGGACGGAGCGGACGTCTCAGCCCCAGGAAGCAACAGCGACTTGCCCGGGCGAAGGGAGCGCGCATGGAACTCTGGCTCGCGGGCTGGTTACCGCGGGCGGATCGCCGCGGCCTCACGATCCCCACGTCGCGGACTCTGCGCCCGTCACCCGCGGAGCAGCTCCCTGAGTGAGCTCTGGAGGCGAGAGCGAGCCCGCGGCTGCAGGCGCCGCCGAAGGAGGCCGGCTGTACCCTCGCGGGAAGGAGCTGGAAAGCGCCTTGCGCGCCGGCGGCCGCCTGGCGTCTCGACTCGGCCTCTGCAGCGCCACCGCCGCGCCGCCTCCTCTCCGGCTTCCCGAGCACTCTGCGCCCGGCCGCCCAGCGCCCGGCTTTAAGCGGAGCGGCGGGGAGGGGAGGGGAGGGGAGGGGAGAGGGCGCGTAGGCAAAAAGTGACACCAGGGGAGGGAGGGAGGAAGCGCGTGAATGCGGCCAGCGGAGAAGGAGGAGGAGGAGGAAGGCAAGGAGGACAAGAGTCGGAGGAGAGTGTGTCGGGGGAGTTAGTTGTGAGAGGAAGCGGGGGAGGGGGCTGTGGCGAGTGGAGAGAGACAAAGCGCACGCGGAATCTCAGCCAAGAGCAGCTGCAACCCTCGGGGATCTCGAATAAAACAAGTTTTCCTGCGTTGGAGTGTCTGCGTCTCTAGCCCAGCCGGGTGCTGAGGGATCCTCGGCTGGGGAGCGCAGCCCCTCGCTGCGCGCTCCGAGCTGCGGGAGCCCGCTTGATGCTCAGGACAGGGCGGCGAGGGGCGAGCCGGGTGTCCGCGGCACGCGCCGTGGGCGCGCACAGCCCGCGCGCTGGGTGGGATATCTGGAGGGAGGACGGTGGCGAGGTTTGGACACAATTTTGGACACTCCGGGGACACCGCAGGTTGGGCAAAGCCGGGCCGTAGGGTTTCTCGGTGGCAGTGGACCAGAAAGACTCGAGCCCCAGGCGCTTCCCGCCCCCAAGTCCTCCCTCCCCACCCCCCCGCGGGTGCTGCACCCGCGGCTGGACTCTGCCCCACGCAGCCCGGGGCAGCAGCAACCCGGCACTCTCCGGCGAGGCGTGCACCACGTGCTTTGCAGCCAATCGCCGCCGCCGCTTTATTCAAAGCGACCCGCTCCTAGGAGCGGCCCCGCCACCGCCTCTTCGTAGCGATAAAGCCTCAATCGCCCTCTCAGACTGGGCCCTTTCCTGTCTTTTATCGCCGGGTCGTGTTAGTTAGGAGTTCAGCAAAGAAATGGTTCAGCACACACACGTTTGAAGCGCCCTTGTGCCACGAGAAGGGAAGACGATTGGAAAACTAATCTCGAAGGGCGATCACTATTTATGAAACCCACTTTTGATCTTTGTACCAAGGGCTTGTCTTTCCACTGGGAGCTGAAATGCCTCGTTTTCTTTTTATTGGGTATTTGGAATAAAGTATATGAATGAACTGCAGATTTTACCGATCCAGCTCCCTTGTTTTACAGGTTAGGAAACTGAGGCCCAGGGAGATGTGAGTTGTCCAGCTAGAAGGCCCACAGCTACTTGCAGTGGCCCAGCCCTATAGCTGGAGTGGGGATCCACGACGGACTTTTCTCTCCCCACTCCTCCACCTCCCAGCTTTCTTTTAAATATTAGATGCAGAAATGGTTTAACAGGCAGAGGAGGCTCTGCCTGGCGCGCCCAGAGCCCAGAGACTGCCGAAACCAAGGCTCTGTCGGTCCTTTAATCCCACTTTCCTTTACACGCAGTCCCTTCTGGTATTCGCGCTGAGAAATTTCGCTCGTTGCAAACAAAGAAAGATAGTGCCCTCTGAAGTCCTTTGTTAGCATTAACTCGTCAGCCTCACCACGAGCCTTTACAAATCTGCTTTATATTTTAACGTATTATGCAGAGTCTCGGCTCGAGACTGCTTCACAAAGCCGGAGAGGCCAGATCAATTCCCGGTCAGACCCACGTGCAGGGGTCTGCCTGCTGCGAGGTAAAGACAGGGGGAGCGCCGCAAGCCGACCCGGTTCCTAAAGATGTGGATAAAATCAGCGAAGACCAGACGGATAGAAACACCGTAGACGCCAGAGATAGGTGCTGAAAAGCCGGGAGAGGGAAACGTGAAGCCATTGCACATATGTCTTTTAAAAAACATGCTTCTGTAGCCTGCGGCAAGGAGTGGGGGAAGGTGATCAGTGCAGCCCCCAAAGGCACCTCCTCCAAGCGCTTTGTCTGTCTGGGTTGTGGGTCAAAAACAAGCAGGTTGGTTCTGAAGACCAAATGTTAATGTCTTCCTCGGGGAGTGGGACTGGGGGGGGGGGGTAGGGTGTTCTGTTTAAATTAAGAGATTAACATTTTTTTCTCATTAAGGAGTATTTCCTTCTTACTTAAATTACCTAACAAATCTACTGGGAACTGTACCTAGATGACCCTGCCTAGGAATAAAACATGTCCTCAGTTCAGCTGGTTGGCTGGGGATTTTGCCACAGAAAGCCACTGAGCTAGGAACAGGCCATCTATTTTGGTTGCATCTTTACCACCCGGAAACTGCAGTGTCCTTAACCGAGTGGCGGGTGGTGGGGGGGAGAATAAAGTTTACGGGTCTTTGCAAATAGCTTTGCTAAGCAGGCAGGGCTGAGAAAAGAGTGAACTCGTCTGGCCGTTGTGTCACCATCCACCGATGCTAATTTCCTGTGTCTGTTCTACCTAACGTTGCCACGTTTCTACGCTTCAAGAAAAGAGAAGGAAAAAAAAGTTGTGGCCTGGAAAATCTTGAAAGTATTCAGTGACCATATACATTTGCTTCATCTGCCTTGGGGAGATAAGCAACATGGACGAAGGGAAAAGAAATTACTTATTATATGGGTTATGAAAACTGGAAGACAAATGACCTGCTGCAAACCGTACGCTGGTTTGCTTGAACCGATGTATGAAAAGTTTTCAGGCCTATGGGCAGTTTCTAATGTTTATTCCACAGCTGAAAGTGATTTGCAAGTTAGCATATTACAATCACAGCAACTAAAACTGTTATTCCTCTGGCGTCTCTCAGCCAATCCTAAAGGTAAGTCTTATCACTTCACTTACAGGAAGAAAAGGTGAGCAAGTCTTGTATCTGTACAGGAAGAACTCTAGACAGACTTGTGATCAAACTGGATGATGACAGACCTTGTAGATATGAGCCATAAACATCTTGGGAAATACTACAGACATCCCTGTTGTACAATGGCCACCACCTCCTTCAAGATGTTAGGCCAGTCCCCTGGGCCCCTGGGAGCTGGTCTGCGCCTCTGCCTTGTGACACCAAACCAAGGTCTTGTTTTTAATGCTATTAAGAAGCTGTGCCGAAGGCTTTGGCCTTGTTATCTCCCTTAACGATGTTATTTTGTTAGGCTGAAAAATAAGCAGCATGGGGTTAAATGTATTAGCTGCCTTCAAACGTAATTTATCTTCATTCCATCCTAATTTACACTCTGGCTGAATTAATGAGAATGATTTAATTAACACCGTGTGACCATAGTACCAGGAACAGGACAGCTCAGGGGATTAGACCAAACAGTGGCTAAGCAGCTGCCATCCTGCCTCCTGTGGTTCCCCGCACCCCGAAGCCCCACCCGCGTTTCAGACACATTCCCTGCCAGTCTTCCAAAGGTGTCCTGTTTGTTCTTTGCTCCTCTTCCTGAATGTGTGACGAAGATGGCACAGCTTTCCTTCCTCCTGTGATTTGCGAAATGGGCCTCAAGACTGTGGCCTGTAGTCAGTGTGGCCGACAGCCTAACAGCCTGACAAAGACTTGTGCTCTTCCTCCCCCCTAGTGTCAAGTTCGTGCTGGAAGTGGATACCCAGCCAGGGACCACACGCCTCACCTTCCACCCCGCCCCCCTTCCACCCCGCCCCCCTTCCACCCCGCCCCCTTCCACCCCGCCCCCTTCCACCCCGCCGTGGCGCACGCGCGCGCATGCGTGGTGTTTACATCTTGGGCTCAACAGCTGTGGAAGGAAGGGGAGGGAAGCCAAATGGGCAGGGGAAGAAGTTGAGCTGGGGTGTGCGCTCAGTCAAGGCCTTGGCCGACCCCAGGTGGAGCTCAAGAGCTGAAATGACCCCGTGGATTTGTCCTCAGGTAAGGCGAGAAGGCCAGGCTTTAGAGGGCTGCTGCGTTACCAGTTACTGAATGCAGGCTGCCCAGGAAGGGGGCCATGGCCACGGTCGTGTTCCTCAGTTCTGAGGAAGGCAGAGAGCTGTGTGTCTTCTGCTGCCAGCACCCCCAGGGGCCAGGCAAGAAGTCCTTCCTTCTCCAAGGAGATTCTGAGGCACTCAGTGCAATGCCCGCTTTGACCCTTCACCCTAACACAGAGATACAGACCTAGGAAAATGAGGCCTCAGTTCCTGCCAGCAATCCTCTTTCAAAAAGAGGGAGATTTTTTTTTTTTAAATCTGGCTATTTGTTAAAAAGACAAGGATAAGAAAAAAGTAAGGTAATCAATACAAGAAGTCATCAGCATTGTCTAAGTCAGTTATTTGTCTCTCTGGGGGCAAACAAGAGGTCTAAACTGGTAGTTGTCTAAATTTTGGTTTACCACTTGCTGCATTTATGTCTTTTTAACTGTATTTGCGTTAAACACGTCATGATAAACTTTGAGAGTATTCTTAGAATTGGATCCAAATTGGCATGGTCATATTTTAAAATTTTAGTTAATTCCTAAATCCATTATATGTGCTATCACTTTACGTGTAGTTTGTGAATTAAGTTGGATTATAGTGTGACTTTTTAATTTCCAATTCCAGTTGCTCATTGGTGATATATAGGAATACAGGGGACTTTTGTATAATAATGTTTAATGGAAAGTTTTCTGTGACAGTGTATTTGTGTCCTTTCGGCGCTGAGTACCACCATGAGGCTGAACTCCTTTATTCGGGGTTAGAGCTGGGGAATTCATTCTTGCTTTGAGACTCCATCACTTTCCACACCCCCAACTGACATTGCAAGTGGTAGATAGTTTATTGGCTGCTTACAGGACTGCAGAGGGACACATTTGAGGCACTCTTCCCTGGTATTCCTTGCTAAGGTCCAGTCATTAGTAAATCAAACCATTTAGGATGCTTCTGCTATTTCTGTTGCAGGGCCCTTCAAAACAATGATCTTCACAGCCTGTGGCTGGTTATATATTTTAGGGTCAGGCTTTTAAAACTGCATTTATTATTTTCTCTCTGATCACAAAAGCACTGCATGGTAGAAGGTTGGAAAAAAACAGAAAAGTAAAAGAAAAAATTAACCATAAACCTACCACTTAGAGATAATGACACCTAGCATTTAAATTCTAGTCTTTCTGGGACTTCCCTGGTGGTGCAGTGGTTAAGAATCCGCCTGCCAACGCAGGGGACAAGGGTTTGATCCCTGGCCTGGGAAGATCCCACATGCCATGGAGCAACTAAGCCCGTGTACCACAACTACTGAGCCTGCACTCTAGAGCCCGTGAGCCACAACTACTGAGCCCACGTGCCACAACTACTGAAGCCCACGTGCCACAACTACTGAAGCCCATGCGCCTAGATCCCGTGATTCGCAACAAGAGAAGCCACCGTAATGAGAAGCCCACGCACCGTAACAAAGAGTAGCCCCCGCTCGCCACAACTAGAGAAAGACCGCATGCAGCAACGAAGACCCAATGCAGCCAAAAATAAATAAATAAATGTTCCTTTAAAAATTTAACAAATAAATAAATAAATTCTAGTCTTTCTGTATCCACATAGTATTTTATTTTTAGCAGTTAAGTGGTTAAGGACAGAGACTCTAGAACCAAGCTGGAATTCCTGCTTTGACATTCACTAGCAAGGTGTTTGGGGGGCAAGTATTATAATATCTGGGTGCCTTAGCTTCCTAGGTTGCAAATGAGCTAATAACAGTGCCTGGCTCAGAGGGTTGTTTGGCTCCTTAATAAGCATATGTAAAGCACGTAGAACAGAGCCCAGCTAGTGGTAAGTGCTATATAATGGCTCCTTTTATGATTGTGGTAGACTGTTTAAGGAGAATGATATTCCTGCAACCCCATAGCTATTTCCTAGGAACTCTCCTAAATAAAAGTGACTTGAATCCTTATTAAAGTTGCTGTTTCCACAATCTGCCCAATAGCACTGGATTAAAGGACACTTCTGGTCTTGAATGAATTTACATACTCTTTTGGAGTGTTTGTCTGAGGGTCTGCTTCTCTCAAACCTAGCTTGTGCAGTGAAAGCTCAAATTCATGGGAATCACCTTTGCTTCCTTCCACCTCTTACGGACACTGTCTTCTTTTTGTCCTGGGACCATCGTTCTTCAGTTGATGCTGGAGAAACAATTCTTAACTCTCCATTACCTTAAAAACTAAGCTGCTGAAAGGGAAAAGTATTTAGGAAAGCACATTTTTTAAAAGCAGCTAGCTGTATTTGGAAGGCAGCAGGCCAAAACAGAGCATACGTGAAATACAGGTCCCTGCTTTTTCCTGCCCTGAAGATCTGGTAGAGGGCACTGGGTAAAAGCTTACTCATATCTGTCAGAATCATACCAGGTCTCTGCGGGGTGTGGCCTTTCGCAGCCCAGGGGCATCTGAAACAATTTTCCTTCTCTTTTCCATAATTTTTGAGTGCACCAAGCCCCTGGATCTAAACTCTTAATTTGTTCTCAGTAATTACATTGAAGAATTGACCGTTGTTCCGAGCAGTGAAAATGAAGGTTTTGTTTGGCCTATAGACTTTGCTTCCAGGGCAAGATGCCAAGTCTGAGCACGTCTGGGCATGAAGAAGGGACCAGAAGAAGGGACCTTTGTGGCCCAAGAGCTCGTACCTTTGAATGAATGAATATTCAGAGGATTTTATGGCACTCTGTGAGCACACACTTCACTCAGACAGGAGTCTGAAATCAGGAAGCTGCAAGTCAATGTTATGAGAATGAAGAAAGAATGAAAAAGGAGAGACATGCTGGTGAGGGTGTTGTCTTTAAGTTCTCATAACTGTTTCTCCTTGTGATTTTGAAAATACAACCTGAGCAGGGATATGAAGTCACGTGCATTTTATGGTCTCAAGTTTCCCTTAGCCACGTAAGTCATTTTGACAGCAGTTGCTATAAAATCCCAAATAAAGTTGGAAGACTTGCTATTTCTTTATCTGAGGATATTTGGAAATATTGAACTATCAGGAGGAAATGATAACTTTAAAAAATTATGTATATTCACATAGTACTAAATCTATTTGCATACCCACAATTATCTGAGAAGTTGTGGTTTCATTCATTCATTCATTTGTTCATTCATTCAATTTGTCATTCATCCAGCAAATATTTATTTACAGGCGTCGTATTAATAGTTAAGGCTGGGGTATTCCCCAGTTCCATTAGGGTTTTTCCAGCCATCCACTGTGATTTTACACCGTGTAGGCTTGGCTTGCCATCAGTGTACTCATATTTGCATTTTGAATGTGTCTCCTCCCAACTCTGAAACCACGGAAAGAAGTCATATAGGGAAACTTGAGAGGAATGAGGGGGAAAAGAAGAAAAGCACAGGCAGAAAAGGAGCTCAATTTCTGTCACCCTTATTAGACCGTTAGTCTAGAAGAGAACCAGAAGAATGCAGAGTGCCTGGGTTGTGAAATGGTGGTCTTCAATTGCCATTTTTTATCCAAGGATTATGAATAAAGCCGTTATTGCCTCATTAAAACCTGGCCTGTTAAAAATGGTAAAGTGGCTCAGAATGGCACCAGCCAGGAAAGGAAAAGGGAAACCTCATAGGCAGGAGGTGAGAGTCAACATTGCACCTCCTTGCTTTTCACAAAGGCTTTTGTTTTCGAGAGGCTCTGAGTTTTGCCACAGTGTGAGGAAACATCCCAGGGGTTCCCCAAACTGTGCATCAATTTCTTCTGCACCTTTTCTGGGTCACTTGTGATGCCCACAGTGAGCAGGAACAGCAAGTTACACTCTGAATTTTCTGATGGTGGTGGTGTTCCAGGCAGATCCTTGATCAGTTTCATCAGCATGCCTTTTCTCTGTCTCACTTGTGTATTTTTAAAATGCCATATACAATGTTATGTAACTTAAACAAGTTAAAACTTTAAAAAGTGTCTCAATATTTTGTGTATATATTTTCCTGCTACAGACAAAAGGTTGGGGTTTTTTCACCCCTTGCTGGTTACATAAGAAAGGAAACTATCATCCCGGACAAAGCCAGGAATGGGACACTAGTGCAGGACAAAGATGCAGGGCCACAGTGCAGAATTTGGGTGAAGCAACAGTGCCCCCTTCTGGCGACAATGAAGAATCAGCCAAAATTCAAGACTATTAAGGCCTGGAGATTCTACTGTACAGCATAGTGCCCATAGGTAACAATACTGTATTGTGTTCTTGAAATTTTGTCTTACGTTAAGTGTTCGTATCACAAAATTATAATAATAAATAAAGAAGGCGGGAGGAAACTTGGAGGTGATGGATATGTCCATGGCCTAGATTGCAGTGATGGTTTCATGGATATATACTTACTCCCAAACTCATCAAGTTGTATATATTAAAAATGTACAGCTTTTTGTACGTCAGTCATACCTCAATAAAGTGCTTTTTTAAGTTAAAAAAAAACAAAAAACAAAAACAACCAAGATATTGGAAAAGAAAGAGTGAACACAGTGTGGAGCCTTTTGAGCAGCTGCATAGCCCTGAAGGTTATGACTCAAATGAGCACGGCCAAGTGTAATTTGGAGGCCGGTCTGTCTGCAACGATGTGATGCCACTCTTGTGCTCGACAGACTGGCAAACAGAGGGCACAGCTGGGCCATCTGTCTCCCCAGCACAGACTGGACATTTCCCACTGGCCAGTCCAATGCCATTGCCCCTTCTGCACACAATGCTAATATAAGTTGTCTTCAAGGCTACTGGACAGGGACCCATTTGTCCACGGGGATGGTCTTGGAGCTAATAAGAATGACAAGAATGGCTAGCATTTATTTTTGTCTTATCGTGTGCTAAACACTACACATGCCTGTCTCATTTAATCCCTGCAGCAACCCAAAAAGACTGAAAGTCTCAGTGGGTGAAGCCAGAACCCAAGGTGGGTTTTATCCCACTAGAGTTGCACTCCTAACCACTCACCTACCCTGTCTCCTCTACTTACCTGATTAGCTAGGGCCCCTGCTCTTCCATCCCCTGGAAGGCCAGGTTTGGACCCCTGGCACATATGCAGAGAATTTACAAGAGGAGGAGAAAAAGTGAATTGTTTGGTTTTCTTTGCTTCACGTTGACAGGTCTGATAAGGATGTGACAAATGAGAAGCTGGAATCAACTGACTAAAATTACATGTTTTTTAAAAAATCATCTTTACCCTTTAACCATAGTTGATTAAACGTCTTACCAGATCATTCTTTCATTCTGGCACGCTGTACCCACTAGAAATGGGTACATCAATTCACAAGCAAAATAATGTCCTAATCAAGTTGCTTTCAAAAATGTAGTTCAGACATAGTTTCTTAACTATGGAATGAAGCACTATTTCCCCAGCTATGATTAAACACCGAATATTGAGAGTCACATCTCTGCCCACTTCAATGTCTGCAGTCCAAATATCTGGGGAAGCTCTGTGTGTCTTCCTGGAAGGATTTGGAGAGAACATGCAATGGAAAATGAAGGAAGCACTGAACTTCTTGGCTATATCCAACAACTGTGAGATTATAGTTAAAAACCTAAGATATGGGGCTTCCCTGGTGGTGCAGTGGTTAAGAATCTGCCTGCCAATGCAGGGGACACGGGTTCGAGCCCTGGTCCGGGAAGGTCCCACAGGCTGCGGAGCAACTAAGCCCGTGTGCCACAACTACTGAGCCTGCGCTCTGGAGCCCACAAGCCACAACTACTGAAGCCCGCGCGCCTAGAGCCCGAGCTGTGCAACAAGAGAAGCCACCGCAACGAGAAGCCCGTGCACCGCAACGGAGAATATCTCCCGCTCGACGCAACTGGAGAAAGCCGTGCGCAGCAACAAATACCCAATGCAGCCAAAGATAAATAATAAATAAATTTAAAACAAACAAACAAACAAAAAAACCCCTGAGATATACAGATTATGCTGAAGTTTGAAATCCTTAGATTGGACAGTGGTTTACAGATGGGAAGGATGTTGTCAGTGAGGAGACATGGATCCTCCTTGAGAATGTCATGGTGCTTTTCACTCCCTGAAGAAGCCAAACACAATAAACCTCAATTGTCTAGAAGCCAACTAGACATTAATAAAGCTAGATGACTAATAAAACATCTAGAATGATTAATAAAACTTTTTCCTATACTGAACTTTTAGAGAAAAGATGCTAAACACAAGAAAATATGTCCCTGTTGGAGCTTTTTTTATTATTTATTTATTTATTTTTGGGGTGGAGCTTTTAAAATTTTCTTATTTTTTTTTGGCCGCACCATGCAGCATGTGGGATCATGTGGGATCTTAGTTCCCCCCCACCAGGGATCGAACCTGGGCCCTCTGCAATGGGAGCGTGGAGTCTTAACCACTGGACCACCAGGGAAGTCCCTTTTGGAGCTTTTTTTTTAAAAAGCAAGTAACATCTACCCAAGCAACAAATCAGTAAGAAATACCTCAAATTGAGAAATAAAACTGAATAGTATGAAGGCAATATTGACAGATGTGGGGAGCAGCTGAAGAACAGAAAACAGAAACCATCCCACGTGGCAGCCTCTGCAGAGTGGGCTGGAGCTTGTGGGGTGGGGACCGGAGACTGCTGCCTTTCCTGTTGTCCTTCTGTGCTGATTATGCATCCACTAGTTTGGTTAATGTTAGGAATTTTTAAAAGTCAACAACAAAAATTAAAATGTTATTTAAAAAAAACAACCCATTTATTATCTCACAGTGGGTCAGAAGTGCCAGCACAGAGTGGCTCAACTGTTTCCTCTGCTCAGAGCCTCCCATGGCTGAAGTTGTGGTTCAGCCTGCTGAGCTCTTATCTAGAGGCTCAAAGGAAGATTCCCCTTCCAAACTCATTTCAGGTTGTTGACAGAATTCAGTTCCTTGAGGTTGTAGGACTGTGGTCTCCGTTTCTTTGACTCACAAACCCCTTCATCTTCAAGCCAATAATGGTTCATTGAATCCTTCTCCTGCATCTATCTGTTTTCCTTTTCTGTCTGCCTTTTCTGCTTTTAAGGGCTCATGTAATTACATTGGGTCCACATGGATAATACAAGATAATCTATCTATCTGAAGGCCAGTTGATTAGTAACTTGATTATATCCACAGTGTCCCTTTTGCTACATAATACAACATAACCACAGGCATGACAATGGAGGGCAGAGACCGTGGGAGCCAAGCTACTACAGAAGCTTAAATATCGAGATAAAATCAACAGTTCTTGGAAATGGATGAAGGAACAATAATTATATTCTTCTTCCTTGAAGACAGATGCAAGTGGAGAGAAGTTACAGCCCAATATCAGGTAACAGGCTACTGTTCTTTGTCAGCTAGTATCAGATGTTTTGTAGGTCTGGCATGTAACTGTAAGTGATGGGAACTGGATCAGAGCAAGAGTGGCCTGAGCTGTAGTCCCAGCCCTGTGGGTTGTTAAATAGAAGACAACAGGCCCAAAATGGAATCACTTATGCTAAGCCCCACATCACCAAACCGAGTCTTAATTACAGTTTCGGCTCTCCCAGAAATGGAATTTTAAACCAGTCAATCAGGAATGGCCTGATCAGCACTAGTTAGGTCACCTGCCTGATAGCCCTGTCATCCCCTAAAGGTTGCTATAACCAACCTGCTTTTTGCCTACTGTAACTTGCTTGTCCTTGCTGCCTTCTGCCTGTAAGGGTCTTCCATTCTGTACAGCTCCTTAGAGCTCCTTTCTGTCTGCTAACTTGGATGCTGCTCAATTCAAATAGATTTTCGCTCAAATAAACTCTTAAATTTTTAAATATGCCTCAGTTTATCTTTTAACAGCGTCCTTGAGCAAGTCAGTCCATCTCTTGAGGCCCTGGTTTCCTAATTTGTAAAAGGAAGGAATTGAACCAGATAGTCTCTTCCAAAGAGATGCTATTTTTAATCAAATATAGAGTCAAAATAGAAATGGCTTTTTCTTTTTAAATGTCCTAATGTTTGGACCATTTAGAATGATTTTCATAAGGCAATGCAAGATTCTCAGGCATCAAATAATATGACCATTCATAGAGAACTGCAGTTTTTAGAGTGTTTTGTGCTTTATAATCCTCAAATGTCCTTGGCAACTAGACATTATGGTTATTGGGGCCCATTTTCCTGATGAGAAACTGAGTCCGAGAGAATATATACCTAGCCCAGCATCACATAGTTGTGAAGTGGTGGTGTTGCAGCCTGCACATGGGTTCTTTTGACCTCCGTTAGACTACCTTTGTCTTTTTTCCACCGTGTGTCTAGCCCCTAGCCCAGCACACAGTAGTAAAACAATAAACATTTGTGGAATGAACAAATGAATGGTTTAACAAATGAATGACTCTCCCAACTATCTCACAAAGAAATAACCAAAGTATGCTCATTGCTCTGTATTTGCTAAGTCAAGAAATCTAACAAAGCATTTAAAATAGATGTTCAACTTGGGCTAAGCCCAGATGATTTGTCTGACATGATCTGGAAAACCCCATTTCCAGAATATTTTGCCTAATCAGAGTTTCACTGGATGCCTCAAGAAATAGGACCACATTCAGAGCCATGAATTAGAGGAAAGTTCCCCCAAACCTCCAAAGAAGAACCGTCATCAGCATGTGATGAATGAACCTTTGCAAACAACTTGGGTTTCCTTGGAAACATGGACCATTCCAACTGTAAACTAACCAACATCTCTGTGCTTTTCCTCTCGAGATAAGAAGTGTTAAATCACCCAGAGAGCAAGTCACCCAAAGGGGAGGTAATTTATTTCTGCTCCTTGGTGATTAATTGGCCTGTACTCCTTGGTGCAAGAAATAAGACTTAGGTAATGGAAAACCAGAGCATATCTCCTGGTGGGAAAGCCTCACAGTAAGTCGTGGGTTGTTAATTCTAACATGCCAGCACAAATTCTCCTGGCCTGTGGTCTGGTAGGTAAGTCTATTCACCAGCTCTATGTAACAGTACCTTTATGTCAGACAAACTAGGAATTCCCTTAAAAGTCTAACCCTAAATTTTTTTGCTGGGTCTAATACTTAAGTCTGGAGTGAGGAGCCTATACAGAAATTAGTTTGAAGTCCATAGGTAATACAATATACATGGATCACCTGTAAATAATAATTCATGTCCATTTATAGTCACACCATGGCTTACAGAGTGTTTTGAACACTTAGTCATCCTGTGAGGTAGGTACTATCATTATCCCTGTTTTGTTAATGAGGAAACAGGGGTAACAATGTATTTTAATTTGCCCAAGAGCACACAATTAGTAAATGGCAAACACCAGACCCCAGACTTTTTTACTCAGAACCTGTGTTCTTCCTAATTTGTGGTCAGCGAACCCGCTCGTGCAACCAGCAGGCAGCTCCTGAATACAGAGTGGCTTCTTACCTTCCTGTATTTTCTCAGTCGGTGGATACAAAAATCACAGCAGCTCTCATACTTGGGGACATTCTGCAAAATTTTTTACATTGAAAGGGGTCCTTATACTTGGGTAGTAATTATGAATCTTAGGACACAAACTTAGAAGTATAAGAAATATATTTTTCTCTTTCTAGAATAGAAATTGATTTTTATTATAAGCCCCTAATCTGCTGGTTTGGTGAAAACTTAATCTGAGTCATTTAAGGGATTCCCTCCCTCACCACGCACCCTTCCACTTTTCCCCTAGGGCTGTGCCCAAGTTCCAAAGTGCTCTTTAAGAGCCAGAAGGTGAAGGATAGAGGCCCATCTGGGGCCCTCCACCATCTGTCCATGGCACCACTGCCAGAACATCCATCCCCCCTTTTGATCTTCATTAGGTGGTCACTGAGTCACCCCAGCTTCCCTGCCCTTCTCAGTTACCCTGTGTCATTTTGCTGCCCTGTTCACACTGGAAACTGCTAGGTTGTCTAAGGCCCTTTCAACCCAAACACACCACACAGCTCGCTTCCTCTGAGGTCATGTCACAGCCCCAGGCCTATCCCATCAGGAGTAAGGGGGAAATGCCTCCTTCTCAGGGAACTACCCACACCTACACCAGTGACAGTCTCTTTTTATGACAATTATTTTTAATGCCCCCTTTGCCTTCCTAAAACAGAATTTTTAGACAATATAATCTATCAAATATAACTTCACAAAAACTCAATAAAATTCCTTAACTGTAATGTAGAGGAGAAACAAATGGAAAGTTATAATAAAATCATATACACTTAAATATGTAAGTGCCCTAGCATGACTACACTGAAAGACATCAGAAGAAGTCAGATGGCCGAACACGTATGCAGAATCATTGTGAATATGGGTCTCCAGATGTAGCCTGAAACTGGGCCTTATGTTGGCCATTCAAGTACCATGACTCGCATCAGCAACATGATTTAACAAAATGATGATCAGCTCTTGCTAAAGTCCCAAACAGAACAGAGAGCTGTCTCTCAGTTTTCACAGTTGTCCCCCTCCTGAATAATCTGGTGGCTATTAAAACACTGCAAAAGTACTATGTGTTTATAAGTAAAGTAGGTAACATCCACTTCTGGCCAAAATGGAATCACAGGGACCAGATTTACCTTCCCACTTGAAACAAGTAAGACCAGACAAAGTATACAAAACAAGGGCCTTCAAGACATCGGGTCATCAGGCAATGAAGGCCACAGGACCTCTAAGTACCTCCTCTCTCTTTGCTTGAATGAACAGACACACATTTACAGTTTACTAAGTGAGGCTCCCACAGGAATTGTGGTGAGGTTGGCGGTGGTGTCGATGTAGATAGTTTTGGCTAAAAGTGATACCTTTAAACCCTGATAAAGTCCCTGGAATTCTGTCATGATTGACTCATTTCTGTTAAAATCAGTGGGATTGTGTACTGTGCTGGCCTGAGAGGCAAGAGCAGACACAATGTGCATCACTTAAGCCAAAATCCACCCATCAGCATTTATGGAGCCCCCACTATGTGTCTGGTTCTGGGGGGGGGGGGTCGGAGGATACACTTCCAGGGAGCTCAGAGACTAGCCTAAGCGTTCTAAATCAGCCATAAGGCCACCTCGTGCCAAACACCTCAATGTCCTATGCAACAAAAGATAAAGATGTTGCATATCCCATGGACGCCCGCCTGGGTGGCTCCAGGGTGTAGATAGCGAGCCCACCCAGCTCTCTCCTGGTGAAGCGGCCTTCGCTCCCTTTGCCCCACTCAGATGTGTGCCTCTGGAGCCAGGTGTGGCCAGCCCATGCTAGTGCCCAGTGTGAAGAGCCAACACATCTTTGGAATCTGGCCAACTTAAAACATCTGCGCCCAGGAAGTAGCAGGTATTGTGCACTTTCTATTTAATCCTCACACCAGCACTTCTCAAACTTTAATGTGTGTACGAATCACTTGTGGGTCTTGTTCAACGGCAGATTCTGATTCAGAAGGTCTGGGGTAGGTGCAGAGATTCTGCTTTTCTAACAAGCTCCCAGGTGATGTCCATGATGCTGGCCTGCAGGCCACACCTGAGTAGCGAGGCCTGACAAGATGCGGCATCATGGAAGCCATCTGTAACCACAGAATCACACAAAGACATTCCCGTGAGTTTTACGGACAGCGCTTCAATCCCTTGGGACTATGACTCCTTGGAGATGAGGTTAGCCTTCATTCCTTAGTTAAGGGGATCCGACACATAAATAAATACATTTCATAGATTGTAAGGAGGATGACGGACTCTCTGGGGAGGTGAGGGAAGGCTTCCGGGAGGAGGTGATTTCTGAGCTGGGTGTGTAAAGATAGGAGTTCAGCGGGTGGAGAGGAGAGACAGCCATGGAGGGGTGAGTGCCTGCAAGGCACACACAGCCACACTGAAAGGTTAAAGACTCCATGGACCATGTATTTCAGAGAGAGCACACTGACTTCTGTGTAGGGAGCCAGCTAGAGAGGAAGCAGACCAGGGAGATAGCTCTGTCCAATGCAAGAGACAGCACAAGTCTGGACTAAGTAGAGAGAGCAGGGAAGCAGGAAGCGGGATCTTCATAACCTGTGGATGGGTACCTGGTGCCTTTTACTGGGACAGTTGTGGATGTGGAAGGTAGGGGCACAGCTGTGCAGGTGCTGAGGCTGGGTGGGGTTGAATGTCCAGGAGACGGACACCAGCTATCTGACCTTGATGCCATGAGCACAGGAGCGGTGGTGGAGTCGGGCGCTAGTCCTCCCAGGGAGGGTGCAGGTGTGGTGAGGCGCTGGGAAGGCCGCACGAAGTGGTTCTTTGGCTCAGGGTGCCCTTTCCCATTTCAACAATACCGAGTATCTATTAACATGAGGCTATAAAATGATATGTTTGCTTCTGCCGGGCACTAATAAGGGCTGTGATGAGAATATCAACGTGATTTTAAGAATGTTCTAACCAATATCCAGGTAAGCATGGTGATACTAACCCTTAAAGTGTTGAACCTTTTTTTTTTTAAATTTTGGATAGAATTTTAGACTACTGACTGTTGATCTCTCAGCATCTATAAGAATCACCATTCATTATAGTGTGGCAAAGCCAATTAGTTAGAACCAGTCGGCAATCAGTCTCTATGCTAATTCACACAATTAGGTACTGCACTATTATTAAATGCAAATGACTTGCAGCAATGAAAAAAATCAGTTTATTTTTAAGGGAGTCAAATCCAATTTTCACAGCAAAGCCAGTCTTCCACCAATGATTATTCTTGCTACTTTATGTGTTATTTGTCAGAACTTCTACATAATAGGTTCTCCCCCCTCAATGGATATGCATATCTTACTGGTGTTTATTTTTTTAAGTTATACTTTCAATAATCTATTATGCAACTTGAGATATACAAGTTATAGTTTGGAAGAATTTATTTTGATTATTAGTAAAGAAAATTTATTCACAGGATTGCATACTCTGAAATATGAGAGAAGCAACGTTTTCTATGTCTTTCTTGACTTACGGAGGATAAAAAAGAGATTCCAGCAATTTGATAAAATTTACTGTACTCTGATGCACACATTTTCTCTCTTCTGACCAAATCAGTCTACTACTGACATTTATGCACAGCTAAGCTGACAAGGTACGGAATCTTTCATTTTCATTATTTCTTAAATTTATTTCACATATATTTAGTGAGCACACAGTAGTATCCAAATTGGTAATTAAAGGAAAAGTGGTCAGTTAAAATGATGACTGTCATTTGCATTATTTTTTACATGCACAGTATCATTTAATTCTCAAGATTCTGGGTAGAAATTTTTAAAAATTATCTTCATTTATGGATAAGACTACTGGCGCCCAGAAAGATCAGTTGACTCATCTGAGATAACATGGCCTCCCGCAAGAAAGCCTTGCCTGAAACAAAAACAAAAATGAAACAAAACAAAAAACATGGCCTCAATAGCAAATTTGAGACTCCAACTGAAGTTACTTGTTGCGTGATGACAATTGCATAAATATTCTAAAGTGACACAGTGTTTTTTTCAATTGTTCAAGGAAAAAGACAATATTTAGAGTTGACTAGAAAAGGCTATTGAACAGCTAGTTCATCGATCACGTCATGGACACTATAAATAGAAATGAAACCTGAATAAAGCTGAGCCACTTTGGGGCTGGTCTTGGCAGCGTGTCATGTCCAAAAGAAACACGAATCCAGCTGCAAAAAAGCCTTGCAACGTAATGTAAGGAGTCTCTTGGAGAAGCAGCATGACACACTGGGGAACATCCCAAAATCTTTTTTCTAAAGTTTCCCTCATCTCGGTAGCTGCTCCCCCTAAAATGGCTCTTCCCCAAAAGACCAACCTCCATACCCCCTCTCTGCCGCTGTGCTGCCCCTTTGCCAGCCACCCTTACCTCTCATGCCTTCCGGAGTTCATTTCTTTCCATGGTCATTCCACAGCCTTTCTAATGTAAATCAGTTTAACACTTCAGCTCCCTCTAAGGCTCTTCCGCAGTTACCTCTGGTCAAGATGATGACCATGGGACCAGAAGGCAACACAGAACTCAGGCTGAGGATGGAGACGCGGAGATGGCTGTGTGTGTGTGTGTGTGTGTGTGTGAGTGTTACGCGAACCTTTGTTGTCCCTGTCACACAAACTTACAGTTTATATCCTTCAGTGGTTCCCAGCTCCTTTCTACAACCACAAGGCCCAGTTTATCTGGCTTCATCTCCGCTCCAGCCACACTGCTACTTCATGTTCACACTGCTACTTCATAGTTCGTCACCAGCCACTCTCCAGCCTCAGGACCTTTGCACTTTACTGTCCTGCCCAGAACACTTTTCCACAGATACCCACATGACCAGGTACCTCCCTTTACTCAAATCGCTGCTCAGATCTCTCCTGATTAGTGGGGCTGTCCATAGGCTCCTGATCAAAGATAACAAGCTGCTTTCTCTCCATCTCTTCGCCCTGCTTTCTTTTTCTTCAGCACACTTATCACCACTTCAGGGTGTATATTTATTTATTATTTGTATCTCCCACTAGGAAGCAAGCTCCGTGAGGGAAGGGACTTTGTTTTGTTCTCTGCTGAATCCTCAGCACCTAGAATGTTGCATGGAAATGGTAAATGCTCAATAAATATTTGTTAAATGAATAGATGGCAATTATTCATCAAGATCTTATGAGAAGGCTAATAAATCCCTCACTTAAGGAAGAATATATTTTCCTTCTGAAACTTGACACTAATTGTGTAGTCACAAGTTTCCTAATGAATCTCTGTGTTCTATTTGCCCCCTTTGGCTTCTTTAGTTCCTGACTCTGTGCCTCACGTGTTGTGTGGTGCCCTCCACCCCCAGCCTGCCCCTCCCACCTGTTGTATATAAGGTCCAAGTTTTCCTGTCCAGTTTCCAAGTCAAGCTGCTTGGTCTCGTTGAATCCCCTAAGCCTTCGTGCCCCCAGATCTCCAGTTCAGGTGTTCACAGACTCTGAACTAGTTAGAGCTGGTCATTTGCCTCCAGAAGCATCAACTATCTGTGAGTCCCCAGGGCACTGGTGTCTTGAAACACAGAAGACTCCGGAGCCCTGGCTTCTCAGCATCTCTGATGTCTGTGAGCCGCGGGGAGTGGTAGCTGAGGGCTCTGGTATGTGTGGCCTTTCTGGTGAGAAAGAAAATGGCTCAAAGCAACTGTGTGTGATCACTAGCACCACTAACGAACTGCTGCCTCCAGGATGGCCCCATGCCCCTCTCACTTCGCACTTTCCTGGAGACAGCACCATGATGTCAACGACCAGCAAGAAGCAAAGCATCCTGCTAGTAAAGAATTTGGCTTTGCCCAAAGAGAGGTCTGGCCCTTGCCCCCGGCTTCTGGAAGGCAGTGTGTGTCATTCCTGATAGAAGTGTCTTTGTTTAGGGCAGAGCCTGGACACAGCAGATCTTGGGGGGGGCGGGGGGGGCAGCCACACCCCATAGTTTTAGGGTGGGAGCTGGCCAGGCCGGAAAGACCAACCTTGTGACTTAGGATAGGAGCTTTAGGTCACACGGTATCAGTGGACCTGGAGGCTGGGATCAACTCATGGGCAGTTGGTCAGTCAACCATGCCTACGGAATAGGGCCTCCATAAAGCCTCCAAACATCGAGGCTCAGGGGGGCTTCCCTGGTTGGTAATATTCCGTGTGTTTTGTTGCACATCGATGTCAGGGTGGTAATGTGTCCTAAAGACAGAAACTTGGCTCTCGGCGCCCTCTCAGACTCTGCTTTACATGTCTCTTCCTTCAGCTAATTTTAATCTGTATCCTTTTCCTGTGGTGTTCCATAACTGTGAGTATAATAGCTTTCAGTGGATTCTGTAAGTCCTTCCTTCTAGTGAATTACCAAAACTGAGGGTGGTTTGGGGAACCTCCTCCCACAAACTGCAGTTGGTGTCAAAAGTGAGGGCAGTCTTAAGGACTGTGCCTCCAAACCTTGCAATTTGGCTAACTCTGGGTCCGTCTCCGCGCCATAAGGAGACTGATGCTTTGGCTTCAAGGCCTTTCAATTCAATACAACATGCATCCTCTCTTTTTCCATTTAGCTGTAACTTTTATATTTCTTTATATCACATTTCAAAGCTTTCACAGAGGAAAGGGACTTCTAAAACAGGAGAGAAACATGTCTGCTCTTTATGTAATATTCGCATCAGTAAGTCCCAAGATACTCTAAAAATATAAAATTTCAAAATGATTTCCCAGCACAGTATTAATTTTTCAGCATAATTCAATCACCTGCCTAAGGCCTCATAACACTCAGAGCAAAACTGAGAATGGAACATGAAATGCCTGATTTCCCTCTGCCCGGAAGACCATGGTCAAGACCAGGGACACACTAACCTTAGAACACACTGGAAAGCACACGAGCCCCAGTGCAGAGCAGGTGAAGGGGCCGAGCCAAGCAAGAGATGAGGGAAAAATACAGAAATGCTGAAGGGGGAGCCACAGGCAGTTCTGAACTCAAAGAGATCACAAGGTGATACATGAAGTTCCCACCAGCAGGCGATAAGACAGCAGAAGGAAAAAAGGAGGGGGTGAAGAAAGACCCAGTGGCACTTAGTAGATGTGAACACAGAGAGAAAGTGGGGAGGAGATCGTAGAGCTGGGGAATAAGCCCAGCTCATCCCTGTTCTAGGAAAAAGCAAGGATTGCGCTCAATGCTTTCTCCCTTTCTCTTTTCAATCAGCCAACAGGTAACACTAGGGGCTTTTAGCAGAACCTAGCATTGCCTTATTGTCAGCTCAACATGAGTGTTCTTCCTCAACCCAGGAAATTGCATTTTGACGAGAATAAATGGAATTTAAACCTTAAAATCTTGACAAATAGCTGGAATTTAGTACCATACCTCGTTAAGTCAAAGAAGGCTCTTGCCTTAGAAATCATGTGCTTTTCCACCCTGAGGGTGAAGGGCGAGAGGGGAATAACCCTCTCTACACCCCGTCTATAACTGATGGAGTGGAGAAGAAGATGAGGAGCCCAAAGGCAGAGAGGCAATCGCCACATTACCTGAGCAAGAAGCAAAGGGAGAAGAGAGGCTCTGACCTTCGTCAAGGAAAAAAAAGGTCATTTGGGAAAGAAGCAAGAGGATAGGGCATGTGTGGTGCAGAGACCCTCAGCCTGGCTGAGCCCACTATCAGGCCCGACAGCAACCCCAAACACGGATGTTATGCCACACAGTGTGCCCAGCCCTAAGTAATGAATGGTGATTGGTCTAAGCCAATCATAGCAACCCTCTTCCTCTTACCAAGTGCTGGTTGCCCAGCCTCCCTCTTTAGCTAGGGTAGCTGTGTGACTCAGTTGGTGCCAATAAAATATAAAAGGAAGCCTGCTAGGCGGTTTCTGGGAAATGTTTTGCTTTTTTGTTAAAACAAATCAATACGGCTGGTGCCACCCCTTTCCCTCTTCCTCCTGCCTCCCCGGCTGCCCATGATGCCTGAGGCTGCAGCAGCCAACATGCAGCCGCAAGGGACGGGGCAGGACAGTCACAGAGACACCAGCCCTGACGACGACGTTAAGCCACTGAATTGAGCCAGCAGCTGCCCACCTGCGGACTTCATGGGAGGTAAGAAAAACCAGAACTTGTTTGCTTAAGCTACCCTCGGTTGTGTCTGCTCTTCCCAGCAGCCGCTGAGTGCAGCCTCGATACAAAAGTCTTATTCCAAGAAAACATCTTTCAATCTTGATAGCCTTTATAACTGGTAAAACCACAGATTAGATGATCCCAGGCGAAATCCTGCAAAAGGAAAAAAAGGAAAAAAGAAATTTGTCTTGGAGCTCATGGAATCCATCAAAGAGGCCTCTGATTCTCAGGGCTTAACACACTCCAGTCTGAGAACTGAACTAGGCCAGAGATGCAATTACAGCGAGGGTAAGAAAGACAAGGCATTGACTGGAAGAAAAGAGTCAGCTCAGGAAAGTGAGAACATGGGCACTGGAACAGGGGCCGGCCCAGCATCCCTCCGGCAGAAGGAAAATGACAGTAAGAAATCCCTTTTGGCTTGGCCTCTACCCTTCAGGCCAGACAGCAGTGGACTGAACCTCCAGGAGCCAGGGAGCCTTGTCTGTTGGTGTTGATGGGGGGTCGAGGAGCAATCAGCCCCTCTCTGGCTCCCAGCATGACAAGCCCAGAGCTGGAGCAGAGGCCAATTGCGCTTGTACCGAGCGCGCATTAGATCCCCAGAGCGTTCTGGAAGCTGAACATAAATTGAAGTTTACAGTCCTTGACCCCCAAGAATTATCCTCTGAAGGAGAATGAGAATAAGGGAAAACCAACAGGAGACAGAGAGGTGGAAAAGAAAAGCCAGAAAAGGAATAGATGCTAGACAAACCAGCTGAGGGCTCATGTCTTCCTCTAGTTTAAGAAGGCTTTTCTTTTTTAGTTCTGACTATATTTTGAAACTGACATTTTAAAACTGAGTTCTATTAAAGAAAATTCAATACATAAAAAAATGTTGAAACAAGATCATTCACATTGTGGATGGAGAGTTCATTTTACATACTGCAGAGGTTGTTCATAAAATGCACTTTCATAATACCTTTACTCCAAGATCTGAATTCAGCAGAATTCTTCAGTATCGTGTCCATGTACAATCATAACATCTTACCTGTGTGTAAAGCACTTCATACTTTACAAAACGTGTCCACAACTTGTTTGCCCCCATGACAATTCCATTTACAACTTATGATAACCCTATGATTATGAAAGGAACAGATTTTTCCTTTCATAATTATGTTTTTGTTCAAAGAAGACATATTCATTTTAAAAGTGGGTTTACTTTTAGCTGAGTATAAAATTTATATGTGTTCATTGCACGAAATTGGAAAATACAGAAAAGTAGGAGGGGAAAAATTTATCATACCCCAAAGAAAACCTCCATGATTTTAAACTTTTCTTTCTTTTTAAATAATTTTTTAATTAAAATATTATTGACAGATAACATCATATTAGTTTCAGGTGTACAACATAATGATTCAGTACTTGTATGTATTGCAAAATGATCGCCACACTAAGTCTAGTTAACCTCCATTGCCATACATTGTTACAATTTTTTTCCTTGTGATGCAAACTTTTAACGTCTACTCTCTTAGCAACTTTCAAATATACAATACAGTATTGTTAACCACTGTCACCATGCTCACATTATATCCCCATAAGTTTTTCTTTTAGTCTTTGTGCTGTGTGTGGTATTTTTCCATAGGCATAATAATATTGATTAGACAATTTTATTTTCTGCTTTTGTTTCATCTAACATTATAACATGAACATTTTCTCAGGATATTGTTACTCTTACTAAATATCATTTTTTAATGATTGCACACTATAATTTACGTATTTCTGATAATGAAATACTTTACTAAAATAAATACTTACTTTGTTTTGAATTACCCTGTCAGTGTCATTTAAGCAAAAATCTAAATGAATTATGTCATTATAAGATCTACCAAGCTAATCATTCTCCATACTATTGAGATTTTCCTGGTTTCACTCGCTCTCCGATGAACATCATTATGTACAAATCTTTTTATATATCTTAGATGAATTTCTTTTAGGCTAAATTACTAGAGATGGAACTACTGGTCCCAAAGGAAAAAAATGTCTTAAGGTGCTTGATTGTAAAAATTGCTTCCCAAAAGTATTATAGCTATCTATACGCCAAAGTTTCCATTTAACCACACCCTCACAGCACTAAGCAGGTGTTTTTAAAAAAATTTCTTTTTCAGTAAAAAATCATATCTCATTATTATTAATTTACCTCATCTTTGATTACCACCAAAGCTGGTACATCTTTCCAGAAATTTATTAACTAGCTCTATTTTCTCTTTTGTGAAGGATTTGGCCCTAGGTCAGGAACAAACCTCATTTCACTGCCAAGGGGAAAAAAAGCTAGCAGAAGTTAAACCATTTCCCCAAGACTATACAGTTATTAAAATGATTAAGTGAGGAGGGCTTCCCTGGTGGCGCAGTGGTTGAGAATCTGCCTGCTAATGCAGGGGGCATGGGTTCGAGCCCTGGTCTGGGAAGATCCCACATGCTGCCGGGCACCTGGGCCCGTGAGCCACAACTGCTGAGCCTGCGCGTCTGGAGCCTGTGCTCCGCAACAAGAGAGGCCATGATAGTGAGAGGCCCGCGCACCGCGATGAAGAGTGGCCCCCCGCTCGCCGCAGCTAGAGGAAGCCCTCGCACAGAAACGAAGACCCAACACAGCCAAAAAAATAAATAAATAAACAATAATTAAAGGTGCTAATAATTTAAAAAAAAAAAAATGATTAAGTGAGGGATCCAGTTCAAGCATTTAGAGGCCTACTTAAGTAATTGCCCCTCCCACCACCACCAGTTTTTTTTTTTAATACCTCAAACCTACTTGCAAATATTAGCAAGATAAGTACATTTTAAAGCACACACTTCGGGACTTCCCTGGTGGCACAGTGGTTAAGAATCCGCCTGCCAATTCAGGGGACATGGGTTTGAGCTCTGGTCCGGGACGATTCCCACGTGCCACAGAGCAACTAAGCCCGTGTGCCACAACTACTGAGCCTGCGCTCTAGAGCCCGCGAGCCACAACTACCGAGCCCACGTGCCACAACCACTGAAGCCTGCGCACCTAGAGCCCGTGCTCCACAACAAGAGAAGCCACCGCAGTGAGAAGCCTGTGCACTGCAACGAAGAGTAGCCCCCGCTCGCTGCAACTAGAGAAAGCCTGCACGCAGCAACGAAGACCCAATGCAGCCAAAAATAAATAAATATATTTTTTAAAAAATTAGTTCCTTTAAAGCACACACTTCAAGCTCATAGCGTCTCTGCAGGTTTATCATTGAGTAAACTGAAGCCCACAGACTCACGTGGGCATCTGTTGCAGGCCTAGAGTCGGCTCTTCAACTGGAAAGAGGACCTGTTTCTAGTTGTGTGCTGTGTGAGTTCTCTTAGGCTTAAGGCTTTAGATGCTTACACAACAGAGATGTATACATTATGGTGAAATGTAATGGGCAAGCTAGGAGCAAAACTGAGAAGAATTCATTTCTAAACAAAACTCTTAGGAGTCAAGGGTTTCAAAGTCAGGCAGAGAGTTGTGGTTTGCAATCAGTGAAAATAGGTAAATCCTATTTTCAGGCAGAGCGATTGACTAAGGAAAAAATTAAATATTGGTGAATTATCTGTGAGAGCAAATACATTTAAGAAAGATCCAGATAGAGAAATAACACAACTTCTGCTTTTAATTTTTAAAAAATGGATTGTTTTTAAATGGAATATTGAATCAGTGGTGCTGATACAATCCATTAACCACTTAGAAAAGAATAAATTATTCCCTACTTCATGTAATATGCCCATTCGTTCTGGATAGGTTGGTGTTACATATAAAAATGAAGCCATTAAAGAACTAGAAAAGCACAAATTTAAGAAAAGCCTAAATCTAGGTTCTGATTTCAAGGTGGGGAAGCTTAAAAGCCAAGGAAGCCTCCAGAAAGGAAGAGACAGAGGAAAGAAGTTTCAAACTTCTAAACAAGGGAGAGGGAGGGAAGAAGACTTGGCAAAACAAATAAAAATTTTCCAGCTCATCATCCAAGTTAAAAGGCAAATATCAAACTAGGGAAACAGTAGCAACTTAAACAGCAGACACAGGGTTAATAACTTTACTATGGAACTGTTACTAATGGGAGGACCCAGAGAGCATGGAAAGTAGAACACCCTTATTCTCGTAGTGGGCATGTATGACACACATCATTACACCCTTTCTGAAGAACACTTGGGACAGTATGTCTTAAATAAAGTCTTAAAAATAAAAGCTCATACTCTTTGATCCAGCAATTCCACTTCTAAGAAAGAATCAGAGATCTGTGAAAAGATTTTTATATAAAGATATTTATCATAGACTTTTTTAAAATTGAAGTATAGTCGATTTACAATGCTGTGGCAATCTCTGCTGTACAGCAAAGTGACTCAGTTATACACATTGAGACATTCTTTTTTCATATTCTTTTCCATGATGGTTTATCACAGGTTACTGAATATAGTGCCCTGTGCTGTACATTAGGACCTTGCTCTTTATCCATTTTACACGTAATAGTTTGCATCTACCAGCCCCAGACTCACGGTCCAACCCTCTCCCTCTCCCCCTCCCCCTCCTCCTTGGCAACCACAATATCATAGACTGTTTATAGTAGTGAACATTTCTAAAAATTCTAAATGTCCCCAAGTAAACTAGTTCAATAAAAATGGTCTTTCCATCAAGACTCATATTTTAAAAGAACATTTAATACAAGGAAAAATATTTGTGGTATTTGAAGTGACAAAACAGTATATAGAGCATCAGTATAATTTTATGAAATGAAAAATACTAACTATATACACTGTGGTGATAACTGGATATGGTTACAGATGATTTTTTAGTTTTCTTCTTGTACTTTTTAAAAAATATTATTTTTTTAAATTGAGGTGTAGTTGATTTACAATGTTGTGTTAGTTTCAGGTGTACAGCAAAATGTCTTCTTGTACTTTTCTGTGTTTTCCAAACTGTCTAAAATAAGTTTGTGTGTGTGTTTCTGTCTGTGTGTGTCTTTGGTGGTGTGGTGTACAGGAGATCTTTGGAATAGTAGCCCAGTGGACAGTGCTCTAAATATCTTCGTTTCCCTCCCCCTATACACACACACATATGTTAAAAACATCTTGTTGGAACCCCACAAAGGCCTATAAAATGGAGACTACACAGGTGGGTTACCAGATAAGCTTTCTTAATGAGAAACTGGAAAGAAGTGAACAGCAAGTTTGATGAAATCATTTTTTTCATAAAGCTGTAAATATTACAGAATATAGATAAGAACATAAACGACGGCAAGATCAAAGACCCTATGGAACAAATCCACTAGGAGAGAAGGTAAAATTTATAGACTGAATTCTTCTCCTTAAGCCTGTTCCCTGTGTGTCCAGTTTAATGACGGTTTAAATTATATCTGCAATTTTCTTAGCGATTCGCTTACTTTTCAAGTTTGTAAACCAACACATCAACAATTCCCAATCAATGGGATAGCATTTCTCCAGGGAGCTATGAAAATATACCTTGCATTTAAAGGTAATAAAAAACATGACTAAACATGCCTCTGTTCTTCATAACGCAAAAGTACCACATCTGGTCATTTTTTAAAAAACGCATTATACAGAGTTGCAAGGATGCCAGATACTTATTACAAAGAACTGTTTTATCCATTTAGCCCAATTTTCCAGATGTTTTATTACTTGGACACAGGACAATTGTTGAAACTGGTTATTGAAGCCCATTTATTTCAAGGGGTTCGTCTGCAAGCCATAGGAAGCATTTGAGGGACAAGTAATTTATGACAGGCCACAAGGCAATGCTTGAGGAGGGCTGCTGTCTCACTGGGTCACAAATAATCCCAACAAAGGACAAACTACCCTATTTTGTTAACACCCAGCTTCATTTGCAAAATTTGCCTCTTAGGCCAGCACTTAGTTGTCATTTCACATGCAAATGTAATGCACATAATTGGAGCAATTTCCATAATAGTAGGTCAAGTTGGCTGTGACAGTTTAGCTGTGATTGGAGGCCTGGTTCTCATTGTCTACCAGCAACAAAATACTCACTTGGACCAGTTGGAAGTCTTGTCCTCACAAAGACAACAGGATCAGGTTCCACGGGAGCAGGTGTGGCTTCCCCTAGCCCTTCAGCAGCTGGGTGTCCCTGCCCTCGCCTCCCCCATCCCTCCCCAACACGCCACACAATCAGAACCTGTAGAGCACTAGCCTTGGGACATCAGTGGAGCTGGTCCTGGCAGCCACAGTCATTGCAGCTAATTAGAAGGCATCTCACTGTGGTCAATTCTCTCCACATGTCTATCAAAATAGGGATTTGAGCAGGGAGCAAAATCTTTTTTAGCTTTGCATCTCTGAAGTCACAGCCAGACACAGTCACTCTGTGTCTTTGCTTCACATACAGATGTAGGAGATCTCAGGGCATCTTGTAGGTGTGTTTTCAGGCTAAAAGGGCCATGTTGCAAATTGCCCTAAGCCAAAGCATTCACGAGCAAGTAAGTATTGGGCAATTTATTTGTTGTTGTTTTTGGTATTCTTGTAAATGCTGGTCACCTCTGGCATTCGAGAGAGTGGAGACTGTGCGTCCTCTCCTTGACAATTTTGCTACCAGGTTGTTTATTGCAGTGAAATGGAATCTGAGACCAAATTCTGCTGAGTATGTCAGTGTTTATTAACCAGCAGGTATAAAAATGATCATATAGTGCTTTCTTGTGAGTGGGGGAAATGTCCCCTCTCTCTTCAGGCATTCCAACTAGCTCTTTGCTTGAGAGATTCACTCCAAGGAGAAACAATATTTTTTAGAGCAGGATTAGCCAACTTACTGGTTGGGTCAGGGGATGAGGTCACAGGGATGAGGAAGAGCGCAGAGTCAAGCAAACATCTGAGGGTCAAGAACTGCTCCAAAGGCTTGGGCTGGGCTGGCCAGACCCTCATGTTACCGAGTCCAAGCTCACTCTGCTTGCCGCCATGACAGGCCAATAAATCGGGAGACAAGGTGTTGAGGCAAAGAATACAACTTTATTTCGCTTTAAGCCAGCAGACCGAGAAGATGGCAGACGAACATCTCCAAAAAACCATCTTATGGGGTCTGGATGCCAGTTTCTTTTATAGAACAGAGAGGGCGAGGAGGTGAGGAAGTAAAGTGAAAAGGCCATTTATCTTGCAAAACATCTCCTCACATGGCCTGCCTCAGGGAGGGGCTGTGTTAATTTCTTCTTTTCTGAAGCCATTCACAGGTGGGCAGGGTTCCCTGAGGCAGGCCATTATGTATGATTATAATAACAAAAGCAACAAAAGCAAAGGTTAAAGTCAAAGAAACGGATCCAACATGGAGTCAAAATTGGCTCTTCCCTGTTACACTCATACTTGCTTGGGTGAGGGCAGTAGGGCCCATGACAGTCTTTCTAGTCAGCCACAGATTTCAACTCTGCATTTCTATGGGGAATCATTCCAGTCATTAATTCCACTAGTTAACCAACCCTCTATTGTTAGATTTCAAAAACAATATTCAAATCCATAATTCTGGAGTGTATATTCTTGATTAGGGTGCTTTAGAGGCTCACTAATCATCCCCGAAGTGTGGATCCCTGATTAGGGGGCCTCAAATGCTAACTGGCCCCTCATGCATCACACTGTTTACAGTGGATAATATTAAACTAAATGATCTCAGGTTATATGACATCCACAGTCCATAAGGAGTGGGTTGGGAAGGGACAAAGGCTCCCAGAGAATGGACAACTTGTTCTGTTGCTCCACAAAGGGATGGAGCCTGGCTCTTTGATATTCGGCCATAAAATGCCTTGATTGTGATCTATTCGGAGGCTGGACCCAGCCCAGGCAGGGTTACCTGATGGAGATAGGGAACAGGTGCAGGGGTGGGGGAAGGGAAATCCCAAGAGCTGTAGCAGTGTGCCTCATCCAGCAGCTTGTCTTTTTTGTTGGTTTGTTTTTTGTTGTTTTTGTTTTGTTTTTACTTTTTACTGGTGTATCTTTTTTATTTTTAATTGGGGTATTGTTGTTTTACTATGTTGTGTTAGTTTCTACTGTACAGCAAAGTGGAGTTCCCTGTGCTATACAGCAGGTTCTCATTAGTTATCTATTTGATACTTATTAGTGTATATATGTCAATCCCAATCTCCCAGTTCATCCCACCCCACCCCCCCTTTCCCCCCTTTCCCCCCTTGGTGTCCATACATTTGTTCTCTACATCTGTGTCTCTATTTCTGCATTGCAAACCGGTTCATCTCTATCATTTTTCTAGATTCCACAAATATGCGTTAATATACGATATTTGGTTTTCTGTTTCTGACTCACTTCACTCTGTATAAGTCTCTAGGTCCATCCACATCTCTACAAATGACCCAATTTCATTCCTTTATATGGCTGAGTAATATTCTATTGTATATATGTGCCACAT
The DNA here is from genome assembly GCF_965194825.1 of Balaenoptera physalus. Classification (NCBI taxonomy): domain Eukaryota; kingdom Metazoa; phylum Chordata; class Mammalia; order Artiodactyla; family Balaenopteridae; genus Balaenoptera; species Balaenoptera physalus. Next base: position 118,981,915 of record NC_138890.1, on the reverse strand, counting down.
CTTCTTTATCCATTCATCTGTTGATGGGCATTTAGGTTGCTTCCACATCCTGGCTATTGTAAATAGTGCTGCGATGAACATTGGGGTGCATGTGTCTTTATGAATTATGGCTTTCTCTGGGTATATGCCCAGTAGTGGGATTGCTGGGTCTTATAGTAGTTCTATTTTTAGTTTTTTAAGGAACCTCCATACTGTTCTCCATAGTGGCTGTATCAGTTTACATTCCCACCAACAGTGCAAGAGGGTTACCTTTTCTCCACACCCTCTCCAGCATTTATTGTTTGTAGATTTTCTGATGATGCCCATTCTAACCAGTGTGAGGGATACCTCATTGTAGTTTTGATGTGCATTCTCTAATAATTAGTGATGTTGAGCATCTTTTCATGTGCCTCTTGGCCATCTGCACATCTTCTTTGGAGAAATGTCTATTTAGGTCTTCTGCCCATTCTTGGATTGGGTTGTTTGTTTTTTTGATATTGAGCTGCATGAGCTGTTTGTATATTTTGGAGATTAATCCTTTGTCTGTTGATTCGTTTGCAAATATTTTCTCCCATTCTGAGGGTTGTCTTTTTGTCTTGTTTATCGTTTCCTTTGCTGTGCAAAAGCTTTTAAGTTTCATTAGGTCCCATTTGTTATTTTGTTTTTATTTCCATTACTCTAGTAGATGGGTCAAAAAAGATCTTGCTGTGATTTATGTCCAAGAGTGTTCTTCCTATGTTTTCCTCTAAGAGTTTTATAGTGTCTGGTCTTACATTTAGGTCTTTAATCCATTTTTTTTTTAACATCCTTGCCCATGAGCTTCTTTTTTTTTTTTTATTAATTAATTTATTTATTTTTGGCTGCATTGAGTCTTCGTTGCTGCGTGCAGGCTTTTCTCTGGTTGTGGCGAGTGGGGGCTACTCTTCTTTGTGGTGCGTGGGCTTCTCATTGTGGTGGCTTCTATTGTCGCGGAGCACAGGCTCTAGGAGTGTGGGCTTCAGTAGTTGTCGCTCGTGGGCTCTAGACTGCAGGCTCAGTAGTTGTGGCACAAGGGCTTAGTTGCTCCGCGGCATGTGGGATCTTCCTGGACCAGGGCTCGAACCCGTGTCCCCTGCATTGGCAGGTGGATTCTTAACCATTGTGCCACCAGGGAAGCCCAAGAAGGGCTTTTAAAATGATAGCTTCTCTGAGCCCCCAGGAGCCTCCTGCTGTGAGAAATACTGAAATGGAGCAGGACCCTATGGGGCCTTCCAGGGACAGACCCTTCCCCCTCATATCCTCTGCTTTAGTTCCTCTCTGAATTACCTAGATAATAGTATCTGATGCACATTTCCTGAGTTGTTTTACAGATACGAAATCCCCCACCAAATGGAAGATGTTAACTATTTAATGACCATGAGCACATAGCCCCTAGACCTACTGGAGCCTGAGAATTCATAATGTTAACCCCTGTGACATTGCCCTGTTACCTCACCATCATCCAATCAGAGAATTGTGCAAGAGTTGATAACATACCCTGCGACTGTCCCTCAGCTTGCCTTTAAAAATGCTTTGCTGAAACCCTTTGGGGAGCTCAGGTTTTTTGAGCACTAGCTGTCCTGAACTCCTTGCTTGGTGCCCTGCAATAAATGCTGCACTTTCCTTCACCACAGTCCAGTGTCAGTAGATTGGCTTTACTGTGTGAGGGCAAGTGAACCCACATTTGGTTTGGTAGCAATATGATAACATGTATGAATCTTTTTTTTTTTTTTTTAAAGCGTTCTAATAGTTCCAAATCTTTGCCAACACTTGTCACTTGTTATTTTTCTTATTTATTTATTTATTTATTTATTTTTGGCTGTGTTGGGTCTTCGGTTCGTGCGAGGGCTTTCTCTAGTTGCGGCAAGCGGGGGCCACTCTTCATCGCGGTGCGGGGACCGCTCTTCATCGCGGTGCGCGGGCCTTTCACTATCACGGCCCCTCCCGTTGCGGGGCACAGGCTCCAGACGCACAGGCTCAGTAGTTGTGGCTCACGGGCCCAGCTGCTCCGTGGCATGTGGGATCTTCCCAGACTAGGGCTCGAACCCGTGTCCCCTGCATTAGCAGGCAGATTCTCAACCACTGCGCCACCAGGGAAGCCCAACATGTATGAATCTTAAAAAAATTACGCTGAGTAAAAAAAACAGGACCAAAGAAGAGAACATACTGTATGGTTCTATTTCTTTAAAATTTTAGAGAACGCAAACTAATTTTTGGTTACAAAAGCAGATCAGCAGTTGTCTGGACAGGAGGTGAGGTGGGAGTGGGGTGAGGGTAGAGAGGGCAGGGGCAGGGGGCAGGGACTGCGGAAGGCAGGAAGAAACTTTCAGGGGTGATGGATATGTCCATTATCTTGATTGTGGTGATGGCTCCACTGTTACATACATAAAACTTACCAAACTGTACACTTTGAATATATGCAGTCTATTGGATGTCAATTATACTCAAGAAAGTTGTAGAAGAAAAAAATAAAAAATAAAGAATCACACTCATCTTCTACCTGCTGATTCTTAATTAATAGATCTGGGCCTGAACTCCAGCATCAGTGTTTTTCCTAAGCTCCAAGGTGAGCCTGAGGCATAGTGAGGTTGAGGACCGCTGGATATCTGAGCTGCTTCCTGGTTCTCAGATTCTGTCTCTTTGGAATGGGAGAATTCCTTGGTGGATACTAGGAAAGTATTTTCTTGCCCGTGTGGAGTCTGGCACCTTGGTAAAACCAGGAAGGAACCCCTCCTTTGCTGCTGGTTACTCCTGCCTCTCTTCTCATACTGGGACTCGGGGCTGATGAGGTCTAGGTGGTTTGTTCTCCTGGAGGTTCCTGTCTGAGTTCCTTCTGCTGTCCCAATGTATGTGATGCTTGTTCTCAGGCCGTATACTCTACCCCAACCCACTCTGGTACCATGACATGATGAAGTGTCAAAAGGGGTCACCATGTCTCCCCTCATCCCCATGCCTGTGCAGGCCATTTCAGGTACGTGCCCCCTTGCTCAGATGGGGCAGTTCTCCAGGGCAGCCCATGGTTCCTTCTTCTAACCAGCACATTTTCAACAAAAGGAAGCAGCTCCTGTTTAGCGCTCTTCTGAAGGCTCCTAGCTGAATTTTCTGGTCCTCCACACACCACACCACACTTCCCAGAGCATTTCCATGAGTGCCAGCTGCCTGCAAGTCCTAGTGAGAAGTGAAGCCTCACTCAGTGTCAGCTTCGCATTTCGTGTGTGGTTCTCTTGGAATCTCTCAGCCTCCGAAGCTGCAGACCAGACTGGATGACCCTGGCAGGGAACAAACCAAATGCTAGTCCCTAACTCCCAAGAACTTGGCTCTTCCCTAGAAGACAAACTCCGCACCTCTCTCTAGACCTCTTCATGTGGAGAGCAGGGCAGGTTAACGTTCAGGTCTGGCAGCAGTGCCCTCCTAGTAAACCCTGCCCTGGGTAGCTAGTGCCATCTCTTCTCACGTAAGAGATGTTCTCTGACAGGCCCTGGTTCATCTCCACACATCAAATCAAGTCCTTCGGTCATTACATTTCTCATTTCCCCCCAGTTCAGATTCCTCCATCATAACATCTCACATTCCATGACAAATTGGGGATGGTGGGAGGAGGGTAAGAAGGAGGGGTAGGAGATAAATTTTATTCTAGGGACAATGGGAAACAAGCCATTGACATGTATTGAGTAAAGAAGTGACATGACTTAGTTTACCTTTTACAAGGAAGACTTTGGCAGCTAGCTGTGTTTCCACACTGGTTGAGGTAGGGGTGAGGTCAGTGGTACAAGCAGCAGGTGGAAAGATCTTTCCAGGTCAATATCTAAAGGTCTACCTCATTCTTTTTTAATTTCTGGGGGGAAACTAGGGGTCAGGAGGGGATTATATTAACACCAGCAACAAAGGAATGTAAGGTCTAGGAACATGCCTAACAAGAAATAAGAAAGCCCAGGTAAAGTAGACTATGGGATTTTGGCGACAGGCATAAAACAACTTTATAAATTCAGAGATTATGTCTAAGTGGAAAGATTCAATATTGCACATTCTCTCTCGGAATATCTTCGGCCTAACTTTTTTTTTTTTAGTATTTATTTATTTATTTGGCTGCGCCAGGTCTTAGTTGCGGCGTGCGCGATCTTAGTTGCCGGCTGTGCGATCTAGTTCCCCCCCAGGGATATAACCGGGCCCCCTGCATTGGGAAAGGGGAGTCTTAACCACTGGACCACCAGGGAAGTCCCTATCTTCTGCCTTTTAACCTCCCATCTGTTCAAAACTCTGTCCTAAGGGGTTCTGATGGGAGGCTTTAATAATTAAAGCTCTACTGCAGTTATAGAAAAGTCCAGACTGAGGGGCAAATAACCACCCGGTTATCTGGTGTTAGGGGTGAGGGAAGTTAGGTGCTCGTGGCGTGCGTTGTCACTAACTCCACAGGCCGGAAGGAGAGCGCGAGCGCTGCAGGCACGAAGCCAGCGGCCGGCTCCGCGCCTGGCAGAGTCCGGGGTTGGGCTGGGCGGGGAGGGCAACTGGGGCGGGGCGGGGCGGGACGGTGGTCGCTCTGGAGGCGGAGCCGGGGCGGAACACACAGTCAGCTGACTCCGTGACTCGCGCGCGCTCCGCGCTCCCCCCTCCCCGGCCGGGGAAGAGAAGTCAGGTACCGGGGAGGCGGCTCGGGCATACCCGGCCGACCGCGGAAGAGAGCTGCTGAGAAGCCATGGCGCATCGCGGGCTGGGGTGGCCGAGGCTACCCAGGCTGCTGGAGCTGCTGGCGGCGCTGGCGGTGCAGGCAGTGCGCGCCTCCGCCGTCGCCGCCGCCTCGCCGGACTTGTGTCTTTGGCCCATGCCTCTCTCCGTGCAGACCACCCCGCGCGTGCTGCACCTCTCTCCCGACAACTTCTTCTTCAGCCACAGCTCCACTTCCAAGGCCGGCCCCTCCTGCTCACTGCTGCAGGAGGCGTTTCGGCGGTGAGTGCTCCCGACGGGCGGCCGGGCGGGAAGGGGACCCGGAGACCCCGGGACGGGGAGGGACAGACCACCCTGGGACGCAGTGCAGGCGCGGGGGGGCGGGGCGAGAGGAGGAACACCTGAGCGCTTCTTACCACCCGCACAGCCATCCAGCCGCGCCGGCGCTCTGATCTCCCTTTGACAGGGGAGGAAACAGTCTCCGAGTCGGCCAGTGACCCCACCAAAGTCACAGGTCTAGAAGATGGCAGAGCCGGCTCGAACCAACACGAACTGAAACCCAAGCACTTCCCCTTCCCCTCCTGCCTCCTAAGGAACTTCCTGGGTGCTCTGGAACCCTGCTTTGAGTGCGGGATACTGAGTGGAAGGAATAGGTTGCTCAGTCAGTGGCCGTGTTCGCCTCGGAGGGGAGAATGGGGTAGACGGAGAGGAGGGAGGGAAATGGCAGTTTATTTGAAGGGAGTTCTGAGAGGAAGATGAGTGCTTAAAGCTTGGGGACCAGGGGTTGCCCAAAGTTGCTTGTCATTTATAGGCCATCTCTCCCCCTCCCCAAATCTGGTTACAATTCAGATGGCAGAAAGTCCGTAGGTTGGAACACTGCCCAGAACTCCCCTTCCCTTCCCAAATCTCTATTCCGTGCAAAATGCTGAATATTTTCACCTAACTACTTTGATATGGTCGCTGCGCTGCAGTATCTGCTTCTCTTTTTGTTTCCCAGAAACACTTATGTGCTTGCTCTCCCAGCTTCTTGTTTAGATCTTTAGCACCTCACATTTCCACAGCCCTCATGTCTGTAAACCCGTTGGCCACAGGGTGAATTGTGTAGTGAGGAGGGAGCCCACAGTGCTAGCTTTTTGGGGTTTTTTTGCTTTTTTAAATTGATGTAAGGTTGATTTACAGTGTAGCGTCACAACGCTAGCTTTGCTAACTGCACCATGTACAAGACAGATTGCACTTGGGGAGATGTTTCAGTAAGGCTCACTCTGCGACCTGTGTGGGCAGGACTGTCCTGAAGGTGTTCAGTTCCCCGAAGGATTGTAATTTGGTGCTGACAGTACTACCCCTTTTCTCCCTCAGATTTTGGTCTCTGTTCCTAGAGGTCATTATAGTTTAATCGTGCCTGCAGGACACCAAGCAGCTGGTGGAAAGATGCAAAACTAGTTTAATAACACCTGCTGGCCCCAGGTAGGCCTGGAGCGTAGGCTTAGGCTGAAGAGTCTCAAGAAGTTGATGGCAGAGATGGTTTCTTCTCCTTCGGTTGTGTACAATTAAAGGGACCTTGTGGCCCTCAGTTTAGACGCATACTCCAATGAGCCTTTGGTGTTGAATCTGCTAACAGGTCAGAATGGCTAGAGTCTGGGTGAAGAAGTAAAATCAGGGTGGTTGGTTGCCTTGGGATATTGAGAAGGAAAAAGTACCTGCAGGCCATCTAATGGAAGATCATGACTAGGAAATCTTTTAAAAACAAACACACCATATTTGCTTCGGGACTCAGTTCATAAAATTGGATTTTCCTTCTGTGCCATCCTGCTAGTAAAATAAGGACTCGGTAATAAGCTGAAGTGATATGAGTATGGCAAGAAAGCGTGGATGACTTAAGTTAACCATGGTTAGATAACCAGAACTTGAATCAGCTGTGAGATGGTTTAAAAACAAATCTTGGCATCTCAAGGCAGTGCAGGTAATTATCTGACGATTGCCTAACTAATTAGTGCCATGTGTGTGAAGCAGCTATTAATTATACCCTGCATTGTTAGGAAGAAGGTTATAAAACATTAGCCCTATATGGGGATATATGTATATGTGTAGCTGATTCACCTTGTTATAAAGCAGAAACTAACACACCATTGTAAAGCAATTATACTCCAATAAAGATGTTAAAAAAAATAAAACATTAGCCCTTATGGCTAAGACTTGAAAGCATTCAGGTGAGCATTCTAGGATCTCAGGAGGGGCAGTATCTACTTCAGGGTAAAAGCATGATGGGGTTGTTCCAGAAGCTCTAGGCTGTGGGGAACACACAAGTTTGTTCAGATTCTCGTGGCTCCTGTCTCCTGAAGAGCCCAATTTCTATCTCAGACGCTGCTTTGAAACACTATGCATTTTGCAGGCAGAGTTCTGTCTGTTTGGTACATGGCTGCTTCCTCAGCTTCTAGAACAAGATCTATCACATGCTAGTTACTCATTTTTTTTTAATGAACAAATAGCTTTGCTCCCTCAGTTCCTGAAAAGCTAAATTAACCCACATACCTTGCACACCACTGCGCCAGAACCCTTTGAGTTTTCTGTTAGTGTTTTAATATCCAGAGCCAAGATTTTCCTTATTTGGGACAAGCCAGCACCTAACTCAAATCTCAAAGCTGCTGGCAGCTTGAATTTCCCTTAAAAATTTTTTTTTTAATTTGTGGTAAAATATACATAAGATTACTATCTTAACCATTTTTTTTTTTTTTTTTTTTTTTTTTTTAGTATATGTGCTGCCGAAGCGAGCACTTAACCATTTTTAAGTATACAGTTTAGTGATCTTAATTTCCTTTTGAATCTGTCAAGGTTTTCCTACGAAAAAGGTCCTCAGCACCTTCATCTGTTCCACTGTCTCACTGGTTAACTTCCATACACTCACTTCCAAGTTCATCAGAACTCTCCCAGCTCTCCTTACTTCCCTGGAAAAACACAAGATGGTCTTACATATAAGTAGCATACACAACCTTCTGGCTTGTCAAAATCTATTAAATATAGGCTTTGAAGCCTGTGTGATCTTTTATCTTCTAGCACCTTCAAATGTTTATTTAATATCCTCTTCCTCTGCTATTCGGGTACCAGCAGAAGGTAAATTTTCAAGGCCCTAGTGAGAATTCTGTGGTGTTTGTGTATTAGCTAGGATACTTTTGTTGGAAGGTAACAGGAACCCTGACTCAATCTGGCTTGAGCAAAAGGAAAACCTATTATCTCACGCATTATGGAAATATAAAAGCAGGCAGGATTTCAGGGCTAGTTGGCGTAGTGGCTCAACAGTATGATTAGGCAATCCGTATTCTTTCCACCTCTGCTCTGCCATCTTTGGTGTGGCTGCAACTGGTCTAGGTATCGCGTACAGAGAAAGTTTTCTTCTTGTGGCTCACTGAGGAGAGGAAGCGTCCTCCCACCCCTGCCCCATCACTGGTCAGAATTGACTTGCACACCCAGGATTATTAGTTTGATTATTGGTTCTTAATGGGGACTTCATAGGAGTCACTTGGGATTGTGGCAGGGGGACTTTTAAAATCTTTGTGCCTGGATCATGCTCTCAGAGATTCTGATTCTGATTCTGAAGGTCTGGACATCAATACTTGTTTGCAAAAAGCCCTCCATGTGATTCTAATGTGCAGCTTGGGGTGAGAGCCTCTAGTTGGACTGATATGGGGTAGCAGGGATTTGAGGAGTCAACGACAGCGTCTGCTACCACATATGTATTTAAAACTTGGCTACAGTGCTTTAAAATTTTGAATTTCTCACACAGATATTATGACTATATTTTTGGTTTCTACAAGTGGCATCATGGCTCTGCTGATCTTCATGTTGGAGTGGAGTTGCAGCAACTTCAAGTCTCAGTTATCCTGGACCCAGAGTGTGACACTTTCCCCAAGATCTCTTCGGATGAGTCCTGTGAGTACCTGTGTCTATTGTAAACAAAGCTGCTTGTTACAGACTCGAGTGCTAGAAGCTGGCTCCACGCCATGAACTATTGTGAGCTCTTGACCAGTGAGTTTATAATTCCTATTTTTAAAATTACCATTAGGGGACTTCCCTGGCGGTCCAGTGGGTAAGACTCCATGCTTCCACTGCAGGGGGCACAGGTTTGATCCCTGGTCGGGGAACTAAGATCCCACATGCCTTGAGATGTGGCCCAAAAAAAAAGAAAATTACCATTAAAGTCTGATGGCAAAACGAATACATAATTGTTGTAGGAAATCTTTAAGTACAGTAAGTGAAGAGGAGGAAATAAATTACTCATAACCCCAGCACTCAGAGTTAACCACTGTTATTTCAGATTTTTTTTTTTTTTTGCAGAGTGATACATTTAAATATTTTATAGATATAAATAGAAGCATATGGTAAACAATGGCATGAAAAAGGGGTAGTTTGTACCTGTGGGTTTTCTGTTTTGCATAACAATCCATTATAAACATGTATTTCACTAAATATTTTTCTATGACAGCATTTTTAGCATCTGAATAATGTTCTACCAACTGTACAGATGTGTCAAAACTTACTTGGCTTATCCCTGATTTTTGGGCATCTAGGTAGTTTATTTTGAAGACAAGTCTGTGCTTATAGGCATGCTCTCTCTTTTTTTTTTTTTGGCTGTGCTGCAAGGCATGCGGGATCTTAGTTCCCCGACCAGGAGCTGAACCCCTGCCCCCTGTAGTGGAAGCACGGAGTCTTAACCACTGGACCGCCAGGGAAGTCCTGGCATGATCTCTATTTACAATTTAATTTGACACAAAGATAATGCAGAACTGGGAGGGGTGAAGCGTTTCATTTTCATTTATATTTATGTTGTATTATATATGTTTCATCTTCATTTATATTGATTGACAATGTAATCAACATTTAGCTACATGATTCTTTTTGTTTGCCTAAAACATTATTCTCTAAGGCTTTTCCTAAATTGCTCTAGAAGGAATAAACAAATGGGCAGCCCTTTTCCATAGAGTGTACTGACTGGGAATAATGTGGAATTGTATCAAGGAATCAAAGAAGAGCAATGGGTGATATAAGATTAGTGCAGAAAGAGCAGACTGGTGAGTCAGGTGTAAAAATAGAAAGGAAAATGCGTATCTTAGAGAAAAGAGTGACTCCTTTGTTCTCAGACTGCCTCACAGACAGTTAAGTACATCTCTTCATCCTCTCGATAGAGATGAGATTTCTTAATACATCTCTGAAAAATAACTTAATTTCTCTTCAATTCTGTAGCTGTTCTTAGAAGAGAAACAGGATGATTTGCCAACATTAGCCATGTGATTTTACTGGACACTTTATTAATTAGGTTTTGCAATCTGAATTGAGAAATGGTCATTAAATTACCAAGGGATCTTTGCTGACAGGCAATACAATGACATACTGTAAATTCCAAAAAATGGAACATATCGAGGCTGGGGAGTTATAGCCTATCTTCCATTCAGCTTTGCAAACCCTCTTTTTTCTGAAAGGGAAGCTTCTGGAGACAAGCTGCCTGTGAAATTTTCTGGTTAAAGGATAAACTAGTTTTAAACTAGTTGATGATGATGATGATAAAAGTAGCACACACAAATGGAAATAACAAGATATCAACCGTTGTCCAAGAGGATGAGGAAATCTTGGAGAAAGTGACAAGTGTTACAGCATCATCATCAATTAAAATAAAAATATGCACACCCTCAGAACCAGAAATAGACTAATTTCTACCGTAGAGAAATAATTACATACATCAAGAATATTCCATGCAGTTTGCCTGCAGTGATGAAGATTTATAAGCAAAACTAAATGTTCATCACTAGAAGAATGGCTAAATATATCTTGTCAGTTGACACTAGAGAATACTATACAACAATTAATAAAGAAGTGGAGTTATAAAGAACAGATGTGGAGAACTTGCGAAGATAAATTGCTGAGTTGGGCAAAAAAATTTATATAATGTGTACAGGAGGATACCATTTATATACCAACATATACAAAAGAAAGCACACATAAAGCAATACTGTATTTTCTTGTTACACGTATGTGTATGAAAATGCCTAAGAAAAGGCCTGATATTTCTTTCCTCTGAGGAAAATAGGGGGAGTTGAGTGGGCATCTCAAAGGGGATTTTAGCCTTATCTATAACATTTTATTATTTTAAAAAGAGGAATCCATTACTGCTATTTGTATGTATACCCTTCAAAACCACAGTGTGGTGCAAAAAGTACAGAAAGGGATAACTGAAAAAAAAGATGCCTCCTATCCCCTGTCAGGGAGGTAATCACTGTTAACACTAAGAATTTGGCTTTGAAATAAAAATTGAAATTCTATAGCTTATTTGTCCATATATTTAGAAACCAAAATCTCCTTCTAACTGCTTTATATCTGCGGTTTTTGCGTTGAGTTGAATCAGAATCCTTTTAAATATCAGCCCGCCCTCAGCTATTGGAAAATAATTGGCATCAGGTACATGCCACATGTTAATGATTTTAGATAACTCTTTAGGCTGACTAATTCCAGGAGATCTCAAAACGGTAATGTGGCAAAAACTGGCTTTTAAACAGTGACCCGTGGAACGGTGAGCTCTATCTAGGTAGCTAACTTAGAATTTGGTACAGAGGGGGAGAATCGTGGTTAGATTGTGGTCATAATAGCTATAGCATCCTTAGCCTGGCCTTTAGCTAACTCATGACTCTGTTCTTCTGATGGCAAAGGCTACCTTGTCAGAAGACTGTCACCTGATTACTGGCTGTTGATAAAACGGTTTTCCCTACCTGTGGCCAACTATCGTGGGACAGCCTGGGGCAGTCGGGGTGGTGGAGGAGGAGGATGCAGCCCAGATACGCTATTAAATCATTAACCTGCAGCCCTTGAGTGTCTTTACCGTGGCAAAGTCTGCATCTGTCACACCCCTTTAGCTTTCGATCTCTCTGTGCTTTCTGGTGCTTTCCTTTGTCTGTGGATGATTCCATCCCAAACCTCTCCAAAGACTAAGATGACTATTGGGGCAACCTCAGGCAGAGTATGATTTCAAGGATTGAGAGATTAGTGCCCCCTTTGCCCAGAAGCAGCCAACTGGAGCCCCGTTTTAGATGGGTGTGAACTTTTTATTGAGTGGGACAAAGCTGAATTAAGCTATAGTGAGTTAAGAAGTGAGTCTTAAGGAAGATTTAGGATAATGTTGGGGGAAGGTAGGTACAGGGCAAGTAGGGGAGCACAGGGAGAGAAGGGACAGAGTAGAGAAGACTCTCTGGCTTTAGAGGGAGTGGAAGATTGAGTGATACTGGAGGCTTCACCAAGGAATTATGGGCACTGAGGAGTTTGCACTTTTGACTTAAATTCTTAGCTTAAGTAGGACCCTCCTCTGTAGAGGGGTAGTTGGAGAGAATAACTCTCCTGCAGGGGAAAATGAGGAATCATGGAGGTGACACCCAAGTTCCTGACTTGAGCAAATCAGCTGGTCGGAGTGTGGTGCGCGATGAGCCCAGAGCCCGGCAGGTGAAAGAGGGAAGAGTTCAGAGTGGGGCATGTGGAGTTAAAGGAACCTATAGGACTTCCAAGTGAGGATGTACAGGAGGCAGTTGGAGAAACAGGTCTGGAGCTCAGGAGAAAAGAATGATCCAGAAATACCAATTATATGTTTAGGGAAATGTGTGTTATTGAGGGATTAAAAACGTTTTTTCCTTCCAGTTTTATTGAGATATAATTGACAGCACTGTTTAAGGTGTACAGCATCATGATTTGACTTACACACATCATGAAATGATTATCACAGTAAATTTAGTGAGCATCCGTCACCTCATATAGATACAGAGTTAAAGAAAGAAAAAAAATTGTTTTCCTTGTGATGAGAACTCTTAGGATTTACTCTCTTAACAGCTGTCATATACTGCATCCAGCCCTGTTTACTATATTCATCATGCTGTGCATTACAGCCCTAGTACTTATCTTATAACTGGGAGTTTGTACCTTTTGACCACCTTCATCCAATTCCCTCTCCCCCCACCACCCGCCTCTGGTAACCACAAACCTGATCTCTTTTTCTATGAGTTTGTTTGCTTTTGAAGTATAAATTGACTTACAACACCATGTTAGCTCCTGTTACACAACATGGTGATTCGATATTTCTACACATTTTGAAATGATCACCATGATAAAAGTCTAGTTACCATCTGTCACCATACAAGAAACATTTTTTTTTTCCAATACAGATACTTTACTTGTGAAAGGACCAGTGGCCTCGCTCACTGCCAACAGAGTTTGGGGAGTATTACGAGGTGAGTTCTATGTGGTTTCATTGTTATTTTCTAGTAAGGAAATATTTTCAGTTGCCACTTTGGGAAATGAAGCACAGCAAAACTTTGCTTCCTTGGACCCTTTATAGAATGATTTGCTGGGTATTTCCAAAACAATTTCCATTAAATATATACCACTTAAAGCATGGGAGAAAGATCATTTGACCTTCTAAAAATGCTTGAAGGTTATTACATTCATAATGCTGTAATTCATTGATGTTCTTGGGACTATAATTTTTTTTTAATTTATTTATTTTATTCATTTATTTTTGGCTGCGTTGGGTCTTCGTTGCTGCGCGTGGGCTTTCTCTAGTTGCGGTGAGGCTATTCATCATTGCGGTACGTGGGCTTCTCATTGTGGTGGCTTCTCTTGTTGCGGAGCACAGGCTCTAGGTGCGCGGGCTTCAGTAGTTGTGGCACGTGGGCTCAGTAGTTGTGGCACGTGGGCTCAGTAGTTGTGGCTCACGGGCTCTAGAGTGCAGGCTCAGTAGTTGTGGCGCATGGGCTTAGTTGCTCCACGGCATGTGGGATCTTCCCGGACCAGGGCTGGTAGGCGGATTCTTAACCACTGCGCCACCAGAGAAGCCCCGGGACTATAATGTTTATAGAGTTATAAATGGCTCTGACGTGCTCTGATTAAGGAATTTTGTTTTATCATCACTTCTTGCTGCCTTCTGTAGCAAGCATTTCCCTTCTGCATTTGTTTATACATTCAAACAAAAGTATACTCACATATTTTTTTCTGAACCAACCTATTAGTGCAGAAGCATAAAAACAAAGAGAATAATCATTTTCCCAATAAAACATGTCCAACTGTTCATGTAGTGGTGATGTTTTCAGCTTGATATGGTAAGATGCTAGTGATGTAGATGCAGCATAAATGCATGTGCCATCGCATGTGAGAGTCCTTAGCAACTCAACTTGGTTCTTTTCCACTGTCTCCTCATGGGAGTTGTACTTGATGTCATCACCAGCTTTCATCTGAATCCACTGGGGAATGGGACAATTCTGCTTCTGTTTCTTGGCCAGGAATCATTTGATCCTGGGAGTCTTGTGAGAAGACAAGGTCAGGAACAGAGTCAACCGTACACACCATGATGGCTGAGAAAAGAAGAGAACCCTTCCCCCATTTTAAATTCCTGTGGATTTAGAAATATAACAAAGTTTGCAGGAATAGCATGAAAAGATAAAAATATACTCTAGAGTGATTGGAGGTGGTGGGCAGAGAGGAACCTTAAAAGCTTTTCCTGTGACTTTCAGTCTGAACTTCAAAGTTCGGGCATTGGGACATTTATTTTTGCTGTTCAAAAGCTGCTGTTGGGCTTCCCTGGTGGCGCAGTGGTTGAGAATCTGCCTGCCAGTGCAGGGGACACGGGTTCGAGCCCTGCTCTGGGAAGATCCCACATGCCGCGGAGCAACTAGGCCCGTGAGCCACAACTACTGAGCCTGCGCGTCTGGAGCCTGTGCTCCGCAACAAGAGAGGCCGTGATAGTGAGAGGCCCACGCACCGCGATGAAGAGTGGCCCCCACTTGCCGCAACTAGAGAAAGCCCTCGCACAGATACGAAGACCCAACACAGCCAAAAATAAATAAAGAAAGAAATTTATTTTAAAAAAGCTGCTATTACCTCTTCTTTTAAGTAGATAAGATTTTGTTGTACTGGCTTCCAAATTAGTATAGTTTTGAGAAAGGAGAGTAATTTTCTTTAATGTGAGCAGGCCAACCAAAGTTATTAAAAATAAAGAAGGCTTTGGATTTGACTCAGGTTGAGTGTTATCTAGAATAAAATGATCATTGTTACTGCTATATGTTTTGTAGTCATAATAATAATGGTATGATTGTAATCATTGTTACTGCTATATGTATTATAGGCATAATAATATTGGTATGATTATGATCTTATTTCAAAATATGACATGAAAATAGCTATAGATGTTTACCGCAAATGTAACTACAAACATTATAATGTAGATCATTTACGTATAATGTTATGTGATTTTAAGCTTTTGTCGGTCTGATGTGCCTGTCTTGTCTGGGGCCTGTTAGGGAAAACAGAAGTTTTTTGATGTTTGCCCTGATCCACGTCAAAATAATAGAACTTTTGAGAGCATTGTGGGAATCTAGTCCAGGAAGGCCTTATTTTCTGCTTACTGTCAGACTTTGAAAGTAACAAATGTGCTCTAAATGATAATTGAGTGTATTGCCACTTAACAGAAAATTCCAAAGTTATTCCTCCTGGTATGGGCCTGTATTGGGGGTGAGAGGGAGGCGTAGCAAAAATGACTTCGAACTTTTTATTCTTTCCTATTTCCTATATTTTTGAGGTATAATTGACATAACATTATATTAATTTTAGGTATACAACACAATGATTTGATATTTGTGTATAATGCAAAATGATCACCACAGTAAGTTAACATCATCACCACACATAGTTAGAAAAATTTTGTTTTTCTTATGATGAGAACTTCTAAGATTTTACTCTTTTTAGCAACTTGCAAATAGGCAACACTATTTATTAACTATAGTCACCATGCTGTACCTTCCATCCCTAGGACTTATTTATAAACGAAAGATTGTACTTTTTGACCCCCATCACCCATTTTGCCTACCCCCTATCCCCGTCTCTAGTAACCACAAATCTATTCTTTATATTTATGAGCTTGGTTTTTGTTTGTTTGTTTAAGATTCCACATCTAAGTGAGATCATTCAGTATTGGTCTTTCTCTTATTTCATTTAGCATAATGCCCTCAAGTTCCATCCATGTTGTCCCAAATAGCAGGATTTCCTTCTTTCTATGGCTGAATAATATTCCATTGTATATGTATACCACATCTTTATCCATACATCCATTGATGGACAGGTTGTTTCCATATCTCGGCTATGGTAATGCGGCAATGAACATAGAGGTGCATATATTTGGGGGGTTAGTGTTTTGTTTTCTTTGGATAAATACCCAGAAGTAGAATTGCTGGATCATGTGGTAGTTCTATTTTTAGTTTTTTGAGGAACCTCTGTACTGTTTTCTGTAGTGGCTGCACCAGTTTACATTCCCATGAACAGTGCATGAGGGACCCTTTTACTTCACGTCCTCACCAACCCTTGTTATTTCTTGTGTTTTTGGGTGTGAAGTGATATGTTACTGTGGTTTTGATTTGCATTTCCCTGATGGTTAGTGATGTGGAACGCCTTTTCATATATCTGTTGGCTATTTATAGGTCTTCCTTGAAAAAATATCTGTTCACATCTTCTATCCATTTTTTAATTGGATTGTTTGTTTTTTTCCTGTTGAGTTGTATGAGTTCTTTATATATGAACCCCTTAACAGATATATGATTTGCAAGTATCTTCATCCTTTGGTAGATTGCCTTTTCATTTTTCTTGGAGGGGGGAGATAAAGGGCTATCATTCATTCATTCATTCGTTCTGCACTGGGTCTTAGTTGCAGCACGTGGGATCCTCTTTTTGGCATGCGGGATCCTTAGTTGCGGCATGCAAACTCTTAGTTGCGGCATGCACGTGGGATCTAGTTCCCCGACCAGGGATCGAACCTGGGCCCCCTGCATTGGGAGCGTGGAGTGTTACCCACTGGACTACCAGGGAAGTCCCAGATTGGCTGTTCATTTTGTTGATGATTTCCTTTGCTGTGCAGAAGCTTTTTAACTTTGGTGTAGTCCCACTTGTTTATTTTTGCTTTTGTTTCCTTCGCTTTTGGTGTCATATCCAAAAAATTAAATCTTTTTAAAATGTTTGGTAGAATTCACCAGTGAAGCCTTCTGGTCCTAGACTTTTGTTTGTTGGGAGATTTTTGATTACTGATACAATCTCCTAGTAATCAGTTTGCTCAAGTTTTCTGTTTCTTCATAATTCAGTCTTGGTAAGTTTCCTCTCTCTAGGAATATATTCGTTTCTTCTGAGTTGTCAGATTTGTTGGCATATAGTTTGTCATAGAAGTCTCCTGTGATCTTTCGTATTTCTGTGGTATGTTGTCACATCTTCTCTTTTGACTTTGAACTACAGGCAAACCTTGGAGATACTGTGGGTTTGGTTCCAGACTACTGCAGTAAAGTGTCTATCTCAATAAAGGGAGTCACACAAATTTTTTGGTTTCCCAGTGGATATCAAGGTTATGTTTACACTATACTGTAGTCTTTTAAGTGTGCAATAGTATTATGTCTAAAAAAAGCAAGGTACATACCTTAATTTAAAAATACTTTATTGCTAAAAAATATTGATCATCATCTGACAATGCAGAGTTGCCACAAACCTTTGATTTGTAAAAAATGCAGTATCTGTGAAGTGCAATAAAATGAAGTATGCCTGTATTCTTTTTTTAAAAACTTAATTTATATATTTTTTAATTTATGGCTGCATCGGGTCTTAGTTGTGGCACGCGGGATCTTCATGGCCGCATGCAGGATCTTTCGTTGTGGCGCATGGGTTTCTCTCTAGTTGTGGCGTGTAGGTTTTCTCTCTCTAGTTGAGGCATGCAGGCTCAGTAGTTGTGGCGCACAGGCTTAGTTGCCCTGCGGCATGTGGGATCTTAGTTCCCTGACCAGGCATTGAACCCGCATCCCCTGCATTGGTCCAGTGGATTCTTTACCACTGGACCACCGGGCAAGTCCCTATGCCTGTATTCTTAGGTTAAAATTTTCCTTGGCAATATAGTTGTCAGCTAGAATGATGAATTTTGGTAAAGTCAAGGCCAGATAGAGGAGTTGGCCTGTAATATAGAGAACAATCCACTTGAATAAAAATTTTTGGTCAGGAGATAGTCTTTGCAGGTATAAATAAAACACTGTAAGTTGGGCCTTTATTTATAGTTTCATGATGTTTTCTGAGCCTCTTTGCCCTCTGTTAAGTTTAGGTACCTTCTAAAGTGCCTATAATATTTTATGATAAAAATTCTTTCTTACAGTGCTATAAATTTATTAAGGAACTGGCATTTTGTTTTATTAAATCACTATTTTGTGTTTATCATTCAGACAAAACCAAGGGTATGGGTACAATGAAGTAAAGCATTTTTATTAGATGGCACAGGGATTTTTTAAAATTGAGCTTTGATTTTAGAAAATATGTTACAGGGCATATGTATAACATATTTAGTTTTATTTGCCTTTTCTGGTTATGGTTCTGTGTATGGATAATACATCTTTTATTGTCTCTTTTATAAATTAATGCAATAAATTTTACTTTCCCTAGGCTTAGAGACCTTTAGCCAGTTAATTTATCAAGATTTTTATGGGACTGTAAGTATGATTATTATATGTTACTAACATTATTGGGTAGATATAATACTATAGGAAAAATATTAACTTTTTAGCTTCTTGAATGTTTTTTGTTTATTGCTTCTTGAATGTTTTTTCTTCCCAAGTGTGTATCTTATCTGGTAAATGTATATTTCATACTTTTTTTTGGTTTTAAATTAATCTTTTATCCAATACTTACATAGATAGGTATAATTTATTTATTACGTAAATAAAATGAGTACACATTTTACCTAAGACAAAATAAATAAAAATTTTCTTTTGTCTTTTAGTTCACTGTCAATGAATCCAACATTGTAGATTCTCCAAGGTTTCCTCATAGAGGAATTTTAATTGATACATCCAGACACTTTCTGTCCGTTAAGAGTATTTTTAAAACTCTGGTAGGTAATTATTTTATTTTAATCCACTGTCTATTCTGAAGATGTGTCCTTTAATGTTGTTACTTTACGTTGGTTACATATGCTGTTGTGCAGGTTGGAACAGGGGATTCATTTTCCATATACTAAGTATAAGCACTGGGCTTTCTTCCCTCCCTCCCCTGGGAAGTATATTTCCTCTGCTGAGAAGTGGAGGCTCCCTTAGGGAATCACTCTCTTGTTTTCATTGGGGTGGGAGAGGGGCTTAACCAGTATTCAGTCAGCATTGTTAAGAGAAAGACTCAGTTTTAATAGTGCCCATTGGCCCTCTGTGAATCATTTGTCAAATCATGGGTCTAGACTTCTGGTTAGGAATATATGGTCATTGTACCTCTAGTTGGCTTTAATTTTGTGATCTCCACTTACTTTTTTTAAAGTGGCCTAGAAAGGAATCTGAGAGCAGCTTCATACCTAAGGAAGTGTTCCAAAGGAATATGGAACTTCAGGTGGTGGGAGCTGGGGGGCAAGGTGGACATTAACTATTTTCTCTTAAGGACTTTTCATTGGCTCATCCCCACCATCACTGCCAGTTTGTAGGGATCGGGAGGTTTTCTTGCCATGTTTTTCTGCACCTTCACCTGATCATTTATGAACACACTGTGTTATTAAAAAATTATTTTTACGTTTACATTAAAACCCTGAATTTCTTTCTCCGAAAGACATTATTGTAATTTTTATGAAAGAAATGTATGCTTAGTGTAAAAAGTTTGAACATAGATATGCATAAAATAAGTAGCGATCCCATAATTTCATTTACCAAAGATTGACATAAATTTTTATGTCCCATTTATCTCATTTTAAACTTAAAAAATGAATATCTTAACGTATAATATGACTTCTTTTTTTTACTGAAATATAGTTGACATACAACATTGTTAGTTTCAGGTGTACTAAATCATGATTTGACATTAGCGTACATTATGAAACGATCATCATGATAAGTCTAGTATCCATCTGTCCCCATACAGAGTTAATACAGTATTATTACATCCCCATGACTTATTTATTGTATAGCTGGAGGTTTGTTCCTCTTAATCCCCTTCACCTATTTTCACCCACCCCCTTACCCTCCTCCCTCCTGCCAACCACTCTCTGTATTTATGAGTCTACTTTTGTTTCATTTTGTTTTGTTTTTTAGATTTCACATATAAGTGAGATCATTGATATTTGTCTTTCTCTGTCTGATGTATTTCACTTAACATAATATCCTCTAGATTTATCCATGTTGTCACAAAGGCAAGATTTCATTTTTTTGTGGCTGAGTCTTCTCTGTGTGTTTTGATTGGAGAATTTAGTCCAATTACATTTAAAGTAATTATTGTTATGTACTTACTGCCATTTTGTTAATTGTTTTGGGGTTGTTTTCATAGTTCTTTTTTGTTCCTTTCATCATCTTTTGCTCTCTTCCCTTGCCATGTGATGACTATCTTTAGTGTTATGTTCGGATTCCTTTCTTTGTGTGTGTACCTATTAATAGGTTTTTGGTTTGTAGTTAGCTGTGTGTGTGTGTGTGTCTGTATATATATATATATATATATATATATATATATATATATATATATATATATATATATATACACACACACACATATACATACATATATATGTATAGTTTTATATACATGATTAGGTTATATATACATGATTATTGTAAGTTGACGGTCTCTTAAGTTCAAACATTCTAACAACCCTACGTTTTTACTCCACCTCTCACATTTAATGTTTTTGACATCATATTTTACATCTTTTTGTTTTGTGTATCCCTATGCTACTTATTGTGGATATAGATGATTTTTATTACTTTTGTTTTTTAACCTTCCTACTAGCTTTTTAGATGATTGACCTACTACCTTTACTGTATGTTTGCCTTCAGCAATGATATTTTTCCTTTTGTAATTTTCATATTTCTAGTTATGGTCTTTTCTGCTTAGAAAAGTCTTTTTAACATTTCTTGTAAAGTTGGTTTCGTGGTGCTGAACTCTCTTAGTTTTCACTTGTCTGTAGAACTCTCTCTCTCCTTCAACTCTGAATGATAGTCTTGCTGGGCAGAATATTCTTGGTTGTAAGTTTTTTACCTTTTATCACTTTGAATATGTCATGCCACTCTTTCTGGCCTGCACAGCTTCTGCTGAAAAGTCAGCTGACAGTCCTATGGGAGTTCCCTGGGAAGTAACTAGTTGCTTTTCTCTGGCTGCTTTTCAGATTCTCTGTCTTTAATTTTTGCCCTTTTAATTGCAATGTATCTCGGTGTGGTTGTCTTTGGGTGACCCTGTTTGAGATTCTCTGTCTTCCTGGACTGTATGTCTGGGTTTTTCTTTCCAGATTAGGGAAGTTTTCAGCTATTATTTCTTGAAATACATTCTCTGCCCCTGTCTCTCTTCTCCTTCTGGGACCCCTATAGTGTGTATGTTATTATCCTTGATGTTGTCCCGGAGGTCTCTTACACTATCCTCATTTAAAAATTTTTTCTGTTCAACTTGGCCGATTTCCACTACTCTGTCTTCTAGTTTGCTGATCTGTTCCTCTCTATCTACAAATCTATTATTGATTCCTTCTAGTGTATTTTAAACTTCATTTACTATATTCTGCAGCTTTTTGGTTCATCTTTATATTTTGCAACTGTCTATTAAAATTCTGTGTTCATCCATTCTTACGTTCAGTGAGCATCTTTATGATCATTACCTTGAACTCTTTTTTGGGTAGATTGCTTATCTCTACTTCGTTTAGTTCCTTTTCTGGAGTACTGTCTTGTTCCTTTGTTTAGAACATATTCCTCTGTGTCCACATTTTGCCTAATTCTCTGTTTATTTCTGTGTATTAGGTAGGTCAGCTACATTTCTCAATATTGCAGAAGTGGCCTTATGTAGGAGATGTCCTATGGGGCCCAGCAGTGCACTCCTCTGTGGTCACCAGAGCCACCTCTAGGGGTGTCCCCTATGTGGGCTGCATGGGCCCTTCTGTTGTGGTACGGCTGACTACTGTGAGTACACTGGTAGGCAGGGCTGACCCCTGGACCAGTTGGGTGCCAGGCCCCGCCTCCTATGGTGGCTGCTGCCCTGTGGGTGGGCAGAGCTGGGTCTTGGGGCAGCTGTCTATGGGGACCAGGGTTCCTGGGACTGGTGCTGGCCTGTTGGTGGGCAAGTAAGCCCCTGGTGCTGATAGTCTAGAGGGAGGATTCCAAAATAGCACTTGATAGCACCACTGTCCTCGTGGTACAAACAAGCTCCCTGAAGTGGTTCCCTCCAGTGTCTGTTCCCAGGAGGAGTCCCAGTTGCCTCCTGCCTCTCTGAGAGGCTAAGATCAGCAAGTGGGTCTGACCCAGGCTCCTTACAAATTACTGCCTCTGACTTGGGACTCAGAGCCTGTAAGATTTTAAATGTGTTTTGTTTTGTTTTGTTTTTTAATTGGAGGATAATTGTTTTACAATGTTGTGTTAGCTTCTGCTGTGCAATGAAGCAAATCAGCCACATGTATACCCATATCCCCTCCCTCTTGGACCTCCCTCCTGCCCTCCCCATCCCACCCATCTAGGACATCACAGAGCACCGAGCTGAGCTCCCTATGCTATACAGCAGGTTCCCACTAGCTATCTATTTTACACATGGTAGTGTATTTATGTCAAACCTAATCCCCCAATTTGTCGCACCCTTCCTTTCCCCTCCCTATGTCCACATGTCTGTTCTCTACGTCTACGACTCTATTCCTGCCCTATAAATAGGTTCATCTGTACCATTTTTTCTAGATTCCACATATATGTGTTAATATATGATATTTGGTTTTCTCTTTCTGGCTTACTTCACTCTGTATCACAGACTCTAGGTCCATTCACGTCTCTACAAATGACCCAATTTCGTTACTTTTTATGGCTGAGTAATATTTCATTGTATATATGTACTACATCTTCTTTATCCCTTCATCTGTTGTTGGACATTTAGGTTGTTTCCATGTCCTGGCTATTGTAAATAGTGCTGCAGTGAACATTGTGCTACATGACTCTTTTTGAATTATGGTTTTCTCAGGGTATATGCCCAGTAGTGGGATTGCTGGGTCATATGGTAGTTCTATTTTTAGTTTTTTAAGGAACCTCCATAATGTTCTCCATAGTGGCTATATCAATTTACATTTCCACCAGTGTACAAAAGGGTTCCCTTTTCTCCATACCCTCTCCAGCATTTGATGATGGCCATTCTGACTGGTGTGAGGTGATACCTCATTGTAGTTTTGATTTGCATTTCTCTAATAATTAGTGATGTTGAGCATCTTTTCATGTGCCTCTTGGCCATCTGTATGTCTTCTTTGGAGAAATGTCTATTTAGGTCTTCTGCCCATTTTTTAATTGGGTTGTTTGTTTTTTTGCTATTGAGCTCCATGAGCTGTTTGTATATTTTGGAGATTAATCCTTTGTCAGTTGATTCATTTGCAAATATTTTCTCCCATTCTGAGGGTTGTCTTTTTGTCTTGTTTATGGTTTCCTTTGCTGTGCAAAAGCTTTTAAGTTTCATTAGGTACCATTTGTTTATTTTTGTTTTTACTTTCATTACTGTAGGAGGTGGGTCAAAAAAGATCTTGCTATGATTTATGTCAAAGAGTGTTTTTCCTGTGTTTCCCTCTAAGAGTTTTATAGTGTCCGGTCTTAAATCCATTTTGAGTTTATTTTTGTGTATGGTGTTAGGTAGAGTTCTAATTTCATTCTTTTACATGTAGCTGTCCAGTTTTCCCAGCATCACTTATTCAAGAGGCTGTCTTTTCTCCATCGTATGTTCTTGCCTCCTTTGTCATAAATAAGGTGGCCATATGTGCGTGGGTTTATCTCTGGGCTTTCTATCCTGTTCCATTGATCTATATGTCTGATTTTGTGCCAGTACCACACTGTCTTGATTACTGTAGATTTGTAGTATACTTTGAAATCGGGGAGCCTGATTCCTCCAGCTCCATTTTTCTTTCTCAAGACTGCTCTGGTTATTTGGTGTCTTTTGTGTTTCCATACAAATTGTAAAATTTTTTGTTCTGATTCTGTGAAGAATGCCATTGGTAGTTTGATAGGGATTGAATTGGATCTGCACATTTCTTTAGTCATTTTCACAATATTGATTCTTCCAATCCAAGAACATGGTATGTTTCTCTATCTGTTTATGTCATCTTTGATTTATTTCATCAGTGTTTTATCATTTTTCTGAGTATAAGTCATTTGCCTCCTTAGGTAGGTTTATTCCTAGGTATTTTGTTCTTTTTGTCATGATGGTAAATGGGATTGTTTCCTTAATTTCTTTTTCTGATTTTTTTGTTGTTAGTGTATAGGAATGCAAGAGATTTCTGTGCATTAATTTTGTATCCTGCAACCTTACCAGATTCATTGATTAGTTCTAATAGTTTTCTGGTGGCATCTTTAGGATTTTCTATGTATAGTATCATGTCATCTGCAAACAGTGAGAGTTTTACTTCTTCTTTTCCAATTTGTATCCCTTTTATTTCTTTTCCTTCTCTGATTGCCATGGTTAGGACTTCCAAAACTACATTGAATAAGAGTGGCGAGAGTGGACATCCTTGTCTTGTTCCTGATCGTAGTGGAAATGCTTTCAGTTTTTCACCATTAAGAAGGGTGTTTGCTGTGGGTTTGTCATATATGGCTTTTGTTATGTTGAGGTAGGTTCCCTCTATGCCCATTTTCTGGAGAGTTTTTATCATAAATGGGTGTTAAATTTTGTCAGAAACTTTTTCTGCATTTATTGAGATGATCATATGGTTTTTATTCTTTAATTTACTAATATGGTGTATCACATGGATTGATTTGTGTATATTGAAGAATCCTTGCATTCCTGGGATAAATCCCACTTGATCATGGTGTATGATACTTTTAATGTGTTGTTGGATTCTGTTTGCTAGTATTTTGTTGAGGATTTTTGCATCTGTGTTCATCAGTGATGTTGGTCTGTAATTTTCTTTTTTTTTGTATCTTTGTCTGGTTTTGGTATCAGGGTGATGGTGGCCTTGTAGAATGAATTTGGGAGTGTTCCTCCCTCTTCAGTTTTTTGAAGAGTTTGAGAAGGATAGGTGTTAGCTCTTCTCAAAATGTTTGATAGAATTCACATGTGAATCCATCTGGTCCTGGACTTTGTTGGAAGATTTTTAATTACACTTTCAATTTCATTACTTGTGATAGGTCTGTTTATATTTTCTAATTCTTCTTGGTTTAGTCTTGGAAAATTGTACCTTTCCAAGAATTTGTCCATTTCTTCGTGGTTGTCCATTTTATTAGCATATAGTTGTTTGTAGTAATCTCTTATAATGCTTTGTATTTCTGCAGTGTCAGTTGTGATTTCTCCTTTTTCATTTCTAGTTTTATTGATTTGCATCCTCTCCTTTTTTTTCTTGATGAGTCTGGCTAAAGGTTTATCAGTTTTGTTTTTCTTCTCAAAGAACCAACTTTTAGTTTTATTTTTCTGTGCTATTGTTTTCTTTGTTTCTATTTCATTTATTTCTGCTCTGATCTTTATGATTTCTTTCCTTCTACTGACTTTGGGTTTTCTTTGTTCTTTCTCTAGTTACTTTAGGTGTAAAGTTAGATTGTTTATTTGGGATTTTTCTTGTTTCTTGAGGTGAGATTGAATTGCTATAAACTTCCCTCTTAAAACTGCTTTTACTGTGTCCCATAGGTTTTGGGTCGTCGTGTTTTCATTGTCATTTGTTTCTATGTATTTTTTAATTTCTCCTTTGATTTCTTCAGTGATCTCTTGGTTATTTAGTAGTGCACTGTTTAGCCTCCATGTGTTTGTGTTTTTTACAGTTTTTTTCCTGTAATTGATTCCAATCTCATAGCATTGTGGTCAGAAAAGATGCTTGATAGGATTTCAATTTTCTTAAATTTCCTGAGGCTTGATTTGTGACCCAAGATGTGATCTATCCTGGAGAATGTTCCCTGTGCACTTGAGAAGAAAGTGTATTCTGCCACTTTCAGGTGGAATGTCCTATAAATATCAATTAAATCTGTCTGGTCTATTGTGTCATTTAAAGCTTGTGCTTCCTTATATATTTTGTTTGGACAATCTGTCCATTGGTGTAAGTGGGGTGTTAAAGTTCCCTACTATTACTGTGTTACTGTCTATTTCCCCTTTTATGCTTGTTAGCATTTGCCTTATGTATTGAGGTGTTCCTATGTTGGGTGCATAAATATTTATAATTGTTATATCTTCTTCTTGGATTGATCCCTTGATCATTATGTAGTATCCTTCCTTATCTCTTGTAACAGTCTTTATTTTAAAGTCTGTTTTATCTGATAAGATTGTTACTACTCCAGCTTTCTTTTGATTTCCATTTGCATGGAATATCTTTTTCCATCCCTTCAGTTTCAGTCTGTATGTGTCCCTAGGTCTGAAGTGGGTCTCTTGTAGACAGCATATATATGGGTCTTGTTTTTGTATCCATTCAGCCAGTCTGTGTCTTTTGGTTGGAGCATTTAATCCATTTATATTCAAGGTTACTATCGATATGTATGTTCCTATTACCATTTTCTTAATTGTTTTGGGTTTGTTTTCTGGGTCTTTTTCTTATCTTGTGTTTCCTGACTAGAGAAGTTCCTTTAGCATTTGTTGTAAAGCTGGTTTGATGGTGCTGAATTCTCTTAGTTTTTGCTTTTGTCTGTAAAGTTTTGTCTGTAAAGCTTTTGATTTCTCCGTCAAATTTGAATGAGATCCTTGCTGGGTAATCTTGGCTGTAGGTTTTTGTCTTTCATCACTTTAAGTATATCCTGCCACTCCCTTCTGGACTGCAGAGTTTCTCCTGAAAAATCAGCTGATAACTTTATGGAGATTCCTTTGTACGTTACTTTTTGCTTTTCCCTTGCTGCTTTTGATATTTCTTCTTTGAATTTAATTTTTGTTTGTTTGATTACGTGTGTCTTGGTGTGTTTTTCCTAGGGTTTATCCTGTATGGGACTCTCTGCTTCCTTGACTTGGGTGATTATTTCCTTTCCCATGTTAGGAAAGTTTTCCACTATAATCTCTTCGAATATTTTCTCAGACCCTTTCTTTTTCTCTTCTTTTTCTGGGACCCCTATAATTCAAATGTTGGTGTGTTTAGTGTTGTCCCAGAGGTCTCTGAGATTGTCTTCAATTCTTTTCATTCTTTTTTCTTTATTCTGCTCCTTGGCAGTTATTTCCACCATTCTGTCTTCCAGTTCACTTATTCGTTCTTTTGCCTCAGTTATTTTGTTATTGATGCCTTCTAGTATATTTTTCATTTCAGTTATTGTGTTGTTCATCTCTGTTTATTTGTTCTTTAGTTCTTCTAGATTTCTGTTAAACATTTCTTGTATTTTCTCGATCCATGCCTCCATTCTGTTTCTGAGATTCTGGATCATCTTTACTATCATTACTCTGAATTCTTTTTCAGGTAGGTTGCCTATTTCCTCATTTATTTGGTCTTGTAGGTTTTTTACCTTGCTCCTTCATCTGTGACATATTTTTTTGTCATCTCATTTTTTTTTTTCTGGGGTGGGATTGTGTTCCTGTGTTACTGGTTGTTCAGCCTGAGGCTTCCAGCACTGGAGTTTGTAGGCTGTTGGGTAGAGCTGAGTCCTGGTGCCAAGATGAGGACCTCTGAAAGACCTCACTCCAGTGAGTTATTCCCTGGGGTCTGAGGTCCTCTGTTAGTCCAGTGGTTCAGACTTGGAGCTCCCACCACAGGAGCTCAGGCATGACCCCCAGCTTGTGAACCAAGATCCTGCAAGCCATGCAGGGCAGCAAAAAAAAAACAAAAAAAGGAGCTGAAGAATAACAAAGAGTAAAAAAGAAAATAAGATTAGAAAACTAACAGATATGTTAGAAAAAATAAAAATATAGATGAAACAACAACTGGAAGGTAAAAAAGCAAAAAAAGAGGAGAGGAAAAAAAGCTGGAGAAGCCCTTAGCTCTGGGAGGCGGGGTTTAGGTGGTGGGCGGGGCCTATGCTTAGGACCCATGGGGCTGAAAAGGCCCTTCGGGTGTGGGTCTTAGGTTCAGTGTAGCAGGAGGGGCCCAGGAGTGCCTCTGGCCTTGAGGGCGGAGGACCAGGTCTGGGACTCCAGCAGGCTCCCTGGGCCTGAGTGGGCAGGGGAAATGCTAGACGCATTCCCCCCGATCCGCCGATCCTGGAGGGTCCCTCCCCGTTGGCCTCTCTTCTTCTCCCCACCCCCTCCTATGCCCCTAGGCCCCATGGCCAGAGGGGGCCCTGGAAAGCAGGCGACCAGACCTGGAAGCCCAACAGGCTTCCCAGGGCCAAGTGGGCAGGGGAAATGCCCACCAGGCCTCCCCTGATCCTCCGGTCCTGGGGGTTCCCCCGCCACCATCTGCCTCCTCTTTCCCGCTCCTCCCTCGCTCCCACACCCCTAGGACCCGCGAGGCCCGAGGGGGCCCTGGAGAACAGAGGACCAGGCCCAGGAGCCCAGCAGGCTTCCCGGGGCCTGAGTGGGCGGGGGAAACGCCTTCCGCATCTCCCCTGATCCTCCGATCCCAGAGGGCCCCTCCCCATCCACCTCTCCTCTTCTTCCCGCCTCTGTCCTACACCGCTAGGAACCACGCGGCCTGGAGGGGGCCTCAGAGAGTGGAGGCCCTGGCCCCGGAGCCCAGCAGGCTTCCCCGGGCCTGATTGGGCAGGGAAACACTAGGCGTGCTCCCCACTGATCCTCCAAGCCCCTGAGGGTCCCTCCAGGTGTGGGAACCCCTCCCCTCTCCCACCCACCCCTCAGGGGTGCCTGTCCTGTCCGGCCTCCACTTCTCCTCCCCCCTCACTCCCCAGCATGTCCTACCCGGTTGCTCGGGGGTTCTTCCCATCTCCTGGGGCATCGAGGTCCCCCACCAACATCTGCCAGGTGCCCTAGTTGTGGGGAGATGCGAACTCCTCATCCTCCCACACTGGAGGAGGAATCTACATATGCTTTTTAAGAGCACAATCTGTTTCCTACAGCCTGCCAGCTCATCCATATGCAAGCCCTGCTGGCCTTCGAAGCCAGATGTTTTGGGGGGCTCGTTTTCCCGGTGTTGGACCCCAGGCTGCAGAGCCTGATGTGGGCTCGGATTCCTCACCCCTTGGGGAGAACCTCTGCAACTGTGATATCCTCCCATTTGTGGGTCACGTAGTCTGGGGTGTGGGTCTTGACCCACCTGCCTGTCTCCTTGTGGTTTCTTCTTTATACTGTTAGTTGTGGAAAAATCTTTTCTGCTAGTTTTCAGGTCATTCTCATCAATAATTGCTCTGTTAATAGTTGTAATTTTGGTGTGTCTGTGGCAGGAGGTGAGCAGGAGGGTTTTCCTGCTCTGCCATTTTGGCCACATCATAAGGAAGAAGGGAGGCTATAAGTTTTGATTCTCTGATAGGGCAAATCTCTCCCCTTATCATTTTTCATCTTCTTCATATAGTCTTTTATATTTTATATACATATTGTTTATTCCTCCAGAGTGTACATAAAATCAATGTCAATTTCCCCCCAAATTTGAGAATTTTAATTAGAATTGTACTGTGTTTGTACTGAATTTCTTTCATCTGTAAGGAAAGGTTGGCACTCAAATCTCAGAATTGTGGGAATTGTAAGTCCCATTTTTCCTGTGCTGCATTCCCAAACACAGTAGTAGTGGTAGCCAAGAACTATTTTCCCTTCTTGGCTAACCCCTAAATACTTACTGGAAATTTATAAGCTTGCTCCCTTCCCATAGGGCAAAGTTATAGCTTACTGTTTATAATAAATAAGAATTCTGTATAGGCTTTTTGAAAAGCAACATGCCATGTAAAGAATATAAGATAAGGAATTTATACTTCTTCACATCCTTCCCTTGTTGAAAAAGTAAATTTTAAAAGGAAACAGACACATTGGAAACAATCCTGGATGCAGATAAGTAAATTGGATTGTATAATATATCTGTGGTATGTAATTTTTTTTCCTTCTCTCTCCCCACTGCGTTTGTTCTCTTTATCTGTGAATCTGCTTCCTTTTTTGTTATATTCACTAGTTGTATTTTTTAGATTCCACATATAAGTGATATCATACATATCTTTCTGTCTGACTTACTTTACTTAGCATATGCCCTCCAAGTCCATCCATCTTGTTGCAGACAGCAAAATTTCTTTTTTTATTGCTGAGTAGTATTCCATTGTATATATATACACCACATCTTTATCCATTCATCTGTTGATGGATACGTAGCTTGCTTCCATATCTTGGAATTGTAAATAATGCTGCTACGAACATTGGCGTGCATGTATCTTTTCAAATTAGCGTTTTTGTTTTTTTCAGGTATGTATACCCAGGAGTGAGTGGGGATTGCTGGGTCATGTGGTAGCTTTATTTTTAGTTTTTTGAGAAACCTCCAAACTGTTTTCCACAGTGGCTGCACCAATTTATACTCCCACTAACAGTGTACAAGGGTTCCCTTTTCTCCACACCCTTGCCGACATTTGTTGTGTTCATTTTGATGATAGCCATTCTGACAGTGTGAGCTGATAATCTCATTGTGGTTTTAAGGTATATAAATTTTTAACATGTTTGCTTGCAGGATGCCATGGCTTTTAATAAGTTTAATGTTCTGCACTGGCACATAGTAGATGACCAGTCTTTCCCTTATCAGAGTGTCACTTTTCCTGGATTAAGCAAAAAAGTGAGTAATTCATGTTATTGTTGGTATACAAAAAAAAAATTTTGGTATAGTTTCATTAGAAGTTTGCAGCTTAAATGTTTCTTCTTATGGATAGAATTGAAGTGTAAAAGTTAGATATTTGGGGGACCTCCCTGGCGGTCCAGTGGTTAAGATGCCATGCTTCCACTGCAGGGGGAGTGGGTTAGATCCCTGGTCAGTGCGGCCAAAAAAAAAAAAAAAAGAAGAAGATACTTGTGGTTTTAAATGTTTTTAATAGGCTGCGGCTGAGCATTTCAGATCCACAAAACTGTTGTGGTTTTGTAATTGTTATGTTATCGTAAATGTAAACAATCTCTAGGGGCTATACAAATAAAAATTTTAAAACTTCAATGAATGTAGGAGACCTGAAGCATTTGTGATTAACATAAGGTTAAGTAATTATATTTACCAAGTAGTCCAACTGTATACTTGTTTTAAACAGAATTGTTTTGAATTCTATAAATGACAACTTCTTTTCTCTCTGAAAAGCTATATGAAGCAGGGAATCTTACAGATAATGGCTCCTTCTTGGAAAATAATGGTGGTCTTAGGAGTGTTCAGATTCACTGTATTATAGACCAGTGAAGCTGGGAGTGAGCCTCGATACCATCTAGTTGAATCCCCCTCTAGTACAAGGCCAGTCACTGACAGCCAAGAGAAGCTGTATGTCTCATCCAAAGTTGTAGTTAGGAAGAGGCAGAGCCTAGACCCTAAATTTTGTCCTCTGGCCACAATTCCAAAACTTTCTCCAAGGTTTTGATGTAGTTTGGGTTGAAATCTTAGCAGCACTCCTATTGTTGTTTGCTTTTAATAAATGGAAAACTTCAAACATATACAGAAGTAGAATTTAATAAATTCCCATTTCCTTATCAGTCAGCCTCAGTAATCAAGTAATGGCCAGTCTTGTATCACCTATACCCCCTCCATTATTTTGAAGGTAATCCCAGACATCATATCTTATTGGTAAAAAGGCCTGTTTAAAAAGTTATAGTTCGTTATCACAGCTAAAAAAATAGCAATAATCCAGATAGCCAGTCATTATTCATGTTTCCCCAAGTGCCTTTTTCTTTTTAAAAAAAATTTGCATTTGGATGCAAATAAGGTCCATACATTGTGGTCAGTGAATATGTCTGTTCTCTTTTATATATAGCTGCCCATCCCTGCCCATCTCTTTTTTTTTTCTTGTAATTTATTATTTTCATTGAGGAAACTAAGCTCAGTTTGTCCTATAGTTTCCCACAGTCTGGGTTTTGCTGGTTGCATTCCCAGTGTCAATATGTTCTTCTGTCTCCTCTATTTACTGTAAACTGGTGGTTAGATCTAGTCTTGATTCAATACAAATTTGATGTTGAAGATGAGGGTAGGGCAAGACTACTTTTTAGAAGTTGAGCATTTATTTATATTTATATATTTATACCTTGAGAAACGTGCCATGGTAACACCTTTAATGGACCTTTATCTTTAGCTACCACCAATATTGAGTTCTAATTTTTCAAGGACCTATAGTAGGACCAAGGGTAATCTTAAAAAAAACAAACAAAAAAAACACAGGTCACTTATCAGAGCATCTCGGGGAATTTTTAAAGCTGACAGTAATTAAAGTGACTTTGAAAGACAACAGCTATGCTTTGTAATAATGTGTGAATTTTGATTCTAAAACTGACAAGGGCAGTGTATTCAGAATTTTCACTTCGGAGTCAAACATTTCTGTTTTGTCGTTCAGTTACATGAGGTTGAAACAGCCTGACGGTAGACGTTGCTGAAACGAGGTGCTGGTAGAGATAGACAGTCCTATCAGTAAATCTGGAATTAACCCAAAGTGTGCTGAGAGCTTATTGATAAGATACAGTAAACAAATAATTTAAATGAGTCATCCAACATCACATAAGACTATTTTATACTTTGTAATACTTGAAAAATCTGCCAGCAGATACTGAAGTACAAACAGAGCTGTAAACAGTTCATACATTTTAAGAAATATGGCTTTTACAGGGAAGCTATTCTTCGTCTCATGTTTATACTCCAAACGATGTCCGTATGGTGATTGAATATGCCCGATTACGAGGGATTCGGATTGTGCCAGAATTTGATAGCCCTGGACATACGCAGTCTTGGGGAGAAGGTAAGGAGCGTGTTTTATGAGTGGCAGAAAATGAACATTTGAGGTCTTACATCTCATGACTTCGTGTTTGCTCATTTTGTTCTTACTTGTGATTTGCACAAAGGTTGTGCAAACTATTGATAGTTGTAATTCAGTAACTATTATGTGTCTATTGTGAGCAAGTCACTATCTAGGCATTGCCTAAAGTATAAACACAAGGGATAAAGGAAAACAAGAAATGATTACAACAAGTAGAATGCATAAGTGAATTAAACATTACATGAATGAAGTAACACTTAAAATGCTTTTGAGAGATCAAAGAATATATTCGTGTTTCTGGTAGAGGGAATAACAGGAAAGGCAATTTAGCTGGAGTACGGTGCAGCAGAGAGTAGTTGTACTGTCGGGTGCTTAAGAACTGGCTCTGGAGCTAGATTGCCTGGATTTGAATCCTGCTTCTGGCGTTTATAAACTGAGTGACCTTGGGCAAGTCAGAACATCCCATCCTCAGTTTTCCCATCTCTAAAATGGGAGTATTAGCAGTAGCTATCATGTAATTTTTTTTTGAAGATTAAAGAATGAATGTAAAGCACATAGCACCACACCTAGCATTTATAATTGTGCAATAAGTATTATTAGAATAGACATGGAGTACAGTGGGAAATGAGTCTGAAAAAGTAGTGTAGAGGGCCTTGGGTGAGGAATGTGGGATTCATCAGGACACATGGAAGCCAGTGAAAGTTACAGAGTAGAAGAGTGACATGATGGGAGCCACACTTCAGGGAATCCTATGTGAAAGTGACAGATTGGAAGGGGGAGGAGATTGAAGGTCCTAGACCAGAATGGTGATAGCAGGGATGGAAAATAATATACAGAACTGAGAGACATTCTGGAAATACAACCCATAGAACTTGGCAACTGACTGACTCCAGGAGGAGAGGGACAAGAGACTTAGGAGGATGGTGTCTCGCTTACCAGAATGTGAAAATCAGGAGAAGCTACAGAAGGAGTTTGGGGAAGACAATTTGGTTTTTGTTAGATTATATTTGAAGTGAAGCTAGGATTATCTAATTGTGTTCAGCAGGGACTTTGAAATATGGTTTGAAGCTCGAGACAAAAGGATTGGGGCAAGGTTTAGATTTGGGAGTCATTAATATTTGAGGTAATATTTGAAATGGGTAAAATCTCAGAGGCTGATGGAAAGGGAAACAAAAGAGGTACAGGGATAGTATTCAGGAAACAATTCTTATTTGGAAGAAATTATCATAGTAACTCTTAGTAAACACATTTATCTTTTTCTGTATAAAATCTCTTTTGGCTTCAACAAAATAAAGTAATATAATCATGTGCAAAGCCGTGTCTTTGTGACTGAAATACTTCTTTAGAAAAGATTCTCCATGTTTCCTTCCAGGCCAGAAAGACCTCCTGACTCCATGTTATAATGGAAAAGAGCCATCTGGGGCTTTTGGACCTATAAACCCTATTTGGAATACAACTTACAGCTTCCTGTCTAAATTTTTCAAAGAAATTAGTACCGTGTTTCCGGATGAATTCATTCATTTGGGAGGAGATGAAGTAGATTTTGATTGTTGGTATGAAAATATGTTAAATCCCCCCCTATTTCTAAAAACTGTTGCATTTGAAGTAGGTGTAGAGGTCTCCACATGAAAAGGGAAGATTTGGGGTAACATCTCTGTACGGTTTTAACTTGGCAACACAACTCGTGAGATGGTGGATTTCTGTAGAATGTACATATGGGTGGTATGACAAAGTAAAAGCTTTTAGGAAGGAGAATTAAGATGCAGAAGGAAATGGGAATTAAAAAAAAAAAGACTAAAGAGTGAACAAGAATAGCTTTAGTGAAAGAGGGTAATGATTAAGTGGGAGAGATTTTTCAAGTAAAAGTCCTCTTTGCAAATAGCCTCAGACGGAGGAGAGAGGTGGGAGGTTAGGGAAAACCATTTTTATAGTAAATCAGCTTCTAGAAAAAAATTATTTGCAGTGGAAAGCTAAGATAACTCATAATTAAGTTTTTAGGTTTATTTTACTCTACAAAATTTAATAGTTTTACATGTGTATAAGATGTTAGGGATATATGCTGCTTTAAAAAGATGGGGCATATTGAACTTTTAATGAAATTTTGATCACTTTTTATTTAAGGGCATCCAATCCAGAAATCCAGGATTTCATGAGGGACAAAGGCTTTGGCAGAAATTTTAAGAAACTAGAATCCTTCTATATGCAAGCGTAAGTTACTTTAAAGCCTACTTCTGTTTTTATTTCATCAATGCCTTTTGTAAAAGCTTAAGCTGTTATTTAGTACTATATTTTTCATTTTCTCTCCACTCCTTGCCAAAGTGTAGATGTTATATTCTTTGTTACACAAAGTATAGATGAAAAATCATAAAGGAGGGAGCAATAGCCACTATTTTCTTTAAATCAATAACATGGTGACTCTGATCCTTTTGCAGTAACTGTTGAAACACAGGATAACAGTCATCTGTTCTAAGAACTCAGCTCAGAGCCCTGGCTGCCCTGCGAAGTCTTCGTCACCATCCATCCTCTGGAATTCAGTCCCTTTTGTCAACGCTGGAGCATTTCTTTTACTTTATACCTGTGCTGTCTCGTATGGTAGCCACAGCCACATGTGGCTGTTTGTATTTAAATTAGAATTGAAGAAAATTAAAAATTCAGTTCCTCAGTCACATTAGCCACACTTCAGGTGTTGAACAGCTAGATGAGGCTAGTGGCTACCATACTGGAAAGTGCATATATAGAACATTTCCATCACTGCATAAAGTTCTAGTAGACAGTGCTGCTCTATGCTAGGGAGCAGTGAACTTGTTCTCTGAAGGGCCAGACAGTAAATATGGGAGACTTCGTGGGGCACATATGGTTGCATACTTTTTTTTTGCATACTCTTATTTTTTAAACAATGCTTTACAAATGTAAAAACCATTCTCAGCTCAAGAGCCATACAAAAACAGGCTGCAGGCTATAGCTTGCCAACTCCTGCATTGAGCAAGCCCAGATTCTAGCCTTTTCCTGTTCAGCTTTTTGTGTGATACAGTCTAATTTTTTTAGCCTGCAGAGCACCTGCCATTGTCTGAACATCAGGAAATATTTGTGAATTGATTGTCAACACTGTTGGAAGTTATTTAGGTGATGTCACAGGCTAGTTTCTAGTCTCCTTTATTCTAAGATACCCATGAAATTACAAAGATTGCTGTTTATACACTTCCCTTTGAGTTGCCCCATCTTCCTATCTTTGGGGTATGCTTAGCTCGTTCATTCTGCAATTGACTTGAACCCCTCTGCTGTGTCAGGTTCTGAGCCACGTGCTAGAAAGAAGGAACCACATGGGTCGCCACCCAGCTTTAGCTAGTTCTGCTGTAAAGCTGTGCTATACTGAGAGGCACCTCTCAGTGCTGGAGTTCTTGGGATAAAAATGTGCATTCTTTACACATATTGGTCAGCTTGTGATCTGAAATAACTTTGTAATTTTTTCAATGGTAGGGTTTTGGATATGATTTCAGCCATAAACAAGAACTCCATAGTCTGGCAAGAAGTTTTTGATGATGCAAGCAAGGTGAGAAGTATTAAGACTGCATTTGGTTTTGATAATATGAGAGACTTAATACTTTAATACTTCCTTGGATGGAGGGAACCCTAATGAAGCTTCCCTGTAATGCTGGGGAAATGAGCTTACCTTTCCATTTGAGCTGTAACACTGAGACCAGTGATAATGGTATTGATCTGGTTTCTTCCATTTACTTCATTCTTCAGCGCCACCTCCTCCTCATCTCTCCCATCTCCCCTCCTCCCCCATCTCCCCTCCTCCCCCGCCATCTCATTTTTAATCACAAATTGAAGTACTTTGAAGACCGTTCCTTTTTCCAGAAGGGCAGAACAAACATAAATAAGTCTTTACTGCTGTTAAGATAGTTTTGTTTTAAGTAAAATTGTCAATGTACACTTTTTATTTTAAATGGCATTTCTCTCTGACATACTCAGAATTCTTTATTTTCCTTTGGGGGCAACTGAGAATTTGCAAGTCCAGCTACTAGTATTATCTTTCCAGAAGGGTTGGTGGCATCCTCAGAGTTCCAAAGTAAGTACAATAGTGTGGTAGAAATGGGATGAAAACCTTTAAATTAATTACACCTATATGGTATCATATGTAGACAAAGGTTAAATATCCAACCTTAAGGTTGATGAAACTTCTAAGTCCCTACAACAAATAGCATTTGATATTAATTCTAAAGAGAAAGGGAAAAAAGGAAATGCTGCTTTTTTCAAGCATCTTAAAAGTTATTTTCTTAGCTACAATGCCTCGGACTTGTAATTTCATCTACTGTAGTTGTGAGACCTAATAATATATATTGTGATTTGTGACTTTAACAGCTCATGCCAGGCACAGTAATTCAAGTGTGGAAAGTGGAGGACTATACTCAGGAACAAAGTAAAGTTACAGAAGCTGGCTTCCCTGTGATCCTTTCTGCTCCTTGGTACTTAGACTGGATCAGTTATGGACAAGACTGGAAACGATACTATGCCGTGGACCCTCTTAGTTTTGAGGGTAAGTGAAGCAACCATCATTACTTGATTTGTTAGGTTTTTTTCCCTACCCTCCCTCCAGGGAATCCTTACCTAGGTAGCATCTACCAACTATCCTCCCTTTTATGTTTGACCCTTGATTTTGTTTGTGTGTACTTAAACAGACCAACTACAATATCATTTTAAACTCTGTGAAAGAAACCACATTCTTCCCTAAATGAAAGAACTTCAAAAGTAGATTCCCTTAGATTTTTCTCTCCATTTTCACTGATAAGACTTGTTATCACTATGCATTTAAAGATGCCTGACTGCATTAACCTTGTATCTCCTACTCTGAGCTGCCTCTCCAATGCAAGACACGTAAGCAGGGATCCCGTCCTGTTCAGTGGCTTCCGGGTTCTGAGGAGGAGGCATCCTTGGGGCGGTGGTCATGGCTGAGTGGCGGGGCTCCAGACTCTCAAACCCCCTTCATTAAGGACAGTTCTCCCTTGTCCATTTTTGTACACCAGACTTTAATATAAAATTTCCTTTGAGGAAAAGTATTTTGCTGTTTAAAAGAGTTTCAAAACTGTAGGTCTATTAGGAATTGACATAACTGTTTCTCTAAAAAGCATTTTCCGAGAATCAAAAAGTCGTAATTACTATAGATAGTCTCTTTAATAAAATGGTATCTTTACTACCAGACTGCCACATTAGTTAACATATGCTAACAAGTACTATGTGAACCAT
This sequence comes from Balaenoptera physalus, assembly GCF_965194825.1. Classification (NCBI taxonomy): domain Eukaryota; kingdom Metazoa; phylum Chordata; class Mammalia; order Artiodactyla; family Balaenopteridae; genus Balaenoptera; species Balaenoptera physalus. Next base: position 118,944,266 of record NC_138890.1, on the reverse strand, counting down.
GGGGTCAGCCGTGGCAGTGAAGTTGGCCACCTTTTTTTGTGCCACAGCCATTAACATCTCCCAACGTCCTGCTTAACAGGAGAGAAATGTTGCCCTAAGATAACAATAGAAATCAGCATTGCCTCTGTATATAGGCCTCAAGTTGCAACTACCTAACTTACATCAATGATTTTAATCTAGGTTCTCAGGAACAGAAAAAACTTGTCATTGGTGGAGAAGCTTGTCTATGGGGAGAGTATGTGGATGCAACTAACCTTACTCCAAGATTATGGTATGGAATTTAAGTGATAACATTTGAATTAAGGTGCCTGAGTTTTCCTTCTGCACCCAAGTAGGAAACCACTAGGAACTTCCCCAAGCATGTGGTTTGCTTATTTAAGAAAACAGAAAACTACATTGGGGCACATGTGGTTTAAATTTTAGGCCTCGGGCAAGTGCTGTTGGTGAGAGACTCTGGAGTCACAAAGACGTCAGAAGCCTAGAGGATGCCTACAGGAGACTAACAATTCACCGCTGCAGAATGCTCAGGTAAGACAGACTTATTTTTCAAGCTAGGATACTATTAAGTACAGGGTGAGTTTTAACCTTATTTAGTGTTAGATGGCTTATTGGGTTTTTTTTCCTCTATAAATAGAAATGTATGTCACCTAAGAGGCTGTGATTTAATTAGGAGAAATTGGGAACTATTTCCAGTACCTATAAGGAGAAGATATGCTTGGACTTTAAACTGTTTTATAGATATATTAAATTTTGCTGTAACTTAGAACTCCATTATGAATCTCTTTTTTCAATAATTAGTGGTATGGTTTAGTGATTCTGATTTGAGCTATTAAGTTCCTTAAGATGGAGATGAGTTATATCAATCTAAAACATCTTTTGTTTGTTTGTACTTTACCTGTCCTACAGACGAGGAATAGCTGCAGAACCTGTCTTTACTGGATATTGTGACCACGAGGACAGAATGTAAAAATGAGCTGAAACAAAAGAAAAATAGGGGAAAATGCCCACAATCATCTGTACCACGATCAGCTTGATTTTAAAAATCATGTTTTTGAATAAAAATCATGTTTTTGAATAAAATCTCTTTATTGATTGAGCCTCCATCTTATTATACATTATACATAGAAGACTGACATCTTTCCTGTGAGAGAAGCTTAAAATCAGCCAACCAAAAACCTCATGATATCTATCAATCAATCACTCAGTATATTCCAAAAGACTGAATCTTGACTACTGGCAGTAATAACTTCCTAGATACACAATACAGTTCAGGCACATTAACCTTCAACATCAAAGCACGTTTCTCATTCTATAAAATAGAATGGGCAGCACCAGTGCCACTGTCTGTTTCAAGTTCTACCTTTTCAGTTGTTCTTACTGAAAATGAAGTAGGTAGGTACTCCTGAGTTTCTCTCCGAGGACTTAGGACAAGCCACTTCTCTGGCTGAGCAGTGTACTTTGGTCTTGAGGATTCATGGCTTGATAATTAGACAGCTCTAAGGCAAAGGTAGCTGAGCCTGATGTTAACGTTCGAAGCACAGTTGAATAACCCTAATTAAAATAATTTTAAGTCAGTTATCTCTGCAAAGTTAAGCCTCAAGTCTCTTCCTGCAGAACCTTTGACCATTATCAGGAAAAATTTGGTAAGTACTGTGGATGACAGAAAACCAGTAGTGTGGGTATGCTTCAGAAGTATTCCTTGGTCCCAACATTTGGTAAAAAGACTCTGCTGGCACTCAGGTGCCTGTCCTAACAGGAGAGGCTGGTGGGGAGGAGAATGAAACTTGCCTGAAAGCCGGCAACAGAAGAAGTAAGATAAATGCTTGGGATGGAAAAATGGTCATTTAGGCTGGTGACACACTTTGGTACAGCACACCTCAACCTCTGTGGAGGAATGGAAAGGGACACCCCGACACCCACCACCCCCCATGCTGCCACAATCCCCTGGATTTCTCCAGCAATTTACGTAAAAAAGTACATTTAGTCACAAAGTACCTACCATAATTTCTGCTAAGGGAACAAATCCAATAATAACTTTGTTGTCCTGACGAGTCTGGATTTCCTGAATGTTCCCTCTTCTTTGTGCCAGATCTGCTAGAACAGGACTGAGGTAATCTCTAGTCACTGTAACCTCAAGATTCATCAGGGGCTCCAAAATTTGCTTATCAGCTTTCTTCAGAGCCTAAAGAAATTAAAGAACATTAACTCCTCTTCCTTAAACTGCAGATCAAATTTCTGTTATGAAGGGAAGATTCATAAAAACTTAAATACTGTCCATACTCTTAGCCTAGAGCCTCTAGCAAAAAGACATAAGCCTGCTTTAACACTCTTTATAAGAAGTCCAAAACTTCAATATTTGCTTGTACATGCATGACAGTAGTCTGTCTGAGACCTCTTGTATGGTGTGTTGCAAGGGGATGCTTGGTAAAGTCTCATCATGTAGAGTACCTGTGAACATGTGCCCAGAGACAGAGGGAAAGAAAACGGTTTTCCCCTTCAAAGACTTATTTCTTCATATTTAAACCTCTTCTCTTGTTTTTGATACCTGTAGTTATAGCCCATGCTACAAGTCAGGGCAATCAAGGAGGGAAACAAAGGAGAGAGCTAAAAACACAGCAAGTTAGTAGAAACACATTCTCTATTTGAAACAGACTGAAATCTAAAATTCTGAACAGATAACAAAGGCCAAGAAGAACACGCACATGGAAAGGAAAGAGCATGGAAACTATAAAAAGCTAAAACAGCACAGGGCAGATAGGAAGTGGACGAAAACCAGGGAAGTAGCAGAGGCATAAAGACCTGGGGTCCTAGTCAGACGCTGTCTTTAGAGCATCACTCCATCAGGCAAATTGGTAAACGGATTTTGGAGGGCGTTTGCGAGCACCGTAACTACTGATGGGTTTGATTTTAAAAGCTAACTTACTTCTCCAGCCTGCCAGAGTTAAAAAATAACAAAACAATTTCCTATAAATTCTAAGCCTCTGGTTGGTTGTCAGGTGGGATGCAATAAACTTAAGATTTAGCAGCAGAAACCAGATAAAAGAGCTAGGGCTCTGGAATGTACCCCTCACCTTTATTTGGCTATGGCCGATCATCTCTCTCTGCTCACCTGCCACCACTCACTTAGGACCAGGCGGTATCTTCGCCTATATTGTCAAGTAATGCTCTTCTGTCCCCGATACCTCACCACCTCTTCCCTCCCCCCCACCCCCGCCTCCTACCTTCACGATCATGAAAAATGGCCAGCAGTATATTCTCTATCACAGAAATTTCAAAAAACATAGCACACATATATAGTAACAACATAATCTCAGTTTTTCACAGATTAAGCCTTTAAAATCACTATCAACTGAAACAACTCAACTATAGAAAAATAGTCCTTGAATGAAAACATTACTAAAAAATAATGACAGTCAACAGCAAACAACTAAATATATCCTCTGTATTTCTGCAATTCTTACCAAAAGCTTTGTGCCACTTCACGCAATGTCTTTTAGAACAACATAATGGAGTGGGAAAAGGTTAAAAATTAAAGAGAAAAAATGCTACAACTAAGGAAAGGACTGAGTTCTGTGTAACTGAACAGGAAGTACTGTGCTTGTGGGTCTGTCCTTAGTCCTCTTTTCTTTTCAAAGCCTTTTCTTTGGCAACATTGCCTAGTTACAGAGCATCAAGAACAGCGTCTACATAGCTTCCTCAAAAATTCTAAACTTTACCCAGGCCACGGTCTCTGAGTGCTCCAGCCTTGTACTCCACTGGTCTGCTCTGCAATAGTGTCTAAATATCTTATAGCAACCCAATATGCCCCAAACGGAACTCATCATTTTCTTTTCCAAACACTCCTGTCTGCTCTTTCCTCTTTCTGCTGATGGCATCACTACTCTTCAGTTCACCAGGACATGCATCTTTGATTTCCCTTTTTCCACAAGTAAGCTGTAAGATTTCCACTCTTGTTGCTGGTATCCTGGTTCAGACCTAGTCCATTCCCTGTCCTAGACTCTTTTCCCTACTCCAGTCCCTTCTGTATTCTAATGATTACACTGCTCTCTTCAAAAACTTTAAATTATTCACCACTGTTCTCAAAACAAATCTCAAACTTCTAGATGTAGTTTTTAAAGGTTTCTCTACAGTCTGACTCTATTTTACTTTTCCAACCCTAATTTCACTACTCCCCTGCCTTCTTTAATCTCCCCTTGTCTGGAATGCTGCCCACTGTGCCCAAATCTTCCAAAACATCACAGCTCAACAATTAATGAAACAATGTACAAGCCCCTGTTGTATTTTGAAATAAAATGCTGACTCAATAGTTAATGATTGGGAAGTGTGAAGATGCAGAAACAAAGAACAGCTGTTGGGCTAGGGAACTGGTAACAATTTAGACTATACTGCTGCCACATGGCAGAATCACCGAACTCCCAGTTCCCTGAAAGGTATAAAGGCCTGACACACATTCCTAAGTTGTTTGTACAGGAAGCAGACCCCTGCCAGAGGAAAACTGCTGACCACAAGCACACAGACCCTAGACTGGTTGAAACCAGAAGGCTGATTGATGATGCTTGAAACTTCACCTTGATGCCAACCAATCCCAGAACTGTCCACGAGCTGATCACACCCTGCTCCTTGAACACTGTAAAACTCCTCATAACCCCTCCAGGGTGGGTCACACAGTCTTGAGGGCATTAGCCCTCTGTGGCTCCCTTTGCCTGGCAAAGCAATAAAAGCTACTCTTTTCTACTTCACCCAAAACTCTGTCTCCGCGTTTCTGTTCGGCACCGGTGAAGAGGCCGAGTTTCGGCAACATAAACTTCTTTCCAAGAACCCTGCCCCAATTCCCCACGTCTCAGCTTTTAGGGATCTCAGTCCATTCTATCGAATATTCTGGCTATCTGGCTATTTATTTCCCTTCTAAATCGTAAGCTCCTTTCGGTAAAGAAAAACGTATGCATCCTATTTGCGCCCCTCTCAGTGCCCAGTGCGCTATAAGCACACCACCAACGGCTCAATAAACATATGAAGCGGCATTCACTTCTCATAGCAGAGAGGAGGAGCGTCCCCACTAGATGAAGTTTAACAAGGGCCAGAGTACTTCCATTAGTAGTATTTAATGAATTAAAACAAAAGATTAAGTGTAAGCCCCATAAAGTTAATTCTTCTCTACTATGATCTTAATAAAAAGGCTAACCAAGGCATATTAGATTTTGAAGGACTGGCCCATATACTGGGGCTTGGGGTTAATTTAGAAACATTATATCATTTTTCAGGTTACCATTATTTCAATACTAAAACCAATGTCAGGAGAAACTAAGAATTACTGGAAGGTAAATGTTCTCAACAATTTAATCATGATCACTTTACAGGTAATATTTCTAACATATGCTTAGGCAAACAATATTTAAATAATTTTATTTTTGAAAGTGTAGTGTTTTTTCTTTTTAATCAAAAACTTTTTAAGAAGTATGAATTTGAACTTATATGAAAGAGCCATTAAAGTTCAGCCTTCCTAAGTCAGGGGCTTAGGGTATTTAACTTTATAATTATGGATTCAAATAAGACTACAGAAAATCAGGTCTCAACCACAGTCCAAAACATTAGAAAATGATTACAAAAGCAAGCGTTTTAATGCAAAATCAGTCACCAACAAAACTATAGTATTCCTATACTGAGAAGAATGCATGGAATCAGCATTCGGCACACTAAGGCCCTGGGGGTTAATCCAGCTCTGGTAGATTACTGGGGCAAGACACTCAAGGACATACCCCCAGGTAACCACAGAAGACCAGACTGCTTTATGCTCTGAGAAGGAAAAATGCTTATTTGATCTGTTATTCAACAGGACTTATCTGATTTCAATGATCCTTGATTAATCTTATTAGAACAAACATGAACTCCAACATTGGAACCAATATTAGACGTTCAATGTCCTTTAAATTATAATCCATTTTGGGCCAAACTGACCCCAGAGATGTCTTTTACTCAAATCTACCAAGCTTGCCTCTTATGGCTGTGTAACTGGGATGGGGAAAGCAGAGACACCACTTAAAAAAACTTGCCTCTTTGCCAAAATCAGAGGATATTTAATAACTATCTGTGTCAAACAGTAATTTCTTAGATCCTCTTTTGAATAAAACCCTGGTGATTAAGAAATCAAAGATTCTCCATGATCAAAACTCTTGACTATAAGGCTCAGGATACAAAGACACAAGGTCAGGCACTGCGAACACAGCTGTCTGTGGACTAGTGGTTCACTACTGTCCGGAGAGTCACCTTAAAGCAAAAAGGATTAGGACACTTCTATACCTTTTGTAGGCATCTTGAGACACAGGCAGAAATCATAGTTGTGGAGGTACCGGGATGAATTACCAATGAATGTAAAGTAATTGCTACATCTTGAATTGGGAATCCAAGCAATGGTCCTAGGTAAGGGGGAAAAGATTTTATTAGGACTCAGTATACAGTGAGGGGTTAAATGAAATGTATAAAGAGATAGGCAGAGAACTTCTAGTTTCCAGTTCTGCATGTAAGGAGCTTTGAAGTCATCACTTTGTTGTAAATAATAAGTAAAAAGCAACAATTCTTATTGAATTGGTAAGAGATGGGAGGGCAAAGGGCAAACCACTGTCCCTAAGACTGGAGAGACAGGTGAGTGCAGGCAGTCACACCTGAACTGTAACTGATGAACTGCCTGAGGCTCGGTGTGGCCAAGTCAGAGTTAAAAACTCCAGGGGGACCCAGTCTTGGGGGTGGAGAGGGGCATAATTTTGTGAGCTCAAGCAGGTTCTCACAGTAAATATCAGAGATTCAGGGGGAGGGGAAAAGAATCCATTCTGAAATACTCCAGGCACTCTACTCTTAACAAGGCCTGCCCTCAGGGGAAACTAGTTAATTAGAGCAAAACCTGCAGGGATATTATCAGAGACTAACTGACTTGAGGGAAGTACCCAATTCCAGTCTACTCTAGCCAGCCTGTCCCACCTAAGGGGGGTGAAAAAAACTGAGAAACACTTGTGCAGCTCAGAATCCAAAGGCACAGGCTGACTAGAAGACTGAGACCTAATCCTGGGATTACAGATGCTTCCCCTCCCCTTTACCTCGCCACCACATTACTAAAGGCCGGTTTATAGCAGTCCCTTACCCAGTACATCACATCTGGCTATCAAGAAAAAATTATGGGATGAATTGGGAGATTGGGATTGACATATATGCACTGATATGTATAAAATAGATAACTACTAAGAACCTGCTATATAAAAATAAATAAGTAAAAGGAAAAAAAAGAAAAACTTATAAGGCATATTGAAAGGCAAAAAGCACAATTTGAATTTGAATAGAGAGAGCAAGCATCAGAACCAGATGTGGGAGGGACGCTGAATGATCAGACTGAGAATATAAACAACTATGACTAATATGCTAAGGGCTTAATAGGTAAAGTAAAGGGCATGCAAGAACAGATGGGCATGACAGCAGAGAGGCAGAATCCTAAGAAAGAACCAAAAAGAAATGCTCCAGATGAAAAACGCTGTAACAGAAAGGAAGAAGCCCACTGATGGTCTTAGATGGGACACAGCTGAGGAAAGAGTCTGAGTTAGAAAATATATCAGTAGAAACCTCCAAAACTGAAAAGCCAAGTGAACAAAAGACTGAAAACAAAACAAAACAATATCCAAGGCTGTGGGACAACTATAAAGGTATGACATATGTGTGATGGGAAAAGATAGGGAGAAAACACCACCAAAGTTAGAAGAGAAGAATGAAACAATTTCTAATATTAGGAGGGATTAAATCGTTGAGTGTGATACTAATGCGTACTCTGATTGGAGTACCTTACCTTGGAGGCACGCACTGTGAAGGCCATTTTCAATGGCCTCTCGTGAGGCCTGCGAAAGGTCTTCGGCAACACTTGCTGCATACTCAATGACTGGCAGAAGAGATGATGTTTCCAGTGATTTTGCTTCCAGTTCTACAGTCACAAGATGCCGTCTGTCTCCTAAAGTTCTATCTAAGGTATCTGTAAACAAATCGAATATAGTACCTCAGAGATTTGTTCCAGAAAGATGTCAAGGTACCACAACTGGCAAAATTATAATCAGCAAGTTCAAGGTCTCATGGAAGGTAAAGTGGAAGAAAATATCAACAATGACACTAAATACAGTATAAAAATGTCAGACTAAACAGTTCTACCAAGAAAGCATCTGCTGGGACTTTCCTGGTGGTCCAGTGGTTAAGAATCCACCTTCCAATGCAGAGGATGCATGTTCGATCCTTGGTTGGGGAACTAAGATCCCACATGCGGTGGGGCAACTAAACCCAAATCCATGTGCTGCAACTACAGAGCCCACGCACTCTGGAGCCCGCATGCCACAACGAAATATCCCGGCGTGCCGCAACTAAGACCAGACGCAGCAAAAAATAAATTAATTAATTAAAAAAAAAAAAAGAAAGAAAGAAAGCATCTGCTTCTGTGTTTACCAACATTAAAAACCTGCTCTGAATCACCTATTAATATTGCTTTAGGACTTCCCTGGTGGCACCGTGGTTAAGAATCCACATATATACAATGGAATATTACTCAGCCATAAAAAGAAATGAAATTGAGTTATTTGTAGTGAGGTGGATGGACCTAGAGACTGTCATACAGAGTGAAGTAAGTCAGAAAGAGAAAAACAAATACCGTATGCTAACACGTATCTATGGAATCTAAAAAAAAAAACGGTTCTGAAGAACCTAGGGGCAGGAGAGGAATAAAGACACAGACATAGAGAATGGACTTGAGGACACAGGGAGGGGGAAGGGTAAGGTGCGATGAAGGGAGAGAGTGGCACAGACATATATATACTACCAAATGTAAAATAGCTAGCTAGTGGGAAGCAGCCGCATGGCACAGGGCGATCAGCTCGGTGCTTTGTGACCACCTAGAGGGGTGGGATAGGGAGAGTGGGAGGGAGATGCAAGAGGGAGGAGATATGGGGATACATGTATATGTATAGCTGATTCACGTTGTTTTAAAGCAGAAACTAACACGCCATTGTAAAGCAAGTATACTCCAATAAAGATGTTAAAAAAAAAAAAAGAATCCGCCTGCCAATACAGAGGACACGGGTTCAATCCATAGTCTGGGAAGATCCCACATGCTGTGGAGCACTAAGCCTGTGCGCCACAACTACTGAGCCTGAGCTCTAGAGCCCGTGAACCATAACTACTGAGCCCATGCTCCACAACTACTGAAGCCCTCGCATTCTAGGGCCCACGTGCCTCAACTACTGAGCCCACGTGCTGCAACTACTGAAGCCTGCATGCCTAGAGCCCATGCTCTGCAACAAGAGAAGCCACCGCAATGAGAAGCCTGTACACCACAACAAAGAGTAGCCCCTGCTCGCCACAACTAGAGAAAGCCCGCATGCAGCAACGAAGACCTAGCGCAGCCAAAAAATTAAAAAAAAAAAAAAAAAATTGCTTCAGTGTTAGGGTGTGTTGAGGCAGCTGATCACACAAATTTTGTTATGCAGATTACACTTTTAAACATTTCTTATGTGGCTGATATTCTTCTAAACACAAAATTTTTATTTAAAAGTAAAAGAGTATAAACGGTTATCTAATGAAAATTAAAAGGCTTTTCCCTGCCAACCAACGAAGTTAAATTTCATACACTCTTCCAGCAATATTTTATGTATTGGGTTTGGCCAAAAAGTTCGTTTGGGTTTTTCCATAAGCTGGTACGGAAAAACCCAACAAACTTTTTTTTTTTTTTAAATATTTATTTATTTGGTTGCACTGGGTCTTACTTGTGGCAGGCAGGCTCCTTAGTTGTGGCATGCAAACTCTTAGTTGTGGCACGCACGTTGGATCTAGCTCCCTGACCAGGGATCAAACCTGGGTCCCCTGCATTGGGAGTGCAGAGTCTTATCCACTTCCACCACCAGGGAAGTCCCCCGAATGAACTTTTTGGCCAACCCAACATTTAATGTTTACGATTCTTCCCCAAAAACTAGTGATCTATTTGTAAAAATGAAAATAGACTCCCTCATTAGCTAACAACCAATAGCTGTCAGTGAAACCGAGTGAGGCCCTGTGGGGCTCCAAGGCATGGAGGCCCTTTTGTCCCCCATTTCTTGAAGGCAAGACTCCAGCCTCCATGACCTTCCCTTAGTTCCAAAGGGCAGATTCGAACAGTTGCTAATCAAGGGAGGAAGCAGCCAAGAAACCACTTGAGGCAAGATTAAAGGGACCAGAGAAGCTCCTCAAGATTAGGAGACCACCTGAAGACGAGATGAAGGGAGTGCAAGCCCTGTGTACACCATGATGTTGTCAGAGACCCCACCTTTGAACCACTGTTATAAAACCCTCATCAAATCCTCCCAGGTTGGGACACATAGTTTTTCAAGGCAGGAGCCTGCTGTGTCCCCCTTTGCCTGGCAAAGTAATAAGGCTATCCTTTTCTACTTCACCCAAAACTCTGTCTCTGAGATTTGATTTGGCACCAGTATACAGAGAAGTTGAGCTTTCGGCAACATCACCAATCTCCAAGATTTTACTAAGACAAAACTATGCTGTATTTATGTGAGTGACCATGGAACACGGTGACTCATGGCCCAAATTCAAAACTAAGAACTAATTATGCTCTATAATTCCTCTTCATAATTCCTTTTATATTATGAAATATAAAACTTTTATATTATGAAATATTTTATACTTAAAAATACATGCATAACCTAAAAACAAAATGAACATTCATGAAACCTAATACTACTAAAAAAAAAGAACATTACCAGTAACCTAGAAGCCTTCTGAAGAAACAACCACTATCATGATGTTGTATTTAAACATTCATATGGTTTTCTTTAGAGTTGTATCACAGATGCAGGTATCCCTAAACAATATAGTTTACTTCTGCTTTGTTTTGAATATGTTATTATACTGCATGTATTCAGCAAGTTGCTCTTTTCTGCTTCACATCTGTGGGTCATCTGGGCTGACACCTGGTGATGTAGTACATTCTTTTTCACTGTTATATAGTATTCTATTATAGGAACAGAGTACAATTTATCCACTATGTCCATAAATATTCGGATTTTTTTCACCTAAAGTTTTGTTTTATTACAATGCTATTATGAAGGTTCTTGTATCTGTCTCTCAATGTACATGTGTAAGATTTTCTCTAGGGCATATACTTACTAGTGGAACTGCTGAGTAGTAAGGTCTGCACATAGTCAACTTCATAAGAAAGTTGCCACACTATTTTCATAGTGGTTATATAATTTACACTCCCACCAGAAGTTTTTGTAAAACTTTCCATTGCTCAACATCTCACCAACACTTGGCATTGTCAGATTTGCATTTGTGCCAATTTTGTTGGCATAAAATGCCATCTTGTCCTTTTAACTTGCATGATCCTAATCATTACTGAGACTGAGAATCTTTTAATATGTTCACGGGCCGTTGGGGTATCCTCTTTTGTGAAATGTCTGTTCAATCTTTTTTGCTCACTTTTCTACTTGGTTGGTTGTCATGCTTTTATTCATCTTTTGAAGTTCTTTATATATTCTGGATACTAATCTGTCAGTTTTATATGAGGCAAATATCTTCTCTCAGCTTTTGGCTTGTCTTTTTGCTTTCTTTATAGTGTATTCGAATAAATTCTTAATTTCAATAATATCTTTAGTAATTTTTTAGTTCATAGTTTCAACCTTATCTGGTCAGTAAAACAATTCTCCTATATTGTCTTCCAAAAATTCGAAGGTTTCCCTTTCATAAAGTTTTGGGGTTTTTCTTTTTTTTCTTTTTTGCATATATTATTAGCATTTATTCTCTTTATTCTTTTGTGCTCTAAGGGAGATTTCCAACTCTTCTTTCATATTTAGGCTTTTAAATTCACCTGGAATTGACTTTTGTATACAGTATGAGGTAGGAATCTAAATCTTTTTCCATATGAATAATTATCCCAGGCCCCTTTATTGAGTATCAGTCCACCCTTTCTCACTGAGCTGCAATATCACTGATGTAAATCCAATTTCCACATAGATATGAGTCTGTTTCTAGGCTTTCTGGTTTGTTCCACTGGTATATTTGTCTATTCTTAGCTTGATTTGTGTCATAATGACTATGGCTTTATAATAAGTATTTATGTCTGATACACTTCTTTGGGTAGAACTGGTATCTTCATGATATTTAGTCTTATCTATGAATAGTATGGTTTTCCATTTAACTTAGGTCTTCTTTAATGTCTGTACCTTTTTATAATTTTCTAGATGTACACAAATGTAATCTGCTCCTCATCAGTGACGTGATCATTAGTGATCTGACTGTCCAGTCAGGGTGTGGTCTGATTGCTGCAGCATCTGGTTACTAGTTTTCACCTTGTAACTAATAAGCAATCTAGAGTGAGACACTCGAAGACCATGCAAATATGCTGCTCAACAATGTACTCAATATTAAGCATTCATCATAATTACAAGATGACAATTTCTTATTCCAGCCCTCCTCCTCAACATCTAACAGTCAGCATTTGGCACTTCAGTGTAAGGAAGAAGAGTCTCTTCTTCTTTTTGATCTATCATCAGTATGGACTCATGAATTCCAACTTTTTCTCAGTGGTCTATGATTATTGTTCGTAATTATTTTGGAGTTCAAATTAACCCAGATTTAGCCAGTGGAGCCTCTTTGGGTTGGTTCCTGTGTCCTTATGACACATCCCCATCATTTTTTTGAGCATTTCCTTTCTTTCTCAGATAACATGATGTTCTGTTGCCTGCTTATTTTTGATAGTCTCCTATTTCTTACTTATACTTTCTATCCCCTTTCTTATTTCTTCAAAAATAATACTTATTTTATACTCGGCATATAATTCTAGTATCAGAAGCCTTTGCTGGTCTGCCTGTGATGTTTATTGTTTCTGCTGCCTTTTTTGCTCATTGTGCCTTTGCTCAAGGTTTTATGATTTAAAAAAAAAATTTTTTTTGCGGGGGGGCTTCCCGGGTGGCACAGTGGTTAAGAATCTGCTTGCCAATGCAGGAGACACGGGTTCGAGCCCCTGGTCAGGGAAGATCCCACATGCCGCGGAGCAACTAAGCCCGTGCACCACAACTACTGAGCCCTCAAGCCACAACTACTGAAGCTCATGCACCTAGAGCCCGTGCTCCGCAACAAAGAGAAGCCATAGCAATGAGAAGCCCGTGCACCGCAACGAAGAGTAGCCCCCACTTGTCGTAACTAGAAAAAGCCCACGCGCAGCAACGGAGACCCAACAGAGCCAAAAATAAATAAATAAATAGGTAAATTTATTAAAAAAAATTTTTTTAAATTGTGAGTTCATATTCCTTTGTGGGATTTTCTTTGAGGCCTGGATTGAGGATACATTTATCTAAAGAGGCCCTACATTTGTTTTCTCCAGGTTCTTTGGTATATTACCAATCCATGAGCACTTTACACTAAATTCTTCTCTGGAGTTTTTCAGGTCACATTGGTTCTATGAATTTAGGCTGAAAATGCTATCAGAAGCCTACAGTTACAAATTCTCAGAAATTTTGCCCCTTTGCCCCACAGTCAGTCAGACAAGTTTCCTTGTCCTCTTCTTTTATGGAGAAGATTTTCCTCATTACTTCCATGAGGATGTGGCCCTCAAGTTCTAGGTTAGACATGACCACAGATTTCTCCAAGATAGCTAGTGGCTTAGGTGCTGGCTTATTTTCCAAGATTCCTGCTCCGGTTTCCTTTTTGGCCTCTGGAAATTTCCATTACATTCTAACCATCTCAGACATTAATTTAAAAGATGTTATTTATATTTTCCCAGAATTTTTAGTTTTTCCAGATATTAAGTCCAGAAAGAGAAATCATCATGTCATTTGCCCCTATATACTGCTTGTTTAATTTCTCAAGTTTCAATGAAAAATAACCACCTGGCCTTTTTAGAAATTGCTGAGTTGCTTAAAAGTTCCTAGTTATCCTAAACATATCTTTTCTATTTTTTTCACAAACCTGCCCATGTTTCCTCCTTCAGGGGCGATAGGAATGATTGTCATGTTCTTTTGTTTAAGGGAACCAAATTGAAATTATCATATGTAGAAAAATCATGAATTCTTACATTTTGGGACAGAAATATAAAAAGTGCACTTTCTTAAGAATACCATCAGCACAGGATTACCATACTTACTAAATAGTGGAAATTATTTTCCACTCTATTTTTGTTTGTTTTTTTCTTTTTAAATTTTAAAGTTTTATGTCTTATTTTATTGAGATATAATTGACATACAGCACTGCAGGAGTTTAAGGTGTACAACATGATTTAAGTTACGTAGATCACGAAATGATCACCACAGAAAGTTTAGTGAACATCCATCATCTCATATAGGCACAACGTTAAAGAAATAGAAAAAAAATTTTTTCCTTGTGATGAGAACTCTTAGGATTTACTCTCTTAACTTCCATTTATAACGTACAGCAGTATTAATTATCTTTATCATGTCATATATCGTATCACTAGTACTTATTTATCTTATAACTGGAAGTTTGTACCCTTTGACTACCTTCATCTAATTCTACCTTCCCCACCCCCCATTTCCACTCACTTTATAGAGTAAAATTGACACACCAAGTTCAAACTGTTATTCTCCTGCTGGTAGTGAGGACTGGGATGAGCTGTCTACTTCAATGGCCGATCCCACTGCACACTTGCTTGGTGAGTGGCTCAGCCAATATATGTAATAAATGAGTTGTAATGAAATAGAGCTGTGTCTAAAACAAACAAATGCTAAAGAACAAGAAAACACACACATAAAACCTGTCCCCACTGATGGAAGACACTAGTGACTATGAACCCTGCCTTATGCAACTGAACTAAGAGATTCAGAAAACAGGTCCTGGAGAAAAAGAGAGCAACAGAACCAGCCAATTCTAAATGTTGTGAATTCGAAATGTTGTATTTTTTACCTGTGGCACGAACTGAATTTAGGATGGTCTCTCGGTATGCCACCTGGAGGGGCCCTAGATAGGTTTCCAGTCCATATTCCCTCTTGATTCGGTCATGAATTATCTCAATATGTAACTCCCCCATGCCACAAAGGATAGTCTGGTTAAAAGAGGAAGAAAACAAAGACCAAGGAAAAAATTAAGTTTATCACAAAATACTAATAAAGGTATATCAATATATTTTTTCATTACTTACAAAATGAATTTCTGTAATTTTTTTGGGCTCCTACATCAAAACACTGCTTTTAACTTTTCTGACTGAAATAAAAAATCAATTAAAAGTGAATCACTAGGCCAATCTCTTATTCTTTGATAATTGAATTATCAGCTGGGTAAGTGGCATCTAACTCGAACTATACTTCCCAACCACAAAGGTAAGTTCTAGCCAGTGAAATATAAGCATAAATGATGTTGGTAACTTCTGGGTTATGTCTTTAAGGGTAAATAAAGCCCTTCTCTTAATGAAGATATAGACAACTGTCTTGAAATGTGAATGAGGGCAACATCTTGTGAATGGGGGGAATAAGCCCTCCCCCAAACACTCCCAACCACATGGCTATTTCCCAACCATCCTGAGCACCTTACAGTTTTGTGGGCAGTTGAAACTTCCAAAGTAGCTTGGAACTTTACGCGACAGAGAAATTGACTTTTATCTTCTTTGAACCAATGTTATTTTGGGTCCTTGTCAGCCAAATTTGCATCAAAACCAATCAAAACATGTTTTTGTTTTTAGAAAGCAACAATGGTTTTTCCTGAAGAAGATCTTTGTGTATGAGAGAATATAGTGCAAGGAATCCACATTTGCCCCATTTTATTCATATACCATCTGTGTAGTGAGGCATTAACTTTACCCTAAAGAGAGACCTGGCCCTTGCCTTCAGCTACTGGGAAGTTATCTCTAGGCCAAGATGCTGCCTGGTAGAAGTGTCTTTGCTTGTCTGGGGCCTTTGTCCACCAGATAGTCTAACAATGTGATTTATGATGCAGCTTTGGAATAGCTGTACCCATTTACAACCTAGAGAGTAAAGGTAGTAGCCCAAACTACAGGAGGCACTAGAGATTAAATGTCAACTACATAGACAGTATGTGATTATGCCCTAATAAAAACTCTGGGCACGGAAGGCTTGGGTGAGCTTCCCTGACTGACAATACTCTATGCCAGGAGGATGAAGAAAAGCCTTGCATTTAGAACCCTCCCAGACTTTGCCCTAGGTGTCTCTTCCTTTGGCTGGTTCTGATTTGTTTCCTCTCTCTATAATAAAGCTGTAATTGTAAGGAACAACAACAAAAAACTATTTGGCATATGACTGCTATACTTTAATATAAAGTTAAAGAAGTAATTATTCGGAAAAAAGTAAGTTGTAGAGTAATACAAATAGAATGACTTCTTATATACCTGTACATATATATTTGGAAACATAAATACTGTGTTCTATAACATTGCACAGCAGAAAAATGGATGTTTGGAAAAGTGTGAAAGGCTATTCACCAAGTTTTCACAGTGATTACCTATGTAGAATAGGATAGAGAGACTGAAAGGGAGACTATAATTCTTTACTTTGTACACTTGAATGTTATTTGCTATTTAAAAAAAAATATGTACTGGCATTTTTTAAATTAAAAGTTTCTGTTTTAATTGCTGTTGTAGCCTTCAGAATCAATTAAACTAAATTGCTACCTCATTTAGCTGGCATTTGGGAAAATAAAGTACTCCATATTTTTCAGATTAACTAAATCAGTTTATCCTTTTTAAAGGCAAATTTGTAATTTTTTTAAGGAAATTTTTCTAGAATTTTATATAAACTCTACCCTGCCTCCCTAAAAAGAAGATGCAGAATGAATAATGTGTTCTTCTACTGTACTATATAACGTACAGCACAGTCCTGTACCAACTTTAGGGCTCTATTTCCTCCCACATTGTTAGGCTGTAATCTAGCACTTCTCACCCATTTTAGGTGTGTTATCATCTTTAAAAGTATACCTTTGCATCTTCCCTTTAGAAAGCTGCTTCTATAAGTTTTAGCATAAGAGGCTCAAGGTTTTGTCTTGGGGCTGAACCTTATTTCAAAATTTCACAAAAGGCTGTCTTCTGGAAGGTAGAAATGTTGGAAAGTAGTTTATATAAGTAAGGTATAATCATACTGAGGAATTAGAATTTAGCTTAACAGTCAAAATATAATCAGCAATTTATATTATGAGAGAACCAAAAAAGAAGGCTTTTTCTTTCAGGGGTAGAGACCAATCAATGTTTTGGATATATGCACTTAACCACTCTCTCTCACACACACAAATGTTTTTATTGAAAGATTCTGGGGATTAAATAATAATATGCGTACTTGTCCAGAGTCAGGATCTAGCTTCACTTTCAAACTGGGATCTTCACGCTGAAGGCATTTCAATGCATGATCCAAATCTAGAGGATAAACAATAACTGTTATCTTTATGTTTCATTTTTTTAGATAAGGTACTATACATTCTAGTAGGAAAATAGATGAACAAGCAAATTTTGAAAAAGAAAATTTCAAACAGCCAGAAATGTTCTGTAGAGAATAAAACAAGGTGATGAGATAGTGATGGGAGGTTACTTGAGATTGAGTGACCTGGGAAGACCTGTCCAGGATGATTTAGATAAAGGCACAAACCAAAAAGAATGACATCGCAAGTAAAATCCTGAAGAAAGAGAATTCCAGATAGAGGAAATGGCTGTGCAAGGAATGGCTTCTATTGGAGAAACAAGAAGGCGAGCGTAGCTGGATACTGGTGGACAAAAGGAAGCGTAGCATCAGATGAGGAGGGAGATGTGTGACAGGGAGCACACCATGTAAGGTATTGAAGGCCATGGCGAAGAGTCTGGATTTGCACTGGGAAGCCACTGAAGGGTTTAAATGGGACAGTAACATCATCTGATTATGTTCTGCAAAGGTTAAGGCACTGACAAAAAAAGCAAAAAAGACTTTAGAAACACATACAATAATAAGAAACTGGCAAAAGGAAGCTAAATTACATCATGAATAAAGAGATACTAATGTGATCACTCTATGATGAATTATCACACCAAAGAGGAAGTAAGAATACAGCTGACCCTTGCACAACATGGGTCTGATGTGGGTCTGCTTATACGCGGATGCAGAATTGGAGGACCCAAGCAGACGGAGGGCTGACTGTAAGGTATATGGGCTTTTCAACTGTGTGGGGGGCTGGGGCCCCAACCCTCCTGTTGTTCAAGGGTCAATTGTATGTTATTTGCATTAAATATGCCATCTAAAGTAAAGGGATACTTTAATACAATTAATTAACTGATACGCACATGCTCCCTCTTTAGACCTGCACTGTCCAAATGGTAGCCACAGCCCATCTGTACAAGATATTACTAGTCTGAATTAACGTTAGCTGTAAGTGTAAAATTCATACCAGGTTTCAAAGACTTCACATGGAAAAAAAAAAAAGAAAGTAAAGTATCTCAATAATTTTTATATTGATTATGTTGAAATGATAATATTTTGATATACTGAGTTAAGTAAAATATATTACTAAATTAATTTTGCCATTTTAACTTTCGTTAAATGTAGCTATAAGGAAATTTTAAGAAGCGGGATGGAAAGACTGGAGCTTGGGTGCCTGATGACGTGTGGAGTCATCCTTGAACCCTTGGGCTACCAATTCAAGGCATATTTTACAAGAGAAAGAAGTGAACTTTTGTCATTAAAGCAACTGCTATTTGGGGGTTTTATGCTCTATGTAACCAAATCTAACAAGAAATGTTACAGCTGGAATCATGAGCTTTACTATATACTCTACTAAGGAGTTTGGGTTTCTGCTATAAGTAATGAGAAGCCACTGAAGTATTCTGAGCCAATATGCTAAAGAACAAACTATTTATCACTCAAAAAGGTCAAATGACATTAAACAAATGACATTAGTATATAAATATTTTCACTAAGTTCTAAAAGTTAAGCCAGAAAACAAGGAAAAGTTGATTTTTATAAATAGTGGTGGGAAACTGAATCGGTTATGAATTGGTTACCATCTAATCTAATATACTGGAAGGGCAGTCCTGAGGCCAATTACTTAGAATCCCATAGATAGCACCACAAGAACAAGAATAAGGAAGAATATGGTAAGAGGAAAATGGCAAAGCTGAAAGAAAAAAAATGAAAAGAGTTTATAAAAATAAAAATGAATTAAAAAACTAGACCAATCATAAGAAATACTTACCAATAAATGCTCATAAAATTGAACTCAGTGACATAAGAAACCTTTTGAGGTTAAAATGTAACTATTTTATCTAAATTATCAGAACACTAATTAATTGATGCACCAAGATTATTTGTACCTGGCTGCTTAGCCATGGATGGAGGTTCTATGGTACAGAAGAAAACAGGTTCTGGAATCTCCACCCCAGCCAACAAAAGCCTCTCTGCTTCACTGTTTTGTCTATGCTTCTTTTCTCCCTCCCTTTCCGCTCGACGACATGCAGCTAACGCGCTGGACTTGGATGAGACAATGGTGTCACCAGTGGCAGTCTGCAAGCAAAGAAGATGCCTTGGGACAAAACAGGCTATTGGCAAGCACTCAGCTTCCACCAAGGACCACGAAAACCAATGAAAAATTTTAAGGTAGCACTTCCTCTTCATCAGAACTTAAAAGAGAGACAAATTCATTAAGCTCATTATAACTCTGCATTGGTAAAGCTAATTTAAGTTGTAGAAGAATTCTGTCCAAAATATTGCTGTAATAAATTCTAACAATACAACATTCATACACACAAAAAATACATTTAAAACTCATTTGGTAAAACAAATTTATCTTTGAACAAAAGAGACAAAAGAACGAAAGAGACAAAAATCCTTGCCCTTACAGAGCCTTCATTGGCAAAATATCTTCACTTTTTAACCTGATCAGTTATAAAGTTAGATTTAATTGTCGGCAATAATCAAGATAGGAAAAAAAAAACAATGAAAATAACATTATTTTACATAAACTTAAAACATAAGTATATATCCATAGTGTATTTATTTTACTTGGATTTGAACTTTATATGAATACAATCCATACTGTTCATAGTCTTCTGTAATTTACTTTTCTTTCTATTAAATGTTTGAGATTCAACCATGTTGATAAATATACTACAATATTCATTATTCCACTACTGATAGCTTTTGGATTGTCTAGGGGTTTTTGCTATTACAAAATACCTACTTTTAGTTAAACATTTAAACTGTTATTTCCTAGAGAAACGATTTGGTCACTTACGTGTTTAAGCCCAACAGTCAAAGCAATGTTACCAGCAGTCAGTGAAGGGATTTCTACATGCTGGTCAGCAAATGGCAAAAGCAGACGACTTATTCTCTCCCTGTAAAACCATGATTTATATTAGTAAAAGTATATTTAAAGAAATGAGTGAAGTTTTAGAAAATGATCTAGGCTTCTACTTACGTGCAGTTTCCATTAATATTATGGATGGCCAATTGGGGTTTTATCATGCCTGAGTAAATGCGCATAAAAACCAGTGGGCCTCGCTGCTTGTCATGGAGAACTTTAAATGCCAGGGCACATAAGTCACCCTTATACCACTGCCTATAAAATTAAGGAGAAGTTCCAGAAAAGCCACTTTAAAATACACTTCCTATATATCTATACAGATCAGATCAGATCAGAGTCACTGCATAAACCTAACCTTGATGTCCTCCAAAGATTCCTCATCTCTTCTAGTGTAGCTACCAAGGCCAATTAAATAGTGTATTATGTACCTCTCTTCCTCCACCGGACTAAATTATTCATTGGACATCTTACCATTAATTCCTCAAAACTAAAAGCAATGGATTCTCTTCCAAATATTACCTCTATTAGCAAATAATTCTTGCCTAGATTTCCCTCCTCAAAAAATATACCTAGGAACATCACACCACTTCTTAAAACCCCATACAGGGTAAACAAATAGGTACTTTCCAATTACTGCTTTCACTCTCTCCTCCCACTTTTCTTCAGCTGCACAGCCATATAAATCTACACCATAAACTTGAACTTGTTTACACAGCGAACACTTACAGAATGATGTCCTTAAATTGGGGTTCATTACTAGGTTTCAGAAAGTTTGAATCCCTCTCAAATTGCCAAACTTTGCACGTAGGTACATTTTTCTGAGGAAATATGGAAATATTTCTCCATATTTTCATTAGTTTCAAAGGAGTCCATGATTCACAGTAGGTTAGACACTTCTATTATTGAACTTCTCTAATCTTATTCCTGTTCCCTCCAAATTTTAATTTTATTTAACAAATCCTTATATAGAGGGTTGATCATATACTAGGCACTGTTTTATGTGCTTTATAAATATTAGTTCATTTGATTCTTGTAACAATCCTATGAGATAAGTCCTATTCTCTGCATCTTATAGATGCGAGGTTAAAGCAACTTGGAAGACCTGAGATTTAAATGCAGGCAGTACACAGTCCGTGCTCATCATCACATCACCATAATGCCTCTCCAGTTGAGAGAGATGAAAAATGACTCAGGTCCTAGTTAATAGGATCAAAGTCCACCTCTGTCTGCCATTTGGCACAAAACTCACTCAGATTTTAGAGGACTTATTACTAAGGGCGAAGCTGTTAGGGACAAGGAATAAAACAATGGACCTTTCCTTACAGTCAAAAAATATTATGAAAAATCTTGAAATCCAGAATAAATATAAATGTATCTATAGAATATCTATCAAATACCCCCAGTATACTACTTTTTTTTTTTTTTAAACTAAGATGGCAGGGTCAACACTTATACTTTTACACAGCAAAAAAGCCATAAATTCTTATTTAGCTCCATCTGTAAACACAGCAGGTTACAAGAGATGATGACAAATATCCCTTTCAAGTAAAAATTACTATGGCTCTATATTATATTATTTAGAATAATATTCTTCACCAATGTTATTCAAAAATTGTGATTCAACTACTCTCTGTGAAACAAGACCTATCTGTCTACCTGTCTTTTCAAGGCTATACGATTTTAATCTATGCACTTGCATACTTACAGAAATTCATAGTTGCGTTCTTCAGGTGAAGGCAAGTACATAGTAATAGCATCTAACAAGGGCTGGACCCCTTTGTTTTTCAGGGCACTTCCACAAAGCACAGGCACTGCTGTCTGAGCCAGTGTTACTCTGTGTACTGCAGTTTGTAGCTGTAAAGCAGAGGTATAAATGTTCTATGTGTAGTATTCTGGTCTTGACCAAAATATCCCAGAATTAGATGCCTTCCCTAACCAATCATGTAAAATATCACTCCTCAGCACACTTCCATCATTCTTTATGGCCTTATTCTGCTTTATTTTTCATTGTAAATAACATTAATCACTACCTGGTATATTAGATATATATTTATTAGTTTATTATCTGTCTCCCCATTCACTAGAATGTAAAATCTATATAAGCATTATAGTAAGTCCCATAAAGATACTGTAAATCACGAGAAACTGGAAAAGTGCTTAAAATAAAGTAGATGCATACAAATATTTCTTGAATAAGTGAATTAACATACTTGTGATTTAACCTTGATAGTCTACTAGAGGAACTGGTTAGAAATTAGAAATATAAATGAGTTACAACTTCTTCAAATAAATTAAATCCACATTAAATAAAATACAAAGGAAAATGAGGTATCAAAGTAGAAACAATTTTTAAAAAACCTCAAAAACCAAGAAGAGCTTAGGTGTGCTTGCAAGCTACTGATAAGAGAAACGGTGGGTCAATTTAATTTTAGATTGTAAGCTCTTTGAAAACAGAAATCGTGTTATGTGACTATAGGGCACAATAAACATCGCATTTAAGCATTTGAATACTAAACAAGAAAAAAATTCAAACTTATAGCACTTCATTCAATAGAAAAGAAATAATTTTTTCCACCTCTAACTTCAAATGGCTCAAAATTAATCTACAGATCTTGTGTTTTTCTTTACTTCTTTTCATGAAAAACAACTAAGTGAATTTGCTGGGCTCATCTTGGAGCCCACTTAAAACATTACCACTTAAAAACACTTTTCATGGGGGGAAGGTTCCTGGCAGAAAAAATAAAAAATTTGAATAAATCTGTCATAATTCAAATACTACCAGTATTTTACTGGCCTATTCTCTGGTTTAATATATTTCAAAAGAAAACCAAAAAAAAGGGAAGGCCTGGAATAAGTTTCCACTAACAATTAAAACAGATTCAGAAAAAATGTTCTGAGAAAAATGACCATTATAGTAGTCCGAAAGACCAGTAGATTAAAAAAAAAAAAAAATTCTATCTGTGATTTCCCTAATACTACTTAGTGAAATGATCATAATGAAGGGAAAAGGCTGCAGTAAATGAACAATGTCTTCTAATTTTTAACAGTGTTCTCCTAATTTTTAAGTCCGCATTTTCTAATGATATGCAAAGTTGGAAAAAAAAAAACACCTACAACAGAGTAATCAAACCACATCCAATTAGTAAAACTTGGTCAAAGTAAATGAATAATAAAATTTACCTTTTCAGCCGGTAGCAAATCAAAATTCTCACTAAATTCTCCTAAAACCAAGTCAGCAAATTCATCATCCAAATCTGCAACCTATAAAGAAAGCTTTAGTTCTGTAACTTGCATTCACCATCACAACTATTAACTTAAGTCTATGCACCATAAATATTCATTACCCAAATATTTCAAGACAGCTACATGATCTAACTTATCCAGGCCAAGGAACTCTTCACATCTTCTAAAGAGATAAAGAGTTTTTCTTTCAAAGGAAAGGAGACTGAAAATTGAAGATACGCTCTCATGAGTTTCCTAAACTCATGGGAAGCCAGAGCCAGACAGAGCACCTCAATAAAGTGTGCTACATACTCAGAGTGCTCAAAAGAAAGAAAAAATCCACAGCTGATAGCCAATGATAATATATACAATGAATTGCTGTTTTTAAATAGATTTGGGGGGGGGTCTGAGTTTATAAAAAAAAGTTTCATTTGGTAATCCTCTAATATTTTGAATGTTCACCAGATCTCCAAGACATTCAAAGTAAAAGGACTGAACTTGTTTTATAATCCTTCACTGAGGGAAAAAATTTAAGTTGAGGGTGTAGTGGTATCATTTCAATAATAAAACTGTAATTATCTAATTCATGTTCATTTCATAATCATCTGCTTATATGACAGGAGAATTCAACTGACAATAAAATTAACAAAAGAGTTTCAAAAGTTTGTAATAGTAAAAGGGAGCAAAACATTCAAACTTGGTGAGAAAAACACATTTTTAACAGCTAACTATAGCAGAAATGTACCCAACCATCTTTCCAAAAAGCAGCAAATATGATGGTTAAGCATAGCTTCTGGAATCAAACTGTCTGGAAATGGCTCCTACTTACAAACTTGTTCAAAAAAACTTTTGTCAAGTTACATCACCTCTCTTTATCTTGGTTACTCATGGAGACAATACTAGTACTTATCCT
Source organism: Balaenoptera physalus (assembly GCF_965194825.1). Classification (NCBI taxonomy): domain Eukaryota; kingdom Metazoa; phylum Chordata; class Mammalia; order Artiodactyla; family Balaenopteridae; genus Balaenoptera; species Balaenoptera physalus. Next base: position 118,919,851 of record NC_138890.1, on the reverse strand, counting down.
ATGGCGCTACTGTGAAGTTTAAATAACCAATTCAAATTATGCTTCCAGAACATATAGTAAATATATAATAAGCACTGTTTTCATTACTGTTCACCTTTAGAACACAGGAAGTTGATTCTAGTCCACACTAATTTTATTCTCTAATTCAAAAAAAATTTTTTAACTTTGATAAAATATAACAACCATAAAATTACCACCTTAACCATTTCTGAGTGAATAGTTAGGAAGTGGTAAGTATATTCCACACTGCTGTAAAACTAATCTTTAGAACTTTTTCATGTCACAAAACTAAAACTCTATACCCATGAAACAACTCTTCCTCATTCTCCCCTCCCCACAGCTCCTGGTAACTACCACTCTACTTCCTGCCTCTATAAAGTTGAGGACTCTAGATACTTCATATAAGTGAAATCCTACAGTATTCATCTTTTTGTGATTGGCTTATTTCAATTAGCATAATGTCATCAAAGTTCATCTATGTTGTAGCATATGTCAGACTTTCCTCCCTTATTAAAGGCTGAATAATATTCCACTGTATGTACATAGCACATTTTGTTTATCCACTCATCTGCTGATGAATACTTGGGTTGCTTTCACTTTTTGGCTATTGTGACTAATGCTGCTATGAAGAAGGATGAACAAATAGCTCTTCAAGACCCTACTTTCAATTCTTTTGGATATATACCCAGAAGCAGAATTGCTAAATCATATGGTAATTCTATTTTTAATTTTCTGAGGAACCACAATACTGTTTTCCACAGTAGTTGTACCATTTTCATTCCTACCAATAGTGCACAAGGGTTACAATTTCTCCCCATCCTTGCCAACACTTATTTTCTGTTTTTTTTGATAGTAGCTATCCCTAGCAGGTGTGATGTGGTGTTATTCTCTAATTCTATATATATGTATTTATTCCTTGTAATGAGTACTTTATTACTGTCTAATGATAGTCTCAAATTTTCTTTTTTTAAAATATTTATTTATTTATTTAATTTTGGCTGCTCTGGGTCTTAGTTGCGGCACGTGGGACTTTCGTCGCCGCACGCAGGATCTTCATTGCAGTGCGTGGGCTCTTTTAGTTGTGGCATGCAGGCTCTTAGGTGCAGCATGCGGGATCTAGTTCCCTGACCAGGGATCGAACCAAGGCCCCCTGCATTGGGAGCACAGAATCTGAACCGCTGGATCACCAGGGAAGTCCCACAAATTTTATTTTCATTATTTACTACCATGTCCTAGAACAATATGATATATCTATGTAAGTGTATGTTGGCTCCTCAAGTAGATTACAAAATCCTTCTTAGGTTTATTCTGATAGCTCTTTTGTATAAGACAAAACACCTCAAAGGGGAACCAGTTATGTACCCAATTACTGATTAATATACATCAATTCCCCTTGTATTCTTTTTATGCACCCCCCACCCCAATTAGGGAGTACAGCAAAACAGTAAGAGCTCTAGCTCTAAACTGAGATGGACCTGGGTTCAGATTCCAGCTCTGCTGCTTATTAGCTGTATGACAACTTATTTAAGCATCTTAAGCTTCTATTTCCTCACCTATAAAACGGGAATACCATAGGTTGTTGTGAGGATTAAGTAATATATGTAAAGTACTTAAGCTATATCATAGTAGGTCCTCAATAACTATTATCCAATAATAAAAATAACAATGATCATTATTATGTTAATGATAAAATTGATGATTACTATACATTATAATGAAAATAATTTCAAAAATAACTTTATACAAAAGATGAATGAAAAAAATTAATGATGAAAGGCTCTATTTTGACCAGTTTAATTTACAAGTGAAAAAAATCAGAGGGTTCAGACTCATGCTTTTCTCTACCATAAGAATTTATTTAAGGTATGTTTTACTTATTGCTCTAATATAATCTGTATTATTATAAATATTATAAATATTAACAATCTTACTATTTTCTATTAAAATCTTGAAGGTGGATGAGGTCTAGAGTTATATATTAACTATAAAATTGTTTGAAAATTTTCTAAATAATTTGACATCTGCTAATGTAAAAGATGGACATACTCTCTGACCTAGCAATTCCACTCCTAGATTTAACAAATTCTTGCAATGTGTGCAAAGGGATACACTTCAAGATGTTCACAGCAACACTGTTTGTAACAGCAAAAAAGAGGAAACAACCTCAAGTCCATCCACAGGAGAACAGACAATAAATTGTGGGATAATCATATACTGGAACACTATAGAAGATTGAAAATGAATGAAGTATAACCACACACATGAATGAATCTCCAACATAATGTTGAACAATGTAATAAAATACTAACAGTATCATTTCATTTAAGTAAAATTCAAAAACATGGAAAACTAGGTATATATCTGTAGTATATATATCTGTAAACTATAAAGTAAAGCAAATGAAAGATAAACACTGCAATCAAGATAGTGGTGATGGGGGAGTAGATGATTAGTGGAAGGGAGCGAGAAGAGCAGGGAGTAGCACAGGGAGATTCAAGAATATTGCTAATATTCTATTTCTTAAACTGGGTGGTGATTACACTGGCGTTCACTGTATTATACTATACATATTCCATATGTAATTTTAGATGAAATTTCACAATAAATATTTTTTAAAGTTTCTAAATATTTACGCAATTTCAAGCTCAAAGTATTTATTTTACTTGTTCAATTAAGGCATTCCTTGCTTCCGTTATCTCCTTCAGCAATTCAGGATCACTCATTTCCAAGAGGGGTTTTCTCTCAAAGTTTTTTCCATCATCTGAATTGGGATTCCAAAGAAGTTTTTCTTTACTTACTACATCCACCACTCCTTTGAAAGTTTTGCCTTCACCAATTGGTAACTGTAAGTCAGAGTGAGATTAACATTTTATTAAATGATCATTAGAACTCAATTAGAACTGCACTGGTGATAGAACTTATCTTTCCCCACTACCCCCCAAATGTCGCTTATCATTATTGCCATAATCTATACCTATTTTGATTTATATCCTAACTTCTTCCAAAAGGATTTGCGATAGCTTCAAAAATGTATATAATATGCCACAGTAAAATACACTGATGAGGAAACTGAGAAGGATCTGTTCATATTAATCAACCAACCTGTAAAAGCAAAGGCTTTGCCTTCAACTTCTCTCTGATGCTTTCAACTGCATAGTTAAAACTGTAGAAAGTAAAATAATTTAAAATGTTAAGATCCTTAAAACAGGATTTAAGAATGTTCTCTAAAATTATAACCCTAAATGGTTCCTAACGTTCACCATTTAACAGTTTTCCACAGGACAACATCTTGTCTAATCTTTTAATGTTAATTTCAGATAATAGTGATTGAGTATCTACCATAACTCTGCCACACAGGTATTTAGGGTATTATTATTATTGTGAGCTTCATTTAACTAAAGTTTGAGGTTAAGTGACTTGATCAAGGTCACACATAATAAACTGGAGTTAAGATTCAAATGCAAGATTTGTGATTACAAGTCAAAGATTCTTTCTTCTAACAACTATATTTGTTATCACACGACTACCCACTTTCTTCCAACAGCCAGCCTGACTAATTTTTCTATACTTTCATCTTAGGCATTCTTCGTATCATATGCTATGCTGTTCATTTCTGTGCTAACACTAGGGTTGGCTACCTATGGAACGCATGACACATCTTTGGCACGTGGACTGATTCATACACATATGCAGACATTCTGGTCCCAATGTCTTTAAGAAGCAGCCTACTATCCAGTCATCTCCCTCCCCATCATCACAGGTGCTGTCAGTCAGTATAGGCAGTATTTCCATCAACCTCAAGGAACTCCAAACAGAAAAGGGTCAGAACCTGAGCCTAGCACATTTTGAAGGTTGCTGTGCTTTTTACTAATCAAGACAAAAGTCCTCTAAACCAGCAGCCTTAGAATTACTGTAGAGAGTTACAGAAATACAAAGCATACTGTGTGATATCAGGAGAGACACGGTTTATGTTTGCTTATTGCCACTCTCATACCACAGATTAGAATCTCTCCCTTTCACATTTCCCCAGTATCCTTTGAATTCGTAATTCTTGCCCTTTCACATTTTCTCCAAATCCTTCATGTATTCTTGATTGTCTGAATTTTGTTCTCAGAACAATGTATCCATTTTGGATTACCACTCTGTAAGTCTGCAGTATTACCACTGCATCTCAGCATTAACTCTTTTGCCCTATATGCAGGTCTCAAAACATCTACATTCTCCTCTCCTAGTTTCCTTTCATTGAGAGCATTTTACCCATTAGCTAAAGAAAATCAGGGACAAGGAAGAACATCATTCTCTGAAGCAGCTACAAGAAACAATTCTCTTCCCTCCACCATCAGCATTGACAGGGAGCACCGTAACATTCAGCAATACAAGGACTCGACCATACAGCTGTAAATAGAAGCAAAGGAATCAGCAAGACATCACTGTCAGGAGCCTAGAAAACAGGATAAGCCTCTCTACGTTAGAATCAGAACGATTCATCATCTATCAGCTCTCTATTAATCCCACATTGTTCCTTTACCTATGAATCAGCTGCTCTGAAATTTTTTTTAAATGGGATTGAACTGGGATTCCACGGACTATTTATACTTTATAGGGAACAGCTGTTTATCAATTTAAGTTATAGTGTATTAAAAGCTCAAATCATATTCTTACTTTGATAAGCCAAAGAAACACATGTTAAATACCTTGCTCCAATTTTGTCCATCTTGTTTAAAAAACAGATTCGAGGTATCTTGTGCTTATCAGCTTGCCTCCATACTGTAAGAGTTTGTGCCTAAAGCAAAGATAAGGAAAAAAACTCATATTTGACAAAAATAACTATGTTACTACACATGGAATAAGCAGACCTAAGACTCTATTAAAACATAGAATTGGGCCCTATTCTAGCATAGAATTAGCACCATTGCACACATACCTCTAGACCCACTCTTATGCTATCAGGTTAAAACAGTTAAGAAAATGATGAAGCATGACTGAAGATTATGCTTCAAACTGAGAATACTTCGGGTGAACTAGGTTGCAACACAAAGGGAATTAACAACTGGGAAGTACTGGGAGTCACAGAAAGAGGAATTAACCAAGAATTACAAGACCTACTTTTTGTTTGGCTTCACCTTACTTAGTAACATCACACAATACTGAACTCATCAGTTTTCTGATCTGTGAAATATGGACTTCTGCCTTAATTAATTCAGACAGTTGTGATGTAAAAAGAACAAACAGGAATGTACTATAAAACGTTACTATGATAAAAATCATGTATTTTTACTGTGAATGTTTGAATATTCATATAAACTGAAGAGGATTTAAGGGGGGAAAAGGAAGCCAATACCTGTATTTCTAAGTTACAATTCTCATATGCTTTTCTATTTGGCTTTTTTTGTTGTTGTTATTGTTAAACAAGTAATTTTTAATATTTGGCTTCTTTTAATTCCACTTTCTGTACATGTTAAATATAAATAGTTTGCCTAGTAGAGTCTAATAGCCCTGAAGCAGAGCATTAAAAGCCTAATGTGCTGACACTGTTAAAACAGAAGCCAGTTTGTCATTTGTTTTATTAGGTAAAATTTATATACAATAAAATACAGTTGACCCTTGAATAATATACAGATTAGGGGCACCAACCTCTGCAAAGTCAAAAACCACTTATAACTTTACAGTTGGCCCTCCCTATGTGCAGTTCCGCATCTGCGGATTCAACCAGCCATGGATTATATAGTTTTGAAGCCCGTATTTAGTGGAAAAAATCCACATATAAGTGAACCCATGAAGTTTAAACCCATGTTGTTTGAGGGTCAATACAGATTTTCAGTTTATAGTTCAATGAATTTTAATAAATGCATATACTTGTATAACTATTACCCCAATAAAGAGAAAGAACATACAGAACATTAGAGATTTTTATGTCCCTCCCCCCATAGCAACCAGTTCTGATTTCTGTCACCATAGATTCAATCTGCCTGTTATTGAACCTCATATAAATAGCATGGCTTCTTTCACCCAACATGATGTTTCTGACATTCATTCATGTTGTTGGGCATATTGGTTCATTTTTACTGCTAAATTCCTTTGTATAAATGTACCAGTTTTTCTATCCACATGTGGATGTGCACTTGTGTTGTTTCTAATTTGGGACTATTATGAATTTAGCTGCTATAAACATTCTGAACAAATCTTTGGTGAACAAATGTTTTCATTCCCTTGGATAAAGATGGAGGAGTAGAACTGCTGGGTTATAGGACAAGTGTATATTTACCTTTATAAGAAACTGCCAAATAGTCTTCCAAAATGGTTATAATATTTTACAGTCCCACCAACAATGTATAAGAGTTCCAGTTACTCCACATCCTCAACCAAGATTTGCTATCATTCTTTTTAATTGTAGCCATTCTTGTGGGTATGAAATGGTCTCTTTGTAATTTTAATTTGCATTTCCCTAATGACCAATGAGACTGAGCATCTTTTCATGTGCTTACTGGTCATTCACATGTCTTCTTTGGTGAAGTAGCCATTCAAGTCCTTTGTCTTTTTTTAAATTGGGTTGTTAGTTTTTATTGTTGATATGCAGTTCTTCATATATTCTGGATACAAGTCTTTGGTCATACACATGTACTGTAAAAATTTCAGCACATACTCCCTAAGACAATAATATTCTCTACATAATCAACTGTTATTGCACTCTGGAAGTTTAACATTCATATAATATTTTATCTAACATTATAAATTTTCTCACAGTCTAAGGCTTGCCTTCTTTTTTAAGTTTCAAGCACATAATTTTGAAGAGGTCCAATTAATCAACTTGTTTTTGTTTTATGCTTCTTGTGTCTTCTCCAAGAAATTGTTACCTACCACCTTCTCCACCCACGCCAAAGTTGTTAAGATAATACTTTATTTTCCCTCTAGAAGGTATACGGATTTAGCTTAACACTATGATCCACTCCAAACTAATTTTCATGTGGGGGTGGGGGGATATATATTATAAATTTCCCTAGAACTAAACATATTAAAAAATAAAACAAAAATTCCCATCACCCCACCTGCCAGCTAAAAGTCCATCTACTGTTTTAGCAAACAATAGCCTCCTGTATCACAAATTCAGAAACTTCCTATTACAGCATATTTCAATCTTGTAAATAATGTAATCTGAATGATTAAGTGTCAAATTTATGTAAAGAAGTTATAATGACAGGAAGCATTAGGAAATGAAATGACTCAAAGTAATAGAAATAATAGGCGTATAATCAACCTCAGACATCAGTGTCAGGCTTTGTATCAAGCAAATATCACTGTCTGTCAGGGGTCCTCAGGTGGGGCTTTCAATAACTGTATTATTTCCCCTCAAACTAGTACAATAAGTATCCACGTACTCTTCACCTAGATTCACCAAATATTAACATGTTACACTTGCCTTTTTTCTCTCTCTATAAAACATTATGTGTCTGGTGGCTGGGAGAATGTGCCACTTGGAACTACTATAAAGAGCATGATTAACTGATGGTTCCAACTGTTACCCTTCTAGATCTACCACCATGTATTCTCAAGGCCCACCTTCTTGGGGGCTGTTTCCAGCTAATGACTGAGCTCAGCAGAAGCACTAATGGAGGCCTATTCCCACAAGACATGGGCTCCTCTAACAGGTAACATTAGCTTGAGGACTCCCCATGAGCGTAGACAAACCCTTTTGGAACTGTTCTATAGCCTGAGACTCTTCCTGCCCAATCCCCCATCCTTCCCCCTCTCCTTCACAGGTGTCAGCCTGCCCTGTGGTCTGAACGCCCTCTCCCACTTCCCTCTTTTCTCCCTTATTCTTCACAGGCATTTCCCCCCAATAAATCTCCTATACATCTAATCCCATCTTGGCATCTACTCATCAAAGTACCCAAACTAACACCATGTGTGTATGTGTGGGTGGATGGGAGCTGAACCATGAGAGCAAGTTGCAGACACCATGAAACTTTAATCCTAAATACTTCAGCATGCATTTCCTAAGAATAAGGACATTTTCCTACATAATCAATTACAAAGACCACATTCAGGAAAATTTAAGTTGACACAATACTTTAATATATATATTACATATTCATATTTCTGATTTTCCCAGTGATGTCCTTTGTAATTTTTTCTTTTTGATCCAGAATTCAGCCAAAGAGGATATATTACATTTAGTTTTCTTGTCTCTTTAGAATCCTTTAATCTAGAACAATTCCACAGCTTCCCCCCAACCCCAATTGTTCATTTTCCTTATGTTAAAACATTTTTTTTGAATTTCTGAAAAGTCTTGGCCAGTTGTTTTGCACAATGTCTTTCAATTTAGATTTGTTTGTTTTCTCATGATTTGGGCCAAACATTTTTGCCAGGAATACAACATAGGTAATGTTGTATCCTTCTTAGTGCATCATATCAGGAGGTCCATGGTGTCAATTTGTCGCATTTTGGGGGATACTGATTTTGATACCTTAATTAAGGTATTGCTTTTAGTAATTTTAAGATTAGAAGAACTAATGTGGGTTCTATATTCAAGATAAAGTCAATCTTGAGATTATAAAACAAATGGAGTACCAGCTAAAGAGAGCATAACTGACCCCAGTAGCAACAATTTTATTATAAACCCACTTTCAGGATTTATTCAAGTTTTATATTAAGTTTTGGGAGAAAATCCTTCATGGGTTGCTCACATTTCTGCATGTTTTGTCAGGAGAGGCACTGACTGCCTTTATTCTGGACTATCTTTTCAAAAATGTTTGTATAGTGAACAGTTTAGAAAGATATTGTATCTCCCTTCAGAGCAAAAGGTAGGTTGGCTTACAGCCCTGGAAGACAATGTATCCCTTCAGAGCAAAGAGCAGGCACGTTTACTGCCCATTATAAAATACTTGCATTCTCTAAGCACAGGGTTCCACTGCAGCTGTCACCTGACTTCCCTTTGTCACCCTACGGGAATTAGGGCTTGAGGAACCAACACAATGAAATGCTGATATTCTGGATATTGCTATTTTGGTGATTAATAAAGTCCTTCATCCCTGACTCAGAAATCTTGTGTCTTCTGCCAGAATCCATAAAACTATGGCAGACTAACTTGTTAGCTTTAAAGTAAGAATCTCAGCCTCTTCACAGTTCTCAAAACTTTCGTATTTCCTACAGAAAAGCAAACTTCACTTTCCCTTTTACTATGAAGTATATGAGATCATATATAGATCACATCTCAATATTAAATTCCAAATTCCTTTAACCATAATTGGATTTATATGAGCTTACCAAATAAAGGGTTATAGTTAAATCAATCTGATGCATTCTACTTTTTAAAAAAATCATGCTGTTCTATCTTTACTTAACTTTGACAATATTTTTTTACCTCTACACCAGCAGAGGCATCAAACACAGCCACTGCACCATCTAACACTCTTAGGCAGCGCTCAACCTCCAAGGTAAAGTCCACATGACCTAAGAAAAAGATGAGAAATATAACACCTAAAATCTTTAAACCATCACCATCACCATCACCACCACCACCACCACCATCACCACCACCACGTGATCCAGCAATCCCAGTTTGGGTACACACCCAGAATAATTGAAAGGATAATCTCAAAGAGATATTTATGCCCCCATGTTCAGAATAGCACTATTCACAACAGCCAAGAGGCAGAAGCAACCCAAATATCCATCAATGGATGAATGGTGTGTGTGTATATATATATATACATATATATACACAAAATTTTGTATATATACAAAATGTGTTACTTCTAGGCAAAGGAATACTATGCAGCCTTAAAAAGGAAGGAAATCCTGCCACAGGCTACAACATGGATGAACCCTGAAAAATTTTGCTAACTGAAATAAGCCAGTCACAAAAGGACAAATAGAGTACGATTCTACTTATAAGAGGTATCTAAAGTAGTCAATCTCATAGATCTAGAAAGTAGAATGGTGGTTACCAGGATTCAGGGGAGAGGACAAAGAAGAAAAGTCGTTTTATGGGTATAGAGTTTCAGTTCAACAAAATGAAAAAGTTCTGGAGATCTATTTCACAATAATATGAACATACTTAACACTACCAAACTGTACACTTAAAAATGGTTAAGACAGTAAATTTTATGATATATATATTTTTTTACCACAATTAAAAAAAAAACACATACACAAACAGAAAAGCCTCAAAGTAATGCAGCACCTCTGCATTGCTGAAACAGCACTATACCTGGTGTATCAATTAGATTGATTCTATACCCCTTCCAATCGAATGTAACAGCAGCTGATTGAATAGTTATGCCTCGTTCTCGCTCTTGAGTCATGAAATCTGTCACTGTGTCTCCGTCATCAACATCTAACCAGGAAAAAAAATGACACAGTTAGGCTTAAAAGTATATTTTATAGGTCTTTGGTATCTACCTGACATAGTTTAATTTGCTCTAAGAAAAACTGTTTACAAAATATTTGGTTTAATATTTAGAGCCCTTAATCATTCTCTAAATAAATCATCATTCTAGAAAAAGATTTTTTAGCTGATGAGTAATTCTTCCATAAAAATAATTTTTCTGTAATAACTAAGATTAAACTCTTTTAATATTTTAATTTTACTGAACCATATACTTCTTCCATTTTTTTCCTAGTTTAACTTTCATTATCCCATCCTTATCTGACGTTCCTCACACCTGATCCCTTGACAGGAGGCAGAGTAATGCCATAAAAGAGCACAGACAGACCAAATTTAAATCCCAACTTTATCACTTCTCTACAATCTTGAGCAAGTTACTTAACCTAGTTTTTAAAATACGGCTAATAAAGCCAACCTTGCTGGATTGTTATAAGAATGAAATGAAACTATATATATAAAGTACCTAGCTCAGTAAATGGTAGCTACATGCAATAAGGTAGAGAAAAAATTCCTCCAAAGTTAAATCATCTTTTACAAACCTTTCTTATTACTAAATTTTCCTTTTAGGATTTATTTATACAAATATAAATAAAGTCTTCTATAGTATAAAGTCATGGATAAAATTTATCCTGACTACCAAAAAGGTCACTCAAATTACTTTGCAGTAAAATTCTTGAATTATGCATTTTACTCTTACTCTTATTCAGTAAAAGAAATGACAAAGAGCTGATCTTTACCAATCAAAATTCAAGTTATCATGGCCTTATACTACCACTGCTTATGTCAGCATTAAACCTCTAAAATGCTAGTTACTCCATATCATTTTTGTGTGTGTATACGTGTGTATAAATATACACACACACAAATGCACCAACAGAGGGGAAAATAGCAAGAAAAATGTATCTGTTAGCAACTCTAAATATCAATGTTAAAGAATTGTAACAGTATTGCCAGTTATTCACAATATAACTAACCGAGAAAACAAGTATCAAGAAGACAAAGACCAAATAACTAACCAGAGGTTCTAAATAAGGCAGTAAGTTTCTAAGACACTCAAAAATTAAAATTTGCACAAAGATAAAGATCTTTATTTCCTATTATTATTATTATTTTTAAATATAAATTATTTATTTATTTATTGGCTGCGTTGGGTCTTCGTAGCTGCGCGCGGGCTTTCTCTAGTTGCGGTGAGGGGGGGCTACTCTTCGTTGTGGTGCACGGGCTTCTCATTGCAGTGGCTTCTCTTTGTTGTGGAGAATGGGCTCTAGGCACGCGGGCTCAGTAGTTGTGGCTTGCGGGCCCTAGAGCACAGGCTCAGTAGCTGTGGCACATGGGCTTAGTTGCCCACGGCATGTGGGATCTTCCCAGACCAGGGCTCGAACCCGTGTTCTCTGCATTGGCAGGCAGATTCCCAACCACTGTGCCACCAGGGAAGTCCTCCTATTATTTCTTTATGATTAAACATATGACTAATAAAATCAACCTTGGATCAACAAATTCTGCCACAATTGGGACAGTTTCTAGGCCTCTGGCCTGAACCAGAAAAGAACCTCAAAACATATCTAGTTTGTGTGTGTGTGTGTGTGTGTGTGTGTGTGTGTGTGTGTGTGTGTGTCTGTACATGTGTGTATATATATGTATCTAATATATATATATATAAAATCCTAGAGTAGTCAGATTCATAGAAAAAGAAAGTATAAGGGTGGTTTCCAGGGGCTGGGCAGAGGGGGCAATGGGGAGTTGTTGTTCGATGGACATATAGTTTGGGCTTTGCAAGATGAAAAAGTTCTGTAGAATAGTTGCAAACAATGTGAATATACTCAACACTATTGAACTGTACACTTAGAAACGGTTAAGACGGTAAATTTTATGTTATGTTTTTTTTTACCACAATTAAAAAAAACCTGTTTACTTGAAAACTGCCTGCGTCCACCTCATCTAGACCCTCGACTCAAGGATACACTCAGGGGATATGCGGGAAGGATTCTAATCAGATTCATGATACAAAAGAGGAAGCCTAACAATGTTCAGTGTTTTGCTGTCTGTTATTTCCCCATTTACACAGCAATAAATTCTATGAGAAATTCATGTGCTTATACATTTAGGAACCTATCATCATGAAGATTCTAATCGTGAGTGGTTTTCTCCTCTATAGCTATTAAGTCTCAGCCAATTCCAAGGGTCTAGAGAAATGGGTCTCAACAGAGCGCATTTCAAAATCACTGCGGAGCTTTTGAAAAAGACATTAACTTCTACTTCTGGTATTACTGACCTGATGACCTCCATGTCACATTTCAAAACAAACTGTTTCACCAGAGATAAAGGCACTTCATAATGATAAAAGGGTTGATTCATCAGAGAAATATAACAATCATAAATGTGTATGAGTCAAATACAAGTTTCAAAATACGTGATGCAAAAATACAGACATCCAGGCCATACCCAGACATGCTGAATCTTAATTTTCAGAGTGGATTTAGGGCATTGTTATTTAAAAACAAAACAAAACAAAATCTTTAAAAGATACATGGGCATTAAATGTGCATGCCTGGTCAAGAATCACAGTTTTGGGACTTCCCTGGTGGCACAGTGGTTAAGACTCCATGCTCTCAATGCAGGGGGCCCGGGTTCAAACCCTGGTCAGGGAACTAGATCCCACATGCATGCTGCAACTAACAGTTCGCATGCAACAACTAAGGAGCCCACCAGCCGCAACTAAGGAGCCGGTGAGCTGCAACTGAGGAGCCCGCCTACCACAACTAAGACCCAGCACAGCCAAATAAATAATAAAATAAATAAAATTAAAAAAAAAAAAAGAACCACTTTTTAAAATAATTAATTAATTAATTAATTTTTTATTTTTGGCTGTGTTGGGTCTTCGTTTCTGTGTGAGGGCTTTCTCTAGTTGGGGCAAGCGGGGGCCACTCTTCATCGTGGTGCACGGGCCTCTTACTATCACGGCCTCTCTTGTTGTGGAGCACAGGCTCCAGACGCGCAGGCTCAGCAGTTGTGGTTCACGGGCCTAGTTGCTCCGTGGCATGTGGGATCTTCCCAGACCAGGGCTCGAATCCATGTCCCCTGCATTGGCAGGCAGATTCTCAACCGCTGCGCCACCAGGGAAGCCCAGAACCACACTTTCTGACATACTATAATAAAAAAGTAAATTCAAAACTTAGGTAAATTATACTATTACTGGGGGTTAAGGATTAACGAAATCCTTTCTTGTTCTGCATGAGAATTTGACATCTGGTTAACCTTCTGGCTCTCTTCTCCTAGAGCCCAGAAAACCAGTATGCCAACTGCATTGCTAGGCAACACACTTATGGAAAACATAATTTCTGACTGGTAAACTACATCTGACCTGGGAAGAATTAATAATGAACTGTAAATACCTGATGAAGATACAGAGCTTCAGGCTTCCCCGAGTGGGGTACGGCATGCCCCTCGTGGGGAGCCAGGAAGACAACCCATGGAGCTGTAACAAGAGATGCTCATTCCTACGGGCCACGAGTCTTCTAAGCTAGGGTGGCTCCTGTGAATCTTGTTACCTTGCAACTAAGCTATCACTTTTGGGTGGCCAAAGAAGACAGTTCCCACATAGCTATGTGGACTGCTATAAGAACTTCTGTAGAAAGAAACACCTATTGCTGGTCTGCTGGTAAGCTACGTTTCCTGTCTCACAGCCTTCTGAATAGACCAGTGCCAACTATAGCCCAAGATAGTCTTGTGAGTCTGATTGTTTAATTGAACCTAAAAAGACCCTTTGGTGAGTACTGTAACTACCTTAACTTTATGTTGTGGTTTAGACAGCAGTGCCTCCATGCCATATGCAAGATCTCTAGGTTGACTTCTTAATCAAAATATTTTCCATTGATGTTTTTTCTAATGGGGGGGCAGGGTGAGAGGAGGAATCCATTCTAACCTCCCAGTGATCTTGTGTATCCAGAATAATACAATATTCTTTCTGTGGTGGTAGTTTTTCCTGCATCAATATGAGCCATAATTCCAATATTACGGATTCTGTTTAAAAGGGGAAAAATAAAAAAAAAATTAAAAAAAAAACAAAAAAAGGGGAAAAATTTTAAAAAAGATGTGTATTATAAGGTGGACATTACTAAAATTGTAAAACCAAAATATCTATGTTGCACAAATTTCAAAGCTGGTTGGTATTTCAACAATTTATATAATGGTGTAAAAACTAGAAAAATGGAAAACATATCACTATCACATTACTCTGACAAAACAGCTAAGTAACAAAAGAGCTAACTACAATTTTGTGACTATCTCATATTTATTTCTATGAAAAGTGTGCTGTTGCTACATTAAAAATTTTTAGCATTGAATTGAGACAAGAAAATAGCTTTTAAGATATATACCAACATCTATTTATAGTTAATTAGCTAGGGCAGGAAGATACAGAAATTAGAGCATTCACTAAATGCTGAATTAAGCCTGTGTGAAAAACCTGTAACTTTTCATGGCAGCCTATGGAAAAGACAATATCAATGACAGTACTTACTTAGCAATAGGAGGATTGATGATGGAATGAAGGGACTTGATATCATTTCCTATTAAACCTAATGGAAAGAGTGTTAAAATTGAACTGTTAAATTTAAAGAAAATTTCCTTTAATTTATAAATGAAAGAAATTAAAAGAATTTTAAGCAAATAGTAAAATTACTATTAAAGAAAATCCAATTAAAGTAAAATTCAAGCTAAATATAACACTCATTTACCTAAAATTTATTTTCTAGCAATCTCTAAAAAAACCTGTGGATGACAATAAAACAAGATAAAGCTTTTAAACATCAATTTCTAGATTATATCCTTAGAAAAATATAGATTTACCCCAATCTCTGCCACCTGCTACAATTCTATAATAGAATTCTATAATAAATAGAATTGCAAAAGTAAGATTAATGTTCATAACAATAATCTTCAGGCACTAGTAGATCTTGAACCAAAAAGCACAGTCCTGTAAACCTACATTGTCAAGGTTTGAAGAGCAAAGAGTGATACTCATATCAGCTGATAATGAGTTTTTGTACAACTTGAAACCTACCTTCCCTCAGCAATTCCAAGGACACGATACCTATAAAGACAGCCTGGGAGGTATCACTGAATAGAAGCTATAATAATCTAATACTTGTTACAAGGCCAACTTGTAAAAACTAACAGTATTTCTGGAAAAAAAAGTCCATAATGACTTACTCCATGCTTACCATTTATTCTATTAATACTAAAGAAACAATGCAGTTACATTTATAAATTTAATCTATACCTTCCTGCTATTTAAACCAGTTCTCCTAAATTTCTGTAATAAATTATGATGACTTCTATTACATTTTGGAAACCTGATGGCAGTTTGAAGACTGAAAGATAATCCGTACTGCTATAGATAAATTTGTACGGGCAAAATATAGAAACCCAGATATAGATCAATAATGCAGAACATTAAATTCACATGCCTTTACAAGTCACACAGCCAACTGGCATTTTTACTCCATTATTCTCACATGACAAAGATGGTAATGAGAACAGCTACAGAATGAAGCTACAGGTGACCCCTGAACAACACAGGTTTGAAGTGTGTGGGCCCACTTATCCAAGGATCTTTTTCAATACATGCATGCTACAGTACACAATTTGCAGCTGGCTGAATCTGTGCACATGGAACTGCAGATGTGGTGGGCTATCTGCAAAGTTATATGTGATTTTCAACTGTTTTAGGGGTCAGCACCTGTAACCTCCTCATTGTTCAAGGGTCAACTGTAGTTTCACTAAGTCTCCCACATGCTTGCTTACTTCACACACAAGAAGGACATTCAGAATTACAGTACAATTGACCTTTGAACAACTTGAAGATGAGGACTGCCAACCCCTGTGCAGTCAAAAATCCGAGTATAACTTCACAGCCTGTCCTGTGCATAAATCATTCCTCTGTATCCTCAGTTCCGCATGGGCATCCAACCAACCGTGGATCATGTAGTACTGCAGTACCCATTTAGTGAAAAAATTCTGCATATAAGTGGACTCTTACATGGTCAAACTTATATCGAAGTTCACATCTGTGCTGTTCAAGGGGCAACTGCAGCCAGTTCCTCAGCCTTCAGGCTTTTAATAGCCATATTACCTAACCTAATCTATCCCAGATAAATATTACACCAAAGTAGTCTTAAGAACCCTCAAAATAAATTATCCTGTTAAACCTCTATTAACAGAAAATACTTCTGAATAAAAACCAGAAATGAACTAGGAAAATCAACATTTTACAGCAAGAGCACTCTACAAGTAGACTCACCTGCTAAACCTTTGAGCCGACCCTTCCCTTTGCTCAGCTCATGAGGATGGACAGCAGATGAGGAACATAAGTGTACTGGTACTACCTCCTAGCATCTATCAGAATACGCCAACTCCTAATAATCTCAAGGAAATAGCCAGGAAGTAAAAGGGAGCCACTGTTTTCAAAATGGTTGGAGACCCCTAATAAGGGAGATGCTTGCAAATGAGAGACAGAGAGAAAGAGAGAGAGAGAGAGAGAGAGAGACAGAGAGAGAGACAGAGAGAAAAGGGAGAAAGAAAGCAAGCAAGCAGTTTAAGTAAAATGAGAAGAATCTAACATTTGTACCTGGTAGGGAACTGTAATTTCTTCCAAGAAGCACATGTAGCCTTAATCTTTTTAGACTTGCTCTTATTTTAGAGGAACACATATTCTAGTGAGGAGAAAAACAAACAACGTTAATTTTATTTTAGCATAACTTACTACTGTAGTTTTAACATCATAATTATGCTTTGAATCTCCATATAGTAGTCTCAATTTACTAACTCCAATTCTTTTAAAAAGTGACAACACAAAATTACACTACAATAAAAAATAAGGATAAAATTAATACTGCTTGCTCTTTTGAGCTGACCTTAGATGATGGCTCTCCTACACAGGCAGCATTAGCATCACAGGGATCTTATTTGAAAGACAAATTCTCAGAACCCATTCCAGAGAAGAGAATCAGAAACTCTAGGGATAGCGTCCAACAATGTGTTTTAACAAGCCCTCCAGATGATTCTGATAGCTGCAGTTTGAGAATGACCCTAAAGTTTCCAGAGAGCCAGAAAGGTTAAATAAGGTTGCTAACCCTGGATACCCCTTGGTTCTCCTTTAAGCCTATTAAGAGCTGGTGGGGGTCATGAACTCTGAAACCATTAGGTGTTTTCACCTAGATTTATAACAGCGGCTACATATTAGAATCACCTGGAGAGCTTTTAAAAAACATTCGGGGGATGAGGAAGGAAGGGAAGTTGGAGGAACTACAGCATTTTTAAAAGCTCCCCAGGTATTTTCTCCTAATGTTCCCACATAGAGGTTGAATGTTCTCCATCGATTTATCCCTAGACCACTAAATACACATTTAATGGCTGTCAATATATTTGGAATTGTAGTTAGTGTATGTAGTGATTTTGGGCTGCCACAATCTGCCTTTCATGATGTCACAGAATGCATACCTGTGCCTTCTGTATTATTTCTACATTAGTTACCAAGTTTCTGGCAATAAAACACTATTATTCTAAGCAAATATATTAAGAGTAGAGAAGAGACTCAAACTATTTAAATTTCTACTTCATAATGGCCAGGGTAAGACAGCATCACCTGTCACAGGGTGTACAGTCTGAAAGCATCAGAAATGAAAACACTGAAGAAAAACTGCAACTCCTTGGGCTGCTAATGACCTCAAAAATGGAATACAGATAGTCTCAAAATGATAAGGCATACTTCTTGTTGATTACAGGTTCTCCCATACCCCCTGTTAAGAAACTGCTGATATACTAGTATATGAAATACACTAGACCTTTAGGGAAGTTAAGTAACTGAAGTTGTTGAAGTACATTTAATTTTACAAGAAAAACTTACGTTAATGTGCAAGCTGGATATTTTCTTATGATTCATTGCAAATATCCTCAGATTGGACATCTTGGACCTCTAAACTGTTATTCTCTGAAAAAGAAATATACAAAATTACAAAACTAAATTTATGTATTACATGTAAGACATATGTAAGTAAGGCAAATGTAATATATTAGGTAAAAATGTATTACTTTTAAAAAGTAGGAATAATATTTGTAGCTATCAAAAAGAAAATGCATAATTCAGAAAATGAAAGCTCACACTAAACATGAGAAATATGGTCCCTTATTTTTTCAACATCCTTTAACTCTTCAAGAAAGATATGAAGAGGGACTTCCCTGGCAGTCCAGTGGTTAAGACTTCACCTTCCAATGCAGGAGGTGCAGGTTCAATCCCTGGTTGGGGCGCTAAGATCCCACATGCCTCGAGGCCAAAAAACCAAAACAAAAAACAGAAGCAACATCTTAACAAATTCAATAAAGACTTTAAAAATGGTCCACATCAAAAAAATCTTTAAAAAAAAAAAGAAAAAAGAAAGATATGAAGATACTGTAGAAAAAGATACATTGAAATTACAAAAATATATCATACCAACCAAAAAGCACTTTTATATAAAAGTGAAAAACAGAATTAAGTATAGAAAGGTAAGCATCTACATGTTAACTTGGTAATTTCTCACTGATAGTATAACTTTTGGGTTTATTTGTATATTGATTTTCCTACCATAAATATGTAAATATGTATTTCTACCATGTAAAAAATATACAGAAGTAAATCCTCTTCTTCTATGATCACAGAAACTAAGCATCTTTAGTTTAAAAACGTTTACTAAATATTCACAATGCATCAAGTACACTCTCAAAGCTATGAGAAATGCATGGAAGTATATGAGACTGAAGGGGGTGGGCAACAGGTAAACAGAAAAGGTTAAACCACTGTGCACCATGTTATGTAAGAAGACATGTCAAAACTTATTATTATTCCTCCTAAATCTGCTCCTTTCTGTATCTTAAGACAGAAACATTCACTACCCTTATTTAGGAAGTCACCAAGTCCTTTTGATTTTATTTCCTAAATATATCTTGAATCCATTCCCCCTTCTTCATTTCCAATGCCAAAGTTCAGAATGTTTGCAAAATCATGCATGTTAGATCCATTCTAAAATAGAACAATGGATTCTACCATAACAGGATACAAAAAGCTCACTAATATGGTTTGATCCCACATTGCAACTAACCTTTAAAAAACCATCACTTGTCAA
Source organism: Balaenoptera physalus (assembly GCF_965194825.1). Classification (NCBI taxonomy): domain Eukaryota; kingdom Metazoa; phylum Chordata; class Mammalia; order Artiodactyla; family Balaenopteridae; genus Balaenoptera; species Balaenoptera physalus. Next base: position 118,900,303 of record NC_138890.1, on the reverse strand, counting down.
AATCTGGTATAACATCTAAGACGGTCCACAATTTTCTGAAAAGACTATTAAAATACTCCTCCTTTTCCCAACCACATATATGTATGCTGCTAGATTTTCTTCAGACACTTCAACCAAACATTTTACAAATATATATACAGTAACATAATAAATACAGAAGCAGATGTAAACTGTTTTCTGTTAAGCCAGGCATTAAAAAGACTTGCAAAATTGTAAAGCAATATAAAACACTCTTCAAACAAAATCATTTTTGTTTTTTAAAATATAGATATTTTTCATAAAAGTATATTAATTACATTAATATTTAATGGTTTATTATTTTTAATGAATTATTAAAACATTTTAAAGTTTTGTTTTCATTTCTAGTATTTGAATATCAATTACAACCCATACAAACAAAACTGTTCATTCTGTCTCATTTTTAAGAGTGTGAAGGGTTCCTATAGACCAAAAATTTTAAAAACTTATTCCAGCACTGTGTTTCCTAAAGTGACTGCCCATGATTATTTTACGTTATAAGTAAAAAAAAAAAACAAAAACAAAAACTAATGTTAGAAACAATAGCCAACAAAATCTGTGATCTTGTAGTGTTGCTTATGATGAAATTATTTACATAAAAATGTGAATTTAAGGAAAAATATTAAGTAATTAATAGCGCAGGTAATTCAGTTGTCAGTCTTAAAAAAGTAGTACTCAGATCACTTAAGTGGGAAACACTGCTTGAATCCATTCTTGACACATACCTTTCAAGTAAACAACCTCATCTTGTCAATTCCCTACTTAAAAACCTGTAAAGGTTCTTAATACAACAAATCCTGTCCCTAACTACCTTCACAGCCTTGTACTCTCCTACGCCCTACTCTATTCCAGGAGCTCTAGCCAAAATTCCTCTAAAACACTGTGCTGCAGTTTCCTTCACCACAACCCGGTGTCAGTAGACTGGCTTTATAGCGCTCAGGCAAGTGGACCCAAGCCTGGTTTGGTAACATAAGTACTCACTAAAAACTGTGACACCTGATGGTATAAAAACGGCAAGTAATGAGAAAAAAACAGGTAAATACCCATTCTACATTATCAACAAGTTACACGACCAATAAACAAAAGAATCCATGGACTATTTTTTTTAAAAAAAATCAGTGGACTATCAGGCCTGTAAGGCTTAATACACAAAAACAGGAATCACGGGACACTAAAGTACAATCACAACATACATTAGCATAAAAGCACAAATGAAGATGATGTTGCTGAGGATAAAGTAATGTAGGAACAGAGATTCTAAAGCATCAAATTAAAATAGTCTGTGTTTGCATACATGGTATTTGTTACTGTACTTAGTAATTTTTCCTAAATTAGAAACTTCAATTTAGATTTGTGTCATATTCACTGTTTCTTAAAAAAGTATCAAATATGAATTAGGCCAATATGTTCATTATTGATTAATGTCAATCCCTAATGTCATCTTTGCTCTTTTTCTCTTTATATTGAATAGATCATCTCAAGCTATCTATCTAAGCATTCATTTTCACTACAGAATTTATGTCACAAGTTCTAAAACAAGCTATTTATCTAAATTTTAGAAATTAGTTCTAGCCTTTAACTTCATTCAAGAAAAAAGCTTGGCAAATCAACTTTTACTTGCTAAAAAAAAAATGCTCAGTAGTTAGATACTCTTAAATTTAGGTCACCTGGACTGAAAAAGCCCCTTCCAATTCCCTGTTCATCTAACATTCACTGGAGCAGCACAAGGAGTTGATTATCGGAAACATGAAAATGAGTAACACATGATCCCCATCCTCAAGAAAAATACTAGGTTTAACAATCCTGCATATCACAATAACAAACATTTCATTCATACTTTCTGCATGGCTCTTACTACTGTACCTGTTCTTCCTCTTTAACACAAATAAGCTTCATTTTTTAACACCATGCAATTTATAAAGCAGCTCTCACATCTCCTGGCTTATTCTTCTAAACTGTACCAATAAATACTGGCAAAGTTTCATGCAGATCAAAGGAATACATTTTTATGCTTCTGACTGTCAAAATGCAAAGACTGGGTATCTAGTATATACTTGTAGATGTACCAAAGTAGTGATGATACCCAACTTGGCTACTGCCAGTTACATAGGAAGAAATTTTTTAAGAGACCCTTTTGTTGACATTGATCAGTTTAGGCCATTTTTATCCCACAATCACAGCTGAAATAACAAATGATAACCAACATAGCGATAACTTTGCCTCGTCTATTTCACACAAATCAAAATGTGACTATTGCTTAACCTCTAAAACATTTATTTTCTATTTCTGATTCAGAAGGGAAAAGGGCATTATGGCTTTAAGGGTTGTAAATGAAAAAACATGAGTTCACAATTTAAACAAACCTATTAAAAATTTCTATAAACTGACAGGAAACAGGGTAAATCTCACAATGTTAAGCAAAAGAAACCAACACAAAAGAGTTCATACTATATGATTCCAATTATGTCAAGTTTAAAACAGGCAAAACTAATCCATTCTGTTAGAAGTCAGGATAGTGTGTACCCTTGGGAATGACAGTTACTAGAAAAAGGCACGAGGAGGGCTTCTCAGGTGCAGGTAATTTCTTGATTTGGGTGCTGCTTATACAGGTATATTCAGGTTTCGAAGAATCCACTAAGAACGTTCATCTACAATATGCATTTGTCTGCCTGTCATAATTATAACACATCAATAAAGTCTTTTTAAAACTCTCCATAAACTTTTAATTATACCAGAAATGTCAAGTGGGCCCTTTACTTGTGGTGGAAAACGCCAGACTAGGCTTTACAGTCAGAGGACTTGCTGGAGTCCCAAGTCTTCTGTGATCTCTGACAAATCACTTCAAATCTGAGCCTGTCTTTTCATCTATCACATCACAGGATCCACATGAGAAGGAAATTCAATTATCAACAAGAATGTATTGTGTTTCTACCACTGCCTTCTAAGTAATGGGGTTAAAAGTAGTGAACAAAAAACAATCCAACAATCCCTTCCCTCATCCTGTCCCTATCCTAATCAGTGGATACAAACAATAAACAAAATAAATAAATAAAATACATAGCATCTCCTATGGTGATAGGTGCTACAGAGAAGAATTAGGCAGGAAAGGGGAACTGGGGCAGTAGTAACTATAAACAAGGAGCTCATGGAAGGTCTCAATAAAACAGTGACCTGAATCAGGTGAGGAAGGCAATACCAGGGGGAAGTGTATCCCAGAAAGAGAGATTACGTAATTTACTGTACTTGAAAATATACAAATGCTAGTTAGAATGAGTTCGGGTTTTAAAGGAAATAAGTCACATTAGAAGATGAAGACTTAAAAAAAAACTGCCTCAAATCCAAGCTCTTAAGACTTAGGGCGACAATAACAATGACGTTCCAGACCGTGAGGGTAATTAAGGGAACTTCAACGACCGTACAGTAAAACGTAAAACCGACAGCTTTCCTCGGTACCACTAGAGGACCACTAGATGCAAATCCACTCGGCACCGTCCTGGGCACCAAAAGGCCTCAGAAATTTCGGAAATTAGTCCGGAAAAACAGGACGCTGTCTTTCTTTTCTGACGGCTGTTAAGGCCCAGTAATTTACTTTCCTCAACAGTAAGTTTTCATTCCTCTGCACCCTTCTCAATCGTGTACACAACATTACACACGGTGACAGGAACCAAGACCCGTCGCTCTCGCCAAAGGCGAGAGAGAAAGGCCCACACGTGGGCGGACACCGAGGTGAGGGGCCGGGACGCCCTGCAGTCCTCGTGCTTGCCTGGCTGTAGCATCCTGGAAGGTCGCCATTGGCCATCTTGGGCCTAGGTACGCGGGAGTCACACGGCGCGGCCCCGTACCCACCTGGCACTTGGTCGCATTCCGGGGGCCGGCTTTTTCCCGCCGGGCTGGTGAGAGCCGATGTGCGGGCTGCACCCTACGGTGCAAAGGCCTCACGTCGCGACGCCCTACCTCCGAGAACGCCCTACTCGTGAGCGGAACTTACATCTTCTCTCCGCCTCCGGCGGCGCCTCTTTTCACCACTTCCGGCGGTGCCCCACTCAAAAGCAGGCGGCCAGCAACTTCTGTCTTTCGAGCTGAAAGTGGAGAACGGAGGCTCGGAACGGCTGTGTGGCGCTTTCTCTGGAGTCGGTCGAGTTACAAGCGTCCCTTTCCTGTCGCGGGCGGCGCGGAGTCGGCTCGTGGGTCTCAAAGACCAGAAAATTGAGAGCTTCTTCGCGCCCCGGCGGCTGCACCCGGTGGCTCGGCGGCAGTCACCATGGTGAGGAGGTCGCCTCGGGAGCTCGCGACTTAGGGCGTCAGAGGTGGCGGGGCCTGGGGGCCCAGGAGCGCTGGGGCTAGCGGTGAGGGGTGGTAGGCGGAAGTGAGGTGCAGTTAAGGGAATGAGAGTGGACTCCGTGGGGTGCGCTCCGAGGAGTGAAAACAACTTCAGTCTCGGGCCATAGAGTGGGGTATTTGCCCGAGCACAGGCTTTTGGAGCCAGACAGGTTTCACTCTGTTAAATTCCTGGCTTCGTCCAAAGTTGTGTGACCATCAGTGCCAGAGCCTAGTGATAACTCTATACCGTAGGCTTTAATCCCGCATCAGTCCTCATCTCTGCCGAGGAAACCGAAGGTATGCCCTGGCACTGGCCAAGCAGCTAATGAATTGCAGAGCCGGGCTTATAGCCCAGATCTGTCTGCCAGACCCTTTGTCTTTCTACTACATGTCTAATCTCTGTTTCTCTGCAAAGTGGCATTCCACATACCTTTTTCATGGTTGCTGCCAGGTGTATGTGATAGCAGTTGAAAACACCACACGATATCTAGTACCTTGTTGATTGTTACATAGCGTTATTCTCCGTGCTGGAGTTGGCTTTACACCGTTGTTTTATTTTTGTAGTCTTAAAGTACAAATAGACTGGGGCCGCGTGTTTAAAATAAAACAATATTGGCGTATAAAGCAGGCACTTAAAAAGCAAAAGGGGATCCCATACATTGCTCATGAAACGCAAAATAGTACAGCCACCTTGAAAACAGTTTGGCATATGTCCACACAAAGACTTATATGCAAATGTTGATTCACTAAGAACTGGAAACAACCCAAACATCCGTCAACTGGTAAATGAATAAACAAACGGTGGTATATCCATAAAATGACTACTTGTCAAAAGAAATGAAGTATGGATACGTGCAACAACATAAGAGAATCTCGAAAGCCTTATGCTAAGTGAAAGAAGCTAGATGCAAAAGGCTACATACTGTAGATTCCATTTACATTTCATTCTGGGAAAGGCAAAACTAGAACAATAGATATCAGATTGGAGATGGAAAAAGAGGATTGACTTCAAAGGGGAACTTTCTGGGATGTTGGAAATATTCTCAATTTTGATTGTGGTGGTTACAGAGCTGTGTAGCTTGTCAAAACTTACAACTCTATATCTACACTTAAGGGCACATTTCATTGTATGTATGTAAATTATACTTCAATAAAACTGAGTAAAATGTTAAATTTTTAAAAAGTATGATGATGATATTGAAAAACCAGATTATCGATGTTCAGAAGAGAGAGATCCTAGAATCAGATCGTCCCTTTTGTGGTCCAGTGGATTTTGGACAGTTCTCTTCAATGAACAGTAACTTTCACTGAGTTTATTACAGATGTAAATCCTGATGCCTCATATCATTCAGGATCAAAATTTATTTAACTTACATCATGTGACTAGGCTTAATAGTGCAAGAGTTATTTAATCAAGTGAGCAGTGGATGACCTAGGACCTTCTATACTTTATATGCTACGCAAAAGAAAGTATTTTAGAATAATAATGTCAGTGATTTTTTTTAAATGAAAGTAACACGTTTTGCAACGTTATAGCCACAAAATGAATATATCGAGTTACACCGTAAGCGCTATGGATATCGTTTGGATTACCATGAGAAAAAGAGAAAGAAGGAAGGTCGAGAGGCTCATGAACGTTCAAAGAAGGCAAAAAAAATGATTGGTCTGAAAGCTAAGCTCTACCATAAACAGCGCCATGCTGAGAAAATACAAATGAAAAAGACGTAAGTGATAATTTATTTGTTGTATCAAGTTAGTCTTTTGAGTAATAATTATTAAAACTAATAATCCTGAATCTTTTTCATTCTTGGTAGTATTAAGATGCATGAAAAAAGAAATACCAAACAGAAGAATGATGAAAAGACTCCACAAGGAGCAGTACCTGCATATCTACTGGACAGAGAGGGACAGTCTCGAGCTAAAGTACTTTCCAATATGATCAAACAAAAACGAAAAGAGAAAGCGGTGAGCAATAAAAATTGAAGTCTTTGTTTTTGTTGCCGTTGTTCAGGAGAATTACTTAAATACAACATATTTGAGGTTCTTAGTTTTGTTTCTTCAGTTAAATGGAAAAATGAAGTCCAACTATTTCCATTATTTAGATGTTGAAGTCTTTGTAAATTTCATTTTATATAAAATGTTTAAGTAATAAAAAAATGTGCTTTCTCACCATGAGAACATTCAACAGGATTTAAAATTTTTTTTAGAATGCCATGTGTCTTTAGTTTTAAAAAATTATTTAAAACAGCTTCTTATACTTGACAACTCCTAATGTTGTGCTGTTGTGGAGAAGGATACAACTGCTTCTTGTTTTTGCTGCCCTGCAGTGCCAAAACTGGTTAAAAAGTAGAATAGTGGAAAGCATCCTAAGTGATTTGACTTAGATAAAAATAGAGCAACTAAAAAAAATAAATACTTCTGGGTGGCACTTGGTGTCAAATTAGGTTAAATTCTGCTAAAAGCAGAGAAAAAGACATAGATACTATTTTTAAACACCTGTGGATAGACTGACAGAAATCTAGGTATCAGCAGAATATGCAGTATCTGCATTTAAAGAACTTAGTCTCCAGATTGGATTTTTAAAATCTTATTGCTTATTTTTTGATATGTAAGTATCAAAATTAGAATGGTAGAACTTTAGCACCAAAAGAAACTTTAGAGATTATCTACTTAACCCCTCTTCATTTTACAGATGAAGAGACTGGAATCTAGGAGGTTGTAAATCACTCTTCACAGGCGCTTATCTGTGAAATGGTAGTTTCTTCTAGAACCTATTCCCTTAGTGATAGGTCCAGAATTCTTTCTACTGCCTTGCACTGCTTCCATTTTTTCATAGAATTTGCATTCTAGGGAGGTACAAAATATGGGGTGATGATTTTGTCTTACTAGTAAATGTAATCTAAAAATCCATTCAAGGTAGAAATATAAAGATATGTTAAGAGGTGGAGACAGTTTACAGTAGCCAGGGCACGGAAGCAACGTAAGTGTCCATCGACCGATGAATGGATAAAGTAGATGTGGCACATATATACAATGGAATATTACTCAGCCATAAAAAGAAACGAAATTGAGTTATTTGTAGTGAGGTGGATGGACATAAAGACTGTCATAGAGTGAAGTAAGTCAGAAAGAGAAAAACAAACACCGTATGCTAACACATATATATGGAATCTAAAAAAAAAATGGTTCTGAAGAACCTAGGGGCAGGACAGGAATAAAGATGCAGACATGGAGAGTGGACTTGAGGACACAGGATGGGGGAGTGGTGGGCTGGGATGAGGTGAGAGAGTGGCATGGACATACATACGCTACCAAATGTAGAATGGATGGCTGGTGGGAAGCAGCTGCATAGCACAGGGAGATCAGCTCGGTGCTCTGTGACCACCTAGAGGGGTGGGATAGGGAGGGAGACACAAGAGGGAGGGGATACGGGGACATGTGTATACCTATGGCTGATTCACTTTGTTATACAGCAGAAGCTAATGCACCACTGTAGAGCAATTATACTCCAATAAAGATGTTAAAAAAAGGTGGAGACAGTCTTCCAGTTTTACCCTATTAACTATTTAGTAGTAAACTTAACTAGTTCCAATTAACTTCAGGCTTGTGAGGAGACAGTGCAGATCTCTAGAAAACAATTGAGCCAAAATGTTGTTGGTTAAACAAAAAAGTGAATCTACTACTTTGTACAACTAAAAAATATTTGACTTTTTATTCTCATTGTCTTTTACTAACAATATAAATTTTAACTGTGGTCTGTTTTAGGGAAAATGGGAAGTCCCTCTGCCCAAAGTTCGTGCCCAGGGAGAAACAGAAGTATTAAAAGTTATTCGAACGGGAAAGAGAAAGAAGAAAGCCTGGAAGAGGATGGTTACTAAAGTTTGCTTTGTTGGAGATGGCTTTACTCGAAAACCACCTAAATATGAAAGATTCATTAGGCCAATGGTAAGACCCTGCTAGAGTGCAGTGGCTTAAATATCAGTTCCTATGTTAAACTGGATAAAGTACTTGACAGTTTCCTGAAATTCCTAAAACTGATAGAAAAGAACAGGTTGAAAGATGCTTTTAGGCTATTTTTGTTATTTTAAGTTATTGATGGAATGGGTTAGCACTCTTCCACTACTGTCAAGAATCTTGTCTTCAGCTTCATAGGAGATGTGAGATGATAAAGAATTTTCATTGCAGAGACTGTCAGTGAATCTTGACTTTTAAATATGACATATTAGAATCTTCATTTTCCACAGTCATTTTACTCATTGAACAAGTGATCTACTATGTGCCTGACACTTGTCTTTGAGAACAGTTAGAAAATGAGTACAATTGTTTTTTCAAGAGTTAATTCTGGTTTAGTAAGGGAAGTATCTTAATGCTTTTGAAAATACTTAGGATGCAGTCATTGACAAAAGAAAATATTAAAATGGGACTTCAATTTCTGTTGACAGCAGTGGTGGTCAAAACCAATCTCCTTCCTCTCCACCTCCCCAAATATAACTGAAGATATATTTCTGCAGAACCCCTTTAAACAGAATGAATTAATCTGCCCACTGGATACCAGCCTGCTTACAAAAACAAAGAATCAGAGGGGAAAGTTGGCAGTGTTACTCTAGCTCTCAACCTGAATAATTTTCAATGAATTAAAATGTTGTCAAACAGCCTGCTTCTATTAAAAAAAAAAAGTTCTATTGGAACACAGCCATGCCTGTTCATTTACATATTGTCTATGGCTATTTTTTTCTACAGAGTTTGAGTACAGTATTTGTAACAGAGACCATGTGGCCGGCAAAGCCTAAAATAAGAGCTTCACTATCTGGTTATTTACAGAAAATGTTCACCCATCCCTGGATTCCATCATGGACTCCCCTTATTTTGATTGTATATTCATAATCTTCTAAATATATTTTGGTAATCTTAACAAGTTCTACAGGGAGAGAATATACTAGTCAAGCTGTTCTAGGCTTTCTGTAGTTTGGCAGATACGTTTCTTAGTGTGAATTAATCATGTGGCATTCTGAATGTTATGTAGGCTTGACTAATGAGTCTGTTACTAAGAATTTGATTTACTGTCATTTGCCCCCTTCCCCCCATACAGGGAAAAATCAAACTTAAGAGATTGCAAAGTGTTGTGGCTTCTAAAGTGCCTTCACCCCAGAAGACCGTATCTAGGTGACTGGGTGAATCTGGTCTCTGTAACAGAGATCTCTCTGGGCTCTCTCCAGTTTTTGACCAGTATTAACCATCAACGCAAAGAAAGCTGACAATCTTTCATCATGGAAGGTGGCTGAAGTATATAGACTTGGAATCAAGATACTTAAGTTTGATTCCATCCTCACACTGTTTAGCCTGGTAACAAGTTATTTAACCTGCTGATCCTTGTTTTTATCGTTTAAAAAAAAATAGAGTTGTAAGGCTATCATGTTTAAATGGTGCTGTTTGTGAGCTCTAGCATAGTGCCTGGCATGCAGCAAGTCCTCAGTAAGTATAGATAACTGGACAGAAGAAAATCTGAATATGACGCTTGGTAGCTATTCCATAGTGAAAACTTTTCAGAAGTATGTGTTTGGGTTTTTCCCCCACATACTTTTCCTGTAACTATCAGGTTTTTAGTCTGTAGAATTAATTCTAAGTATTTTCTTCGATGCCTTAAGATGAGACATTCAATCCTTTTGGGGGGGGGGACGATTGGAAAAGATAAGCAAAAAGCATCAATATTCATCATTAACATTTTTGACTCAAAACATTCTTGTGTTCTACTTACTAGGGATTACGTTTTAAGAAGGCCCACGTAACACATCCTGAACTGAAAGCCACCTTCTGCCTGCCAATACTTGGTGTGAAGAAGAATCCCTCATCCCCACTGTATACAACTTTGGGTGTTATTACCAAAGGTACTGTCATTGAGGTGAACGTGAGCGAGTTGGGCCTAGTGACACAAGGAGGCAAGGTCATTTGGGGTAAGTACAGTTTTGAATATGGGGCTGCTGATGTTGTAATCCTAAGAAGTTTTTAAGTTGACATAAAGTACAGAGCAAATTTTAATGCAGTTAAACTTGATGTGAATCAGATTTAAATCTTTAGGAAGAACACTGTAGTTATGAATGCAGTTCTTCTTTAGTTTACTGGCTTCAGTTACATAAGGTTTACTACATTGCTAGATATTTTTTTGATGGTTTTTATTTAAAAAGATATGAGACAAGCAGATGGGAAATTGTAACTGAAAAATACTGGAAGAAAATAAATTGACCACAAATGGGGGAAGGGAGGCAGACAGCAAACATTGTAGCCACACTATTTCAGTAATAATTAAAACCTGAAATATGTCATGCAACAATTTTAAATTCTTTTTTCTTCATTTTCTTTGTTTTCTGCTTTCAGTACCCAGATATTTCTAAACTTTAATGTTCTTTGAAACATTAATGTTCTTTGAAACTGTATAGCTTCTTGATTGAATGCTCAATATGAGTCATTGGCACATACTTCATGTTAGTTGACCTTGGTTGGTTGTTTTTTAAAAAATAAATTTACTTATTTATTTATTTTGGGGCTGCGTTGGGACTTTGTTGCTGCGGGCAGGCTTTCTCTAGTTGTGGTTAGCCGGGGCTACTCACTGTGGTGGCTTCTCCTGTTGCGGAGCACGGGCTTCAGGCGCGTGGGCTTCGGTAGTTGGGGCACGCAGGCTCAGCAGTTGTGGCGCACAGGCTTAGTTGCTCTGCGGCATGTGGGATCTTCCCGGACCAGGGCTCAAACCCGTGTCCCTTGCATTGGTAGGCGAATCTCAACCACTGCACCACCAGGGAAGTCCCTTGACCTCGATTTTAAAATAGGTTAAATCGATTTGAAACTTAGTTAATACTTGATGCTTTTTCCAGTAAGAATTGTGTGGAAAAGGAGCAATGCTCAGGTCAATCCATAAGGGCTTGTTAATATAACATAGTAACAGAATGGAGCTAGCCACCATTTATAAAAATAATATTTATGTAAAAATTGTATGGAGAACTCAAGCTTGGTCTTGCGTGATTTCATTTTATAAAATCTCATTTATACTACTGTCGTCCATTTTTTCTTTCTTAAAAGTGGTAATTGTAAATAATTTGGGCAAAGATTATATGTATTCTTTAAAGGTAATTTTTATTAGCTAACATCCCTCCTTTTTGTTTTGTTTTCCTTAGGAAAATATGCCCAGGTTACCAACAATCCTGAAAATGACGGATGCATAAATGCAGTCTTACTGGTTTGACAGCAGATACATACAAATAACTCCTTATAATTATTGAAGACTACACACCAATCAGGAAACCATTACTCTGATATTTCTGAATACTACCAATCAGCCTTATATGTCTGCAGTCATCAAGAAAACTATTTATTCTATTGTTTAAAAAAAAAAATTAAAATGGCCTAGTTTTACAAATTGGTCTTTTGCGTCTATTTGTTTAGCGTTTAGATGTTCATAAAATTGCATGATTAAAAAATCAATTATAGAAATATCCTACTTCATCAGTATCTGCATTAATAAGTGGTACTAAGCAGTGTAGATAGATCTGTCATTATTGGAAAAGCCAGTGCAGTCGAAAACACATTTTATCAAAGGTTAGTGCACACTTAACTGTGAGGAATAGGCCAAGAAACTTTGTCACATCTAAGACCTTACCTGAGGTCTCCTCCTCCTCACTGTAGATTATTAATCCTAAGAAATGTAGCATTAACACAGCATTTTAATGAAAATACTTCATAAAGTATATGAGAAGGAATACTACACTATAAAGTTCAAAAGAACTTAGATAAAACTTTTTACCTCTAATTAATCCTTAACTTATTCCTATAGTAAGTCAGGGAATTAGTATTTTAAACATTTTTCCCCTCTCATTCATCATATATAATGCCATATACTTGGAACTGTATTTTCTACTCAAGGTGATTGATAGATACATGAAAAAAATACCAACCAAAATGTTTATACTTTTAGCATTTCTTGTATTCTAAAATTAGGGTAGTGTATTTATATTTTTAGAGTGGTAAAAATTAAGTAATTCCAGGTAAAATAGTTTTAAAAAGAAAAAGGCTGCACTGATGCCCTTAAAGAGAAATTTATTTGCAGTTACTTAGATAATATTAAAAAGGTCATGTTTTAGTCAAAAGCACATTTGTGATTTGAGTTATGTTTGTGACTTCGAGCTTTAGGGTGTCTCTATATTATATTAATTTATAATCACATTAATTGTTTTCAATTCTGTTTATTTTTTTAAGTCTGTCTTGAAAGTACAACCAATGTGATTAATTGTGCCTTAAACGAAATCAGTGTCTAAACAAATTCAATATCTAAACACATCTTCACCAATGAACTTAGGGAAAAGGGAAGGAATTTCAAAACACAGACCAGGAAACAATCACAAAATATAGGTTTAATTACTACTGTTAAAAATTAAAAAAAAAAAATTAGAAAAAGAAACTACCAAGAAAACAAACGTAAGTACTTGAGTAAGTCTTGCTATTCTGAATAATGTAACATCTTTTCTAAATTGTATAAACACAGTAGAAGTTTTAGAACACACAGACACTAAGGAAAAGAAAGGCTAGTTCCTTGGGAATTACTATCCAGTATGATACAATTACTTCAGGATAACAGAAGCAGAACCTTCCTTACAATTAGATTTTAACAAATGATTTTGCCGCTAATAGAAATGGGGAATGTGTGAATGACAAGTTTTGGAGGGTGAAAGAAAAAAAATCGACTGAAGGTAAGCACTGGATACAGAACTGAGGTTTGCTTATTTTTCACAACCAAAAATAGCAAGTTAAACTATCGGTACAAATAAAGCTTGATACTAAGTATGCAAACAGAAGCATAAACATTTGTAACTAATCACCCCCATGAAAGACTGGGTTAACACTTCCAACACGGTATTGCTACTAGTGGACATACAAGGCAGAAATTTCTAAAATACTGTTACACAGATGAGTAATGTTAGTATAAACTCTATTTACATTAAAATCTGTTTCAGTTTGCTGGTGTGACCAAACCTTAGAAGGTAATCCCTAAGGGTAAATCAGAATGTAAGAGCAGATATTTAGATACCAGGTAAAGGCTCAATTTGATGCAATCATAAACCTTCAAGATATTTTTCTAAAGTCACTGAAACCATTTTAGGTGGTGTTCTGGTGGTCAGCTAAAAGTGAACCATAAACCACTAGTAGTTTTTATCCTTGCCATGATAATTTTCTGCACTGAATGGAAACACCATGAGTAGAGACACATTTTAAGTAGTAGAAGATTGACATTCTGTCATGCTATATGATTTTATAAAAAATCATAATAGACCCTCTCACTGTTAAAAGTTGTAGAGGAACTTTATAATAAATTCTTAAATATATTTCTGTGATGTCTAGCAATTGAATAAACTTGAAAGAACTAAAATTTTGCTAGTAACTGTCTGCTTTATTTTACACAAGGAAATATATATGTATTTACACAAACTGAACTGAACTCCGTTCTCCACAAATAAGACCTCTAAACAGAAAAAAGTTCACAAAGGACTATAGAATGTGACTGGACACTTAACAACTAGACTACCTGGTTGAAATCAGATTTCAGTCCTCTGTCATTCTCAGAGTTTTTCTAATGCCTTTTGCAAAAAGTACAAGTAATGTGATTAAGTTTTATTTAGATTCCTTATTGAGGATAAATTTTGTTATAAATTCTACACTCACTGAGCATAGAACTCATTGTTACTGAACATGAAAGTTAGGTTTTTTTCATGTGACCTAACTTTTTTTCCTCTACCAACTATAAACTCCAAAATAACATTTTCTGTCAGAGATAATATGGACAAAAATTGTGTGCTGAACAGAAAGTTTTGAAACTGCTTAAAATGCACCTACTGTTTAAACCAAACAAGTTTAACAAGTATAAATTTATACTGCGAGTCCTTAGTGGTCATATAGGAATAACTAAACATTTCTTTTTTGTAAACCTCAGCAACTATATTCACACATCAAGAGTTGTCAGTGAGCTCAGTCTTAAACTACACCTTTTTAAAGAAAGTATTTTAAAGAGAACAATGAAGAATCCAAGTAAAAAAGTGTTAGGTTTTTAAATCTATTTTAAGAAATTAAAAATGGAAAGGTTAAGAATTTACTAAATCCTTATTTCCCTAATTGTGGTATTAACAAAAATTTCTCACAAAATGTATAAAACAGCATAAACATTCGATAGATACACTAATATTAGTCATTCTTTCACGTGATTAGCATTTGTTGGGAAAACAAATGGCCACAGTGCTTAATTTTCATTTAGAATGGAATAATCTGGCCTAACTGACCAATAATTAAAGAAAATAGTAGAGGATACAAGTATTCAAAATTTTACATGAATAAGGAGGGTTTGTTATTTTGTCTGCTAAAGATTTTTACCTCAACTTTAAATCTTCCTAAAATGCCAACATCCCAAAATAAAATTTAGTATCACCTGACTGTAGACTGAATAAACCTTCAACATCAATCCTTAGCACCTCAAATAATGACACAAAGTCATAACATTTTTTTTCATGTAAGGACCAAGCAGTTTTAAAAACAATCTAAATGGCCTCAAAGCATTCTCAAACTTACATGAAAATTTGAGTACACATAATACTTCCAAAGAGTAGGACTGTTTTAAGATTCTCTTTGGATTCTAAGAATAACCATTTTGTTCATTTTTAAATAAATTATTATACAAAAATAAACAATTGAGGATGTTTTTTGTTTTCAGTTTACCCAGGCAAAGGCCTTTGTGTTGCGCAGGCAAAGGCAACCACAATGTACACACAGGCTAGACTGTAACCTGTCCGCACAGAACAAATCAAGAGCGAGCAAGCCAAAAGGGACAAACGAAGCCTCCAATCTGATTTAAGCTCTTGTAACTATGGCTCCTAGGGCAGCTTATTCCTGCCATCTAGGTCTAAGGTTGTGGGGCGCAGTTCCAAACCTACCAAAAATGGAAGCCAAGGGCATAAGCTGGCAGGCAGGCAAAAAGATCTTTTGACAGGAATCACTCCATGAGTTAGGGAAGTGGATGAAAGTGAGGGGAATATAATGAAGATTCTAGAATAAAGGCAGTGGCAGGATTAAGGAGAAGCCTTAGGAAGGGTTCTCACACTTCTAAAGTATACATGTTAACTGGGTGAGGACAAAAGTACAGTCCCCAGATTCAAATGAAATTTTAAATAATTATATGAGTGCCTACAGGCCAGAGTTAAATCCCTAGCAGTACTGTTAATATCAGATGTTATCAAGAGTGAACTGGAAACAGATTTTGTTTGTGCCTTTCCACAGACATTGAAGTCAAAGGAAGAAATTGCACCTACAACTAAGAACTAAGAGGCCAAAATCCCACCTTCATAAACCTTTGACCATAAATTTCCAAATTTGTGCTCTCATTTAGTTGAAGTTGCATTTATCCTAATTTACTGACATTTTTGTTTAAGCATGCCTACATTTTAAAAAATGGTGATTAGTTTTGAAATTTAAGATAAAACTTCTAGAACCTTCACCAAGATTACTATTAAAACCCTTAGTATAAAAGATTTCTGTGATCCTTACAATTGATGGAAACCCTACTACTTTCACATTTTTAAATTTATATTTTCTGAAATATTAATGGTCAGATATCCCCAACTGCTAAAGAAAATATAGTATGATCTGGTTTCCCAAAATCGAAACATGGTTAATAAAAATAAAAAAAATTGTATTTACACAAAATAGCCTGAAAAATTAAAAAGAACGGTGAATCCTAGGTCCTACAGGGGAGGGAAAAGCGGCATCATAAATAAGTTCAAATTGAAAATTTGGAGTTTTTGTCCTGTGCCCCATGCTATTTATTAACTGCCATATTTTAAAAACAACAATTACGTTACAAAGAAGAGGATCTATCATCCGCATTTCTTCCTCATTCAGGTCAGCTTGGCTTTCTTCTTCGCAGGTCCTTTGTGCCCTTTGGCCTTTCTTCTTAAATTCCGCCTGTCGACCACAGGCACTTCCACTTCTATCTCCTCTGAGCTGCTATCCACAGTCTTCTCTGTTGATTGTGTCAACTGATCCAGTTGCTCAGAAGATGCTTCAGACTGCTCCTCTGACTGGTTCTTCTGTCCTGCATTCTGTGAAAATGGCACATCTTCAAGTTCAACCTCTATTAAAGAGCTCTGAGGAAGAGCTGGAGATGTCTCCTGGGGCTCGGCTACCCCCTCCTCACCCTGGTCTTCCAATGAGGCAGTAGTGTTGGGTGATACATTTTCAGGAATTGATTCTTCAGCAAATTCAGTTATCACGGAGTTTGGAAAACCACTGTCAGACCGTTCTTCATTTGGGATAGTAGCCACATTGTCTGAACTCCCAAAATGTGCTTTCTTTCTTGAAACTAGAGGCAGCCTCTCTTCAGTGTGCCCCTTGTCATCAGATGGGCCTTCATCTAGCAACATTTCTGAGTCAGTTACATGTGAAGTCTAAAAACAAAAAACTGGTGAACAACTTTTGCAATACAGTTCTTACATAAATTATTCTCAGACACTAATATGCAATGACCCTGAACCACATTTTAAAGAATTCAGTACTCACTACTTTTGTTAATCATGTGCACATGTTCTGAATACAGCTCAATTTCTTCGAAACTGTCTTACATGATAATTTGGATTCATTAAGTTCTTGCTTTAAAGATGCAATAAAAGTAATGATTTTACCTCAGAACGTACTTAAGGCACAAACTTTATGTCAAGATTCCTCAAAACCATGAATCAACTCAGTTTTTAGTTTCCTAGTGTTACTGGAGCCAGACCGAGAATCCTGGGACTTGACACTGTGCTTCCCCACTGAGTTTGACTATTAGGTGAAAGGTGAGGGCAGCGAAAATTTTATTCATGTAATTATGTGAGACACTAATAAAAAAATGCTATACAAGAGTTCTTTACCCTTAAATTGGAATATTCAAAAGTAGAAATTAAATTTCCTTTTTGACGTGGCACCTATATATATACAATGGAATATTACTCAGCCATAAAAAAAGAACGAAATCTTGCCATTTGCAACAACATGGATGAACTTAGAGGGGATTATGCTTAGTGAAATAAGTCAGACAGAGAAAGACAAAAACCATATGATCTCATTTATATGTGGAATCTAAAAAAAAAAACAAAATGAAAACAGACTCAGATAAAAAGAATAAATGGGTGGTTGCCAGAAGGGAGGGAGTGAGGGGACTGAAAGAGGTAGGGGATTAAGAGGTACAAACTTCCAGTTACAAAATAAACCACAGGGATGTAATATATAGCATAAGGAATATGGTCAACAATATTGTAATAACTTTATATGGGAAACAGATGGTTACTGGACTTACAGTGGTGATCATTTCATAATGTATGCAAAATCAAATCACTATGTAGTACACATGAAACTAATATAATATTGTACATCAACTATATTTCAATAAAAATAAATAATTAAATTTCTTTTAAAATATTCCATCAAGTTTTCCCCACTAATCTAATCTGTCTCCCTAATTAAAACAAATTAAAATGACAGTACTGGTCACAGACTATGTAAGCAATAGGTATTCAAATATTTGGTAAATAATGCTTTACCCATTTTTCTAAGCATTTCCTAAATCTACAAAGTGAAACTCATTTTGTTACCGTAAGTCAGACAAATGAAGTTACAAAGATTTGAATTTAAAAAACATTACTGATTGCATCTTCTTAAAACACCCAATGTAGTAAAATTTATTTTTCCTGAAGGACGGTACATGTTAAAGTAGAGGAAAATATATATCCTGCACTGCCCTAGCCAAGTCACCAACACTGGACACTATAACTATAAAAAATTAGGATATTTTTCCATTACCTTATCCTGTGCAACAGCCTCAGGAGATTTTGAAGATTCTACCACCAGTGGAACAAGATTCGTAGAGTCTTCACTGGAATTAAAAGACTGCAATTTTAATTCTTCACCTAAAACTTCACCAGCGGAGTCCTCCTCTTCTGTTATAAGTGAAGTCTTAAGAGTATCATCCATTATCTCACCATTCATAGGCTCTGATTCAGATTCCTACACCATCGAGGGCAAAAAAAGTCAGGACAAAATTACAGATTAACTTACTTGTCATACAAGGTGGGTCCGTTCTCAGTCGCCCTGTCATGCACCAGGACTCAAGATACATTCTACCACATTACAGGACACACGTTAAGGAACATTAACATTAGAGTCAGTAAGAGAAAAGAATCCATAAGCACCCCAATTTCCCTCTGTTCTCATGGAGAAAAGACAGGACCAGGATGCTCTATGGACCCAGTGTGGATCTGAGATTCAGTGAAGAGACCCTGCCTCCTTCTTCTTCTTCCTCCATATAGGCAGTGACAGGAAGAACCTTTTCAGTAAAAAGCCACCAGAGAAAGTCTAGATTTGGTGCCAGCTCTTTACAGAACATCAGCTGTTCAGCACTCAGAACCCTTGGGGTCCCTGGGAAGTCACAGTTTAGCATGCCAGGGGGAGGAAGCACTAGCAGTCCTGTGGGAAGCGGAGTTTGGGTACAGCTTCTTGCTGGGAGCAGAGAGCCCTCAATCTTAGCGAGCTCATTCTCCAGTCAAAAAAGGGTCATCTTTGAACAATCCTGCTCCTTAAATCACATTAAAATATGGAAAAGCGATTTGATAACACTAAGTCTCCAATTTCTGAAACTCTTCCTCCAAGGTTTATCAATTTACATGACTTTCATTAACATCTAATATTTCTAACTAATCCTAATGACATTCTAATAATTAGAGATCATTTTATTTAATTATCATTTTAAAAATTCGAACACTGGACTTCCCTGGTGGCGTAGTGGTGAAGAATCTGCCTGCCAATGCAAGGGACACGGGTTCGAGCCCTGGTCCAGGAGGATCCCACATGCTGCTGAGCGGCTAGGCCCGTGCACCACAACTCTGAGCCTGCGCTCTAGAGCCCGCAAGCCACAACTACTGAGCCCCCATGCTTAGAGCCCATGCTCCGCAGCAAGAGAAGCCGCTGTAATGAGAAGCCCACGCACCGCAATGAAGAGTAGCCCCCGCTCACCACAACTAGAGAAAGTCCACTAACAGCAACAAAGACCCAATGCAGCCAAAAATAAAATAAAATAAATTTAAAATAAATTAATTAACTAAAAATAAAATAAAAATTAGAACACTGATGCACTCAAATTTTAAGAAATAGACCTGGCTGGATTATATAGAACCCTTGAAATCATATAATGAATGTTTTGCTAAGGGATACTGAAATCAGAGACTTAGAAAAATTAATCTGGCCAGAGAGTATAAAGAATAAACTGCACACAGAAGGTAATTATAATAAAACTCACAAAAGGACCAACTACGGTATGACAAATGTTCAAAGGAAGAAAATGAGAAAGATATAGCAAAAGTTTTTATAAAAAAACAGAATTTTGGTGAGTAACTACAAGTGAGAAGCAACAGAAGAGAAAAACTCAGTCCTTCAAGTTCTAGGTTTGGGAACAGAATGAAAAATAAGAAATAGGAAAAAAGGCTCAATAGAGAAGTGATAGGAAAGAGCAGAGATGTTAAAATTTAAGATGATAAAAGACATCTGTCTAAACCGAAATATTCAGAAGGCAAGTAATACTGAAGTCTGGATCAATACTGAAAGTCTGAAGTTACTGGTCATCCCCACAGAGATGACCATTCAGCCATTAGACTAGATGCATTTTCAAAAGAGAAGCATGAACAAAAGAGCAGAAAGTCAAGAACTGAGTCTTCTAGAATGTCCACAAATACAGGGAAAAAAAGAGGAAGCAGAAGAGTCAAAAAGCAAATAAATAAAACCAAAACAAAACTTCAGAGAGAGGAAAACCAAGAAACCAGAACACAACAGTGTTATAAAGCCAGGGGACTAGAGAATCTGGAGGAAGAGAGAGTAGTCAAGCTAGGTAAGGAAAGCCACCAGAATTGAGTAAAAGTGTCACTGGTGACCTACAAGAGTAGGTACTCACATGTATTGTTGGACAAAAGAAACAGGTTACATGAAGTATGTACAGTATAATCTTAAGTTTTTTTAAAAAAAACCCACACAAATATACATTCCCGTAGACATCTAGAAGCATATAAATCCCTTTTTTAAAATATGTGTTTGTTTTCCTAATTTTTACAAGAAGAGAAAAAATGCCATTTAAAAATACAATTTCATGAAGTAGAGGAAACAGGAGCTAAACTGGAGCAAGTTAAGGAAATAAAATCAGTAATGCAGTTTCACTTGCTTAGCTCCTGGCTGGACTTGACAAACAGGTAAAAGATTTTTAAAGAAACTTAAGTATGTTTAAAAGAAGAAATAAGGAATCTGTAAGAGAGGAAAAGATTGAAGATATTAGAGAAAAAGGATAGGAAATAGAGAAGATGAAAAAAGAAATGAAGCCAGATAAAGAGTTTTTTACTCAGTCACAAAGGATTTTCCTCCTTGTTTTCTAGTGGTAAAAAAAAATGAATTTAGTTATTTTTCTAGGAATTTGTAAATCAACTGTAGTCAAATACATATATATTTTCTGGACAACTAATTCTATCCTTCTAACCAAAATAGGGGTACAATTTAGGGCTTGTTGGACATTAAGGCATTCTAACTGGTTTTATAAGGTAGACCTCTTATAGTCACATCATTGTGTCACTTCTTAAGTATGTTTAATTCTACAAATTAATTTGTATTTTAAATACAATGAGGGACATTACTAACTAAACATCCTCTATTTTATCTTTGCAATACGTCAAACTTTATAAACTCAGTTTGAAATATAAAATACTTGTAACTTTATCCTCTACTACCTGACCTTGCTTTAGACATATATGCTTTTTTTTTTTTTTTAAATTTATTTTGGCTGTGTTGGGCCTTCGTTGCTGCGCACGGGCTTTCTCTAGTTGCAGCAAGCAGGGGCTACTCTTCATTGCGATGCGCAGGCTTCTCATTGTGATGGCTTCTCTTGTTGCAGAGCACGGGCTCTAGGCTCGTGGGCTTCAGTAGTTGCGGCACATGGGCTCAGTAGTTGTGGCTCGCGGGCTCTAGAGCGCAGGCTCAGTAGTGTGGCACGCGGGCTTAGCTGCTCTGTGGCATGTGGGATATTCCCAGACCAGGGCTCGAACCCGTGTCCCCTGCATTGGCAGGCGGATTCTTAACCACTGAGCCACCAGGGAAGTCCCGACATATATGCTTTTTAACATTAAATACAATTTCTACTAAGAGTCTAAAATACGTCGTTATGCTTTTCTAACAATATATGACTAAGAAAGTTAAATTTTACTTCCATTCATTTTATTTAGTAAGTGAATCTCCTACCTTTTCACCTTCTTGCTTTTCCAGGCCTGGCTGGGTTTCCGGTGCTGGTCGAACATTTTTATCACTACTTTCATCCTCAAATTCAATCACACTCTGTTCAGGTTCTTCTTCCAAGAATTCTTCTGAGCTCTCTGATGTTCGTGCAGTAGACTCCAATCTACAAAACCAAAGAAAAACATTCTTGTTTTATTAAAGATGAATATAAAATTTCAGGAATCTGTTAATAAAGTAACACTTTAGAGAATCAACTAAGTGTTGTTCAGACAACAACTTCAAATTTTACAGGTCCAAAACCAACCTCTTCATCTTCTTACAAGTTTGTTCCTTTTCCTACCTTGTTCTCCAGTTCGATCACCACCTTTTCAATTATGTAAACTAGACCTTTCTTTTACTCTATCTATATTGATTGGATCTTATTCTCCTAGAATGAGCATACATCTCAGCTTACCTGGAACAGTCCAGTTTACAACTTTTGTCCCAGCACTGGCATAATTATGGGCATCCCTCATTTTATTGCACTTTGTTTTACTGCATTTTGAAGATACTATGTTTTTACTAATTGGAGGTTTGTGGCAATCCTGTGCTATGCAAGTCCATTGAAGCCATTTCTCCAGCAGTATTTGCTCACTTCATGTCTGTGTCATGTTTAGGTAATTCCCACAATACTTTGAACTTTTTTTTTATTATATTTGTTACAGTGATCTGTGATTAGTGATGGTTGATGTTACAATTTTAATTGTTTCCAGGTGCCACAGGCTACACTCAAATAAGATGACAAACTTTTTTTTTTAATGAATTTTTTTTATTGGAGTATAGTTTACTTACAATGTAGCGTTAGTTTCTGCTGTACAGAAAAGTGAGTTGCTTATACATATACCTATGTCCACTCTTAAGATAGCAAACTTAACTGATAAATGTTGTGTGTGTTCTGACTATTGCAACTGATTGGCCATTCCCCATCTCTCTCCCTCTCTTTGGGCCTCCCTATTCCCTGAGACACAACAATATTTAAATTAGGCCAATTAATAACCCTGCAATGGCTCTAAGTGTTCAAATGAAAGGAAGAGTCACATGTCTCTCGCTTTAAATCAAAAGCTAGAGACGATTAAACTTAGTGAGAAAGGCACGTTGAAAGCTGAGATACGTAGAAAGCTATGTCTCTTGTGCCAAATAGTTGGCCAAGCTGTGAATACAAAGCAAAAGTTCTTGAAAAAAATTAACGGTGCTACTCTAAGTGAACACACCAGTGATAAGAAAGCAAAACAGCCTTATTGCCGATATGGAGAAAAAGTTTTAGTGGTCTGGATAGAAGATCAAACCAGCCACAACATTCCCTTAAGCCAAAGCCTAATCCAGAACAAGGCCCTAACTCTCTTCAATTCTATGAAGGCTGAAAGAGGTGAGGCTGCTACAGAAAAAGAGTCTGAAGCTAGCAGAGGTTGGTTCATGAGGTTTAAGGAAAGAAGCTCTCTCCATAACAGTGCCAGGTGAAGTAGCTAGTGCTGATGTAGAAGCTGTATCAAGTTATCCAGAAGATCTAGCTAAGATAATGAATGAAGGTGGCTACACTAAACAGATTTTCAATGCAAACAAAAAACCCTACTGGAACAAGATGTCATCTAGGACTTCCAGAGCTAGAGAAGAGAAGCCAATTCCTGGCTTAAAGTTTCAAAGGACATCCAAAATATATAAACAGCTCATGCAGCTCAATATTAAAAAAAACAAACAACCCAATCAAAAAATGGGCAGAAGACCTAAATAGACATTTCTTCAAAGAAGACATACAGATGGCCAAGAGGCACATGAAAAGCTGCTCATGTGCTAATTATTAGAGAAATGCAAATCAAAACTACAATGAGGTAGCACCTCACACCGGTTAGAATGGGCATCATCAGAAAATCTACAAACAACAAATGCTGGAGGGGGTGTGGAGAAAAGGGAACCCTCTTGCACTGTTGGTGGGAATGTAAATTGATACAGCCACTATGGAGAACAGTATGGAGGTTCCTTAAAAAACTAAAAATTGAATTACCATATAACCCAGCAATCCCACTACTGGGCATATACCCAGAGAAAACCATAATTCAAAAAGACACATGCACCCCAATGTTCACTGCAGCACTATTTACAATAGCCAGGTCATGGAAGCAACCTAAATGCCCATTGACAGATGAATGGATAAAGAAGATGTGGTATATATACACAATGGAATATTACTCAGCCATAAAAAGGAACAAAACTGGGTCATTTGTAGAGACGTGGATGGATCTAGAGACTGTCATACAGAGTGTAGTAAGTCAGAAAGAGAAAAACAAATATCCTATATTAACACATATATGTGGAATCTAGAAAAATGGTACAGAGGAACTGGCTTGCAAGGCAGAAATAGAGACACAGATGTAGAGAACAAACGTATGGACACCAAGGGGGTAAGCGGGGGGTGGGGGGCGGCAGGGGGGGATGAATTGGGCAATTGGGATTGACATGTATACACTGATGTGTATAAAATGGATGACTAATAAGAACCTGCTGTATATAAATAAATAAATAAATGTAGCACAGCCACAGATGTATCCACCCACTTTTAAAAAAAAAAACGTTTCAAAGGACAAGCTGACTCTCTTGCTAGGTGCTAATGCAGCTGGTGACTTGAAGTTGAAGCCAGTGCTCATTTACCATTCTGAAAATCCTAGGGCCCTTAAGAATTATGCTAAATCTACTCCCTTGTCCTCCATAAATGGAACAACAAAGCCTGGATGACAGCACACCTGTTGACAACATGGTTTACTGAATATTTTAAGCCCACTGTTAAGACCTATTGCTCAGGAAAAAAAAATTCCTTTCAAGATGTGACTGCTCATTGACAATGTATCTGGTCACCCAAGAGCTCTGATGGAGATGTACAATGAAATTCATGTTGTTTTCATACCTGCTAACACACCATCCATTCTGCAGCCCATGGATCAAGGAAGCATTTCGACTTTGAAGTCTTATTATTTAAGAATTACAGTTCATAAGGCTATAGTTGCCACAGATAGAGATTCCTCTGATGGCTGTGGGCAAAATCAATTGAAAACCTTCTGAAAAAGATTCACCATTCTAGATGCCACTATGAACATTCATGATTCATGGGAAGAGGTCTAATATCAACATTACCAGGAGTTTGGAAGAAGTTGATTCAAACCCTCATGGATGACTTTGAGGGGTTCAAGACTTCAGTGGAGGAGGTCACTGCCGATGTGGTAGAAATAGCAAGAGAATCAGAATTAGAAGTGGAGCCTGAAGATGTGACTGAATTGCTGCAATCTCAAGATAAAACTTTAATGGATGAGGAGTTGCTTATTGTGTATGAGCAAAGAGAGTGATTTCTTGAGATGGAATCCACTCCTGCTAAAAATGCTGTGAAGACTGTTGAAATGACAAAGGATTTAGACTATGACATAAACTTAGTAGACGAAGCCACATCAGGGTTTCAGAGGACTGACTCCAATTTTGAAAGAATTTCTACTGTGGGTAAAATGCTATCAAACGGCATCGCATGCTACAGAGAAATTGTTAGTGAAAGGAAGAAGTCAGCCAATCTATGTGGCAAAGTTCATGGCTGTCTTATTTAAGAAATGGCCACAGTCACCCCAACCTTCAGCAATCACCACCCTGATCAGTCATCAGCCACCAACATTGAGACGAGACCCTCCACCAGCAAAAACGTTACAACTCACTGAAGGCTCGGATGACAGCATTTTTTTTAACCAATAAAGTATTTTTAAATTAAGGTATGTACTTTTTTTTTTTAAACATAATGCTATCGTACACTTAACAGACTACAGGATAGTGTAAAAAACTTTTATGTGCACTAGCAAACAAAAATGTTTGATTTATTGTGATGGTCACTTTATTGCGGTAGTCTGGAACTGAACCTACAACACCTCTGAGGTATGCGTGTATTAATAATGCCCCTTTCATTCTCAAAAATTTCAGTTTGGACAATAAACGATATAGATTAGTTCTACCTGTGAAATGCCTTTCAAACAAATCCGTAACTTTATTCCCATTCTCATCTTCGTACTTCAGGCCCAATTCTCTCTGGACACTGTAACTTCTTCCCAACTCATGTTCAGACTTGCAATATATACATTCTTTAGTAAGGTTTTCAGAGCTATGTTTCTTTTTTTTTTTTTGCCTGCATCCCATGGCACGCAAGATCTTAGTTCCCTGAAGAGGGATCGAACCCATGCCCCCTGAAGTGGAAGCTCAGGGTCTTAACCACTGGACCGCCCGGTAAGTCACCAGAGTTATGTTTCTAATACACATATCTGTACCAGTGACAGTCAAGCTCAGAAAATTCTGATGGTTCTCTATGGCTTGGAGAATAAAGCATACCTCCTTTCAAAGCCTAACATGACCAGACCCTTATATTTTTACCTCCTACTCGATGCTACCACTTACCTATACATCAGTTTTCCTTACCAACACTCCTTCCAGCTTTGTGCCTTTGCTCACGTTACTCCTGCTGTCTAGAACTGCACAGTGCAATACAGTAGCCATGAGACACTTGTCATTATTTACAGTAATTAAAACTGAGTGAAGGGCTTCCCTGGTGGCGCAGTGGTTGAGAATCTGCCTGCCAATGCAGGGGACACGGGGTCGAGCCCTGGTCTGGGAAGATCCCACATGCCGCGGAGCAACTAGGCCCGTGAGCCACAACTACTGAGCCTGCGCGTCTGGAGCCTGTGCTCTGCAACAGGAGAGGCCGCGACAGTGAGAGGCCCGCGCACCGCGATGAAGAGTGGCCCCCGCTCGCCGTAACTAGAGAAAGCCCTCGCACAGAAACGAAGACCCAACACAGCCAAAAAATAAATATATTAAAAAAAAAAAAAAAAAAAAGGAAACAGAAAAATATTATTTAAAAAAAAAACCAAAAAACTGAGTGAAATTAAAAACTCAGCTCCTCAGTTGCACTAGCCACACTTCAAGTGCTCGGTGATGAGCAAACTGAGTGGTGGCTGCCATGCTGGACAGGGAAGGTGTCCACCATGACAGAAGGTTCTCTGAACAGCCCTGGTGTAGACCAGGGGTCAGCAAACTTTTCCTTTAGGTTTTCTGAGTCACATGGTCTCTGAACAACTACTCAACTCCACCAGCGTAAAGCAAAAGCAACCATAATAAACATGTGAACTAATAAGCACAGATGTGTTACAATAAAATTTTATTTACAACAATAGGTGGTGGGACAGATCTGGCCTATAGACCATAGTTTGTAGACCCTCGAACTAGAAAAGAAAGTCTTCTTTCCCAACTCTGCTTGTTGAGTTTCTACTTATCTTTGAAGCCCTGGCACAAATGTCAAATTTCTCTATCCCCTCAATTAGAATCAATCACACCCTCCTTTGCATCCAGAGCACTTTGCACTTCTATTATTATATCACAATCCACCTTGCAGTGCTCTGAACCTGTGTCACAGGTACAGATATGTGTATCAGAAACTAATAGACAGTCGATTCTTCAAGGGCAAAGATGAAGTTTTGTTCTTCACAGTGTCTGAGCACTTAAGCATTTAGTCTCACTGTTACTATTTTATGAAAAGCAAAAAAAATTCCACAATAATTCTGAGATGTTCAATTTAAAATGTACTGTTACATTCCCTTCTAAAAAGGGTATTACAACAAAATGTTGCTCAGTGAAAAAAACTATAATTATCTAACCTCATTACTCTTTCCACAAGTTAAATATTTACTTATATTTGACTTTAAAGTGATGAATTTTTCATTAAAATATAACATTTACATAATTATCCAAATTTAAAGTTACATACATAATGAAATTAGCTCTGAGTACAATAATTTCACAACTAAAATGACAACACTATGAATGGCTGACTCAAGAACAGTTAGCAGGACTATCAGAGCAAAAGCCTAATTTAACTATAATATTGAAAATCTTGCTTTCTTTAAGATTCAAAGGAAGATGGAGAATAAGGTTTTGATCCAAGTGTTCTGTTGATTCAGCTGGCTATTAAGTTTCTGGAGGAGTTGACAATACCATTTATGGCTATCACTAATTTGTTATATTCTATAACCCAGTAAAATGAATTAGTTATAAAGTAAAATTGAGGGTTTTTTTTTTTTATAAAGTACAGAAAAAGTTTATTGGAAATCTCTTGAATACATTTTAAAGTATAGCTCAGGGCTTCCCTGGTGGCGCAGTGGTTGAGAATCTGCCTGCCAATGCAGGGGATACGGGTTTGAGCCCTGGTCTGGGAAGATCCCACATGCCGCGGAGCAACTAGGCCCATGAGCCACAACTACTGAGCCTGCGCGTCTGGAGCCTGTGCTCCGCAACAAGAGAGGGCGCAACAGTGAGAGGCCCGCGCACCGCGATGAAGAGTGGCCCCCGCTCGCCGCAACTAGAGAAAGCCCTCGCACAGAAATGAAGACCCAACACAGCCAAAAATAAATAAATTAATTAATTAAAAAAAAAAAAATAAAGTATAGCTCAATATTTCCAAATAAAGTAGGCTGGAGGAGCGGGAGGGGCTCTCCCACCTGGAGACACGACTGGTCCCAGCCCTGTCCCGGGGGTGCTGTGCGGGTCCGTCTAGGGCTCATACCTTTCATGAGGGTTTTTTAAATTGACTAAACCTCAGCATTGCTAAAAACCATAGCTACTGTCAAATTCAAAGTTGACAATAATGACTCATTTGGGATAATATAATCACTAGAATATTCTCCTGGATTTTCACACAAGAGACTAAATCATGAGTTTATTCCACTCTCTTACTAGCAACTTCTCCCTATACCACTGTCAAAGTGACACTTACCAAGTGTAATCAATAATCTTGTGGAAGAACTCAAATACAAAGTTCTACACCAAGGTCATTTACTACACAAACAATATAATAAACTTCACCTTAAAAACTAAATACTAATAATATGAAAATAAGAATAAACAAAATAACGAGAGTAAAATAAACAATACTTCACTTGTTCACTGAAGCTGTAGGTGAAGTCTGGGGAGTCTTTTCATCTTCCCCTTGAGAACTACTAAATTCAGAATCCTGAAACCGTTTTCCAATCTTTGGCCGCTTTAAATGACTACTTCGAGTACGAGTGGAAACAGATGTTTTATCGTGACCTGAGAAAAAAACGGCAAAACTATAATTGATTGATTATGTATTCAAAGGATTACCTATTAAAATACACAGAAATGCAAGAACCACGCTAGTTTACCTAAATCCCCAACATTACACACTTCCTCTCTGTCACTTCAGGTTAAGAAACCATGTCAGTGTCTTTTTCTAAATTACGAAATAACCTTGTCAGTATTCATTCCTCAAATTTCTGTTACCTTGAGCTTTTTGCAAAGTGTTTCTGCATTTTCACTTAGACCCTCTTCCAACAATCTTGGGAAATAAACAAGGTAGACATTATTGTCCCTATTTTACAGGTAAGGAAATGAAAACAAGAGAGGCAAAATAGCTTACCTAACTGTTCACACAGCAAAATCAGTGGTAAAAGAACCCAGATCTAGATTTTAGGGCTGGAGAAGTCTTCACTTTACTCTAAGGGACACACACACACACAGAGAGACACAGACACACACACTTAATTCTAACTGTCTCAAACACTTACTAATAGACGAGCTGAATTTCTTACCTTCAGAAGTACTTGCAAAGGCATCTTTTAGAGAATCAATCTAAAACAGAGATACAGATTAAAACCACAAGTTTTAGATCCTTTCTTCTCCCTATGGATCTACTTCATACAGTTACAAAGAAAATCTTTTTAAAAGTTTTTCAAATAGCACCTTCTGTACTCACTATTCATCAACTAAGAAACTCACTTAGAAAGGCTATATTATAGCCTCAGTTTATTATGAGCTTAAGAACTTATGAAGCCATCTAATATGCTATAGTGATATACATGGGCTTTCTGAATGTTCTGTTCTTGGCTCCCTTCTCTTCTCAGTCTACATCCTCCTTCTATATGTAACTGTATCTACCACCTTTACTTCAACAGCTATTTGCTGATGAATCCAAATATACAATTTAATCTCCCCAACTTTTTTCCTGATTTCCAAATGATGAATCCAAATATACAATTTAATCTCCCCAACTTTTTTCCCGATTTTCAAAGCTCTATTTCCAGTGAAATCTCTCTCAGCGGATACTCCACCAATTTCACATCCAACCTGTCCCAAACTGAAATCTTAAATTTCCCCAATATTAGCCTCTATCTTGGTTAATGGCAATAACAATTCAGTATGCCATTCCAACCAAAATCCTGTGAGGCAGTAATGCCTTCTTCTTGTCCCTCATTCAGTCAATCACAAAGCTTGTCAATTTTGACTCTGAAGACTCTCTCAAAACTGCCCCCTCTTTTGTACGACCAATGCTTTAATTCAAGCATTTATCATCTTTATCATGAAGGTATACACCTTATATATGTACAATTTTTGTCAATTATACCTCAATAAAGCTAAAAAAATTATGTAGTTAAAAATAAACAAACAAAACCACTTCCCCATGTGGTTACTGATAAAAATAAATAAATAAATAGTTTAATATGAGAAATATTTTCCTTGAATTAATTAAAATATTAAAGTAGTATAAGGAATATGAATTTCTAAAATGAAGAAAAGTCTAATTTATATTGCCAACCTTATAATATGGTGAAATTTTAATATGTTCTCATTAAAATGACACATTTTAAATTATATGGCTTAATATAAAAGTAGATCATTGCTCTCACATGTATGAGAAGAGTAGATTTTTCTACTTTCCCTGGTTTTATGATATCTGACCAGGACTAAAATGAATTTGAATATATCTGAGGAATCTGGAATGCAGTATAATAGAACTGGGGCTTATTCTGAAGTCTGAAATTCCAAAGGTAGAAATAAAACACAAAAAAACTGAACTCCTTATATATAGTTACTGTATCAATATTATTTATATTATCCTTAAACATGTTTTAAAAAACTTTTACTCAAATAGTCAACGCTCATGCTAAGACAGGAGAAAAGAGACACAAATAATTCCCCAAAGCACTTGTGTCTCTGAAATGTACATGCATTTACATAGACATATTCAACACTCACTAAAAATATATTCAGATACCCGTGTACAAAACAAATATGACTGTATTAAAAGCCACCACAACAAAACACTGCATAAAAATAGAACTCTAGGATCCCATCAATGAATCTGCATTTTAAGTAATATCAAGTAGTTTCTAGAAAAGTACCTGGTAAGTCCTCTGGAATTCAGTAATGGGACCTGCCCTTCTACTTCCAGGTTACCTAGTATTTGCAAAGTATACTACATTCTACAAAGTCCTAACATATATAGCCTCAGACTTCCCAAAATAACTTCATAACCTTTGACCTACTACTAATTCCACTTCCACAAATTTATCTGTGCAAGGAAATAATTACATTTGCACAAAGATTCATGTATAACTGCATTCATGGCTGGGTCACTTATAAATATAAAAAACTTAAGTATAAATGTTAAGGAAACAAATGCTGATATTTATATATAATAGAATAGTGTACTATTTAACAATGATTTAAAACAGTAATGACATAGAAAATGCTTACAATATTATGTTAATGGAGAAAAGCAGTTAGAAGCAGCATAAAAGAATAAAAACAAAAATGAAACATATGCAGATACATGTTTCGTAATATATATCAAGTACATATACAAAATGTTAGTTGCTACATCTAAGGTAATGGAATTATAGCTTTTTATTTTCTTCTATATTATTTTGTGTATTCCAAATTATTTTTCAAAGAAAATTAAATCTTAGAAACCAACTAACAGAAAATGCCAAGTAACTAACACAACAGAAGTTACATAAGTCTGTTGAATGAACAATAACATTAAAAAAGTTAAATATTAGCTGAACCTCTTCTTTAAAAACAGCAAAATTATTATTTCCTACAGTAAACTACAGTGTACCTACAGTTAGCTGCATCTCACTAGACAGACTGTCTTCAGCTCCTGCTTCATAGTCTGGAACAGATGCAAGACCATATTCTCCAGACACAGGTCTTTTAGCTTCATTTTGAGAAACTGCTGTGTGTAAAAGAATTTTTAAAATTGTAAACCAGTTAGTATCTGCTTTTAATTGTAACACTCTTTGTACTCATTTTTACAAACCCCTAAAGAAGGGTGTTGAAAATCCAAGTGTGGGATATCCCCTTCACCAATATCTTATAATGAAGCCTTGCAATTGTAAAGAGTCTTAAACAGTTATCTGTATTGAGTGACTTCAAGGGGAGACGCATGAAACTGCGTACTACCTTTGATCCACTGATGCCTATTCTATGCTGTTTGAGTAAACTGTGTTTATTTCTTATCCACCAATTCCTACTGGACTACTGGGCTACATTCTACTGGACTACTCTAGGTCCTCTGACTATTAGTGACTCAAATGTTTACATATAACAAAAATTCAAGTTTAGAAAAGGAGGTCTGTTACTAGAGAGATCACATTACAATACACCACTACTCTGGACTATAAGACACAACCATCATTAGGCACTGCTTTTTTAAGCTGGACTTGTGTTCAAATTGAAAACATTCTTACCCGTAATTTTAAATGTTTCTCTTTGTAATGCTCTGGTGATTGGTATTCTCTGGTACCAGTGTCCAATACCTTCAACTTCCCAAAGCAGTTCATGGTCTCCTGGATATTTTTCAAAGTACTGGTTGCAAGCTGAAAAACACATTGAAAGTTTTCTAGAAATCCCCAAAATCAAATGTTTGGGCAAACAGAAGATGGAAAGTAAGCTGCCCAAGTCACTTAATGGGGCTAGCATAACTTTGATACCAAAAACAGCAAGGAAACTCAAGAAAATTATATAGCAGTCTCATTTATGAATAAACAAGGATAAAGATGATAAACCTCACTAGTTGCCAAGGAAATATAAGATGAAACACCAAGATTCCATTTTCACACCCATCAGATAATAACAAGCATCAGAAAAATAAGGGAAATGGAAACTCCCACACTGCTGGTGTGAGAACAATTTCAAAGTGCTTAAGCAAGTTGAAGAAAAATATTTTATGATCCAATTCTACTTCTAGGTATATACTGTAATGACTTATACATATGTGGAAGAAGGCATCTATAATGATGATTACAGGACTGTTTTAGGAGGTACAACTTTGGTGCCCATCATTAGAGGATATATGAATAAATTATACTGTGTATACAATAAAATACTATACAGCAACTACAACTAATAAACTACGGCTACATATAATCAACGTTGATAAATCTAAAAAAAAAGTCAGTGAAAAAACAAGTCAATATTACCTACAAAAGGATGTCATTTTATAAGTTTAAAAACACGTTGAACAAAATGATGCAGCATCTAAAAAACCCAAAATAATGCCATTTGCAGTGACATGGATGGACCTAGAGATTGTTATACTGAGTGAAATAAGACAGAGAAAGACATCATATGATACTGCTTATATGTGGAGTCTAAAAAAAGGTACAAATGAACTTATTTACAGAACAGAAATAGAGTCACAGATGTAGATAACAAACTTATGGTTACCAAGGGGGAAAGGGGTGGGGGGACGGATAAACTGGGAGACTGGGTAGTGTACACTACCAGTAGTGTAGTAGTGTACACTACTATATATAAAATAGATAATAAGAACATACTGTATAGCACAGGGAGCTCTACTCAGTACTCTGTAATGACCTAAATGGGGAAAACAATCTAAAAAAGAGTGGGTATATGTGTAACTGACTCACTTTGCTGTACAGCAGAAATGAACACAACGTAAATCAACTATACTCCAATAAAAATTAATTAAAAAAATAAAAAATAATAATTTTAAAATAATTTTAAAAATGATGCAGCCTCTGTGGAAAATATTTTGACAATTCTTCAAAAAGTTAAACATAGAATTATAACCCAGCAATTCCACTCTTAGGTTTATATCCAAAAGAACTGGAAGCAGGGACTCAGATATCTGCACACCCATGTCCACAGCACCATTATTCATAGAAACACAGAAAGGTACAAACAACCCAAGCATCCATCAATAGATAAATGGATAAACGAAATGTCATATTCACACAATAAAAATCTACTCACCCATAAGAAGGAATGAAATTTTGATATATGCTACAAAAAGGATGGAACTTAAACATTATGCTATGTGAAATAAGGCAAAAAAGGGCAAATACTGTATGAATCCACTTATGTGAGGTACCCAGAATATGCAAATTCATGACAGACAGCAGAAAAGAAGTTAGAGAAGGAGGGGAGAGGAGAAGGGGGATTATTGTTTGAAGGGTATGGAGTTTAGACTGGGGATGATGAAAAAGTTTTGGGTATAGGCAGTGATGATGGGGACACAGTATTGGGAATGTGGTTAATGCCACTGAATTGTACCCCTACAAATGGTTAAAATGATAAATATTATGTATATTTTATGACCAAAAACTGTTGAGGAGACACTGCTCTGGGAAAGACCCCCGGTGTTCTCCTTACTTACTGCAAGTGGTAAGTTCTCCCACTCTTTGGCTTGGTGTGTCTTCTGGCTCAACAACCACCAAGAGGCGAACCCAGTTTCCGGGCAACACCTCTAATAGGGCAAATGAGGGGAACTTCAGTGTTATTTAAATTATATTTTGGGAAGTGTGAAAATCTAAAGTAACTGTTTAAATATGAATATATACAAAATAAATCTAAAATTACTATTTTTAAAAACTGTTTAAATTTTTTTAAATAAAAAAGCACATGAAATAATGCTTTATAGTGTTTATAGACATAGACTTATGTGTGAAAACATGGGCAGGAAGGATATACACCAACTTGAGGAACACAAATCTCTAGGGAGGAAAGAAGAAAGGGGAATGGGATTAGGGAGGGGTCCAAAGAGAACATCAACTGTATCTACGTTTTGTTTAGGTCTCCCAAAAAATAAATGAAAACAAATATGGCAAAATCTTAACATTTGTTAATCTGGACGCTGGATATGTGGACACAAGGATACCATTTGCTCACTTTTTCCCCACATATTTGACAATATTTCTCATGTTTTCTGGTTGTAGTTCCTATACCTATTAGGAAGGGAAAAGCTGGAGAAAACCAACAGGCCACACTGAGTCCTTTGCCTGAATTAAAATAACTAAAATAGCAGAGGATACCTTACATAATACATTAGCAGCTATAATTCATTTGGTATTCAATTTATTTATCATGAGAATCCTAAAAAAGGGTAATAAGAGAGTCTGCCTGCAGTAGATGTGTTTGTATTCTTCCCCAAATTTAGTAAAGCAATAATTAGACTTTGAGAGGAAAATCCATTTTCACATTATCCAAGGGTATACAGGGTTCATTCCATTCTCATGTATGGGTCTAGAGAGAAGCTGTGATTCAAGATGGACATGCAACACGTGGCTCTTGTTTTATGGATTTTTGGTATTAAAAGGGGGGAAAGAAACTTAGAACAAAAATATTTTTTCAGTGGAAATAAATATCTGATGTTAGGTTAAAATCAATGGTAAATTATATTTTATGAAAGTTTTCTAATAAATTACTTTCCAGGTTAAATATTACTTCATTAAGAAAAGAGTACTGCTATGGACTTCACACAAATGCAAATATAAATCCACTAACTGCTTTTAAAACACCACAACACAATATATCTACACAATGAAATACTAAACAGCATTAAAAAAGAATAAACAGAGCTACATGAATCCACAGGAATGAATCTCATAATCATAAAGATGAATAGAAAAAGCAAACTACAGAAGAATTCATACAGTACATATTATTTATATAAAGTTTTTTATTTTTATTTTTTATTTTTTTGCTGCACTGCGCAGCTTGTGTGATCTTAGTTCCCCAACCAGGGATTGAACCCCGGGCCCTCGGCAGTGAAAGCACAAAGTCCTAACTACTGGACTGCCAGGGAATCCCCTAAACTTTTTAAAAACGTAAAACAATATGACGTTGTTGGAAGATGTATACATATATATTAAAAGTCTAAGAAATGCATGGGGAAAATAAATGCCAAATTGAGGATAGTGCTTACTTCAGGGAAGCGGGTAAGCTACTTGGATAGGACAGAAGTTCAACTTATATTGGCAATGATCCACTTCTCATGGATGGTACATGCTGGATGATACATGAGTATTTGTTACCTTATTCTTTATATTTTTTTGTATATCTGAAATTTCTTTTTTTTTTTTTTAATTAAAAAGCTACCACAGACAAATAACCCAAAGAAAGAATGGTTAAAGGATCTAAATAGACATTCTTCCAAAGGAGATACATAAATGACCAATAAGCACATGAAAAGATGCTCAACATCAAATGCAAATCAAAACTACAATGAGATGCCACTCCACATCCACTGAGATGGCTCTAATAAAAAAGACAAATAATAATGAGTGTTGGCGAGGATATGGAGAAATTGCAACTCTCATACAATGTTTATGAGAACGTAAAATGGTGCGGTTGCTTTGGGAAACAGTTTGGCAGTTCTTCAAAAGGTTATGACCAAGCAATTTCATCCATGCCTAGGTATATACACCAGAGTAATGTTCACACAAAAACTACACAAATGTTCAAAGTAGCACTATTCGTAATATCTAAAAAGTGGAAACAATCCTAAAGTCCATCAACTGATGATGGATAAACAAAATGTGGCACATCCACACAAGGGAATATTCTTCAGCCATTAAAAAAAAAAAATGGGGCTTCCCTGGTGGCGCAGTGGTTGAGAATCTGCCTAATGCAGGGCACACGGGTTCGAGCCCTGGTCTGGGAAGATCCCACATGCCGCAGAGCAGCTGGGCCCGTGAGCCACAATTACTGAGCCTGCGCGTCTGGAGCCTGTTCTCTGCAACAAGAGAGGCCGCGATGGTGAGAGGCCCGCGCACCGCGATGAAGAGTGGCCCCCACTTGCCGCAAATAGAGAAAGCCCTCGCACAGAAACGAAGACCCAACACAGCCATAAATAAATAAATAAATTAAAAAAAAAAAAAAGAAGCACTGATTCATGCTACAACATGGATGAACCTTGAAAACATTTATGCAAAATGAAAGAAGCTAGACACAAAGGGCTTACAATATAATTATATCATACAATTCCATTCATATGAAATGTCCAGAACAGGTAAATCCATAAACACAGAAAATAGATTAGTGGTTGATTGTTAGAGGATAAAGGAATGGGGGAATAGAAGAGTGACTGCTAATTTTGGTACAGGTTTTCTTTTTGGCGTGATGAGAATGTCCTGGAATTAAGACAGTGGTTATGGTTGCATAGCTGTGAATATAATAAAAAACCACTGAATTGTACACTTTAAGAGGGTGAATTTTATGGTATGTGAATTATATTTCAACTTTTTAAAAAAGTTACCACACCCCCAAAATGCCATTTATGTGGAGGTAAGGGCACATTTGCAAAATTAAGCCCTAGAGAGCCAAGGAATATAATTTACTTAATATTGATATATGCACATTTAAAATATCCCACAGAAACAAGTCGGAAGTGACACTGAGACAAGTTTAACTTTCTAAAAACTTAATCCAATTACCTATGTACATGAGAGAGGTCAGTGGATACCGCAAGCCAAGTGCATCTTCTGTAAAGGAATCAACAAAGTCCTCCAGCATATGAAGCCCAAAGTCTTTGCCTCTATATTTCTTTCTTACGAACATTGTATCAAGAACTGGCAGTTGGTAGCTTTGGGTAAGAAACGAGGCACATATGCTTCCTGCAGTCATAAAACAGAAATCCAACAATTTTTCACATTTAAAAGGCCACATATGTATATACATTTAGAGAACATGAGTTAAATCTAAAATTGGTTAGTTTTTCTTACATCAAGAAGAATGTTAAAGACACGCATAAGTTTTATAATATAAAATGCTTTCCAGCTATTACATATCATAATGTATACGAGATGATGAGAAGAGTTATTTATTTTACGTTTGCCAACAGTATCTCATACAAGATAAACAACTATTACCATTTGATGAACTATATACTAGACTACATATCACTGTCCATAGACTTGCACAGCTTTAAAACTCATCAACTATTAAATTTTCAAATTTAAAGAGTATTTGGTGATTGTATATAGTTTATATTATAATACACGAAGTATCTAATTCCAACCTTAGTACGTGAATATTCATCTTTTCCCTTTACTTTTTGCCTAATGATTACAGTCTCATTTGTATCTATTTAATGATGGCAAAGAAGTGAATGAGTTCTCCAAATTTTTAAGGACTATGGATTAGGACTAAATGGAAACATCTGTTTTAGAAATGGCTAAGTCAGCAATCTTTCTGCTGTGAATATACGTTTTAAAATATCTTGTACGTTTAAGGTTTAACAGGAGAAATGTTTGTAGTAGTAATTAAATATGCCTCTCCTTGTTACATTACAGAGCTATACTGATTTGTCTTTTAAGAACCCTGATGTGGGTTTTGACCCTCCAAATAGATGTGTAAGCTCCTATAATGTATCTTAAGATAGTTTATAAGTTGAGGGCATCATGGTGGGGTGGCCCACTTTCTATTAATTTTAGTATTAATTCATAGTTAGCTATCAGTCAACATTCTAGTTTTTTGTGCCTCAAGTAAAACAATCTATTATTCTCAGTTACATTATTCACATGATTTTCGATAATTATAATAACGTAGTTCAAGAAAGAAACAAAATTTCAGGTAACAAACACCTCACAAATTAACTTTTACCAATCATATCATTTGATGAGTTGGTCAATATAACAAGGCTTTTTTTAGTTCAACCAAATAATGAATTACTTATGATTAAATTGGAGAACTTCAATAACTTTTTGCAATAGACTCTAAGACTATCAATTAATTTAAATTCAGAATAGTTAACGCACATTGCTACGTACTTAGATCTTAACTGCTGACATTCAGTTCGGATACTGCTAAGGGTCAAAATGTCTTACATAGTGATTTAGTTGACAATATTGTATTATAAACTTTAAATTTACTAAAAAGGTAGATCTTAAGCATTAGCACCTCAAGAAAAAAAAAAGAAAGAAAATGGTAACCATATGAGGCAATAAATATATTAATTATCTTGATTTTGGTGAATATTTCACAACGTACATCAGATCATCAAGTTGTACACATTAAACGTATACAACTACAAATTATCAATTATATTCAATAAAGCCAAAATAAATAAATAAATTTTTAAAGAATCTAACAGGTAGTCTCACCAACAAGCTACTGTGACCATTATTAGTTTTTAATGCCTTAAAATCAGGGTTTTCTCATAGTAACTGCTGGAAGTGATAATGAAATCAAAGGAGACATTACTTTATAAGTAGCAGTAATTCAAAGGACAAAGCAAAAATGAGAAGAGAAAGCACTACCTATAGTTCTCAATACCATCTGAGGATCTGTTGCTATTTACTATTGTGCGTGCCTCAGAATACCAACTATATGAAGTGAATTTCCCACAAATTAACTTTTTTTTTCTGTTTTCACACAAGCATTCCTTTAAGTAGAGAAAAGGTAAAGTCCAGCATCTATGAGTGTTCAAATGGTCAATTTATGGAACTAATAGTGTTCACAAAGTTTAAAGTTCTACCATTTACTCACCATGTACATATTCATTTCAAAAAATCATGCTAATTCTCTTTTGCCTACACCTTCAATACTTATTTTTGTATTTGTATCAGGTTCTACCCTGATACAAAAGCAATCAAATAAAGGGCAGAAAACCTCTGCCCTGTTACCAGCGGTTCTTCAGACACATCAACAGCTGCAGATAATAGCACAATTACTTAGTAAAGTAAAAACCACAACCTAACTTAGATGAAGTTTTCATTAAAATAAATCTACTAATTGAAGTAAAATTAAATTTAGCATTGCACATGGCAGCTTGAATATTTATATTCCTCAGAGAACCATCTTTGGCCACCTTCTTTTTCTACATGCTCCCTCTGGGTAATCTCACCTACTCTAAAGCCTTCTACCATTTATCCAAATGCTCATGACCACTAATCTTTTATTTCTGTAATACATGAGACTTACTACAAGATGAATGGAAGAGCTCATATAAATGCAAATACAACAAAAAACACATGATCATCTCCAAAGACAAAGAAAAAGCAAAATTCAGTACATTCATGATAAAAATACTCAACATCCTCAACCTGATAAGGGATCTATGAAAAACCCACAGCTAACAAACATTACACTTAATGGTGAAAGACTGGATGTTTCTCCCTAAGATCAGGAATAAGATAAAAATGTTTATCCTCGCCACTTCTACTCAACATGGTAAGGAGGTTCTAGCCGGGGCAATTAGGCAAGAAAGGGAAATGAAAGGCACCCAGATTGGAAAGAAAGAAGTAAAACCACATTCACAGATGACATGATCTTGTATATAGACCTTAAGATTTTCATCTTAAGAAATCCACTAAAACATTATTATTATTTTTTAAATATTTATTTATTTATTTGGCTGCACCAGGTCTTAGTTGTGGCACGTGGGATCTTTGCTGCCATGTGCACAATCTTTTAGTTGAGGCATACAGGATCTAGTTCCCTGACCAGGGATCAAACCTGGGCCCCCTGCACTGGGAGCACGAAGTTTTAAGCACTGGACCACCAGCGAAGTCCCAGAAATCCACTAAAAAATTATCAAAACTGATTTTTTTTAAAGTTCGGCAAGGTTACAGGATATAAGATCAATATACAAAAATCAATTGGGGACCTCCCTGGGAGTCCAGTGGTTAAGACCCCAGGCTTCCACTGCAGGGGGCACAGGTTTGATCCCTGGTCAGGGAACTAGGAACCCACATGCCACACAGGACAGCCAAAAAAGAGAAATCAATTGTATTTCTATACACCAGCAATGAACAATCTGAAAATGAAATTAAGAAAACAATTCCACTTACAATAGCATCAACAAATAATACAATTCTTAGGAATAAATTTAACAAAAGTACAAAACTTGTATACTGAAAACTACAAACATTTAAAAGAAATTAAAGAACACTTAAATAGGGCTTCCCTGGTGGCTCAGTGGTTAAGAATCCGCCTGCCAATTCAAGGGACACGGGTTCAAGCCCCGGTCCGGGAAGATCCCACATGCCGCAGAGCAACTAAGCCCGTGCGCCACAACTACTGAAGCCTGCGCTCTAGAACCCGTGCGCCACAACTACTGAAGCCCATGCACCTAGAGCCCGTGCTCCGACAACAAGAGAAGCCACCACAAGAAGCCCACGCACCGCAATGAAGACTAGCCCCCGCTCGCCGCAACTAGAGAAACCTCAGGCACAGCAACAAAGAGCCAACGCAGCCAAAAACAAATAAAATTAAAAAAAAAAAAGAACACTTAAGTAAATGGAAAGACATCCCATGTTCATGGTTCAGAAGACAACATTGTTAAGATGTCAATACTCCCCAAACAGACCTACAGGTTCAAAATCCCAGCTGGATTTTTTGCGGAAATTGACAAAGTAATCCTAACACTCACATGGAAATGCAAAAAAAAACAGCCAAAACAATCTTAACAAAGAAGAATAAAGTTGGAAGACTCACACTTCCCATTTTAAAACTTACAAAGCTACATACAGTAATCAAGCCAGTGTGATATTGGCACAAGAATAAACAGAGACCAACAGAATAGAGGTTCCAGAAACAAAACCTCTTATTTATGGTCAACTTATTTTCAACAGGAGTCCCAAGGCATTTCTACGGGAACAGAATAGTCTTTTCAAATGAATGGTGCTGGGACAACTGGATATCCCTATATGCAAAAAAATGATGTTGGACCCCTCCCCCTTTCCTCAGACCATATACAAAAATTAACTGCAAATGGATCATAAACATAACTTTAAGTGCTAAAACTATAAAATCTTAGAAGAAAACATAGCAGTTAATCTTCATCACCTTGGGGTAGGAAAAGCCTCCTTAGCTACAACACCAAAAGCGCTACACCACCAAAAGCAAAAGTGACACATAAAAAGAAGATAATTGGATTTTATCAAAACTAGTGCTTCAAAGGATACCATCAAGAAAGTAAAAAGACAACCCAAAAAACGAGAGAAAATACTTTCAAAATATATATCTGATAAGGGACTTGTATCTAGAATGTATGAAAAATGCTTACAACTCAATAATAAAAACACAAATAAAACCCAATTTAAAAATGGGTTAAGGATTTAACAGACATTTCTCCAAAGACATACAAATGGCCAACAGGTATATAAAAAATGTTCAATGTCACTAATGATCAGGGAAACGGCAAATCAAATGAGGTATCACCTCATACGTGTCAGGATTGCTATTATCAAAAAAACAAAAACAACAAAGACAAATGCTGGCAAAGATATGGAAAACTGGAACCCTTGTATACTGTTAATGGGAATGCAAAATGCTGCAGCCACTATGAAAAACAGTAAGAGGTTCCTCAAAATATTAAAAATAGAACTACCACATGATCCAGCAATCCCACTTCTGGGTATATATCCAAAATAATTGAAATCAGGATCTCAAAGAGATATTAACAATCCAGTGTTCATTGCAGCACTATTCACAATAGCCAAGATGTGGTAACAACCTAAATGTCCGCTGATGGATGATGGATAAAAAAAATATGGTATATATATATGTACAACAGAATAATATCCCGCCTCAAAAAAAAAAGTAAATCCTGCAATATACAACATGGATCAACCTTGAGGACATTATGCTAAGTGAAATAAGCCAGTCACAGGACAAATACTGCATGATTCCAATTATATGAGGCGTTTAAAATAGTCAAACTTGGGCTTCCCTGGTGGCGCAGTGGTTGAGAATCTGCCTGCCAACGCAGGAGACACGGGTTCGAGCCCTGGTCTGGGAGGATCCCACATGCCGCGGAGCAAATAGGCCCGTGAGCCACAATTACTGAGCCTGCGCGTCTGGAGCCTGTGCTCCGCAACAAGAGAGGTCACGATAGTGAGAGGCCCGCGTACCGCGATGAAGACTGGCCCCCACTTGCCGCAATTGGAGAAAGCCCTCGCACAGAAACGAAGACCCAACACAGCCATAAGTAAATAAATAAAATTTAAAAAAAATTAAAAAAAAAAAAAAGAATATCTTTAAAAAAAAAAAAATAGTCAAACTCACAGAAGCAGAGAGCAGAACAACGGTTGCCAAGGGCAGGGTGAGGGGGAATTGGGGGGCTGTTAATCAATGGGTTTAAAGCTTCAGTAATGCAAGTTCTAGAGACCTGTTGTATAACATTACACCTATAGTCAGCAGTGTTGTAAGCTACAGTTAAACATCTGTTGAGAGTAGATCTTATGTTAAGTGTTCTTACCACAATAAA
Organism: Balaenoptera physalus; assembly: GCF_965194825.1. NCBI lineage: Eukaryota > Metazoa > Chordata > Mammalia > Artiodactyla > Balaenopteridae > Balaenoptera > Balaenoptera physalus. Next base: position 118,857,276 of record NC_138890.1, on the reverse strand, counting down.
ATAAAGATTACAAAACATTTTTTAAGATAAATAATCTAGACAGAAAGGAGATTAGTGGTTTCCATGAATTTCAGGGTAAAGGAAATGAGGAGTGATAGCTAATGGGTACAGAAATTCTTGAGGTGATGAAAATGTTCTCAAATTAGACAGTAGTGATGGTTGCAACAACCATTCACAACTCTGTGAATATACTAAGAATCACTTCAGGGTGAATTTGATGATATATGAATTATAGTAGGATGGATCTCAAAATAACTATTCTGAAAGAACCCAGACTAAAAAAAAATGTATATACTGTATGATTCCATTTTACAAAATTCCAGAAAAAGCAGGCTAATATATAATAATAGACGCAGATAACTGTTTGCTTGGGGTCAAATAGGGGGAAGGAAGGATGGTTACAAATAGGCACAAAGAAACTTTTGGGGATAACAGATACGTTCATTATCTTGATTGTGGTGATAGTATCACAGCTGTATAAATAAGTAAAAATACAACAAATTGTAAACTTTAAATATGGTCAAGTTTTTGTATGTCACTTATACCACAATAAAGCTGGGGGGGGAAAGATTTTTTTAAAAAAGGACAACTCAATTTAAAAATGGGCAAAGGATTTGAATAGACATCCCAAAGAAGACATATAAACAGCAAATACGCACATGAAAAGATGCTCAACCTTAGCCATTTAGGAAATGCAAATCAAAATGACAATGTCATGCCACTTCACACCTACCAGGTTGGCTATAGTCAAAAACATAGATAAAAATATGTGTTGGCTCACAATGCAACGCTTAAATGAAATGCTTGTTTTTTCACTATTTTCTGTGCATCTATATACTTTTGCTGAACAAAAAGAATCATTGCTTTATATCATGTTTACTTTTTCTTAAATAGTCTATTTTCCCATGTCATTAAATATTCTCTGAAAACATTTAAAAAAGTATCAGCAAGGATGTGGAGAAACTGCAGTCCTGGTACATTGCTGGTGGGAATGTAAAACAGTGCAGTTGCTTTAGAAAACAGTCTGACAGTTCCTCAAAAGGCTAAATTTAGAGTTACCATATGAATCTGGAATTCCACTCTTAGGTATATAACCACGAGAAATAAAAACCTGTACACAAATCTTCATAGCAGCATTATTCATAATGGCAAAATCATAAAAACAACTCAAAAAAGTCCATCAAATGATAAAAGACAATATTAGAATATCCATACAAGGGAATATTATTTGGCCATAAAAAGGAATTAAGTGCTGATTCAAGAATGGATGAAACCTGAAAACAGTATGCTAAACAAAAGAAGTCAGATGCAAAAAAACTATTCTGATTGTATGATTTCATTTACATGAAATGTCCAGAATAGGCAAATCTACAGGGACAGAAATCTATAAGCAGATTAGTGGTTGCCTAGGGCCAGGTACTGAGGGCGGGGAGGGAATGGAGAGTGACTGTTAACGAGTACAGGGCAGGGGTTTTTTTGTGGTGACGAAAGTGATCGAAAATTGGTTATGGTGAAAGTCGTACAATTCTGTGAATATACTAAAAAACACTGAATTGTATACTTTACATGTGTGAATTGTATGGTATATAAATAAACCTTAATAAAGCTGTAAAAATGTAAATTAAACAATATAATTTATACATGTGACTCCAATAAACCATTTATAATCAGATTTTTCATATACTCCCCAAACCTCCTCCTCCTCCTGTTTACTAATTTTTCAGTAAATCTCATCACCATTCTACCAGCGGCTCAGAGCAAAACAGGAGATCCCATCCTTGACTCTCCCTTCATAGGCCATGTACAATCCATCAGAAACACTGCAGCAATAACGTCATAATTTTTCTCAATTATGATGACTTCTACCCCCTTCTTCCTTGCCCAAGCCACCATCACCTCTCACCAGGGTTTTCTGCAATAATAGCCTCTTAACTAACATAACTCCTAACCCTGTCACCTCTCTTTCTGGTTTTCTACACAACAGAGCTACCTTTTTCAAAAGGCCAATCAGATTGTGTCACGCCCGTGCTTAAAATCCTCCACCGGATTCCTATCACCCACAGAGTGAAATTCAGACTCTTTCCTTGGCCTACTGGACGTGTCAGGATATGTGCCGGTCTCTCTCCATCCCTGTATCACTCACTCCCTCTACTCTGGCCACACTGGCCTTCTTGTTCTTTCTGAAACATCCTGAACTTTCTTCTGCCTCATGGCCTTTGCCTTTCAGTTCTTTGCCTGAATACCTCTTCTCCTGAAACTTCACATATTTCATCATTCCCTCACTTCCTTCAAAGGTGCTTCCCTGACCGCTCTATTTAAGATAGCACCCCCCAACACACACTCTCTATTCTTTTAATCTACTTTTTCTTCACAGACCTGAGAGCATATCGTCTATTTGTCTATTCATTGCTATCTCCTCCTCTTAAATGTAGGTTCTGTGATGACAGTTTATTTACAAAAATTGTATTACTATCTCTCAATTTCTCCCTCTTGCTCTTTCTCCTATTCACCCTCCTCCCCTTTCCCTCTCCTTCCCTATCAATATGGCACAAAAAATAACTTTTGAATAAATGAATAAATTTCGACAGTACCATTCAGGATCTATGCATCACATTCAAGAACAGCTATTCTGCTGCAACTGAATGACTCTCTCTTTTCATGGAATCACCATTTCTTCTTTGTCCAACCAGGAATGTGTCTTTTCCTGACCTTCATAAAACCTTCAAAAAGCCATCAATGTGTGACTGTCTCCACAGAACACAACATAAAGTGAATTCTAAACAAATAATGTGATTATCTTTACAGGAGAGATCTTGTTATACACCACTAGGCAAGTACTCTCATTACAGTCTTCATCCTTTATAAATTGGTTAACGTAACGTTAGCTGTTATAACAAACCAAATCTGGAAAGCTTAACATTAAAAAGTTTCATTTTTGTTTAAGTAACAGTCCCAGTTGTTGCTGGGTAGTGGATGGCTTTCTGACTCACAATCATCCAAGAACTTTTTCAGTTACCTATTGTTACCTAACAAACCAGCCCAAAATGTACTGGCTTAAAACAAAATTTATTATTTCATTATTTATCACAACTCTCATATGGTATCAGGTGGGCCACTGGAACAGCTAAAGGTCCAAATGGCTTCACTCCCACAGCAGTAGCTAGCCGGCTGCTGACTGGAATCGCAGCTGGCCTTGCCAGCTGGGCACCTCAGTTCAATGTAGTTGCTTGAGCTTCCTCACCACATGGCAGTCTTGAGGTAGGTGTGTTTCTTACATGGTGACTAGTCTCTAAGAGTACCAAAGTGGAAACTACCAGGCTTCTTAAGGTTTAGGACAGTGTCACTTGTGCTGCAGTCTACTGGTTAAAGCAAGGCACAGGGCCAGCACAGATTCAAGCAGGCTACACAAGGACATAAATACTGGAAGCACGGTTCACTGGGGGCCCTCACAGTAACACAGGAACTCACGTTCCTTCTATCTTGTGCTTCTCCATCCCCTAGCTCTTCAGAATCTTTTGCATTTAGCAGACAGATGAGGAAAAGGAATGCATCTTAACCACTCTGCTCTGATGTCATACATATCATTTCTCTCATTACCATGGGGAGAATTAGTCACACAGCCCCACCTACTTGTGAAAGCAACTGAAAAACATAATCCCTGACTGGACAGTTGCTGGCCAATGACAAGAATACAGAAGAGGAAGCACAAATATTTGGTAGACAGCTAGCAGCCTCAGCTAACTTTCTGCTTTCTCTTATCTCCCGGTAGATTAACATTTCCTTTTCAACTTTCAGGAAATCAACTTTGCACCTCAGCAGGTAGTACCTTTTGCTGGCAGACTCCTTTCACAGTTATGTTTGCTTATCTCAGGCTATTTTCAGTAACTTATAGCCTAACACCAATATTCACAAATACACATACTCATGTTATACAATAGTTTTGACTGATCTCATTCACATTTTAAGATTACACTAACTTCTGTGGCCCACACAAATATCCACATCTCCCCCATGTGATCCACCTTACATTTCTAACTATGTATCTCTACTTATATGTCCCATAGGAACACTGAACTTCACATATCAAAACTGAACTCAAGTATTACCAAATCCACTCCTCGTATATTCCCAATTTTAGTTAACAGCTTCCCACCTAGGCACCCGAGTCAAAACCCTCAAGATTCATCACTGGTTCCTCCCCTCCCCTTCCCACACACACGCACTGCAGTCACCTCAATCTGTCCATCCAGAAATCTCCCTCAAATCTGTTTCCTTCTTTATCCCTATTGCCTCTTTCCTAGCATTGGTCCTTCCTTCACCTGGATGACTGAAATAGCTCTTTTAATCGAAGTCCCTGACTTCAGAGCACAATTTCTTTATCCATCACCAAGTGCTATAAAAATTATCTCCCTAAAATATTTAACCATGATGCCCCTAAATAAAATTCTTTGATCACTTTGTGCCAATAAGATGAAGTTCCAATGTTTAGTATGGCATTTAAGAACCTTCACAAGGGGACCTCCATCTTCACCTCTTCCCACCCTACAATCCTTTTAGTGCCACCAGCTTGCTCAAGGTGGTGTTATAAATACACTTTGAACTTTCATGATTCTGTTCCTTCTTTCACATTTATATTCCATTCATCTATTTACTAAGAATTTTCCTTTTCTTTCCCCTTCTCTGCCTACTGACATCCTACTTATCCTTCAAAGCCACTTTTAAATATCTCTTTCTCAGTGACACCTTCCTCCAGGCAAAATTAACTGCTCCATTCTTCCATGACTACTACTGTTGATACCTCAAATATAGTATTTATCAAACTGAATTTTGATTAGGTAACTAGTTTTCTGTCTCATCCGCTAGATTTTTGGTGCTTTGAAGGCTGACCCCATGACCAGTCATCTTTGTGTCTCTACTGAGAATGGAATCAGCCCTACCTCCCCAATAAACAGAAACCTTATTGGGAAGTATATGCTTTTTAAGATGGCTAAAACTTGACCTGAAAACAAAGTACCCACCTCATTTCCCAATGATACATTTCAGGCAGCCACAGAGTACAGTGGGACTCCCCCATGCCTTTGCTCACCACCTTAAGAAAAGGATTGGGTTTCCCTGGTGGCGCAGTGGTTGAGAATCTGCCTGCCAATGCAGGGGACGCGGGTTCGAGCCCTGGTCTGGCAGGATCCCACATGCCGCGGAGCAACTAGGCCCGTGAGCCACAACTACTGAGCCTGCGCGTCTGGAGCCTGTGCTCCGCAACGGGAGGGGCTGCGACGGTGAGGGGCCGGTGCACCGCGATGAGGGGTGGCCCCCGCTCGCCGCAACTGGGGAAAGCCCTCGCACAGAAACGAGGACCCAACACAGCCATAAATTAATTAATTAATTAATTAATTTTAAAAAAAATTAAAAAGAAAAGGATTAAGCCTAGACAGTCTCAAGGCCCTAAAATATAACCTCAACCCTTCTCAAACACAAACTTCCACTATGTTTTGCCTTTAGCTATATGTATTATCAATACTTATCATTTTATATCACAGTTTTGTTATTCCTTAAATAATCTTAAAACAGAAGGGCCAGATATCTGAATTTCAGTGAACAGAAAGTGAGTGATCTGCCCAAAAGAGGAGGTAAGATCATAGCTATAGCTCTCAGTAAAAAAGTTGGAAAGTCATAGCAAATGAAGAGAGGAAAGAGTGCTTCTACTATAAATTATTTCAAATGGAAATTACAAAAACCAAAACTATGTCTCCTGGTATTGATCATAATTCCCTTTAGAAGTGAGTCAACAAACTGATTTTAAAGTAGTTGTTGATTAGATTCTGCTTCTCCCATATGGTTCTTGCGCTTTCCCAAAACATGAGTCTTCAAACTGGATCAAGGTGATTCACAGTTGAGGCCAAACAATACTTCCAAAATAGCACCTAATGATAGTGTCCTCCATTTTGTTTTTTTCTCAGTTTGTCTACACTAAAATGTGATATCTGATTTATACACATGTATATCTTTTGTATTTCTTGACATGGGACAAACAGTTAACAGAACTTCCACTGAATTAACAAGTGGTTTTGTCTTATTTTTCGTACCTGTATGAGATTTTTTTCCTTAGCAGTTTTCTAGTTAGCACAGCCCTTTTAACAGGGGGACCTGATCATCATAGGCCCTGTGAGGATTTATAAACTTCATCTAGTTTTGTGGTAGACACTGATTAGACTCTGGGAATAGTTCCTTCTCTGATCATGTTCACTTTTTACTTTTAATCAAAGTTTTACATGTACATTGTTAGCATACAACAGTCCTCTAAAATTTGCTGGGAAAAAACCGTCCTGTGACTGCTTCCCTGATCCACACATACAAACACACTTTCCACCCCCCAGAAACACACACTTTGGTCTTTCTCGGTATTTACCCCCATATCTCTAAGTAACTTACTACTTCTTGCTTTTTCCATTTTAGGCATAATCAACTGGCTTCCCAGTATGGAAGATGAGAATTTAGCTTTTATATACATGCACATACCCTACTCCCAATACACCATCACCATACTTCCTATACATGCCCTGCCCTATTACCCCAATACAGTAATTTATAATTTTGGCTAGGTCAATTTTCAGCATTCACATTATACACACACACACACTTTTGATAACTGAGCCATGTAGTATATCATGATTGTTTTCCTTTTCCTGCACTGCTTTTTTTTTTTTCCCTGCACTGCTTTTTGATTTGCCTTAATAATGGTTTATCACTCATTATTTAGTATTTACCTCTAACTTACCCCCCAAAGTCTCCCACAACTGTAACACTTATCTTGATAAGTGCAAACACATCAGGTATTCCATATTCTTGAATCAATGACCCAGAGCTTTCTGACTTACTACAATCTAGATCAGTCAATCTCTAGAAAAGTGCTGTCCAAAAGAACTTTCTGCAATGATGGAAATGTTCTATATCTCTTCTGTTCAATGTGGTAGCCACTAGCCACATGTGGCTACTGAACACTTACATAGTGACTAGTATGACTGAGAAACTGAATTTTAAATTTTATTTCATTTTAATTAATTTTCATTTAAATAGTCACATAAAGCTAGTAGCTACCAATCTGGACAGAGCAGCCTCAGAACTATCAAATAGCTGTGATGTGGGGATATTTCTCTCCTTAGTTTCCTGATCTGGTATCATTCTTTCCTGATTTACTTCCTTATTTTAGTAGAGCATAAATTCTGTTAGCTTCCTGAAAAATGATACATGAGAGGTTAAAAAAAAAAAATTTTTTTTTTAATTAACCATGTAGAAATTTCCTTCTGTTACTCTCATACTTCATTCATAATTTGGGTATAGAATTATATTGGAAATCACTTTCTCCCAGTATCGTAAAGGCATTGTTCCACTTCTAGTGTTCAGTGCAGTGCTGCTTTTGAGAAATCTAATCATTATGATTCTTGATCCTTTGTATAAGTTCCCCCTCTCACTCTGTAGAGGCTTACAAAATCTTTTCTCTACCCCAGATGTTCCGAAATTTTGCAATAATCTACCTCAGCACGGGCCTATTTTAATTCATTCATTGTGATGGATGTTCAATGGGCCTTTTTAACTTGGAAATACATATTCTATAATTCTGAGACTTTTCTTGAACTACTTCATTGGTGATTTCTTCCCCTCCAGTTTCTCTGTTCTCTCCTTCTGAAACATCTATTATGCAGACTGTTCCTCTAATCTTATCTTTTCTTTCCTATTTTCCATCATTTAGGGTTTGTTGTTGTTGTTATGGTTGCTCTCCTTTCTAATCAACATCAACTTTATCTCCCTTATACTGAGTTGTTAATTTCCAAGAGCTCTGTGGACATTCTTTTAATATATCTTGTTCCCATTTATGAATGTACTAACTACTCTTACGTTCCACAAATATTGAGTTGTTTTGTTTGTTTTTGCATTGTCTGTCTCTTCCAAATTGCTTTTATTCTTTTTTGGTTTTGATCTCCATCTTTCATATCAGTGACTTTTCCTAACTAAGCTATTTGTTCATAGTTAAGAATGAGACATTAGAGACTTCCCTGATGGTCCAGTGGTTAAGAATCCGCCTTCCAATGCAGGTGATACGGGTTCGATCCCCAGTTGGGGAACTAAGATCCCACATACAACAGGGCGACTAAGTCCACACACCACAACTACTGAGCCCACACACCACAACTAGAGAGCCCATGTGCTCCAACTACTGAGCCTGCGGACCACACTAGACAGCCCAAGTGCAACTACTGAGCCCGTGCACCACAACTACTGGGCCTGCACACCACAGCTAAGAGAGCCCACGCACCACAACTGCTGAGCCCGTGCGCCGCCACTACTGAGCCCACAAGCCGCAACTACTGAGCCCGCGAGCCACAACTACTGAGCCCACGCACCACAAGTAGAGGGCCTGTGTGCTGCAACTAGAGAAGCCCATGCACCGCAACAAAAGATCCCACATGCTGCAACAAAGACCCCATGTGCTGCAACTAAGACCTGACTCAGCCAAATAAATAAATGAATATTTAAAAAAAAAAAAAAAGAACAAGACATTAAAAAGTTGATCAGTGTGCAAGGTGGGGATTGCTGACAATGACTGGGACCTTTCCCAGGGGAACCATTTATACTGGTATTTTTAGAATATTTTTTCTCTTGGCCCAGTCAAATACCTCAAAGGGAACTTTTTTGCTCATGTAACCATTAAATAATATTGAAATAGATGGCATGTATTCACACATTTTGGTAACATCTAAAATTTCCATCTTAAGTTTCAATAATTACAAAGAATGTAATTTCTAATATCTTATAACATTAACTTTTTAACAACTATTTATCATAAAAATAACTTTAGACTTACAGAAAAGTTGCAAAAATATACAAAGAGTTCCCACATACCCTTCACCCAGATTCCCCTAATGTTAACATCTTACATAGCCAGAGTACTATTATCAAAACCAGAAAATCAACATTGATAAAATACTATTATATTAGCTAAACTATAGGACTTATTCAAATTCTGCCAGTTTTTCTACTAATTTTTCTGTTTCAGAATCCAATCAAAGATTCCATATGGTATTTAGTTTAATGTCCCAACTCTGATCTTTGATAATTCCTCCACCTTTCCCTGTCTTTCATGATCTTGATACTTTTGGAGGTTACTGATCAGTTATTTCGTAAAATAACCTTCAATTTGGCTTTGTCTAATGTTTTCTCATGATAAAATTGAGGTTATGCATTTTGGGCAAAAATACCTCAGAAATGACATTATGTCCTTCTCACTACATCATAAATTGGGGTCTCTGATGGTGATGTATCTCATTGCTGGTGATGTTAACCATGATCTATTATTAGTTAACATGGTGTCTGCCAGGATTTGCTATGTAAATTTACTATGTTTCCCTTTTCAATTAAACAATATTGATTAAAGAAAAAAACTATATCACTACTCTTTTAAATGTATCAAATGGACCCTAAAAACTATTATCAGTTTGATTTGATAACTGTCATCATCCATTGAACAAACTGTCCCTTTACTATTGAACTAACCACTCTTAACACTCAAAACGCTTACATTGTTCCCTCCCCACCCCTGACCTTCTATTTCTATTATATTTATACTACAGACTATTACCCTAATGTAATATATTTTTATACTTGGATTATATATTGATTATCTAATCATTCTTCTCTGCAAAAACATATCTGTATATAAAAATATAAAATTTTTAAGTTTCTTGTGACCATAAGATTCTAAGTATCAATTCAAAAGAAATTCTGAGTTATCATTATAATTAATAGTAGTATATGATGGATCAAAACGCAAGTATAGTATACATTTGGAAAACTATTATACATTGGGAAAACTAATTATTCAGCAAAAAATAAAGTTTTATTGAAAATACATCTCAATGAAATACATGGAGCTTACCTTTTTTTTCTTCAGTTTATGAGTCCATGAACAAATATTACTTACTACCAGAATGTGACAAGGTTCAGCATTATCCTGTTCCTATTTTTTATTTTTATAGATTAAAATGCTTAATAACCATAGAAGGGACCAGAAAATCTTATTATAGTGATTTTACTCAATTCTGCAAGTGCCCTTTAGAGTTATGTACCAGATATTACACAATGACCTACTGTTAAAAACTATTTTTAATGATCTGACATCTACCTAACCCAAAAAACAAACTATACATCCCTCATAGTAATCTCTTTATTTCAGGCAAAAAAAAAAATTTATATACTTTCTTCAATTTCATTATACTGTAATAGGATTTGACCTCATAAACAAAGTCCCCTCTTATATATCAAGGCTATTTTTATGTTCCAACTAATATCCCTATATACTGATTTGCTATTTTATTTTTAAAAATCATAAATAATAAGTGATATCATAGGCGTTTATTCAACTACAAATGTATTTAATAAAGATTTTATCTTTTTGCTACTGGTACAATTTTTTCCTGATATGTACATTAGGAATACTTCTATCACAAAGTGTTTCAGTATTTGTTTTGGACAATTTTTTTCAAATTATTTTATGTTTGGGTTTCCTTTGTAGAAAAAACACTTCCAGACTGAATTAGATGGTTACTGATCCAAAGGCTAGCATAAGCACGTCTAATTCCACTGTTCTCTGGCAGATGAGAGCCAGAGCTTAGAGCAGGAAAACACTGAAATAAATAGTAAGGAAGTAAGGCAATTAGTAGAGAAGTATGGAAGGTGCTAAAAGGGGTAGACAAGTAGTACTTGGAAGCTCCAGCATATAAAACTGAGTTAACTCCCAGAGAAAGTAAAAATAGAAGCCAGGTCCCAAAGGAGTGGAGGACCCCCAAAACAGAAAACAAAGAGGAGACAATGCCTGGAATCAAGTACTGATCAGAAATACTGAGGGGGGAGTGCTATGCCCTTTCTTAACTGTATGTCTTTCATCGACAGATGCTCTAAGTGAGAAAGCATAAACTCTTATGTACTTCAAGTGTCTATGAGCTAGTTTCAAGTAGGAAACCCCGCTGCAGCCACCGTGAGCAGCAAAAAGCCTCCAATTCCCATAGGAATTACTTGTATAAAATAAAGCATAAAGTAATTAAACCATATTCCAGCCCCAAACTTATGAAAACATTTTAAAAACAATAAAGTGATGCCTTTTATGCAATGCAGCACTAAGCTTCCATTTAACAAACATTATTATTCTGCCTCCGTATGATGATATCTTTCTGGAGTTACATAAATTATTGGTTCTACTTCAAATTTATACAAGAATAAAATAGCATATTAAGGGAGAGTTAAAGTATTTACTAAACAGCAAAACCATTTAAAACTATAGATCCCAGTTTTTTTATTGAGAAAAAGTGACCTTCCCTTTACTGACTATATGTACTCATCATACTCATCATGACTGATGTTCTCATCATAAATGTGTACTAATTATACAGTTAAGGTATTAGTCACAACTGTCCTTCAAATTAGCAGGAAATTTGGTATTATCTTTAGACTGCATCTGACCACAAGAGCTAAATTTTGCAAGTGTGAAATATAAAAAAGACAGGTACTCTCTGTGAAAGGTCTTTTGCCAAGATACATAACAAGGCTGCCTTTGTTGTGTAGTGGTTGTAAGGTGTGGGGTATATGTGTACACGGAGTAAGCAGGTTTGATTTTTCTGGCTCCAGTAGCTCTAGGGAACTGAATGAACAGGAAAACAGGTAAAGCAAGATGAAGCTGCACTAGTCTTTCAGGAAAAGGGTATAGTTGGGTCTTAGGATCAGAAATCCAAACTTTACAAGACTGACTATTTCAAAGCTGTTTGGATTCTCTAAATATATTAAAGTACTTTGCTTTAGCTGCTTTACTGTATCAGGCTGAATCAGCTACACTAGAAGAAAAAGGCTATGCATTTGGTCCACAGGTAGACAGGAGATTTAAAACGAGCCAGTAATAGTGATAGCAGCAGGAATCAAAGTAAAACAAGGACCTTTAAATAAAGGGAAGGAAATGAGAGGGAAAGAAGACAAATCTGAGGCTCAACATACAACTCTCTGCCCACATACGTGGAGAAATTTTCCACTCTGTCAAATGTTTAATTTTTTTTCAAAAGACTTTCCTAACAATCCTCACTTATACAGAATCAAAGTACTCCCAAGAAATACTGAGTAAAATCATCTCAATTTGTACTCTAGATACTAATTTAAAAGGGACATTGATACAGTTGGGGTCCAAAAAGTGGGTTTACATAATATATATTTTAAATAACTTTTAAAGACTCACCTGTAGGCTTAACTGAATAAAACCCAATGGCCTCTCCTTTCTTCCACAGAATCTTAGCATAATCAGTACTGCTATGACACAGGAATGGGATCTCATTTCTCTCCATTTCCTGCTTTCTATAAATAATTCGATTCAGAACATACAGAACCACTCTCTCCCCAAGAGTTCTCACCTACAAAGAGATGAGACACCAGGCACAACAGTTAGCATCAACTCAGAGATGCAGTTTACCTTGCTCCCTGCTTCCACACCTTGTACTGACATTCAAAGCACTTTGAATACATTCAGAATGATTTGTAAACCATTTTATTATCACAAAGATGAGACCAGTCATTCATACCAAGAACAATCCATTTCTGTGGACACAAATTATGCATGAAATAATGCCTCTCAGCAAAATTCTAAAACAGGCAAAACAGGTTTCCAATATACCAACCCCCAGCATCTCCACGTTAGCAGTCAGTGCTCTCTTTCTGCTTCCAGCTGCCCAGATCCCAGGTCTCCCCAACTCTATTTGCTGCCCCCCACCATTTCTAGTGCTTCTTTTCACCCCATTCCAGCCTACACGTTAAAAAAAAAAAAGAAAGAAGGAAAAGAAAGTGAAAAAAGCTTAGCGTTACGCCCTGAAGACTTTAAAAACAATGATTATCTCATTTGATGAGCAAAGTCATAATTATGCTCTTGGGAAAGGAATCTCTCTCATCTTTTCTAGGTAAAATGGTCATTTAACAGTCACGTCTTTGTTGTCTAACTATAAGGACTACCTGTCTCCCCCTACACACATACACACATACCCCTCTGCCAGACCAGATGGGCAATGACAGGGGCACCAGGGCAGTCTGATGAAAACAAAACTTGGGGCAATCACAGAATGGAAACAGAACCTCACTTCCTACAGGCAGGGCTGCACGGTCACAGGGACACCCTCACCAACTGCCTGACATTGAACAGTGGGGTCTTCCCCATAGACATCTGTCAGTGCTAAAAACAAGAGTCTATCCATGAAATCTATCCCCCCCACCCCACCCCAAGTCTCCTTAAAGAAAAACAAGAATGTCTTCTAATTAGGCGAGAGGAGAGAAACAGCATTAGGCATACACACACTACTCTCAAAAACCTCCCCAATAAGGGATTTCCAATACCAAACATCACATGAAATGACAAAGCTCTCCAGCTTACAGGGTATCCCATGCCTTCCTTGAACAGCTCTGACCAGAATGAAATTCTTTCTGATACTGAGCTGAAATCTCTTTCCCAAAGACTATACTTTGATATTCTGGATCACACAGTCTACAAATATTTGAAGACAGCCATGATATTCTCTTAAATTTCCTATCAAAGCTAAACAGAGGAAAAGACTAATCTAATATGATTTGGGGTACTCTTGCCATTTCAGTCTTCTCCCTTCAAATTGCTTCAGATCCCTAACATTTTTTTTTTCTCTTCATGTTGGGCATGCAGATATTACAGGTATAAACATCGAAGATATTGATAAGATAATGGGGCTTTTCTGTATAAACTTAAGGTTTTTATTAGCTTTTTTGCTTTCCTTGATTTTACTTCTAATTAACTAAAGCCCAATCTTTTTCATATGTGCTGCTGTTTTAGTATGGTCTTCATGGTATACAGTACAGTTAAATTTTTGAACCCACAGATACTACTTTACCTTTCTCACTAATTTATTTTCATCATGTTAGATCTTTCTCTTTGTTTCTTAATTCTGCCTTTATGGATTAGTTCTCCCATTCAGCACTGTGGCATGCAGAATTGATAAGTATGCCAACTATGTCTTCTTCTAAGTAACTGATAAAATGGTGACTAAGACAGAATAAAGGACCCAGTTTTACAGCAAGCTACTGAGGACCTCCCTTCCACTACACTGTTTGGAACACTGAATAGACCACCCAAAATGGCCCTACTGATAAGCAAGTTTACTGGTCAGTCTCTCCTAGAGACAGAGAACTTAAGCAACCACACAGAGATAATAAGCTTTTTCTCACCCAAAAAGAAAAATCAGAAGCTAAAGTTGATATGGGTAACTACAGCTTAACTAAACCACAGGTACTCATTTTTCCTCCCCCAATTCTCAGACACTTTCACATAAAATCAAGGAAGCCCAATCTAAGTGCCAGTTTCACCGTTGACAATGGAACTCTAAGGGTTTAATATAACCTGGTATACTAAAATGGAGAAAAGCTCAATAACTTCAAAAAACTATCACTGTTTATGGGAAACATATTGTGAAATGGCCTCCTAAACACTTTTAAAATTACAGGATCTTGTTACCTGCTTAAGTCCCTCTCTAGAAGGGACAGATGTTTTCACAATATCATCAATAGCCCACCACTGATCAGCAAGGTAAAGTGCCACAGCTAAAAGAAAATAAATGATTGTTAACATTTAAGTCTTAAAGTACACGATATTACTATTTGGTAAGGTTTTCAAGGATACCCTTAAATATATCCATAGTTTACAATACAATGTGGCAGCCCCATTTTACCATTTTTATTGTATTTCACTCACTAAACATTTAATTATAAGCAACTGAGAATTTTATTTTCCTGAATTTACATTTTGAAATAAGTATTCTTTTTTAATATTCCTTCATGTAGCTATCTTTCAACAAATTTCTAATTGTTTGAAAAAAGAATTCCTCAATTTACCAATATTAAACAAAACAGAGACCTGTGAGTGAGTCCTCGGGTGCAAAAAGAGCAAGAACTTTCTGGGTCTGATCTCCACCATAGAGAGGTACAAAGCCTACATTTGACAGGCTAATAGGAATCTGAAATGACAATTGATTAAAGATTAGTGAAGAGTCAGTAAGAAAACATCAGACAAAAACACCACGCTTCTACCAAAATTTCAAACGTACGTTAACGCTAATTATATAATTTCATTTCATAGGAGATATTTCTAGTCTTAAAAAAAAAGGGGGGGAAATCAGATAGACTTCGCTTTTGCAGGAATTTTATTAACTTGGGGGAAAAAATGAAAGTCTATTTCAATAAATATTATTACGCTCTAGCTACGCATATGAATAAAAACAAAAGCATGATATGATCCATAAAGTTGTTAAACTTTATCATCTGTTATTTAGATCACTTGAGGGGGAAAAAATTCCATTTTCTAGTAAAAACCACTAGGGTAAAGTCATATTTCCAGTGAGATATATGCAATACTTTACATTTTTTATGCTTTCATTAATCCAACACTAATTCCCTACTTACACACAATATTGCCATTCAGAGAATTACAAAATATTGATGTTGGAAGAAACTTTAAAGAATTCTTTAAATAAACATCATCTTCCAGAAGAAAAACCTGAGGCCTAAAGAGGTTAGAGAATTTGCCTATCATCAAATTCACACTAGAATTCTAATAATTTCATGTCTAATGATCTATCAAAATATATCTCAGTTTACTAATTAGAACTTTTATTTTAATATTTTGGGAAAAGAAAGATTTGTGACACAAAAATGTGTAATGTAGTGTTTTGCTGATTTTTTTTATTAAAAAAATTTCTAAAACAACAATTTCCAAATCTAAAGTAGACTTAATTGGGTTAGCTCAAATATGGTAATCAGTCTTAGCAAAACTAGCAAACTACTTACATATAATTTTAAAGGCACAATATAAATAATAAGCAATTGCCTATAAAGTTAGTCTTTTTAAAACTTGATCATGCTGCTGTACTAACTAATCAATATTTATCCATTTTACTCAAAAGTCTTCTGATAAAATTTTCAAAAGTGATTAGTTAACATTTCAAAAGATAATAAAAGGATACTGATTTCATGTATAAACTCAACTGAAAAGATTGATAAATCACTGCAGGATGCCTTACCGTAATATTGAGAAGAGAAAAATATTCAGGATTTTCAGGGTCCCCACACCTGAGATCTGACATGTAATCTTCAGCAGAATTTTCCATTTCCTCATGACTGCAATTATCCAGCATATCCACAGGGAATGCCATCCTCTTTAACAAACAACATGGGACAAAATGTTTCAGAATATGAAAGGCTATCTTCCTGTACTGAGAAAAAACTTCTTATTGTAATAGCGCAGCATTTTATTGTAGGGAGACTTCTTTTTCACTATGCCAAGACAGACTACAACTTAAGCCTGCTAATCTAAATGTATGTCAGAAAGAAAACTTAAACACTCACTTGTATTAAAAACAAGCAATGAAATAAGAATTAATGCCCATGCACCTATTGTCAATTAATCTATGACAAAGGAGACAAGAATATACAATGGACAAAAGACAGTCTCTTCAATAAGTAGTGCTGGGAAAACCAAACAACTACATGTAAAAGAATGAAATTAGAACATTTTTCTCACACCATTTATAAAAATAAACTCCAAATGGATTAAAGACCTAAATGTAAGACCGCAAACCATAAAAGTCCTAGAAGAAAACATAGACAGAATACTCTTTGACATAAACCGCAGAAATATTTTCTTGGATCTGTCTACTAGGGCAAAGGAAACAAAAGCAAAAATAAACAAATGGCACCTAATTAAACTGAAAAGTTTTTTCACTGCGAAGAAAACCATCAACAAAATTCAAAGACAACCTACTGAATGGGAGAAAATATTTGCAAATGATATGACTAATAAGGGGTTAATATCCAAAATATATAAACAGCTCATACAACTCAATATCAAAAAAAACAACCAATTAAAACACGGGCGGAAGACCTGAATAGTCATTTTTCCAAAGAAGACATACAGACGGCCAACAGGCACATGAAAAGATGCTCCACATCGTTAATCATCAGAGAAATGCAAGCCAAAACCACAATGAGATATTACCTCACACCTGTCAGAATGGTTATCATCAAAAAAGAACACAAATAACAAATGTTGGAGAGGGTGTAGAAAAAAGGGAACCCTTGAACACTGTTGGTGGGAATGTAAATTGCTGCAGCCAATGTGGAAAACAGTATGGAAGTTTCTCAAAAAACAAAAAATAGGAAATTCCCTAGTGGTCCACTGGTTAGGACTTGGCACTTTCACTGCCGTAGGCCTGGGTTCAATCCCTGGTCGGGGAACTAGGATCCCACACGCCTCGCGGCACGGCCAAAAAAAAAAAATTTTTTTAAACTTAAAAAATAAAAATAGGAGTAACATATGATCCAGCAATTCCACTCCTGGGTATATATACAAAGAAAACAAAAACAGTAATTCAAAAAGATCCATGCACCCCACTGTTCATATCAGCACTATTTACAATAGCTAAGATACAGAAGTAAACTAAGTGTCCATCAACAGATGAATGGATAAAGAAGATGTGTTAATATATACACAATGGAATACTGCTCAGCCATTAAAAAAAGAACGAAATTTTTTCTTTTAAAGAATAAAAGAAAAAGAACAACATGGATAGACCTAGAAGGTATTATGCTTAGTGAAAGAAGTCAGACAAACACTGTATGTTATTACTTTTATGTGGAATCTAAAAAATAAAACAAATAAATGAACATAACAAAACAAACTCACAGATATAGAGAGCAAACTGTTTGTTACCAGTGGGGAGAGAGAAACAGAGAGGGGCAAGACAAGGTTAGGGGATTAAGAAGTACAAACTACTATGTATAAAATAAGCTACAAGGATATATTGTTCAGTACAGGGAAATATAACCATTATTTTATAACTTTAAATGGTGTATAATCTCTAAAAACATTGTATCACTGTGTTGTACACCTGAAGCTAATATTGTAAATCCACTATACTTCAATTTTAAAAAATGAATAATCCCTTAAATTGTAAAAATAAATATTTATAAGGTATAGGATATAAACACACATACATACAAATATATCCTCATATACCGCCCAACATAAAAGTCACTGTAAAAGGACACAATGGAACTTTTCAGAATGATAGAAATGTTTACAACTACATCATAGTGATGGCTGCACAACCCTATAAATTTACTAAAAAAAAAAACAAGGAATTGTACAGCTGTAATCGGTAAATGTTACAGTATGTAAACTGTATCTCTCATGTATACAGCTGTCAAAAAAAAAAAAAAAGCCAGCACCTTAATGGGGAAAACTCTAAAGACTTTTTCACTAAAGTCAAGAAAAATAAGGACTTAACTAATAAATAACATTAGATAGGTACCTGCTAATGCAATTAGAAAAGAGAAAGCAATTAGAGGTATAACAATTGGGGATGTGCATGGCTTGGGGCGAGGGGAGCCTATCTCAACTTCAATTAGCAAATAATACATTTAATTGAAAAACCCAAACGAATCAATGGAAAAATTATTCCAAACAATAAGAAAATGTAGTAAAATGGTAGGACATAAAATTACATACAGAAATCAAGCCCTCATATATATAATAATAATCAGTCAGGAGAAATAATAAATGGAAAAAAAATGGAGTAAAAATAGAAAAGACAACCCCATTTACAATGGCAAAGATAAAAATAGACTTAAATTTAACAATAAACAATATAAAACTTATATAAGGAAAACTATAAAACAGCATGCCTGAAGGAAACAAAGTGAACAACAGGGAAGACAAACCACGTTCTTGGAAAGGAAGATTCTGCATCATTAAGGTAGCAGTTTCCTCTAAGATAATCTGTTAATTTAATGCAATCCTAATGAAAACATCTTCAGGATTATTGTTTCCTGAAGCAAGACAAGTTGATTATAAAGTGAATTTGAAAGAATGAATAAGAATAGCTAGAAAAATGCTAAAAAGGCAGAGCAATGATTGGAGAAAAGTTCAAACCCTCTAAGATATTAAAGCATGTTATAAAACTTCTATGATACAAGTATATATAAAACTTCTATGCGATACAGGCATATAAATAGACCAATGGAGCAAGATAAAGAAATATACCCTAATGCCTATAGAAATTGAGTATATGATTACGGAGCTATTTCAATCAATGGGAGAAAGAAGCACTTTTTAATAGGCAGCATGTTTCACTGGTCTTACAATATGTTTAAATGAGAAATTAATTTTGCGCATTTTTTAACTTCTGATATCTGAAATCATACAGTATGCTCTCTATTGCGTCAACTCTTTTCACTCAACATTATTTCTGTGAGAAACATAAGCGGTGCTGCATCTATCATTTAATTTGTTCCCTTTTATTGCTATGTAGTATTCCACAATACACATATACAGTTTATTTACCAATCTACTGCTGATGGGCATTTGGGCTGCCATGAGCATTGCTGCAGGAATATTTTGGTAGATATATGCACTCACTTCTGTTTTTTTTCCAAGGTATAAAATATTTAATAATGCTTCATTGATTTATGTTTTTCTTAAAATGCACTCCTCTGTGATAGGCCTGCATACCCAGACTTATCAATCTTACTAAAAGTAAGACAAGCAGATATTGTATGTAGTTTGATGTAATGCAACAAGAAAATTGGATCCAAATCTACCTAAGCCATTAGACAAACATGTGAAATGATGTTTAAAGTATGCGGCCGGCCAAATTTAGAATAACTCAGTTTCTTCAATATATATACAGAATAGAGTTTAAAGAAAAGAGTGGAAACTAATGTAAATTAAAAGAAACTTAAGAGGCACATTGATCAAAGGCATTGTGGAGAGCATCTTGATTTGTGTATTCTTGAAAATTTCCATGAGAAAAAGTTTAAAAAAAAAAACTTATGATCTATGTCAACTACTGATCTACTAGTTCTTAAAGGAAGTACAAATAAAGCTGGTAAAGATTGTTTTGTCTTAAAAGTTACCTGCTTTGTATTTACCCACAATAAAAATTACAGAGCCGAACAGCTCTATCTGTCAAAAACCTCAATTTTAATTTTTTAAAAAATTTATAAATGGAAAGGCAGGAGAAAATAAATTGAAAAAATAAAAGTTACTTTTCTCGAAGGTGACCTTCATCAAATCTATTTTAACACAACAAAAGTATTAGTAGACAAGAAACTGAAAATCGAATGGAAATATGAGATAAACACAAAAAAGACGGGACAGACATATATTGTAATGGTTATACATAGTTAAACATATTTCTATGAATTTCGAAGATATGATAATGAGAGGAAGTTACTTTTTTACCGTAATCTGAAATCTTGGTGCTAAGAACTTTAAAACTTGATATACATATGACTGGGGCCCTGATTTGTATATATAAATTTACATACATACAAATATATATATTTTAATTACACTGATTTTTAATTTTTAAAAATCAAAACCTAGAAATAGAACACATAAATTCAGCCCATCTGTTAGTAAATGTAAATGCCTAAATAAAAGGAGAAAGCAAGAAAAATTTGTGAACGATTTACGAAAGCAATACCACAGAACTTCCAGCCAACTTACAAAAAGGAGGAAAAAAAAGACTGAATTTCAAGAGAGAACCATCAGGAGCTTATCTAAAAAAGATGTTATAGTTAGAAAAGGATCATAAAATAAAACAGCTCTGCATTGAAGGACGCTTATTTGTTAGTGTGGCAAATCTTTATATCTCTATCAAAGTCAATATGCAAAAGCAAACTAAGGAAATACAACATTATGTTCTATAGTCAGATCTAACAATTGTAGTGAAGATTAAAATTTAGACAAAACTAAAAACATGAAACAAATGGTCAATAGTGGGTGGAAGAAGCATTATGAGGACACTAGTTAAAAGAATGTTAGTAACCGTTTTTGCTCTTTTGTAGACAAGCTCCCAGCTTTGTATCCAAGTAAAACATTCAAAAACATTTAATATACTATAGAAGCTCAAAAAGTATTAATATAAAAGTATTCCTGGGACTTCCCTGGCGGTCCAGTGGGCTACCACTGCAGGAGGCGCAGGTTCAATCCCTGAGGGGGGGGAGGGACTAAGATCCCGCATGCCGCGGCCCCCCAAAAAACTATTCCTCTTAAACCAACTCAAAAGACTCTAGAATATTAGCTACCAAACAAGGTATGAATGAAACATTTAAAATTTTCATTTGCTAAGAGTAATCATGTTTTAAAGGATAAAATGTAAATTAATATTTGAAGATTGCTGCCAAAAACTTGGTCTACAAAAGCATAGTTGATTACAATCACATAAAAATAATACAGTATTCTAGACAAAGAATACAAAACGGACCCACAAGGAAGAGACTGACAGGATAGCAAGTTTATGGGGGATTGGTTTCTTTAATCTATTACTAAATTAACTTTCTTAGGGACTTCCCTGGTGGCGCAGTGGTTAAGAATCCGCCTGCCAATGCAGGGGACATGGGTTTGAGTCCTGGTCCAGGAAGATCCCACATGCCGCAGAGCAACTAAGCCGGTGCGGCACAACTGAGCCTGCGCTCTAGAGCCTGTGAACCACAACTACTGAGCCCAAGTGCCACAACTACTGAAGCCTGCACACCTAGAGCCCGTGCTCCGCAACAAGAGAATCCACCGCAATGAGAAGCCCGCGCACCGCAAGGAAGAGTAGCCCCCACTCACCACAAGAGAAAGCCCGCACGCAGCAACAAAGACCCATCACAGCCGAAAATAAAAATAAATAAATAATAAATAAAGATTAAAAAAGAAGACATTGCTACAGATCAAAGGCAAGTATAACATGACTAAACTCAAGCGTAAAAAGAGAAAGTCATTAGCCTTCATTCTTAAACCTTTTTAGATTGCGGTTTTTAAATAGAAAAATAATCTCTTCTGGGCTAATTTTTATTATTAAAGATTATATATACAAACACAAAATGAAACAATCCTATTTTCCTGAAATCCAATCATTTAAATGCTCTGAAATTTACATAAAGAGCGTTACTGGAGGGAAAAAACTTCACTTAGTTAGAGGTTGTGATTTTTAACAACTAACTTTTATTCAGTGCCAGAATGTGTCAGAACTGTGCTAAATGAATGCCATTCACCCTCATTCAAGGCTTGTAGCAGATATGTGGTGGACCCGACTAATATTCTTATTTTATAGAAAAGTAAACCACCTTGGAGAGGTTAATCATTTCCCCAAAGTCACATGGAGAGCGGGTGGCAAACCTGAGATCCAGACATGGATCTGACACCCAAGCCCATCCTACATCCTACAGAGTAAAATACTGGGTACTGCGTCACATTCAAGGCCCTTTAAGAGCACATTTTATAGTGAAAAACTTTAGACTTGGAGCACTAGAAATCTGGCAATTTCCAGATACATCTGACTTGATTTTAATATTGTTGATCTAAAGGACTTTTTTTAAATCTTTTTTTTTGAGATTTGGAAGCATAACTAAACAAATCCTTAAATCCATCATTTCTGTGGCAGCAAAGCTAGTTTAAAAGGAATGTATTTCTTCTTCACTATAGAAGGAATTATTTCACTGTCTTCTCTCTCATCTCACCTCCAGGGCATCTCCCAACAAACTTAAAAGTTGTGATTTCTGGGGTTTCCCTGGTGGTGCAGTGGTTAAGAATTTGCCTGCCAATGCAGGGGACACGGGTTCGAGCCCTGGTCCGGGAAGATCCCACATGCCGCAGAGCAACTAAGCCTGTGTGCCACTACTACTGAGCCTGCGCTCTAGAGTCCGTGAGCCACAACTACTGAGCCCGCGCACCTAGAGCCCATGCTCTGCAACAAGAAAAGCCACCTCAATGAGAAGCCCGCGCACAGCAAAGAAGAGTAGCCCCTGCTCACCACAACTGAGAGAGCCCGTGTGCAGCAGCAAAGACCCAATGCAGCCAAAAATAAGTAAATAAAATAAATTTATTTTTTTTTAAAGTTGATTTCTGAATATAGTTTAAAAACAACTACAGCATCAGTTTTTAATATGAAAAAAATTAAAAAATGTTTCCCCAATTCCAAAAGCCCAGACACACACTCTTCTAAAATATTTTTGTGTTTTCAAATCTGTCCTTAAATCTGTTACGTTTATTACTGGTCATTCTCAGTGCTAAATTTTATTGGCTAAACAATCACCAATTAGTATTTAAAGAAGATGAAAGAACTAGAAATTATTATAAATCGGTAATAGCAGGTAACATTTACTGAGAAATGACCACACGCCAGACTTTAAAGGGACTGCGGTATTACATGCCGCATGTAATACGTAATGAGGCACTTCTATCAGCCCCATTCTATAGATAAGGAAATGGAGCTTTAGAGATTAAGATTTGATCAATGTCATACCACTAGTGGAGCTAGAAGAATATGAATCCAGACAATCAAATATACATTCCAATATAATTATTTTTACTCAATATGCAAAATCAAATATCATAGTCTTTGTCATGGTTATAAGAAACTTCCTTTTGCAAAATATCACAATAATTACCTTGTTATTAAATATTCTATTCACATATTACACCAGAAAAAGTACTCGCATTGAAATGCTGTGACCTTGATTCCCGGGTCAGCTGTGCTAACCAGCTCTGTGACCCTAGGCGAGTTACTTACCCTCTTTAGGCTTCTGTATTCTCATTGGTAATGTGATGCAACTGGACAGGATAATCCTAAGGACCTTTCACCTCTAAATGTTTATAACTGTTTATTTAAAAAAAATAGCGGTTACTTAAGACCGTGTAAATTACTAGCCTTAAGCTGGTTCCACTAGTTCAGGGAGGCAAGAGAAGGGTAGTAAGGTTCTGGAGAGAAATATAGGTTGCTGTGAAAAAAATCAGTCACTTCTCTCTCTTTTTTGTTGTTTTTAAGCTTCTGTTCTATGTTACATAACTGTAAAGCTGTCAGATCAAATTCTGTCAAGTACTTTATGCTCTGCCCATGAGATGAACCAAAAGGCCTAACTAGATTCTACATGAATGAGAAAGCTTAATGTCGCCTTAAGTGAACTAACTCATCAAAAAATTTACGCAGAATGGACAATGAAGTGTAAAAAGTGTCCAAATTAATTTATAAATTAAGCAAATGGCATGCTTATTAATCCTGGATAACCTGTATAAAAACATTAATGCTCACACCTCTTACATAAGAACTCTAAGATGCCCACCAGCTATTTTACACCCATCTTTTAATAATTTCATCCCTTTTTACTGAAAAAGTATCTATTTGCAAGAATGAATGCTCTTAACAAGAAAGAAAATATGAGTTAAAAACCATATTCCTATTATTATGATTTTTTTTCCCTATTTAAGGTTAATTACTGGATATCAACTATACTCTTAAAACAGGGAAATATATTTTTTTAACTTTAGTTCCTAAATAATTTCAAGATTCTTATAGATTATTGCTATTATTTGGGGGCTTTAGGAGGAGGAGAAGATGCAAAAAATTACGGAAATTTTAGAGCTGAAAGAGTTCTTAGAGAAAAAACAATTATCTCAACCAATCCAAGGCATGATCCTACCTCTCCTCATTGTTCCCCCAACACCGAAAATAGCTTAGGTGTCCCAGCAACATAATCCGCAAAGCTCTCAACCTTTAACACAAAAGGCCTGTTTCTGGACCTTATTATGATTCTCCTCTTGATTCTTCCCTTGTCTCTTTCTAACATCATAACTTTCCCTAACGAACCTAGTCCATGTACTACATCAGCTCAACTGAACTCTCTCCCCTACTCACCTTTTATCCTTCTATCCCTCCTACCCACACAAGGCCCTAATTCCTAGATTAATCCTTCTCTGCTCTTAGAGCTGAGTTTTTAAGTATGACAAAAATGAAACCACTGAACAGACCGCTACAACTATCAACTCTCAGGTGGGCTCAACACTGCTCAGAAATCCTTTTCTATCTTCTGAGAGAGGAAAAAGATTTGATTACATATAGGTAAAGACTACCTACAAGTTTATGGGTAATGGGGCAGGAAGTTAAATGTGGTTCACACCTGTTACCTCTTTTTATTTCAAGTAGAAAACAAAATCATCTTTTGAAGTAATAATCACTGAGCCAACAGTGGACTACACACCTGGTTCTATTTGAAACATTTCACATGTATCCCTGATAGAGTTTTTATCCCAAACCCATGAAGCGGATAATTTAATTATCTCATTTGTCAGATGAGGAAATTAAAACACATAGCAGCAGAGTAACTTGTTCAAAGCACACTATAGTAAGTGGCAAAGCTAGAATTTGAACCCAGGCAGTCTAGCTGTGAGGCCTATCCTTTTAGTTACCACGCTATGTCTGAAACCACAGCGCCTTAGGACCCTAAGATGGTATAAGATTGCTTATACATATCAAGAGAAATCTTACCAGTTTTCTTTCTAAAGGTTTAACTCCTCTCCATATCCAGAAAAATGGTCCTAGATCTAAGAAATCATTTAAAGATGAAGGTATTGGGTATCTGGTATGTTTTAGGGCTTACAAAAGCAAAATCCAGTCATATGTCATAGAATTTTGTACACGTCAAGGGTGGAATATGTAGAATACTAGTTAAGGGAGTATGCTCTTGAGCCAAACTGCCAGGATTACTAGCTGTGTGACCATAGGCAAATTACTTGAACAGATAGAGAAAAAGGAACTCTGAGGAAGGACTAAATTGCAAGGGTAAAACTAATAACTTTGAATACATATTAAAATTTTTACATCTAAAAACAAAAAATTCAGAGGCAAACGTTATGTAACCAATATGACCCGCAAGAGTTAGGCTGCTTAATACAAATACAATGGTTTTTAAACTAAGATGCAAACAAGCAAGTGGCATGGACAATTCATAAAACAGGACAAACACCAAAAATGCTCAACTCTTAATTTTTTTTAAAAAGCCTATTGCATGTACTTTTAAAACTAATTTATGAAAAATACTGGTATATACTTACATGTTTATACAGAAGATGATGTGGAAGGGCATACATTATATTGTTATTGTTAACAGTAGTTATTCTTGATGAAGGAGGAAGGAGGGACCCAAGGGAAGAGACATGCCGGGAAGAAAGGAGATTCCATATAGAGCCCCTTCCTCAATCGCTTTTGTAGTGCAGTCTCTCTTGGATGCATCCGATTGACAAAATTTAGGTTACGTGCCTGCATCCAACCTCCAAGGGAGACAGAATTTGATATGGGGGTTCTACCTTGGGGAGGCAAAACAGGGCTCATAGGGCTGAAATGAGACTCCTACGCAAAATGAGTCAGAACACAAATACTAAATGACCACACCCAGGAATGGATGCTAAACCCTTTTCTAACTACATATACACTTGCAGCAAGATATAGAGAGCTATTTACACTCCTCAGATACATATGCAAAAGCCTAACAATAAATTAATAGGTGATATTTCCACTACTGGGCATATACCCTGAGAAAACCGTAATTCAAAAAGGGTCATGTACCACAATGTTCACTGCGGCTCTACAATAACCAGGACATGGAAGCAACCTAAGTGTCCATCGACATATGGATGGATAAAAAGATGTGGCACATATATACAATGGAATATTACTCAGCCATAAAAAGAAACAAAATTGACTTATTTGTAGTGAGGTGGATGGACCTAGAGACTGTCATACAGAGTGAAGTAAGTCAGAAAGAGAAAAATAAATACCGTATGCTAACACATACATATGGAATTAAAAAAAAAAAATGTGGGCTTCCCTGGTGGCGCAGTGGTTGAGAATCTGCCTGCCAATGCAGGAGACACGGGTTCGAGCCCTGGTCTGGGAGGATCCCACATGCCGCGGAGCAGCTAGGCCCGTGAGCCACAACTACTGAGCCTGCGCGTCTGGAGCCTGTGCTTTGCAACAAGAGAGGCCGCGATAGTGAGAGGCCCGCGCACCACAATGAAGAGTGGCCCCCACTTGCCGCAGCTGGAGAAAGCCCTCGCACAGAAACGAAGACCCAACACAGCCAAAAATAAATAAATAAATAAATAAAATTTAAAAAAAAAATGTTTCTGAAGAACCTAGGGGCAGGACAGGAATAAAGACACAGACGTAGAGAATGGACTTGAGGACACAGGGAGGGGGAAGGGTA
Source organism: Balaenoptera physalus (assembly GCF_965194825.1). Lineage (NCBI taxonomy): Eukaryota > Metazoa > Chordata > Mammalia > Artiodactyla > Balaenopteridae > Balaenoptera > Balaenoptera physalus. The sequence continues at coordinate 118,830,150 of NC_138890.1, read as the reverse complement.
AGCTGGGACGAAGTGAGAGAGTGGCATGGACATATATACACTACCAAGTGTAAAATAGATAGCTAGTGGGAAGCAGCCACATAGCATAGGGAGATCAGCTCAGTGCTTTGTGATCACCTAGAGGGGTGGGATAGGGAGGAGATATGGGGATATATGTATAGCTGATTCACTCTGTTATAAAGCAGAAACTAACACACCATTGTAAAGCAATTATACTCCAATAAAGATGTTAAAAAAATTTTTTTTTAAGTTATACAAAATAAAAAAAAAAAGTGCTTATAACTGAAGCTTCCACTTGACTACATATAGTACTACAGAATACATGTGCCTCTAGAACATGTCAGCTACTCTAGCCCTTCATGACCCAGCTTACTGAACACTGTTTATCTCACAGGAGCAGTCTACAAACATCAGGAAGGGCAAAATAAGAACTACTTAAATGAATACACCATAAAGTTTTGTCCTTCATTTCAACATTAGACAATCTAAATTTATTTTTTTTTAACCTGGTTTCTTTACCATGTAATAGGTCTGATGTTATAGTGCTTAAAGTTAACAGGGGTTTGGTAGGAAACCTCAAGGACACAGGCAATTTTTAAAAACAGAAGTCCAAACAACATGCACATTGTTGCAGATATCTTTAACATAAAATATCACAGGTTTGTCTCATTTAGAACCACGAAGATGGATATTTTCATTTTAAAGGAAATAGAACAAAAAGCAAAAACAAAACAAAACTTGGTGCTTAATTTTGGCATATGATTTATGAAATATTCTGCTGAGTCACAATCACCACCACCAAAACCACCCCACCCCATTCCCTAATATTTTCACTGCACAACAAATAAGTGTAACCAAGGGTTGCTGCTATCTGCAGAGTATCACCCCAACTTGGAAAAACAGCAGCCTCCAACCCACAGGCTAACCATTCCGCTCTCCCTTCCAGGCTTCTCCAACTCTGCACGTAAGACTCATGGCCCCATACACCTGCTCTTGCAATCCTCGTGCAAACTCAGGTGTGTATGCTTACCCAGGTCAAGTGAAATTGTTTTCTTACCTTTCACCGGCAGCAGTCCCAGGGGAAAAAAAGAGATAGTAGTAGCCTTCCTCTCTGGCTTCAATACATATTCACTACATAAATGAATGACTGAACAAAGGTTTGTATAAATAAACCACACACTGGTGCTAGGAGCAAGAGCTGCCACAGATGAAACACGTGAAGTTCTGCTGCTAAAGGAAAAGCAATAGATAGTCTCTCAACAGGCAGAGACAGAAGTGAAGACCCTCTAGTAAAGCAACTATACTCCAGTAAAAATTAATTAAAAAAAAAAAAAGAAAATAAGAAAGGAAGACCCTCTAAGAAGATGGGAATGCTAAACGGAAGCCAGAAAGCATACTGAGAATGGCAAGTAGTTGGATTCACCAACAGAGTTAAGGTATATAAAAAGAAGTAGTGGTAGGTACACTAGGAAAACAAATTGAGGATAGAACATAACAGGCCAAGAATACCAGACTAAAGAGTTTGGACTTTATTTGGCACACAGAAGGAGGCAATTTAAAGATCCTGAGCAGAAAAGAGACATCCAAGGCTATGCTTTAAGACAATTTATCTAGCAGCTGTGTGTAGGAGGGATTAATAGGTAGAAATGAAGGCAGACAAGTTGAGAAACTCATGAGTTTCTCGTAAGTTCCTTGTGCATACTTCTTTTAACATACTTATCACGTGAGAGTGTGATTTACTTTTCTTCGTCTATTCTACCAGGCTCAGAACTCCAAAGAAGCATAATCCATTTTTCCAAACATATAAAAAGTAGGGATGAATCAAATGATCGCTGATGTCCTTTCTAACTAGTAACTTAGGTGTCTATGTTTGATTACTTAGAGAACGAAGATAGGAAATAATTTACAAAGGGGTGGTATCATCAAATTCATTTATAACCATTTTTTATAATTCAAAATGTTCTCTGATGATGAAAGATCATTCATTGCTTGCTTACCTCGCACGAGGCATTATGTTCAACACTCTACACATACTATATCACTTATTCCTCAAAATGACCCTATGAGGCAGGTATTCATACATTCTTCCAACGAGGAGCCTCAGGTGTGAAAAGGTTAAGTAAGTTGCCCAAGTTCACACAGCTAGTAAGCGGCAGAGTCAGTCTCTAAACCTAGGCAATCTCTCTCCAGAACCTGGATTTAACCAGGTTCCCAGGTCAAGACAAAAGGTCAGTATAACCCATAATGTATCTAATCATACAATTATCATAGAATATGTCAAGCATATTGTTCAGTCACTCTTTAAGTGTTAGATTTTTAAAAAATCTTGCAGGATCCTCTCTTCAGACTTTAGATACTTGTTCTAATCACTATGATCCATCTTCGTCAGAATTTTTAAATGTTTACTACACAATAAATACAAAGCCAACTGTTCAAAAATAAAAGGGAAACTTAAAAGTTAACAAAGTAAAATGCTTACCAAATATTTCTTTAACAAATTACTACAAAATAGAGCTAAGGGAAAAAACCGAAATTACAGTTTTTTATTATCCATTGCTTGAGATTCAGTTGGTACTAGACTCAATATGAATTATGAGCAAGTTTTTTTTTTTTTAAGCTAAAGCAAAATGACCCCATCATAGGGCATCATTATTAGGGTTCTGACTGTCCAGATGCAGAGATGGAAAAGAATCCCTGCCCTCTTCATGCATCAGACAATGAACATCCACATTTTAAGAAAACTACGCTGAACAACTGGAATGCCTCCAGTGGAAAACAACCAGGATGGCAAAGGATCTGGAATCCACGGTACAGTAGATGAGGAACAGGAATTGGGAGAAATCAGTGAGGGCATGTCTTGGTGGGGAAGTCTTGGAAGGGAGGCAAGAAAGTTCCCTTCAAATATTTGAAGAGTCAATACGCAGGTGAAAACTTAGACTTTTTCAACATATCTCTAAAGAGTAGAAGAAATGGGCCTTCCCAACAATAAATTCTACCCACAAATGTATCACGCCGCATGAAAACACAGACCAACCAATTAGCTGATCAAAGAGTACTGTTAGTGACAGCTGATACAGTCCAACTCTGGTTGGAGTAACATCTCTCTGCCCCGTTGTAAATAAAGGCACAAGAACATCCGTGAGCCAGTTCTAGAAAGGACAGCCAAGAGCTTCTAGACTTCAGTTGAGTGGTTATTTGTGTATGAAATTGTAAAATCATATGAATCATTTTATAAAATAAAACTATGCTTTTTGTTGTTGTTGTCGCCATTCTGAGAAGCTACTCAGATACAAAAAGTTAGTATTCTCCAAACAAAATTTACTCAGAATCACTTCAATTTCTTTTTTCACGGTTTAGAAAATTTTACCAAGAAATCTCCTCAGCCTTGAAATTAATTTCAAGGACTTTTAGATATGCATTAACTTACAAAGCTAAATATCAAGGCTTCTAACATGTGGTTGTTTTTTGCTAAATATAGCTCTATTTTCCACTCATATGAGTAAGTAATTAATAGAAAACAGATTCTTAGTCTGGGATCCACAAAAGCTATAAAGGGGACTACATGAATTACTTTGAATTTTTCAAAAAACACTTATTTCCCCTAAATAATACACAAAATAATGAAAACCAAAGATTTTCTTGGTTTTAACTAGAATTCTACCAACTCAACTCATTTTGGTTATACTTTATCTCAGGTAAAGCAAAAGCTCTGACAAGTGGTAGAGAAATCACAATTTTAAAAATGAAAAAGTAAAGCAGTGCTTTGAAATGTACCGCAAAAAAGTGCTGTACATGGCGCGATGTGGGGAGAAGATAATAAAACGGAGAAAAAGATTAGAAACACTGAACTAGATACCAAAAAAAACAAAAACAAAAACTATCCTAATCTCATTGATGATAACATTAGTTGTAGCTCACCTTTAGGAACATTATCACATTTACCTCTGCCAACATTTTGAGATAAGCTCTGTTATAACTAGTCTTTTATAAAGCCAGGGTTCAAACTTACGTCTATTTGGTTTAAATTGTGGAATTATACTGCCTCTGAATAATAACTACTGTTAACTTAAGAATCAGAATAACTTCATCTGATATATCAGGGGCTGGCTGATCTAAACCTGAAAGCATTGTTAATATGTGTAAGACTTCAGAGGGACTTCCCCGGTGGTCCAGCGGTTAAGACTCCGTGCTTCCACTGCAGGGGGCTCGGGATTGATCCCGGGTGGGGGAACTAAGATTCCACATGCCTTGCCGTGTGGCCAAAAAGTAAAAAAAAAAAAAAAAAAAGACTTCAGACTAAAAAGTTCCTTATCAGTACAGTTTATTACTTTATCAATCATCGTACAACAAAGAGTCAAGCTCATTGACTTTTTCTCCACGGCTATTCATTCTCAAATTGGCTTCTCCCCTTATCGCTATACTTATATTACTTCTCTTAAGGCCTCCAATAACCTCTCAATTCCCAAATTCAAGGGATTATTTTCATTCTCACCCCTCTTGTCCTTATGACAGACCAGACCCAACTGACTATTTTCTGCCACTTAAAAGTTTCCCTCCTTCGTTGGACAACTCTCTCTCTCAATTCTGTTTTTTAGCTTCTTTCCCTCAGTTTCTTTCAGCAACTGAACCCTCTCTCTCCTCTGCACAATCCATAAATGCAGGGGTCCCCCAACATGCAGTCTGGCACTTTCTTAAAGATACAATTTACTAAGTTGATTTGTTCCCTATACATATTTCCAAAAATCTTTGTGCATTTAGATTTAAAGGAATTTTAATCCACAATACTTCACTAAACTATAAACACCATGAGGGGGGGGGTCTATTTGGTTTTGTGGTCCATAAACATAAGACACTCAGTGTTTGCTGAATACATGAAAGCTACCTTTGGTGTAACCTAAAACTAACATCTCATTGGAGCAGCTGGTAACTAAAATCATGCTTTTTTTTTTTTAAGTATGTGCTTAGTCACAAACTTTCTGGCCCAAAAAATAGGTTGGACTAGATGAGTAGATCCCTCCTACAGAGCAGATAAACCTTAAGGTTTCATATACCAGCTCTAAAATTCAATGAGTCTAATAATTATCAGCTGTTCCCAGATTATCTTTAAATCATCACACCTCTTCCTTAATAAATACAACCTTGAGTAATTTTGTTGTTGTTGTACTAAAGAACTGTGAAATACCCCTACTACCGATGAAGCATGCCAAATTTAGTACTTTAATTTCAGGGTTAAACATACAAAGGATCAGAAGCCTAATGGTGTGTGAAAAGAAAATCACTGTAAACACAATAATCGTGCGATTCTTTTTTTCAATTTAGAATCATAAAATCTTAGAAATGGGAATAAACATGAAAGTCTTGTTTAACTTCCTACCCAACCAACGATCCTTTCTACAGAATCCTTGATATTTTTTGAAAACCTGCCCGAATACTCAATCCTTTTGTATTCTAATTAACTCTAAAAAGTAAATCTTAGGCATATGACTGAACCTAACACAGACAGATGGCTTAAAAAGGGTTAGTTAGGTAGGACATAAGTAGAAAAGTGTTAGAGGTTTTTTTTTCTCTTTTCAATTTCTCAACCATTGGTATAGTAATGCTCAAAATCTCAAGCCACATTAAAGATAAAGAAGCACACCAAGATCACTTCCAAACTCAGGTTAATTAAATACAATAGTACCAATTCAGTGAACCTCTCTGACACGTATATTAAGAGAATCAGTGTAAAGATATAGGGATTGTGTTTGACTACGTGTTGAACTTGCCAGCAGGAACAATCTCAATCCCTCGGGACCTAGCACAGGTCCAGTCAGGGCACAGGCAATCCTTAGCAGGCAATCTTTACTTCATTAAGTTCTCTGAAACAAGACATCTCTCAGCTCATCTCCTGATGTCCAAGGTCCCTTTCACCTCCATAATTCTTCCCACAGAACATGTCATTAAGGAGTGGCATGACACTTCTGCTAGGGATGGTACATGATATGGAATCATGTGTTTGCAGAGATACTAAGTGAAAGAGTCTTCAACTAATCCGAAAAAAAGTTTAGAGTAATTTAATAAAGTGGATGACTCTCAAAAGCATCTAACTATAAAATATTTTGTTTTCTCCAAATCAAAGTTAAGCCTTTTGTTTGACGTATATTGTATCTTTGATTAGAGAAATGATACCAGTTGTAATGATTCGAATACTATTTCAAAGGTCAGTCTCATTTGGAACTTGTTAGAACCTAAAATCCACAGGTATAGCATCTTAGGTTATAATCACTCAAGCAGCAGACCAATGTTGCTACTCATATAAGCTAAATTCCCTAAGCCAATCCTCATCATAAATTCAAAGAGAGGAGTTCACTGTGACAGCTACAAGCTTTCCGTGAAAGGCTGTGATAGTTTACCTTTATTTGTACTGGAAGTCTTATCACAAATGGACTTTTCCCAGGTTCCTCTCACCACCACATTCCCTGGGCTCCCCCCACCAGAAAAACCAAACAACAAACAAGCAAAGGTTTTCAAAAACCAAAAACTTAGTCTCATCCACATACCAAAAACTTAATCTTGTCCATGTTAGTCACTAAAAGTCGTTCCTCTTGAAGGAGAAAAGCAAAATACAGTTTGCAAAAATAACCTGTACATCTTTTGTACATACATACATAAATGCAAGCAGACGATACAAGGCACATCAAACCCAGATCCATTTTAGTGAATTCCCTCCAGGGCCCAAATGTGTGTATTATGCAACTGCCACCATTCCAGACTTTAATCCCTGTCTGTGATGCAGTGATAAAATACAGATGACCGGAGTATAATCTACTAGGTACGTACGTATATTTGCGAGGAGACAAGTTAAAACAAGAATTACCAAATTCTCTGGAACCGTGAAAATGACGGAAGGTGTAAGTTCTAAATCACAACTTTTCCTTTGGGTAGTCTTTTAGCAACCTGTCCCTACCCCCCTCAAAATCCTCACACGAGAGCGTTTTCATTGAGGTTTTGAAACGATATCCCAAAGGAGGAAGGGGTAGTGGTTATTTTAGAATCTACTCCAGGTAAGACACTCATACACTTTCCAGAAGCTGAAAAGCCAGTGAGATACTTCACCCCGTCTCCCAAGGGGCGATAATGGGAGTAAATGTAATCCAGATCCCTGAGCCACAAACAATCCAAAGCTTCACCCACTGATTTCCTAGGGCACAGGCCTCGAAAAACGGCATAATGGGCAGCTGAGAATTAGAACAAAATTGTAATGACCTACATTCTAGAACGGAATCCATACAATACCTATTCCAAAAGCGCTTAAAGGTAAGAGAGGCGGTCAGAGCATCCGTGGCTGAACCCGAGTCCAAACGCTTCCGCCCCACCAGCCACCAGGTCCGCTTCCCCCACGCCGAGGCGACCGATCCGGGCGGACAGGCTCCAGGTGGGAGAGGTGGGAGGGGAGGGGAGTAGAGGGGGCACAGCAAGCAGCAGCCGGGGAGCGGGCGGCGGCGGGCGGAGGAAGGAGGAGGCATTCCCTCACACAAAATGGTGGCGCTGGCGCGGAGGCCGGCGCACCTGGGGCGCGCCACACGCCCCTCGGGGGAGCAGGCCAGTCGCCCGCAGCTGGACGCGCGCCCCGGGCCCGGGTGGCCGGCGTGGGCCTGCGCCGCGCCCGAGTCCTCGGGGCGGCCCGCAGCTCGTGGTCCGCGTCACCGCCCGCGCGCGGGGGTGCGGGGCCGGGGGTGCGGGGCCGCGGGTGCGGGGCCGGCGGGGCGCGAGGCCGGCGGGGCGCGAGGCCCGACCGGGCAGCCTCGGCCTGGGCCCGCGGCCCCCGCCCGGGACGGGCCGCGCACTCACCTCGGACTCGCCGCCGGAGCTCGGGAAAGGAGGCGGAGCCGCGGGAATGAATGAAGCTGGCGGCGGCTCTCTGGCGACCCCAGGCCGGGCCCGGGCCGCGCTGCTCGCGGCTGCCGGGGCCGGTACAGCCGCCCGCCCCTCGCCCGGGACGCCCGGCTCCTGGTCGGCGGGTCGGCCGCAGCCCACCGTGCCCTCCGCCAGCGTGACGCACTCGCGCCGCAGCGCTTCCAGCCTTTGCAGACGCGCGGCGCCCGCGCCCACCGCGAATCCCCCCGCCCGCCCGCGCCGCGCGGCCCCTCCTCGGCGCCCGGGACGCCGCCCTGCCTCCCGCCGGGCTTGCTGGTTAGGCGGGCGCCGGGCAGGTGCGGGCTTGGCCGGCCGGAGGGCGCCACGCGGCCGCCGCCCCACCACCCGCGCCCCCTCTCCCCGCTCCCGCCGCCGTCGCTAGCCCCAGCTAGCCCCAGCTCAGGCAATGGCCGGGTATTAAAGAGTGACCTTGGCTTAGGTATAAAAATAGGTGCGGGTAAGCTGCGGGGACCACGACGCTGAATTTGCGTGTTCCTTTAATGTCAACATTCGCAGGATCCCGTTTGCACGCCCCAAGGAGTTCTCCTCTAGCGAGGGGCGGGACCTCCGGGAATTTACCCAGGGTGGGCGAGGCCTACCGGCCTCGGACAGGGATGCGGAGGGTGCGGACGAGGACCACAGGCCCCCGCCAGCCACCTCCCTCCGAAACCCACTGCCACACTGGAGGATGGAAGGCGAAAGGAAGTCGAGAGGCCCCTTCACAATCTGGACAAGCCCAAGTGCCCAGACTTCCATCTTGAGACTACAAGGAACCACCAGATTCCTGCGTTGAGCCTTTCTCTTTCAGAAACTAGCACACGCAAAACTATCCCTAACCCAGAAGAACCGCGGTCCACCCTCCTTTCCTCCCCTTCCTCTTCCAATTCATTTCCCTTGCCTTAGCGCCCAGGGCCCTTTTGCTAATTACACTCTCAAGGAAGAAAGATAAACTCTCAAGTATTTAAAGCATGGTAGATTTCTTTAAAGTAATGCATGCCATGGTTTAAATATGTTTAATAAATGTACTGAGGAATAATATTTATTTGAGTAATTTTAATACTTCGTACTATCCATAAACTCTGGAAAATAAATTCATCATTCAAGAGCCGTGGCACTGTTTTTAGCTCATCCAGTACCTTTGAAATTGCTTCTTTAATTCCTCAGAAATATTTAGCAATCATAGTACCGACCTTTCATGAAGTTACTAACGATCAATGAGATCAATAAATACTTCAAAGAATACTTGTTGATACAGAGATATTTGGCTCAGATTCTTTGAATCAAATAGACTTTTCAACCTTCAGTTGCTCATAAGAATCAACCTCACATCTGTAATGTTTTTTTATTTGTAATATTTAATTAGCAGAAATCTTAAATGTTATGCATAAAGTAATTACCGTTTTTGTGGACCTTAACAATGAACTAGATTTAATTGAGCAGGAATTTTGAATAGTTGGGGGGTTTTTTTGAATTTTTGAATTTTATTTTATTTTATTTTATTTTATTTTATTTTTTTTTTTTTTAACGTCTGAAACATTTATATTAACATATTTCCATACAAATAACCCAATGAAAGTTTAGTATTAGTTGTTTTGTTTGTTTTTTTATACTGCAGGTTCTTATTAGGCATCAATTTTATACACATCAGTGTATACATGTCAATCCCAATCTCCCAATTCAGCACACCACCACCCCCGACCCCCGGCAGCTTTCCCCGCTTGGTGTCCATATGTTTGTTCTCTACATCTGTGTCTCAATTTCTGCTCTGCAAACCGGTTCATCTGTACCATTTTTCTAGCTTCCACATGTATGTGTTAATATGCGATATTTGTTTTTCTCTTTCTGACTTACTTCACTTTGTATGACAGTCTCTAGATTCATCCACGTCTCTACAAATGACCCAATTTCGTTCCTTTTTATGGCTGAGTAATATTCCATTGTATATATGTACCACAACTTCTTTATCCATTCGTCTGTTGATGGACATTTAGGTTGCTACCATGTCCTTGCTATTGTAAATAGTGCTGCAATGAACATTGGGGTGCATGTGTTTTATCCACAGCAAATCTTGAATGAATGAAGTTATATAACTCTGGAATTTATATTTCTAGGACTGTATGTAAGTCAGAGTCCCCAGGTCAATTCCAAACAACTGCCACTTGGGAAGATGTTCTTTTGGCTACCACACTACAGGTGTTGAAGCCTTGGGCCATAGAGTAAAGCTAGCCAATGCAACTTTTTATGTTTGAAATGCATGAGTATGATTGGCTTTTAGCTATTATTGTAGTCAGTGGCTACTTGTGCCTGGGAACCCTGTCTTTCAAATGTCTGGCCACTCTGTTAGGAATCAAAGCCACACTCACCTAGCCCCATAAAAGAGAGGGTCCAGTGGCCCCTCATTCAAGCAGCTAAACCCAGCTCTCTTCCTGCAGTAAGGCTCTTTCCTGCAGAGACCTGCTGAAGAAGTGCTGTCTCCTACCTATGAGGAGTGTCCTGTGAGGAAGCTCTGGCTTCGTTCTCTTTACTTGCAACGTGATAAGGCTTTGAGTGTTTTAAGAAAAAAAAAAAAATCACCATTTACGTCCCTCTTTGGCTGAGATACATGAAATCTTGCTTCTGTGTTTACCCATATTCTGAAGATCCATGTGCTCTTAGTGCGCAAAGAATTAAGAAAAAAAAGTCTTTATCAGATTAATACATGCTGTAAATCACTACCAAATATTTTGAAATATGCTTTGACGCTTTTGTCTAAAAAGTTTTGTAGCAAGTAGAAGGATTATTGCTTTGATTTTTGTTGTTGCATATGCTCGCTTTAATTATTATTTTGTTAAGTTGTAAGCAGAAAGAAACATGTTAAGAGTTCTTACTGCATTGTTAGTATATGACAAAAGTGGAATGAAACCATGTTAAGAGAGACTGGTTACAACACTGGACTTTGGAGATTGCTGATACAAATGACCCAGAAAAGAGCCCTTAAACTGTACTGGAAAAGAGAAATTCCTAATGGCTAAAATAATGGCTAATGTTTTTGATTGTTAACCAATTGCAAGGCACTCTACTAACTTCTTTGTGGAAATTAACTCATTTAATTCTAATACCCGTCCTTCGAGGTACATACCCGGTTTACCTGCAAGGAAATTGAGGCACACAGAGAAGCTAAGTAATTTGCTCAGGGGCACACAGCTAATAATCCTGGCAGTTTGGCTCAAGAGCACACTCCCTTAACCAGTGTTCTATACCGCCTTTCATGGACACAAAATCTTATGCCATATAATTGAATTTCACTTTTGAAGCCCTAAAACATACCAAATACCAGTGCCTTCATGTTTAAATAATTTCTTAGATCCAGTAGTATTTTCCTGGACCTGAAGAGGGAATTAAACCCTTAGTTAGAAAGAAAACTTGTAAGACTTCCTCACATATATATTAATCAAAATTATATAATCTGTTAGTTTTTGAAAAGCAAAAAAAAACCAAAACAAAAAAAAAAAAACACAAACTTTTAAGGTTAATTGCTCTCCAAGTTTTTTTCTTTTTCAGGTTCCAGAGAGCAGTTATAAGTTTTATTTATACATTTATTTAGTGAATGGAAGAAACACATTTCCTGAGAAAAGATTCATCACCATCTTTGACCCTCCATTAGACTTAGATGGGTAGAATTAGGGTCCAATGTATACAATACACGTTTTGAATTCATAATATTACAATGAGAAGGTTTTCATGACTGAGGTAGCCCAGAGACTTCTAGATCTAAAATATTAGCCAGTTAGTTAACTAGTTAGCTAATAGTGTCAGCCATGGAAAATGGGAAGCGAGAAGGTAATCTTTCCTACTCACCCTAGAAGAATGTTTTATTTTTTTCCTCAGGTATGTAAAGTATGTCACAGGAATGCTTTAATTATTAAAAGCAGTATTTTGTTGGGGTTTTCTTTGTCAAACACTACTACTATCTGAGGATTTCAAATTCCTGAATGGTACTATGCACTGAGAAAAAGAAGAAAAAAGAACCTGAAGAACAAGAGAAATAACAGGTTTGAGAAGACCAGTTACATTTGTTCTTCTGGTTTGGTTTGATCTAATATGAGATACAAATTTAAGCACAGAGTATTAGGTAAGTTTAGGCTCAGTTTAAGAGAAAGAAGATGTGGTATTTTTCATAATACTGAAGAAAAATTACATATTTATATCCATATATAGCAAGATGCCTAGTTAATATCCATTTTCCCCTTCTCTCTGCCAGACCCAATTTTGTTCAGGGTGGCAATGTGTCCAACCAAAACTATTTTCCTTCCCAGACTCCTCTTGCAGCTTATGATCATTTTGGTCAATGAAATGTGAGCAGATTATTTGGTATGGCTTTCCAAGAAAGCTTTTTTTTTTTTTCCTGATAAAAGACACGCTGAGCTATCCCTTTGCCTTTTGCCATTTGTACATTTTTCTCCTTCCTGCCTGAAAGAAGACCTTACCTCTAGGATCAGAGCAGCCGTCTTGCAACCGTGAGCTGACCATGAGAATGAAACCCATGTATTAAGTACGCCAGAGTCAAGATATAGTAACATGGGACAATCATGACATAATGGAGCTACCACACCAGTTCCAGACTGCCTACCCCCAGTCTTCTTGGTCACTTGCCAACAAATGCAGTCCTCACTAAAATTCAAAGTTAAACACTGTCTCCTTGCTATGGCTAGAAAAAAAGAACGCTCTTCTATAATATGTATACTATACTTTATAGGTGCTCTTCTTTGATTTTGCTGCTGTCTTAAGGAACTGCATTTTGCAGAAATCAGTGCTCTCTGTGACTCACCTACCTAGTATTTGATGAAGAAAACACACTACTCCCTGACCATGAAAAGAATATCTTATACTTGATCATTTAGTGCATTTGATTTTAAACATTTCACACATGACCTCAGTAAGTCTCGAATATCACTGTGAGGAAGGATAAGAAGTGGCTGTAGTTAGTAGTCTAGAAACAAGTTACTGGCCAAAGTAATCGCCATGCCAAGTGTATAAGGAATATACAGAAAAGTATAATTATGTTTTTCATTTTTAATTAAAAACAAGTAGAAGAATCAAGGCATCAAGAGGGATCCTAAAATGAGAATAAGTAGTCTATACTTCATAGAAAGCCACCTGGCAATACATATCAAAAGTGATGAAAGTGTGACTGTTCCCCTTAATACTTAAGGAAACTTTTAAAAAGAAGAAAAAATTAACTACAATCTAATGTTTTTTATTGAGTGTATTTCCTAAAGTGGCTATTGAATAAATGACAAGAAAATAAGTAAAAATTTCAAAACAGTGAAAAAAAAAAGTTATGTGCATGAAGATGTCACTAAAGCATTTTTTTTAAAAGCCAAAATGTATAAATAATACCATGAATGTCTAAAGAGGTATATTACTATTAATCAAAGAAATACAAAAAAGTTTGCCTATCTTATTGCAGGCAATAAGAGGTATTATTTTTAATCACTAATAGCAACCACAAAGCTTATTGAAACAGCTACTCACTCTGTAATAGGTTGGCATGCAAATGGACCGCCCATCTGGAGGCAAAATATCATGGTCACCATTGTCACTGTTGCCGGGTTACGTTTATTAAACACTTATGTACCAAACATTGTACTAAATGTTTTACTTAAATTGTCTTGTTTAATCCTCACACTATTTCAGGTAGATACTATATCCTTATTTCAAAGATGAGGAAACTGAGGTTTAAGGAGGTGAAGAAATTGACCCAAGGTGGTAGAACAGGAATTTGACCATTGTCCTGAATTATACTAGACTTTAAATTCTAGACTTTAGACTTAACTATACTGCTTCTCAATTAGTATATATCCAAGCTTCTAGAAAATATTTATATTAGCACCCTGTCACCCAATATTATATCTTTATTAACTGAACATGTGTCTTTCGAAAAGTCTGTTATGCCAGGCACTGTGCTGTATAGGCCCTGTGATGTGACAAAGTGACAAATGGGACAGGCAGAGCCAACAAGAAATGTGGATGTGCCTGTAGAACAATGGTTTTCTGGCAGAACTGAGAAGACAACTAGTGCTTTTAGCAGAGTGCAGGGTGTCAAGAAATGAGACCAGAGAAACAGGCAGGACCAGTTATTCCTCTAAAAAGCCCTGGTCAGCCATGGTCAGTATGGACTCCCTCCCAAAGGCAAGGGAGAGCTGTTTAAAAAGTTTAAGTTTCAGAGTGACACATGTTAGCAAATTTTCTCAGGCTGCAATGGGGAAAATGAATTGAAGAAAATATGACTGAGGCAGGGAACCAGTTATGGAGCTGATTAATTAATCTGGGTGAGAGATGGCAGTCTGGTCTAGAGGTCACAGTGAGGATGAAGAGAAGTAAATGAATTCTAAAGCTCAAAGGTGGGAAGTGGAACCAACAGGACTTGGCAAAATGTGCAAAGTAATAGAGAAGAGAAGCAAGACCACCAGGCTTCTGGCTTCAACCAGGGTAGATGTTGGTGCTGCTTACTAAAATAGGCATCACTAGAGAAGGAGAATTTAGGAGGTAAAATCATGAATTCCATTTTGGCTATGTTGAGTTTTCTGTGCTGTGAGACATTCAAGTGGGAACATCTGAAACAGATCTTTAGGAACTGGAGCTCAGGGTTGTCGGGGACAGGAGGGCAATTTCCCTCTCTACCCTTCTTGAGTTCTTGTGGTGTAACCAAACAGCATCCTATGGGGTCTTCCCGGAACAGACCGCGCCCTCGCATGCCCTCTGCTTTAGCTCCTCCCTGAAGTACCTAGGTAACAGTATCTGATTCACATTTCCTGAGTTGTTTTACTGAGATGCTAAAACCCCCACCAAATGGAAGAAGTTGACTATTTGATGACCCGACCTACTGGAGCCTGAGGATTGATAATGTTAACCCCTGTGACATCAGCCGGTTAACTCATCATCCACCAATCAGAGAATTGTGCATAAGCTGATCACATACCCTGCAACTCCCCTCCCTATCTTGCCTTTAAAAATGCCTCCCTGGACTTCCCTGGTGGTACAGTGGTTAAGAATCCGCCTGCCAATGCAGGGGACACGGGTTTCAAGCCCTGGTCCAGGAAGATTCCACATGCCGCGGAGCAACTAAGCCCGTGCGCCACAACTACTGAGCCTGCGCTCTAGAGCCCATGAGCCACAACTACTGAAGCCCACGTGCCTAAAGCCCGTGCTTCACAAGAGAAGCCACCTCAATGAGAAGACAGCTCACCGCAACAAAGAGTAGACCCCACTCTCGACAACTAGAGAAAAGCCCACGCACAGGGACGAAGACCCAATGCAGCCAAAAATAAATAAATAATTGATTTTTTTTAAAAAAGAATAAAAAAAATAAAAATGCCTCCCTGAAACCCATCAGGGAGGTTGGGTATTTTGAGCACTAGCTGCCCTGGACTTTTTGCTTGGCACCCTGCAATAAATGCTGCACTTTCCTTCACCACAACCCAGTGTTGTTACTGGACACAAGTTCATGTGCCCCATGCACAGTGAGGCCAAATAACCCAAAATGTGGGATTTTGGAGCAGAGAAAGGTTAATTGCAGGACAAAGAAAGGAGAATGAGTGGCTTGTGCTCAAAAACCCGAACTCCTAGATAATTTTTGGGAAAAGTTTTTATAGGCAAAATTTGGGGTGAGGAGGGTATGTGACTTTCTTCTAATTGGTTGGTGGTTGAGGTAAAGGGGTGGTGCCCCAGGAATCTTGTGCTCAGCCTGAAGTTACCATCCTCCACCTGGGTGGGGACCTTAGTTCCTGCAGAAAACTCAAAGATATTGTTACGTATATTCCTTGAGGAGGCACCAGGATGCTGCACTATAGTTTCTTGATTGTTACTCCTTTGTTTCTGCATTTCCTTACTTACCTGATTAGCAACTGTTTGAATCTGCTCTTTGGAGCTCAGGGAGGTCTAGGAGGCTGAAGCCTTTATCCTGCAAATAAGAAGCTGGACGCGGGACAAGGAAAGTCTTTTGTACCTGGGAGGGCCCCGCAGGGTTTCAGTGTCAGTAGATTGGCTTTACTGGGCACAGGCAAGCGGACCCGCGTTTGGATCAGTAACAGTGGCTGGACTAATATACAAGACAGATTAACAAGAGAAAAACCAATTAAATTTCACGCACATAGGAGATCATAAAATGATGCTCAGAGAGTGACCAAAGGTGGGTAGCTTTTATATTTTTTCACACAAAGAAACAATAAATTTGTGAGGATTTGACAGGACAAAGAACCTCAGGTGTGGATGCTTAATTACTAAGGAATTTAAGCAAAGTTTGGGCTTGGGTAGTAAATTAGTAAAGGAGGAACAAGGCTTATTTATACAGGCTTCTCAGCCCTGAATTCCCTACCTCTGTTGATAAGGATATCTTTCTACCTCCTGGCACAGGGAAGGCATCTTTCACATGGGAGATTTATTTCCCGCTTTCAGGGAGACAGAGAGGAGGGTCAAAGTGTCTCTACTGCATTGGCTCTTTTTTAAGTTTCTTTTTTTTGGCTGTGCCTCGCAGCTCGCTCCCCAGCCAGGGAGGGATTGAACCTGGGCCCTTGGCAGTGAAAGCATGGAGTCCCAACCACTAGACTGCCAGGGAATTCCCTTAGGTAACTTTCATTCAAAATAATCAATATGACACTGAGGCTTGTTGATTATTGAGGCGGCCTGCCCTGGGCCCCAACAGGGGAGACATCTAGACTGAAGGTATAGATGGGGAGTCATTGCATGGGGATAGAAGTTGGAGGAGCCATGGGATGAGTGAGCTTACTGTGGGAGACTGGGAGGAAAAAGCACAGGCACAGGCAAAACCTAACAGACACCAGAAGAAGGTCCTATATGGGAAGCAGAGACGTAGCCAGAGAGGAAGGGGCGAATGTGGGGTATTGAGGCCCAAAGAAAGGAGTTGAGTCATCAGTGGAGTTAAAGGTTCCCTTCAGAATTTATCCAAAGGAACTAGTTAAGGGTGAACACAAAGAGTTGCAAACAAGATGATTTCGATATTGTTTGTAACAGGAAAATACTGGTGGTGGGGAAGCCCACCAAAGAGTTGTTACTGAAAGTGTTGGTACCGCCATACAGTGGAATGTGCTGTAGTCTTTACATCGCCTTTCTGAACAATATTTATGGACATAGGAAAATGTTGAGTAGCAAAGACATCTGTCTAAAGAGTATGATACCACTTTTGCTTTTAAAATTATGCTCGATTATACAGATATATTCAGAGAATGTATAAACCATAAGGATATATATTGAAATGTTAACACCAAAAGTTGGAAAATGAATTCAAAAGGGGAAAAACTGGGTAGTGGCATTACTGAATAGGTAATTTATATTTTTTTATATTATTTTTTCATGATAAACATATAGTCCTTTTATAATAAGAACAAATTTAGTGAGGTTTTGGTTAAGAAATGTGTGGTACATCACCCATAACATGCAGTGATTAAATATTATATTTATAGAAACTAGACATCAACATGGAAAAATACGTGTGCTAGAACATTAAGGGACGGCAAGTTATATTACTTTTATAGAAAGGAGCAGGATAAGAATTGGTAGAACCATCAAAGACAAACAAAGCCACGCCCTAGTTAAAGGGGATAAAGACAGATTTTATTCAGTAACTACTGCCGCAGGGGAAAGAGCCGAATTCAATTCTGATTTGCGCAGAAGTGTGCGCATTTTAAAAGGAGAATTAGGGATTAGGGAGGGGGAGCAAAGCAGGGAGGGAGGGGCGAGCAAAATTAGAAAAGGGAAAAGTTACAAAAAGCGGGTAAGGGAGTTGGTTAACGTGAATGTGAATGTGCTTAGGCCTTCTGTGTCTGCTAAGTGGAATTCATCCAAGTTAGGTATCTGGTGTCCCCCAGAGACTGGGAGGCAGAAGCCCTATCATCCTGATGATTACGCTTCAAAGAAATGGCTTTCAGGGCTTTGAAAAAGACATTCTTGGGTTGTAGGAGACTCACATATATCTCAAAGGGACAGAAGAAGAATTTACAACTGTAAGTTTTTTCAATAAATGCTCTGAGAATGGGAGGTCAAGGGCCTATGGTCCGGTGTTGGCGGGAACAAACAGTAATTCTTTTGTCAGCTGAGAGCTTTTCCAGACAGGAACTTAAGGGGGGGTGGACGGTGGGTCATGCCAGGGCCTTAGGCTGCTAGAAGCCGGCTAGAGTTTGGTCAAGTCTCTTAGGACGAGGGTTTGGATGGAATTATTCGTACCCAGAGTTTTTGCAGTTGTCAGGACCAACGTGTCCAAGATCAAAAAGAGGGGACAAAAAAAAAAAAATAGAAGAGGTGACACATCAAGGAGAGGCTGTGTAGGTCCTCTTCCTACACAACTGGGTAAAGGCCTCTGCCCCATCAGTCTCGTAATAAATGAGTCCCATACTTTAATCCTTGCCCGCTCCCCAGCAGAGTCGATTCCTAGCTGAAGAGGGACCCTGAGAATACACACTATAATGTCCTTGCTCCATGGTCTTTATACATGCTGGGCCTGGCACAAGGCCACACACCAGAGGGCACGAGAAAAGGCTGACATCCTACCTGGGCTCTGTGTGCCATACCAAGTGCCCTAACTCCAACAGCCAGAGGATGGGGCGCCTTTTTCTTTTCTCTTTTTTTTTTTTTTAATTAATTTTTATTGGAGTATAGTTGCTTTACAATATTGTATTAGCTTCTACTTCACAGCAAAGTGAATCAGCCACACATGTACATATATCCCCTCCATTTAGGACACTACAGTGCATTAAGTCGAGTTCCCTGTGCTATACAGTGTGTTCCCATTGAGGCAGGAGATAGATGGGCTCCAGGCTAGGCATTTACAACTGGCCTCCTGTTCACACCTCCTGGGGTGAGAAGAAGATGAGCTCCAGGCTCATTACCAGCCCCTTGTTTGCATTTCCTGAAGCAGGAGACAAATGGGCTCCAGGACTACATATTTATGGCCGGACTCCTGTCTATATTTCAAGATCTGTACCTTGATATAAAAACCAGCAACAGGAATAGGGTAAATAACCGGACATTGGGCATTTTTATGGCAGGGACAGAGTGGGACTAAACCCGGTTAAAAGATCAAGAGGTCACACATTTCCCATCCTTGGAGCAAGGGAGGCACTACACATGCGCAAAAACCTTCATGGGGTCAAAAAGGCAGGAGATGCCAGAACACAGTAAGTCCTACAATCTCCTCCCAGAGGCCTTTGCAGTGGGATTCATCTTAACCGAGGGGTGTGTGCGCACCCAGGGGAGGGTCCAGAGGCAAATTAGCCATGGGGTCAAAACAATACGATTGGTCAAAAAGAAGACAAAGACCCGGAAGACTGCCCCCTTATAAAGGATTTAAACTCCCCAGAAGGGCGACTCTGGGGACTCTCTCTCCCTGAGTTCACCCGTGCGTCTTTCCACATGTACTTTGCTTTCCCAAGAAACTTTTCTACTTTTCTCTTTACCTTCTGCCTCCTTGCCTGAATTCATTTTTGGCAAGGTGGGCAAGAACTAGGGATCCAGGCCCTAGCTGCTGGCCCCTGTGGTCCAGTGGTTACAACTCCCCGCCTGGGAACTAAGATCTTGCTTGCAGCTACTTCTCCCTGCTGCTGGCTGCAAGCTGACACTTACTGCTACCTGCAGCCGAAATCACTGTCAGTTGCCTGTTTTATACATAGTATCAATAGTGTATATGTGTCAATCCCAATCTCCCAATTCCTCCCACCCCACCCCTTTCCTCCTTAGTTTCCATACATTTGTTCTCTACTTCTGTGTCTCTATTTTTGCTTGGCAATTAAGGTCATCTATACCATTTTTCTAGATTCCACATATATGCGTTAATATACTATATTTGTTTTTCTCTTTCTGACTTACTTCACTCTGTATGACAGACTCTAGGTCCATCCACGTCTCTACAAATGGCCCAATTTCATTCCTTTCTATGGCTGAGTAATATTCCATTGTATATATGTACCACAACTTCTTTATCCATTCCTCTGGTGATGGACATTTAGGTTGCTTCCATGTCCTGGCTTTTGTAAATAGTGCTGCTATGAACATTGGGGTGTACATATCTTTTCAAATCAAGAGTTTTCTCTGGGTATGTGCCCAGTAGTGGGATTGCTGGGTCATATGGTAGTTCTATTTTTAGTTTTTTAAGGAACCTCCATACTGTTCTCCATAGTGGCTGTATCAATTTACATTCCCACCAACAGTGCAAGAGGGTTCCCTTTTCTCCACACCCTCTCCAGCATTTATTGTTTGTAGATTTTTTGATGATGGCCATTCTGACTGGTGTGAGGTGCTACCTCATTGTAGTTTTGATTTGCATTTCTCTAATGATTAGTGATGTTGAGCATCTTTTCATGTGTTTGTTGCCCATCTGTATGTCTTCTTTGGAGAAATGTCTATTTAGGTCTTCTGGGGTGTCTTTTTCTAATTTGTCTATTCTGGAAATAATTAACCTTTTTTTAACCAAACAAAGTGTTCCTCTACACTAAGGTGATCCTAAATGTATTAGGTGAAGGATCTTTGTTACTGGAAAGCAGATCTAAGATAATTTGGGATTGGGAATTCCCTGGCAGTCCAGTGGTTAGGACTGCACACTCTCACTGCCGGGGGCCTGGGTTCAATCCCTGAATCCCTGGTCCAGGAACTAAGATCCCACAAGCTGCGCAGTGCAGCCAAAAAATAATAATAATAATAATAATTTGGGATCACCCTTTATGGGACTTTATAAAAAGACATAACATTTTATTTTTTGTTTGTTTGTTTTTGTTTGTGGAAATGAACTAAGATTTATTTATTGAATAAGTTAATACCTATGTTGTATTATAGTTTCTGGACACTGTAATTGAAAGCCCACTTCATACAAAGATATAAGGAGCACATATAAAAATGAAAATTTTGTATAGTTTTGACCTTTAAATTAGATATTTCTACTAAAACTATAATGTGTAAAAATATACAAAAGAAGCAACTTGATAATTATGTTGAAGATGTCCATGAAATTTTCCATAATCTGTATACCTATATATGCTCCATGGATTAAATGATAGACATAAAATTAGTTAATAATCACTAAGTACCTTTCATTAAACATATATTTCTTTTTTTTTTCACATCTTTATTGGAGTATAATTGCTTTACAATGGTGTGTTAGTCTCTGCTTTATAACGAAGTGAATCAGCTATACATATACATATATCCCCATATCTCCTCCCTCTTGTGTCTCCCTCCCACCCTCCCTATCCCATCCCTCTAGGTGGTCTCAAAGCACCGAGCTGATCTCCCTGTGCTATGCGGCTGCTTCCCACTAGCTATCTATTTTACATTTGGTAGGGTATATATGTCAATAACACTCTCTCACTTCATCCCAGCTTACCCTTCCCCTCCCCGTGTCCTGAAGTCCAGTCTCTACGTCTGCGTCTTTATTCCTGTCCTGACCCTAGGTTCTTCAGAACCATTTTTTTTTTTTTTTTTTTTAGATTCCATATATATGTGTTAGGATATGGTATTTGTTTTTCTCTTTCTGACTTACTTCACTCTGTATGACAGACTCTAGGTCCATCCACCTCCCTACAAATAACTCACTTTCGTTTCTTTTTATGGCTGAGTAATATTCCATTGTATATACATGCCACATCTTCTTTATCCATTCATCTGTCGATGGACACTTAGGTTGCTTCCATGTCCTCGCTATTGTAAATAGAGCTGCAATGAACATTGTGGTACATGACTCTTCTGAATTATGGTTTTCTCAGGGTATCTGTCCAGTAGCTGGGTCATATGGTAGTTCTATTTTTAGTTTTTTAAGGAACCTCCATACTGTTCTCCATAGTGGCTGTATCAATTTACATTCCCACCAACAGTACAAGAGGGTTTCCTTTTCTCCACACCCTCTCCAGTATTTATTGCTTGTAGATTTTTTGATGATGGCCATTCTGACTGGTGTGAGGTGATACCTCACTGTAGTTTTGATTTGCATTTCTCTAATGATTAGTAATGTTGAGCATCCTTTCATGTGTTTGTTGGCAGTCTGTATATCTTCTTTGGAGAAATGTCTATTTAGGTCTTCTGCCCATTTTTGGATTGGGTTGTTTGTTTTTTTGATATTGAGCTGCATGAGCTGCTTGTAAATTTTGGAGATTAATCCTTTGTCAGTTGCTTCATTTGCAAATATTTTCTCCCATTCTGAGGGTTTTCTTTTCATCTTGTTTATGGTTTGCTTTGCTGTGCAAAAGCTTTTAAGTTTCATTAGGTCCCATTTGTTTATTTTTGTTTTTATTTCCATTTCTTTAGGAGGTGGGTCAAAAAGGATCTTGCTGTGATTTATGTCATACAGTGTTCTGCCTATGTTTTCCTCTAAGAGTTTTATAGTGTCTGGCCTTACATTTAGGTCTTTAATCCATTTTGAGAAAGACATAACTCATTTTAAATGAAAATGAATTACAGCACATTATTTTGGGTTTTGGTGGCACATTCCACACTCTGAGTACACTGTTGTGCAAACACTCTACTAACCAAAATGTATAAAGTACCTACATCTGTGTTTACTAAAGATGGAGAGGCATTGCAATCCCACCCTGCCATTCACCCTCCTCCCCACCCCTCCAATACCCCCCAGCCCCACTGTAACCAAGCAAGATCCTATCGGGCCTTCCCAGGACAGACCCCTCCCCCATGTCCTCTGCTTTAGCTGCTCTCTGAAGTACCTACATAATAGTATCTTAGGCACATTTCCCAAGATGTTTTACAGGTGCTGAAACCCCCACCAGTTGGAAGAGATTAACACATCCCCTCTGGAACCAGGAAATATTTGCAACAACTTATCGCCTTTTACTTTACCTCACCATCAACCAATCAGAGGATTGTGCAGAAGGTGACCACACACCCTGGGACCGACCTCCCTCCCCTTGCCTTTAAAAACGCTTTGCTGAAACCCACTGGGGAGTTCAGGCTTCTTGAGTATTAGCTGTCCGAACTCCTTGTATGGTGCCTTACAATAAATGCTGCACATTCCCTCACCACAACCCAGTGTCAGTGGATTGGCTTTACTACACGTGGGCAAGCAGACCCAAGTTTTTTTTCGCTAACACCACTGCCAGATTCATTTACTGATTTTTAAAAATATTGCAGAGCAGAAGGCAGCAATATTACCAATTGGCTTTTTTCATGTCAGCTTAGTTACCAGAACGAGGAATTTGCTCAACAGCTAAATTCTGTCCTACAGGTAATGCTGGAACTAAAAATGCTTTCAAAGTAAAAATTTGCATGTGGAAGCAATAGATGTTGTAATCAAGAAAACATAAAGCAAAGACTCCTTTACCCCAACTTCAAAACCAAAAATCAATCAATAAAACAAACAAACAAAACCCCATGAAACTCTGAACTAGGATGACTAGGGAAAAAAAAGAAGATCAGGCAAAACTCTTGATTTCTTTTATATGTTGGAAAGGAGCAAAAAGAAATGAACTTTCAATCCAAACAAAGGCACATCCGGCTATGAAAGGCATGTCCTGCCAAGGATTAGAAGAGGGACAGTCTTCTGCTTCCCCCACATCAAGGCTAAAACAATGCACAGTGTCTCTCAATTTTTCAGCTTGGCCTTAGTTTGAAAATGCTACAGTGGAACTGATCAGCACCAGGGTGTGGGCTGGGTTGGAACTAGGCCTTCAGTGCACGGGCTCCCTGTGCTCTCCAGCTTCAGTGTTAAAATGCAGAATCCTGAGTCTCTTCTCTCTAAAGATTCCAATCCAGGACGTCTAGAATGGGACCGAAGAATCTGCATTTTGAATAAGTATCATGGGTATCACCTTTATTAAAACTCTGCAGAGGGTGAGATTATTCACGCAACAGAGAAACTGAGATGAGACAAAGTGACGGGATTTAAACTTCTGATGTTTAAGTTTGAACTAAGGCATCACATTTGTAGGAAAGGGCATAAGTTCTCTAACGTTAATCGTAAAGTTCAATGAATTTTTAATATGTGGACACCTAGATAACTACCACCCAAATCAAGACAGGGAACATTTCCAACATGTCAGCAGGCTCCCCCATTCCCCCTCCCAGTCAATACCTCTCCCCAGAGGTAACCATCATTCTGACACCTGACGTCACAGATGCCTGTTTTTGAAATTCATGTAAATGGAATAATGTAGTATGAACTTTTTTTGTCTGACTTTTTTTTTTTTAATTAATTAATTAATTTATTTATTTTTGGCTGTGTTGGGTCTTCGTTTCTGTGCGAGGGCTTTCTCTAGTTGTGGCAAGCGGGGGCCACTCTTCATCGCGGTGCGCGGGCCTCTCACTATTGCGGCCTCTCTTGTTGTGGAGCACAGGCTCCAGACGCACAGGCTCAGTAGTTGTGGCTCACGGGCCTAGTTGCTCCGTGGCATGTGGGCTCCTCCCAGACCAGGGCTCGAACCTGTGTCCCCTGCATTGGCAGGCAGACTCTCAACCACTGCGCCACCAGGGAAGCCCTGTCTGACTTTTTTGCTCAGCATTATGTGTGTGAGACTCACCCATGTTGTTGAGTGTAGAAGTAGCTTCTTCTTTTTGATTTCTGTGTACTATTCCATTGGATAAAAATGCCATGATGTATTTGCCCCTTCTCCTGTTGATGGACATCAGTCATTTCAAGATTGGCATTTCCATCTTATTGTGTAGTGGTTTGATATGATTTCAAATCCACTTGTTTATGACAAAAATGAAATTGTCGTTAAGAGGGAAGTTGTTATTTTGATATCAAAGTGAAATCATACATCAGGATGTCATCATCCACATCTGGGGCTGCTGATAAGCACTCAGTAACTCAGCTGCTGAAGGGACCCACTGGAGGCTGATTAATAAGAACATATGAAGAAGCAACTGTTAGGAGGGGACATTTAGGCTAAAAATACCTACAGTTTGTGAGGACTATCCAAGAGTGTTAGGTATGGGTAAGGCCACCCTTTGCTGATCTAAATAGCCTTTGAAGATCTTAGGGCATTAGCTCCTGCCATGGTAAAGGTAACTGTTTTATTCACAGTGGCAAAAGCCATGCAGTGGCCCAAAGAAGAAGATCATCTTGCCTGCCAACACCAGCGCCATGGTTCCCTAGCAATGTGTTCTAGCAACAGGGGACTTTTCACTTTTGTTTTGCTGGCAGCTGGATGTCAGCTCACTGTTGGCTAAGCTGCCTCTCCTGAGAACCAACTTGTATAAAGGTATACCTTGAACTAAATTTGGGCTTTATTTCTTTTATCTCCCTTGCCTGGAACAATAGTGTCTTTGATCTATCGTTTGTTTGGAGTATGTTATTTCTTATCTTTTTTCTTTCTTTCTTTCTTTTTTTTTTTTTTTTTTTTTTTTGATGTGGACCATTTTTAAAGTCTTTATTGAATTTGTTACAATATTGCTTCTGTTTTATGTTTTGGTTTTTTGGCCACAAGGCATGTGGGAGCTTAGCTCCCCAATCAGGGATCGAACCCGCACCCCCTGCATTGGAAGGCGATGTCTTACCCCCTGGACCACCAGGGGAGTCCCTGGAGTATGTTATTACTTTACTGACTTATTGAGAGACGTTATCCTGTATGCTATTGGCTTGCAAAATTATTATAATTCCTACAGTAAACGTGTGTCAAATAGATACAAAAATATCGGCAAAGACAATCTCAGTCTCTGAGCATAGTTTGCCACCACCTCCAAACAAAACACATACGAATTTTAGAATCATTTTGTCCATTTCTGTAAAAGAGGCAATTGAATTCTTGATACAGATTGCATTGAATCTGTAGGTCAATTTGAGGAGTACTGTCATCTTAATATTATGTGTTTCAGTATGTATACACTGTGTATCTTTTCATTTCTTTGGATCTTAACTTTTTTTTTTAACATTGTTATAGTTTTCAGTGTACAAGCCCTATACTTCCTTAGAGAAATTTATTTTATTCTTTCGGATGAAATTGTTTTCTTAATTCAGTTTTCAGATTGTTCACTGCTAGTGTATAGAAATAAAACTGATTTTTGGGGCTTCCCTGGTGGCGCAGTGGTTGAGAATCTGCCTGCCAATGCAGGGGACACGGGTTCGAGCCCTGGTCTGGGAAGATCCCACATGCCGTGGAGCAACTAGGACCGTGAGCCACAATTACTGAGCCTGCGCGTCTGGAGCCTGTGCTCCGCAACAAGAGGGGCCGCGATAGAGAGAGGCCCGCGCACCGTGATGAAGAGTGGCCCCCGCTTGCCGCAACTAGAGAAAGCCCTCGCACAGAAACGAAGGCCCAACACAGCCATAAATAAATAAATAAATAAATAAATAAATAAAATTTAAAAAAACAACAAAAAACTGATATTTGTGTACTGATCTTATATACTGCAACTTTTTTATTTTTTTATTTTTTTGCTACATGGCTTGCAGAATCTTAGTTCCCAGGGATTGAACCCGGGCCGTGGCCTTGAAAGCGCCAAGTCCTAACCACTGGACCACCAGGGAATTCCCTCCTGCAACTTTAATTTGTTTATCAGCTCTATTATTTTTCTGGATTTTTTTTAGGGTTTTCTGTGTACAAGATCATGTCATCTCAAATAAAAATAATTTTACTTCCTCCCTTCCAATCTTGATTCCCTTTTTTTTCTTTTTCTCACCTAGTTGCCCTAGCTAGAACCTCCAGGACAACACTGAAAGGAGTGATGACACCAGATATCTCTGTCTTGTTGCTGATCTTAGGGGGAAAGTTTTCAGTCTTCTATCATTGAGTATGATGTTAGCTGTGGGTTTTTCATGGGTGCCCTTTATCAGGCTGAGGAAGTTCCCTTCTATTTTGCTGAGTGTTTTTATCATGAAAGGGTGTTGGATTTTGTCAAACGTTTTTTCTTTGTTGAGATAATTCTGTGGTTTTCCTTTATTTTATTAATATCATGTATTACGTTGATTGACTTTCATATGTTGAATCAACCTTGCATTCTTGGGATAAATCCCATTTTTGCACCTATGATCATAGGTGATATTGGTCTGCAGTTTTCTTTTCTTGTGATATCTTTGTCTGGCTTTGTTATCAGAGTAATACTGAACTCATAGAATGAGTTATGAAGTATTCTCTCTTCTATTTTTTGGCAGTGTATGAAAAGAATTATTGTTAATTCTTAAAATGTTTCATAGAAGTCAGCAGTGAAGATGGTGCTTGGGCTTTTTGTGTGTGTGAGTAGTTTTCGATTACTAATTCAATCTCTTTACTTGTTATTGGTCGATTCAAAGTCTCTATTTTTTTCTTGAGTTGGTTTTGATAGTATGCTTTTAGGTATTTGTTGATTTCATCTAGGTTACCTAATTTGTTGGCATACACTTGTTCATAGTATTCCTTTATAATCCTTTTTATTTCTGAAAGGTCAATAGTAATGATCCCCTTTCATTCATGATTTTAGTAATTTGAGTCTTCTCTTTTTATGGTCAGTCTATCCAAAAGCTTTGAAAGGATTTCATTCTAAAATGGACCAGAGGGGACTTTCCTGGTGGTCCAGTGGATAAGACTTCATGCTTCCAAGGCAGGGTGCACAGGTTCAATCCCTGGTCAGGGAACTAAGATCCCACATGCTGTGAGGTGTGGCCAAAAAAACAAAAACAAACAAACAAACAATAAAATGGACCAGAGGTATGAAATGGAGACTCTCACTCATACACCCTCAGAAGAATGAAACATAAGAACTGAGTGACTACAAAATATTGGCTATATTCCCCCCTGTTGTACAATATATCCTTGGAGCTTATTTTATAAATAATAATTTGTATCTTTTCTTTTTTTAGTTTGTGTCTTTTAATTCCCTACTCCTACCCTGCCCCTCCCACTTTCCCTCTCCCCACTGATACCACTAGTTTGTTCTCTATTTTTGTAAATCTGCCTCTTTTTTTGTTATATTCACTATTTTGCTGTATTTTTTAGATTCCACATATAAATGATATCATACAGTATTTGTCTTTCTCTGTCAGAGTTATTTCACTTAGCATAATATCAATCAAGTCCATTCATGTTGTTGCAAACGGCACAATTTCATTCTTTTTTTTTTTACTGCTGAGTAGTATTCCACTGTGTGTGAGTGTGGGTGTGTGTGTGTGTGTATCACATCTTCTTTATGCATTCATCTGTTGATGGACATTTAGGTTACTTCCATATCTTGATACTTGCAAATAATGTTGCTATGAACATTGGGGTGCATGTATCTTTTACAATTAGTATTTTTGGTTTTTTCATATATATACCCAGGAGTAGAATTGTTGAGTCATATGGTAGTTCTATTTTTAGTTTTCTGAGAAACCTCCATACTGTTTTCCACAGTGGCTGCACCAATTTACATTCCTACCAACAGTGTAGGAGGGTTCCCTTTTCTCCACATCCTGGCCAACATTTGTTATTTGTGTTCTTTTTGATGATAGATCTTTCTTCTTTTTTAATGTACATATTTGTTTTATAGGCTAAAAAACAGTTTATCCTGGAGAATATTCTATGTGCTCCTAAGAAGAATGTGTATTCTGCTGTTGTTGGATGAACTATTGGGTGACCCATTCTGTATATGTCTGTTAAGTCTAGTGGATAAGTAGTGTAGTTGAAGTCTTCTATTTCCTTGCTGATTTTTTTTTTAGTTACTCTACCCATTATTGAAAGTTGGGTGTTCAAGTCTAACTACTATCACTAATTGTCTAATTCTCCACTTAATTCTGTCAAGTTTCGCTTCATGTATTTTGGGGCTCAGTTTTAGGTAAGTATTATGTGTATAACTGTTACATCTTCCTGATACTTTTATCATGATAAAATGTGACTTTTTAACTCTAGTAACTTTTTTTGGTATTAAGGTCTACTTTGATATTTATATAGCCACTTCAGTTCTCTTTTGCTGTTTGCATGGTATATTTTTTCCATCCTTTTACTTTCAACCTATTCATGCCTTTGATGAACAGTATCTTTTTATATGCTTACTGGCCACTTGACTATCCTCTTTTGTGCTTCTTCAAGTCTTTGTCTAATTTTTTAGTTTACCTTTTTTTCATTATTGATTTCATTATTGATTTGTAGTTCTTTTTTTGTTCTGGATATAAGTCCTTTGTAGGATGTATTATTACAAATGTCTTTTCCTAGTTTGTAGATTCTCTTTTCATCCTTTTAATAGTGTTAATAAATAGTTAATGAAGTTCAATTTATCAAAGTTTTCTTTAATTTCTTTTCATTTTTCTTTTGTATCCTTTTAAAGAAATCTTTGCTTATTTGGAGTGGTTTTTTTACAGAACGTTATTATGGCTATGGCTGACTAATACACAAAATACTGCCAACTTGCTCTCCAAAGAAATTATACTAACTTATACTCAGATCAGCAGTATTTTAGCACTGCATTGCTCCACATCTTCCTCTTGTCAGACTTTTAAACTCTTGACAGGATGATAGATGTAAACTGTATTCTTACTGTAGTTTGAATGTGCGTTTTCCTAATTACAATGAGATTGAGAATATTTCCATATGTTTATTGGCCATTTGGATTTATGCTTCTATTTATTGACTACTTCTTATATATATTCTTCTGTATGTTTGAAAGATCTCAGAATAAGCTAAAAAAAAAGAAGGTGCAGAACAATAGATATAGGTGTACACACACGTGTGTGTGTGTGCTTACATATATGCAATACACATATATCTGTATTTTTTTTGTTTGCTTGTTTGTTTTGTTTTTTTTTGTTTGGCCATGCCACGTGGCATGTGGGATCTTAGTTCTCCGATCAAGGATCGAAGCTGTGCCCCCTGCAGTGGAAACGCAGAGTCCTAACTACTGGACCGCCAGGGTATTCCCAGTATGTTTTACTCTTTTTTTTTTTTTAATGATATATTTTAATTAATTATTTATTTATTTGTTTGTTTATGACTGTGTTGGGTCTTCGTTTCTGTGCGAGGGCTTTCTCTAGTTGCGGCAACTGGGGGCCACTCTTCATCGTGGTGCACGGGCCTCTCACTATCACGGCCTCTCTTGTTGCGGAGCACAGGCTCCAGACGCGCAGGCTCAGTAGTTGTGGCTCACGGGCCTAGTTGCTCCGTGGCATGTGGGATCCTCCCAGACCAGGGCTCGAACCCGTGTCCCCTGCATTGGCAGGCAGATTCTCAACCACTGCGCCACCAGGGAAGCCCCCCCCAGTATGTTTTTATATAAATAGTATATTTTTGAAAAATAGGAAGCAATAAAGTTGGAAGAATTATTTAAAAGACATTTATAGTGAACTGTAAAAGCAAAATGACAAAATGCATTATAATCTGTCAAACTTATGGCAAAGTTTTTTAAAAAGTGAAATGAGAATAAAGCTCCTGACCTGTGTGTATGGTAAGCGGGTAAAGGGATGGGGGTGCTGGGGCTTAAGCATTGTTAGAATCTTGGTGGAAATGAGGAAGACCCAGAGAGTCAGCCAGATGGCCAAGTGAAATTGATCTCAAGTGAATCCATGTGAAGCCTTTGATCTCTCTCTGGTAAAGGAGTTCAAAGGAAATCCTTCGGGGATGCACTAGCTCAGTAAAACTTCAACCCTGGCTGCATGCTAAGATCACGGGAGGAGATTTAAAATAAAGGCCTTAGCCTCCACCTCAGAACAATTGAATCAAAATCTCTGAAAGTAGCTCTGGAAACTTTGTTTTTTCTTAACTGAGGTATAATTGACATATAACATTATATTAGTTTCAGGTGTGCAACACAATGATTCATTGTTTGTATATACTGAGAAATGATCACCACGATGTCTAGTTAACATCCATCACCATACATAGTTACACATTTTTTTCTTGTGATGAAAACTTTTAAGATCTATTTTTAAGATCCAAGCAACTTTCAAATATACAGTACATGGGAACTGTATTTTAAAAAAATTTCCCCTGGTGATTCTTATGGGCAGGCAAGGTTGAAATTCCATAAAGTAGACACCAATATGCAGAACATCAAATTACACTGTTTAGAGGCACATGAAAAGATGCTCAACGTTGCTAATTATTAGAGAAATGCAAATCAAAACTACAGTGTGGGGGCTTCCCTGGTGGCGCAGTGGTTAAGAATCCGCCTGCCAATGCAGGGGACACAGGTTCAAGCCCTGGTCTGGGAAGATCCCACATGCCGCGGAGCCACAAAGCCCGTGTGCCACAACTACTGAGCCTGCATGACACAACTACTGAAGCCTGCATGCCTAGAGCCCGTGCTCCAAAACAAGAGAGGACACTGCAGTGAGAAGCCCTCACGCTGCAACAAAGAGTAGCCCCCACTCGCCACAACTAGAGAAAGCCCGCGCACAGAAACAAAGACCCAACGCAGCCAAAAATAAATAAATTTCTTAAAAAAAACTACAGTGCAGTACCACCTCACACCAGTCAAAATGGCCATCGTTAAAGTCTACAAATAACAAACGCTGGAAACGGTGTGGAGAAAAGGGAACCCTCCTACGCTGTTGGTGGGACTGTAAGTTGGTGCAACCACTGTGGAAAACAGTATGGAGGTTCCTCAAAAAACTAAAAATAGAGTTGCCATATGATCCAGCAATCCCACTCTGGGGCATATATGCAGACAAAACTCTAATTCAAAAAGATACATGCACCCTTATGTTCATAGCAGCACTATTCACAATAGTCAAGACCTGGAAACAACCTAAATGTCCATCAACAGATGAACAGATAAAGAAGATGTAGTACATAGATACAATGGAATACTACTCAGCCATAAAAAAGAATGAAATAATGCCATTTGCAGCAACATGGATGGATATAGAGATTATCATTACCAAGTGAAGTCAGACAGGGAAAGACAAATATCATATGATATCACTTATATGTGGAATCTAAAATATGACACAAATGAACTTATCTATGAAACAGAAACTTGTGGTTGCCAAGGCAGGGGGGTGTGGGAAGGGACAGATTGGGAGTTTGGGATTAGCAGATGCAAACTATTATATACTGAATGGATAAACAACAAGGTCCTACTGTATAGCACAGGGAACTATATTCAATTATCTATATTATCAGTTATCTATATTATCTATATTATTATATTCAATTAACTATATTATCCTGTGATAAACCATAATGGAAAAGAATATGAAAAAGAATGTATATATAACTAATCACTTTGCTGTACACTAGAAATTAATACAACACTGTAAATCAACCAGACTTCAATCAAATTTTTTCAAAAGCTGAAAAAAAATTACACTGTTTAGGAAAATAAGCTTTTAATTTTTGCTATGTGGTCATTACAGTCAGGTTTTTTTTTTAATTGAAGAGTAATGAAATTAGCAAAAAAATTGTAGGTTTATCATAAGCTACATCAACAGAAGAAAAAAAGGAAAATATCGCTTTAAAATGGTTTCTATCTCAAGACCTGGTTCTTTTGAATGATTTTCATTCAAAGAGCATTTATTGAGAATCTATGACATGCAAAGCCCTGTGCTAGAATTGTGAGATTTTTTTTTTTTTTTAATGGCTAGAGAAATGGCTCTGACCTTTAAAGTTGTTACAGTCTGGTTCAGAGATATAAATAACTAGTGATAGAACAAGACAGAAAGAAATGCCATCCTTGAAGAAATAAAGTGCCATGGAAACATTGAGGAGGTGACCCTGGAAAGGAGACTGGGATTGGGGAGGCTTTATGAAGAAACCAGGATTTGAACTCATCCTTGGGGGATGAGCAGAATCTCAGTAGGTAGAGAAGTTGTGGTGGGAGACAGATTCCTGATTTGGGGAGGAGCAGAGCAAAGGCTCAGCAGTGAAAGAGTGTGTATATCCACACATCATCCTCTCCTGGATCTGCTGCAAAGGCCTCCTGACTGATCTCCAGCCTGTACCCGCTCCAACCTCTGCAGCCCCCCATCCCTACCTCACACCACTGCCACAGCTCTTATTTCCATAGAACACTGGGCATTTATTCTAAAATGTTCATTATTAGCCTATATCTACATAATCCTTAAATTTTTATGCTTTTGAGATTTTTTTTTTTTTTTTTTAAATTTTATTTATTTATTTATTTATGGCTGTGTTGGGTCTTCGTTTCTGTGCGAGGGCCTTCTCCAGTTGTGGCAAGTGGGGGCCACTCTTCATCGCGGAGATTTTTATATTACAAAATCAAGGTATGCTCTTGTATCAGCTTCAAATAATCCTAAAAGGTATAAACAGGAAGTGAAAGTCCCCCCTCCAATCTGCCTTCAGAGGTAACCATTGTTAGTAGTGTAGGTAGGTATCCATCCAGTTTCTCCATCTCTCTACCTCTCTCTCTCCAACTGTTTGTTTCTCCCTCTGTACAGTATATAGATACGTATATAGACATTGCATACATAATATAAATATCATATTCTTTATATATTCATACCAGACTGTATATATGTATATACATACATGTATGTATATATATATATATATAAAACACACCATATGTGTGTGAATATAGTAAACTAAGCAATTATGTATACATTTATATACATATTTGATACATTTATAGAGCATCTATCTAATGCCTCTAAATAGTGTGTCTATTTATCTATACATGCACATATGTGTATGTGTGTGTAGGAGTGTGTGTTTGCTCTCAGGTGTGTAGGGTTTTTTGGACTAATCCTTTGCCTAAAACCTTTTGCTGGGCACATCACAGACCAGGCTAAGTCCCAGCGATTAGCAGGTTTTCCCAAGTCCCATGTGGCCAGGCCACTGTCTACCTCACTCTGCAGCCACTTTTCAGAGGGATGTACAGTTGGGAGCAAAAGGAAGAGTGCTCCTCCTGAGCACCTTCTTCAAAACTGCGGTCCTTTCAGAAATTATTTTTCAAGATTAATACGTTGACATGACTTGTATGGCAATAATGAAAAAAGCTTAGGGGAAACTGTGTGAAAGCAGAGGGGTAAACGTGCGGAGAGGAAGTGACATGCCTGTTTAACGTGCTTCCTCGCTCCTCCCAAGACACAAAGCCCTCCCCCTCCAATCTGACACCTCCATGTCCGGGCTTGCCCTTGACACTACTGCAGTCACACTGAGAGCTCTAGAAACTGCTCGTAGGTCCTTCAACAGCCCAGCTGTTTCCCATCTCTGTGTTTTCACATATTTTCATTCCTCCACCTGGAATGCCCTTACCTGCCACAGTCCGCCAGGCAAACTCTAATCATCTTTCAAAACTCAGCACACGCAAGGGTGTTTTTTCTATCTCGAGGCCACAGTGAGATGTCCCTTACCCAGTGATTTAGAAATAAGGCTGCCACAGAATAAAACAAGCAAACGTGTACACCGTGGATGTGATTAGCCCTCTGGAGGTAAAGCAAGCAATTGTGTATAAATATGTGACTGAAGGATTTAGAGACTCTCCAATTAAAAAAAAAAAAAGTGTTAGGTAATCTGAGGGAGAAAATATGGGGGAAACCCCCCCCCCTGTAATTTAATAAACAGAAAGACAATTAATTGTATTTGCCCCATTCACAGTAAGACCATGTGAAGAGAAGGGGCTGGTAAACCCAGGAAGCAATGAGGAGAGGGCTGGGGGAGGTTCACAGAGACACAGACTGGCAGGTGCCCATCATTAATGTTCACTGCTGTGAGTTAGTCTAGCAGGTGAATCAATTACAGTTTATCTCCTATCGGTAGAAATTAAGACAGTTTCCAAAAACTAGCCATTATAAATACGGCTCAATGGACATTCTTGCCCATGTCGCTTTATGCTCATGGGCTTGTATTTTCAAGAATATATATTTAGCAGTGGGATTACTGACTCCTAACGGTTGAGCCTGTTCAAGCTTACTGGATAAGGTCGTACTGTTCTTCACAGTGGTTGTGCGAATTTCTGCTGCTGCCACCAGCGTAGTGATGTTCCAGTTCTTCTGCATTCTTACCAGCACTCAGTATTGTCAGTCTTGTTTGCAGGTTGGATGCCCTGGGAATGCTGTCTCATCACTGTTCTACTACGCATTTCTCTGATTACTACTGAGATTGTGCATCTTTTATGTTTATTGACCACTGGGTCTCCTCTTCTGTTCATCCCCTTTGCCCATTTTTCCATTGGGTCATTTTTATTCTGTTTATTGTTTTCCAGATATTCTCTGTGTGTGTGTGTGTGTGTGTGTGTGTGTGTGTGTGTGTGTGTGTGTGTGTGTGTGATACATTCTCCTGGTCCATGGCTTGTTTTTCACTTAAAAAAAATCCTTTTTGCCTCAATTTCCTCATTTTTTAAATGAAGGTAATATTATTAAGCAAGTATGTATTATTAAGTGTTATTAAGTAATAATATTAAGTATTATTTAAAAAATTAAGTATTATTAAGTAATATTAAGTTATTAAGTAATAATATTAAGTATTATTAAGCAAATATGTAACATATTTAGAACAGTGCCTCACATCTAGGAAGCACTCTATTAATATTTATTATTATTATTATTATCAGTGTCTTTTGATGAAAAGTTTAAATTATTTTTGTAGTATCTTTTGATGAATAGACATTTTTAGTTTTAATGTCTAAATTTACTAATCTTTTCTTCTACGGTTTGTGCTTTTTGTGCCTACCACTGGCTTTTTATAGTTGTTCTCTGTTTTGCCCATTCTATGAGCATTTTTACAATTGAAGTTTTCGCTAAACTCTGGAACCCATTAAAATTGGGAGAATAAGGAGAACACTTAAATCATTGTCTTTTTGTTTTAAGGGTAGGTTGGTTTTCCTTATAGACACTATCATTAATACAAAAAACACGCTTTAGTTCACTTAGTTCACTCTGTAAAAGAAGACTTTTATCATGGCATCTTATTGAGCATATATTAGTGGTTCTTGCATGGTATTTACATTTAAAATGTTTATTTTTTGTGATTTTTTTTCCATTTTCTTTCCTATGGTTGCTATTTTCCCTCAAATGTTGATATTTTACATATATGCCAGAATTATTCTTTCACTCTCATAAAACTTACTAGGCTCCAACAAATACATGAATGCTTTACCAATGACCATGTCCGTTCAGTGAACTGAGTTGATTTGCTGTCCTGTGAAAGAAAACCCTACATATCACATTAGCTAGGTATTGTAGTCATCTTGCAGAGTCATTCTCCATGATTAAAATCACTTCCAGGCCCCTTTGTGGTTGATTATTCCCTTCTGCTCTATTGAAGACATAATACTTGTTGGGAAAGTTTCATGGCCACAAAAGTAGTGGCAGTCACTATTCAGTGGAGATGCTGGCAAATACAGAGCAGCACTGTCCAAACTTGTGATCAAGATGGGCTATAAGCCACAAAATGTAACTTCACAGGACAACTTAGATAGCGAAAATAAATGCTGGGAAAATTCCAAAGCAGCTTCCTGGAGAAAAGTCTGCTTTGCCTAGATACCCCTGGGATTCTCTTCCATTTGGAGTTCCTCAGAGACTATATATTGAATTTTCTGTCATTCAGTTTGTATCAGAAATCTAGCCCAAAGAAATGATACTCAGGGAAGATTACCTCTAGTTTTCCAAATTTTGGGGGGTCATAAAATTCTTTCTCTAAGACCATATTATTCAAAAGCTACTCTGGTTGAAGTGGGAGGAGAACATTCAGAACTTTAGTTTCTTGAAAGAAAGGAACTGATATACTTATTTCTTTCCAATAGTGTGAGTCATATATAAGAACATGTGTCCTTTGTGTCCCTGGCCAGGATGCTTAATGCCCAACTTAAATTTCAATTGTATGTTAAAATTGCCACACTACCCAAAGCAACCTACAGATTTTTTTTTTGGGCTGCACCATGCGGCTTATGGGATCTTAGTTCTTTGACCAGGGATTGAACCTGGGCCCATGGCAAAGAAAGCACAGAGTCCTAACCACTGGACTGCCAGGGAATTCCCAATCTACAGATTTAATGCGATTCCTAACAAGTTACCCATGACATTTTTCAAAGAACTGAAGAAATAATCCTAAAATTTATATTGAACCATAAAAGATCTAGACCCACAATTGCCAAAGCAATCCTGAGGAAAAAGAACAAAGCTGGAGGCATAACCCTCTCAGACTTCAGACAATACTACAAAGCTACAGTAATCAAAACAACATGGTATTGACACAAAAACAGACAAATGGATCAATGGAACAGAATAGAGAGCCCAGAAATAAACCCACACACCTATGGTCAATTAATCTTCAACAAAGGAGGCGAGAATATACAATGGAGGAAAGACAATCTCTTCAGCAAGTGGTGTTGGGTAAACTGGACAGCAACATGTAAATCAGTGAAGTTACAACACACCCTCACATCATACACAAAAATAAACCCCAAATGGCTTAAAGGTTTAAATATAAGACATGACACCATAAAACTCCTAGAAGAGAACATAGGCAAAACATTCTCTGATATAAACTGTAGCAATGTTTTCTTAGGTCAGTCTCCCAAGGTAATAGAAATAAAAACAAAAATAAACAAATGAGACCTAATCAAACGTACAAGCTTTTGCACAGCAAAGGAAACCATAAACAAAATGAAAAGACAACCTGGGAGAAAATATTTGCAAACAATGAGACCGACAAGGGCTTAATTTCCAAAACATACAAACAGCTCATATAACTCAATAACAACAACAACCGCCCCAACACAAAACCCAGTCAAAAAAGGGCAGAAGATCTAAAGAGACATTTCTCCAAAGAAGACATACAGATGGTCAATAGGCACATGAAAATACACTCATCATCACTAATTATAAGAGAACTGCAAATCCAAACTACAATGAGGTACCACCTCACACCAGTCAGAATGGCCATCAGTAAAAAGTCTACAAATAAATGCTGGAGAGGGTGTGGAGAAAAGGGAGCCTTCCTACACTGTTGGCGGGAATTAAATTGGTGCAGGCACTATGGAAATCAGTATGGAGATTCCTTAAAAAGTTGCCATATGATCCAGCCATCCCACTCCTGGACACATATCTGGACAAAATTATAATTTGAAAAGATACATGCAACCCAATGTTAACAGCAGCACTATTTACAATAGCCAAGACATGGAACATGGAAACAAACTAAATGTCCATCGACAGATGAATGGATAAAGAAGATGTAGTGTGTGTGTTTGTGTGTGTGTGTGTGTGTGTGTGTGTATATATATATATACACACATATATATATATATACACAATGTGTGTTTGTGTATATATATATATATATATATATATATATATATATATACAATGGAATATTATACAGCCATAAAAAAGAATGAAATCTTGCCATTTGCAGCAGCATGGATGGACTTAGTATCATACTAAGTGAATTAAGTCAGGAAGAGAAAGACAAACAGCATATATCACTTATATGTGGAATCTAAAACATGATACAAATGAAGTTATTTATGAAACAGAAACAGAGTCACAGACATAGAAAATAAACTTTGGTTACCAAAGGGGAAAGGGATAAATTAGGAGTTTGGGATTAACAGACACAAATTACTACATATAAAATAGATAAACACAGAGGGCAGACAGCAGAAGCAAGAAGAACTACAATCCTGCAGCCTGTGGAACAAAAACCACATTCACAGAGAGACAAGATGAAAAGGCAGAGGGCTACATACCAGATGAAGGAACAAGATAAAACCCCAGAAAAACAACTCAATGAAGTGGAGATAGGCAACCTTCCAGAAAAAGAATTCAGAATAATGATAGTGAAGATGATCCAGGACCTTGGAAAAAGAATGGAGGCAAAGATTGAGAAGGTGCAAGAAATGTTTAACAAAGACCTAGAAGAATTAAAGAACAAACAAACGCAGATGAACAATACAATAACTGAAATGAAAACTACACTAGAAGGAATCAATAGCAGAATAACTGAGGCAGAAGAACGGATAAGTGACCTGGAAGACAGAATGGTAGAATTCACTGCCACAGAACAGAATAAAGAAAAAAGAATGAAAAGAAATGAAGACAGACTAAGAGACCTCTGGGACGACATTAAATGCACGAACATTCACATTTAAAGGGGTCCCAGAAGGAGAAGAGAGAGAGAAAGGACCCGAGAAAATATTTGAAGAGATTATAATAGAAAACTTCCCTAACATGGGAAAGTAAATAGCCACCCAAGTCCAGGAAGCACAGCGAGACCCATACAGGATAAACCCAAGGAGAAACACACCGAGACACATAGTAAGCAAATTGGCAAAAATTAAAGACAAAGAAAAATTATTAAAAGCAGCAAGGGAAAAATGACAAATAACATAGAAGGGAACTCCCATAAGGTTAACAGCTGATTTCTCAGCAGAAACTCTACAAGCCAGGAGGGAGTGGCATGATACACTTAAAGTGATGAAAGGGAAGAACCTACAACCAAGATTACTCTACCCGGCAAGGATCTCATTCAGATTCGATGGAGAAATCAAAAGCTTTACAGACAAGCAAAAGCTAAGAGAATTCAGCACCACCAAACCAGCTCTACAACAAATGCTAAAGGAATTTCTCTAAGTGGGAAACACAAGAGAAGAAAAGGACTTACAAAAACAAACCCAAAACAATTACAAAAATGGTCATAGGAACATACATATCGATAATTACCTTAAACGTGAATGGATTAAATGCTCCAACCAAAAGACACAGGCTCGCTGAATGGATACAAAAACAAGACCCATCTATGTGCGGTCTACAAGAGACCCACTTCAGACCTAGGGACACATACAGACTGAAAGTGAGGGGATGGAAAAAGGTATTCCATGCAAATGGAAATCAAAAGAAAGCTGGAGTAGCAATACTCACATCAGCTAAAATAGACATTAAAATAAAGAATGTTACAAGAGACGAGGAAGGACACTACATAATGATCAAGGGATCAATCCAAGGAGAAGATATAACAATTATAAATATATATGCACCCAACATAGGAGCACCTCAATACATAAGGCAACTGCTAACAGCTATAAAAGAGGAAATCGACAGTAACACAATAATAGTGGGGGACTTTAACACCTCACTTACACTAATGGACAGATCATCCAAAATGAAAATAATTAAGGAAACAGAAGCTTTAAATGACACAATAGACCAGATAGATTTAATTGATATTTATAGGACATTCCATCCAAAAACAGCAGATTACACGTTCTTCTCAAGTGCGCACGGAACATTCTCCAGGATAGATCACATCTTGGGTCACAAATCAAACCTCAGTAAATTTAAGAAAATTGAAATCATATCAAGCATCTTTTCTGACCACAACGCTATGAGATTAGAAGTGAATTACGGGAAAAAAATGTAAAAAACACAAACACATGGAGACTAAACAATACGTTACTAAATAACCAAGAGATCACTGACAAAATCAAAGAGGAAATCAAAAAATACCTAGAAACAAATGACAACGAAAACACGACGACCCAAAACCTATGGGATGCAGCGAAAGCAGTTCTAAGAGGGAAGTTTATAGCTATACAAGCCTACCTCAAGAAACAAGAAAAATCTCAAGTAAACAATCTAATCTTACACCTAAATAAACTAGAGAAAGAAGAACAAACAAAACCCAAAGTTAGCAGAAGGAAAGAAATCATAAAGATCAGAGCAGAAATAAATGAAATAGAAACAAAGAAAACAATAGCAAAGATCAATAAAACTAAAAGTTGGTTCTTTGAGAAGATAAACAAAATTGATAAGCCATTAGCCAGACTCATCAAGAAAAAGAGGGAGAGGACTCAAATCAATAAAATCAGAAATGAAAAAGGAGAAGTTACAACAGACACCGCAGAAATACAAAGCATCCTAAGAGACTACTACAAGCAACTTTATGCCAATAAAATGGACAACCTGGAAGAAATGGACAAATTTTTAGAAAGGTATAAACTTCCAAGACTGAAGCAGGAAGAAACAGAAAATATGAACAGACCAATCACAAGTAATGAAATTGAAACTGTGATTAAAAATCTTCCAACAAACAAAAGTCCAGGACCAGATGGCTTCACAGGTGAATTCTATCAAACATTTAGAGAAGAGCTAACACCCATCCTTCTCAAACTCTTCCAAAAAATTGCAGAGGAAGGAACACTCTCAAACTCATTCTATGAGGCCACCATCACCCTGATACCAAAACCAGACAAAGACACTACAAAAAAAGAAAATTACAGACCAATATCACTGATGAATATAGATGCAAAAATCCTCAACAAAATACTAGCAAACAGAATCCAACAACACATTAAAAGGATCATACATCACGATCAAGTGGGATTTATCCCAGGGATGCAAGGATTCTTCAATATACGCAAATCAATCAATGTGATACACCATATTAACAAATTGAAGAATAAAAACCATATGATCATCTCAATAGATGCAGAAAAAGCTTTTGACAAAATTCAACACCCATTTATGATAAAAACTCTCTAGAAAGTGGGTATAGAGGGAACCTACCTCAACATAATAAAGGCCATATATGACAAACCCACAGCAAACATCATTCTCAATGGTGAAAAACTGAAAGCATTTCCTCTAAGATCAGGAACGAGACAAGGATGTCCACTCTCACCACTATTATTCAACATAGTTCTGGAAGTCCTAGCCACGGCAATCAGAGAAGAAAAAGAAATAAAAGGAATACAAATTGGAAAAGAAGAAGTAAAACTGTCACTGTTTGCGGATGACATGATACTATACATAGAGAATCCTAAAACTGCCACCAGAAAACTGCTAGAGCTAATTAATGAATATGGTAAAGTTGCAGGATACAAAATGAATGCACAGAAATCTCTTGCATTCCTATACACTAATGATGAAAAATCTGAAAGAGAAATTATGGAAACACTCCCATTTACCATTGCAACAAAAAGAATAAAATACCTAGGAATAAACCTACCTAGGGAGACAAAAGACCTGTATGCAGAAAACTGTAAGACACTGATGAAAGAAATTAAAGATGATACCAACAGATGGAGAGATATACCATGTTCTTGGATTGGAAGAATCAACATTGTGAAAATGAGTATACTACCCAAAGCAATCTACAGATTCAATGCAATCCCTATCAAATTACCAATGGCATTTTTTACGGAGCTAGAACAAATCATCTTAAAATTTGTATGGAGACACAAAAGACCCCGAATAGCCAAAGCAGTCTTGAGGCAAAAAAATGGAGCTGGAGGAATCAGACTCCCTGACTTCAGACTATACTACAAAGCTACAGTAATCAAGACAATATGGTACTGGCACAAAAACAGAAACATAGATCAATGGAACAAGATAGAAAGCCCAGAGATTAACCCACGCACCTATGGTCAACTAATCTATGACAAAGGAGGCAAAGATATACAATGGAGAAAAGACAGTCTCTTCAATAAGTGGTGCTGGGAAAACTGGACAGCTACATGTAAAAGAATGAAATTAGAATACTCCCTAACACCATACACAAAAATAAACTCAAAATGGATTAGGGACCTAAATATAAGACTGGACACTATAAAACTCTTAGAGGAAAACATAGGAAGAGCACTCTTTGACATAAATCACAGCAAGATCTTTTTTGATCCACCTCCTAGAGTAATGGAAATAAAAACAAAAATAAACAAATGGGACCTAATGAAACTTCAAAGCTTTTGCACAGCAAAGGAAACCATAAACAAGACAAAGAGACAACCCTCAGAATGGGAGAAAATATTTGCAAACAAATCAACGGACAAAGGATTAATCTCCAAAATATATAAAGAGCTCATTCAACTCAATATTAAAGAAACAAACACCCCAATCCAAAAATGGGCAGAAGACCTAAATAGACATTTCTCCAAAGAAGACATACAGACAGCCACGAAGCACATGAAAAGCTGCTCAACATCACTAATTATTAGAGAAATGCAAATCAAAACTACAATGAGGTATCACCTCACTCCTGTTAGAATGGGCATCATCAGAAAATCTACAAACAACAAATGCTGGAGAGGGTGTGGAGAAAAGGGAACCCTCTTGCACTGTTGGTGGGAATGTAAATTGATACAGCCACTATGGAGAACAATATGGAGGTTCCTTAAAAAACTAAAAATACAATTACCATAT
The DNA here is from genome assembly GCF_965194825.1 of Balaenoptera physalus. NCBI lineage: Eukaryota > Metazoa > Chordata > Mammalia > Artiodactyla > Balaenopteridae > Balaenoptera > Balaenoptera physalus. The sequence goes on along the minus strand of NC_138890.1, from coordinate 118,787,282 downwards.
GACCCAGCAATCCCACTACTGGGCATATACCCAGAGAAAACCGTAATTCAAAAAGACACATGCACCCGAATGTTCATTGCAGCACTATTTACAATAGCCAGGTCATGGAAGCAACCTAAATGCCCATCAACAGACGAATGGATAAAGAAGATGTGGTACATATATACAATGGAATATTACTCAGCCATAAAAAGGAACGAAATTGAGTCATTTGTTGAGAAGTGGATGGATCTAGAGACTGTCATACAGAGTGAAGTAAGTCAGAAAGAGAAAAACAAATATCGTATATTAATGCATGTATGTGGAACCTAGAAAAATGGTACAGATGAGCCGGTTTGCAGGGCAGAAGTTGAGACACAGATGTAGAGAATGGACATATGGACACCAAGGGGGGAAAACTGCGGTGGGGTGGGGATGGTGGTGTGCTGATTGGGCGATTGGGATTGACATGTATACACTGATGTGTATAAAATTGATGCCTAATAAGAACCTGCAGTATAAACAAACAAACAAACAAAACAACTAATACTAAACTTTCATTGGGTTATTTGTATGGAAATATGTTAATATAAATGTTTCAGACATTACATGAAATTTCTAAAAATCTTATATGTTCTGGTATAATGTTATAAGTAATAATCCTAGTTATTACTTTAAAATGTATATCTCAGAAATAACTAATGTTCTTGTCAACTGCATTATTATGAACTTTCATCAAATCTTTAACAGTGGTCATTTTTAAGTCTTTTGTCATTTACAGACAGTTCTGGGTGTACTCTGATGCTTTTGCAAGTATGTTCCTATAAAAGGCTTTCATCTTCAAGAAATTCATGGAAAAGACTCTGACAAGTACAGGTTTCTGGTAACTGACTGTACTGCTGAACTGAATGAATAAGAATTTTCAGAACTCTAATGAAAGACTGATGAACTCATAAAAGTGCTAACAAAAGATCAGATGAAAAAAAAAATTAATTACATGGGACTGAGTGAACTGATGAGGATGAGTATAATTTTTGTGACTTTCTGTCTGAATTAAAAAAAAAACAATCCCACAAGGACTCAGAGGCAAAGAATATACAAATCAATTTTCACTGCAAAGTAAAGGAGCTGTTACAGTGGAGGGTTACTGGACTGAATGTCAATATTATGACATAGTATGAGTGTGTTTCATGTTTGGTAATTGCAATTATTGTTGCTTTTGTTGTGGTCATCCATGTACAATGCTTGGTGTCAGTCTATTTATCTCTTGTAAAAATAAAATGCAGTGTGTGTGTGTGAAAAAAAAAATATTGTGCATAGAAAAAAAAAATACCTAGAGACAAATGACAATGAAAACAATGAAAACACGACCATCCAAAACCTATGGGATGCAGCAAAAGCAGTTCTAAGGCTATACAAGCCTACCTCAAGAAACAAGAAAAATCTCAAATAAACAATCTAATCTTACACCTAAAGGAACTAGAGAAAGAAGAGCAAACAAAACCCAAAGTTAGCAGAAGGAAAGAAATCATAAAGATCATAGCAGAAATAAATGAAATAGAAACAAAGAAAACAATAGCAAAGATCAATAAAACTAAAAGCTGGTTCTTTCAGAAGATAAACAAAATTGATAAACCATTAGCCAGACTCATGAAGAAAAAGAGGGAGAGGACTCAAATCAGTAAAATTAGAAATGAAAAAGGAGAAGTTACAACAGACACCGCAGAAATACAAAGCATCCTAAGAGACTACTACAAGCAACTCTATGCCAATAAAATGGACAACCTGGAAGAAATGGACAAATTCTAAGAAAGGTATAACCTTCCAAGACTGAACCAGGAAGATACAGAAAATATGCACAGACCAATCACAAGTAATGAAATTGAAACTGTGATTAAAAATCTTCCAACAGGGCTTCCCTGGTGGCGCAGTGGTTGAGAATCTGCCTGCCAATGCAGGGCACACGGGTTCGAGCCCTGGTCTGGGAAGATCCCACATGCCGCGGAGTAACTAGGCCCGTGAGCCACAACTACTGAGCCTGCGCGTCTGGAGCCCGTGCTCCGCAACAAGAGAGGCTGCGATAGTGAGAGGCCCGTGCACTGCGATGAAGAGTGGCCCCCACTTGCTGCAACTACAGAAAGCCCTCGCACAGAAATGAAGACCCAACACAGCCATAAATAAATAAATAAAATAAATAAATAAATAAATAAAAATCTTCCAACAAACAAAAGTCCAGGACCAGGTGGCTTCACAGGTGAATTCTATCAAACATTTAGAGAAGAGCTAACACCCATCCTTCTCAAACTCTTTCGAAAAATTGCAGAGGAAGGAACACTCCCAAACTCATTCTATGAGGCCACCATCACTCTGATACCAAAACCAGACAAAGATACTACTGAAAAAGAAAATTACAGACTGCGACAGTCCAGCCACCGCAGGGGGTCTTCCAGGTCCCAACGGAGAGGGGTAAGGGACGAAATAGCACTGCGAGTATGGGGTCAGAACGACCAAGACAACAGATGGTTGCAAGGCACTTTATTTAGAATTTATTGAATCTTATATAGACAGGAGAGGAACTCATTATTAGACAATGAACCCATAGAATTGCTTATCGTCTCAGTTCAGTCACCACCATGGACGTCAACAAGTTTACAACAACTATCCTTGAACATTAGCTTCCCTTAACCAGGCACACACACAGCCCCCAGCCATAAGGAACAACCAGGACTCTCAGTTCCTTGAGGTCTCCTGGCTTGAGATAGCTTTGCTAATCTCTTTTACATTCCTCAGGCCTGGGAAAAAGAGTGCATTCCAAGTCAAGGGTAAGGGCTTTGCTTTTTGTGAGAGACATACTGTCTCCTCCAGGAGTTACCTCCGGCTAAGACTGCATGCCTCCCACAACAGACCAGTATCACTGATGAATATAGATGCAAAAATCCTCAACAAAATACTAGCAAACAGAATCCAACAACACATTAAAAGGATCATACACCACGATCAAGTGGGATTTATCCCAGGGATGCAAGGATTCTTCAATATATGCAAATCAATCAATGTGATAAACCATATTAACAAATTGAAGAATAAAAACCATATAATCATCTCAATAGATGCAGAAAAAGCTTTTGACAAAATTCGGCACCCATTTATGATAAAAACTCTCCAGAAAGTGGGCATAGAGGGAACCTACCTCAACATAATAAAGGCCATATATGACAAACCCACAGCAAACATCATTCTCAATGGTGAAAAACTGAAAGCATTTCCTCTAAGATCAGGAACAAGACAAGGATGTCCACTCTCACCACTATTATTCAACATAGTTTTGGAAGTCCTAGCCACGGCAGTCAGAGAAGAAAAAGAAATAAAAGGAATACAAATTGGAAAAGAAGAAGTAAAACTGTCACTGTTTGCGGATGACATGATACTATACATAGAGAATCCTAAAGATGCTACCAGAAAACTACTAGAGCTAATCAATGAATTTGGTAAAGTTGCAGGATACAAAATTAATGCACAGAAATCTCTTGCATTCCTGTACACTAATGATGAAAAATCTGAAAGAGAAATTAAGGAAACACTCCCGTTTACCATTGCAACAAAAAGAATAAAATACCTAGGAATAAGCCTACCTAGGGAGACAAAAGACCAGTATACAGAAAACTATAAGACACTGATGAAAGAAATTAAAGATGATACCAACAGATGGAGAGATATACCATGTTCTTGGACTGGAAGAATCAATACTGTGAAAATGAGTATACTACCCAAAGCAATCTACAGATTCAGTGCAATCCCTATCAAATTACCAATGGCATTTTTTACGGAACTAGAACAAAAAATCTTAAAATTTGTCTGGAGACACAAAAGACCCCGAATAGGCAAAGCAGTCTTGAGGGGAAAAAACAAAGCTGGAGGAATCAGACTCCCTGACTTCAGACAATACTATAAGGTGACAGTAATCAAGACAATATGGTACTGGCACAAAAACAGAAACATAGATCAATGGAACAAGATAGAAAGCCCAGAGATAAACCCACGCACCTATGGTCAACTAATCTATGACAAAGGAGGCAAGGATATACAATGGAGAAAAGACAGTCTCTTCAATAAGTGGTGCTGGGAAAACTGGAAAGCTACATGTAAAAGAATGAAATTAGAACACTCCCTAACACCATACACAAAAATAAACTCAAAATGGATTAGAGACCTTAATGTAAGACCAGGCACTATAAAACTCTTAGGAAGAGCACTCTTTGACATAAATCACAGCAAGATCTTTTTTGATCCACCTCCTAGAGTAATGGAAATAAAAACAAAAATAAACAAATGGGACCTAATGAAACTTCAAAGCTTTTGCACAGCAAAGGAAACCATAAACAAGACAAAGAGACAACCCTCAGAATGGGAGAAAATATTTGCAAACAAATCAACGGACAAAGGATTAATCTCCAAAATTTACAAGCAGCTCATGCAGCTCAATATCAAAAAAACAAACAACCCAATCCAAAAATGGGCAGAAGACCTAAATAGACATTTCTCCAAAGAAGACATACAGACAGCCACGAAGCACATGAAAAGCTGCTCAACATCACTAATTATTAGAGAAATGCAAATCAAAACTACAATGAGGTATCACCTCACTCCTGTTAGAATGGGCATCATCAGAAAATCTACAAACAACAAATGCTGGAGAGGGTGTGGAGAAAAGGGAACCCTCTTGCACTGTTGGTGGGAATGTAAATTGGTGCAGCCACTATGGAGAACAGTATGGAGGTTCCTTAGAAAACTAAAAATAGAATTACCATACGATCCAGCAATCCCACTACTGGGCATATACCCAGAGAAAACCATAATTCAAAAAGACACATGCACCCCAATGTTCATTGCATCACTGTTTACAATAGCCAGGTCATGGAAGCAACCTAGATGCCCATCGACGAATGGATAAAGAAGATGTGGTACATATATACAATGGAATATTACTCAGCCATAAAAAGGAATGAAATTGGGTCATTTGTAGAGACATGGATGGATCTAGAGACTGTCATACAGAGTGAAGTAAGTCAGAAAGAGAAAAACAAATATCGTATATTAACGCATATATGTGGAACCTAGAAAAATAGTACAGATGAACTGGCTTGCAGGGCTGAAATAGAGAACAAACGTATAGACCAAGGGGGGAAAGTGGCGAGGGGGCGGGGGTGGTGGTGTGATGAATTGGGAGATTGGGATTGACATGTATACACTGATGTGTATAAAATTGATGACTAATAAGAACCTGCTGTATAAAAAAATAAAATAAAATTCGAAACTTAAAAAAAAAAGATAAACAATAAGTTCCTAATGTATAGCATAGGGAACTATATTCAATATCCTATGATAAACCATAATGAAAAAGAATACATAGATATATATATTCTGAATCAGTTTGCTGTATACCAGAAACTAACACAATGTTGTAAATCAACTATACTTCAATTAAAAAAAAATTTTTAATGTCAATCACAGCATCTGTGTTAATGTTTATCATTAGCACCTATGCAGTTCTATTTTTCCCTTGGTCCTGATTTTATATTTCTATTTTCCTAAATTATTACTTATGTCCCAAGTATCTGTCTCCAGCTCAGATCACTTTCCAGAGATTCAGAACCAATCTTCTCAATATCTCAGTTTAGATTGCCACAAGAATCTCAAACTCAAAAATGTCTAAAACTGCACTTAATTCCCTACCTAAAAAACCAAACAAACAAACAAAAAATCCAGCTCTTCCTCCTTGCTTTTCTCAAGCTCAAAGAATGTTAACCCCATCCATCTAATAGCCCGAGTCAGAAAACTTATTCATCCTTGATTCTTCTCCTTTTCTCACTCTCTATATCTGTCAAGAGTTGCTAGGTTGTATTGCTGTATAGCAAATAATCCCAAACTCTCAGTGGCTTAACACAATGCAAGTTTACTTCTCCCTCCAACTATTGAGTCGGAGCTGGGGCTCTGCTCCACTTTGTCACACTGCCTCTAGGTCCCAGGCTGAGAGATAAGCCACTATCTGGAACATTCTTGGTCACCACAACGAAGGGAAAAGAGCTCTGAAGGGTTTCATCTTGGCGATTTCATGCTCAGCCCAGAAGCAGCACACATCATCTCTGCTAGAGCTGATAACTTGGCCCCAACAGCCAAGCACAGAAGGCCAGGAAGTATAGCCCTACCACGTGCCCATAGGCAGAGGGCAGAAAAATTAATAAGCAAGATTAATGACTACCACACTGTCTTAGGATTGACTCCCCAGAAGCAGACTCTGAGATGAAGGTTCATGTGAAAGCGACTAATTAGGAAGTGCCACTAGGAAGAAACAGTAAGGGAGTGAGGAAGAGAGACATGGAAGAGAAGGAAGTTAAGCAAGTGTTTGATATCAAACAAAGTCCCGACTATGGTGGCTGGGGAGGTCGAGGTGCCTGTAGCTGCGGCGCTGAGGTCGGAGCGCCTGCATGTGTGCTGGCTGCTTTTGTAACAGCTGCTGCTGGAGCTGGAACATTTCCCGAACAAAAGACTAAACTTACAGAAGAATGCAATCAAGTGATGGCTTTTTCTTTAGAATCTGAATAGGGAGGCCACAGGAACAGATGAAGTTGATAAGCTAAAAACTAAATTTATATCTGCTTGGAACAACGTGAAATATAGTTGGGTGTTGAAAACAAAGACATATTTTAGTAGAAATTCCCCTGTATTATTGCTTGGAAAGTGTTACCATTTTAAATATGAAGTTGTTTAGACTACAGGTATACCTCAGAGATATTGTGGGTTTGGTTCCAAACCATCGCAAGAAAGCAAATATTTCAATAAGATGAAAATGAACTGTTTACCTGCAAGATCAGGATGTACAATAGAAGATCGTGTAATTGAGGGAAATGTAGAAGAATTTCGTAAAGGTTTCATTTCAAGAATATGGCTTACCCACAGGCAAGAATTTCCTCAAATAGAAGGCTCAGCTTTGACAACGGACTGTGCTTGGAGCTGTACATTAAGAACTGGCCAGATGCTGTTGGCTCAAGGACTCATACTACACTTTCTTGGTAGAGCTTAGACCTGGCTGGCCTGATGCTTTGAACATTGAAAATTCAGACTCTGAATCATGGACTTCCAACACTGTAATTTACTGCATCTTTCGAAGCATCACTTTCAGGGGAAAGAGAACTCAAAACCCCAACAATTTCTCTGAAGGAAACACCTGGGAGATATTCTGATGATCATGAAATGCAAAATGAAATTTATCACAGGAAAATCATCCCTTGGTTTGGTGATTTCCCCCTTGGCTCTCTTTGGTTTACACCAACTAATAGAATATGGAAAGAAGTCTGGGGAAAAAGCTGGAGATTGGTATGGACTAGCTGTGGTTGCTCACATTTTAAGAAAAGCAGTTGAAGAAGCAAGACACCCAGATTTACAAGGAATAACTATTTATGTTGTGCAACATTGTACAGTTTACAGTTCTGATGTAACTGATAAACAGTGCGCTTCCATGGTCTCTGATAATACAGATGACAAAGCTGTTATTATTCTAGTTCCTGTTAGACTTGGTGGAGAAAGAAACAATGCCGACTATTTAGATTTTGTAAAGGGTATTTTAAGCCTTGAATACTGTGTGGGTATTATTGGTGGCAAACCTAAACAGTCATATTACTTTGCTGGATTTCAAGATGACACTTTGATTTACATGGACCCTCATTACTGCCAATCTTTTGTAGATGTCAGCATAAAGGATTTCCCTCTTGAGACATTCCACTGCCCTTCTCCCAAAAAGATGTCATTTCGAAAAATGGATCTTAGCTGTACAATAGGATTTTACTGTCGAAATGTTCAGGACTTCAAACGAGCTTCTGAAGAAATCACTAAGATGCTGAAAATTTCTTCTAAGGAGAAATATCCCTTATTTAGTTTTGTAAATGGTCATTCCAGAGACTATGATTTTACATCTACTACAACCAATGAAGAAGACCTTTTCCCAGAGGAGGAAAAGATTAAAAAGATTTAGCACAGAAGAGTTTGTCTTGCTGTAAAGATTAGCACATTTGTGCTCGATGAGAAGAAATCCTTTGAAGGAGGAAAAAGGAAGAGAAACAAGTATACTTGAAACTGGTTTATTTTCACAAATATCTTAATTTTATATGTTCTTTAAAAAAAGAACATTTGAAAATATACAAGTTTTAAAGCTATTTTTCTGAAAGAGAAATGATCTAGTAAATCTTGATTTCTAATAAATATCAAGTGATTCTGGCCGCATTCCTATTTCCCTAAGATCTGCTAGTGATAACTCTACCTTAACTGCAAGTCTTCCAGTCTTCAAATTCTTCCACCTTGGTCCACTGTTCTCCTGAAGGTTTTGTGATATTGGGCCCCAAAATGGGATCACCAAATAGTTTCAAAAGCTTCAGTTTATACTAATGACCAGAAGACCAGAGAATGAATCTTCAGTGTTGCCTAAGCCTCCTGATAAATTCAACCAAAGGATGCTTTTGGATGTATCTTGATATATTAAATAGTCATTTTTAGCTGTGATATGACACAATTACATAAGCAGAATTTTGAGTTGAGGTAATACTTAGCAATATGATTTTACAATGGCTCCTCATTTTGCTTGCTGTTGACCCTTCTCTGGGGAGTGAGGGTAAAGTATTGGTTTTCCCCACAGATTTAAAGTTTATGTTATTAATAATAACTACATCCAATCTAACAGATAAAGGCAAAATTGTTTGTTTCCTATCTCAAAAATGAAATTTTATGGAAACTCTACTTATTATGCAGTTTTAAAAGCTAAAGATAAGTACCAAGAAAGATATCAGTAGATGCTCCTCCATGTGATTTTTGCTATTTGTATAAATCAGTGCAGTGGTGTTTAGAAGCTGAGGCCATCTATAAGGTAAATCTGCCTTAAGTGTATTATGTATTATTTAAAGGCAAATTTGTGATGTACAAGTATAAGAGTTATTATTGAGCCAGCTTTATAAAGTACTTTAATAAAGATATAAGAACATTAAAACAAACAAACAAACGAAAAAACAACAAAGTCCCTAGGAGGGCAATTTAGGCTTAACTCCACAGAAGAGCCTGGAGACAGTTGTACCTGAGAGCTGTCTGGACCAGGGGCAAGGAAGCTGGAGGAGGTATACTTCCACGCCAGGAGTCATTTGCTCGGGCTCTCCCCTGGGAGATGTAATCCCAGAGAGCTCTGGCTCTCCTCGCAGGTGTTGGCTGCTTGAAGTGAAAGCACAGCATGAAAATTGTAGAGGGACCCAAAAGCACACAGGTGGAGCCCTGACATCATCTACCACAGTCCCGCCTCCCAAACCCGTAAATCACAACATCCTAATAGTTCTACCTCCCGAGTATTTCCTAAATTGTCCCATTTCTCTCTACCCTTGGTTGCCCCTTCCCTCGAGTACACCTCGAGCCCGTTATCCTTGATCTTCTGCACTATTGCAATCAGAATATGACCCTTAGTCCTGACATCTCCAATCTAGATGTCACGCTACAGTCAATAACAATCAAGTTTTTTTTTTTGGCCGTGTTGGGTCTTTGTTGATGCACCGCGGGCTTTCTCTAGTTGTGGCGAGTTGGGGCTACTTTTCGTTGCAGTGCGCAGGCTTCTCATTGCGGTGGCTTCACTTTGTTGTGGAGCACAGGCTCTAGGTGCGCGGGCTTCAGGAGTGTGGCACACAGGCTCAGTAGTTGTGGCTCGCAGGCTCTAGAGCACAGGTTCAGTAGTTGTGGCGCACGGGCTTAGTTGCTCCGCGGCATGTGGGATCTTCCTGGACCAGGACTCAAACCCGTGTTCCCTGCATTGGCAGGCGGAAAGAATCACATTCTGATTGGCTGTTGACATCTCAAATTTGTCATGCCTGCTTTCTAATCAAGATACAATCCCTATTTTGTAGATGAGAAGGTTGAGCCTAGAGCAGTGACTTGCCAATTCAGTTAGTAACTGGCAGAGCCAGAATATGAATCTAGTATATATTAACTCCAAAACCTTTCCCATTATATTTCACTGTTTCAGGATCATGATTAACTGTCCACCTTACCCTGATTAATACCCAATTCTATAAGCTTCAAACTCAATGTTTTATACCAAATTTCTCATATTCCTTACCTCTCTCACCAAATGTCATGCTCTTGGGTTCCCAATGTCGATAATGACCCTGCCATCTTTTGGTGTCATCCTTTACTCTTCTCTTTCCTTTTTGTTTTTCCACAGTTACTGTACTTCTGACTTCTCAGTGCCCATCGCTACAGGTAGGGCTGGCGTTATGTGCCTGGCAAGTACCCATTATGTGGGAGGTCCTGGAGCTGGGCCCAACGAGGGCTCATTAGTAGTGGATATCATTCCAATGATATTCTGTGCCAAGAAATGAGATCAGAATCCAGGGAATGAAGCCAAAGTTGGCCAGTCAGTTTGCCAAGCTGGAAGTTCTTGGACACAGTTATAAGCAAAGGGAAAGAAACAAGTGGAGAGGGAGAGACTGACTGATGATGGAAATGAAAAAAACAGTAATGGATGGAGCAGGGTCCTGGGGGAGGCAATGAAAGGGGTCACCATATGGCTCTTTGGTAGTGGACTGACTTTGAAGATTGGGATCTTGAGGAGAAGGAGGTATATGCCTTGCATATAGTAGGTGCTCAAAATGATACTGAAAGGTCTTAATGAAAATATCTGTTCCCTATTCCTTGGAGGCAAATATTTTGAACTAATTTAGCTTTTTTTCCCTAAACCTGGCATTTATCTTCATATTTCTAAGTAATATATTTATACTGCGATTTCTTGATTTATCAGTTTGAAACTATTAACTTCGTATTAAGTAGATGATAATATAGTCTGTTGTATTACCACCTCCTACTTCCTCTCTCCTTCTCCAGGATAAAAAATTCTAGCTAAATCAGTAGTCAATATATTATTTTGGCTATGCAAATATAGTTTAGTGATGATCCAGTTAGTTTTATATTGTATCTCATACAAATTTTTATTTTTCCTGGAATTAATAATTTTTAAAATTCTGTTTGCTCTGTACTGATCTTTAATATTTTCCCAAATGGTCCATCTGTTCTGTCAAATACTCTCAGTAGGTTTTTTCTTTCCCCACAATGCTCAAGCGTATTTCTCGATAATCTATTTCCATTTTTTTCTCTGAGGCCTCCCTCCCATAGCACTCTACCTTCCTACCACAGTCTGGATGGGTTGCTCTTAAGCCCTTCTGCGCAGCTGTAATCCTGAGAATTCCCTTCTCCATCAAACTGTTTCTCTTGTGTTGGGCTTCCTTTTCCTGGATCCAGTGATATTCTTTCCCTTGGTTTGTTTGCTCTCCGCATTTGCTGAAGCACAGCTTTCAGCAGGCTCTAAGGAAGGAGAGTGTCTTAATTGACCCCTACACTTGATTCATGGTTTGGCTGGGTAATTTTAAAGGCATAACTAGGACTTCCCTGGTGGCGCAGTGGTTAAGAATCCGCCTGCCAATGCAGGGGACACGGGTTCAAGCCCTGGTCTGGGAAGATCCCACATGCCGCGGAGTAACTAAGGGTGTGCGTCACAACTACTGAGCCTGCGCTCTAGAGCCCGCGAGCCACAACTACTGAGCCCGAATGCCACAACTACTGAAGCCCGTGTGCCTAGAGCCCATGCTCCACAACAAGAGAAGCCACGACAATGAGAAGTCCACTCACTGCAACGAAGAGTAGCCCCCGCTCACCGCAACTAGAGAAAGCCTGCACGCAGCAACGAAGACCCAACGCAGCCAAAAATAAATAAAATAAACAAATTAAAAAAAAAAAAGGCATAACTACATTATTATCTACTATCCAGTGGTGCTGAGAAGTCTTATGGCACTCTGTCATTATTTTATATATAACCTGTTTCATCTCTCTGAAAGCTTTTCACGTTGCCTCTTTAAGTCAGATGTTCTGAAATGTCAGGGATGTGCCTCCTCGTGGATGTTTTGCTTTTCGTGTTGCTAGCACTTAGAGGGCCCTTTCAGTTTGGAGGCTCTGTGTTCTTCATGTGTGGGAAATTTTCTTGTACTTTTCCTTGGGAAAATGTCTGTCTTCCATTTTTTTTTTCTCTCTGTGATTTCTGATCTCTCTGATTGATGCTCTGTGTCCATGTCACCAGCCCCTTTCTGTTCTACTTTCCTTTTCTCTTTTTGTTCCTCTTGCTGGAAGATAACCTTGAATTGACTTTCCAACTCTTCTATCACAATGTTTTATTTCAGCTTTCATATTTTTCAAATTTCCAAATGTTCACTGTTAGTTTTTCAGAGTACCCCATCCTTATCTGATGGATGCAAAATCTTCTATTATTTTCCCAAGGATATTATTTATTGGCTGGTTTTCTTTTCTTCTGTTCCTGTTTACTTCCATCAGGTTCCTTTTTTTTCTGTTTTTCCACATCTTTTCATATTGTAGTTTTTATCAAATGTTTATTGTTTCTGGTATTCAATATGCAGAATCCAGACAAATGCTATTTAAATATCTACATGAATTGTGACCCAAAAAATGAAAAAAATGCAATGATCATGTTCAAAGAGGACTAATAAGAATAAGATATATGTAGAAAGAATCATATGCAGTGTCATTAAAACAACCTTTAAGTCACACAGAAAGACATTATAATAGCTTTTAAAAGCCAAATAAACACACGTCTAAACAAGGAACAAATAATGGACTAATAATTTATGGAGAGGGCGGGATAGGGTAGAAGATTCAAATCAGACAGAAGAATAGGTAATGTGTGATTTGAATCTAGCCCAAGACCATCCTTTTAAGGTATAGAACTGTATTAAATGGCTCATAATGTGCCATTAGCAAAGTATAAAAAATCAAATCCCAAGTCCCAGTTAAAGAAAAGTCCCTCTGGCTGATATACAACCACAATTGGCTGAATTAAAATAAGATTCCCAATTTGCATAGATGATATAATTGTTTTATAGATATCTTTTGACTAAAGGAAGATCAGAATTAGTAGAAAAAAGAAAGTAAAGCACATCCATAACATTAGTACTTTTGTGTTAAGATTAATAATATATTAGTTTTCTATTGCTGTATAAGAAATTACTACAAACATAGTGGCTTAAAACAACACACGTTTATTATCTCACAGTTTCTGAGGATCAGGAGTCCTGGCTGGTCTTCAGCTCAGGCTCTCACCAGGCTTCCATCAAGGCGCTGACTGCATTTTCATCTGGAGGCTTGTCTAAGGAAAAAATCCACTTCCAAGTGCATTCAGGCTGTTGGCAGAAGGTATTTCCTTTCTGCTATGTGACTGAGGACCCTGACTTTTTGCTGGCTGTCGGCTGAAGGGCTCCCTCAGATTCTAGAGGTGTCCACATTCCTAAATGAGTCCACAGTGCTACGTGGCTTTTTCTTAGTCCATTTGGGCTGCTATAACAAGGTATTATAGACTGAGTGGCTTATAAACAACAGCAATTGATTTCTCCCAGTTCTGGAGACTGGTTGTCAGATAGCAGCATAGCCAAGTTCCAGTGAGAGCGCTCTTCTGGGTTGCAGACTGTCAGCTTGTAGTTGTGTCTCATGTGGCAGAAAAAGGGCACCAGTGCTCTCTGGGGCCTCCTCTATAAGGGTATTAATTCCATTCATGAAGTTAATGAGGTCACCCTCATGACCTAATTACTTTCAAAGACCCCACCTCCTAATTCCATCACTTTGGGGGTTAGGATTTCCATGTATGAATTTTGGAGGAATACAAATATTCAGCCCACAGCAGGCTTTCCCAACATGGCTACTTACTTCATCAAGTAAGATGAAGTAAGAGATGCTTACATCTCCCACAAGGAGAATCTCTCACTCCAGTCTGCTAAAACAGAGTCTTTTACAACATAACATAATCACGGGCGTAATGTCTGGTCATCTTTTCCATATAACACAATCTAACCAAGGAACTGATTTCACATCACCTTTGCCATATTCTATTGGCTAGAAGCAAGTCACAGGTCCTGCCTGCATTCAAGGGGAAGGAATTACACAAAAGTATGGACACCGAGACAAGGGAAATCATTATCATTAGGGATCACCTTAGGGTCTGTCTGCCACAAGGAACAATCTTTATTTGCTTGGTATTTAAAGTATTTGTAATGTTAAGAAAATTTGGCAAATTATAGCATCTAATAGGTTAGCTTTGTGATTCCAATTTAAAATGAGTAAATAAATGATTTAGATTTGGAATTTGAGCTAAGAGGTATAAGAGAATTTTTAATGTTTGAAAATGATATTGAACCATTTAAAATATCTTAACATCCACCATACTTGTTTAATGTATTATAGATATTAGAATTATTAAAGTACTTGAAAGGGTGACAGCCCATCTCTAAATATAGCCAAGTCCAATTCATGCCCTCCCTGTATGTGCATTTTGCTCTTCATAACAAGGAGAGGAGCTCATTTACCCTCCCCTTCAATCTGGGCTGGCCATGTCACTAACTGTAATCAAGAGAATGTGGCAGAAGTGACAATCTGGACTTAAGCCCAGGCTATACAAGGACTGGCAGCTTCTACTTTTTGCCTCTTAAAAGGCTCTTTCTTAGAACCAGCTGCCATGCTGTGAGGAAGCAAATCATATGTCTGATTGCAGAATATATAAAGAACTCTTAAAACTCAACAATAAGATGACAAAATCCAATTTAAAAATGGGCAAATTTTTGAACAGATATGTCACCAAAGAAGATATAGGAAAAGCCAATAAGCACATGAAAATAGGCTCAACATCATCAGTTATTAGAGAAATGCAAATTAAACTACAAGATAACACATCACACCTGGTAAAATGTAAAATGGCTATAAAAAAAAGACAGGTCATCACTAGTGCTGGTGAAATTACAGAGAAAGTGGAACCTTCGTACATTGCTGAGATGAATGTAAAATGGCATAGACACTTTGGAAAACAGTTCGGCAGTTTCTCAAAAAGTGAAACATATGTGTATTAAGCATGTCTTTTCATTCTAATGTTTGACATCTGGAGCCTTACAGACACTAGGTGGGGAGTCTGCCCTCCCAGGTGCAGCTAGAGAGTAAACAACTCTCCAGGAGGGCGCCTTTCATATGCAAACCAACCAATTCAAAACCCAGCGCCACTCCCTTCTTTATGAAGCTCTGCACACAGAGCCACTATCCTCCTGCTCGAATCACCTAAGGGCCAGGTACCAGACAACTAGGGGCAGCCTCTATGCACCATAACTTACTGGAATTATTTAAACCAGCCAAGTGTAAATCCACTTACCCTGCCTTGCCGGTACCTTTCTGCAGAAACCACAATAAAGTCCTTTGCCCACATTTTCCCTTTCTGCCTCCTGACCAACCCAGTGCTTCCCAATACAGCCCTGCCTGGCCTGGCATGCCCCCTTCTCCTGGGAACTGTAACAGACTATCTTTTCAAAGAAAATCATCTCTTGATCTGTTGGCCTCACTATACATGAATAAAAATAAGACCAACATTTTAAAACAATATGTTTACCATATGATCCAGCAATTCCATTTCTAGGTATTTACTCAAGTGAAATGAAACTATTTTCACACAAAGATTTGTACATGAATGTTCATAGCAGCATTATTCATGATAGTCAAAAAGTAGAAACAACCCAAATGTCCATCAGCTGATGAATGGATAGACAAAATGTGTTATATCCATACAATGGAATACTCATTCAGAAATAAAAACGTTTGAACTACTGATAGATGCTAAAACATGGACAAACTTAAAAATAATTATCTAAGTGAAAGAAGCCAGGCATGAAAGACCACATACTATATGATTCCCTTTATAGAAATGTTCAGAGGATTTCCCTGGTTGCCTAGTGGTTAGGATTCTGGACTTCACTACCGTGGCCCAGGTTCAATCCCTGGTCGGGGGACCAAGATCCCATGAGAGGGATGGTGCAGCCAAAAGAAAAAAAAAAATTCAGAAAAGACAAATTTATAGAGAAAAAAAGTAAGTTTGTGACAGCCCGGGTCTGGGATGGGAACAGGGATTGACTTCAAATGAGCATGAAGGTTCTCTTTGGGTTGATGATAATATTCTAAAACTGTAATGATTGCAGGTGGTAGATACAGAACTCTGTAAATTTACTAACCATAACTGAATTGTGTTCTTAAGTAAATTTTATGATTGATAAATTATTCCTTAATAAAGCTGTTTAAAAAAAATAAAGTCTGAATAAGGAAGTCATTGCCTTGCTTCTGCCCAGGGGATGAATATAATGTTTCAGAAGAAATGTCAGGACGTGGTTCAATCTTCCTGCAGCTACCAGACCATGTGAGGTGGAAGTTCTGTGGTTCCCCCAAGAAGCAATCCTCACCGGACTAAACAAAGTCTGTGCAGACACAGTGGATTCTCAGCATGGAGCCATACAGTCTTAATGGTTGATTGTACGCATGTGGAGGGAAAATGTGTGCTTCAAAGGCAAACGATAGCACAGCCTTCCACAGTCCAGATGCTAATTCTATGGGAACTAGTTTACAGCTCTGTACCCCATAGAAAACAGAAATGCAAATTGATCTTTCCAGGCATGCAGATGTCTACAGGCACGCAAATTCTATTCTGTCCAACAGATGTTCAGTTGACTTCCCTCCCCCACTGAGGAAGAAGTTCATTTGCCTCCATTGGCGCATTCATCACTATATTCCCACTATATGAACGTGTCTGTTCTTTGACTTTTCCTCTGAACCAGTTTTAACATCTGCCTGATTCCCTAATTCTGAGTAAAACATAATCTTCAACATGCTCATTTTGCTTCTGAATGAGAACCACAATTTTATCTTTTTGGGTAAGTTATCTTTAACATATTGTTTTTAATAGACTTTATTCCTGAGAGCAGTTTTAGGTTCACAGTAAAACAGAGCAGAAGGTACAAAAAGTCCCCATACACCCACCCTGGTCTCCTGCCACTGCAGCCGCCTCCGCTATCGACATCAAGCTCAGAGTGATACATTTTTACAATCAATAATTTTTTTTTAAATTGGGGTATAGTTGCTTTACAATGTTATGTTAGTTTCTGCTGTACAACAAAGTGAATCAGCTATATGTATACATATACCCCCTCCCTCTTGGACCTCCCTCCCACCCCACCCCCCATCCCATTCATCTAGGTCACCACAGAGCACCAAGCTGAGCTCCCTGTGCTGTACAGCAGGTTCCCACTAGCTATCTGTTTTACACATGGCAGTGCACATATGTCAATCCCAATCTCCCAATTCATTCCCCCCTCCACCCTGTGTCCACACATTCATTCTCTCTGTGTCTCTATTCCTGTCCTGCAAATAGGTTCATCTGTACCACTTCTCCCAGAAAAATGGGAAAAACCATTAAAATCTGGTAAAATCATTTATCAGATTCCACATATATGTGTTAATATACAGTACTTGTTTTTCTCTTTCTGACTTACTTCACTCTGTATGACAGACTCTAGGTCCATCCCCGTCTCTGCAGATGACCAAATTCCGTTCCTTTTTATGGCTGAGTAATATTCCATTGTATATATGTACACATCTTCTTTATCCATTCCTCTGTTGATGGACATTTAGGTTGCTTCCATGTCCTGGCTATTGTAAATAGTGTTGCAGTGAACAATGGGGTACATGTGTCTTTTTGAATTATGGTTTTTCTCAGGGTATATGCCCAGTAGTGGGATTGCTGGTTTTAGTTTTTTAAGGAACCTCCATACTGTTTTAGTTTTTTAAGGAACCTCCATACTGTTCTCCATAGTGGCTGTACCAATATACATTCCCACCAACAGTGTAGGAGGGTTCCCTTTTCTCCTCACCCTCTCCAGCATTTATTGTTTGTAGATATTTTGATGATGGCCATTCTGACCAGTGTGAGGTGATACCTCCTTGTAGTTTTGATTTACATTTCTCTGATAATTAGTGATATTGAACCCACACTGAAACATCATTATCTTCCAAAGTCCATATAACACATGCTTTGTAATTATCAATATGTTTTTTAATTAATTAATTAATTTATTTTATTTTATTTATTTTTGGCTGCATTGGGTCTTCGTTGCTGCACGCAGGCTTTTCTCTAGTTGCAGCGAGCGGGGGCAACTCTTTGTTATGGTATGTGAGCTTATTGCTGTGGCTTCTCTTGTTGCGGAGCATGGGTTCTAGGTGCACAGACTTCAGTAATTGTGGCATAAGGGCTCAGTAGTTGTGGCTCGCAGGCTCTAGAGCGCAGGCTCAGTAGTTGTGGTGCATGGGCTTAGTTGCTCCGTGGCATGTGGGATCTTCCTGGGTCAGGGCTCGAACCTGTGTCCCTTGCATTGGCAGGCGGATTCTTAACCACTGCGCCACCAGGGAAGCCCCTATCAATAAGTTTTTTGTCATCTTCATGAAGTCTCAAGATGACCTTTCAAGGAATCAGCCTAGATAGATCCTCTGAAGGAGCGAATTCAGCCTGCCCTTTCAGAATTCTGCCTTAACGCTGTTCGTTTCCTCTTCGGTGTGCTACGTGTTGTAATAAGGTGGTGTTGACTGAAAAAAATGCACAACCTAAAAGTTGAGAGTTATGTTTTATTTGGCAGACAAAACTGAGGATTCTAGCCCGGGACACAGCATCTCAGATCACTCTGAGAAACCGCTCCGAAGATGCAGGGGGTTAGCCAGGATACATAGGAGTTTTTGCAACAAAGACCAGGTAGTCGGAACATCAAGAAAACCAGCCATCTCAAGTTAAGGAATGTAGCACTTTTCTATGTATGGGAAGATGCAAGAGTCTGGGCTTCCTGAAATCATTCCTTTGATATGCACATCAGCTCTCTGGGGCTAGTATCCTGTGATTTGTCACCTTGAGTCTCTTCAGGGTGCACTGTCGGGGGGGGGGGGGGTGGGGGCGGGTGGCTACAGTGTCTGATGATTTGATGGCAGGCATCCTGCTTCCATCCTGAGTTCCCTCAGGGCTCACTCTTGGGGCAGCTGTACTGTGATGGCTTGATGGCTGCAACATCCTTTGTTTACTGATATGACAGGCAATATTTTTCATTCACAATGGCAAATTCCATCCACAGAGAAGCCTGTGGGACTCCTCAGAGAGGCAGAGGAGAATGTATCTCTTCCAGCTCTCTTTATCACAAATGCACATATCTTTGTGCTTTATTTCATAAAAGAATTAAATGGAGTTGAGCTGAGTTGAATTTCACAATCCACCTAGTTGCTTTTGCCAGAAGCCTGATATTCATTCTAGACTCCCTCTTTCTTCCTTTATGTTTTTGTATTCAACAAATAACCATCAAACACCCACTCTGGGCAGGCACACTACCAGATCCTGGAGAGACAATGATAAGTGGGGTCGCTACTCCATGGAACTTATGACACATAGGTAATCACACAAGTATATACTGAAAATGTGCTATGAAAGACACCCATGCCTTAAAATCAGGGCCCCTGATTTAGTTGGGCAGTGGGGTGGGATCAGGTTAGGCTTCTCTGAGAAAATGACATTTGGGCTGAAGCCTGAAGTTGAAAATAAGTTAGCTAGGATGTGTGTGTGTGTGTGTGTGTGTGTGTGTGTGTGTGTCTGTGTGTGTGTGTGCATGTGTGTGTTTGCAGGTGGGTGTGGCAGTTAAGTAGACCTGACCGGGCAGGTGAAGAGGCTAGGATAAAGTTTTTGGGGAGAGAAAGAACATTCTAGTTGCTGCAAGGTCACCATGGTGGGAGTTTGGGCAGTGAGTAAGGGGTGGAGAGATGAGGTTGGTGATCCAGACCCGTATTTGGAGGATATGTTTTTTTTATTTTAAGGGCAAAGGGAAGCCATTGCAATATCTGTACCCTTCTTAAAATATTCCAAATTTGAAAAGATCATTTTATGGAGGATGGTCAGGTGACACACTGGATATTGCAGCAATTTAGGGTTAAAATAATGTTTTATGAACTAGGGTTGTGACAATGAAGTTGGAAAGAAATGAAGAGATGCAGGAGATACTTTGGTAAAACAGAAAGGTCTAGGTGATGGGCTAAATATGAGAGGCAATGCAGGAGAGGTTCTAGTGAAGGATGAGTCCCAGGTTAGTGGCTTGCACTACTAAATGGGACCCTTCTCTGAGGCAGGGAACTTCAGAGGAGACTGCACCCCGACATGCCCTGTTTTAGTCTCAGGGAATCTCTCTAGCTGCTCTCACTGGGTTTGGTTCCTTGCATGGAAGGCCATGAGTGGTCAGTCTCCTTTCCCTGGAAAGTGATCAGTGTAACCCCAAATGAACCTAGATTTTACAAAACAAAAGCCAGGAAAGGGGGCTGTCTTATGCAACATCTCTTTTTGGTCTACTACATAAATGCCTCTGAACAAGGACACGTAAAAACTTTTCTAAATGGGGAAGGGAAAATGCTGGGAGAAAAAAAGACACTGGGTAAGAAAAAATAAGTAGGAGGACTGTGGGATACATGGTCCTTGAACTCAGAGGAAAAGTCATCTCTCCGATGATAATTCCCAATAGGTCACATCAAATTAATCACAAGTCCTATTGATCCTGCTTCCTTAATAGCTTATAAGTTAATCCTGTCACCCATAGCTTCATTTCACTGTCTTAGTTCAGAGGGGTGGTGCAGTTCTCGTTATGTCATTACCTGAATTGCTATAGTAACAATCGTATCAGGATTGTGTTTGGCTGCATGTAAAAGAAACCCAAACACACAGTCTTAACCAAAGAGAAATTAACAGCACAGAGCTGGTGCAACAGCCCCAGGAAGTTACCAAGGACCGACCAACAGCCTCCTAACTGCATTGCAGGTGGGAGGAGTAGTGCGAATGGAGGGCAGCATCTTATCAGGAAAGTAATACATTTCTACAAATTCCCAGCAGAATTCTACTTTTGCCAGAACTGTTGTCACAGCAGTTTCAAGGGAAGAGAGAAATAATAGATACTTAGCAGTTTTCTTTTCATTTTTAAAAATAAGGAGTGGGGCTTCCCTGCTGGCGCAGTGGTTGAGAATCTGCCTGCCAATTCAGGGCACACGGGTTCGAGCCCTGGTCTGGGAAGATCCCACATGGCACGGAGCAACTAGGCCCGTGAGCCACAATTGCTGAGCCTGCGCGTCTGGAGCTTGTGCTTCGCAACAAGAGAGGCCGCGATAGTGAGAGGCCCGCGCACCGCGATGAAGAGTGGCCCCCGCTTGCCGCAACTAGAGAAAGCCCTCACACAGAAACGAAGACCCAACACAGCCATAAATAAATAAATTAATTAATTAAAAAAAAAAAAAGGAGTGGATAAAGATAGATAAAGAATAGGTCACTGATAGCATTTGCCACAGAGGCCTAACCGGTTTCACTGTTGCTAATCCTGCCCCTTTGGGCAAACCTTCTCCCTGTGACGGCTAGAGGCATCATTCTCAAATCAGACTGCATCGTTCTCTTGCTTAAAATACTTCAGTGGCAATCCATGGCTTTCAGGATAAAATTCCAACTCCTGGCTTAGCACACAAGGCCCTGAGGATCTGGCCCCCGCCTCTCTCTCCCTGCGTCTCCCCTTTCTCTTCTGCAGGCCCCCCTGCTCCGGCTGCTCCTGCACATCCCGGAACTGACGATGCTGTTAAAAAGCCACACATTTGTATGCTTATCACTGTCTCTCCAGCCTCTGGTAGCGTGCCTGCCCAGAGTGCGCATTTGACAGCTATTTGTTGAATACAAAAAATAATAAAAAATAAAATAAAATAAAGGAAGGAAAGAGGTAGCTTAGAATGAATAACAGACTTCTGGCACAAGCAACTAGGTGAATTGCAAAATTCAATTCAGCTTAATTCAGTTTAATTGTTTTATGAAATAAAGCACAGGGATATGTGCATGCATGCTAAAGAGATGTGGAAGAGGTACATTCTCCTTTCCTCGGTTTTCTGAGGATTCCCATAGGCTTCTCTGGGGATGCAATTTGCCATCTTACTATAACATATGTTTTTAAACTCACAATAACGTTTTTGCCATCTTGATAAAAATCTCAAGGTAACATTTTGAGGGATCATTCTACCTAGAGACGGTCTAGATTGGTCCCCTAGATGAGCACATTCCGCCTGCCCTTTCAGAATACAGCCTTGACGTACAGTTCTTCTGCCCAAGTCGGCTACTATTATAGCCTTACTTGGATTACCTTTCCCCTTTCCTTCCAAGCTCAATCCTAGTTTTCTTCAGACTTCAGTGGGGGTGTAACTTCTTCCCAGAACTCTTTCTGGGTCTCCTTTTTCTCTCCTAGTGTTTCCCGAGTTTACCTCTTTCTTAGACGGCACTTCTCACACTACCTTCTCATCACTGGCTTACTGGGTAGTGAGCTCCTCAAGGGTAGAGACCGTGTTTCACTCACCTCTGTTCTCAGCGGTGTGTGTTGTCAGCCATGGTGTTCTGAAGGAGTGAATCCAGCCCCACTTGGAATCATTGCTCCTCTGGAGAGTAGATGGATGTAGAGCTGTCTGTGTCGTATATATTTAACCACCTCCTTTCCTAGAGGAGAAGTCAGAAAGTGAGAGACGATGCTTCCGTGGGGATCTTTGGAGTAGTTAAGAGCTTCAAACCTCCTTTTCCAGAGAGTGTTTTCCAAACCAAGTGGGAAATAAAACTTTCTTGAATCTCACTTTCTCTCCTTACCTTGTATATCCAGCCTTGGTGGAAATTCCAAAAGATAATGAAATAAATAAAGCACAAAGAGACAGAAACAGAGTTTGTGCCATGAATTCCTACATTAGTGAGAAGTGGGCAAACACTGTGCCTCATTCATTTGTAAAGACTTCACAGCCTGTTATGGGCTGAATGCTTTTGCTTCCTCTCCTCAATTCATAAGTTGAAGCCCTAACCCCCAGCATGACAATATTCGATCCCTGGTCGGGGAACTAAGATCTTGCAAGCCGTGTGGTACGGCAAAAAAAAAAAGGTATCTGTGAAGATTGTGACTATGGGTGATTTTCATTTTTGTTATTTATATTTGTATAATTTGAACTCTTTATGGGGTAGCTATATTACACTGTAAAAATTTTTAAAAGCAATTTAAAAGTCATAGCTAGCTGGTTTGATATGCAGAACAGACCGGGATGTAATCATGGGTCTTGGAGACAATGTTCTGGACCTTGGAGCAGCAGACACTTCCTGTGTGGGCTGCACATGATGTCTCCCATCAAGGCAAAAGCATCTGCAGGGGTGAATTTCCTGAGAGTCTGCTTAGAGGTACTAGGAAGGAGAGCACAGGTGTGAGCTCTGCAAGGCTGGGGTCAGTGTATATTCCCAGCACCTAGGATAGTGGCACATGGTAGCGAATATTTATTTGCTGAGTTAAAAAAAATGTCCATCGTTCTTCTGGTTAAATATGAAAAGAGTAATAAATATTTGCAGGACGATCAAATGAATGACTCAAAGGCATCTTAGGCTTAAAGTGATTATATTTCTTTTGAAATTTGAGAGTGACTATATCTAATGAAAAGAGTCAAGTTATAGGAGATTTTGATAGGGAAACGAAGGAGAGTGGGGTGTGGAGTGCACCGTTCAACCTAGTTTTCTGAATTACTGAGCTGCTGTCTCTTGTTCTCTTCAATAAGTTTTGTCAATGTCCAAAGGCCTGTTCTTATGAGGCCAGAACAATTGTTTGGAGGCTCTAAGATTGGAATTAATGAACCTGTTCACTCCAGAAGATGCTGACTTGTTGAAACTTGAGCCCAATAGACTTCAGATTTTGTTATAATATGTGTGCTAGGAGCCTCTTGTGGTAACTCTGTGTATTTCATCTCTCAGCACCTAGAAAACACACACACACACACACTCAGAAGTGAAATGATTATTGTTATTTGGGGAATAAGCACAATTTTTTTTTATTTAAACATCTTTATTGGAGTATAATTGTTTTACAACGGTGTGTTAGTTTCTGCTTTATAACAAAGTGAGTCAGCTATACATATACATATATCCCCATATCTCTTCCCTCTTGCATCTCTCTCCCTCCCACCCTCCTTATCCCACCCCTCTAGGTGGTCACAAAGCACGGAGCTGATCTCCCTGTAAGCGCAAATTTTACATGTTAAAAATGTAGAAGTACAGATGGTCAGTAAACATCTAAATTTTTTTCAATATCTTTATTAATTAAAGAAATGTAAAGGGTGTGTACATGGGCATGGGCATGTGCATGTGTGGGTGTGGGTGGGTGTATATTTAGTACTGAGTTTTCAAGAGAGTTATACCCAGTACTGGGATGAGGAAAATGGGCATTAGGCGTTCCTATAGGCTTGGTGGGAGTGTACACTGACATAACAATTAGTAAATTAGGTCTTAAAATTGCTTTAAAATGTTCACATTCCTAACCCAGTAGGTCTACTTCTAGAAAATTTTCCAGTGGAAATGATTGAGGGAGTTCCCTGGCAGTCCAGTGCTTAGGGCTCCGAGCTTTCACCATGGCCCTGGATTCAATCCCTGGTCAGGGAACTAAGTTCCTGCAAGCCAAGCAGTGCAGCCAGGAAAAAAAAAAAAAAAAAAAGAAATGTTGAAGACACAAGTAAGTTTTTCATATTTTCACACTGTATGGCAGAAAGAGGGAAATGTGCAAAAATAGGAATATGGTTAAATAAATGATATTTCCACATAAAGGAATATAACTTAACATTTAAAATTGTGTTTCCAAGTAATATTTATTGACATGGAAGCATATAATATAATGCTTATAATGCTAAGAGAAAATTCTAATTCGAAAAGATACATGCACCCCAATGTTCAAAGCAGCACGATTCACACTAGCCAAGACATGGAAGCAGTCTAAATGTCCATCAACAGATGAATGGATAAAGAAGATGTAATATATATATATATATATATATATATATATATATACACAATAGAATATTAGTCATGAAAAAATGAAATTATGCCACTTACAGCATGGATGTACCTAGAGATTACCATACTAAGTGAAGTAAGTCAGACAGAGAAAGACAAATATTATATGATATCACTTATATGTGGAATCTAAAAAATGATACAAATGAACTTATTTACAAACAGAAACAGACACACAGACATAGAAAACAAACTTATGGTTACCAAAGGGGAAAGGGGTGGGGGGAGGGATGAATTAGGAGTTTGGGATTAGCAGATACAAACTACTATATGTAAAAGAGATAAATAACAAGGTCCTACTGTATAGCACAGGGAGCTATACTCAATATCTTGTATTAAACTATAATTGAAGAGAATATGAAAAAGAATACACATATAACTGAATCACCTTGCTGTACACCAGAAACTAACACAACACTATAAATTTTTTACTTCAATAAAAAATACAGTGCTATAAGAGTAAAGCAGAATTACAGCTGTAATACATATATCTCTATACATACACACATATGATGCAGACAGATGAAAGAGAGAAAGAGAGACAGAGAAATAGAGAGACAGAGAAGCTGGAAGGAAATCCACCAATATGTTAATAGGAATTATTTCTGTTGGGAAGTGTTATGATTCATTTTCAATTTCCCTTCCTAAACCTTTCTGTATTTACCAAAATCTAGACAGTGAACATTATATTAAAGAATTATGCAAGTCATACACATATATTCTTATTACAAAACATTAGTTTGGACTTTAATTTTTTTTTTAACTTATAGCGGTACTATATGTATTGCTCTAAAACCAGTTTTTTCATTGTATGCTTTGGAGCTATTTCTATGCTAGTACTAATAGTTCAAACTCACTTTAATGAATATAAATTTTTATTTACAGAAAAAGATATAATTTAAAACTGCAACTGTATTCATTGCTATCAGTTCAGTTTCAGATACATCCTTGGGGGTGGAATATCTAGTTCCACCAAAGAGGATGTGAGAGGTTTGATGAGGTCATCCATTTCCTCTCTAATGAGAATCTAAGATTCTATCTTAGAAAGAGCTGCACTGCCTAGTGAGCAGATAAAGTACTTAAAAGCAGGCATCTCTGCTGCCACTTGGATAAGCCCTCAGCACGTTGTTTAGGCTCCTTTGTGAAGCTGGAAGGTTAGAGTTTGCAGTTACATGAGTTCCTAAAGGAGAAGGTTGTATGAACCTAAAGCAGTTTGGTTGCAACTTGCAACAAAAGGTATATTATTTAATGTAGCGGAAACTAGAAGTAAGAGCCCCTCTCAAAAAACATAGGTAGATTTTTAAAATTACACACACACACACAGAGTAAAATAGTCAAGCAATATAAAAACATCTTCCTACCTCAGATCCCCAGTCCACTGTTCTCTCTCTCCAGAAGGAACTGTTAGCAGTTATTGATGTATTATTCTAGAAGTATTTTATTTTATATCAAAGTAGTGAATACAAACATATATCTCTCCCTCTTTACTAAAACACAAGTGGAAGCATACTATATAAATACTCTTTGGCATCATGCAATTTAAAAAAAATCTAACAATATATCTGGTAAATGTTTTATGTGTGTGTGTGTGTGTGTGTGTGTGTGTGTGTGTGTGTGTGTTTTAAAAACATAATGGGACTTCAGTAGAATTTTAAAAGATAAGTTGGGGAAATTTACCTTTCTGGCAATACAATAGATATCCTGGAAAATGCTTCTGCTATGGAATACCTATGAATGCTAAATAAAATGCAATATATATATATATATATATATGGATCCAGAGAGATGAGTGAGTGCTGAAGGGTGCTGCCCTAAGGCATCTGCTCATCCTGTATGCCACCTAACTCCTGTTTTGTTTGGTTTGGTTTCTAATTGTGGTAAAATATACATCATATGAAGTTTACCACTTTACCATTTTACCTTTTTTTTTGCTGCGCCACATGGCTTGTGGGATCTTAGTTTCCCTACCAGGGATCAAACCCAGGCCCTCAGCAGTGACAGCACAGAGTCCTAACCACTGGACGGCCAGGGGATTCCCTCATTCCACCAGTTTTAAGTGTACAATTCAGTGGCATTAAGTACATTCACAATGTTGTGTAACAATCAACACTACCACCCAAACTTTATCATCTAAAACATAAACTTTAACGCGCAAACATAAACTCTAATCATAAGCAATAGATCCTCATTCCTCTTTCCCCCCAGCCCCTGGTAACCACCATTCTACTTTCTGTCCCTATGGATTTGCCCATTCTAGATACCTCATATAAGTGGAATCATATAACCTTTGTCCTTTTGTGTCCAGCTTTTTAACTTAGCATGGATGTTTACCCTTAACGTAGCATATATAATTCACGTATTCATCCATGATGAAGCAAGTAAGGTTCATCCGTGTTGTAGTACGTATCAGAACTTCAATCCTTTCTATGGCTAAGTAAAATTCCATTGTTTGTATATACCACATTTTGTTTATCCATTCATCTGTTGACGGACACTTCAGTTGTTTCCATATTTTGGCTATTGTGAATGATGCTGCTATAAACACTGACATACAAGTATCTGTTTGAATCCCCGTTTTCAGATCTTTCGGGTATGTACCTGGGAGTGAAATTGCTGAGTCATATGAAAATTCTGTTTAACTTTTTGAGGAACCGCTGAACTTTGTGAGTGACTGCACCATTTTACATCCCAACCAACAATGCACAAGGGTTTTAATTCCTCCACATCTGTCAATATTTGCTGTGTTCTGTTTTATTTTTCTTTTTGTTAAGTAATAGTCATCCTAGTGGGTGTTAAGTGATATAGTGGTTTTGATTTGCATTTCCCCAATGATTAATGATGCTAAGTATCTTATTGGCCATTTGTATTATATTTTCTTCAGAGAAATTCAAATCCTTTGACCATCTTTTGGTTTTTGTTTGTTTGTTGTTTGGCTGCACCACATGGCTTGCAGGATTTTAGTTCCCTGACCAGGGATCAAACTTGTGACCCCTGCAGTGGAAACGTGGAGTTCTAACCACTGGACCACCAGGGAATTCCTTCCTTTGATGATTTTTTAATTAGGTTGTTTTTTGTTGTTGTTGAGTTTTAGGAGGTCTTTATATGTTCTAGATATTAACCTCTTACAAGATATATGATTTGCAAATATCTTTCTCCCATTCTATGGGTTGTTTTTTCACTCTCTTGATAGTGTCCTTTGATGCACAAAAGTTTAAAATTTTGATATAGTCTAAATTATCTATTTTTTCTTTTGTTGCCTGTGCTTTTTGTGTCATATCCAAGAAACCATGGCCAAATCCAATGTCACAAAGGTTTTCCCCTGTGTTTTCTTCTAAGAGTTTTATAGTTTTATGTCTTATGTCTTTGATTTATTTTCAGTTAATTTTTTGTATGTAGTATAAAGGTCCAACTTCATTCCTTTTTTTTTTTTTTAATTAAAAAATTTTCTGGCTGCGTTGGGTCTTCATTGCTGCGTGCAGGTTTTCTCTAGTTGAGGCAAGCGGGGACTACTCTTCGTTGTGGTGTGTGGGCTTCTCATTGTGGTGACTTCTCTTGTTGTGGAGCATGGGCTCTAGGCTCATGGGCTTCAGTAGTTGCAGCATGCAGGCTCAGCAGTTGTAGCACGTGGGCCCTAGAGCACGTGGGCTTCAGTAGTTGTGGCACTCGGGCTTAGTTGCTCTGCAGCATGTGGGATCTTCCCAGACCAGGGATCAAACCTGTGTTCCTTGCATTGGCAGGTGGATTCTTAACCACTGCGCCACCAAGCAAGTCCCAACTTCATTATTTTGCATGTCAATGTCCAGTTTTCCCAGCACCATTTGTTGAAAAGACTGTCCATTCCTCATTGAATGCTTTTGGCATCCTTGTTGAAAATCAATGGCCCATACAGGTGAGTGTTTATTTCTGGGCTCTCTATTCTAGTCCACTGGTCTATGCATCTGTCTATATGCCGGTACCACACTGTTTTGATTACTGTAGCTTTGTAGTAAGTTTTGCAATCAAGAAGTGTGAGCCCTCCAACTTTGTTCTTGAGCTCCTGTTTTAATCACTGTGTAGGTGACAGGACACAAAGTCTAGTATCCTCAGGGCATATACGATTCAGGGAACAGGAGGCAACATTCTTAGTGAAAGGGCAAACTAGGACAACACCTGTCCCCCCCCAACACACATACACACACAACAGTAAGAAAACTCATATTTGTGGAGGAGGAAAGTCCCCCATGAAACTGGTCATAACCATTTTTAAAGAATCATTGCCATAAATAATGTTCCTGTCAACTTAAATGCAAAAGCCTCCACCCTCTCTTCATCATATTCAGTCTTTCCCAAACAACCATCACAACTAGACCTGAGTACATGCCCTTCAGATGGTCTGTCTTTCGGGTCAATGTAAAGATGTTTTGAAGGTTCCTTAGATGCTTTAAGAAAACTCATTGACATAAAGCAGAATCTCTGGCTCAAAACACTTGAAGATCTCTCCTGCCAGGCAGTGCTAGATGCCACCAGGTTTGACGTAAATGAAAAGTGTGCTTATTGTCGGCCATGATCCAAGAAAGCTGAGATGAGGAACAGAACTAGTGCTGTGGGTGTGGGTGTTGGTGAACCTAACAACATGATTATGGATTCGTATACATCTAGTAATATGACTTAAAATATACATAAAGCTAAAATTAACATCAGTACACGGATCAATTGAAAAACTCATAGTGGAAGGTTTTTCTTTTTTAAAGAAAAATATTGAACTTTATTTTGCACTTGAGGTTCCATTGTGTCTTTAATGAATTTCTAAAGTTATAATACCTAAATAGAATTCCATGAGGCACTGGGATATTTAATATAAAACTAAATTTACTTTCTTCTTTCTTACAGTGGAGAATTTTAATATACCTCTCAATAATTCTATTTTTAAAAAATAAATCTATTTATTTATTTATTTATTTATGGCTGTGTTGGGTCTTTGTTGCTGCACGCAGGCTTTCTCTAGTTGCAGTGAGCGGGGGCTACTCTTTGTTGTGGTGCATGGGCTTCTCATTGCAGTGGTTTCTCCTGTTGTGGAGCATGGGCTCTAGGTGCACGGGCTTCAGTAGTTGTGGCACGTGGGCTCCATAGTTGCGGCTCACAGGCTCTAGAGCGCAGGCTCAGTAGTTGTGGCACACAGGCTTAGTTGCTCCACTGCATGTGGGATCTTCCCAGACCAGGGCTCGAACCCCTGTCGCCTGCATTGGCAGGCGGATTCTTAACCACTGTGCCACCAGGGAAGTCCCTCTCAATAATTCTTAAATCAAGTAGACAAAAAATATCAATGAATGTATAGAAGAAGATCTGAAGAACACAAATAAGTAAGTCAATATAAATATAAACTCAGTGCCCATGATTTGGAGAATATGCTTTTTTTATTTTAAACATCTTTATTGGAGTATAATTGCTTTACAATGGTGTGTTAGTTTCTGCTTTATAACAAAGTGAATCAGTTATACATATACATATGTCCCCATATTTCTTCCCTCTTGCGTCTCCCTCCCTCTCACCCTCCCTATCCCACCCCTCTACGTGGTCACAAAGCACCGAGCTGATCTCCCTGTGCTATGCAGCTGCTTCCCACTAGCTATCTATTTTACGTTTGGTAGTGTATATATGTCCATGCCACTCTCTCACTTTGTCCCAGCTTACCCTTCCCCCTCCCCGTATCCTCAATTCCAGAGAATATGCATTTTTAACACAAATGAAGCAGTTATGTTCTAGACCAGGGTTTGGTAAACCTTTTCTGTAAAGAGACAGATAATAAATATTTTGGCTTGGAATACCATATGGTCCCTCTCTCAACTACTCAATTCTTGCTTTTGTGGACATGTACAATATGTAAACAAATGAGTGTGGCTGTATACAAATAAAACTTTATTTATGAAAACAAGCAGCAGGACTACCCTGGTGGCTCAGTGGTTAAGAATCCACCTGCCAATGCAGGGGACATGGGTTTGATCCCTGGTCTGGGAAGATCCCACATGCCACGGAGCAACTAAACCCGTGTGCCACAACTACTGAAGCCCATGTGCTGCAACTACTGAGACCTGTGCTGCAACCATTGAAGCCCTTGCCCCTAGAGCCCGTGCTCTGCAACAAGAGAAGCCACTGCAATGAGAAGCCCGCACACCGCAACAAAGAGTAGCCCCCGCTTGCTGCAACTAGAGAAAGCCCACACACAGCAACGAAGACCCAATGCCGCCAAAAACAACAAAAAAAAAAGCAGAAACAAAAAAACAAGCAGCAAGGGACTTCCCCAGCAGTCCAGTGGTTAGGACTTCTACTGCAGGGGCACAGGTTCAATCCCTGGTCCGGGGACTAAGATCCTGCAAGACATGCAGTGCAGTCAAAACAAACAAACAAATAAAAAACAAGCAGCAAGCCACATTTGGCCCATAAGTTGCAGTTTGACAACTCCCATTCTAGAACATAAAGCAAGTGTCAATCTATTCCAAAGACTCAGTCTCATGAAAACTATGCTATTTGACTATAATAAAATCAAAATTTAAATCAATAACAGGGACTTCCCTGGTGGTCCAGTGGTTAAGAATCTGCCTTCCAATACAGGGGATGTGGGTTCGATCCCTGGTCAGGGAACTAAGATCCCACATGCTGCGGAGCAACTAAGCCCATGTGCCACAACTACTTAGCCTGCGCTCTAGAGCCTGCGAGCCACAACTACTAAGCCCATGTGCCACAACTACTGAAGCCTGCGCACCTAGAGCCCATGCTCCGCAACAAGAGAAGCCACCGCAATGAGAAGCCCGTGCACCGCAACGAAGAGTAGCCCCCGCTCGCCACAACTAGAGAAAGCCCACGCACAGCAATGAAGACCCAATGCAGCCAAAAATAAATAAATTAAATAAATAAAGTTTTTTAAAAAGTAATTCTTCACTATATCTTAAGAAGAATAGGTGAAAACGACAATAGTGGGCTTTTAATGAAGCCTCTTTGAAACTCTTAGGATAGTTCAGTGAAATGTAAGCATTTTCAAGAGTTCAAATATTTTCCTAGACTTTCCCGGGGCTGTCACTGGAGCTGACTTTAAAAAAAAGGCAAATACCACCCCTAGAGAAGAGGGGTAAATTGGTTATGGTTAAAGAGGGGGAGGTGGGAGGGAGGGTATCAAAAGAGTTAAGTGTTGGCTAGAATTGGGTCATAAATAGAATAAGACAACTCTTATGACATCTATTTTTGGATCAACAGTATTAAAAAAACTTTGCTTTTCAGTTGTACAACATAAGGAAATCAGCCTAAAACAATAAAATTATGTTAGACGTTTTCAAAATTCTCTTTCTGTAGCCAAAAAAAAACCTCACAAAGGGATTATAGCTAGTCCATACAAATGGGTGATCTATTTCATTGTATCAATACAAATGATCATCTTGTTTGTGCAGAAATATATATTTTTAATAGTAGGATTCAAGTACAAAATAACTTGGAGAATGCACATATGGGTTTTTATAAAAATCGTACAAAGTCTTTACCTACAATGAAGGTACTTGTTCAGATTAGACAAAGATGTTCAAACACACATACACAAGGATGTCCAAAACTTACACCCTTCAATTCTTTCAGGATGAGCCAAAAGGAGGCTTTCAGGTTTCAAAGAAAAAAAAAAAAAAAGTTTATTTTGACTGAATATCACATATGAAAGTAAGTGACTAATAATAACAGAAGCATGAAAATCTAAGCACCATGAAGACCACTGTTAGAAAAATCCTTCTATTCAGAAGTTCCTTTTGATGATGTGCTAGCCATTGTTGTTGCCAGTGAGCACCAAGCTCCCCCCACCTCTCCCTAATAGACATAAAACAGACCTCAAACGACCAAGGCAGGGCACTACTGTTTTTCTACTCTGGTAAGGTATGTGTGCAATTATATTTTTCATCTCTAGATGGTGCAAGCTGAAAGTAATTTCTCTTTTTCAGGGTTTAGCTACATGAGATGATTTGTAATATCTTCAGGTTTACTTTTTCTGCATAACCATGGAAAAGGCATTTCTGACCTTATTTATTACAGTTTGCTTAGTCTATTTCTTATATATATATGTTTTCATATTCTTTTTTCATTATGGTTTATTACAGGATATTGAATAGAGTTCCCTCTGCTATACAATAGGACCTTGTTGTTTATCTGCTTAGTCTATTTCTTAACACACTTATCTATGATCTACAGAGGTCAATAAATACAGAAAAGAAACTTTACTAAATGTATCCTAACAGCCATTTCCTATCAGATTCTATTGAGTTAAATTTCTAATGTACAATAATTACAATAATTATTTTAAATGGTCTAAAATATTCTGGGGAAAAAAATTTTTTTTTTACTCAAAATAATTTGACATTAAAATCTAGTAGAATCTTCTTAGAACATAATTCAACACAACAGATTCAGATCTGCTAAAGGTCAAAATATTACCACGGCTGGCAAACCTTTTCTGTAACGGGCAAGATAGTAAATATTCGAAGCTCCATTGTAGCCTAAAAGCAGCACCGACAAGATGCAAACAAGTGGGTGTGGCTGTGTCCTGGGATTCCTCTGGGCTGTAGTTTGCTGATTCCTGTTACTTACAGCAAAAGCCTGATTTCTTATGATAAGTCACCGTCGTTTTTAAGCACCCCCCCCCCAAAACTGGATGCCTGTGCTCTCTTCAGCAGCACATATAATAAAATTGGAACGATACAGAGAAATTAGCATGGCCCCTGTGCAAGGATGACACGCAAATTCGTGAAGCATTCCATATTTTTGTAAAGCAATTATACTCCAATAAAGATGAAACAAATTAATTAATTAATCAATTTTAAAAAAGCAACTGGATGCCTGAGTCTGTTACAGATTATAGACATATTTAGTTTGGGTCATGATATGAAAAATAGTTGAGTTCACATAAAAATCCAGATTTCCATCTCTTGGGAAAAAAAACCCTGAGGACCTAGAAACACTGAGCCCAGAAAATGAGCTGAGGTTAAATATTCTGTCCTCTCCTTGGAGGGATCAGGTGCTCTCCAGCTGCTGCTGTTCCCACAGGCTGACTTGTTCACTCACCTCTCCACAGCGCTGGGCACTGGGACTGAGACCTCTTAGAACTGGAAAACCTCCACCAACTCTGTCCCCTAACGCTCTTCCTTATACCCTTTCACTGACTACCCATTTATCTCCTCCTATTCTGGCCTACATTCTTCTATATTTCAGCTCTCATTGTTTTCATTTAAATACATCAAAACACCTAGTAATAATAACATGATAGCAATGAGCGATTATTTACGACACACTTTTGCTGCAAATATGAAAACAAGAGTTCGTATTAGTAAAAAATCTTCATTTTGATTAACTCTCCTCATATACATCATAAGAATGAAATAATATTACTATGTCTCAGATACAAACCAGGAAACATTCCAATTTTTTAAAATCTTTATATAAAAAAATAATCATTTTTCAAATTAAAAAGTAATCTTTTTATAGTAGTCTACATTTTTTTCAAAAAAAGCTTTTCTACACATTAATTAACTTTAACATCCATGGATTTCTGGAATTGGAATTGAATAATAAGTCTGAATAACTTATTGAATTACTCAGATTGTATTATTACCCCATTCACAGATTTTTGCTTTATATTCATCAAGACATGTCTGAATCAGTGTGAGAAATGATTTCCAGATCAGTGCCCTCATGAGAAAGACACTCAGCCCTGCAATGTGTGGACTTCTCATATTTTTACCATATTTACTCCTGTATTTTCCTCTTTCTGTATTTCTTTCCTCTTTCAGTGTTGAGGAGAAAATGCATATATTTTCCTTTCTTCACAGCATTTTCCTAGGTTTATGCTTAGGTTTAAGGTTCCCTTGTGCGTTACATCATTTGTCCTTCTTTACTTTCAAAATGAGATGCAGTTTAAAAAGTCCTTTGATTTTTAAACCCTTTGGTTTTGCTGTAAGTGGATTATTCCTGAGCCTTTGTTAGACACAGCTAACATGGCTTGGTCTCACTGGTGCCCAGTTCCCATCCTGAAGCTAGCCAGGAACCCAACAAGAGTCGCCTTATTAGAACAAAAGACACTCCTATCACCCAGGAAATTGCAAGGGATTTAGGAGCTCTGTATCAGGGACCAGAGTCAAAGATCAAATATTAGAACAAAAGATGCTCCTAGCACGTTTATCACATAGGAAATTACAAAGGCTTTAGGAGCTCTGGCCAGGAGCCAGGGACAAAGACCAAAATATGTATTAATATTTCTTATTACATCAAAATATCATACTACCTTAACAATTTTATCATATGTATGTACCATCTGAACCACTATTTAAATTTTAATTGATTTATCTTTAATATACATTATTTTAAAAAGAAAAATTGCTATTTAAAAAGGAAACATTTGATAGGAAACAAAAACCAGTATTGCTGACTATGACTAGAAAATAACCATAGGAATAAATATGAGACTATAAAAATTAAGCTATTCTTTAAATATACCACCTATATATTTCATCAAATATACCACTAATATATTTGAGAAATGCTCTTAGGGTTCACCAGCTTCTAGACCTAGTGTGAGAAGACTTCCAAGTGCTACTTGGGCACAGGTAGTTTGATGGAAATGTTTCCATTAACCCTTTGCTACAATGTATCTGCCTGAGAATGTGCCCCTGAGAGGGTCAGGGTCTCCTTTCCCTCCTCCTTTTTCAAAATCTCACTTCTCCTACTTCATAAAAGACAGAGAATTGTTCTATGGTTCTTCACCTGGGAGACACGGGTGTTACTGGGCTAGAAAACAAAATGGCAGTTTGAAATATTTGTGTCAGTTTTTTAAAAAAAAATTTATTTGACTGTATAGGGTCTTAGTTGCAGCATGAGGGATCCTCGTTGCAGCACACAGGATCTTTCGTTGAGGCACGTGGGCTTCTCTCTAGTTGTGGCGCATGGGCTCCAGAGCACGCAGGCTCAGTAATTGTGGCACGCGGGCTCTCTAGTTGTGTGCGTGGGCTTAGTTGCCCCACGGCATGTGGGATCTTAGTTCCCTGACCAGGGATAGAACCTGAGTCCCCTGCATTGGAAGGCAGACTCTTAACCACTGGACCCCCAGGGAAGTCCCTTGTGTCAGTTCTGAAAAAAATAAATGAGTCCAAGACCAGATTTAAAAATCATTTTGTCAGTCCAGTGGTTTCTCGTTTTTTACTTTCAACAAAATAGATGGATATAATTTACAACAACTTTCAATGATAAATTACTATATACATTTTGGCATAAAACTCAGGAGTTCACAGAGTTGAGTGATATTGCTCTAAAAAAAACCTCTTCATCATTTTAAACACATTTGTGTGAATAAGGTTTCTCAGTGTTTATATCTATAAAAACAAAATATAGGAATAGAATTGAACACTATCTTATTCTAGTAATAAGTAACATTCCTCCACAAAAACATGGATCGGGGGAATAAAAAGTAACCACATCCATTTCTTCAAGAGATGCACTTCCAATAGCATTTTACTCTTTGTCAAAATTTTATTAAAATTTGTAATATATTTGTTTTAGTCAATTATCAATTAATAAAATCCAACTGATATCCATATTTTCATTGCAGAGTAAAATAAAATGACCAATAAAAGATTTTCAAGCACTAGATTTTTTTAGGATCAAATTCTCTGTGAGAATGGAAATATGAATTCAAAGACAAAAAGAGTGATGTAAAGTTTCTGATTGTCAAAGAGTTTGCTCATATATTTTTAAAATGGATAATGGTGGATATCATTTTGCTATGATATTCAGATTCCATTGGCTACTTTAAATACTGTAAAGGGATAGTTTTATTTTAAAAACTCAGTATATACCATGTTGGAAAATACATCTTTTGTAGCTATTTAAACTTACAATATAAACTTTCATATGTCAATTTTAAAATGTGTGACCAGGACACTGTTTTACAAAATTCTTTCTGAGATTATGGAAGGAAAATAATTTGAAAACCAGGAAATCTTAAATATGTCAGAGATTTTTAAATCTACTAATTGTGAAATAAAGAATGTTGCCCACCATCCAGTTCTACAAGAATCGAGTCACTAGCCACTACAGTTGCTGACCTACAATTCACCCTGAAAGGAATTCAGGGTGAAGATCAGGATGAGGTACTCTGTGCTCTGGGGAAACAGGCAAAACAGGCCCTTAGTTAGAAATGTTTCAGGAGGAATTTTTTATGAACCTGGATTCTTGCATCTTCCACACTTAGAAAAGCACTAAAATCATTAACTGAGATGTCTGTTCCTAGTGACTAGCAGCGACCTTCTACCAAGATGTGTGCTTGAGCGCATGTACCCCTTTGCCCAAATCACATATATACTGACCTACCTCTTCAGAGCAGTTCCTC
Source organism: Balaenoptera physalus (assembly GCF_965194825.1). Classification (NCBI taxonomy): domain Eukaryota; kingdom Metazoa; phylum Chordata; class Mammalia; order Artiodactyla; family Balaenopteridae; genus Balaenoptera; species Balaenoptera physalus. The sequence continues at coordinate 118,750,080 of NC_138890.1, read as the reverse complement.
AGAGCTGAGAGGCTGTCTCCCAGGCTATAGTCCTTAGTAAGCCCCCAAATTAAACTGAAACTCATAGCTCTCACGTTGTGTATTTTTATTTCAGTCCACATATTCATGAATCCTTACTGAAAACATTACTCAAATACAAATTCCAACCGCCAGAGTAATACTCAAAATCAAGAACTCAAGACTGGAAAAGTCAGAGTAAGAAAAAAGAAGTGGAACATCGAAAACAATTCACCTTGCAAAATTGAGTATAGATAGCTGTGTTATAATTTGTTTTCAAATTTAAAAATTTTCAAAAGTGAGCTCCAGATGAATGCAAACGTTAAAGCCATTCTTGGCAGGCGGGACCAGGAGAAGCCTGATGGATGGCAGGTACGGGAGGTGGGCCAGAAGCCGGTTGGAGCCTGAGACGTTTTGTAGTTGTCTGAAGAGTCTTCAATCACTGTGTCAAGCGATACAGATGTTTCTCCTTCATACGATGAAGATCAGGGATCTAAACTTATTAGAAAACCTAGAGAGGCACCATTTGGCCCCCTTGGAATGGCACGTTTTGCAGCAATCATTGCGTATGGATTATATATTTAAATTGAAGAGCAGGGGAAATACGAAAATGTCTGTTCACCTGATCCACATGCACATGGCAGCCCAAGGCTTTGTTGTGGGAACAATGATTCTTGGTATGGGCTATTCCATGTATCAAGAATTCTGGGTAAAACCTAAACCTTAGAAGAGGAGATGCTGTCTTGGTCTTGTTAGTGGTGCTTGTTTTAGTTAGACATCTCATATTGAGGTTATATGTTTATGTTGAAAATAAATTGTTTGGGTCAGACAATAACATGGTAATTTGAATACTGGCTTCCTTTCTGGCAGGCTTGATTTGCCTGGTGACCAAGTTACTGGTGACTAGTTCACTAGCTAGGTCATTCAGGGGAGTCAAATTAGCACAAAAGAAACATGTCACTTTTAAATGCACTTGATAGTAATACCATGTCCACCTGCTTAAACTCTTCTGATGAAATTAGTTCTAAAGAGGATAACATGCCAATCCTGAAATGCTCCCAGTTGCTGCAGAATATCATATACTTTTGATGTAATGTAGGAATCCTATTTACCCCAGTTAATTTAACTCTTTCTGACTGCCTTGTGGAATGAGTACTGTTTTAAGGGCTGGTTAGCTCTTGAGGAACACTTTCAGAACAGCACATGGAATACAACATTATAAACCTCCTGGCAAGTATGTGTGTGTGTTTTAAACCAAACCTAAAAAGCTGATAACAGAGCTGCTTAGACGTAAATTTATTTCAGAATCATAGTTGTAAACGTGAGAATAACTCAATTGTAGATCCCCTTTTAGCTCTTTTGAAATTGCAGAATTATATTTTGCTGCTGTTATACTAGAATAATTTGTCAATGCCATTTTGAAGTAGAAATGTGTATTTTAAGTGCTAATGCAAAGGGAAATGAAAAACAATTTTTATTTATTTTTTAAAATTTATTCTACTTATTCATTTTCGGCTGCGTTGGGTCTTTGTTGCAGTGCGTGGTCTTCTCATCGCGGTGGCTTCTCTTGTTGCGTGCAGAGCACAGGCTCTAGGTGCGCAGCCTTCAGTAGCTGTGGCACATGGGCTCAGTAGTTGTGGTGCATGGGCTCTAGAGCACAGGCTCAGTAGTTGTTGCGCACAGGCTTAGTTGCTCCGGCATGTGGGATCTTCCCGGACCAGGGATCGAACCTGTGTCCCCTTCACTGGCAGGCGGATTCTCAACCACTGCGTCACCAGGGAAGCCCCAAAAAACACTTTTTAAATGTCTGCAGTATGTTTATTATCTCTACAAGAATCATAAATGTTAAACTAAGTGAATTACCTATAATGGAAGTGGTTTATGAGCAAGCTGGATTGGTCAGACTTTATACAAACTTTGGTATGCTACAGAATTCTTTATTGTACTTGTGAAATTTGCTTGTCTAACCTGAATTTACATTCCATGGTGATAACATGGTAATGTAGTGATATTAAAGAAAGTGAACACACACACACACACACACACACACACAGCAATTCTTGAAAAGGATTTAGATGGTGAAAAGAAAATACCGTGGGCATACAACCCCAGGTTAAATTAACAACAACTGGAGTAAGGCAAAGTAAATGACTGACAGCTCTTGAATGCATTCATTTGCTGACAGAATACTTGAGTGTTGAGTGCCAGCAGTGTGCCAAACACTCTCGGAGGTGCCCAGACTATATCACTAAACAAAATAGTCAAAGATCCCTACCCTTGCAGAATTTAGAATTTTCTTCTTGTAGATGTAATGTATGGCTTGGGGAAAGGGAAGTAAAGAAAATTTATTTTGTTTTTGACTATCCTAATTCGAGATACTGAGTTTTAAGTTGGTATTTAATAAATGAACTTGACTTTCAGCTGAAGAAATACATAATCTAAAAAGGAACACCATATGAAAAGAGTGATTTCAGTGAGCTCAGAAAAGTGCTAAATTCCTTAACTTGAGATATCTAGTTTTCTTTAATGAACAATAATCTTTTGATGTTCAGACTACTTTTCCTTTGTTGCAAAATTCCTGTATATCCTAGCTCCCCCTGTGCCTCCTTGGAGCAGTTCTCTCAGAGTTACTTGAGATGCTGCCTCCCGGGCTTGAAGTCCTAAAAATTTCTGCTGAATAAAACATAATTCTCAACTTAAAAAGAAAAACCATTAAGCAAACAAACAAAAAGAAACACCAAGTAATGCAGGGAAAAAGAAATGCTTAAAAAAAAAACCCCAAAACTCAACTATATGAGTATATAAATATTACTCTGTGAAATGCAGGGTATCTGAATGCTTGGAGAATATTCCTCCGTACCCACCAGATACTCTCTTTTTTCCGCTCTAGTTTTAGTGATATGTAATTGACACACAGCACTGTGTAAGTTTAAGGTGTACAGCATCATGATTGGACCTACACACATCATGAAATGATGACCACAATAAGTTTAGTGAGCATCCATCATCTCATATAGATACAAGATTAGAGACATAGAAAAAAATTTTTGTCCTTGTAATGAGAATTCTTAGCATTTACTCTTTTAACAATTTTGATGTATAACATAGTGTTAATTACATTTATCATGTTGTACATTACAGCCCTAGTACTTATTTATCCTATAACTGGAAGTTTGTACCTTTTGACAGCCTTCATTGAATTCCCCATCCCCCTACCTCTGCCTCTGGTGGGGTGTGTGTTTGTTTTTGAATACCTACAACACTATGTTAGTTCCTGTTACACAACACAGTGATTCAATACATAAACAAAAAATGTTGCCTGCCATTCCAGTTCTACAAAGATCAAGTGATTAACTGCTGCCATTACAGACCTACAGTACAACCTGAAAGGAATTCAGGGTGAAGCTTTCTGTGTTGTGGCTATATGAGCCCCTAGATGGTTAAGATGCATATCTAAGGAAGAATTTCAATGACCCAAGATTGTTGCATCTTCCCATCCATAGAGAAGCACTAAAATTATTAACTTGTGATATGTTTTTTGTGATTGCCTGCAATCTTTTAGCAAGATGTATGCTCGATTACATGTATTTCTCAGCAAAACATTCATCTATATCCTGGCCCCTCCCCTACCTCTTTGGAGCAGTTCTTTGGAGCTATCTGAGAGACTGTCTCCTGGGCTCTAGTCCTCAGTAAGACACGGAATAAAACTCAACTCAAAGCCCTTACGGTGTGCATTTATTTATCCAGTCAACAAATACTTCTACACATTTCAAAACGATCACCATAAGTCTAGTTACCATCCACCAGCTGCTCTCTTAATCCAGTCATTTAGGGTTTTTATGAAGGTTCTACCACGCGGGCATTTTTTATTAAATCATTAGCCATTGGTGATTAACTCAATCCTCAGCCCCTCTCCCCTCCCTGGAGGTCAGGGAGTAGGGCTAAAAATTCCAACATTTCAACCTCTGTGGTTGGTTCCTCTGGCAACCAGCCCCCATCCTCCAAGAGTCACCTCATTAGCATAAACTCAGGTATGGGCTTATTATGAATAACGAAAGATGCTCCACTCAGCCCTGCCACTCAGGAATTTAGAAGGGTTTTAGAAGCTTTGTGCCAGGAACCGGAATGAAGACCAAATATGTATTTCTTATGATATCATAAGATCACAGTGTGTGTGTGTGTGTGTGTGTGTGTGTGTGTAGAGGGGAAGATAAGGAGGAGAAAGAGAGAGAGAGAGAGAGACAAAGGGGGAAGAGGGAGGAAATTGTTCCCTTTCTCTTACTCCATCTGAGGAGGTGGCATGGGGCCCAGGGGAAAGGCAAGGTCCCCTGCAGGCCAGAAACCTTCTCTACTTGAGGGCTCTGGCCGATGGGATCAGGAGGTCAAGAGGACCTAAGAGTTAGCTGTCCTGAAGGGGGTGGATGTATACCACCCAGGTGGGGCTAGGAGGAAGGAGATTCCTGTCCTAGAAGGCATCCCTCCCTCTCCAACAGCCTTCCTTCCTCTCGTAACAAAGAAGCAACCCAGTGAGGTACTGGAAAGCAAGCTCATAATGAACAGAGGGGTTCTGGTGTTCTGGAAGCCCTGCTGGGCTCAAACAGAGCTGCGAGTGGTTGCATCTTGTTTTTGTGAAGCCTCACCTGTGATCAGAGCTGTCCTGGGCAGCCCCAAACTAGGAAAAGCAGCAGGGGGTTTGTTTTTCTCTTTTGCAAAGGGAGGAAGCCATCAAGTCATGTATATGCACCAGTTATGAGCTTATGCTGAGGAAACAGAGGAAATACTCCAGTTTATATTGACACGACTTTATGAGGAAGGCAGACACTGCATTCCCACTCACCGACACAGACTTGCATGTGGGAAACTCTAACTCTTGGAAATGAGCGCTCTGCCTGTCATGCCTGACTGTGAGGCTTGAAGTCTTCATAATCAGAATATAACGGCATCTTCCTGGACCATACTAACTGAGTTGCTTTACTGTACATACAAATTCATGAGGAATTAGATGAAATAGAGTGTAGGCGCTGCTAGAGCGTGCTTCTACTTAAGGAAACAAAACTCTTCTGGGTTTCAAATAAGTAGACTTACAACATCCAAGGTTAATTGTTATTAATGGTTCCATAGCAATTGTCTTCTTTCCTTGGAATGAAAGTGTGGAAGATGAGAAAGCACATTTTAAGCCAATGGCTTAAATGGTGGATGTTTTCTAGTCAAATCACATTTTTCCTTTTCTGGCTTGATGCCATTGTTGGTGATGTATGAACTCCATCTGTATTTATCAAAGGTTTAGTACACCCTCCTCCCACCCGAGCTCACCAATCACATTCCTGCTGAACAACAATGGTGGCTGCTTCTCAGAACCAGGTGGTTTTCGAAAAGTGATGCCAGGAGCATTTGTCTGGCACGTGGCATAGAGTCAAGTGAGAGCTATTTCCTCACCCATCTTCTTCTATTGTTGTTTGTTGTCTTTCTTTTCTGTACATCCTTTTTCCCTTTGACCATGTCTCTGTTTCACATAGCATCCCTTCGGCTATACTGTTAGGAGACCTCCAGAGCTCTGGTGTCTTCTTGATGTTGAGTTTGTTGTTGTTTGCTTGTTTTTTGTTTGTTTCCAGGTCTAGACATTCAACATTATGTGACTCTCTTGCCTATCGGTTGAGGATGATGGGTTCATTGCCCAAGAAACTGACACGCACAAACTCAAATCACAAGAAACCAGCTTGATTTTTTATTATTTCTACTCCTTGAGTTTTCATCTTTGGGATTTAAGGCACCGTGGTCCTACAGGAGTCAGAGCTTATCCTAAATCCCTCACTTTCTTTATTAAAAACGTACGGAATTTAAAGATAAAAGTTGAACTTGTATGTCATTATGGAGAAAAGATTGAACAAAAACAGCTTTTCCATGTCCATTTGATGCTGGTCATTGGCCATTTACTTAAAAAGAAAAAAAAAATTAAAAAACCCCAAACAAATGCAATATTCTTGTACACAGACACATAAAAAAATGGGAAAAGAGAAAATACAAGATTAGAGAAAATGACACTCTAGTTGCTAGGAAGTGATGGGACCAAATTATAGCTTTCTGAGAATGTATCCTTGTTTGTAGAACCGAGTTCTGGGGTCAAGTAGCAGGTATTCTTTTTAGTAGACACCTCATTTTTGCTGCCCAACACATCAATTGTATCTTCTTCCTCCATTTTCAATTGTTTTGGTATCTGTTTCACTGATTGGCTGCTCATCAAATGGGGGTCTGATCTGCCTAATTGACAAAATCTATCATTCACAACAGGCTCCAGCATTTGAAGGCTTGACTGGGGCTAGGATTCACTTCCAAAGTGACTCACACATAAGCCTGCCAAGTCAGTGCTGGTTGTTGGTGGGAGACCTCAGTTCCTCAACCACAGGGCTGCTTGAGAGTCTTATGACTGGCAGCTGGCTTCCCCCTGAGCAAGTGATCCAGGCCTCAGGTTTTGATGCAGAGAAAGGAATTCCTGCTAGAGTAATTCTTCTAGCCTATTTCATTACCTCTCACCTATTCTTGCCCATGGGAGGAGGTGGGACTTCTGATTGGTGAATTTGGTGGATGGAACTAAGCATGGTCCATCAGCTTCTCTGGGGTTATTTTATTTTGGAGCAAGCATGTCTCCACGACGCAGACATTCTAATCTGTTTTTGGCCAGACCAGAGTCAAGGGCCAGCACTTTGGGGTGTCCCTGACTTGTCCAGCTATGCCAGGGTCTGGGTAAGTAAGTTCATCTCATTGGGGTGAATTGATGGTAAACCCACACGGTTGTAGATCTAAATTCATGATCTTGCACCAGCATTGCCAGTGATATTTTGAGTTCTCTTTGTATGACTCGTATCAACTAGTTCTGAATACTGGAGGGGAAGATGGAGCCTCTTCAAAACCTCAAAATTTGTGGGAAGAGAATACAATTAGAGTAACTCAGCCAGGAATCTGAAGAACTAAATTGCTTCCCTGTTGGCTTAATTTTAGCATCTTCAAGACTGAGGGTGTTGGGACTTCCCTGGTGCTCCAGTGGTTAGGACTCTGTGCTCCCAATGCAGGGGGCCCAGGTTTGATCCCTGGTCGGGGAACTAGATCCCACATGCATGCCACAACTAAGAAGTCCGCATGCCACAACTAAGAGCTCCCATGTCACAACTAAAGATCCCAAATGCTGCAACTAAGACCCAGCACAGCCAAAATGAATAAATAAATAAATATTAAAAAAAAAAAAAAAAGACTGAGAGTGTTACTGTGTTCAGTTTTTTTTCCTTAGAGCCTAAGAAGGTTCTCGCAAGACTTCTTCTAGACGGGTGTCTGGGCACAGGGAGTGGGAAAGAGAGAGTCATTTTTGTACATCATTCTTGCCCTCAAATTCTCTCCCCTGGTTGGGTCAAATGTCTAGTGGTTGTAACAGTGTGAGAACTTTTCCTGGAAGACTTGACTCCAATTTTCATTTCCTTTTCTAATGATAATAATAATAATAATAGCAATAATGGCACTGACTATTTTGAGCACCAGCCACGAGCCAACCAGTATACTGTAAGCTTTACGTATATTGTGTCTAGTCTTTACATCAATCCTGAGGCAGATATTTTCATTTTACAGAAAGATTCAGCAATATGCTCCAAGTTGCACAGAGTGGAGGCTGGAACCCCATTCTGTCTGACTCCCAAGCCCAGGCTCCTTCAGTTTTCCCACATTTCTCTGAGCCCCTGCTCCATCTCAGCTTTTCAAGGTCAAGAGGGCAGTTAAGAAAGAGGATGTTCTTATTTTTCAAGGCTGGCTGACTTCTCCCCAGGGGGGTTTTCCAAATAACCTAGAAACTCAGGAGACAGTAAGGCTGAGCATTCTACTCAGAGGTTATTTTACCTTTCAAACACCCCCTTCCTACCCTGCACTCCCAACACGCCCTCCCTCCTCCAGCTTCCCAGCCATGAAACTGTTATTGCACCTATCTCAGAGCTGTGCGCAGAGGCCATCTGTTCAACCAGGGGGTGCCGTTATCTTTATGGTCCTTTAACATGGCCCTTTCCTGAAATTGCATCTGATAATGGAAAATGGGTTTCTGTGTCTCTGAGGGACCATATCTACATTGCTATTTTGTCCTCTCATGGCAAAGGAATTTGAAACAGCTCTAATATTGAGAGAGAAAAGCAGCAATTCCCTTAATAGGTGTGGTAGGCAGAGTAATGCTTCCCCAAAGATGTCCACATCCTTTTCCCTGGAACCTGCAAATATGTTACTTTACATGGCAAAGAGAACTTGCAGATATGTTTAAATTAAGAATCTTGCAATGTGGGAGATTATTGTGCATTATTTCGTGGGTCTAATGTAATCACAAGTGTCCTTTTAAGGAAAAGAAGGCAGAAGAGTCAGAGAAGGAGATACGACAACATAAGAAGCTGGAGTGATGGGATTGCTAGCTGGAGGCCATGAGCCAAAGAATGCAAGCAGCCTCTAGAAGCTCGAAAAAGCAAGGAAACTGGTATTTCCCTAGAGTCCCCAGAAGAAACAAAACCCTGCCAACACCTTGATTTTAGCTCCATAAGACCCATTTCAGACTTCTGACCTCCAGAACTGTAAGATAATGTTACCGAGCTGAACTTGCATCTGCTCACCCACCACACGGCAAAGACAATTTACTGACAGCAGTTTGTGGTGAAGGAAAGTAGAGCAGTTATTGCAGGCATCAAGCAAGAACAGGCAGCTCATGCTCAAAAAACCCAAGCTTCCTGGTGGCTTTCAGGGAAGGGTTTTTAAAGGCAACATTTGGGATGAAGGTTGCAGCTTGTGGACTTTGTTCTGATTGGTTGGTGGTGTGGTCACAGGGTGATGTTTTGGGAACCTTAATCATCCACCTTCTGGTTCCAACCAGTCTCGGGTCTAGTGCTTGTGGTCAGCGTACAGCCACTATCCTCCATCTGGGTGAGGACCTTAGTCTCCGCAGAATAACTCAAAGATATGCATCAGGTTGTTATGTACATCCCTTGAGGAGGAACTAGGACTCTTGTTTTATTGCTGAACTCTTATTTCTTTACTGCTTTTCCTTTGTTTCTGCATTCTCTCACTTCTCTAATTATTAACTGCTTGGGACTTCCCTGGTGGCGCAGTGGTTAAGAATCCGCCTGCCAATGCAGGAGACACGGGTTCGAGCCCTGGTCTGGGAAGATCCCACATGCCGCGGAGCAACTAAACCCGTGCACTACAACTACTGAGTCTGTGTGCCACAACTACTGAAGCCCGTGCACCTAGAGCCCGTGCTCCACAACAAGAGAAGCCACTGCAATGAGAAGCCCGCGCACCACAATGAAGAGTAGCCCCCGCTGGCCGCAACTAGAGAAAGCTCGCACGCAGCAATGAAGACCCAATGCAGCCAAAAATAAATAAATAAATAAATAAATAATTTTAAAAAAATTATTAACTGCTTGAGTCTGTTCTTTGGAGCTCAGAAAAGGTATAGGAGACTAAAGCCCTTTTTTTCTACAAACAAGAAACAGGGGACACGGAGGAGCTTTTGTACCCAGGAAGGCCCCAAAGGGTCCTGCTCAGTTTCAATCACCCATTTTCTTTTTTACTCCTCCATCCTGAGGGGAACAGGGGGCGGAACAAGAAAGAGAATAAAGTTTTGGGTAGAGAGGTAAATCATAAACTCAGGCAGGGAAACTCAGTTTTCCGGGGACTCGGTTTCAATAATAAATTTATGTTGCTTTAAGGCACTAAGTTTGTGGTAATTTGTTACAGTAGCAACAGGAAGCTAAGACAATACAATACACTCCACCTTTCTCTGCTTAATCATTTATGCAGTTGGCCACTAAACATCCTGGTCAGAAACTCCATGTCAACTAATGACCCTGCCATTTAAATTTTTCTCACAAAACAAGAGACACCATGGAATAGTATGTCTGGTGTACCCTTTCATTATTGCCTTTTTTCATAACAAGCCTTTTGGAAAGATGAGTTTACACAATCCCTTTTCATGGTGATAAGACAAGAAATCTTTATAGATCAAGACCATATTGGTGGAGACTACCACCAGAGGCCCCTGCATATCCTCTTACTTACTCTGAGGTATAATAGATACAAATTAGCAACAATGTAGCTAACAGATGTCACATGCCCATTTATTGCTTGTGCTCCTGGAAAATAAGGCATGCCTTATCACCACTGGAAAATGCCACTGGGTTTCCGCATTTAGGTTTTAACAGAGCTCTTTAGGTGCTATAGGAACTGACATGAAAGAGCCAATGACTCCTAATCAGGCTCCGAAGGAAATTGTGCAGCTAATGCAAGTTCCGTGAAAGCTGACCCAGTCTGTCAGTGTGGAAGGTTAATGGCCCTGAGTTGGGTCACCATTAGAGACCAGGACAAGGAGGGTCTTAACTCTGTTTTCAGCTGAGCACTTTTGAAACTGCCTTGCTGATTCAAGGCATCCACTGTTTCAGTGCCAGTCAGCAGGATAATGATTTAATTAACCTTCCTGGCGAAGCTGCTGGGAACCCAAAGCAGTCATTCCCCGGCGAAAACTTTCACCATAAAACAAATTCAATTGATTTCTGCCTGCTCTTCCCATTCTCTGTGGAGATCTGAAAGAGCAAACCAGTTCTAGCTGGTTAAACCAATGATCCCTCCAGGAGGGCTTCAATTGGCCAATACTTCTGGGATCCAGAAGGTGCTCGGTCCCAATAAATTCTGTGTGGCTATGGTGCCAGGTGTCAAGTCACTTCTGGATTCTTGTACCCTCTGTGCTCTGGGCTGTCTCCTCTATTCACACTAGGGGGAAGGCTCCCATTCCTTGATTAAAGGCTGCATCTTTCCTTAATTGGTGTTTCCGCAATGACCACAGCGTGAGGAGGACCATACAGCCTTAATAATTTGTACATGGGAGGATAGCCATATAAGACCAAGCCTGGTATACTCCTATGGAACTTTTTATCCCTGCCACATTACACTAACAGCTCATAAGTGTGGTCAACTCAGATCCCAAGATCTTCTTCAGATAAGCTGAATACTGAGAGAATAGAAATGGGACAGATAAACATACATGAAAGAGGGAAGTAGCTCTGAAAGCTTGAGAACTAGAGGAGAGAAAAATACATAAAAAGAGACCTAGGAAACGGCATGACGTTGCTGAGTGCTTAGCCACAGAAATGAATGGTGCCAAAGGGGAGAGGTTCTAATAAGAAAGTGGATAATTCAATTTAAAAATTCTACTTAGGGAGACCTTAATTTACATTCTGCTTCCATCACTAAACGTAGTTTAAAAAACCAAATCTAGTTTATTATTTTGTTTAATATTTCAATTGATAAATTCTGAGGTTGGCAAAGATGGAACATAAGATGATTTTGATTGGTTGCCTCCCTGAAGGCTCAATGAACTGCCTTTGCAACCAGGACTTGAGTATAGGGAGCTTCAAAGGGTTGAAAGGTAGCAAGAATGTACTCAATAGGAAAAGGGAGTGAATGAAGGAAGATGTGAAGCACCAGCTCTGAAAGGTGACCACCCTGTACTACCTATTCCTTTCTTTCCTTGCTCCCCTAGGAGGTTTCCTAGGCTGGGTCAGAGATGACATAAAGTGGATATATTTGCAGGTTGGCAATTTAACTTGATCCAATAACACTCCAGAGATTGTAGTTCATGCCTTTATTTTAACAGAGGCCCTGAGTGAGTGTAACTTCCTCAAACCATAAAGAAATACATATATAAGGGCCAACTGTTATCTACAAATTGAAGTAAGTTACAGTTAAGTGGAACACAAAGTCCATAGATTGTACCCAATGAAAAAATATTACTGCTAATGTCCAACTAATCATCAGCAAATTAGTCTGGATCTGATAAAGATTAAACACAAATACAATTTATTACTTTTGAGGTTTGACAATGCTCCTGAATTATGAATCCTCAGGGAAGACAGAATGATCTGTTACCTAACATAAGACTTAGGAGCAATAGTTTCCTATGATTTGTCAGCCAGCTGAAGAACTGATTTTTGAAGACTGACACTAGCAAACTGATAAAAGATACATAAATATTTTAGGAGAATTGAAAAACACATATGAGAATAGAAGAAAATTATGGAAAAAGAAACAAACACTACGAAACACTGATATCTTTCAAAGGCTGTTGATTGGGCTTTATTTGCAACCTTCTTTTTGAATGACTTAAGAAAGTAAAAAATTAAAAAGATCATAAGAAGAATTTACCAACATTTTCAAAAGCTCTAGTAGCTAAACTTTTAATTAGATATAGCAATGATCACTGTAAAAACTTGCATTATTTTTATACAAATAATATATAGTTATTAGATATTTTAAAAATTACTTATAATCTCACCATCCAGAGAAAATCTGTTAACATTTTGGTGTCTGTCTTTTCAGACTGTTTCCTATATAGTAATGGCTTTGGGGCAGAGAAAAGAAATGAAGTAGCAGAGATGAAGTAAAGTATTGAGATGTTTTGAGGATCTGTTGAGGAATTTTTAAAGGTGTATAAATATTGACAAGCTAAATTATTTTCAAATAATTGACAAATGTGCAAATTTGCACAAGAAATAGTAAAACCTAGAAGACAATGAGAACGTCCCAGAGAATGAGTGGAAGTAGATAGTCCAAGTGTGCATGTGATTAGTGCTTTTCAAGACGTGATTGGTGATCCATTTGTAATTTACAAAATTAATAGAGTAGTCTTGACCAGTATTAAAATGAAAAAGGAGCAGGAGGAAGAAAAATCGAATAAAATTGGAAGTATCCCTATGCAGTTTTGAAGCTTTTGCTTCAAAGTGTGTCTCTGTGCGTGTGGCATGCGCATGCGCTGAGTTTCTACAAATAATGCACTTTCTACCCTGAGTTGAGGTAAAACAATGTATGAATGCCACAGCAGTAGACTGAAATCTTACCAACTGAGTCCTCAGAGAGTAGAACAAAGAGTGAGTGGAGAAAGGATTCCATCTCCAGGTGATAATACTGTCCAGCCCAAAAGGATATAAGAAAGGAGAAAATCACTGCACCCAATGAGAACCTCATGCTCTGATGCCAAGCTTATCCTGCCCGGCTAATGGAGACAGATTGACCTGTTGACCTGCTGGATACACCATTAACACTTTAGAGGTTCATCACTGTCCCCATCATAAAAGAACTGCACTCCTTCAGACTGCTTCTGACGCTTCAGTCCCTGCTCCAGTAGCTGTTGGAAGATTACGTTTCTTCTGCCTGGTGTGCCTATGCCTTGCAGCCCCGACTAAAAACCCCCTCAGGCTTAAGGGATTGGATGGGCCACCGCCCTGGGCCAAGCTTGGAGCCGGTGGTTCTCAATTAAGTTAAATCACAGCAAGAACTACAATGCTGTGGAGGGAGAAGACTGCCAGGGGTTTGGAACATAACCCACTGTGCTGTTAAAATGCCCAGGGCAGCAGTATGATGTGCTGTCTAGATGAGTTGTAGAAATACTGCCATCAAACAGAAAAACAGGCTTGCTAGAGGGCTGAGGTCAGAGTGAGCATAAGTCACTGACTCCTGGACACCTCAGGCCATTAGCTGTAGTCAAATGTCAGCCCTGCCAATTACTCCTAACTGATGACCCAGGACACTGCGCGGAGTCCTCTAGTGAAGGCCATGTGTCAACCATCACACTGGCTGAGAGCATCATTTGGTGACCATATTGAGAGGACCGGGTGTCAGGGCTCATGTGAGAAGTAAAAGATGGCAGAGTTCATGCACACAATTATGAAATTCATCACTGCACTGCAGGGGAGCTCAAGTTTGGTCTGTATTTTAAGTCATTTTTTGAAAAAGAAATGGCAAATACAGAATCGCTGTCTTTGTAAATTTTCCTCTTCACATGAGATCACAGTGAGGGAAAACAAGCCTCAGCAAGTGCCCACGATTGTTATCAGTCTTTAGGGGGTTACAAAAGAATAGAAAAATGCATCCAGCTGGAGACATCATACGTGATTTCAAACATCTGCAGACCAAGTCATGCAACGTGGACTTTGTTCACATGGCTATTTTCCACCCACATCTTCTTTCTGTTGGTTGATGGTTGCCACAAAGGAGGCTAGGACAACTGCCTCTTACTCCCCAAATGCTCTGTTTCTCCTCAACTCTTATCTATGTCCCAATCCTCCCCTGTACCTCCAATTCTGCAATCTGGAATCGTAGAAGCATCCAGTTCTTTCTTTCTTTTTTCTTTTTGGATCAAAGGCACTCAAGAGAATCTGAGTACGGAGAGGCAAGGGAATCCTAAACATAAACGATTCCTTCAAATCCTCTACACGTTGTCTTTCTTTCCCTTCCTCCTTCTCTCTCCCATCTATTTACAGGTTCTGAACTCCTTTCTTGGAAACACTGTCAGAAAAAAGAGCTTTGTTGTTGACTATGTTCTAATCCTGGCTGGATCCCTATTTGGCACTTAATGGGTTGGAGAACTTGAAAGATCAGGGAAAATCCTAAACTGGACAGAACCTAGATGCTTACAAGACCTCCTCCCTTGTTCTTAGAGTGACAATGACATTATTCAATAAATATTGATTGAATCCCTATGGTACTGCAAGGCTTTGCATGTAGGGAACACAAACATTTTCTGTTTCAGTGATGATGTTAGTCATATGATAATCAAACCCCCATACCTTCTTTTTTTTTTAATTATTAAAAAAATTTTTTTTTATTTTTGGCTGCGTTGGGTCTTCGTTGCTGCACGCAGGCTTTCTCTTGTTGCGGCGAGCGGGGGCTACTTTTCGTTGCGGCGCACGAGCTTCTCATTGCGGTGGCTTCTCTTGTTGCGGAGCACGGGCTCTAGGCACGCGGGCTTCAGTAGTTGTGGCACACGGGCTCTAGAGCGCAGGCTCAGTAGTTGTGGCACACGGACTTAGTTCCTCCGCAGCATGTGGGATCTTCCCGGACCAGAGCTTGAACCCACGTCCCCTGCACTGGCAGGTGGATTCTTAACACTGCGCCACCAGGGAAGTCCCCCCCATACCTTCTGAGACTATATTTCTTCTGCCCCGATTCTTGATGAAATGGTCTATTCTTGGCTTCATGTGAGCCCCTTCTCCAAAGCTGGGCTGGCAAACTTCAGTGACCACCCATTGCCGTACCTTTCACTTATCACTCTAACATGAGAGCATGGAATGCGAGCCCTGGGGCTCCCAGCCCCCATGAAGGTGAATGCTGGGCCCTGAGAGAGCTTGCAGGCAGCTAAACTGCACACACAGCATCGTGCCTGCAACAGCTTCTGAGTGCTGTGAAAACACTTGGGTCTTATGACGCCCCTATTCTGTAAAAGGATCATTGCTGAGGTCAAATGACTTGCCCCAGTATCACTTGGCAACTCAGCAGCTGCACCAGAAATAGAATCCTGCCCAGCGTTCCTGACTGCCTGGCAGGAGCTTAAAACACTGCCAACCTTTGGGGCAGGAGAAAGAAGTCACCCATGGAGTCCCTGTCCCCGAAAAAATACAGAAGCTCACCTGGTCTCTGAGGTCATAATGGCCCTTGAAACTTGGGGTGTGCTAGCATACCCCCCAAACCCAGCTCAGTTCTGAAAGCAACCCAAGGAAGGTGGTGCCCGCTGAGCAACTGGCAGCGCAGGCTGGTGCATCTGCTCTGCTGGAGCGCGGAGCGGTGTTCCAAGAGGGAATTGAAACTGCTGGTGGGGGCAGGGCTCCCCAGGCATGCACTCAGGCTGCGGGAAGAAGGTGAGAGATGCTACCTTGCAGTTCCGTCCACTCACTGAATGATTCATGGTGCAGAGGTGCTGGCTTCAGAGAGTGGCTGCCCAGCCGTTGGCTGGAGCAGAGGTACAAAGCAGCTGGGTATGGTAAAGGCTAAGATGCTGCAGTAAGAGTTCAAATCCCAGCTCTCAGGCTTGCTCCCACTTATTACCAGTGGGACAGTGGGCAATTTACTACTACTTTCTGCCAGAGTTTCTTCATCTGCAAAATGTGGATGATAATAGCACCTACCTGATAGGTTCTGCTGCTAGGATTAAATGGCTAAATGAATAAGGTGCTCAGTACCTGCTATGTAATAAGTATCATATAACTGTTTACTATCATGTATTTACTCAAAGAGCTATTCGGTGACCATTAAAAATAATGGTTATAAACTGTGATATGCTGGTAAATCTTTACTGGCTCCCTTGGAGGAAAAAAAGCTCTGATTTGTATTGTTTGCTGACTTCCATGGTTTAAATATTTCCATCATGAATGATTTCAAGAACACAGAATTAGGAAGAAGTGCTCATGGTCAGCTCTCAGGAGCTGGCATGTCACTGGTTATAAAGCCCAAGTAATAACATGAAAGATGCTATGATATATTATGTGAAAAATAAGAATAAAAATTGAAATACAAAATGATTATTAACTATGTAAAAATCTAGTGTGTTCAAAGAAAAAAAATGCAAGGAAATATAATGAAAACTGATCATGTTAAGAGTGGTGGGAGGGCTTCCCTGGTGGCGCAGTGGTTGAGAATCTGCCTGCCAATGCAGGGGACACGGGTTCGAGCCCTGGTCTGGGAAGATCCCACATGCCGCGGAGCAACTAGGCCCGTGAGCCACAATTACTGAGCCTGCGCGTCTGGAGCCTGTGCTCCGCAACAAGAGAGGCCGCGATAGTGAGAGGCCCGCGCACCGTGATGAAGAGTGGCCCCCACTTGCCCGCAACTAGAGAAAGCCCTCGCACAGAAACGAAGACCCAACACAGCCATAAATAAATAAATAAATAAATAAATAAAAACAGCAAAAGAAACTTATTTTTAAAAAAAAAAAAAAAAAAGAGTGGTGGGAATGTAGTTAACTCTTTTGTATATATTTTTTCGTTTTCCTTAAAGTGCTTATGTTAATTTTAGAGTGGAAAAGCAAGTGGAGTTCTAGGGAGATTGGCCAAGATGGTGATGTTGAAAGATCCTGAGCTCACCTCCTTTCATGGGCACACCAAAATTACAGAACACCTACCAATGAAAAAGACCAGAACCTACCAGAAAAGATCTTCTACAACTAAAGATAGAAAGAAGAAGCCACAAGACAGTTAGGAAGGGTGGAGTTTCAGGATAGTCAAGACCCATAAGCCCAGGTGGGTGACCCACAAACAAAAGAATAATTACAATTGCAGCGGTTCTCCCTAAGGAGCAAGGAGTCTGAGTCCCACATCAGGCTCCCCAGCCTAGGACTCCTGTGCCAGGAAGATGAGCTCCCAGAACATTTGGCTTTGAAGGCCAGCGGGGCTTACTATTGGGAGCGCCAGAGGGCTGTGGGAAACAGAGACTCTACTCGTAAGTGGCACACACAAAATCTCAGATGCTTTGGGACCCAGCACAGAAGCAGTAATTTGAAAGGAGTCTGGGTCAGACCCACTTGCTGATCCTGGAGAGTCTTCCAAAGAGGCAGGAGGCCACTGAAGCTCACCCTGGGGACACAGACACTGGCGGCAGCTGTTATGGGGAACTCATTCTACCACATGAACAATGGTGCTGGCAAAGTGCCATTCTGTAATCCTCCCTCTACCTTACCAGCCTCAGGACCCAGCTCCAACCACCAGTCTGCTGGTCCCAGGACTGGGACACAGCCAGAGTCCCTGGGGCCCAGCTCCACTCAACAGTGGGAAGGCACCAGCCCAGGAATCCCCAGTCCTGCTCACCAGCAAGCCTGGTCTAGCCTTGGGACCAGCCTTACCCACCAGTGGGCAGACACCAGCCCCAGGAAAACCTCAGCCCCACAGCCTATGGACCAAGCCCACCCACCAGCAGGCCAGCACCAGCTCTGAGACCAGCTGGGCCCTAGCAGGCCAACACAAACTTTGGGACACCCCAGACCCCACAGCCAGCTGTGTCAGGAAGCAGCCACATCCACCAGTGGCCCAACACTAGGTCTGGGACCCATGGGCCTGCAGCCAGACCCTAGGACCTGGCTCTGCCTGCCAGTGGGCTGGCAAGAGCCCCAGGACCTGGCTTCACCCACCAGTAAGCCAGCACTAGGCCCGGGCCCCCCACAAAGCTACAGTTATCAAAATGGTATGGTACTGGCACAAAAACAGACATACAGGTTAATGGAACAGAGCAGAGAACCCAGAAATTAGCACATGCACTTTTGGTCAATTAATCTACAAAGGAGGCAAGAACATACAATGCAGAAAAGATAGTCTCTTTAACAAGTGGTGCTGGGAAAATTGGACAGCTACATGCAAAAGAATGAAATTAACATTTTCTCACACCACATCAAAAATCAACTCAAAATGGATTAAAGACCTAAATGTGAGACTGGAAACCATAAAACTCGCAGAAGAAAACATAGGCAGAACACTCTTTGACATAAATCGTAGCAATATTTTTTTGGATCTGTCTCCTAAGGCAAAGGAAACAAAAGAAAAAATAAATAAATGGGACCTAGTTAAACTGAAAAGCTTTTTCACAGCAAGGGAAACCATCATCAAAATGAAAAGACAATCTACTAAATGGGAGAAAATATTTGCAAATGATAAGACTGATAAGGGGTTACTATCCAAAATATATAAACATCTCATACAACTTAATATCAAAAAACACAAACAACCTGATTGAGAAATGGGCAGAAGACCCAGATGGATGATTTTCCAATGAAGACATACAGATGGTCAACAGGCATATGAAAAGATGTTTAACATTGTTAACTGAAATACAGAAATACAAATCACAACCACAATGAGATATCACCTCACACCTGTCATAATGGTTATCATCAAAAAGAACACAAATAACAAATACTGGTGAAGATGTGGAAAAATGGGAACCCTCGTACACTGTTGGGGGAATGTAAATTGGTGCAGCCTCTGTGGAAAACAGAATGGAGTTTCCTCAAAATATTAAAAATAGAACTACCATATGATCCAGCAATTCCATAACTGGTATATATCCAAAGAAAATGAAAATGCTAATTCAAAAAGATACATGTACCCCAATGTTCATAGCAGCTTTATTTACAGGAGCCAAGATGTGGAAACAACCTAAGTGTCCATCAGCAGAAGAATGGATAAAGAAGTTGTGTTTTATATATATACACACACACACACACACACACACATACATACATACATATATACACATATATATATAAAATGGAATAGTACTCAGCCATAAAAGAGAATGAAATTTTGTCATTTGTCACAACATGGATGAACCTGGAGGGTGTCATGCTTAATGTAATAAGTCAGAGAAAGACAAATACTGTATGTCATCACTTATATGTGGAATCTAAAAAATAAAACAAACTAGTCAATATAACAAAAATAAACAGACTCATAGATATAGAGAACAAATTAGTGGTTACCAGTGGGGAGGGGGACAGGGGAAGGGGCAAGATGGGGTAGGGGACTAAGAGGTACAAACTACTATATACAAAATAAATAAGCTACAAGGATATATTATAAAGCACAGTGTATATAACCAATATTTTATAATAACTAAAAATGTAGTATAATTTATAAAAATTTTGAGTCACTATGTGGTACACCTGAAACCAATATAATATTATAAATCGACTGTCTCAGTTTTTAAAAATCTAAAAAAAAAAAGCAAGCAGAGTTAACTAAATAAAACACACACAGCCTTTTTATTATGGAAAATTGCAAATATGCAAAACGATAGTATAATTTACTTTAGGTGCTCATTAACCAACAACTATCAACACTTTGCCAATCTTCTTTCATTTTAATCAAATGCAATTTCTTTCATTTCATTTATCCCAGAGATCATGTTATTTTACTTGAAACACTCCAATATAATACATAAGACATTTTAAAATAAACATCACACCACTAAGCACATCTAACCAAAGTAATAATTCCTCAATATCATTCCCAACTGGGAAAGATGTCTTTTACAGTTTGTTTCTTTGAATCATGGTTCAGACATGGCATTGGGTTGTTATTCTTTTAAGTCTCTTTAATTCCATGATAATTATCCTTTCTTTTTATCTTTTATGCCACCAATTTATTGAAGAAGCTGATAATTTGTCCTGTAGAATGTCCCACATTATAGATTTGGCCAAATATTTCCTTATGGTTACTTGTACCTCTGGTCCCCATATTTACCATAAGCTGGTGGTTACATCTAGAGAGTGATTCAGACAAGAAACCTTCATGGGTGGTGCCATGGACTTCCTATTGCATCACATTGAGACGTACATGATGTTTGCTTGTGCCACTTTTAGTGATGCTAAGATTGATCCGTGGATTTAGAAGTGTAACACATTTAAAAACAAAATTAAATAGGAGAAAACAATTGGAAGATTTCACTTAGGCAGGTAATAAGTAAGTACACGGTCTGGATTAGTCAAGAGTAGGCACCATGCTATTTGTGTGTCAAGATTTGCAGAAAGACTCAACCCAGGAGTTCTCAGCCTCCTATACTTTTGTGGTAGCACAGCCCACCTGAATGAGTTTGGTGACTCCTTTTTTAAAAATAATTAATTAATTAATTAATTAATTATATTTATTTTGGCTGTGTTGGATCTTCATTGCTGCGCGTGGGCTTTCTCTAGTTGCGGTGAGCGGGGGCTACTCTTCGTCGGGGTGCACGGGGCTTCTCATTGCGGTGGCTTCTCTTGTTGTGGAGCACGGGCTCTAGGTGCACAGGCTCAGCAGTTGTGGCTTGCAGGCTCTAGAGCACAAGCTCAGTAGTTGTGGTGCACGGGCTTAGTTGCTCCGCAGCATGTGGGATCTTCCCGGCCCAAGGCTCGAACCCGTGTCCCCTGCATTGGCAGGTGGATTCTTAACCACTGCACCACCAGGGAAGCCCTTGGCGACTCCTTTTGATGACACACGTTCTCATAATATTTGGGAGGATATGACAATTTAATATCGGTTCAGTTAATTCTTTGCAAAACCATTCTCTTGTTTGAGTCCACTACAGAAATGCCAGACACAGAATAAACTGATTTCACCAAAACATTAGGCAAGGTCCCTAAACTCCTTCAGCCTTATTGAGAGCCCCTTGCTCCCTATGACAGCCGGAATGGCCTCCCTACCCGGAATCCCACCTCCAAACCATCCTTCACACCCCACCTGCCAGAGTTCTAAAGTGCAAATCAGACCATCTCCCTGTGCTGGTTAGACTTTTCCAATAGCTTTCCGTGGCCTGCTGGAAAAACTTATGATTCTTTAGTTTGTCACTTCAGGATCTTTCCCACCTTCTTGCCCATACTTCTTTTTCTTCTCTCTTTCTGTAGGTCATGCTTTCATCCAGCGCTCTAACTTCATCCAGCTCCATGTTGTTCTCTGGATACAATGCTCCTTCACAACTCTGGGTCTTGATGTGCTTATCCCCTTGCCTAGAATGCCTTTCCTTTGGTCAGCCTGGCAGTTTCCCACCCACCCCTGAGACCTCTGTACCAAGCTGCCTTCACCTCCCCAGTGTGGTTTGAAAGCCCCTCTCTGTTTCTCTCTTGCCTCAGAGCTCATATCGTCATTCTGGCCCAGCAGACTCTCCTGGGCCTGGCATGTTGCAGGCACTCAGGAAATATTTGTTGAATGCATTAACGTAAAATGAAGCCCAGTAGGAAGAATGAAGAAAGTGCTGGGTGAATCTGCCATTGGTTGAACAAGCACACTCAAGATTAACTAAGTGCTTAAAAAAAAAAAAAAAAAAAAAAGATTACGTGCTAACTGACCACATCTGCACAGCAGCACCCCTGGCTTTGTCCTCATTTCTGTCTGCTCAACATTTCTATCCCTTTAAGAACTTGGGTTCAAATACAGGCTATACCCCTTTCTAGCTGTGTGGTCGTAGGCGCTTGTCAGTTTCATCATTCACAAACTGGAGATGATAGAATCCACCATAAAGCTTGTTCTGAGGATTAAGTGAATTAATATACATAAGTTGCTTAGAGTGGTGCCTGGAACATAGGAGTTCTATTGGAATGGTTGTTATTAATATTTCTGCATAGGTCTTAACATCTCTACTTGATAGTTGGTTCTTCAAATGCATAATCTGTGTCAGATTGAGTTGTATTTTCTCCATAGCATTTGGCGTAAACTGTTGGAGGATGAATGACTATTACAGAAGCAACTGGGGAGATTGTTCAGGGTGGTAGTAAAGAGGGTGGACTTTGAGGCCAGGCTGCCTGGGTGTCCATCCTGGCTCCTCCACTGACCACTGTATGATCTTTAGCACACAGACTTAAGCCATTGGTGCCTCTATCTCCTTGTCTGTAAAATGATGATAGTCAGGGGTCTGTTGTGAAGGCTATGTGAGATCATTTGTGTAAAGCTCTTAGCACATGTGCCTGGCACATGGGAACTGCTCAATAAATGTAAGTTGATATTATTATTTATTTTCCTTTTTGGGAATATTTACATTTTTGCATGAACCTAATAGGGGACCTATTTTGGGGCAAGTTAGCATTTTGGACCTATCCCAATAATCCATCCTCTTTGGTTATTTTTTTCATTCTAGAGTCTTTGAATATCATGCCAATTCTGCTTATACTTGCACAAACAAGGTAGTTGGAATCCTGTCTGTCCATTTGAATGACTTCCATGTCTGTCATTGGCTGTGTTCAGCACAGCCCCTCCCAGTAACTCAAAGTAAAAAAAAAAATGAGCAACCAGACCATTCAGGTCTAAGGATGGGACCAATCCAGGGAACTCAGGACAAATGTGGTTCTTCAGCAGTCCACGTATCAGTCAGGAGTGGGTGAGAATTCCCGAAGGTCTATGACTTCATGGCTACGATACCTTGGGCTAAAACAGGCCCAAATGGAGATTAAATCATAATTCAGGGATTGCGCCAACATCTCAGCACTGGGCTTGAGCTGAACTGACCATCCTTCTGGGAGTGTTCCTTAATGGGGAGCAAGACCCATTTAGCAGGCAAGATGCTGGACAGTGGCCTGGATCCCAGCTTCCTCACAGGCTAAGAGCCCCAGGGAAATGGACAGAGGAAGGGATTGACTAGCGGTCACCTCACAATGGCTTTTGTATTCTAGATATGCCATATTTTTCTCCTGAAAGTTTATCTGGAGATGTTGTGAACATAACTTCTTTGTTTTTTAACCCAAGTTCAAATGTCCTTTACCTGTGACTACAGGTTAAAAATACCTTTCTTTCATAAATCTCACTCCTCACTAAATCCTATAGATGACTAATGCCAAAAAATCCTTATGATAAGCTATCAGATGATTCTAAAATATCTTCAGGCTTCCAGGTGAAGTGATCTACACAATTTACAGTGATCAAGGAGGAAGAGGGTTTTGAGGATCTGGGGTCTTTCCTATAATAATAACAGCAGCTAACATTTATTGAGCATTTACCATGTGCCATACATGTTCCTGCATTATCTCATGTAGCCTCATCAGTGATAGGATTAGGTACCAGCATCAACCCCGTTTTACATATCAGAAAACTAAGGAAGCAAAGTTGAAGTAGCTTGCCCAGGGTTGTATAGTTAGCAAGTGACAAAACTACATTTCAGACCAGGACTGTCTGACCTGGAGGCGGAGCTTCTAACATGTAGTGTATGTATATCTCTCCTCTTTTTCCACCACTTCCATAGTTAGTACAGATCTTCCTTGACTTACGATGGGGTTACATCCTGATGAATTCATCATAAGTTGAAAATATTTAAGTTGAAAACGCGCCTAATACACCTAACCTACTGAACATCATAGTGTTCTCAGAACACTTAACATTAGCTTATAGTTGGGTAAAATCATCTATCATAAAACCTATTTTATAATAAAGCATTGAATAACCCATGTAATTTATTGAATACCATACTAAAGGGAAAAACAGAATGATTGTATGTGTACAGAATGGTTTTAAGTATATCAGTTATTTACTGGTCATGAGAGGGTATCATAACACATATCACTAGCCCAAGAAAAGATCAAGATTCAAAATTCAAAGTACAGTTTCTACTGAAGGCATATCACCTTCACAACATCAAAAAGTTGAAAAATCAGGAATTCCCTGGTGGTCCAGTGGTTAGGACTTTGCACTTTCACTGCCAAGGGCCCGGGTTCAATCCCTGGTCAAGGAACTAAGATCCCACAAGCCACATGGCATGGCCAAAAAAAAAAAAAAAGTTGAAAAATCATAAGTCAAACCATAGTAGAGACTGTCTGTATACTCTATGGTCCAAATGTTCACATCCCTCTAAATTCATATGCTGAAATTGTAAGTCCCAAGGTGATGGTATTAGGAAGTTGTGCATTTGAGAGGTGATTAGGTGGTGAGGGTGGAGCCCTCATAATTGGGATTAGTGGCCTTATAAAAGAGACCCCAAAGAGCTCCCTAGTCCCTTCTGCCATGTGAGGACACAATCAGAAGTTGGCAGTCTGCAACCAGGAAGAGGGCGCTCACTGGAACCTGACCATGCTGTCACCCTGACCTCCGATTTCCAGCCTCCAGAACTGTAATATATTTCTGCTGTTTATAAGCCACCCCGTCTATGGTATTTTGTTATAGCAGCCTGAACAGACTAAGACAGTATATATGCATAGGGCAAAATCACAGGGTTTGGAGCTCATGGTGATCATACCCTTCCTTAGTTCTCTGACGTCACAACTTTCTCCCCACTTGCCATTTATCCTTTCAATATACATTCAGTGAATGTTTGAAATTGAACACCGACAACATGCCACACCGAGAACGAGCTCTGGGGATACAGAGGTGATCAGTACCTGATGTGGCCCGGCTCTCATGAAGCCTACAGTTTACACGGGACACCAACACAGATGGATGGAGTAATTACACACACATGTGAAATTGCGGCTGGGACAAGAGCTATAAGACAAAGGAATGAGATGCTATGAGAATGTGTTAAGGGGAAAGTGCACTGGTTTGGGAGGTCAGGGAAGGCTTCTGTGACTCAGTGACAAAAGAGGTTATAGCTAAAGAAAGAGGAGAGGGGAAAGTACACCAGTGGGAAGAACAGCATGGGAGGAGGCCCTGTGACAGGAAGGGAGTGTTACACATCCTGGGACTGAAAGTTGACCAGTGGCTGGAGGACGCCCTGCTGTGCTAAGGACTTGGTCTTGATCATAAGGGCAATGGGAGTCCTTTGAATCCTAACTTTAGACCCCATTCTTAAAAAGTTGCTCAGAGCCCACAGTGCCTCTACAGCCAGCATCCGCGTCTGTCTGGTACACATGGAGCATCAAGGAGGCAGGTCTCTGTAGCATCAGCATCCTTAAAATACACCTTAAGTCATGGTGATGGCCAACTTGGGAATAAGAGAACTAGGCTTTGGCAGCTTCCTGCCCTGCCTGTAAATCCATGTCCCTTGGCCTGGTAGGGAATGACAATTCCAGGAAAATGAATTGTCATAAGGTAGAGACAGTAATTATGGAATTTGTTCAGGACAAAGTTTACCCGTACTTCTTTGCAAGCAAATTGCCCATAATAAGGAGTAATTTTAGTGTACTCAGTGAACAG
Source organism: Balaenoptera physalus (assembly GCF_965194825.1). Classification (NCBI taxonomy): domain Eukaryota; kingdom Metazoa; phylum Chordata; class Mammalia; order Artiodactyla; family Balaenopteridae; genus Balaenoptera; species Balaenoptera physalus. The sequence continues at coordinate 118,724,674 of NC_138890.1, read as the reverse complement.
AATTCCACAGATTGTACCCTCTATCTCTGACTTTTCTGCCAGATAACTCTAAAAATTCTCTCCTTGAGAAATGTGATGATATGTAGTTTTCTGGTACAAAGTTCCTTGCTAGTATTCCATGAGTATAAAAGAGTAATGATTATGGTGACTCATTTATTACTCTTGTTACTTAAACATTATTCACTAAACTTTGTTAACAATAAAGAGTTACTATAAAACAACTTCTCTTCCTCACCAGATACAATTTTCCCTTTACCTTCAGATGCTATTTCCAATGCCATCTAAGAAAACTCACTTTTCTGAAAGGTCTCTTTGGGGGAGGGGGTGTTATATACTTATTTATTACCTATCTTTCAAGTTACCCCAAGTGAATGGTTCTGATATGAGCATGCACAATCCCCTTCTACAGACTCAAATTTCATTAGGATGATGCAGAGTTGAGCCTCATCAAAATAATTTCCAAAAGACTGACACTTTTTTCCAGAATCATACATTTTTAGATTTCAAAGCTGGAAGTGTCACCTAGAGGTCTTTTACATAATCCCTTTAACTCTAAAGAAGCAAGACCCAAACCATCCTTGACTGAGGGGTCTGCATTTGTTGATTGAAAGTTTATTTGGATTTGCATTTGCACAGGTTGGATGGGGGGGACGCCCAATTTGTGGCCTGTATCAAGTGAGGTCTGCTCCAGGTAAAATCTGCCGGCTTAGCCCATGCCCAGGGACAGGAGATGTCAGTTGGAGAGATCCTCTGGAGAAAATGGGGGAGATGGTGAATTTTATGTGTCAGTTTAGCTGGGTCAGCGGGTGCCCAGATATTAAGTGAAACATTATTCTGGGTGTTTCTTTTTGGATAAGTTTAACATTTAAATCAGAAGACTGAGTAAAGCAGATTGCCCTCCCTGATGTGGATGGGAACAATCCAATCTGTTGAAGGCTTGACTAGAATAGAAGGTTGACCTTCCTCTAAATAAGAGAGAATTTCTCCTGTCTGATTGTCTTTGAGTTGGGACGTTGGGTATTTTCTTGCCCTCGGACTCAAACTGAAACACTGATTCTTCATGGGTCTCGAGGCTGCCGGCCTTCAGACTAGAACCACACCATTGACTCTCCATCTTGCCGACTGCAGATCTTGAGATTTGTAGCCTCCATAATGATGGGAGTCAATTTATTATAATAAATTTCTCTCTATAAATATGCACATTCTATTGGTTCTGTTTCTCTGGAGAACTCTGACTAATACGGTGGGAGATTTGGCTCATACCCCTCAAAGAGTGGGTTAGAGTTACTGGAAGGCTTGACAAATGAACCACCTCCATTCTCTCCTTCGAAGTCCCAGATTTCTCTGTGAGGGTTCATCATTTTCTGTATTTCAGTATCAGAGGATGGGGCAGGAGACAAAGTAAGAGAAACAGAGGTTTTGGCTTAGAAAGTTCAGATTCTTGGTTAGGTGGGAAGGAGGTGGGAGGCTGGAGGTCATCTAATCCAACCTCCTGCTGAAGGGCTTTCCACATGGTGCTGGGCATGCTTAAGCATGCAGTCCTATGGTTTAGGCCTGAACACCCTCAGAAAGACATTGCTGTGTGTTGCTTAAGAGCAGGGCTCTGGAATCTAACGCCTTGGGTTCTACCTGGCCTCCACCTCTCAGTAACTGTCTGACCCTGGGCACCCACTAGGCCTTACTTGACTCATTTCTAAAATTGGGATAATAATAACACACATCTCATGGGTTGTTAGAATATGTTAGAAGTGCAGAACTCAGGCTCTGAGCAAAACACAGGCACCTTAAGGTTTGGTCTAAGGCTCTGACCAAAATGATGAGGAGCATAGGGCTTAGTGCTAGAGTCCTATGATAGTGCCCTAGAGGCCCTCTGCAATTTAATCCTGTTAATGTTCAACTCTGGCCAACATAATAAAGTCAGATTTATAGGAAGGATTCTGAATAGTAGAAAGAGCAGAACTAGGGGAGGGCAGGACCAGGGCAGCAGTAGGAGCTCCTGTATTCTTTTATGGCACTGGCATTAGATGCCTCAACTCCACTTGCCTGTGTATTCAAGGCAAATTCTCTTTCATTGGCCAAGTCTGAGTCAGTGTCTTCTACTATTGGATCAATCGGCCCTGCCCAGGTTGAGGGGGTGACTGGGAAGGTGCTGAGCCAGGAGCCACCCCAGTTTGTCTCCACTACAAAGACCATCTTCCAGAAAGATAGATGAGTCCAGATATTTGCTCCAAACAGCCTTCACAGATGTCCGTTTAAATGAGCTATATCAGTTGACAATGGATTCCAGACACAGTTAATATAATGTGAGGCATCTCAAACTTGCCTCAAGGAAGAAACGGTGAAGGGAACCTGACTCAGAAAAAAAGTTATTTTTGGAGAATAGCAGTATATTTACCCAATTAAATTATTGAAAACAACTGCTAGCACATTTGGTGTGTGTTCTTAGTAGAGATTTCATTTGGGGAGTTTAATCAGACAGAGGATTCTTTGGGGATTGTAGCTTCCTCTGAAAGCACCATTGCCACCAATGGCTGCTGAATCTGGAAAATAGAGTCTGAATTTCCCAGAGGGCACTGACGTTAGAACTGGGCTACGGTAATCTGAGGGAGAAGATAAGAATTATTTCCACACCTTTATCTGAACCAATGTTTAATCTCTGACAAAAATATGCATGTTGATAAAATCCCAACCATCTGGAACTCAGGTCAGGAAAAGGACAGGCACATTTTTGTTCCCAGTCAGCTAATGCATTAAAGGTGTATTATGGCCACATCTTCAAAAGGAATAAACCCGCTGTTCTTTTTTTAAAAAATAAATTTATTTATTTTATTTTTGGCTGAGTTGGGTCTTTGTTGTTGTGCGCAGGCTTTTCTCTAGTTGCAGCGAGCAGGGGCTACTCTTCATTGCGGTTCGTGGACTTCTCATTGCTGTGGCTTCTCTCGCGGCAGAGCACGGGCTCTAGGTAAGCGAGCTTCAGTAGTTGTGGCACGCGGGCTCAGTAGTTGTGGTGCATGGGCTTAGTTGCTCCGTGGCATGTGGGATCTTCCCGGACCAGGGCTCGAACCCGTGTCCCCTGCATTGGCAGGTGGATTCCTAACCACTGCACCACCAGGCAAATCCATAAACCTATTGTTCTTTGAATCAGTTTAAGCCATACCTGGGGCATTTTCAAGTATGTGTGCTACATTCTAAGAAGGGCGTTGGAAGCCAGAGGATTCCAGGTAAAGAGCATCAGAAAAATGGAGAAAAGTTCTGGATATCAAATTACACAAAGAACCATATAATATAGAACCAGGAATTGGGAACCATGGAATTTAGGCAGAAGCAGCATCTTCAGCCAGGGTGGCCATGTGGATGAGACAGACCACAGACATGTTTTCCTCTCCTCCTAAGGGGCAAACTGAGATCATCGAGTGGCAGTTATCGAGAAAGGGATTTTCAATGAATACAAACATATTTCTTTATTTCCGGCACAGAATTTCTCTCATGGAGAAGATTGTCTATGATTGGGGGAAATGCCTTGATACGATGTCTAATTTGTGTTGGAGAGATTTCTGGAGCTGAAATGTTGTCAGATTTTAAAGGATTAGAGGAGTTGAGGGAGACTCCTATCAAGAGGCAAGGAGAGGGGAATGTTGATAATGGGGGAGACTATGCAGGGGGTGTAGGGGAAACCTCTGAAACTTTAGCTCAATTTTGCTGTGAAGATAAAACTGCTCTAAGAAATAAAGTCTGCTTTAAAAAGAGAGAGAAGGGAGAAGAGGAGTCTGTGTGCTCCTGAGACGGAGGAGTAAGTAGAAAAGGGAGCGGGGGAGAGATTAAAGCCCGCAAGAAGTGGGAAGCTAGGAGAATGGCACAGAGGCAGACCTGGGGAAGACAGAATGGATTTGGGAGAACCGAAACATCTCTTCCTTCCTTCCTTCCCTCCCTCGTCAATCTATATCTATATATCTGTATCTATGTACTTTAAAAATTGTATTGAAGTATAGTTGATTTACAATATCATGTAAGTTTCAGGTGTACAGCACAGCAATCCAGAGAAAACCATAATTCGAAAGGATACACGTACCCCAAATGCTCACAGCAGCACTATTCACAATAGCCAAGACATGGAAGCAACCTAAATGTCCATCGATGGATGAATGGATAAAGAAGATGTGGTGTATGTGTGTATATGCATATATATACACACACACATATATATACACATATATACACACACACACATACATGCACAATGGGATATTACTTAGCCACAAAAAAGTGAAATAATGCCATTTGCAGCAACATGGATGGACCTAGAGATTATTATACTCAGTGAAGTAAGCCAGACAGAGAAAGACTAATATCAATATATATTTTTGAGTGCTCAAACCTCTGTGTTAGGTGCTGTCATAGCCACTGGGAACAGGGCGGTGAATACAGCAGACACACGGAGTGCCTACTCCCAGCGCACGTTCTAGTGGGGAGACAACAATAGACCAACACACAAATAAGCACACAGTACATCAGCCCATGGGAAGTGCCACGAGGAAAAACAAAGCCAAGGAAAGCAACTGGGTGAACAGAGTGGTCGGGGAAGGCCTTTCTGAGAAGATGACATTTAAGCAGGAAACTGAATGAGGTGAGGAGTGGAGCCTCAGGAATATCTGTGGGGAAAACTTAGGGGGAAAAGACTGTAAAGTCTACAGGACTGGAGTAGATGGTGGGATGGAGGGGAAGTTGTTGGTTGTTTTTCAGTTGTTGGCTGTCTTGTGAATGCCCACCAATGCCCCATCCCCCAAACCCAATGCTTGCAGAAGTAGAGGTTGTACAGGACTGAGGCAGTATGTGAAGACACAGGAGCCTAGAGCCTGAGATGGAGGTCCAACCCCCATCACAATACAAGGCACCTGCACCCTCTCTGAAACTTGCAGATGTCTTGGGGAAGACTTTGAACTTGAACATGCTATAAAATTGTTAGGGTTGGAACCAATTTTACCCAGACTTTGCAGGGGCAAGGAAGTCCCACCTACACCTGATCAATGAAACATGGAATCTTCTCTCTAGAAGTTTCTCACAGGTGTAATAAATGTTCGTCTCTGAAGTAACCTACATCAAGGTTTCCAGAGGAGGGTTACTGCATTGGGTAGGAGGTTGAAATAAATAGTTCTTATGTCTGGCTTAGTAGCAGAGTCACCTGGAGATTGTTTTAAAAATAGGTTTAAAAATAGGTTTCTCAGCCTCACCCCCAAAATTCTGAATCATAGTCTCTGGAAAATGGGGACCAGGAATCTGTCCCCATTAAAAAAAAGTTTCTTACAAAAAAGTTTCCCTGGTGCTTCTGATACACTTAGAATACAGCTTGCATTTGGAAACCACAAAATTAGATGACTTTTAGGGTTTTCTTCAGCTCAGAGTCTTTGATGGCACGAAATGTCAGCTCTTCCAAGAGGTCAACCGTAAACTTTCCAACTGGAGTTTTTTTTTTTTCTTTTTATATCTATTTATTTTATTTGGCTGTGCCGGGTCTTAGTTGCAGCACGCAGATCTTTGTTGCAGCATGCAAGATCTTTTTTTTAGTTGCGGCATGCAGGATCTTTCAGTTGCGGCATGAGAACTCTTAGTTGTAGCATGTGGGATCTAGTTCCCTGACCAGGGATAAATCCCGGGCCCCCTGCATTGGGAGCGCAGATCCTTGGCCACTGGACCACCAGGGAAGTCCCCAACTGGAGTTCTAAAAACATCTTTTTATGGTTTTAAAGGAATACAAGTTTGTTGTAAAAAAATTTGAATGATATAGGATTATAGGCTGTACATCCTCAGAAATAACCATATTAATGTTTGGTGTCTATTATACCAGATTTTTCCATATACATGTGTGTATACACATACATATATGTGTATAGATACATATACACACATATAATAAAATCATTAACCCTTTGGTTCATAAAAATATGACCATAATTTACTACAATTTGCTTTGTATACTTGATATATCTTAAAGATCTGTCTGTTGTTCCATTGAATGGCTGTGTCATAATACATTGGATATTTGGGCTGTTTTCATTTTTGCTATTACAAACATTGCTGCAATAAACACCATTGCAGTATACTTCTTGGTTTTCACTGTAAGTGTATTTGGCATAAATTCCTAGATTTGGAATTTTGAAGATATTTCTACAAGGCTCTACCAATTTATACTCATACCAACAGTTGTATTAAAAAGTTCCTGTTTCCCCATCTTCTCACCCTTCACTGATATCATCAATCTTTTAAATTTAAGATAATCAGGTTCATGAAAAATATCGTATTGTTTTAATTTGAATTTTTTTGTTCCTGCTGAGAATGGTATCATTATGTATGTTTATTGTTGTTTGTTTGTCTTCTATAAATTACGTGTTCATGTCTGTGATATTGTGATTTATAATAAGAAATTTGATGTTTGTCCATTTCTGGTACAGAGCTCCTAAAACCTTTGGTATTCCCTAAGTGATAAGAGCAATAAAGGTGCCTTTTGTTATTCATAACAAGCCCCTTTCAACCACCCCTGAGTTTATGTTAATGAGGTGACTTTTGGAAAGCCCATAAGGATGGGGGCTGGTTGCCAGGGGAAACAACCTTATAATTAGAGGGCTGGAGATTGACTTAATCACCAACTTGTGAATGGCATCTGAAGTGTGTGTGTGTGTGGGGGGGTGGGGTGCAGTACTGTGGAACTGAACACTTACCCTATGGGATCTGATGCTATCTTCAGGTAGACAGTGTCAGGATTGAGTTTATTGTATGACATCCAGCTGGTGTTGTAGGATTTCTTAGTGTAGAAAAAACTACTACACATTTGGTGATCAGAAATGCCAGAAGTATAACACTGAGAGTAGAGGAGACAAACAGAAGTGTATTTTTCTATGAGTCTCCTTTGGTAATTTTTCTATTAGATTGAAATTGCTTATTGATTTGTGTGAACATTTTATTTATCATGGCAACTCTTAGTCAGTTTGAGCTGCTATAAGATGGGGTGGCTTAAACAACAAGTATTCTCTTCCTACAGTTTTGGAGGCCAGGAAGTCCAAGATCAAGGTGCTGGCAGATCTGGTGTCTGGTGAGGTCTGCTTCCTGGTTTGCAGATGGCTGCCTTCTCATTGTGTCCTCTTATGGCAGAGACAGAGAGAGAACACAGCTCTAGTGTCTCTTCTTATAAGGGCACTAATCCCATCATGAGGGTTCCACCCTCATGACCTAATTACCTCCCAAAGGCCCTACTTCCTAATGCAAGCACATTGAGGGTTAGGATTTCAACATATGAATCTTGGGAGGACAAAAACATATAATCCACAACATTCCAGGACACAAATATTCAGTCCATAACATGGCTATTAATCTTTTATGTAGGGACTTCCCTGGTGGCACAGTGGCTAAGAATCTGCCTGCCAATGCAGGGGACACAGGTTCGAGCCCTAGTCTGGGAAGATCCCACATGCTGTGGAGCAACTAAGCCCGTACACCACAGCTACTGAGCCTGCACTCTAGGGCCCATGAGCCACAACTACTGAGCCCATGTGCCACAACTATTGAGTCTGTGTGCCACAACTACTGAAGCCCGCTCGTCTAGAGCCCATGCTCTGCAACAAGAGAAGCCATGGCAATGAGAAGCCCACGCACTGCAACGAAGAGTAGCCCCTGCTCAACGCAGCTAGAGAAAGCCTGCATGCAGCAACAAAGACCCAATGCAGCGAAAAATAAATAAATTTATATTTTAAAAAAAACCCTTTATGTACTTCCCCTAGAATGTCATTTTTCTTTCTAATTTAATTTAAAATTTTAATAGATACTATATTTTATAAGATTCACAAGTCAAAACTATACAGAAAGGTAAACACAGAAAAGTCTCATCTCTACCTCTATCCCTCCATTTTGTTTCTCCCCATCCCCTATAGGAAACCATTTTTCCTGTCCTTCACTTTGTAAACATAAGCAAAAATGTCTCTATAGTCTATTCTCTCCTTTTCTTACATAAAATGTAGCAAGCAATAAAGAAATGTTCTGACCTTAGTTTTTTTCACTTACTATTTCACTTAATATACACTGTAGATCTTCAGGTGATCACGCCATATCAATACATAGGGGTCTTCCTCATTCTGTTTTCCAGTCGCCCAGTACTCTATTGTGTGGATGTTCCACAGTTCATGCTGGACAATTGAGTGGTTTCCAATTATTTTATAATTATAAACAACGCTTAAGTGAATAACATTTTACATATATCTGTGAAGTGTATTTATAGGATAGATTCTTAGAAACAAAATTGCTGGGTCAAAGAATTGTCATTTATCTCTGAACTTTATGATGTCTTTCATTGTAAAGAAATTTTAAGTTCTTATGTTAATTTTTTTTCTATTTAATACGTTTGGATTTTGTTATGCCTTCCTTGGGAAGACCTACTCTGACCCTAAATTATAAAGGCATTTTATCTTCTCCCAAGGTGTGCATGGACACATTTAAAAACACACACATATCTTTATTATATGTGGATTTCATGTTGCCTGTGATGTAGGGATCTAATTATTTTCTTCCATAAAGATATCCTGTGACACTTTATGCCTCATTCATGGAACTAACCTCCTTTCTCCTTCCTGAAAAGATAAATTTGTGTCAAATATTAACTTCCTACTGGACTATGAGTTCCTGGATAGTAAATATTGTTCCTTATTCATCTTTATATACCTGATAGCTCCTACCACAGTCTTGGTTTGTGATAGGTGTCACATACTTCCTTGATGAATTCAATAGAAACCATAGAATGGTGGCCAGGTTTTCAGTTTCAGGCATGATAGAGTGAGAGAGAAAAAACTTACGCTGCCGTTAGAGACAGTGG